>NC_134689.1:212467438-214867438 GCF_050947455.1 Rhinoderma darwinii | reverse complement strand
GAAACCGAACTACATAAATGAAACACTTGACTTCACATCTCTTTAACCCCTTAAAGGAACAGTGTCACCAACATTTTGTTTTTTTTATATCAGTTTTATGTTAGGGTTTTATTAAAAACGTTTATATTTATTTGTGTGTTTGTGTGTTACTTTTTTCTATTTTCACACTTTTTCTTCCCTATGGGGGCTGCCATTTTTTTTCTCCATTTCTGTATGTGTCGATTAATGACACATACAGACATGGAATACGGCAGCTCCAGTCCCATAGGGACTGCGAACGGGGCCCGTTCCATCCACTTTGGTGTACGCCGTGTGTGTGGGAACGGCGCATGCGCCGTTCCCACACAGTCCGATTTGAAATGCGCGCCGTCCGGCGCCATTTTCCTGTGGACCGGAAGTTGCGGCCGGGCAGTAAGATTACTACTTCCGGTCGCGGCTTCCGGACTTGTGCACATGGAGCAGCGGCAGCAGACGGAGCGGACGGACCGAAGGGAGCGGCGGCGACTGGAGCAGGTAAGTGATTTCTATGTATGTTCATGTTTCAGTGTGTTTTACTAGTGTATGTAAACCTTCTACACTGTGTGTTAGCTCAAAAAATGGCGACACACAGTGTAGGAGGTTAGACCGTTCAAACCCCTCGTGTCTCCCGGCACTAGCCAGGATAAAGGAGGGGGGGATTCTGAGAGCTCACTAGAGCGAGGCATTTTTTCCCAATTTTGCAGCATAAAGCAATGTGGTTGCTTTACCACATGCAATGCTGCAATTTTGGGAAGTGCTCCATCTAGTGACCAGTGCTGGGAAATATTATAAATTGAATCCAATGTATAATATTTCCTGACTCGTGAAAAAAATTAGAACAATGTTTAATCACTTACACAATAATTGTTTAACTAAAAAAAAAAAACATGTTTTGCTGGCAACACATTCCCTTTAAGGACGCAGCCTAGTTTTGGCCTTAAGGCTCAGAGCCCATTTTTCAAATCTGACATATTTCACTTTATGTGGTAATAACGTCGGAATGCTTAAACCTATCCAAGCGATTCTGAGATTGTTTTCTCGTGACACATTGGGCTTCATGTTCGTGGTAAAATTTGGTCGATATATTCAGTGTTTATTGGTGAAAAATTGCAAAATTTAGAGGAAATTTTGGAAAAATTGCATTTTCAGAATTGAAATGCATCTGCTTGTAAAACAGACGGTTATACCACCCAAAATAGTTACTAGTTCACATTTCCCATATGTCTACTTTAGATTGGCTTCATTTTTTGAACATTATTTTATTTTCTTGGACGTTACAAGGCTTAGAACATAAACAGCAATTTCTCATATTTTTAAGAAAATTTCAAAAGCCTTTTTTTTAAGGTACCTCTTGAGTTCTGAAGTGGCTTTGTGGGGCCTATGTATTAGAAACCCTGATAAAACACCCCATTTTAAAAACTAGACCCCTCAAAGTATTCAAAACAGCATTTAGAAAGTTTTTTAACCCTTCAGGCATTTCACAGGAATTAAAGCAAAGTGGAGGTGAAATTTGCAAATTTCATTTTTCTTGCTGAATTTCAATTTTATTCATTTTTTTTTCTGTAACACAGAAGGTTTTACCAGAGAAACACTACTAAATATGTATTGTCCAGATTCTGCAGTTTTTAGAAATGTCCCACATGTGGCCCTACTGCGCTCGTGGACTAAAACACAAGCCCTAGAAGCAAAGAAGCACCTAGTGCATTTTGAGGCCTCTTTTTTTATTACAATATATTTTAGGCAGCATGCCAGGTTTGAAGAGGTGTTGAGGTGCCAAAACAGTAGGAATCCCCCAATAGTGACCCCATTTTGGAAACTACACCCCTCAAGGAATTCATTTATGGTTGTTGTTACCATTTTGACGGCACAGTTTTTTCACAGCACGTATTTGAATTGTGCTGTGAAATGAAAAAAATGTAATTTTTTCCAATAAAATGTCATTTGTGATCAAAATTTCTTATTTTCACAGGGAACAAAATACCCCATTTTGTTGCCCAATTTGTCCTTAGTGTGGCAATACCCCATTTATGGTGATAAACTGCCGTTTGGGCCCACGGGAGGGCTCAGAACGAAAGGAGCGCTATATGTTTGTTGGAGTCCAGATTTTGCTGGATTGGTTTTCGGGTGCCATGTCGCATTTGCAGAGCCTCAGAGGTATCAAAGCAATGGAAACCCACCAAAAGTGACCCCATTTTGGAAACTACACCCCTCAAGGAATTCATTTATGGTTGTTGTTAGCATTTTGACCACACAGTTTTTTCACAGAACCTATTTCAATTGGGCTGTGACATTAAAAAAATTACATTTTTTCCAATAAGATGTAATTTTTTATCAAAATGTCTTATTTTCACAAAGAACAAAATACTCAATTTTGTTGCCCAATTTCTCCTGAGTGCAGCAATACCCCATTTGTGGCAATAAACTGCCGTTTGGGCCCATGGGAGGCCTCAGAAGGGAAGGAGCGCTGTGTGTTCTTTAGAGTGCAGATTTTGCTGGATTGTTTTTCGGGTGCCATGTCGCATTTGCAGAGCCCCAGAGGTATCAAAGCAATGGAAACCCACCAGAAGTGACCCCATTTTGGAAACTACACCCCTCAAGGAATTCATTTATGGGTAATGTGACCATTTAGACCCCATAGTTTCTTCACAGAACTTATTTGAATTGGGCTGTGACATTAAAAAAATATATATTTTTTCCAATAATATGTCATTTTAGCTCAAAAATTCTTATTTTCACAAGAAATAAAATACTCCATTTTGTTGCCCAATTTGTCCTGAGTGCGGCAATACCCCATTTGTGGTGATAAACTGCCGTTTGGGCCCATGGAAGGGCTCAGAAGGAAAGGAGCGCTGTGTGTTCTTTGGAGTCCAGATTTTGCTGGATTGGTTTTCGGGTGCCATGTCGCATTTGCAGAGCCCCAGAGGTATCAAAGCAATAGAAACCAACCACAAATGACCCCATTTTGGACTACACCCCTCAAGGAATTCATTTATGGGTGTTGTGACCATTTTGACTCCATAGTTTTTTCACAGAACTTATTTGAATTGGGCTGGGAATGAAAACAAAATTATTTTTTTCAAATAATATGTAGTTTTGGCTGAAAATTTCTTATTTTCACAAGAAACAAAATACCCCATTCTGTTGCACAATTTGCCGCAATACCCCATTTGTTGTGATAAAGTGCCGTTTGGGCCCATGGGAGGGCTCAGAAGGAAAGGACCACCATTTGGCCTACTGGGGATTTTCTAGTGCGAAGTCATGTATGCAGAAGCCCCTGAGGTACCAGTACAGTTGAAACCCGCAAGAAGTGACCCCGTTTTAATAACTACACCCTTAAGGCATTCATCTAGAGGTGTAGTGAGCATTTTGACCAGAGACCTACACCCCATAAACTGTAATGTGGGTTCTCCCGGGTATGGCAATACCTTACATGTGGCTGTTATCAGCTGCCTGGACACACAGCAGGGCTCAGAGGGGAAAGATGAGGGGGGATAAGCTGTGCGGAGTGCATCAGGGTAAGTAAAATTGGGGTAAATTATAAACCAAGGGATGTATGATAAATTTTAAAACTGACTTTCATACAGAGCTCTGGTTATCACGTGTCACATTGATATATTGTGTCATCCCTTATCGCCCTCTTATAGCAGACTTTGCACCTCTTTTGACTTTTTCCCTTCTTGCCAGTTTGGGGAACTTCTCCTGGAAAGTGTTGCCGCCTTGGTACGATGCGTGTGGCCTCGCTTCCAGAAGTACTGGGTGCCCCCCCTTCTTGGTCCCTAAAGATTAGGTTCTTGATAATCACCTCTTGAAATTCCAGGAAAGTTCCCGTCTGGCCTGCACATCGACATAGCACGTACGCATTGTACAATACCATCTGTATGATGTGCCCGGCCAGCTTCTTATACCACACCGCATGGCGCTGTAGGGCTTCAGGATTTGATCTTACAAGTCCATCCCTCTCATGTACCTATTGTAGCCAGGATGCAGTCTGGTTTGGGGGTGGCCTTCCCTTCATATAACCTAAACCTGTAGGTATACCCTGATGCACTCTCACAGCTTATACATCTTCACGCCATACCTTGCCCTCTTACCCGGCAGGTACTTGTGGAATTGAACCCTCCCTTTAAAATGTACCAGGGACTCATCAATAGAAATACACTTCTCGGGGGTGAATGCTTGGGCACTGGAACGGTCTAATAGGGGTCTCCGTTTATACAAACGGTCAAAACTGGGGTCATCTCGGGGTGTGCACGGCTCATTATCAGTATAATGTAAGAAGCAAAGTATTGCCTCATTTATTTATTTTTTTAGGTTCCAGTTCAGTTCTGAAGTTGCTTTGAGGGGTCCATATATTAGAAACCCCTATCAAATACCCCATTTTAGAAACTAGACCCCTCAAAGTATTCACAACAGCATTTAGAAAGTTTATGAACCCTTTAGGTGTTTCACAGAAATTTAGAGCAAAGTAGAGGTGAAATTTACATTTTTTTTTTGTCAGAAAATCCTCTTTATACCATTTTTTTTATAACACAAAAGGATTTATCAGAGAAACGCAACTCAATATTTATTGCCCAGATTCTGCAGTTTTGAGAAATATCCCACATGTGGCCCTAGTGCGGTAATGGACTGAAGCACCGGCCTCCGAAGCAAAGGAGCACCTAGTGGATTTTGAGGCCTCTTTTTTATTAGGCACCATGTCCGGTTTGAAGAGGTCTTGTGGTGCCAAAACATTGGGAACCCCCCAAAAGTGACTCCAATTTGGAAACTAGAGCCCTTGAGGAATCCATTGTCGTTTTCTTGGGGTGCTTGCGGCTTTTTGATCAGTTTTTATTCTATTTTTAGGTGGCGTGGTGACTAAAAAACAGCAATTCTACTATTGTTTTTTTATTCTTTTTTTTTTACTGTGTGCACCGTGCGCTATAAATGACATATTCACTTTATTCTGCGTGGCGATACGATTACGTCGATACCACATGTTTATAGTTTCTTTTTATGTCTTATGGCGTTTGCACATTAAAATACGTTTTGTAAACAATCATTCACTTTTTGTGTTGCCTTATTCTAAGAGCCATAACGTTTTTATTTTTCAATCAATAAAGCCGTGCGAGGACTTATTTTTTGCGTAACGAACTGTAGTTTCGATCAGTACCATTTTTTGGTACATGCGACTTTTTGATCTCTTTTTATTCCATTTTTTGGGAGGTGAAGTGACCAAACAATTGTGATTGTGGTTCGGTTTATTATTATTTTCTTTTACGGCGTTCACCGCGCGGGATAAATAATGAAATAATTTTGTAGTTCAGGCCGTTACGGACGCGGTGATACCAATTATGTATAGTTTATTTGTTTGTTTATATATTTTTATTAATAATAAATGACTGATAAGGGAAAAAGGGGGATTTTTACTTTTAATACTTTTAAAACTTTTATTTTCTTATTTTTACACATCTTTTTTTAACTTTTTTTTTACTGTATTACTTTGTCCCACTAGGGGACTTGAGGGCAGGAGGCCCTGATCGCAACTCTAATACACTGCACTACATGCGTAGTGCAGTGTATTAGAACTGTCAGCTACTCACTGACAGCAAGCATAGTGGGTCCTGACGTTGTCAGGACCCACTAGGCTTCCATCTATGGCATAGCCGGACGCCATTGTTTGGTGTCCGGTTACCATAGTCACCATCGCCGGCCGCTATTGCGTAGCAGGCCGGCGATGGCAGCTTAAGCCCTAAAAAGCCGCGATCTCTATAGAACGCGGCTTTTAAGGGGTTAATCAGCGGGGACACAGCGATCGGTCCCCGCTGTAGGAGCTGTGACAGCTGCTGAAAAAGACAGCAACTGTCACAGCTCCTGTATGTGTCGGGAGGACGGCCGAAGCGGCCGTTACTCCCGAGACGTACTATTAGGTCATGGAGCGCGAACGATACAGCTGCCATGACCTAATAGTACGTCCAGGAGCGGGAAGGGGTTAAATGGTTTTTAAAAAAATCAAAAAAGCACATGAAGCATTTGAATTCCTCCTTTACAAGTAAGGAAAGTTCCCTCATGAACAAGTCAAATACAGTTAGGCCATAATTATTTGGACAGTGACACAAGTATTGGCATTTTAGCTGTTTACCAAAACATATTGAATATACAGTTCTATAATCAATATGGGCTTAAAGTGCAGACTCTCGGCTTTAATTTGAGGGTATTCACATCATATTTTGAGGAAGGGTTTAGGAATTACAGATCTTTAATATGTAGCTGCCTCTTTTTCAAGGGACCAAAAGTAATTGAACAATTATCTCAAAAGCTACTTATTGGGCTGCATGGGCTAATCCCTCGTTAATCCATCATCAAATAAGCAGGTAAAAGGTCTGGAGTTGATTCCAGGTGTGGCATTTGCATTTGGAAGCTGCTGCTGTGAACCCTCAACATGAGGTGAAAGGAGCTCTCAATGCAAGTGAAACAGACCATCATTAGGCTGAAAAAAATGAAGAAATCCATCAGAGAGAGGGAGCACAAATGTTAGGAGTGGCCAAATCAACAGTTTGGTACATTCTTGAAGAAAAAGAGCCCAATGGTGATCTCGTGAACTCCAAAAGGCCTGGACATCTACAGAAAACAACAGTGGTGGATGATCGAAAAATCCTTTCCATGGTGAAGAAAAACCCCTTCACAACATCTACCCAAGTGAAGAACAATCTCCTGGAAGTAGGTGTATCAGTGTATCAGTATCTAAGTCCACCATAAAGAGGAGACTTCATGAGAGCAAATACAGAGCGTTCACCGCAATGTGCAAACCATTAATCAGCCTCAAAAATAGACAGGCCAGATTAGACTTTGCCAAACAACATGTAAAGAAGCCAGGCCAGTTCTGGAACAGCATTCTTTGGACAGATGAAACTAAGATGAACCTGTACCAGAATGATGGGAGGAAAAAAGTATGGAGAAGGCTTGTACCGGCACATGATCCAAAGCACCCCACATCCTCTGTAAAACATGGTGGAGGCAGTGTGATGGCATGGGCATGTATTGCTGCCAAAGGCACTGGCTCACTAGTATTTATTGATGATGTGACTGAAGACAGAAGCAGCCGGATGAATTCTGAAGTGTTCAGGGATATACTTTCTGTTGAGATTCAACCAAGGTTGATTGGATGTCGCTTCACAGTACAGATGGACAATGACCTAAAACATACTGCGAAAGCAACCCAGGAGTTTTTTTAAGGCAAAGAAGTGGAATATTCTGCAATGGTCAAGACAATTACCAGATCTAAACCCGATCGAGCATGCAGAAAGACCCACAAACAAGCAACAACTGAAGACATCAGCAGTAAAGGCCGGGCAAAGCATCGCAAAGGAGGAAACCCAGCATTTGGGGGTGTCCATGGGTTCCAGACTTCAGGCAGTCATTGTCTGCAAAGGATTCTCTACAAAGTATTAAAAAAAAAACATTTTATTCATGGTAATGTTAATTTGTTCAATTACATTTGAGCCCCTGAAATGAGGAGGCTGTGTGTAATGATGGGGGTAGGGAAACAGACAAGTGAACCCTAATCTACCCGCCACTAGTCCCTGTCTACTTGCAACGACCCGCCCTAGGCGACTGGCTACAACTGGGCGATGGTCCCTACGCTCAATAAGTGCACGACAAACAGACAAGGGTACACAGAAGCAAACGGAAATGGGGCAGTTGCCCACGGCAACACCGTGAACAACAAGAGTGGTGAACGAGACGAGTCAAACCAGGAGTGTACGAGGTACAAAACGCAGAGAAGGAGAGTAGTGAACAAGCCGAGTCAAACCAGGAGTGTACGAGGTATCAAACGCAGAACAGGAGAGTAGTCAGTAAGCCAGGGTCATATGAAGCAGGGTCAAATAGTACAGAAGCTGCAGCAGGGCTAGGAAACCAAACAGAAGAATCACAAGCAAGGAGGAACAGGAAAGGCAGTTATAAATAGACAGAGGGCGGGAGCTAGCTCCGTCTGGCCAGGCTGTGATAGGCTCTCCCACTCCTAAGCCTGCCATCCTGAGTGGTGGAAGATGAAGTCAGTCTCACAGACATAGTAGCAGGTGCAGACTGATTACCTATGGGCGTATACACAGAAGCTGTGCCTGGCAGATCCTTAACACTGTGTAGAAAAATTGTTGCAGTTCCTAAACGTTTCACAGGATATTTTTGTTCAACCCCTTGAATTAAACTTGAAAGTCTACACTTCAAATGCATCTCAGTTGTTTCATTTCATATCTAATGTGGTGGCATGCGGAGCCCAAATCATGAAGATTGTGCCACTGTCCAAATAATTCTGGACCTAACTGTATGTAGGGGAATTCCTTTCATTGATTCTCACGTATAACTATTTTTAATATAAGGGGGATTGTTACACAGACATGGGGACAGCGATGGAGACCATGTTCCCACCATGTTATGCAAATCTGTGTGTTGGCAGGTGGGAGGAGCTAGCTATCTTTCCATCTGGCCACCTTGGTTCAAACCTGGTCCTCTGGAAATGTTTTATTGATAAGGTAGTTTTTTGGGCTTTGGATTTTTATCTCTAATTCAGCCCAGTTTTTAGCTGCACCTACGTTTTTTTTTTAGAATTCAAGAGGATCATATTCTTGCTAAAGGTTTCAATAAACCAACAGATAGCAGCAGTTATCAATGACAAGCTGTCATTTACCTATCTGGTTAAACATCCCTAAAAGGCAATTCATGAGGATCCGGAAAACCTGTTTAAAGCTAACAGAATATAGGAAAGAAGCAGATGCCTAACAAAACAAATAATAAAAAAGGGTTATGAAATTAGGAAGTTACCAAATACCAAATGGGAAGTGAAAAACATTTCCAGATAAAAATTGTAAGCGATAAGAACAAGAAAAGGACATAATTGGGAGCGAGGGACTGATCAAAATCCCAAGAGAGAGGACTCTTAAGCATATGGTGAAAAGACAATGGGATATCCTCGTCACAATAAAATTATTGGGGAACATCTCCGAAAATAACTTAGCTTCGTTTTTAAAAAAGCTAAGAACATTGGAAACCTGGTTGCCCCTACAGTACAAACACATAGAGGTAGTGGAAAATAGCCCTGAAATATTTTTTCTAATCAATGGCTTTTTTCTATGCAAAAGGTGTAGAGTATGTCTGTGCCTTAAACTAAGAGAACCATCTACATTTAATAAAAATTTTGACGGCAGTTTCAAGGCTAAGAATAAAAATCATATTACATGCAGAACAAAAGGGGTAATTAACTGCATAAAATGCCCATGCAACAAACTATATACAGGGAGAACAAAATTACTACTCTATAAACGGGTTAGGGAACACCTGTACAACAACATACACAAAGCACTATGCAGTAAAAATGGTGGAAAATTCTCAGACTCAGGCGTTATTCACACGAAGGTGTCCGTTTTGCGTGCGTAAAAAACGCAGCATTTTTCCTGCGTTGCAGTTCCGTGTGACATCAGTGTATGTGCGTGTCTGTGTTTTTTACGCCCATATGTCATCAGTATGTCACGCGTTTTACGTCAGCAAAATAAACTGGAGGAGGTGTTTTTCTTTTTCAAAATCATTTCTTTAGCAACTGTTGCGTGAATCACGCACAGCACACGGATGTGCCTCCGTGTACTTCTCCATGATTTTCACGCACCTATTGACTTCAATGGGTGCGTGATGCGCAAAAAACGCGCAAGTATAGGACATGCAGTGAGTTTCACGCAGCGGATACACGCTGCGTGAAAAACACTGAATGTCTGAATGGCCCCATTGAGTTGCATAGGTCCATGTGACATGCGTTATTTTCACGCGCGTAACACAGATGTGAAATACGCTCGTGTGAATTAGGCCTCATGTGTATGTAAAAAAAAAACAGACTGGATAGGTGGTGACTTTATTAAAAGGATGTCTCGTACAGAAAGCCGTCAGATCTTTAATTTGAAACCTGTAATATCAATCAACAGTGAAATTGAATGTTTGTATTTTAGATTTTTTACAGGGACATGTTAAATGTACAAGTATTGATTATGGTATTCAGAGTGAGCGTTACCAGTTTACTATGGTCTTTTTAAGAAGCAGTAGCACAGGGTTACAGTATCCCTGAGGAAGGAAGATGCAGTCACATCACTCAGTAGCATCCAGGTACGTTTACTTGCTTCACTGGAGACAAGCCACCGGTGTGGAATACTACAAACTACCTGTTAGATTACTACATACTGAACGGATATTGTAACGCATATCGAAGTGGAAACCAATCCGGTTCCATCAAACAAGCAGACAGCGGAGGAGCAGGGAAGTCTGCAACTGGAAGCCTATTCTGACACTGTCATATAGGTTAATTCCCCACACAGTTGCCAATATTTATTCAATTTTAGCCAAAGGGTATGTTCACACACAAACTCAAAAACGTCTCAAAATACGGAGCTGTTTTCAAGGCAAAACAGCTCCTGATTTTCAGACTTTTTTTGGCCACTCGCGATTTTTGCGCCGTTTTTCATGCCGTTTTTTATGGCCGTTTTTGGAGCTGTTTTCAATAGAGTCAATGAAAAACGGCTCCAAAAACATCCCAAGAAGTGACCTGCACTTCTTCTTCGCGGCCGTTTTTTTTACGCGGCCATTTTTCAAAACGGTCGCGTAAAAAAACGTCCCATTGGAACAGAACGCTGTTTTTCCCATTGCAGTCAATAGGCAGATGTTTGGAGGCGTTCTGCTTCTGATTTTTTTGCTGTTTTTCGGGCATTTACGGCCCAAAAAAACGGCCGAAAATAGCCTTTGTGAACATACCCTTACTCCTAAATGTGGTAGATCCATATGCCAGTTGCATAATGGGATTTATATGTCTAAAATTTATGGTGATACTGTTCACACAGTTTTTATGTCTCAAACAGCACAAATAGCAATTGTTATTTATTTGGAAGTTATCTTATTATTGCGGTTGGCAGATCTCGCGCTGCTATTGGTCTTACAGTCTCAGATTGGTTAGCAGCATTGCAGGTATTTATTGAACTGTATTTTTTTCTTTTTCTTAGCTTTTACCATTTACATAGATACTAATGCACTTCCTAGAATTATCTGTGCATAATAAAATATCACAGAATTATTTTAATACTTCACCATTTGTGGTTACTTTCTTTTAATGCACTTGCCATATACACATGTATACATATGGGTTCAGGACCTGATCTTTCAAAGTGGTTCTAGCAAAATGTGTCAGTGTTGACTATGGAAACCAATTAAATGACTACTAATTTCATTCTCAGCTCTGTACCGGAAAAAAAAAAAGAAACCTACAAACTGGTTGGTTGTTTTGGGCAACAATTAGGGTATGTTCACACGGCGGGGGTCCGTAACGGCTGAAATTACGGGGATGTTTCAGCCTGAAAACATCCCCGTAATTTCAGCCGTACCGGCATGTGCAGGCGCTTGAACGCCGCGTCAATTACGGCCGTAATTAGCGCTGCTATTCATTGGAGTCAATGAATAGCGGCTCCAATTACGGCCAAAGAAGTGACAGGTCACTTCTTCTACGCGGGCGTCTATTTACGCGCCGTCATTTGACAGCGGCGCGTAAATATACGCCTCGTGTGAACAGACAAACGTCTGCCCATTGCTTTCAATGGGCAGATGTTTGTCAGCGCTATTGAGGCGCTATTTTCAGACGTAATTCGGGGCAAAAACGCCCGAATTACGTCCGTAAATAGGCCGTGTGAACATACCCTTATTGCTAGAACAGTTTCTGTTCATGAGGCCATAGTGTTCTTGCATTTTCCCCTAGAGTTTACATATTTTTTCCATATAGAGCTGAGTTTTCTTCTACCCAAAAGACATGGCTTCCTATGACACTAGTTTGTGTGTGCATTTATCCGAGCTATGGCATTATATTGCGAGCACTCTAAAGACAGAGACTGATGAAACTACCTCTTCTTTAGGCCCAGTTCACACAGGGTTTTTTTTACGCGGAAACCGCTTTGAAAAACGCGCCAAAAAAATGGCCAAAAATGCCTCCCGTTGACTTCAATGGGAGGCGGAGGCGTTTTTTCTCCCGCGAGCGGTAAAAAACGCGTGCGTGTAAAAGAAGCGACATGCCCTATCTTCGGGCGTTTACGCCTCTGACCTCCCATTGACATCAATGGGAGGCAAAGAAAGCGTATTTCGCTGCATTTTTGCCTGTGGTGCTCAATGGGCGCGAGCGAAAAACGCAGCGAAAAACGCCGCCAAAATCGCAGCAAACGGCGAGCAGGCAGATCAAAATCTGCCTCAAACTTCCAAACGGAATTTTGAGGCTGAATTTTCTGCCTGCAAAATACTCAGTGTGAACTCAGCCTTGGAGTTCTGTGCTATTATGTTGATTATACTGTATATAAATAAAAGAAACAAAATAAATGTAGCAAATCCCTGTGACTGCATTATTTTGTAGGGAAGCTCATAAGTTGGCAAGGAATTTGAAAGTGCCAGCCTCAATGACATGTAGCAAAGAGATAAGAAATATATTTGAAACTTGCTACATTTCTTAAAATGGATCTGACAACCAAAAATAAAAAGAGCTTTGAATGATTTTGTATCCTTGATCTGTTGGAAGTGAGTTAAAAAGAATTTAATAATTTGCATCCACTTACACAGCTTTGATGTTCTACTCTTTGGAAGTTTTATTTATTAAAGGAATCAAAGCATTTACTCCCATTATCCACCTTCAAACGTGCACCTATTAAACCATGCTTATTATGCCAGTGCATAGTGAAATAGTCCCTGCTATTAGATGTCTCCTCTATCTTCTATAACTTACTGCCCGATCAACAAATGCATCCCAATATATTTGTCCATTCATTTTTCTGTATAATGCGAGTTGATTTTTACGAAAGATTTGCATGGTAGTAATTAAGAAAAATAAAGAACAGAAAGGAGCATGAAATGCCGATTAGTCACACAATGTATTTAAAACGACATACTTGTTGCTACCAAGAATATTTTTTCTAAATTTATGTTAATTTAAAGGCACTGCTTTGCATTATGTTCTTTTTTTTTTTTTTACATTCTATTAAACAAATAGAGATTATAATAATAATAATAATAATAATAATAATAATAATAATAATAATAATCGTTATTTATATAGTGCCAACATATTACGCAGCACTTTACAATTTAGAGGGAACATGAAACAAACAATATCAGACATTACATAGTGACAAAGCTAATTTACAATTCAAACCTGGGGAGTGAGGACCCAGCCTCTGGCTGGTCCTCCTATGCTTCCTGTCAGTGTGACTGTCACATCACAATGACAGTTAGAATACATTAAACTACGTAGCTGCAAGTCTAAATGTCCCCTAGTGGGACAAGTAAAAAAAGTTATAAAAAGGTTTTAAAAAAAAGTGTAAAAATAAAAGTTATAAGTTATATAAACAAAAAATGTTTTTTTTCCTATAATAAGACTTTCATTATAGGAAAAAAATGAACACACTAAAAAAAGTACACATATTTGGTATCGCCGCGTTTGTGTACCCAAACTATAAAACTATAATGTTATTGTTCCCGCACGATGAACACCCCCAAAAAAATCAATAAGAAACTACACTAGAATCGCTATTTTTTGGTCACCACCCCTCCCAAAATAGAGAATAAAAAGTGATCAAAAAGTTGCATGTACCCGAAAATATTACCAATAAAAACTACAACCCATCCCGCAAAAAACAAGCCCTTACACAGCTTTTTTGACAAAAAAATAAAAAAGTTATGGCTCTCAGAATATGGTGACAGAAAATAAATAATTTTATAAAAAAGTGATTTTATTGTGCAAACGCTGCAAAACATAAAAAAAACTATATACATATGGTATTGCTGTAATCGTGCCAACCTGCAAAATAAAGTAAAACTGTCATTTATAGCACACGGTGAACACCGTAAAAAATAAACTAAAAAACATTGTCAGAATTACTTGTTTTTGGTCACACGGCTTGCAAAAAAATGGATTAAAAAGTGATCCAAAAAAATTGCATGTACCCCAAAATGGTACCAATGAAAACTACAGATTGTCCCGCAAGAAATAAGCCCTCACACAGCTATGGTGGTGAAAAAATAAAAAAGTTCTGGCTCTCAGAATATGGCGATGCAAAATGTGCAGAGTGTTCAAAAAGCGGATAGGATCGGGCGCCATTTATCAGTGCGACACCGGCCACATATCTATGAAATATTATTTATTTACCCCATTATTATACCCTCTTATGATGCCCTGATGTACCCCGCACAGATTACATATTCCCCCACATTATAAACTGAAATACCAGCAAAATGGCGTCCCTCCCTTCTGAGCCTTACAGCATGCCCAAACAGCAGTTTGCGCCCACATATATGGCATCGCCATACCCGAGAGAACCCGCTTAGCGGTTTATGAGGTATTTGTCTTCAGTGGCACAAACTGGGCACAACATATTATGCACTAAAATGGCATACCAGTAGAAAATTCCAATATTGACACCGTCCGCTGTGCATTAACCCCTTTGCGCACTATGACTTAATAGCACGTCATTGTGCGGGGGGTTGATGTATGGAGCGGGCTCATGTGCTGAGCCCGCTCCATACGCTGCGGGTGTCAGCTGTGTATTACAGCTGACACCCAGGACTAACGGACAGGAACAGCGATTGTGCGGTTACAGAAGCCTGTAAAAATAACAATATACTGCAATACACTAGTATTGCAGTATTTTGTACCAGTGATCCAATGATCGCTGGTACAAGTCCCCTAAGGGGACGAATAAAATGTGTAGAAAAATTAAAGTTATTAGTAGTGAGAAAGAAAAAAGTTTAAAGTTAAAAAAAAAAATGTTTCCCATTTTTCTTCTAAAGTAATGTCAAAAAATAAACAAAATTGGTATCGCTACGACTATAAAAGGCCAAACTGTTACAATATACCATTATTTTACTCGCACGGTGAACACCGTAAAAAACGTAAATAATTTAAACCGCCAAAATCGCAGTTTTTTTGTCACCTTAGCTCTCAAAAAGAAATGTAATACAACTTGTTGATCACTTTTTATGTAACAAAAAATGGTACTATTAAAAACTACAGCTCACCCCGCAAAAAATAAGACCTCCCACCGCTCAATCAACTGAAAAATAAAAAAGTTAAGGCTCTCAGAATGTGGTGAAACAAAACAATTTTTATTTTAACAAATGGATTTTTTTTTGTAAAAGTTTTATAATATACAAAAAAACGATATAAATTTGGTATCACCATAATTGTATTGAGCCGCAGAATAAAGTAAAGTTTTAGTTTTTACCGCACGGCGAAAGCTGTAAAAACGAATACCCCAAAAAATGGAATCAGATTTTTTTTCTATATTAGCCTGCAAATATTTTTTTTTCAGTATACCAGTACATGTTACGGCACTTTAAATGGTGTCAATATAAACTACAATTCCTCCCGCAATAAATAAGCCCTCACACCACTCTATTGATGGAAAAATAAAAAAGTTATGGCTCTTGGAATGCGGGGAGTCAAAAACTAAAATAAGAAAGCAAAAAATGAATCAATCCTGAAAGGGTTAATTCATTTCTAATGAAAAAAAATGTTTGACCCCATGTGGGGTATTTCCGTACTCGGGAGAAATTGCTTTACAAAAATTGGTTGTTTTTTTCTCCTTTATCCCTTGTGAAAATGAGAAAATTCAACATTTTAGTGGAAAAAAATTGTGATATCAATTTTTTGCGGCCTAATTCTATTAAATTCTGCAAAAGACCCGTGGGGTCTAAATGCTCACTATACCCCTAGAAAAAATCCTTGAGGGGTGTTTCCAAAATGGGGTAACCTGGAGGTTTCCACTGTTTTGGTCCTTCCAGGGCGTTGCAAACGCGACATGGCACTGAAAACCATTCCAGCAAAATCTGTGTTCCAAAATCCAAATGGCGCTCCTTCCCTTCTGAGCCCTGCTGTGGGTACAATCGGCAGTTTATTACCACATATGGGGTATTGCCGTAATCGGGAGACATTCCTTTACAAATGTTGGGGTGCATTTTCTTCGTTATTCCTTGTAAATATAAAAAATTTCTATGTTTTTTCAGAACAACAGTAGATTTTCATTTTTACAGACTAACTCAAATACCTGTGTGGTCAAAATGCTAACTATACCCCTAGATAAATTCCTTGAGAGGTGTAGTTTCCAAAATGGGGTCACTTTTGGGGGTTTCCCCTGTTTTGGCACCACAAGACCTCTTCAAACCTGACAAGGTGCCTAAAATATATTCTAAAGAAAAGAAGGCCCAAAATCCACTGGGTGCTCCTTTGCTTCTGAGGCCTGTGTTTCAGTCCATCAGCGCACTACAGCCACATGTGGGATATTTCTAAAAATGGCAGAATCTGGGCAATAAAATATTAAGTTGCATTTCTCGGGGTAAAACCTTCTGTGGTACAAAAAAAAAAAGTATTAGAAATGGATTTCGGCAAAAAAAATTACATATGTAAATTTCACCTCTACTTTGCTTTAATTCCTGTGAAACGCCTAAAGAGTTAAAACACTTTGTGAATGCTGATTCTAATACCTTGAGAGGTGAAGTTTTCAAAATGGGATGACTTTTGGGGATTTTCTAATACATAAAGTCCTCAAAGACACTTCAGAACTGAACTGGTCCCTGAAAAAAATGGCCTTTGAAATTTTCTTTAAAATATGAGAAATTGCTGCTAAAGTTCCTTGCCTTGTAACGTCCTAGAAAAATAAAAGGATATTCAAAAAATGATGCAAACATAAAGTACACATATTGGAAATGTTAACTAGTAACTATTTTGTGTGGTATTACTATCTGTTTTACAAGCAGACACGTTTAACCCCTTCCCGACATCCGCCGTATATATACGGCGCTGTCGGGAGGTGCTTCCCGCAGAGCTCCGTATAGGTACTGCGCAACGGGAAACGGTCATCGGTGCTAATTGCACCGTGACAAAGTAAAGATGGCTGCTGTCCCTGACAGCAAGCCATCTCTACTACTCGCCCAGGGTGCCGTTTCGGCCCCCCTAGCATCGCTGCTATTGGTCAGTCAATTCTGAACTGCAAATAGCATGGATTTTTGTTCACACTGTGCCCTGGTGTCACAGGGCACAGTTAGACAGTGGCGTTTGGTGCTGTCTAAGAGAACACCCATCGCCACCAACGTCACCTAGGGAGGTGGCAGTCATGCCACCTCTAGGAGCGCTCTGATTGGTCGGTCTGTAATGACCGACCAATTAGAGCACCGGGGAGTGTTGTGAACATCGATACCACTCTGCACGCCGCCATTCCAGTTTGAGGCAGCATGCAGAGCGGTTGAGAGATTGTCTGCTGTGGCTTTACTGGGATTTGTAGTGCAATCTGCACTACTGTGTCAAAAATAAGAGAGCCCTTTTTTGCTACTTCTGTCAGATCACCAGTCTTTTTTTTTTTTGTGATCAGACAGATTTTTTGGGCCCTTTCCCTGTCCTTGGGCCTGTCCTCGTCCCTGTCCAAATCCACCCCCTCCCTGTCCCAATCTAGGACAGGAATTCCAGGAATTTTTATTTTTGTCATTTTTTTCCAATAATAAATTTGCACCATCTACCTGTGTGCACCCTGCGGCCACAGACTGCTGATTAGTTATCAGCATCTGTTGTAATTTGTTAACGCAGTTGTTTTTAGTTTTTTTTTCACCCGCACCTTGCCATAGTGTGCGTCCTGCGCTGCGTGCTGATCAGTGACGCACATCACTGATCAGCATATTTTCTGGCGCAGGTTTTTTTTTTTCCAATACAATATAAAATTTAAAATATAATAGTAGTAAGGTATAGCTAGTACGTAGGGAGTTAGGGTAGCATACGCCAGCGTTAGAAACGTTCATTTAGTTTTAGATCTAGATAGATATATCTAGCAACTTTTTTCTGCAGTTTTAGTAGAAATTTACCGTAGTTCAGTTAGACTACAGTTCTTTTAGTAATAGATAGCGTCAGTTACTGACGGACGTTCAGTTGTTTTTTTACTGACGTTCGTCCAGTAAATTTTTAGAGCCTAGTTTTACTGTAGCAAGTTAGTTAGACTCCAGTTTTTTTTTAGTAATAGATAGCGTCAGTTACTGACGGACGTTCAGTTGTTTTTTTACTGACGTTCGTCCAGTACATTTTTAGAGCCTAGTTTTACTGTAGCAAGTTAGTTAGACTACAGGGTTTTTTTTAGTAATAGATAGCGTCAGTTACTGACGGACGTTCAGTTGTTTTTTTCTAACTGACGATCGTACAGTAAATTCTATTCTTTTTTTTTTTTCCTTTTCTTCTCTTCTCTTCTTTCTTATCTTCTAATTTCTGTTCACTATACACGTGTAAAAACACTACACACACACACACACACAACCCTGTGTAAAAATAAAAGTTGATTACACGTGTAAAAACACCACACAACCCCCTGTAATAAATCAAAATGTCTCAATCGTCCAGAAGGATGTGATCAGTCGAGGAGGCATACGCCATCATTGCCTCTGACACTGATTCGGCCAGCGAGGGAGACGAGGAATATGTCCCACTCCTTTTAGTTTCCTCCTCAGTGATGAGGAACCCCCCCAAAGGCGATCCAGGAGAGCAGCTGAGGCAACCACAATGATTGATCCCATGTAAACTCCACTCCCTGAAAATTATGAGCCTCAAATTCCTGATTTTATAGGCAGCTCAGGAATTCAGTTTGAGACTGAAGGCCTCACAGAAATTGAATTTTTCAAGGTCTTTTTCTCTGAGGAGTTTGTTAATTTAATGGTGGCCCAGACGAATCTGTACGCCCAACAATTTTTAACCCAAAACCCCACTTCATCACTTGTTAGGTGGACCCAAGTAGATGCAGCGGAGATGATGACATTTTGGGGCCTTGTGCTGCATATGGGACTAGTGAGGAAGCCAAAGGTTAGGTAATACTGGATTGCGGATATTTTGTACAACACCCCAATTTACCGCATGGCCATGACCCGGACTCGCTTTGAAACGATTTTAAAATTCTTGCATTATAATGATAATGCACAGTGCCCGCCCCAGGACGACCCCACATTTCTGCACCAAATTTTCACAAGTGTACACCCCCGATAAATATATTTCCATAGACGAGTCCCTTGTTCATTTTAAGGGGAGGCTTAAATTCCACCAATACCTGCCCAATAAGAGGGCAAGGTATGGAATTAAATTGTACAAACTGTGTGAGAGTACATCTGGGTATACACACAGGTTTAGGGTTTACGAAGGGAAGGACTCTATTATTGAACCCCAAGAATACCCCCCCCCTATCCTGGGAGTTAGTGGGAAAATAGTGTGGGATTTAATACACCCATTGCTGGACAAGGGTTATCATCTTTACGTGGATTACTTCTATACCAGCATCCCACTATTTAAGTGCCTTTCTGCCAGAAGTACTGTAGCATGCGGTACTGTGCGCAAAAATCAGAGAGGCCTCCCTAAAACACTGCTTAGCCAAAGCCTCAGAAGGGGTGAGAGCAGGGAACTATGCAGCGAGAACATGCATGCTGTTCGTCAAATATAAGGACAAGAGGGATGTCCTTATATGGACCACAATTGATGGCATCTCTGTCGCTGAACGAGGTACCACCATTTTGACCCAGAAGCCAAATTGCATCCTGGGCTAGAATAAGTACATGGGCGATCTCTCTGATCCTGATGAAGTACTGAAGCCTTAGGCTGGGTTCACACGACCTATTTTCAGACGTAAATGAGGCGTATTATGCCTCGTTTTACGTCTGAAAATACGGCTCCAATACGTCGGCAAACATCTGCCCATTCATTTGAATGGGTTTGCCGACGTACTGTGCCGACGACCTGTCATTTACGCGTCGCCGTTTGACAGCTGTCAAACGACGACGCTTAAATTGACCGCCTCGGCAAAAAGTGCAGGACACTTCTTTGCAACGTAATTTGAGCCGTTATTCATTGAAGTCAATGAAGAGCAGCTCAAGATTACGGGCGTCAAAGACGCCTCGCATAATGCGAGGAGGAGATTTTACGTCTGAAACGACGCAGCTGTTTTCTCCTGAAAACAGTCTGTCTTTTCAGACGTAAAAGACAGTTCTTGTGTGCACATACCCTAATAGTGCCATGCGTAAAACAAAGGTGTGGTACAAAAAGCTGGCCGTGCACATTGTACAGATGGCAATGTATAATGCTTACGTACTATCCCGATGTGCAGGCCAGACAGGGACATTTCTTAACTTTCAAGAGGTGGTGATCAAGACACTTCTATTTGGGAACCGGGCAGGGGCGGGCACAAGCACATCTGCTGGTAGCAATACTCCACGTATTATACCAGGGCAACATTTCCCCAATGAAGTGCCCCAAATTGCAAAGAAGGGAAGGACACAAAAAATGTGCAGAGGAATAAGAAAAGACACTATTTACCACTGTGAAACCTGCCCCAAAAAACCAGGCCTGTGTATCAAGGATTGCTTCAAAGAGTACCATACAGCCATAAATTTGTAATTTCATGCTTCATTAACCCCTTTATTATACCAAAAGCAACATTGCGTCCACACACATATCCAGTTAAATCCTAGTTCCAAAAGTCAAATGGTGCTTCTGAGCCCTGTCGTGTGTCCAAACAGCTGTTTATGACCACATGCGAGGTACTGTTTTACTCTGGAGAAATTGCTTTACAAATGTTCTGGAGCTTTTTCTCCTTTAGTCCTTGTGAAAATGAGATAAAATTAGCTAAACCTACATTTTCTTTGAAAAAATGTAGATTTTCATTTTCACTGCCTACTTCCAAAAATGTCTGCAAAAAACCTGTGGGGTCAAAATGCTCACTACACCCCTAGATAATTTTCTCAAGGTGTTTAGTTTCCAAAATGGGGTCACTTTTGTAAGGTTTGCTCTATTTTGGCCCCTCAGGTTCTTTGCACTTGTGACATGGCCTCCCAAAACCATCCCTGTCAAATTTGAGCTCCAAATGGCGCTTTTTCCATTCTAAGTCTTGCCGTGTGTCCAAACAGCCGGTTATTACCAAATGTGGGGTATTGTTTTACTCAGGAGAAATTGCTTTACAAATGTTGTGGAGCTTTTTCTTCTTTAGTCCTCGTAAAAATTGAGAAAACATTAGCTAAACCTACATTTTCTTTGAAAAAAATGTAGATTGTTATTTTCACGGCCTACTTCCAATAATTTCTGCAAAAAACCTGTGGGGTGAAAATGCTCACTATACCCCTAGATAAATTCCTCAAGGGGTGTAGTTTCCAAAATAGTGCAACTTGTGGGGGGTTTCCACTGTTTTGGCACCGCAAGACCCTGCAATCTTGACATGGTGCCTAAAATATTTTCTAATAAAAAGAAGGCCCCAAAATTCACTAGGTGCTCCTTTACTTCTGAGGCCTGTGCTTCAGTCCATAAGCACACCAGGGCCACATGTGGGATATTTCCTAAATCTCCAGAACCTGGGCAACAAATATTGAGTTGCGTTTCTCTGGTAAAACTTTCTGTGATACAAAAAAAATGGATTAAATATGAATTTCTGAAAAAAAAATGAAATTTGTATATTTCACCTCTACTTTGCTTTAATTCCTGTGAAACGTCTAAAGGGTTGATAAACTTTCTTAATGCTGTTTTGAATACTTTGAGGGTGCAGTTTTTAAAATGGGGTGACTTGTGGGGGTTTGTATTGTGTAGGCCCCTCAAAACCACTTCACAACTGAACTGGCCCCTGTAAAAATAGCCTTTTGAAATTTTCTTGAAAATGTGAGAAATTGCTGCTAAAGTTCTAAGCCTTGTAATGTCCTAGAAAAATAAAAGGATGTTCAAAAAACGATGCCAATCTAAAGTAGACATATGGGGGATGTTAGTTAGCAACAATTTTGTGTGTTATAACTGCCTGTCTTACAAGTAGATACAATTAAATTGAGAAAAAAGCAAATTTTTGAAATTTTTCGCTAAATTTTGGTGTTTTTCACAATTAATTACTGAATGTATCGAGCAAATTTTGCCAGTAACATAAAGTCAAATGTGTCATGAGAAAACAGTCTCAGAATCACTTGGATAGGTAAAAGCATTCCGAAGTTATTACCACATAAAGTGAAACATGTCAGATTTGAAAAATGAGGCTCTGTCAGGAAGGTCAAAAGTGGCCAAAGCGGGAAGGGGTTAAATGTTTGTCTGATATTTCCATGCACTATATGTCTCTCTTTTTTGACCTGAAGAAGTCCAGCGTACCCCAAAACAAGACTAAAATAAAAATCTGTTCAAATCCTAAGAACGTTCCTGGCTATCTGTAAGGCTTGCGCCAAACAAGTGTCTACTTCTTATCCTGGATTTGAAGTCCGGGTGGGATTTATCCAGAATAATTTCTCTAATCCTCAGTGGTGTGGACGCCATCCGACAGAAGGACAATCTGGCACCAGCCCTTCACTTTGTCCAGTCTTAGTCGTCCAGTCTTGTTCAATTTGCTGTACATTTATAATGTATCTAATATGACAGGTCAGCTAGAGCGGTAGCCGCACTTCCATAGCCTCTTCATTCTGGCTCACACCCTTTATGACATTTATAAATCCTAATAGGATATATATAAAAAAGGGTGAGATAAACCTTTTAATCAATGTATTGTGTAAAAGTATGCAACTTTTTAATATACTTTCTGATATGTTTCATTCTTCACAATTTTAAAAAACCTTTGCTTGCTGTCAGTGAATGAAATAAAATGTTTGCATTCAAGATTAAATGTTTATTACAGTTGTATCCAGTCTGACAATCCACCCTGTAGGAGGGACCTTAAATCCCTATAGGCTGCCCTGCCATTTACATAGAGTAAAGAAAAGTGTGGGGGGATCTAACTTCCCCTAGCCCTGCTGTACCCATATTAAACCCTACATTGCCCACAGTCATAGTCCCTACGGCCAATAAGCCTGAGGGCCTGTAAATTTCTGTACATCCAGCATGTCTACAGATGAGGTACGGTATCCATACGTAACATTGTGATTTCTCACTCCATGACCAGCGCTTGTGAGCATATCCTGTGTTAACTTTTCAGTGTTGGGAACCAGTTGCCAACTTCCCTGGAGAAATGCCATGGTGGTGGGGAGGGGGGGGGGAAGAAGTTCAGATGTGGCATCATCAATAAGCACCACCAGCTCTTCCCCTGGTCTCCGCAGCAGCATGGACATCCAGCGTAGTCACCTGTTCACGTAATACGTGTTGCTAGGCAATAGTCTAATTTACTTGCGTGCAGTAACTGATACGTTTTAGTTCATTTTTCAGCTAGTGTAATGAATATTGTTTCACGGTAGATATCTGCGGTGTGTTGGCCAGTACATGCACCAGCCACATGTGATTGCCAATACAAGTCCAATATTCAGTCAATTGGAGCTCTGTTTTTCGGTAGCTTTACAAGATCACAGCGCACATCACTCCTACAACCTATGTACAGTATATATCAGTGAGAAGCCGCGGTTGGGAGCACTATCACGTCTCTCCCATGTCCCTCACAAGAAAAAATCCAACTGATTTTTTTATTCAGTTGCACCTGTTTACAGCACAGGTAATGTGCACTACAGATCCCAGCATGCTCCTCTATAGTCAAAAGGGAATGAACTAGATTTATAGATTTAGACTTTTATAACCAGAACATCTCTGCCGGCTCCTCAATGAACACAGACGATAGAAGAAACACACATTGGATTCATTACTATTGTCCGTGCCAATCCATCCAAAGTTATCATTTCTGGCCTCCACTTGTACAGTGAGCGCTAGGATCTGTTTTGTTGCCGTGGATAACACTAGTTAGAACCCCGGTGCTGTGTACAGCTTTATTACATGACAGAAGCGTTGCCCTGGAGACGCGGAATACTCAGCAAGGACGTTCAGTACGAAGCAAGCATCGAGAGAGAGAGGAGCGCTGAGTACTTTCTGCAGAGCAGGCATTTGCCCTTCTGGGCTCTTATTTGTTTATTTGTTTATTGTTTGTTTTTTGCTGTTTTCTACTCTCCACAAACACTTTATCTGAGGGTGTTGTGGAAGAGGCAGCCAAATGGCTGCAACTGGGGGAAAACTCCAGCCCCGGAGACATCTCCAACGTCTCCGGAGGTCCCCGTACAGTCAAAAGCCTGAAAACCATCAAGAGCAAACTGGCTGTATTGGATTTCTCACGTCAGCATTAAGAGGTATCGTGCAGTGTATAAAAAACCTGCTGCCTAAAGAGGAATCTGGCCGATACCTAAGGCTGCAATCCCCACCACCGAGATCTGTAGCCACCTGCGCAGCAGGAAAAGAAAGAACCAAGGTCTGGACCACTGCCCCATGGCTGAGGAAACAATCTCCCTTGGAGATGTATCTGTCAAAACAGTCATCAGTCTTGCCAGCTCAGAGACGGTCACCAGCAGTAACATCAAGGGTCCGCAGTGCACCTTATGTCCTACCACCACGTATTAAGGTGACTGCAAAACAGCTAAATGAGCCCCGACCAATGGTCACTTTGAGTAATGCAGCACGTAACAACTTGAGAGCTATGCTGACCGGACCTGTGGTAAATGAGAGATTGTCCAGTTCAGAGATGTCATCTATCCTGAGCAAGATCCCCAGGGAGAGATATCATATTGCTGCTGAATAATGTAGTGGTTGAGTCAACTGGAGCGTGCAAATAACATCATATTGCACTAGCTGCTCTACTGAATGATTGATTTTCCGGTTTTGACCTTGGCTTGATTATTGGACTATGCTTATTGACTGCCGCCTGCCCTGACCTTTGCCTGTTTCTGAACTATGCTTGTTTGCCACCTGCCCTGACCTCGGTCCGTTTATCGCCTATGCTTGTTTGCCGCCTGCCCTGACCTCGGTCCGTTTATCGCCTATGATTGTTTGTTGCCTGCCCTGACCTCGGCCTGCTTATCGCCTATGATTGTTTGCTGCCGACCCTGACCTTTGCTTATATATTGACTATTCTTCTGCCTGCCGATTTGGTACCTAAAGCTGGAATCCAGCCCAATTAGCATTTCAACATTCAATCACCCTTAAGAAAACCTTCCTTTAATGCTCCAGAAGGTCCTTAGATCAATTTGAAGGTCCTACAGAATTAATTACAACCATGACAGGATACATACTATGGCCAGTGTCGGACCGGCCCAACAAAGGACTGGGGAATCCTTCTGTGGCTTGCCCCCTTGTGCACTTACTACAATGCTCCTCCTGTAGAGCTGGCTGGCAGCTTTTAAGTATAGTCAGGGCTCTGTCATATGTTAAAGTGTACAAAAATTGCATAAAATACAAGACATTGCTCCGTGGACTGCTGGTAGTAACACCTACTGGGGAAAAAATGTATGCATTAGTACGGTGACACTATTGTATCTTCTGTCCTCTGCCCACCATAACTGCTCTCTCCAGTCCTCTGCCCACCCCAGCTGCTCTCCTGTCCTCTGCCCACCCCAGCTGCTCTCTCCAGTCCTCTGCTCTCCAATGTTGCTGGTGATTTTGTAAAGGCTCCCCTCCAATGCTGTCCTGGAATGGGACAGGTGGTAATGGCCCCCACTTCTTCAGGCTGCCTGCATGTCAGAGGTCCAAAAATCAGCTATCTGCAGAAAAGGTAAATGTCTGTGTAATGTGTGTATAACTACTGTATATGTGTGTGTAATGTGTGTATGTGTGATTGTAATGTGTATATGTGCATGTAATGTGTGTATAACAACTGTATATGTGCATGTAATGTCTATATGTGTGCGTGTAGTGTGTAAATGTGTGCGTGCATTGTGTATATGTGTCCGTGTACTATGTATACATATGTAATGTGTATGTAATTTGTACAGATGTGTCCCTCCTTACTTTCTCTCTAAATTCGACATTTCACGAGATGTATGGTGCAATATTTTAAACAAACACATGTAAAAAAAAGTATAACAACGACAGATGCCTCCAACAGCCGTCATTCGTCAACCATCCAACTTCCATGTTGAAAAAACTTAACATGGAAGTCTATAGGCAACGGATGACACCTATCAAAGGCATTTGTTGGCCATCCGTCTCCTAGAGACTCCCATTTAAAAAAAACAAAAAACATTTTTACTGGATGGTGCTAGATTGTGTTGAATTCAAGAACAATTAATGGTGGGTACATCTGTATATCTGTTTAATGTGTGCATAATTTATCTGTATAGTGTAGTGGCACTATTTATGTGTATAGTGTATCTGAACTATTTATGTGTAGAGTGTAGCAGCACTATTTATGTGTATAGTGTAGTGGCACTATTTATGTGTAGAGTGTAGTGGCACTATTTATGTGTAGAGTGTAGCGTCACTATTTATGTGTACAGTGTAGCGGCACTATTTATGTGTAGAGAGAAGCGGCACTATTTATGTGTATAGTATAGTGGCACTATTTATGTGTAGAGTGTAGCGGCACTATTTATGTGTAGAGTGTAGCGGCACTATTTATGTGTAGAGTGTAGCGGCACTATTTATGTGTAGAGTGTAGCGGCACTATTTATGTGTATAGTGTAGCGGCACTATTTATGTGTATAGTGTAGCGGCACTATTTATGTGTATGGTTAGTGGCACTATTTATGTGTATGGTTAGTGGCACTATTTATGTGTATGGTTAGTGGCACTATTTATGTGTATGGTTAGTGGCACTATTTATGTGTATAGTGTAGCGGCACTATTTATGTGTATAGTGTAGCGGCACTATTTATGTGTATGGTTAGTGGCACTATTTATGTGTATGGTTAGTGGCACTATTTATGTGTATGGTTAGTGGCACTATTTATGTGTATGGTTAGTGGCACTATTTATGTGTATAGTGTAGCGGCACTATTTATGTGTATAGTGTAGCGGCACTATTTATGTGTATAAAATGGCGGCATTGTCCATTTGTATTGTATGTCAGCATTTCTTCTGTGCTTCATTATGAGCGCACTATTGTCTCATCTTCAGCAGGTCCGCACTCTCTTTCTGCGCTGCACATATATTTCAAAACCGGTAATCAGACTGTTCCTGTATAAGAGACATAACCGGTGTTTACATTCTAACTATCACATTCAGCTTTCATTTATCAATTCTATAAAATGTACTGATTTATGAAATATCTGAGCAACACAGAAGGAAAACGGTACTTCGGGTCGCATCAAGAACATTGATAATTGTAAACTTAACATTCATTGTTTTTATTTAGATGGAAGGTGGGCGCTCAGAATCAAGGAACCGCAGTCCCACACTGGCCATGCCCTATACAGTCCAGTGTCCCCGTCATGATCATGAACTCATAATCAACGACACTAAGGCATCCCCTAAGGAATATACCAGAAGCCTCTAGGTCCACAATCCAAATCCAAGGCACATACCTTCATTATTGCAATACTGTGAGACAGAAGGCACCAGAGATTTTCTATATCCACTGGACAATTCTCAACAGGGGTCTTCATCAGAGGCCCCCTCTCCCAGTATTTTAGCTGATGTCTGAGACTCCCTCATCCCTGCACCCTCCCATAACTGAGGAGTCCATGAGCATTTATGGAAGGCCAAACAAGGAACATGTCTTATCCACATGGAACCATTCTTGCTGCCTCTTCATCGGACCAGAGACATCTAATTTGCCTATATTGATGTACCGTCTCTTAAAGAGCCCACACCTGCAAGCTGCTGTCCACCATGTCATATCCCTGGAAAGCTGCTGGACTTTAAGGGGGCTCTGGTAACTGAGTCTAATCAGTCCCCCTTTATCTCTTCCTAATCAATACAAGGATAACTATAATTATAAAAAAAAGAAAAAGGACACCCTCCTCTATTTCCGATTTTAAATCCATAAGGCAGGATATTGAGTAACGCATTCAGCCTCATAAATATGACTTGATGGCCTTTCAGAGGTATTCTGCAACACTGCACTACTATTACAGCTCTCACTTTGCCATACAGATTCCTGGAGTACAATACAAATCTAAATGCAAAGGCCGTCCTGACAGACTTACTGATTATTTTCAATCCATTGGACAATTCTCAACAGAGGTCTTCATCAGAGGCCTCATCTCACAGTGTTGTCAGAGACTCCCTCATCCCCGCACCCTCTAATAACTGAGGAGTCCATAAAACGTTTTTAGGCCAAAAATGGAGGATGTCATATCCCACAAGGAAACATCCTTGCTGCCTGTTCCTCTGACCAAAGACAAATCTAAATTCCCAAGGTTAATGTAACATCTCTTAAAGGGTCCATGTCTGCAGACTGCTGTCCACCTGGTCCTATCCCTGGGAATGCTACTGAACTTAAAGAGGACTCTGGTAACTGACTCTACTGTGGACCTTAGCAAAGAACTCCATGAAGCCTTTATTAAAGGCCCAACCAAAAAGATGCAATATTTCTGAGGAAACCATCCTTGCGGCCTCTTCATCTGTTCAGGATCTAAATTGCCTTTATCATTGTCTCATAAAGGGCCCATGCTCATCCCTGGGGCAGCTTGCTCTGGTAACTGACTCTACTCAGGGCCTTACATTCCCCTTGATTTCCTAATAAGTACTGGGATAACAATATAAGAAAAAACAGGAAAAAGGTAGGACACCCTTTCTCTCTCACAGTATTCCAGCCGATGGAGAAGACTTCTTCATTCCTGCTGAGGAGCTCATGAAGTATCTACTCACAGCCCAACCTGGAGGATGATAAAGAAATTGTTGACTTTCAAAATGAGGAATTGCTTCAGTTAGGAGACCTTGACCAAATCACATAATGAACTGATTAATAAAAAAAAGAGAATGGAGTAAAACATGGATAAAACGTCCATAACAATTATCGACATGAGAGATCAATCCCTACAACCACATTTGACTTTACGGAATTGGTCTCTAAGTCACTGATTTCTGCTTCCAGATGTGTCCACCATTCAGAAGACACTGGCCCCAAATCTTCTCCATCAGAAGTGGACTTTTTTGTGACTAATCTCTTCAAGATCATTGTATTTCCTACAAATGAGCCATTCCCATGAAACTACTAAAGTGAAAAATGGCCATCATTATGTTTAGACAACCCCTTCTGCAGTTCTGAAAGCCTTGAAGAAATGGGGGCTCCTGTCCCATCACCACTGAGAAAAAAAAAAGGCACGGCCTCGGAAACTCAATTAGGAATAGTTGGATTGTGATGGTAAGTCTAAATACTGACTGATTTCCCTAATGGTAATTTAGTATGTGCTTATACTCTTTACATAATGTGTTTTAATATTCTTCACAAACAAAAGTAATGTCGGCACAACTCATAGATCGCCGGTGGCAAATAGCTACGTTCTGGGATCAGTGGTTCCACACTGACGTTTCCTCCGGTGGTGCTCTGCGTATAAAGTCCATACTAGGAATCATTCAAAATAGAAGAGAGTCCACGGCGCTCACCATTTGGTATAAAGCATATATCTTTTCTTTGCTTTAAAGTAGGTAAAATATAAGGAGCGGACTCATATAATTTGGACGAATTATATGTGTCTGCTACTCGTATTTTACCTGCTTTGATGCAAAGAAAATATAGATTTATTTATTTTGTTTAAATGGTGAGTGCCGTGGACTTCTACGTTTCTGTAGAAGTCTTAATCGGTTAAGGACTAGGCTGTTTTACAGCTAAATGACCAGAGCAAATATTACAATGTTACTATGCGCTTCTTTAGATGACTATAACTCTGCAGGTGAATAAAGTTCATCTTTGAATTTTACACTCTTTTTAACCCCTTAAGGACGCAGCCTAGTTTGGGCCTTAAGGCTCAGAGCCCATTTTTCAAATCTGACATATTTCACTTTATGTGGTAATAACGTCGGAATGCTTAAACCTATCCAAGCGATTCTGAGATTGTTTTCTCGTGACACTTTGGGCTTCATGTTCATGGTAAAATTTGGTCGATATATTCAGTCTTTATTTGTGAAAAATTGCAAAATTTAGAGAAAATTTACAAAAAATAGCATTTTTCAGAATTTAAATGCATCTGCTTGAAAAACAGACGGTTATACCACCCAAAATAGTTACTAGTTCACATTTCCCATATGTCTACTTTAGATTGGCATCGTTTTTTGAACATTATTATATTTTTCTTGGACGTTACAAGGCTTAGAACATAAACAGCAATTTCTCATATTCTTAAGAAAATTTCAAAAGCCTTTTTTTGAAGGTACCGGTTCAGTTCTGAAGTGGATTTGAGGGGCCTATGTATTAGAAACCCCCATAAAACACCCCATTTTAAAAACTAGACCCCTCAAAGTATTCAAAACAGCATATAGAAAGTTTTTTAACCCTTCAGGCATTTCACAGGAATTAAAGCAAAGTGGAAATGAAATTTGCAAATTTCATTTTTTCTGCTGAATTTCAAATTTATTAATTTTTTTTCTGTAACACAGAAGGTTTTACCAGAGAAATACTACTAAATATGTATTGTCCAAATTCTGCAGTTTTTATAAATGTCCCACATGTGGCCCTACTGCGCTCGTGGACTAAAACACAAGCCCTAGAAGCAAGGAAGCACCTAGTGCATTTTAAGGCCTCTTTTTTATTAGAATATATTTTAGGCAGCATGCCAGGTTTGAAGAGGTGTTGAGGTATCAAAACAATGGAAACCCACCAGAAGTGACCCCATTTTGGAAATTACACCCCTCAAGGAATTCATTTATGGTTTTTGTTATCATTTTGACCGCACAGTTTTTTCACAGCACCTATTTGAATTGGGCTGTGAAATGAAAAAAAAGATATTTTTTCCAATAAGATGTAATTTTTGATCAAAATTTCTTATTTTCACAGGGAACAACATACCCCATTTTGTTGCCCAATTTGTCCTTAGTGCGGCAATACCCCATTTGTGGTGATAAACTGCCGTTTGGGCCCATGGGAGGGCTCAGAAGGAAAGGAGCGCTATGTGTTTGTTGGAGTCCAGATTTTGCTGGATTGGTTTTCGGGTGCCATGTCGCATTTGCAGAGCCCCAGAGGTATCAAAGCAATGGAAACCCACCAGAAGTGACCCCATTTTGGAAACTACACCCCTCAAGGAATTCATTTATGGTTTTTGTTATCATTTTGACCGCACAGTTTTTTCACAGCACCTATTTGAATTGGGCTGTGAAATGAAAAAAAAGATATTTTTTCCAATAAGATGTAATTTTTGATCAAAATTTCTTATTTTCACAGGGAACAACATACCCCATTTTGTTGCCCAATTTGTCCTTAGTGCTGCAATACCCCATTTGTGGTGATAAACTGCCGTTTGGGCCCATGGGAGGGCTCAGAAGGAAAGGAGCGCTATGTGTTTGTTGGAGTCCAGATTTTGCTGGATTGGTTTTCGGGTGCCATGTCGCATTTGCAGAGCCCCAGAGGTATCAAAGCAATGGAAACCCACCAGAAGTGACCCCATTTTGGAAACTACACCCCTCAAGGAATTCATTTATGGTTTTTGTTATCATTTTGACCGCACAGTTTTTTCACAGCACCTATTTGAATTGGGCTGTGAAATGAAAAAAAAGATATTTTTTCCAATAAGATGTAATTTTTGATCAAAATTTCTTATTTTCACAGGGAACAACATACCCCATTTTGTTGCCCAATTTGTCCTTAGTGCGGCAATACCCCATTTGTGGTGATAAACTGCCGTTTGGGCCCATGGGAGGGCTCAGAAGGAAAGGACCACCATTTGGCCTACTGGAGCTTTTCTGGTGCTAAGTCATGTATGCAGAAGCCCCTGAGGTAGCAGTAGAGTTGAAACCCCCGAGAAGTGACCCCATTTTAAACACTACACCTCTTAAGACATTCATCTAGAGGTGTAGTGAGCATTTTGACCCCACAGGTACTGTGTAAAAGATAATGCGCAGCAGATGGTGCAGAGTGAGATTTGCAATTTTATATATATATATATGGCATGTCAGTGTCCGATATAGTGTGCCCAGCATGCGCCACCGGAGATATACACCCCTTAAATTGTAATGTGGGTTCTCCTGGGTACGGCAATACCCTACATGTGGCTGTTATCAGCTGCCTGGGCACACAGCAGGGCTCAGAAGGGAAAGATGAGGGGGGTAAGCTGTGCGGAGTGCATCACGGTAAATTAAAAATCAAGGGATGTATGATACATTTTAAAACAATCTTTTATACAGAGCCCTGGTTTTTCGGGACACGTGTCACATTGGTATATTGTGTTCTTCCTTATCCCCCTCTTATAGCAGACTCTGCACCTCTTTTGACTCTTTCCCTTTCCACCGGTTTGGGGAACTTCTCTTGGAAAGTGTTGCCCTGGTACGGTGCGTGTGGCCTCGCTTCCAGAAGTACTGGGTGCCCCCCCTTCCTGGTCCCTAAAGATTAGATCTTGAAATTCCAGGAAAGTTCCCCTCTGGCCTGCACATCGACGTAGCACGTACGCATTGTACAAAGCCATCTGTATGATGTGCCCGGCCAGCTTCTTATACCACACCGCATGGCGCTGTAGGGCTTCAGGACTTGATTTGACAAGTCCTTCCCTCCCATGTACCTATTGTAGACCAGGATGCAGTTTGTTTTGGGGGTGGCCTTTCCTTCATATATCCTAAACCTGTAGGTATACCCTGATGCACTCTCACAGCTTATACATCTTCACGCCATACCTTGCCCTCTTACCCGGCAGGTACTGGCGGAATTGAACCCTCGCTTTAAAATGTACCAGGGACTCATCAATAGAAATACACTTCTCGGGGGTGTATGCTTGGGAAAACCGGGCACTGAAACGGTCTAATAGGGGTCTCCGTTTATACAAACGGTCAAAATGGGGTCATCTCGGGGTGGGCACGGCTCATTATCAATATAATGTAAGAAGCGAAGTATTGCCTCATTTATTTATTTTTTTAGGTTCCAGTTCAGTTCTGAAGTTGCTTTGAGGGGCCCATATATTAGAAACCCCTATCAAACACCCCATTTTAGAAACTAGACCCCTCAAAGTATTCACAACAGCATTTAGAAAGTTTATGAACCCTTTAGGTGTTTCACAGAAATTTAGAGCAAAGTAGAGGTGACATTTACTTTTTTTTTTTTGTCAGAAAATCCTCTTTATACCATTTTTTTTATAACACAAAAGGATTTATCAGAGAAACGCAACTTAATACGTATTGCCCAGATTCTGCAGTTTAGAGAAATATCCCACACGTGGCCCTCGGGCGGTAATGGACTGAAGCACCGGCCTCCGAAGCAAAGGAGCACCTAGTGGATTTTGAGCCCTCTTTTTTATTAGGCACCATGTCCGGTTTGAAGAGGTCTTGTGGTGCCAAAACAGTGGAAAACCCCCAAAAGTGACCCCAATTTGGAAACTAGAGACCTTGAGGAATCCATTGCAGTTTTCATGTCATGCATGCGACTTTTTGATCAGTTTTTATTCTATTTTTAGGTGGCGCGGTGACTAAAAAACCGCAATTCTACTATTGTTTTTTTGTTCTATTTTTTTCACAGCGTTCACCGTGCGCTATAAATGACACATTCACTTCATTCTGCGGGGCGATACGATTACGGCGATACCAGATGTTTATAGTTTTTTTTTATGTCTTATGGCGTTTGCACAATAAAATACGTTTTGTAAACAATCATTCACTTTTTGTGTTCCCTTATTCTAAGAGCCAGAACGTTTTTATTTTTCCTTCAAAAAAGCCGTGCGAGGACTTATTTTTTGCGTAACGAACTGTAGTTTCGATCAGGACCATTTTTCGGTACATGCGACTTTTTGATCTCTTTTTATTCCATTTTTTGGGAGGTGAAGTGACCAAACAATTGTGATTGTGGTACCGTTTATTAATAATTTTTTTTACGGCGTTCACCGTGCGGGATAAATAACAAAATAGTTTTGTAGTTCAGGTCGTTACGGACGCGGCGATACCAATTATGTATAGTTTATTTGTTTGTTTATATATTTTTATTAATAATAAATGACTGATGAGGGATAAAGGGGGATTTTTACTTTTATTACTTTTAAAACTTTTATTTTCTTATTTTTACACAACTTTTTTTAACTTTTTTTTAACTTTTTTACTTTGTCCCATTAGGGGACTTGAGGGCAGGAGGCCCTGATCGCTATTCTAATACACTGCACTACATGCGTAGTGCAGTGTATTAGAACTGTCAGCTACTCACTGACAGCAAGCATAGTGGGTCCTGACTCTGTCAGGACCCACTAGGCTTCCGTCTATGACATAGCCGGACGCCATTTTTTGGTGTCCGGTTGCCATAGTCACCATCGCCGGCCGCTATCGTGTAGCAGGCCGGCGATGGCGGATTAACCCCTAAGAAGCCGCGATCGCTATTGAACGCGGCTTCTGAGGGGTTAAATCTGCGGGGACCACCGCGATCGGTCCCGGCACATTGAGCAGTGATAGTCTGCTGTCGGAAACAGCAGCTATCACAGCTCATGCACGCGCCCCGCGCGAACGGCGCCGTGTTTACTCCATGACATACTATTATGTCATGGAGCGCGAACGATGCACTTACCATGACATAATAGTATGTCCTGGAGCGTTAAGGGGTTAAAGGACAGATAGGGCTTTGTTTTAGTGGCATTTGTCAGTATATATCATTTTTATTTTTTTCTCTAAAGTGGGCAAAATTGGAAAAAAATGCAAGAATTTAGCAATTGCGTCAGTTTATGATAGCATTTTTCACACACGGTATGGACCACGGACAAAATTAATCTCCTTTCACCTTCTTCCACTTCTCCCGTGCATGGGGATACCAAATATGTGTGCCTTATTCACTGTGCGGGCATGTGCCAGGGCTTGGCATATAAGGAGGCTTTTTGGCCTTTTCGGTCTAGGAATTTTGCACTTGACTTTATAGCCGCATACTGTTTTCTGGGGGGCCTAATGCTGCTGAAACATTAGAATCACCCCATAAATGACTTCATTCACACAAGTAGACCCCACAAGGTTTCCTTCAAGGGGTTTATCATATTTTTAGACAGTCCAGTTTTCTTCTGAAAGTTTCTTGAATAAGACGGAACAAAATAAAATTAGCTTTTTTTTTAACAAATGCGTCAGTTTATGCTAGCTTTTTCACACACAAAATGGACCACGGACAAAATTCATCGCATTTCACATTCTTCCACTTCTCCCGTGCATGGGGATACCAAATATGTGTGCTTTATTCACGGGCATGTGCCAGGGCTTGGCATAAAAGGAGGCTTTTTGGCCTTTTCGGTCCAGGAATTCTGCACTTGATTTTATAGCCGCATACTGTTTTCTGAGGGGCCTAATGCTGCTGAAAGATTAGAATCACCACATAAATTACTTCATTCACGCAAGTAGACCCCACAAGGTTTTCTTCAAGGGGTTTATCATATTTTTAGACAGTCAAGTCTTCTTCTGAAAGTTTCTTGAATAAGATGGATCAAAATAAAATTAGCAATTTTTTAGCAAATGCGTCAGTTTATACCAGCATTTTTCACACACGGCATAGACCACGGCCAAAATTAATCTCCTTTCACATTCTGCCACTTCTCCCGTGCATGGGAATACCAAATATGTGTGCCTTACTTATCACATAGAGATGTAGGAGGGCGGACGATAGAAGAAGCTTATTTCACAAATCGCTTTTTTTCAAAGCTGGTTTTACAAAACTCAACAGAGTTTCTATAACACTTCCAAAATATCTGCTCTTGAAGCAGAAATCCCAAAATATTCATCTAGGGGTATAATGGGAATTTATTTTTTTGGGTTTTCTAAAATAAGAAATTGCAGGTTTATGCAAATGGAGCTCTCCAGCAGATTAACTTTAGAAAACATCAAACATGACATCCACCCCCCACCCATTCCCTCCCTCACCCTTGGAGTAAAATCAGGGGAAAAATAAAAAAGTAATGTAGGGCAAATATATTTTCAACTAATTAACTAAAATCTAATAATTCAGAACAGTGTGGTATTTTTTAAAACATGGCTCAATGCACAGGCCTGGTTGCGAGGGACATGAGGGACAGAAATATCGGGAATCTTTGCGGTGCCCGTCTTTTCTGCAGACGCGCCACTTTTTCTGGGGGTTGCTTCTGGTTGCTGTTGGGGGAATCCGACTGATGAAGTGTCTTTCAGTCAGTCGCGTGACATCCTCAGACTGGGGGCATTCTCGGGTGTCCTGAACATCAAAAATGAGGCCTTCAATAATTTTTTCCTGGAAATCCAGGTATGTGTCTCTGCCTCTGTTTTTTTTGTAGAGCACAAATGAGTTGTGGATGGCCACCTGTAACAAATAAATGGCCACTTTTTTGTACCAGGTTTTAGTTTTGCGTTTTACTAAAGAGGGCTGTAAAACCTGGTCGCTTAAATCCACCCCCCCCCCATGTACTTGTTATATTCGGACACGCTCACTGGTTTGTGCTTGTCCGATGTTGCCCCTCTTTCCCTCACTGCCACTGTTCCTGCGGTATGAATTGTGCTTAGCACATACACATCTTTGCGATCCCTGAACTTGACCGCCAGCAATTCCTCAGATGCATAAGCACAGGAGTCCCCCTTTACCATGCGCTTCCCCACTAATTGCTGTGGAAAACCAATTCGGTTTTTGCGCATGGTACCACATGCCCCAGTCCTTGCAGCATGCAAATGCCTAAACAGGGGCACACTCGAATAAAAATTATCACAGTACAGGTGGTACCCCTTGTGAAGCAGAGGCTGCATTATCTCCCACACAATCTTACTGCTGGTGGAAAGATCAGGGGGGCATCCAGGAACATTAATTGTGCGGTCCCGCGCTTCATAAATCCTGAAGGCGGTGGTATATCCTGACCCGCTTTCACACAATTTGTAGAGCTTAACGCCATATCTTGCCCTTTTGGAAGGTAGATATTGGCGAAAGCTAAGTCTGCCATGAAAGTTGAGGAGGGATTCGTCCACACTTACATTCTGCTCAGGGGTGTAGAGTTGCAGAAATAAATTATTCATGGAATTTATTAGCGGTCTTATTTTGAACAACCGATCCCGGTTTGCATCGGTACTTGGGGGGGCCTCTGCGTTGTCATTGAAGTGGAGGAACCTCATTATTGTCTCATAACGAGACCTGGGCATTACTGCAGAATATACTGGGGTGGCTTGGGCGGGTCTTGTTGACCAGTAAGACCTAATGGAGGGCTTTTTGACAATACCCATATTTAGGGTGAGTCCCAAAAATTTTTTTAATTCCTGCAAATTGGTGGGCGTCCAATCTCTGGCATGGGTGGATGAAGGTTTCTGCCTTATATATTGAGTGGCATATAAATTTGTTTCGTGGACAATCTGATTTAGGATGCCGTCCGTTATAAATAAATGGAAGTAATCCATTTGGACAAAATTTGTATTGTCCACGGTTATGCCAGGAGTGGCAGTAAATCCGTGGATTCTAGGCCCAAAAGATGGGGCAGGTGCCCATACCAGAGCCTGGACTGGAGGGACCAGGCTGTCCCGTGCTACAGCGCTACTTGGCCCTGCGCTTTCATGTTCTGCAGTTTCAACTGCATCAGGGACAACGTCCCCTGAAGATGAACCTGAAGTGACGCTGTCATCGTCACTACCTAAAACAGGTTCCATCTTGGACGCCATCTCTGATGCGGTCTCCGACTCAGACCACAGCATGGCGTATGCCTCCTCGGCACTAAACAACTTCCTCGCCATAACGTAACTAACACTAACACTAACTAAACAATTTTTTTTTTTTTTTATAAAACATACAAACTAACTGGTATATATATCTACACTACCGCTAACAAAAAAATAAACCGCTATTGCTATATATATTATATATATAATTATATACTCCCTACCTGCCTATTCTAATAGAATAAAAGAAAGAAAGGTAGATATATAGAAAAAAAGATAGATGGATAGATAGATTGTATAGATAGATAGAAATCTATCTATACAGAGAATGTTTTATAGTGTAACTGTATTTTTTTCACTGTAATCTTCTGGCAGCAATTCTCCCGAGTCTCTTCTTCTCCTCAAACTGAAACAATGTTTGAGGAGAAGAAAAGAGGCAGGAGATTTACTGCCAGAAAAGTCAAAATAAAATAAATGTGGTCGCTGTGATAGGTTTTCACAGCGACCACATGTTCAGGGACCATCAGATTGGGCCCTGATACTCTGCCCAGTGCCCAGAGCTGTTGGTAACAGTGTGGGCACAGGGCTGTGTGCATGCGATCGCGTGCACACTGTTTTATATGCAGAAATGCATGTGATCGCTGTGATTGGTTGTCACAGCGATCACATGTTCAGGGGCCAAAGGATTGGCCCCTGACATTCTGCCTAGTGCCCATGGCTGTTAGCAACAGCCAGGGCATAGAGCTGTGTGCACGCGATCGCGCGTGCACAGTCTCTGAAGTGCCGCCGTAATTAGTCTATACGGCGGACTTCAGAGACCCTGACCGCTGGCCGTATAAATACGGCCAGCGGTCGGGAACCTGTTAATATATATTCACACTACCTCTCTGATACTCTGTTTATTATTTATCCCACCTGTATAGTAAATTGCTGCACCATGACATTTTAGGCTGTGTTCACACTTTGCAGCCATATTACGTTTATTTGTCACAAAAACACTGTTTTTGGAAAACCCACTTTTTTTTACCCTGTAAGCAGCTATTCTAGTAAGGCTACAGCTACTAACCACTGACTGCACTGTGCATATCTCTCACACTGAGCAGACACATGAGAAATATCTGCTTAGTATCAGGTTTTTTTAAAGTTTTTTTAAATCAGCTGTTTGATGAGGGAGTGGTGCCAAGGTGAGCGCGGCACCCCCTTCATTGTTTACACTGCTCTGTACAGAACAGTGCCGTACTCTTAGTAGTGGCTGTGCCTGGTATTACACTTTGCTATGGTTTTATCCCATTTAAGTGAATAGGACAGAGCTGTGATACCAGACACCGCGGCCTCCATAAGAACAGACCTGCTGTACAGAGCAGTGTAAACAACGAAGTCGACCAGCGCTGCGGCCCCTTCAAACAGCTCATCAGTGGGGGTGCTGAGAGTCGGACCCCCACCAATCTAATATTAATGTCCTATCCTAAGAATAGACCATCACTTTAAAGGAACCAGAAAAACCCTTTAAATATAAACCCCTGGTAAAGCTGCACATATTCTGCACAACACACAAATCTAACTCCTTATATGAATCGTCTGGTAAATTTGCCTCTTTGATCTGATAAACGTCTCACATAATTCATTCAGAGCTTCTTATTATCCCGTTTAAATAACATCCATCAGTGCCGTGAATATATGAGGTCATTCTGCATGTAGCCTGCGCAAATCTTGTACATTGGACTCATGTGACTACAAATAATAGGCCGTAGATAACCCTACCCACACTGTACTGTATATATATAATATTTCCTACATTCCTGCTTTCAGTGTGCAGAGAAGATGGAGCTGGGAGTAACAGGGACAATCCCCCTGATATTTGAGGAGAAAAAAGTATACCCTGGTCCTCCCCGCTTCCCGTACTGGGCACTGTTCTGCATGTGAGCGCTACTGAAATATCCCAGTCTTTCATGAAGGTGAGTAGTGGTGAGCTTCATCATAAAGTATCTGCTGCACTATAATCCTCATCATTCATGGTATTCAGCTAGACGGGTATCACTTAACCTATCTTCTGCCTCCTGGGATGACGCTGCAGTCCATGTAACTGCTTCAGCCTTTGATTGGCTGAAGCAGTCACATGGGATGAAACGTCATCCCAGAAGGCCGGGCTGCACTCAGAGAAGAGGGATGCAGCGCTATGACAACGGAGAACGGCACATTTCTGCATAGTGAGGCTGAAGAACATACACACCAAACATTTGCAGTCCACAAGAATACGACGGGTCATGAAAGAGTCGCATGTACATGTAACTTTGCCATGGACATTTGAGGAGTGTTTCCAATGACCAAATAACAGGAACATTTTCTCCATCGCACCTTAATTGGCTCACAAACTTAATTTTTAGAGAGTTACTTCCAGAAACAAAATGTAAAGTTTTACATTTTTGGCTTGAGGTACGGCTTAACTAGTAATGTTTTGTGTCCAATGATCCTTTGATGTGTCATAATCTACAGGAGAATGGCAACCCGGACACTGAATTCCACTTGGAGAACTTGTTTGGTACAGTGATGGATCGCTTCTCTGCTGGAATTGAAACCACCAGTACAACTATGAAAAATGCCCTCCTCATCCTCCTCAAATACTCGGATGTAGCACGTAAGTAAAGACGAGATCGGTTACATTATATGAGGTTGGATTTGTAGGCCGGATCCCACCAGCAGTTCCTGGAGTTTGGCCTCTTTGGCGCCTCCATCCGGTGTATTAGGCCAGGTGATACTCGAGGGGGTGACGTCGATTTGGCCACCTCCTGTAAAATTGTGAGGGAGTGCGGGCTCCACGTCCGAGCAGGAGTTCCTCCCATCCCCGCGAGTAGACTCCATCAAATACAACTTATGAACATTTCCTAATATTAGGAAGCAAATTACATATTGGCCTCTTTTCACATTTAGAGCAAAAACATGTTTGGGGGGAATAATCCTTAACCTGCAGATCAAGGAATATAAATGTAAAGGATCTGCCAGACACAGCTTCTGTGTCAACGCCCATAGGTAATCAGTCTGCACCTGCTTCTATGTCTGTGAGACTGACTCCATCTTCCACCCCTCAGGATGGCAGGCTTAGGAGTGGGAGATCCTATCACAGCCTGGCCAGACGGAGCTAGCTCCCGCCCTCTGTCTATTTATACCTGCCTTTCCTGTTCCTCCTTTGCTTGTGATTCTTCTCTGCTGGTTTCCTGGCCCTGCTGCAGCTTCTTGAACTACTGACCCTCTGATTGTTATTGACCTTGACTTTACTGACCACTCTTCTGCTCTGCGTTTTGTACCTCGCTCATCTCCTGGTTTGACTCGGCTCGTTCACCTCGCTTGTTGCTCACGGTGTCCCCGTGGGCAACTTCCCCATTTCCCCGGCTTCTGTGTACCCCTGTCTGTTTGTCTGTCGTGCACCTATTGAGTGTAGGGACCGTCGCCCAGTTGTACCCCGTCGCCTAGGGTGGGTGGTTGCAAGTAGGCAGGGACTGAGTGGCGGGTAGATTAGGGCTCACCTATCTGTCTCCCTACCCCATCATTACATAATCACAAGCCCATATACCTAGTCTACCCTGGTCCCTGACACTCTATGGACCCCCTTGAGACCCTGGCTCAGCAGATGCAGGGCCTCTCCCTACAGGTCCAGGCCCTGGCTCAGAGGGACCACCAGCCTGATGCTACCCTGATAGTGCCCCTCTCCTCACCTCTTGAACCCCACCTCAAGTTGCCTGACCGGTTCTCAGGGGACCGGAAGACTATTTTCTCCTTTCGGGAGAGTTGAAGCCTCTATTTTCGCTTAAAGCCCCACTCCTCAGGTTCTGAGAGCCAGCGGGTGGGTATAATTATGTCCCGGCTCCAGGACGGGCCCCAAGAATGGGCCTTCTCCTTGGCTCCTGACGCCCCTGAACTTTCCTCCGTTGATCTTTTCTTTTCTGCTCTCGGGCTCATTTATGACGAGACTGACAAGACTGCCTTTGCCGAGAGTCAGCTGGTGACCTTACGTCAGGGTGAGAGACCTGTTGAGGAGTATTGCTCTGACTTTAGGAAGTGGTGTGTAGCTTGTCGGTGGAATGACCCTGCCTTAAGGTGCCAGTTTAGATTGGATCTGTCGAACGCCCTGAAAGACCTGCTAGTTAGCTATCCCTCTTCTGACTCCCTAGATCAGGTTATGGCTTTAGCGGTACGACTTGACCGACATCTCAGGGAACGACGACTTGAACGTTTTTGTGTTTTCTCCTCTGACTCCCCCAATGATGCATCCCGAGGTTCCGTTGCTTCGTTCTTCCACGGAAGACTCGGAGGTACCTATGCATCTCGGGGCCTCCGTGTCCCCCCAACAACGTAGAGAGTTCCGCAGGAAGAATGGTCTCTGCTTCTACTGTGGGGATGACAAGCATCAAGTGAACAAATGTCCTAGGCGTAAGAATAACCAGTCGGAGGAACTTCCGCGCCTAAGTGATCATCGGGTAGGTCACTTGGGCGCACAGGTATTTCCCGTAAAGATGAAACATAATAAAATCTTGCTTCCCTTTCAGGTCTCTTTTGGTGGTAGGTCTGCTACTGGCAGTGCCTTCGTGGATTCAGGGTCTTCTGCTAATATAATGTCTGTGGAATTTGCTATGTCTCTAGCTATGCCATTGATTGATTTGCCTAAACCTGTCCCGGTAGTGGGTATCGACTCCACTCCTCTTGCTAATGGTTATTTTACACTGCATACCCCTGTTTTTGAACTCCTTGTTGGCTCCATGCATTTGGAGCAGTGCTCTGTACTAGTGAGGCAGGGATTATCGTCCGATTTGCTTTTAGGCCTTCCCTGGTTGCAGTTGCATAATCCCACGTTTGACTGGAATACTGGGGATCTTACCAAATGGGGTAATGAATGCATGACGTCATGTTTTTCTGTTAATTCTATTTCTCCCCCTGAGGAGGTGAACACTCTACCTGAGTTTGTTCAGGACTTCGCTGATGTTTTCTCTAAAGAGGCCTCCGAAGTGTTACCTCCTCATAGAGAATATGATTGCGCAATTGATTTGGTACCAGGAGCTAAGCTCCCTAAGGGTAGGACTGGGTCTAAAAATCTTAAGGCTGATGCACTGTTGCGTAGCTTCATGGCCAGCCCTCCTTTGGAGGAAGATCCTGCTTGTGTTTTGCCTCCAGGTATAATCATTTCCTCTATTGATTCTGATTTAGTCTCTGAAATTGCGGCTGATCAAGGTTCAGCTCCCGGGAACCTTCCTGAGAACAAGTTGTTTGTTCCCCTGCAATTCCGGCTAAGGGTACTTAGGGAAAATCATGACTCCGCACTATCTGGTCATCCAGGCATCCTGGGTACCAAGCACCTCATTGCCAGAAACTATTGGTGGCCTGGGTTGCCCAAAGACGTTAAGGCCTACGTCGCCGCTTGTGAAGTTTGTGCTAGGTCCAAGACTCCCAGGTCCCGACCAGCTTGCTTACTACGTTCTTTGCCCATTCCCCAGAGACCTTGGACCCATATCTCCATGGATTTTATCACCGATTTGCCTACATCTCAAGGCAAGTCGGTGGTGTGGGTTGTAGTAGACCGCTTCAGTAAGATGTGCCACTTTGTGCCCCTCAAGAAACTACCCAATGCTAAGACGTTAGCTACCTTGTTTGTCAAACACATCCTGCGTCTCCATGGGGTCCCTGTCAATATTGTTTCTGACAGAGGGGTACAATTTGTTTCATTGTTTTGGAGAGCCTGCTGTAAAAAGTTGGAGATTGATCTGTCCTTCTCCTCTGCCTTCCATCCTGAAACTAATGGCCAAACTGAGAGGACTAATCAGTCTCTCGAACAATATTTAAGGTGTTTTATCTCTGACTGTCAATATGATTGGGTCTCATTCATTCCCCTCGCCGAATTTTCCCTTAATAACCGGGTCAGTAACTCGTCAGGGGTCTCCCCCTTTTTCTGTAATTTTGGGTTTAATCCACGGTTCTCCTCCTTTTCACCTGGTAGTTCCAACAATCTCGAGGTAGAGGTCGTTCATCGGGAACTGTGCACAGTCTAGGCCCAGGTTCAGAAGAACCTAGAGGCATCCCAGAGCATACAAAAGACTCAGGCTGATAGAAGACATTCTGCTAACCCCTTGTTTGTGGTCGGGGATCTAGTGTGGCTATCGTCAAAAAATTTGCGCCTTAAAGTCCCGTCCAAGAAGTTTGCTCCCCGGTTTATAGGGCCGTACAAGGTCATTGAAGTCCTCAACCCTGTCTCCTTCCTACTGGAGTTGCCCCCGTCTTTTCGAGTACACGACGTGTTTCATGCCTCCCTCCTTAATCGCTGCTCCCCGTCCTTGGCTCCCTCGAGGAAACCTCCGGTCCCTGTTCTCACCCCTGAGAGGGTAGAATTCGAGGTGGCCAAGATTGTGGACAGCAGCATGGTCCAAGGCTCCCTCCAGTACCTGGTCCATTGGAGAGGATACTGGCCGGAGGAGAGGACTTGGGTACCTGCCCGGGATGTTCACGCTGGGGTATTGGTCAGGAGGTTCCACCTTCGTTTCCCCAATAAACCAGGTCCACCTAGAAAGGGTCCGGTCGCCCCTCATAAAAGGGGGAGTACTGTAAAGGATCTGCCAGACATAGCTTCTGTGTCAATGCCCATAGGTAATCAGTCTGCCCCTGCTTCTATGTCTGTGAGGCTGACTCCATCTTCCACCCCTCAGGATGGCAGGCTTAGGAGTGGGAGAGCCTATCACAGCCTGGCCAGTCGCAGCTAGCTCCCGCCCTCTGTCTATTTATACCTGCCTTTCCTGTTCCTCCTTTGCTTGTGATTCTTCTCTGCTGGTTTCCTGGCCCTGCTGCAGCTTCTTGAACTACTGACCCTCTGCTTGTTGTTGACCTTGGCTTTACTGACCACTCTTCTGCTCTGCATTTTGTACCTCGCTCATCTGCTGCTTTGACTCGGCTCGTTCACCTCGCTTGTTGCTCACGGTGTCCCCGTGGGCAACTTCCCCATTTCCCCGGCTTCTGTGTACCCCTGTCTGTTTGTCTGTCGTGCACCTATTGAGTGTAGGGATCGTCGCCCAGTTGCACCCATCGCCTAGGGCGGGTCGTTGCAAGTAGGCAGGGACTGAGTGGCGGGTAGATTAGGGCTCACCTGTCTGTCTCACTACCCCATAATTACAATAAATGAATGAGAACAATAATAACACTAAATCTCCTACATGCTCAACCTACATTATTTATACATCTTTGATACAAAAATGTTATGTTTGTCTGCAGGGAAGGTCCAAGAAGAGATTGACAATGTGATTGGACAGAATCGATGTCCTGCCCTGGAGGATCGCACTTTCATGTCATATACAGATGCAGCGATTCACGAGATCCAGGGATTTGCTGACATAGTCCCTCTGGGAGTTCCTAATGTGGCCAGTGAGGATACATTATTCAGAGGATACAGCATCCCAAAGTTCTGAATCGTAAAGGATCCTTACAAGATATTCATGGAATTTACTACTTAGAGAGCAATTCCATCCTGTAAATATTCATAAATGGAATCAGTCATTATATATTCATTATATATACATATTAGATCGTTGACTGATAATACTACAATTAACGGGTCTGACTGACTTTTATCTACGGTGTATGACCAGATTTAGAATTAGATGGACGTTCAATAGATATCGTCTTGTGCATTATTAGGAGCCAGTTCTCTAGTTCATGTTGATTGGAGATCCTGCTTAAAGTATTTGGTAGCTTGGATAAAATTAAGATGCTGTGTTAGGCTCAGTTCATATCTGCGTTGTGACCGCCATTATATGACAGATACCAATGGCGGCCGACAGAACGCATTGAACTAAATCGAAGTCCATCGTGGTTCTTCATTCCACTGCATGTATAGCGCTACAATTCTTGTGCCGTCAAGTGTTACGGAACTTGTTTATTTCTGTTGCTTATATAGCACCAATATATTCCACAGCGCTGTATAGAGATTGCCATCACTCACAAGTATTTTAAGTGACCAGAAGATTTTGACCCAAGACATTTCCTGGATGAAAATGGATGCTTCAAGTACAATGAGGCTTTTCTTCCCTTCTCCACTGGTAATATGACATGAATATATGAGCAAGAGCTTTATAATACAATTCATAGGGGTTGAAACTTCTAGCAGCTGCTCCACATCCCCATGCCACGCTGTATTGTGTCAGGGATAATGGCCTGTTCTTTTGGTTTGTGCAATCCATTATATGAGGGACATGTGGGCACAAAACAGCAGCTTCATCGTGATTCCACGCTGGGTTGAGGTGAGCTGCTTACAATGTTGGGGTACAATGAAGTTTATAGATACATAATGGCGACAGTCTTTGACCAAACTTAGCAATGGGTCTATATCATCAACTCTAGTACATGGTAAACTGATGATATGAAATAGTGATATGCTGAATGTATATATCCCAGTGATGTAAGATAACACTGACTTGTAGCATAGATACCAGACATCTGAAGACAATCCAACACCTTCCAGATGTGTAATATAATAATCCCCTTATGTCCCATCACTACAGTCCAGACTGAGGAGCTCTAACACTTCCCATATTATTATCCACAGGAAAGAGGAGCTGTCTAGGAGAGGGGTTAGCACGCATGGAGATCTTCCTCATATTAACCACCGTACTGCAGAAGTTGAACCTGAAATCCAACAAAGCTCCAGAAGATCTTGAAATTACCCCCGAAACTGGGAAAAATGGAGTTGTAGCCAGAACATATCAGCTCTACGTGGAACCGAGATGATCATAAAATAATAAAATCCATGGCAATAAATAATGAACCAGTCTACACAGAACACGTCCTTTACTATATTACAGTAGTTTATTACTTTGGTTTATTATACCAGTGGGCATAAGGTGCAGATGATTTTTACTTGTGGAAACAACTTCCATTCTGCTATGAAGGTGTCAGTCTCACTTTGTAGTGACTGTCTCTAATGTAGTGCAGCAAATTTTTTTATGAGTTTATAGGGGCCATTCCTTTTGCATGACCCGGTTGGCCTAGGATCCGTATACTATTCCAGCAGAGACAATTGTCAAGGTCTTCAGTTTTCCAGGGCCAGAAGTCCAGAAGATGGTATTATGGCTCCTGGCATAGTGAATGTGTAGCCTGGTTATATGGTTAGTAAGGTTAACATCGTCATATATCCATCTAGTTCCACCTATTCTCCTGCATTGTTGGTCCATAAGAAGCCAAAAAAAATGCCACAAGGAAGAAGCCAATTTTCTTAATTTTAGGGAAAAAATTCCTTCCCGACTCCAAATATGGAGAATGAATCCTTGGATCCATGAACCATCTTCAGTAATCTGTACATAGAACTTGTAATATCATCTAAGCATTCCAGGTGGTTTTATATTTGAGAGATTTATACCACCACATGTAGCCCACATCTACTTTGAATTCCACAATTTACCTAATTTGGATTTTACAAGAGGATTTAGAAGTTAAGACCTGCACAGACACCTGCTTTAGTGTAGACTCCCCGACAAGCTCCATCTCCATCGTCATCACTCTGTATACACTATATATGAGAGCATTGTGTCAGCATGCTGCTTTTTCTGTTCATTGTAGAATGATATACATGTAATAAGTAAAAACAAAAAGAAAACCCAACTGGATTACTGTTAGTAAATAGCAGAGGTATTGACATTGGATTTTCATGGCTTAACCCCTTAATGACCGGCCTATTTTGGACCTTAATGACCAAGCTATTTTTTACGTTTTTCAATCGTCGCATTCCAAGAGCTATAACCTTCTTATTTTTGCGTCAACATAGCTGTATAAGGTCTTGTTTTTTGCGGGACAAGTTGCACTTTTTAATAGCGCCATTTTTAAGTACATATTATTTATTGATTAACTTTTATTAACTTTTTTTTGGGGGGGAATAGAAAAAAATTTGAAATTTCGCCACTCTTTTTTGCGTCCTAAATCTACGCCGTTTACCGTGTGGTATAAATAACACAATAACTTTATTCAGCGGGTTGTTACGATTGCAACGATACCAAATTTGTATAGTTTTTGTATGTTTTACTACTTTTACACAGTAAAAACGCATTTTTTTCAAAATTATTTGTTTTTGTGTCTCCATATTTGAAGAGCCGTAATGTTTTTATTTTTTCGCCGATGCGGTCATATGAGGGCTTTTTTTTGCGGGACGACTTGTAGTTTTTATTGGTACCATTTTGGAGTAGATGCGACTTTTTAATCACTTTTTATTAAAAAATTTTAAAGTCAGTATTCACAGAAAACAGCAATTTTTCCATAGTTTTTTATTATTTTTTTTACGGCGTTCACCGTGCGGGTTAAATAATGTAATAGTTTTATAGTTGGGGTCGTTACGGACGCGGCGATACCAAATATGTGTAACTTTTTAACTTTATTTTGTTTTTTTAATAGTAAAGCATTTTGTAAGGGGAAAAGCTGGGTTTTTCATTTTTTTTCACATTTTTTTTAAAATTAACTTTATTAAACTTTTTTTTCACTTTTTTACTAGTCCCATTAGGGGACTATAATATGCGATTCTGCGATCGCATTTATAATACACTGCAATACTTTTGTATTGCAGTGTATTACTGCCTGTCCGTTTAACACGGACACGCATCTGCTAGGTCATGCCTGCGGCATGATCTAGCAGGCATTCACTCCAGGCAGCCTGGGGGCCTTTATTAGACCCCCGGCTGCCATTAGAGACACAGACACTCGGCGATCGTATTCGCCTGGTGTCGGTGGGAGAGAGAGGGAGCTCCCTCCCTCTCTCCAAAACCACTCAGATGCGGTGCTCGCTATTGAGCACCGCATCTGAGGGGTTAAACGTGTGAGATCGATACTAATATCGATCTCACACGGCAGAGCAGGGACGCTCCCAGCCCTCAGCTGCCTCTAGCAGCCGAGAGCAGGGAGATTTGACAGCTCCCTGCTCTGTTTACTTATTCCGATGCCGCAACGTAAAAAGTCTATGGCATCGGAATAAGGCCCGTTAGTGACCGACGTAGAAACACGATGGGCCGGTCACTAACGGGTTAAGCACATGGCAGTATGGAGCTGCACATCCTCCTTGTGCTGTGTTACAGGCTCCATCGAATGCCGCTGAGATATTCTTCCCTAGTAGCAATGCTTATTTTAGGCTCATATTGAATCCGACAGAAAATCCTTCATGTGCCTCCATAGAAAATCAGAGGCGTACAGAGGTTCAGTAAAGGCCCTATGTACACTACCATTCAAAAGTTTAGGGTCACTTAGAAATTTCCTTATTTTTGAAAGAAAAGCACAGTTTTTTTCAATGAAGATAACATTAAATTAATCAGAAATACACTCTAGACATTGTTAATGTGCTAAATGACTATTCTAGCAGCAAACGTCTGGTTTTTAATGCAATATCTATATAGGTGTATAGAGGCCCATTTCCAGCAACCATCACTCCAGTGTTCTAATGGTACATTGTGTTTGCTAACTGTGTTAGAAGGCTAATGGATGATTAGAAAACACTTGAAAACCCTTGTGCCATGATGTTAGCACCGCTGTAAACAGTTTTGCTGTTTAGAGGAGCTATAAAACTGACCTTCCTTTGAGCTAGTTGAGAATCTGGAGCATTACATTTGTGGGTTCGATTAAACTCTCAAAATGGCTAGAAAAAGAGAGCTTTCATGTGAAACTCGACTGTCTATTCTTGTTCTTAGAAATGAAGGCGAGAGATTGCCAAGAAACTGAAGATTTCCTACAACGGTGTGTACTACTCCCTTAAGAGGACAGCAGACACAGGATCTAAACAGTAGAAAGAGAAGTGGGAGGCCCCGCTGCACAACTGAGCAACAAGACAAGTACATTAGAGTCCCTAGTTTGAGAAATAGAAGCCTCACAGGTCCTCAACTGGCAGCTTCATTAAATAGTACCCGCAAAACGCCAGTGTCAACGTCTACAGTGAAGAGGCGACTCCGGGATGCTGGCCTTCAGGGCAGAGTGGCAAAGAAAAAGCCATATCTGAGACTGGCTAATAAAAGGAAAAGATTAATATGGGCAAAAGCACATAGACATTGGACAGAGGAAGATTGGAAAAAAGTGTTATGGACAGACAAATCGAAGTTTGAGGTGTTTGGATCACACAGAAGAACATTTGTGAGACGCAGAACAACTGAAAAGATGCTGGAAGAGTGCCTGACACCATCTGTCAAGCATGGTGGAAGTAATGTGATGGTCTGGGGTTGCTTTGGTGCTGGTAAAGTGGGAGATTTGTACAAGGTAAAAGGGATTTTGAATAAGGAAGGCTATCACTCCATTTTGCAACGCCATGCCATACCCTGTGGACAGCGCTTGATTGGAGCCAATTTCAACCTACAACAGGACAATGACCCAAAGCAAACCTCCAAATTATGCAAGAACTATTTAGGGAAGAAGCAGGCAGCTGGTATTCTATCTGTAATGGAGTGGCCAGCACAGTCACCAGATCTCAACCCCATAGAGCTGTTGTGGGAGCAGCTTGACCGTATGGTACGCAAGAAGTGCCCATCAAGCCAATCCAACTTGTGGGAGGAGCTTCTGGAAGCATGGGGTGAAATTTTTCCCGATTACCTCAGCAAATTAACAGCTAGAATGCCAAAGGTCTGCAATGCTGTAATTGCTGCAAATGGAGCATTCTTTAACGAAAGCAAAGTTTGAAGGAGAAAATTATTATTTCAAATAAAAATCATTATTTCTAACCTTGTTAATGTCTTGACTATATTTTCTAGTCATTTTGCAACTTATTTAATAAATATAAGTGTGAGTTTTCATGGAAAACACAAAATTGTCTGGGTGACCCCAAACTTTTGAACGGTAGTGTACATTACAGCGCCGATCAGATTATGTAGGAGATAGGGCACTTATAATCTGGTGACAGAGCCTCTTTAAGTACTAAAATTAAGTTTACCAATTGTCGTGTATTAAAAAGTTTATAAAAAATACCTAGTCTGAATGTAATAAGAACTGTACACTGATGTGAAGGATATTGGAAACAGATCATCATGTGGATGCAGTTGTTTATCAAAGTTTACATTACATGCATAAAATGGGCATTAAAAGCAAAGCAAATTGGGAGGCGCATGCGCGCGGTGCTAATGGTTGATGTGTTTCCCTAGAGCTCTGCACCTCAACGGGAGTATCCAGCTATTTTTAGCTATTTCCAGCCGCTCACCTCGCTCCCATTCCACCAGAATTCCACCTGCTTCTCCTCAGGGATCTTTTGATGGCGATGGAACACAAAAAAGTCTGGGATCGTGACCAGATCGATGGCTGGTAAGTCGGAGCCTCCAAGCAGACCATGATGGTTCCGGACCCAGGGCCAACCTTAGGCTACAGGGTGCCCTGTGCGGAATTGCCCTTTGGTGCCCCCCCCAATCCATTTATCATTGTTATGTATTGTCGGCATTTGGTGCTTTTGTTTGTGCATTTGTCACGCCGAAAAAAGCATAAAAAATGCTTGGTTTAAGCGTCCCATTGACATCAATGGCACAGCGCACCGTTAGTGCATATGACAAGTTTTGTTTAAAAATCTGTTGCATAAAAAAAGAAGCGTCAGGTCAATTCTTTGGCACGTAAAATGCGCCGAAAATGCGCCAAAATCGCACCTAATTTCTATAGTCAATGGGAGTTCTGAATGAGCATCAAAAAATGCTATGAATACGCGTCAAAAGCGCCTGTAGTTTAAAAAGAACTTTACAAAAGCACTAGTGTTTTTCAACCCTTCCCGACATGCGCCGTATATAGACGGCGCAATCGGGAAGGGCTTCCCGCAGAGTGCAGTACCATTATGTCACGGTGATTGTGCGGGCTCAGGAGCTGAGCCCGCACCATCACCGCAGGGTGACAGCTATATGTTACAGCTGGTACTCTGAGGTATCGGCCAGGACCGAAGCTAGCATCCGATCCGTCCGATTAACCCCTCAGATGCTGCGTTCAATAGAGATTGCAGCATGTGAGGAGTTTTTAGACACCGGCACCCCCAGCAACGTGATTGCTGGGTTGCTGGTGACTCCAAAGGCGATCGTAGGCCTAATACTTACCTCCCTGTCTGCCAGCAATGGAAGCCTCCTATGCCCCGCTCGGCGGCGGGGCCTAAAAGGCTTGCGGTACCATCGGAAAGATGGCGTCGGCTCAGCTTCCGGCTCAGAAGCTGAGCCGGCGTCATCACCAGTGGGTGTGCGCTGTATGTTACAGCGGACACCCCGCTGTAATGACAGGAACCGTAGCTAGCTCCGATTCCTGCCATTAACCCCGTAGATGCAGTGATCCAAATCAATCGCTGCATCAAAGTGGTTTGTAGCAAATCGGCAGGCTGCCATACGATGGCAAGGCTGGCGACTGCTACTATGGCAACAGGAGGCCTAACAATGGCCTCCTGTCTACCATTACAGAAGCCGATTAGGCCCCAACCGAAGCCGGAACCTGATCGGCTTGCTGTCAGTGAATAACTGACAGTTCTAATACATTGCACTACATAGGTAGTTCAATGTATTAGAACATCAATCAAACAGCTGGACCATCAAGTCCCCTAGTGGGACAAAAGAAAAGTGTCAAAAAAAAGTGTAAAAAAAAAAGTCTAAATAAAAGTTGGAAAAAATAAAATAAAAGTTTCCATTAATAACATAAAGTAGAGATACAGGAGGAAAAAACGGGATACACGGCGCTGCTTAATGTAATTGATTTAATAACGATAAATGCTACGCGTTTCGATACCGGACCGGCATCTTCATCAGGCATATCAAGGGGATAGTACAGAAGAACACATATATATACACAAATGTACAAGATTGAAAGCAAGTTCATTGGGCCAGTTCAGACCAGCCTCCTGGCCAGAAAAACCGCCAAAACCAGCAGGTCAAAGTTCAGCAAATGTCAGAACATAAAAAACATAATAAAAAGTGAAAAAATGGGGTGAATAGAATAACAAATGGGTTGCTAACAATTGATATTAGATGTCACATTTTAGTACAGTTAATCTATGAACAAACTGATCCGTTCAGTCTAAGAACCACATGGAATTGCGGCACTCAATGCAATTGATATATTGTTCATACAAGTGTTTTATATGTGGTATGTGGAAGGAATAGATGATGTGGAGTTGTCAAGGGGATGGTGAGATAGTACGATGTCAAAACAAATTTTTTATTTGTACGAGATCCTAATACAGCGCATAGTAGCGCGATGTCATGGTAACCTGTAAACACAGACATACCGGAAGAGAAGGGAAACTATGTTGGAACGCATAGTGAAGCGCAAAGCGCGCAGTGGGGAAGTTTTGCAAAAAAGCACATGAGCTAGTCTTCGTTTTTAATCAGTCATAAATGGCAAAATAGAAGCAGCAGGGTATATGTTTATAATGAGTATAATAGAACTACTGAAAGATAGTAAGGTATTGTAAATAATGTGGTCATGACGAACACTAACAGCTAAAGTGGCCGAACAGGTTCAATGTGGGGAGCAATACCATAAGTCAAATGAGCAGCTTGTAGGAGCATATCGCATAATTATATCATAATTAAAGCTATTAGACAGAAATGCGATTGTGTATGCCATATAAATGTGTAAGAAATAATATATAAAAAATAAAAAATAAAAGATATGTAATAAAAATAACGCTTAGTTGTGAGGGTATATGTATACCCTCAACATCGGACAGATCTGGAATTATTAATAAATATACATAACTAGATGTGGATATTAAATTACAATATCTCAATAAAATTAATGCATAAAAATTAATAAAATAATCAGATCAACTTTCTGATGGACTGTATTGATTTTATACTTAAACGAAATGTGTTCACTTTTGAGGGTAAATTTTATAGACAGGTTAAGGGCTGTGCGATGGGGTCAAGATTTGCCCCGTCGTACGCTAACCTGTACATGGGGGCCTTTGAAGACTTTTATATATACGGTGACCATAATTTTAAGGATAATAATATTTTTTACAAACGCTATATAGACGACCTTTTTTTCATCATTAAAGAAGATGCAACTGTAATTTTAGATTGGGTTAGCCACCTTAATAACAACAATTTTGGTATTTTATTCACACATACATCGTCCTTTGAACAAATAGACTTTTTAGATTTAACAATTGAAAAAAATGGCCGCTTTTTAAGTACCAAGACACATTTTAAAGGAGTTGACGTTAACAGCTATCTAAATTTTAAAAGTGCACATTATCGTCCATGGCTAAAGAATGTACCTTTTGGCCAATTCAAACGAATAAGAAAAAATTGTACTAGCGATAAAGATTTCTCCATTGAATGTAATATTTTGAAAAAAAGATTCAAACAAAAAAACTTTCCAACTAGTTTGATTGAGGGAGCAGAGTCTAGAGCAAAGGCGCTAACGCAATCTGAGTGTATCAACCCCATAGCGCAAGCTGTTGTGAAACCGACCGATTTTAACTGTCATTTTATCACTACTTTTAATAAAGGGAGCAAACTAATTAATGCTATACTTCTGAAGCATTGGCACATTCTAACAAATGACCAATTTATGAAAAGTATACTTCCCATCAGGCCAAAGATCACATATAGAAGGGCAAAAACGCTAAGAAATATGATAGCGCCGAGCAAACTGCATAAAATTACCCAAGACCCTCCAAAAACATCATTAATTATTAATGGGTCGTATCGTTGTGGCAAATGTAGATGTCTTTGTTGTCTTAACATTACAAACAAAAAAACGCACTTCATTTCCATGATTACGAATGAAAGTTTTCCGATAAAAAGTTTTCTCAACTGTGGTAGTGACTACGTCATCTACCTGTTGCAATGTACGTGCGATCGACAATATGTGGGTCGTACCACCCAAACCCTTAGATGTAGGGTTAACAAGCATAGATTCAATGTTAGTACTGGGTTTGAAAATCATAGCGTGTCCCGCCACTGTGCTACTGAACATAAATGCAACTTTGACTCTATCACTGTGACTCCCATTGAAAAAATACCCCTTGATATATCTAATAGATTTATTAGACTAAAGCAAAGAGAAAATTTTGGGATATACAAACTGGTGACCTTATACCCCAATGGCCTTAATGATATTGCAGAGTCCGCGTTGGACTAATATCAGCGCATCTAACCATTTAATCTAATTTAATTTATTGTATTTTATTAATTCTAATTATTAATTTTATTGATACGTTGCAATTTAATGTCTATACTAATCTAATTTTATTAATTTTTATGCATTAATTTTATTGAGATATTGTCATTTAATATCCACATCTAGTTATGTATATTTATTAATAATTCCAGATCTGTCCGATGTTGAGGGTATACATATACCCTCACAACTAAGCGTTATTTTTATTACATATCTTTTATTTTTTATTTTTTATATATTATTTCTTACACATTTATATGGCATACACAATCGCATTTCTGTCTAATAGCTTTAATTATGATATAATTATGCGATATGCTCCTACAAGCTGCTCATTTGACTTATGGTATTGCTCCCCACATTGAACCTGCTCGGCCACTTTAGCTGTTAGTGTTCGTCATGACCACATTATTTACAATACCTTACTATCTTTCAGTAGTTCTATTATACTCATTATAAACATATACCCTGCTGCTTCTATTTTGCCATTTATGACTGATTAAAAACGAAGACTAGCTCATGTGCTTTTTTGCAAAACTTCCCCACTGCGCGCTTTGCGCTTCACTATGCGTTCCAACATAGTTTCCCTTCTCTTCCGGTATGTCTGTGTTTACAGGTTACCATGACATCGCGCTACTATGCGCTGTATTAGGATCTCGTACAAATAAAAAATTTGTTTTGACATCGTACTATCTCACCATCCCCTTGACAACTCCACATCATCTATTCCTTCCACATACCACATATAAAACACTTGTATGAACAATATATCAATTGCATTGAGTGCCGCAATTCCCTGTGGTTCTTAGACTGAACGGATCAGTTTGTTCATAGATTAACTGTACTAAAATGTGACATCTAATATCAATTGTTAGCAACCCATTTGTTATTCTATTCACCCCATTTTTTCACTTTTTATTATGTTTTTTATGTTCTGACATTTGCTGAACTTTGACCTGCTGGTTTTGGCGGTTTTTCTGGCCAGGAGGCTGGTCTGAACTGGCCCAATGAACTTGCTTTCAATCTTGTACATTTGTGTATATATATGTGTTCTTCTGTACTATCCCCTTGATATGCCTGATGAAGATGCCGGTCCGGTATCGAAACGCGTAGCATTTATCGTTATTAAATCAATTACATTAAGCAGCGCCGTGTATCCCGTTTTTTCCTCCTGTATCTCTACTACCTTGGCAACCCCATGGGAGTTTGCGTTGGGATTGGCAGCAGCTTTTCTACTACGAATTACATGCCGGTAATTTACAACCTTGAAGGTGAGCATATATGTGCGTTATCTCCGCTCATTATCTATTGATACCGCAAGTTTTGGCGCCGTGTCCTTTTTGTTTCACTTCAGTATTAATAACATAAAACACGATCACCCTATTTCTCTTATCAAGTCATTTATTATTGTAAAAAAATACTAAAACCATACATATATGGTATCGCCGCGTCTGTAACGACCTGAACTATAAAAATATTATGTTAGTTGTCCCTCGCAGTGAACGCTGTAAAAAAACAACCTAAAAAAATAATGCCAGAATTGCTATTTTTTTGGTCACTTTGTCTTACAAAAATTGAAATAAAAAGTGATCAAAAAGTCGCATGTATCCTAAAATGGTACCTCTAAAAACTATTACTCGTCTCGCAAAACACAAGCCCTCAGAAAGCTCCCTCGACGAAAAAATGTAAAAGTTATGGCTCTTACAACTTGGCGACGGAAAAGATACATTATTTTTACAAAAGTAATTTTATTGTGCAAAAAGTTGTAAAACATAAAAAACTGCTATAAATTAGGTATCGCCGGAATCGTACTGACCCGAAGAATTAAGGTAACATGTAATTTATAACGCATGGTGAACTCTATATAAAAAAATAAAAAAACTATGGCAGAATTGCTGTTTTTTTATTACCTTGCCTCCCAAAAAAAAGGATAACAAGTGATCAAAAAGTTGCATGTACCCCAAAATGGTACCAATAATAACTACAGCTCGTCCCGCAAAAAAAACACTCCTCCTACCACTACGTCTATGGAAAAAAAAAAAGTTAAGGCTCCAATAAGTCAGGAAAGAAAACTATGCAGTTGTGCCGGCCCGAGGGGAACATTTCTTCTGTTTCAAGAAGCGAAATATCAAGGCACTAAAATTAGGGAACCAGGAAGGGGAGGGCCCAAACATATCTGCTAGAAGCGAGGGCGCCCGTATTATACCAGGACAACACTTCCCAGCAAAATTCCTCAAACTGCAAAGGTGCGGAGTGTGGACCAAATGGGAGATAAGTAAGGACACCATTTATCAGTTTGACACAGGCCTGTGCAGAAAGGATTGTGTCACAGCGTAATACACATCTATGGATCATTTTATTGTTTTTTTACCCCATTATTATACCCCCTGACTTTGCCCCTGATTTACTCTGCACAGCTTACATGTGCCCCCACATTATAAACTGAAACACCAGTAAAACTCCAAACAAAACTACTACCAAGCAAAATCCACGCTCCAAAAGCTAAATGGCACTCCTTCCCTTCTGAGCCCTACAGCGTGCCCAAACAGCAGTTTCCTTCCACATATATGGCACCCCCATACCTGGGAGAATCCTTTTAACAATTTTTTGTGCGTGTGTCTCCAGTGGCATAAGCTGGGCACAACATATTTCCCACTGAAATGTCACATCTAGGGAAACATTTTAATTTTTACTTTTTGAGCGCAAAAAGAAAAAGACCTGTGTGGTGAAAATGCTCACTACACCCCTTAATAAATGCCTTGAGGGGTGTAGTTTCCAAAATGAGGTCACTTTTCTTTTATTATTTCACATCAGAGCCTCTGCAATTGTGAACCAATACTGTGTAAGTTGCCAAATTAGGCCTCAATTTCGCATGATACTCTCTCACTCTTGAGCCCTGTCGATAATCCAGGCAAAAGACTAGGGCCACATGTAGGGTGATTCTAAAACCGGGAAACACAGCATAATAATTAGAGAGCTGTCTTGTTATGGTGGCACAAGCTAGGCACCACATATTGGCATATCTATGGAAAAAATAAAATTTTCACTCTGCAACGTCGAGAGCATACAAATTTTTGCAAAACACCTGCAGGGTTAAAATGCTCGCTACACCCCTAGGTGAATACCTTGAGGGGTGTAGTTTCTAAAATGGGATCTCTTGTGGGGGGTTTCCACTGTTTTGGTCCCACAGGGGCTTTGCAAATGCGACATAGTGCCCAGAAACGAATCCAGCAAAATCTGCACTCCAAAAGCCAAATGAAACTCCTTCCCTTCTGAGCCCTACCGCGTGCCCAAACAGCAGTTTATAACCACATATCGGGTATTGCCGTACTCAGGAGAAATTGCTTTACAAACATTGTGGTTTGTTTTTTCCTTGAAAATGAAAAAATTTGAGCTAAAGCTACGTCTTATTGAAGAAAAAGGATTTTTTTTTATTTTCACTGCCCAATCCTAATAAAATTTATAAAATCCCTGTGTGGTGAAAATACTCACTACACCCGTAGATGAATTCCTCAAGGGGTGTAGTTTCCAAAATGGGGTCACTTGTGGAGGTTTCCACTGTTTTGTCTCTTCGGGGGCTTTGCAAATGTGACATGGCCTCTGCAAACCATTCCTGCTAGATTTAAGCTTCAAAAGCCAAATGGCGCTCTTTCCCTTCTAAGCCCCACCGTGTGTCCAAACAGCCATTTAGGACTACATGTGGGGTGTTGTTTTAGTCAGGAGAAATTGCTTTACAAATGTGGTGGTGCTTTTTCTCCTTTAGTCCTTTTGGAAATGAAAAAAAAATTTGCTAAACCTAGATTTTCTTTGAAAGAATGTAGATTTTAATTTTCACGGCCTAATTCCAATAGTTTATGCAATAAACCTGTGGGGTCAAAATGCACACTATACCCCTAGATAATTTCCTTGAGGGGGTCTAGTTTCCCAAATGGGATCACTTTTGGGGGGTTTTCTCTGTTTTGGCACTGCAAGAGCCCTTCTAACCTGACATGGTGCCTAAAATATTTTCTAATAAAAAGGAGGCCCCAAGACTCACCAGGTGCTCCTCCTTTGCTTCTGAGGCTGGTGCTTCAGTCTATTACCACACTAGGGCCACATGCGGGATATTTCGAAAAACTGCAGACTCAGGGCAATAAATATTGAGTTGCATTTCTCTGGTAAAACCTTCTGTGTTACAAAAAAAATGGATTAAAAACGAATTTCTGCAAAAAAAAAATGGAAATTTGTAAATTTCACCTCTACTTTGCTTTAATTTGTGAGAAACGTCTAAAGGGTTAAGAAACTTTCTAAATGCTGTTTTGAATACTCTGAGGGGTGAAGTTTTAAAATGGGTTGACTTATTTGGGGTTTCTAATATATAAAGCTCTCAAAGCCGCTTCACAACTGAACTGCCCCCTGTAAAAATAACCTTTTGAAATTTTCTTGAAAATGTGAGAAATTGCAGCTAAAGTTCTAAGCCCTGTAACATCCTAGAAAAATCAAACGATATTCAAAAAATGATGTCAATCTAAAGTAGACATATGGGGGATGTTAATTAGCAACAATTTTGTATGGTATAAATGCCTGTCTTACAAGCAGATACATTTAAATTTAGAAAAATGCTAATTTTTGCAATTTTTTTACAAAATTTTGGTGTTTTTCACAATTAAATACTGAATGTATCGAGCAAATTTTGCCAGTAACATAAAGTCCAATGTGTCATGAGAAAACAGTCTCAGAATCGCTTGGATAGGTGAAAGCATTCCGAAGTTATTACCACATAAAGTGAAACATGTCAGATTTGAAAAATGAGGCTCTGTCAGGAAGGTCAAAAGTGGCCAAAGAGGGAAGGGGTTAAGGGTATGTGCACTCACAAAATAAAAAACGTCTCAAAATACGGAGCTGTTTTCAAGGGAAAACAGCTCCTGATTTTCAGCCATTTTTTATTCAAAGTCGCGTTTTTCGCTGCGTTTTTAACAGCCCTTTTTGGAGCTGTTTTTCTATAGAGTCTATGAAAAACGGCCCCAAAAACGGCCGAAGAAGTGACATGCACTTCTTTTTTGTGGCCGTATTTTTCCGCGGCCATTTTTAGCACAGTGTGAACAAGGCCTATGTTTTTTTAAGGCTGTTTTCACATTACGTCCTGCCTGTCCATTTATCATATGCGGCGGAAAAGCTCCAGGCGCATACATTAAATGGACACAAAAAACATGCAGTATCATTTTTTTACTGGACGCCACTGCATAAAATAACGCAGTCCCACCCGAACTGGTTTTCACGCGCCACGCACAGACCAATACAAGTCTATGGGGTAGTACAGACAGTCCGTGCTTTTTGCGCAGCGTTTGTCCGCTGCGCAAAAAGCGCGACATGGTCAATATCTTGCGTATTTTGCGCATCACGCACCCATTGAAGTCAATGGGTGCGTGAAAATCACGCAGGTCTCGCGGAAGCACTTCCGTGCGGACTGCCTGTTTCGCGCACTAGCTGTCAAAAGGATGAATGTAAACAGAAAAGCACCACGTGCTTTTCTGTTTACAAACATCTGAATGGCGTGTCATAATGATGGCGGCTGCGCGAAAAGCATGCAGCCGCGCATCATATGATGCTGCCTCACGGAGCAGGTAAGTGGCTTTTGCGCAGGCAAAACGCCGCGTGTTTTGCGTGCGCAAAAACGCCACGCACGTCTGAATCAGCCCTCAGGCTGAGTTCACACGGGGCGGATACGCTGTGTAAAAGAATGCAGCGTATCCGTCCTGTGCGCCGCAGGGAATTTGGGGCGAAAAACCACACCAAACTGTGGGGAAGTTTCTCGCCTGGAATGTCTGCTGCGAAAAACTGCAGCACTTAGCCAGCATGCTTGCAGGCCGGCCTCCTTGGATGACGTTTCATCCATGTGACCGCTGCTACAGCCTGTGATTGGCTGCAGCGGGGGTCACATTAGATGAAGCGTCATCCCAGGAGGATAAAATGATTCCTAGGTAAGTATAATATATTGTTTGTTTTCTGAGTGGCGTTTTTTTGCATTTTTTCCGCTCAGTGTTTACGAGGCGTGTGGATGAGATTTGTTTTATCTCATCCACTTTGCTGCTATTGTATTTGCTGCGGATTTTCTGCAATGAATTCCGTTGCAGAAAATCTGCCATATTTACGCAACGTGTGAACTCGCCCTTACTCAGTTTACTCAAAGGCTATCTTTTGTATAACAGGAAAAAATATTAAAACAGCTGTCCACATGGGCAATGTTGGTACTTTTTATTACTTCTTATTTAACTCACTGTGAAGGCCGTAAAAAAAATATCAAATAGCCAAAATCACTGTTTTTTGTTCATATTAGCTGTAAAAAAAAATGTTGCATGTACCAATAATAGTTACAACTCGTCCCGCAAAAAATAAGACCTCACACCGCTTAGACAAAAATATAAACAAGTTATGAATCTCAGAATGCGGTGAAACAACATAATTTCTTTTTTTTTTTTAACAAATAGTTTTCTTTGTAAAAGTAGTAAAATATATAAAAAACCTATATAAATTTGGTATCACCCTAATCGTATTGAGCCGCAGAACAAAGTTAAGTTGTCGTTTTTACCGCACGATGAAAGCCGTAAAATCGAAACCCAAAAAACTATGGAGGAATCAGTTTTTTTCTAATTTCAGCCAATAAATAATTTTTTTTCAGTTTCCCAGTACATTATATGGTACTTTAAATGCTACCAATAGAAACTACAACTCATGCCGCAAAGAATAACCACCACCCTATTGACGGAAAAATAAAAAAAAGTTATGGCTCTAGGAAGGCGGGTAGTGAAAAACGTAAATTAAAAAGCAATAAATGTCTCAGTCCTGAAAGGGTTAAAATAAGAAAGCAGTCTATACTTATCTCTCTCTTCCCAGACGCCCCTGTATTGGGGGCTCCCCTCACCTCTGTTCTCAGTTTGTATACAGAGCGGCTGCAGTGGTGACATCACGTAGACAGTACATCACCGCTGCAGCTGCTCTGTATACAAACAGTAAACAGAGGTGACGGGAGCCCCCAGCGCAGGAATGTCTGGGAAGAGAGAGTTAAGTATAAGTTATTTTTTATTTTAACTTCTCCTCTACTGCTTCAACAGAATTTCTTTTTAACCCCTTTAATGTAATGTGTACAGGGTCTAAAAAGGCAACAAATGGTAAATGTGCACTATAGAGCAACTGAACAATGTGCCCATTTGCCATTTATTCAGTGCCACCTTGGTGCCCATTTCCACTTATTTCCCCTTTAGTGTCCTTATGTTAGGTGCCCCCTTGATGCATATTTGCCCTTTACTTCCCCTTTAGCACCCTCTCTCATAGAAGAACAATAAATGGGCAATAAATGGCAAATGGGCATCGAAGGGGCACTGAACAGGACACTAAAGGGGCAATAAGTGGCAAATGGGCACTGAATCCTCTGCCTATTTGCCACTTTCAGACCCCCATCAGTGCCCCCATACAGGTAAAGCCCACAGTCTGACTGACCTCCTGGGCTTCTTACAGTACACTGTGCCCGCTGATGCTGCTGGAGCGGAACCCTGGGGAAATAGCCAGAGCAGGACCGCATGGTAAGATAGTCTCCTCCCTGTCTTGCATCCTGAGTGATATCATCACGCCTGATCATCACTCAGGACGTAAGACGAGGAGGGGGAGCGGTAGTCGCGGCGCAGGGAAGCCAGTAGTGAGGTCAGTAAGTGACACCTGAACCGCTGGCGCCCTGAGCAGTAGCCGCAGAGGGGGAGAAATTCACAAACTGGCGCTCCCCTTACAGCATGGCGGCCGGCGCCCTGTGCGACCGCACGTGTCGCACGTAGCTAAGGCCGGCCATGGCCGGACCCGCCTAACTCTCCACAGTTGCAGGCACTCTCACCGGACCCGATACACAGAGTTGATGGAGGTACCCCATGTTTTCAGAGCCCAAGCCCTGCCTCAGATTTGTTTGGAGAAGATGACTTCAATGCTTCCTCCGCAGAACCCATGGTACGAGGGTTTTCAATTAGTCAGGCTGGGAAGGATAGGACCTCTCTCTTATCCTGCCCGCAGCTGCAAGCTGACACTGGGGCATATTCTGGTGACAAAGTTGACTTTCATGCTCTGGGGTATAAAATTGATAACACAGTGACGACTGTTAACCAGCACTCTGAGCGTATTGACAACATATAGCAACAGCTTTAGGAAGCCCCTCTAAGCTTGAGGATATGGAAAATAGATCCAAGCGGGAACATTTCCATATTAGGTGTCTGTCAGAAAACATCCTTTATTTAGAAACTACAGTACACAATCTTTTCAAAAATCTTCTCCCTGATTTAACTGACCGCTACTTTGATATTGACAGCATGCATAGGGCACTTACTGCTCCCCGCACGGATGGTCTGCCCAGAGATGTGTTGGTGAAACCTCATTATTATTCTGTGAAGTAAAAGGTCATGAAAGCTTTCAGGTCCTCAGAACAGCTATGATTTCGTAGCTGCGACATACAGATCTTCACTGATCTGGCTCCTCAGACGATCCCGGCGTCGTTCATTAAAACCTCTCCTCCAAGTCCTGATTCGCCAGGAGATTAGATATAGATGGGCCTTCCCTTTTCGTCTCACATTTTCTTATCGCAATTGGCTACACAGTTTTGCTTCTCTCTAGGAAGGAGAGGCCATTATGTAACGTTTGGGTCTTCTAACAAAAGATTGTACACCACGCCGAGGAAATCACCACCGCCTGCTTCCTCCTCTTCTACAGCACGTCTTCGACTGCTCTGGAGCTCCAGATCGTCGTCCCGAGCTTCGACTTTTACTATCTGAATTTTCAAGTCCTTGATGTCATCTTGATACACTTCTCATAGGATCCTGTGTTTGGAACTTTCTCCACGTACTAGTTCCCTTTGCTGTTTACTATTAACCATTAACTTTACATTGATATGGCCTTTACTACTGTGGTATTTTATGCTGTTGCCCTACTGCTAGATATGGGCTGTGCTATCGAGAACTGGCCCTCCCGTTGGGTGATGGCATGCCCTCCTTGGAATCTAGAGAGACCCCACTGATATTATATTGTTCTTGGGGTGTGCTGTCTCAACATCCCCAATGACCCTATTTGGGCATTGCTTTACATTTTGCTATATGTACCAAAATAATTTGTGTTTATTGTTTTTTATTTTTTACTTTTGCTCCTCTCCCCTCCTTTCCTGTCCCCTTATTATGAAGGTCGAGTGTCTTAGGATTTGTGCTTTCTCTGAACATTTTGGTCATGGCTGACCCTCCATCCTCTTTTAACATTGTCACTCACAATGTTCAAGTCCTCAACTCGCCGACTAAATGGTGGCAAGCCTTCCAAACATATAAATCCTTGCATTGTGATGTTGTGTTTCTACAAGAACTGCATTTCTACACTAGCTCTTGTCCTAAATTTATTCATAATCATTATCCTTTGTATTACCTAGCGGTGGCTGCGGAAAAGAAGAGAGGAGTGGGCATTTTTTTCAAAAGAAACCTTCCCTTCACACATCAAACCACGGTGGCAGATCCTGAGGGCAGGTATTTGCTCATAAATGGTACACTACAGGACATTCAGGTCACATTTACTTCTTATTATGCACCAAACGAAGGCCAAATACGTTATTTCAATGCAATGTTCAGACACATTACTTCCTCATTTCCTTGGTAAAGTGTTTTTAGGTGGGGATTCTAATGTAACATTGGATCACCTCCTTGACAAAACGATCTCATGCCCATTTATCTTTCTCTCACATAGACCATCTATTCCCTCCATCCCAGCTCTTAAATAGTGTACTCCGTGCCAAAATACACCCCATTTCGTGGTCAGATCATGAATTGGTTTTGTTTACATTGGATTGCTTTTGGCTTAAACCTCGGTCTAGCTCATGGCGTTTAAACGAGTCCCTTCTGACGAATCCCCAAATATCCAAAGAAATTGCAACTGAACTTGACCACTATTTCCAAATTAACTGCCGGACTGACATTTCCCCAGCAATTAACTGGGAGGCCCACGAAGCTACCCTGAGAGGGAAATTTATTTAGATTGCCTCACGTTTGAAAAAAACTAGAGACCAAACTCTTAAAGATAAGGAAGCGACTTATTTAGCTTTAGTTGGACAACAAAAGGCAGATAATAAACTTGATTTACAGTCTAAAATTGAAGAAGCTTGTACTGAACTTAACTTGTGCCTTACGAGTATCGCAGAACGTCACATTCGTTTGACACAATATTGATTTTTTGCCCAAAGTGACAAACCAGGCACCCTTTTAGCTCGGAAACTTGCTCCAATGTCTCATAACTTTATGGCTCCTAAACTAAAGCTGGCGAACGGTAATCTCACGCAGCACCCTAAAGAGGTTCTCAATAGTTTCTTTTCATTCTACTCCTCCGTGTATAAATCCCCCCAGCTAGATAAATTGAAAGCTGATGCTTTATTTAAGGATATCTCCTTGCCTGTATTAAAAGACACCCACAGAAATAATATGGAGGCCCCTATATCGACTCAGGAAGTTTTGGCTCTCATTAAATCCCACAAATCAGCTAAATCCCCAAGACCAGATGGGTTCTCTAATCTTTACTATAAAAAAATTTGCAGATGTTTTGGCCCCTCACTTGGTCACCCTCTTTAATTCTTTGAGGGATGGTGGTTCTCCTGGACCTGAACCCCTTAGGGCGTACATTTCAGTGATGCCAAAACCAGGTAAAGACCGCTCTTCTTATCAAAATTATAGGCCAATATCACTACTTAATGTCAACATGAAGATTCTCACTAAACTGGCCACGAGAATCAATGCCATGAGACTCAATGCCTTTCTAGAACAATACATTCACCCTGATCAGGTGGGTTTCGTACCGAACAGACAAGCGGCTGATCAGACTATAAGAATCATTGTTAAAAGATGAATCATGCAGAGCATGAAATAAAACGTCTGTCAGTTACAGAGGACATATAGGTAACACAAAACCTTTTGTGTTACCTATATGTCCTCTGTAACTGACAGACGTTTTATTTCATGCTCTGCACGATTCATCTTTTAATATTGTTATATTGTGATACTTAATAAAATTTATATATGTTTTTCTAAAACGACTATGTGTTAATTGACCCTACAGCTTATAGGTTTTCTATTGATTGATTAGGGCAATACACCAATGTTTACTTGGTTTCATTACAGGTCTAGTGCTGGATATAGGTACTTATAGAGTATGTATTTACACATATATTTACATACTAACTAGACCTCCCCTGCATGTACCAGTAGGTTTATATAAGAATCATTGATCTTATATCCCTTTTTCATTCACATTGGGATGGATCGTGGAAAACGGGAGCATTGTGCCTGTCGCTGGACCTGCATAAAGCTTTCAATTGCCTAACCTGGGACTACTTATTTTTTGTCTTAAGGCATTGGGGTGTGGTGATAAATTGATTGTGTAGCGTCCATTGCCGCAGCCATGGATCTGTGAGCGTTGGTCTCCGTCTCCCTCCTAGGAGATGCCAGCGCTCACTTCCGCTCCGTTCGGCTGGGTCCCGTAGTCATCACTATCAACTGCCACGATTTCCTGGTCTATAAGAAGGCCCCTGGCCTTCTAATCCTTGCCTGAGCATTGTTAATCTTTCCCAGTCTGTCTTGCAATGGTCCCTTAGTGTCTCCCGTTCCAGCTGTTACCCGTGCCCTGTTACCGTTCCTGTATTCCGTATTGTTCTAGTTCCTGTGCCTACCAGCGTTGGAGTGTCATCTGCCACATCAAGTGTCTTCTGCCACGTCAAGTGTCATCTGCCACGTCAAGTGTCATCTGCCACGTCAAGTGTCATCTGCCACGTCAAGTGTCATCTGCCACGTCAAGTGTCTTCTGCCACACCACGTGTCATCTGCCACGTCAAGTGTCTTCTGCCACGCCAAGTGTTATCTGCCACGTTAAGTGTCTTCCGCTTCATTGGATACTGCCCGCCACGTCTGGCGCCACCTGCTGCACCTGCCTCCATCCGTGCTGAAGCCACAGCCACCGCCCGGACTATTTCAGGTACCCAAGCATTACTGTCTGCTATTGACTTCCGCATAGACTGTGACCTGGTCAGCTGCCTCCCCGCTACAGCGGAGCGGCCTAGTTGGTACACATACCCTGTGTCCGTGACAGTACGCTCAGGCCATGGAACCCGCTGGCCAGCCCAAGACCCCAGTACAGAAGATTCAGACAGAGATGCATGACCTACGCACACGTCAGGATCAACTCCTTGAGGCGGAGCATTCTATCCTGGTCCGCCTGGATCTACTCGCTGTTCCACCCCCGGTTCTTTCTCCTGAAGCTGTTGCTGTGCCACTGCCTGTTGCTCCCCCTGTTTGTTCCGGATCCTCAGTTCCTCTGCCCCTTCCTCCTCGCTACGACGGTGACCCCAGAGCATGTAGAGGATTTCTCAATCAATGCATGGTGCATTTTAGGCTACGGCCTCAACTCTTCCCCTCCGAGGAGGCCAAAGTGACATTTATTATCTCCCTCCTCGCTGGCAAGGCCCTCGCATGGGCGAACCCAATCTTGGAGCAACAAGGACCTGTATCCGCGAACCTAGCCTTGTTCGTGCAGTCCTTTCGTGCCGTGTTCAAGGAGCTAGGTCGAACATCCTCTGCCGCAGCTACTCTGTTGACCCTCAAGCAAGAGGGCTCCACAGTAGGGGAGTATGCTATCTCCTTCCGTACCCTAGCAGCCGAGCTGGCATGGAACAATGAGGCACTGGTGGCGACCTTCTGGCAGGGACTGTCCTCTCACATCAAGGACGAACTAGCAGCCCGCGACCTTCCTTCTACCTTGGATGCCCTCATCCTGTTAGCCACCCGGGTTAATATGAGAATCCGGGAGCGCTCTCAAGAGGTTCGTCAGGAGAGCCGGGCACACAGACCAGCACCCTCTGCCCAGAGACAACTATTGTCCACTCCTAGTGCGCTACCTGAAGAACCCATGCAGGTAGACAGAGTCCAGTTATCTGAACAGGAGAAGCAGCGCAGACGCTCCTCTAGACTTTGTATGTATTGTGGCCTCAAGGGTCATTTTGTGCGCCAATGCCCACAGAAACCGGGAAACTCCAGTACCTAGGGTTGGTTGGAGAGGCAACTCTAGGTGGAACGTCTCCAAATGTTAAAACCTCTTACAAATTATCGATACCTGTGGCCATCGTCACCGGACAGACATCACATCCTTCCTCCGCCTATCTTGACTCTGGAGCGGCTGCTAATTTTATCCACCAGGATCTAGTGGATCGGTTTCAACTACCCACAGTCCGTCTGGAGAGACCCCTGGCAGTTGCCTCTGTGAATGGTCTACCGTTGCCTGATCCGATCATGCCCATCACTGAGCCGTTGACACTACGGGTCGGAGCTCTTCACTCGGAACAGATCTCCTTCCTGGTACTACCTAAGGCTATCAATCCTATCCTGCTGGGTCTGCCATGGCTCCGTCTACACGCCCCGACACTCGACTGGAATTCTGGAGAGGTTCTTCAATGGGGTTCCAGATGCCATAGCCATTGCCTGTCACTAGTCCGTCCTGTTGTGCCCCCTCTGCCTCAGTGACTCTCCGATCTACCTTCTCAGTATGCCAGTTTTGCGGATGTGTTTTGCAAACGAGAGGCTGAGACGTTGCCTCCACATCGGAATTATAACTGTCCCATTGAACTGGTTCCCAATGCTTCTCTTCCCTGTGGACGAGTATATCCTCTCTCCTTGCCAGAGACTTTATCGATGTCAGCCTATATCAAGGAGAACTTGGAGAGGGGTTTTATTCGAAAATCTTCCTCCCCGGCCGGGGCAGGCTTCTTCTTCGTTAAAAAGAGAGATGATCTCTCCGACCCTGCATTGACTACCGTGGTCTCAATCAGATCACGGTCAAGAACAAATACCCGTTGCCACTCATTTCCGAGCTGTTTGATCGCATACGAGGAGCCAAAAAATTTTCCAAGCTAGATCTGCGGGGGGCCTATAATCTAATCCGGATTCGCCGGGGTGACGAATGGAAGACGGCATTTAACACCCGCGATGGGCACTACTAATACCTAGTGATGCCCTTCGGACTGTGTAACGCTCCCGCAGTATTTCAGGAGTTCATTAATGATATCTTTCGAGATCTCCTCTATATGTGTGCTGTAGTTAATCTCGATGATATTCTAATTTTCTCCCCAGATCTGATGACCCATCGGAGGCATGTTCGTCAAGTTCTTCTGCGACTAAGAGAGAATCGCTTGTATGCCAAGTTAGAGAAATGCACCTTTGAAAAGAGGTATTTGCCCTTCCTGGGCTATGTCATCTCGGATCAAGGCCTTAAGATGGACCCTGAGAAATTAAAGTCTGTCCTGGAATGGCCACGTCCTCAAGGCCTAAGGGCCATACAGCGGTTCCCGGGTTTCGCCAATTTCTACCAGCAGTTTATTCTGAACTTTTCTTCTCTGACGGCCCCCATCTCTACCCTGACCAAGAAGGATGTGAACGCCAAGGTATGGACTCCAGAGGCAGAGTCCACATTCATTAGCCTCAAGAAAGCCTTCACTTCAGCTTCAATCCTCCATCACCCTGACGTATCTCGGCAGTTCTCACTAGAAGTGGACGCTTCCTCTGTTGGTGCAGGCGCACTTCTGTTCCAGAGGAGCTCCAAAGGAAAGGCAGTTGTATGTGGCTACTATTCAAGACTGTTTTCTTCTGCTGAGCGCAATTACTCCATTGGAGATCGGGAGCTACTGGCTATCAAATTGGCCCTGGAGGAGTGGAGACATCTTCTGGAGGGCGCTGCTCACCCCATCCTGATCTTCACCGACCACAAGAACCTCACCTACCTTCAGTCCGCTCAAAGACTGAATCCTCGTCAAGCCAGGTGGTCACTGTTCTTCACCCGTTTCCAATTTCTGCTCCACTACCGTCCCGCTGACAAGAATGTGAGGGCCGATGCCCTGGCCAGATCATTTGAGACGGAAGACACGGTGGAGTCCCTTAAGACGATCATAGACCCATCCTGCGTTGTCACCGCCAATCCTCTGCAGCTTAGAAATATCCCTCCGGGGAGAACTTTTGTTCAGTTGGCAGACAGAAAAAGAATTCTCCGCTGGGGACACAGTTCTAAACTAGCTGGGCACGCCGGTGTCCGTAAAACCCAAGACCTGATTGCTCGTCATTTTTGGTGGCCTTTCGCTTGCATGGCTTGCCTCTTCACATTGTGTCCGACCGGGGGGTTCAGTTTACCTCTAAGTTCTGGAGAGCCCTCTGTAAACTCCTGGATGTGAGTTTGGACTTTTCCTCTGCCTATCACCCCCAGTCCAATGGGCAAGTTGAGAGGATCAACCAGATCATGGAAAATTATCTCCGCCACTTCATCTCTTCACAGCACGATAACTGGGTACAGCTTCTTCCATGGGACGAGTTTTCTTACAACAACCACACAAGTGAGGCCACCACTTCCACTCCGTTTCACATCGTGTACAGTCAACATCCCAGAGTTCCTCTTCCTGTATCAACTTCATCTCAGGTACCCGCTGCTGACTCTGCATATCCCCATACACTTCCTGCAAATCTGGCAACAGACCCGGTCCTCTATTTTGCTGGTGGTAGATCGCATGAAGCGAAAGGCAGATACCAAGAGAAGAGAGCCGCCTCAGTATCTTCCTGGGACTAAAGTCTGGCTGTCCTCTCGGAACATTCGCTTGAGGGTGCCTTCATACAAGTTTGCTCCCAGGTTCCTTGGTCCTTTCAAGATCCTGCAACAAATTAACACTGTCTCCTATAAGCTGCGGCTGCCTCCTACCCTCAGAATCCCTAACTCCTTCCATGTGTCTTTCCTGAAACCAGTGGTCCTGAACCGCTACAGCAAGACTTCTAGTTCCACAGTTGCTCCCAGCGGTCCTTCTGATGTATTCGAGGTAAAGGAGATCCTGGACTGCAAAAGGGTAGGAGGAAGGACTTTCTATTTGGTGGACTGGAGAGGGTTTGGTCATGAGGAGAGGTCCTGGGAGCCAGAAGAGAACCTCAGCGCCCCTGCTCTTATTAAAAAGTTCCTCTCTCACTCTGGCCCCAAGAAGAGGGGGCGTAAGAGGGGGGATACTGTAGCGTCCATGGCCGCGGGCCGTCGGGTTTGCTCTCCTCCCGACACCCGCAGCCATGGATTTGTGAGCACTGGTCTCCGTCTACCTCCTAGGAGATGCCAGCGCTCACTTACGTCATCACTATTAACTGCCACGATTTCCTGGTCTATAAGAAGGCCCCTGGCCTTCTAATCTTTGCCTGAGCGTTGTTAGTCTTTCCCAGTCTGTCTCGCAATGGTCCCTTAGTGTCTCCCGTTCCAGCTGTTACCCGTGCCCTGTTACCGTTCCTGTATTCCGTATTGTTCTAGTTCCTGTGCCTACCAGCTTTGGAGTGTCATCTGCCACGTCAAGTGTCTTCTGCCACGTCAAGTGTCATCTGCCACATCAAGTGTCATCTGCCACGTCAAGTGTCATCTGCCACAACAAGTGTCATCTGCCACGTCAAGTGTCATCTGCCACAACAAGTGTCATCTGCCACGTCAAGTGTCATCTGCCACGTCAAGTGTCTTCTGCCACACCAAGTGTCATCTGCCACGTCAAGTGTCTTCTGCCATGCCAAGTGTCATGTGCCACATCAAGTGTCTTCCGCTTCATCGGATACTGCCCGCAACGTCTGGCGCCACCTGCCGCACCTGCCTCCATCCGTGCTGAAGCCACAGCCACCGCCCGGACTATTTCATGTACCCAAGCATTACTGTCTGCCATTGAGTTCCGCATAGACTGTGACCTGGTCAGATGCCTCCCCGCTACGGCGGAGCAGCCTAGTGGGTCCACATACCCTGTGTCCGTGACAGTTTGCCCTTTTGAAAAGTCTATATTCGACTCCATGAGCCCAGGTAATGATCAAGGGATTTTTCTCAGACCGTATATCCATTGCCCGAGGGACGAGACAGGGGTGCCCTCTCTCCCTAATTCTTTTTGTCTTGGCAATTGAACCCCTGGCACATAAAGGGAGTTGAGGTTAGGGGTCAGACACATTAAAGTGCACTATATGCGGACAACATCTTATTGGTATTGTCGTCCCCCCTTACGCCCCTCCTGAATCTTTATCCCGTCTCAGACCAATTTTCCCAAATCTCAGGATTGAAAGTCAACCTTTACAGGTCTGAGGTTTTGAACATCAGCATTTCACATTCCATGGCCAAGTTAATACAACTGAACTTTGAGCTGAGATGGGGGGAAGACAAAATCTCCAATCTGGGGGTTCACCTCACCCTTGCTATTCAACCCTTTTTCGCACAAATTACCTTCCTCTCAAACACAAACTGAAAACAGAACTGTTGCACTGGGCTTCTATGCCTCTTTCCTGGTTTTGTAGGATAGCAGTTGTTAAAATGACGGCTCTTCCCAGAATCTTCTACTTCTTCCGCACTTTACAAATGGATATACCCGCCCCCTATTTAAAAGACCTTCAAAGGCTTACATTGTCCTTCGTTTGGGGTCCTAAGCGATGTAGAGTCCCACAAAGTTTTCTATATGCTCCTAAAGTCTCGGGGGGTTTGGGTTTACCGAAACTCACTAAATACTACTATGCTGCTCGCCTGAGACCCTTTGTCTTACTCCGCAGTGTAAGTAACCAAACACGTTGGATTTCTATTGAACAGGCAGCTACGCCTGATGTTCCTGCAGACCAGTTGTTATTGCTGAAACCCAAACACAGACCACCTGTGTTATGTACGCTCCTCTCTTCTTCCTTGGCGCTGTGGGATAGGTTAAATCACAGGTTCAGCCTCTGTTCTGTGCACACACCTGCAGCCAGATTATTTGCTAATCCTACCTTTGCTCCTGGAATGCAACCATCAGTGTTTCAATGATGGCTGGATAAAAATCTATACCATATTGGATACTTCTTTGATAAACTAGGCATAAAACCCTGTCATTTTTATCAGTCTATATACCACATGCCGGACTCTGAGACTTTGAGCTTTCACCAGATTCACCATTTTATGTCCTCATTTAAACCTACTTCGGTTCTGCAGAGTACTTCAGTATTTGAGAATTTATGCTTGAATAATTCTAGTGGTCGTCATCTCTGGTCTAATATTTACTCATTTTTGGTTTCTCCATCGGACAAGGTGTCATATATGTCTATCTGGGAGAGGGACTTACACACATCCTTTACTGTTAGGGAACGGCAAAATATGGCAGAACGTACTGTGAACATTTCCTTTAACGCTTTGCTTGTCAAAGCCAATTATAAAGTATTTTTTACCATGGTACTTAGTTCCCCCTAGACTGGCCAAGATGTTCCCTTCTTCCTCATCTTCTGGCTTCAGACACTGTGGATGTGTGGGATCTCTGCATGTATGGTGAGTTGCCCGAGGGTACGCCGATTCTGGCGACTAATCTTTAATATGTTATATTCTATAACTCATATTAATTTGAAACTGTCCCAGTCACAGGCATTACTTAATGAGGCTCTGTCACCAGATTATAAATGCCCTATCTCCTACATAATCGGATCGGCGCTGTAATGTAGATAACAACAGTGGTTTTTATTTTTAAAAACGATAAATTTTGAGCAAGTTGTGAACAATTTTAGAATTATGATAGTTAATTTCTTAATAGACAACTGTTTTTTAACTTTTTACCAACTGGGCGTTGTAAAGAGAAGTGTATGACGCTGACCAATCAACGCCTTACACTTCTCATCATTCCAGCCCAGCTTCTTTCACTGCACACACATCGTGATCTTGTGAGATCACGCTGTGCTATCATTCACAGCGAGATCACGCTGTGCTATGTGAGTAGTCCCACAGAAACTTTACCAAAGTGTCGGGAGTGTGAATAGACATTGCCTACTGGCTGGAGGAAATGTCTATTCACTCTCAAGACACTTCGTTAAAGTTATTGTGTGAGTAAGTGACAGCACAGCGTGATCTCGTGAGATCACGCTGTGTGTGCATTGAAAGAAGCTGGGCTGGAACCGTGAGAAGTGTATGACGCTGAATGGTCAGCGTCATACACTTCTCTTAACAATGCCCAGTTGGTAAAAAGTTAAAAAAAACGCCCAGTTGTCTATTAAGAAACTAATTAGCATAAATCTAAAATTGTTCATAACTTGCTAAAGAATGATAGTTTTTAAAACTACTGTTGTTATCTACATGACAGCGCCAATCAGATTATGTAGGAGATAGGGCACTTATAATTTGGTGACAGAGCCTCTTTAATGAGACCGTCCCTGGATTATGTAAGGCTTCTTACAAATTTGTATCCTTTCATTTCCTGGCAGCCAAAATTGTTATAGCTACATCTTGGAAATGTCCTGTGATTCCTTTTCATCTGGTTAAGACTAAACTGAATTGTATTATGGTCAATGACCGTTTACACTGTATGGTCTCAGATAAGGAAGAGCTTTTCCTTCAAATTTGGCAGCCATGGCTCAGATACTTTGGGACGATGTTTTAAGTTCATTTTGCCTAGAAGATATTTGACCCTCATTCACATACCTTTTCCCCCCTTTCCCCTCTTTCTCTCATCCCTTTTATTTCTTCTTTCTTTTTTGAAATGTGGCAATATGTGGAATATATTTGTCTGTCATGATTTGATTCATGGGGATTGCCCCCGGCTGCTACTTGCATTGTTTGATGAACAGTTGACCTTTTCCTGAAAACCTTCAATAAAAATTATTGAAACAGAAAAAGCAAAGCAAATTGAATGCAACATCTTTTGGAATGACTATCAAAATAGCCAACTGCAGAAAGACCACTAAGGAATATTAAATGTGGATTCCCTGCACAAAATCTCATCATTGCTTAGTTTAATGTGACCCATTTTAAAGAAATGTTAACTTCACATACCGTTTGACTCCCTGTTTTTTTCCCCCTTTCAATACATTCTTCACGTAATTGGATTTGGTATGATTTATGAAATACATTGGTTTTAGACAGGACTATAAATTGTTCTATGACATTTTACAAAATACAAAATGTACAAGGTCAATGAGCTGCATTTAATTTTTCAGTCTTGAAAATAGTTTCTGTATAACATGAACTTTGAAGATAAATAACAGCATCAAGTGAGCAATCAAAAAAAGGACAACGTTTAAATACATATATGACATATAAAAAAAAACTACATGCTGTACTGTATTTATTGAAGAAACACTATAGGCAAAAGTGATTCACTAGCTATGCCTAATACAGGTCCTGATGGCATGATACACAAGGATTCTCTCTTTGGTGTTTTTTGAATCCCTGTGTCATGTATTGCTCAGAGACATACAGGACCAGTTCTCAACCAAGTCGTCAGTTCAACAGAACTGACAGAATTGGCTTAGACAGAACAATACAGCTTCTATGTATACATAGAAGCTGTATCTTAAAATGATAAAAAAAATTATAGAAGCGATTTGGAAAGTTGCTTAAACATATAAACACATTTATTTATTATTAATAATAATAATAATAATAATAGCTTACAAAGGTTTACATAGGCTTTAGGCTATGTTCACACGGGGTCTTTTGCCGAGTTTTTTGACGCGGAAACCGCGTCGCAAAACTCGGCAGAAACGGCCCGAGAACGCCTCCCATTGATTTCAATGGGAGGCGTCGGCGTCTTTTTCCCGCGAGCAGTAAAACTGCCTCGCGGGAAAAAGAAGCGACATGCCCTATCTTCGGGCGCTTCCGCCTCCGACCTCCCATTGACTTCAATGGGAGGCAGGAGAAAGCGTGTTTTCTGCCCGCGGCGCTCAATGGCCGCGGGCGAAAAACGGCGCGATCATTGCTATTCACACGGAGTATTTTGGGGGAGGAATATCTGCCTCAAAATTCCGTTTGGAGCTTTGAGGCAGATATTCCTCCCCCAAAATACTCCGTGTGAACATAGCCTTAGGGCAACACCTAAGAAAATCGCCAATCCCGGCTGTAATTCTGCCAACTCATGTTTAAGTGTTGATAAGTTTTGTTTATCATAATAAAATCCACTTACTTTCTGAAATATTAGCTTTTTGAGCCCAGCAGCCATGTTGTTCTCTTTAGTATGAAATTCCTGTTTTAAAGGGGTTGATTCATAAATGCAGCCCTTGTCCATATGCCCTATTAGGACATATAGACATTGTAGGGGGTATTCTCCACTTAGGTCCCCCCTCTTTAAGCCAGAACAGGGGACGCTCTATTAGAGCGGTTCCTGTTCTGGCAGACTCAACCTGTCAGAACGCCAGCCTAGCTGGACACAGCTTTCCACAGCAAAATCAGCTGTTTGCTGGGGTGCTGGAAGCTGGTGGCTCCATACTGAAATGGGTTGTTTCTTAAGAAGGTTTTAAACAGGACAATTATCGGGCAGACGAGCATTCATATAATGCTCGTTGCTGATAATTGCCCTGAGCAAACGCTCGATCATCTGCTGATCGTATAGTATTAAAAAAGTTAAATATTATTGTTGTCGGCAGCGCATCTCCTTGTAAACAGGGAGATGCGCTGCCGACATGATAATAATGTATGGGGACGAGCGATTGTGGTAACGACCGCTTGTCCCCATACATAGCTCTATGTGACCGGAGCAAATGAGCGTTGATCAACAATGTTTAGTTTATCAGTGCATGCTGCATCGGTCGCTTATCGCACGGTGTAAAAGGGCCTTTAGGAAACATCCTTTTTAATTACTTAGTACTGTGTGGTCTTACTGCTGGGAATAGATAAGTATGGCTGAGACACAGAGAGTAAAACGGAGGAAATGTTATATGTGTCTGCATTAGGCTTCATTCACATCTGCGCTTGGGTCCGGTTCCAACGTTCCATCTGAGATTTCTGTCGGAACAGGACCCTAACTGACACAAACGGAAACAAAATAGTTTTCATCACTATTGATTTCATTGGTGACGGATCCGATGCCAATGGTTTCCGTTTGTCTGCGTCGTGCAAGGGTTCCGTCGTTTTGACGGAATGAATAGCGTAGTCAACTACCTTTGTGTCATTTAGGGTCCCGTTCCGACGGAAAGCTCAGACGGAACGTCGGAACGGGACGCTAGCGCAGATGTAAACGAAGCCTTAGTTTGTAGGCAAAATTATATACTTCTTCCTCTGGCAAATTGACTACAATGATTGGCATAGCTATAGGGGGTGCAGACGTACACGGGCCCTGAAGCCTTATGGGGCCCAAAAGCCCCTCAGCTGCATAAGTAGACACCAGTATTATAATTGATATATGGTATGTGGGGGCCCTGTTATGGATTCTGCATTGGGGCCCAGGAGCTTCACGTTACGCTTCTGACCACAACATTATATTACCGTTAAATCTAAGCAGATCTGGTGATCTTCCATGGTTTGTTACATACAGTAGCAACTGCCCTCAGCCTTTGTGCATATTCTTCTAAAAATAATTCAGGTACATCTTGAAGAGGTGGATTATTATATAGTTGTTTTGTCTTTAAACTCACTTAAAATAACATATCACAATAATAAGAGAAGCTTCATAGTTAAAAGGAGTGATTCTCCTAAGCAATTGTCTGAGAAATGAGACACTAGATACAAGAGTCGATCTTTAGATATTCTGTGTAAGTAGGCATGATCTACTTTCATACTCTCTATGTGCTGCTTTATATCCATAAGCATTTAGTGGAATGAACTGTATTAAATAAGGGTGTGTTGGGCCACTTTGAAGTTAAGCTGTGTAAACATCTTCAATAGTGCAGGTCAATGGATTACCGTTTATTAGACACCTCTGCCATTGTGAAAGACCTTTTCTCAAGATCAAAGAGAATTTGTATCTTATCTGATTTAACATATCTACTAGAGGCTAACAGGTTTGCACCCTGATGGGGAAAATGATAAAATGGTTTGACAGACAATTATGTCGCAATGTATATTAATGTCTAAAATGTAACCTAAAACTTTGCTTTACAGTGATTAGTTTCTGTTATTTAGACAAGTGTGGCAGTTTAACAAAAATTATGACTGAAAGGGGATAAGCAAGGGAAACACAACTCCTACTTTCCCCATAGTATTGTACTGACATGTTCAAAGAGAATGATTTAAGATCTAGAAACAGTTTCTATTTGTATGTATTTAACGCATAAATAAAAAGCATTCCAATACAAATATAAAAAATAGCCAAACAATCAGAAGGGAGCAGAATTCCCACAGTTCCTTAAATATGTAAGTAATGAATTGTAATATAAAATAATGCATATTTTTGTTTTATCAATCTCCTGCCATATTGGTTGTCACATTGGCATTAGCTTCTCGGCCACCGACAACTGTTACCTTCTTGGGATGTGCTGTTAACAACAAATCAACAGTTTGTTGTCAGTTATTGACATAATAGCAGGTCAGTTGATAGCATTTACCTTCCTGTGGAAGTAGAGAATGAGAGTTGCCTTGAGTGATTAGACTGGACCGATGCATAGGGAAAATTATTGTTGGATGTATGGTAAAAGGTCACCAAATGAGTAGAGACCGGACATTGTACAGTTACTCCTGACTCATCAGAAACTAATTATTGAATATGTAATTGGATCAACAGACAGAATAGTGTGACTGAATTATACACTTAGTAAAGGTACTCTTACACGGCCCGATGTGGGCCGTGTAAACGGGCACCGACCAACAAGACAGCTCGTTGATTGGTGCTTGTTTGCGACTTTCACAAGGAGCTAGCATGGGAACGAGCAATCGTTACTACGATCGTTCATCCCCATACATTTCCCCATAAATTTCTATAATGTCGGCAGCACATCTCCCTGTTTAATATTTTTGGCATTTAGAACGATACAATCAGCCGATGAACGAGCGAGTTCATCGGCTGATTGTTGCCCGGGAACGAGCGTTCTGTGAACCCTCGTTTGCCCCCCCCCCCCCCCGATAATTGGCCGATGTAAAGGCAGCCCTTACTCTACATATGACTGGATAATCAGGTACTGAGCACTATGAATACAAAAAGACACAAGACATGACACTGGGCAAATGTCTTGCTGAGTACAAGCCACTAGTTGTAATATAGCTCACTGTATCGCCAGTGACTGTGAACTGTAATATAAAGGTTTTATGAATTAATACAAATTAAACAATGACATAATATAGATTATACACTTTGAAAACAATAATCATCATGAAATAGATGTCACTGGATATCAGAGTTTATCAATAAGTATGCAGTATAGGACTAATTTTATTGGCAAATTTTGGGGCAGTGATGCTAATTACTCAATGATAGACAGAACAGTTTGGTTACAAAACACTTATTTTTAACTATGTCATAATTAAAGGTTATATATTGTAAATACACTCATCAGCCATAAGAGTAAATACCTGTTTTATATGGTGTAGGTCCCCCTCGTGCTGCCAAAACAGCTTGGGCACGTCGAGGCATGAACTCCACAAGATCTCTGAAGGTGTTTTATCTGGCACCAAGACTTTAGCAGCAGATCTTTTAAAGTCTATCTAACCGTTGTGCACATTTATTATTCTAATTTTCTTAATAAAACAGTGTATTATGGGATTTGAAATAACTTTCAATTGGTTTTTATTCATTTTTTTTTGTACTTTTTGAGATACAGCTGGAGGAAGCTTTAGGTACTGTAGAAAAAAAACAAAAAACCTTAAAGGGCCAAAGTCCCTTATATATTGCATTTTTCCACAGTGCCCGCATTCTCCACCAATTGTAAGGGAATTAGGTAGCAGGACAGTCGTCTCCTGGGGTAGACGGGCACTCGGTATCAAACACGCCAGTAAATTTCAGTCCGCACAGCAAAGATGTGGTACTACTGGCCTCAGCCAGTTTTATTTACAGGTTGTACATGAAATAAAAAGAAAACAAATAAAAGAAAAGTCTATGCCTGTCCGGCACTAACTATACAGTAGGTATTCTAACTAACACAGTGCAGGCCTAATGCCTGGCACCATAAACCATGCAGACCATACAACCTGTTATGAATGCAGTCTGTTTTGCTCTCACAAGCTCCTCTCCCAAGGCTGAGAGCGAGTGTGACTGAACTGCAGCCTGTTTAAAGGGCTATCACACCTGACCCCTGATTAATAGCTAGACAGCCCAAGACCAGGACTGTGTGGATGGAGTGGGGACCCACCCATCTCTCCCCACTCCAACAACCAGTCCCTTTTCCAGGTTTTAGATAAAACCTATTGCAGAGGGAGAGCCACATTCTCTGCTGAATTTATTCCCTGGTTATTTAGATAGCAGAAGACAGAAACCTTGATGAAATATAGACCCCATCCACAACCTCTCCACATGGTCTGTCACAATATATATATATTTATTTTGAAGCCGTGAAAAGCTGTGTGTATCTTTTAGGACTGTGTCCAACCAGTAGCATTTCATGGTAGGACTTTTGATAGTAGATATATGTCATCCACCTTATGATTGGCTGTGATAGAGGAAGGGATAACCGCAGTGTACTTTGGAAAGGGTGCCTGCAAATTATTTAATGGGGAATAATGTCTCAGGTCATGTGATACTTTTTTAATCTGTAAAATGGCAGAAAGCACTCGCTGGCGGCCGCCATTTTGCTGTGATTCGTGCGAATATACCAAATTGTTGATTTGATTACTCCTAAAGTTTCTGCTATCTCTCTGATATATATATTTTTTTTGCCCAATGATGACCTCTTTCACTTGCATTGATACCTCTTTGAACCATATATTGAGAGCGCCGGTAATTTGTCATAAAAAAAAGGAGGGAACGGGCCACACCCGGCCATGCTTATTAATCAATTATCCAATTACGTCATGTGTGAAACTAGCCTAAGGAGGCCACGAATTGAGCCCCAAGTAAATAACCCTGTGGGCTCATGCACAAGGCAATGTCACATACAACCCAGTACTGCCACACATGGGCTCCCTACAGGTCCTTGGTGACTCTTAGAGAAACTGTGATACTGTAACTCCATAGGCAAGACTTTATAGGATTATGCTAAAAGGACAATACACTGTAATACAGAATTATTGCAGTGTATTATACAATTGATCAAACTATCTCATGTTTAGTCCCCTACTGGGAATGTAAAAATAAATAAAAAAAGACGTTTAATAAAAAAATGTTAAAAGATTAAATATATGACTAGAGAAAACATAAAAATGCAAAAAAACTTTATCCATTTTTTTTACCATTACAGACTACAGCTCAGCCCTCACATAGCTCCATCGACTTAAAAATAAAAAAAGTTATTGCTATCCGAATATAACGAAACAAAACAATTTCTCTTTTTTACAAATAGTTTTTACCACAGGGTGAACAACGTAAAATGAAAAAAAAAAAAAAAACAATGGCGGAATTGTCGGTTCTTTTTCCAACCTGTTCTATTCCACCCATCAATATGTTATTTTTAAAGTTTATCTGTACATTACATGGTACATGAATTTAGAATTTTGAATTCTGGTGCACATGTTTTGTCTGGCAAAATGACGGAAATCATTAGTAAATGGGTTCTGTCAGGCGCAGTTGATTTCCGTCATCCAATGAATCCAGCGCTTTCATTTTTAGCCCATAATTCTATTCTTTTGATAGACCCGAATAACGGAAATCGTAGCGCAGATCCACACAGAGCCTAAGTATTTTAGACACTTTTTTAAGCTGTGCTCGACAAAGGGGCGTGGCTTTGTATGAACAGAGTGTGGTCTAGTAAAAAGGTGTGGCTTAAGATGTGCCACCAGGTGCCAAAATTTGAAAGTGTCCACCATGTCTAGCAGATGCACTAAATTTATCTTACAGCATGCACCACTTTAATAAAATTAGTGCATCTTCTGACTGCCTGATCTAACTTTACATTGTCAGAAACATACACACTATTAGCAAATCTGCCCCATTATATTGTCATGAAGAAGTCATAAATCTGTTAGGCCTCATGCACATGGCCGTAGCTGTGTGCACGGTCCGAGATTACAGCACGGACAGTGTGTCATCCACCGACCATCCGCAATCATTGATTTCAATGGATTGCTGTAACGGCCGCAGTAGCAGACCGCAGACCCCTTTCATCCTGCCGACGTCTTCCTCCCCGAAGATGCCAGCACATGCGGCCATCCTGTCTTGCAGTGACCACTAGGGTGCGCACCAGCTCATTCTCGGCCTTAAAGGGCCAGCGTGCATACATGTTTGGCATTAGTAATTAGCACATGATCACCCTGGAATATAAGAAGGGCCCTGCCCCTTTGCTCATTGCCTGAGCGTTGTTAGTATTCCCATGTTAGTCTTGCAAATGGTCCCTTAGTGTTATCCTGTTCCCGTTGTTACCCGTGCCCTGCTACCTCTCTCCTGTATCCCATGCTACCTTTGTTCCTGTGCCTTTGAATTCGAAGTCATGTTGTGCCTCCAGTCACGCCTGCTGTGTTACACCATGCCTGGTGCCATTTGCCACGCTTTGCAACATGGCCATAGCTGTGTGCACGGTCCGAGATTACGGCACGGACAGTGTGTCATCCAGGGACCATCCGCAATCATTGATTTCAATGGATTGCTGTAATGGCTGCGGTAACAGACCGCAGACCCCTTTCATCCTGCCGACGTCTTCCTCCCCGAAGATGCCAGCCCATGTGGCCATCCTGTCCTGCAGTGACCACTAGGGTACGCGCACCAGCTCATTCCCGGCCTTAAAGGGCCAGCGTGCACACATGTTTAGCATTAGTAATTAGCACATGATCACCCTAGAATATAAGAAGGGCCCTGCCCCTTTGCTCATTGCCTGAGCGTTGTTAGTATTCCTATGTTAGTCTTGCAAATGGTCCCTTAGTGTTATCCTGTTCCCATTGTTACCCGTGCCCTGCTATTCCTGTGCCTTTGAAGTTGGAGTCGTGTTGTGCCTCCAGTCACGCCTGCTGTGTTACACCATGCCTGGTGTCATCTGCCACGCTTTGCATCATCTGCCGTCTGAAGATGCATCTGTGCCTAGCCACTGCGACTGTCTGGACTATTCAGGTACCCTTGTGCTGGACTTTGTATTATTGGGTACACTGTAGTTTGGCCAGCTGCCATCCCGCTACGGTGGTACGGCCCAGTGAGTCCACACACCCAGAGATCGTGACAATTGCATTGATTTCAATGAGCCCGGACCGCAATTGCGGACCGTATAAATAACATGTCCTATTTTTTTTTTCCGATCCGGGCTCCGGGCAATGAACGGACCGTGGAAACCACGGTCGTGTGCATTGGCCCATAGGTTAGCATGTGTTTTATACTATCTGCAATTGCTGCTCTGCAATTTCAGATAATATATGGACTCAAATGCACGGTCGTGTGCATGGGGCTTTACTCTTTTATGTAAAAAACACATTGGAAACCATAGCAAGTTTAAGGATGTTGAATACTTTCTCCCTGTTTATTATCACGTGTTTAGCATATGTAGCAAGTACAGGATAAAAACCCTGGAAAAGAATGGCTTTATTTTATCAATACCGGCAGCTTCAACTGCCAGCATCAATGTTTTCAATATAAATCTTTTCTCTTTTCGGTTGGACTTTTGTTTTTCATTTAGAAATCTGAATCCATATGCCTAACACATGTTACCTGTTAAGTGCAAACAGACCTCTGCTGAGAATTGTGGTGCCATTCTCAGTAACCAGCTTAGATTTACACTTACTCAGCCCTTCACTCCTTCTTGCCACTATGTGCTTTTGGCAGTGCCTGGTCCCTCCTACTGCTACATTTCCATTATCAACAGAGGCATGCATTCAAGTATGTAACAAATACCAGCAAGCTAGGGTTGGACGTACAATAACAGGAAACATAGCATATGTAAAACGGATATTGAATGCCCTCAAAAAATACACAAAGAGCTTCTATCTAGCTACCTATCCTGTTATTTTATCTATCTATCTATCTATCTATCTATCTATCTATCTATCTATCTATCTATCTATCTATCTATCTATCTATCTATCTATCTATCTATCTATCTATCTATCTATCTATCTATCTATCTATCTATCATCTACCTATCCTGTTATTTTATCTATCTATCTATCTATCTATCTATCTATCTATCTATCTATCTATCTATCTATCATCTAATGGGCTTTATTCTGATGCATAAGCCTTTTCACGGCGCTGCATCAGAATAAATAAACAGAGCAGAGGTAGCTGAGGGCTGGGGGCGTCCCTGCTCGAATGGGTGAGATCAATATTAGTATCGATCTCACCCGTTTAACCCCTCCGATGCAGCGCTCAATAGCGAGCGCCACATCTGAGTAGTTTTGGAGAGAGGGAGCGAGCTCCCTCACATCCCACTGACGCCTTGCGATAAGATCGCCGAGTGTCTGTGTCTCCGATGACAGCCAGGGGCCTGATAAAGGCCCCCAGGTCTGCCTTTAGTAAATGCCTGCTAGGTCATGCCAGAGGCATGGCCTAGCAGATGCCTGTCTGTTTTAAACGGACAGGCAGTAACACACTGCAATACAGAAGTATTGCAGTGTATTATAAAAGTGATCGGACAATCGCATATTAAAGTTCCTTAGTGGAATTAGTAAAAAGTAAAAAAAAAAGTTTAATAAAGTTAATAAAAAAAATGTAAAATAAAATAATAAACCCACTTTTTCCCCTTACAAAATGCTTTACTATTAAAAAAACAAAATAAAGTAAAAAAGTAACACATATTTGATATTGCCGCGTCCGTAACAACCCTGCCTATAAAAGCTATTACATTATTTAACCAGCACAGTGAACGCCGTAAAAAATAATATAAAAAACAATGGAAAAATTGCTGTTTTCTGTGAATCCTGCCTTAAAAAAAATGTGATAAAAAGTGATTGAAAAGTCGCATCTACAAAATGGTACGAACAAAAACTATATGTCATCCCACAAAAAAAAACCCTCATACAACTGCATCGTCGGAAAAATAAAAAAGGTATTGCTCTTCAAATATGGAGACACAAAAACAATTAATTTTGAAAAAAAAGTGTTTTTACTGTGTAAAAGTAGTAAAACATACAAATTTGGTATCGTTACAATCGTAACAACCCGCTGAATAAAGTTATTGTGTCATTTATACCACACGGTAAATGGCGTAGATTTAGGATGCAAAAAAAAATGCCGAAATGTATAGGTTTTTTCTCCCTCCCCCCCAAAAAAAAGTTAATAAAAGTTAATCAATAAATAATATGTACCTCAAAATGGTGCTATTAAAAAATACAACTTGTCACGCCAAAAACAAGACCTTATACACCTATGTCGAAAATAAAAAAAGTTAGAGCTCTTGGAATGCGACGATGGAAAAACGTAAACAATAGCTTGGTCATTAAGGTTTAAAATAGGCTGGTCACTACTCCCTTTTCTAGAAATGTTTTGCTTATTAGAAAAAGTCATTTTTATTGTTCAATTATGATTAGAGATTGTATAAAAATTTTCTTTTCTTGTATTTTGCGTATTTAGCATAAGATTAGTTTATTTGAACCTTTTGGGCAGTGGATATTCTATACATAAGACAGAGACTAGATAATGTAAAAAAGCTTAAAGGACCAGTGTCACGAAAAAAAAATTTTTTACATCAATTTTCTTTTAGTGTTTTATTAAAAAAATAATTATTTATTTGTGTGTTTGTGTTTTACTTTTTTTTATTTTTTCACTTTTTCTTGTCCATCTGGGCTGCCATTTTTTTTCCCATCTCTGTATGTGTCGATTAACGACACATACAGACATGGAATACGGCACATACAGTCCCATAGTGAATGCGAATGGGGCCCGTTCCATCCACTATGCTGTACGCCGTCTGTGTGGGAACGGCACATGCGCCGCTCCCACACAGTCCAAATTGAACTGTGCGACGCCCGGCGCCATTTTCTTGTGGCCCGGAAGTCGCGGCCGGACAGTAAGATTACTACTTCCGGTCGCAGCTTCCGGACTTGCGCACTTGGAGCGGAGGTAGCAGACGGAGCGGACGGACCGGAGGGAGCGGCAGCGGCAGGAGCAGGTAATTTAGGTCTGTGTATGTACGTGTTTTACTGTGTTTACTAATGTATGTTAACCTACTACACTGTGTGTTAGCTCAAAAAATGGCGACACACAGTGTAGGAGGTTTGACCGTTCAATCCCCTCGTTTCTCCCGGCACTAGCCAGGATAAAGGAGGGGGGATTCTGAGAGCTCACTAGAGCGAGTGAGTTTTCTAAAATTTTGCAGCATAAAGCAATGTGGTTGCTTTACCACATGCAATGCTGCAATTTTGGGAATTGCTCCATCTTGTGACCAGCACTGGGAAATGTTATAAATTAGAATCTAATTTATAATATTTCCTGTCTCGTGAAAAAATTAAAAAAATTAGAACAATGTTTAATCACCTATACACTAACTGTTTAACTAAAAAAAAAAAAAAAATTTTCTAGCGACACACTACCTTTAAAGCAACTGTCCAGTGCGACAGTCAATTTAGACATAATATCACCCTGTCATCCTTTCTCCAGCAATCCTGATAGTAGTGATGGTGAGTGGTGACAGATGTCGACATGACTTTCACACTACTCCTTCCAGTAGCAATTTGGGAGAAGTAGTAGCCTATGGCTAGACTAGATGTCCGGATAGTCTAAGTGAATAAAGTGGGTGGACACAGCTAAGGGCGTCATTCACCAATACCTGCCTACACTCTCCATTCTTAAGCAGATGTCCAGAAGAGGAACATGTCAAAAGATTGTACAGTAGAGGGGTATGTTGTTGCCACAACCTTATGGGGGCCCAAGATGTCTTTCCAGCAAAGGAATGAACAGTCGCTTGAAATTCCTTAAGTGACTGTCAATTAAGCAGTTTCTATAAATAATAATATCACAGGAAATAGAAAGATACCTGTCAATGATGTTGTTGGATACAGTTTTTGCTGTGCATTATATCTTTTAGTGTGATGCTATAATCAATGATATATCACTCTAAATTGCATTTGAATAGTGTAAAAATAAAATCATCTAACATTATTAAAAAATTGCCTATACATTAGGCACATACATCTGACATGGGAAAAAGGAGTAATCAAATGAACAGCCAACATTAGCAATAGTCTTCTTTTAAAACGTTGAGCGTTTTGCGAGCATATGTCGCATCTAAGCATCTATTACGTACTGAAGGCTTGGTGTCTATTCTGGGCGCTCTTGCTTGATCCCATTGAATAACCCTGCAGCAGGTATGTGCTATAATTAACTTGTCTCACTTGAAGACAAGACTAATTATACAGTATCCTATGGTTGGAAGATCTTGGATAGACATTCATTATAAAGACAGGAAGCATTTTACTTGTTTGAACGTAGTTATTTTTTCTTCAACAGCTAGTTTAAATCCATTTAAGTTTATTAAGTCTTATGACAATTTTCATGGATTGAAACAAGCCATGGTAAGATAATTAGTCCCTTTCCCCCTCTGACCTGCCTTGCAGTAATGAAGCCCATTACCCAGTCACAGAAACAGGTATTCACACTACAAGAGCCCTTTCTGAATTTACTTTTGCAGTTGATCAATATAATTTTTCAGTTCAAATTCAAAACCTTTTACTTTGGGCAAATCACGACATGTGAAATATTAGAATTACTTGAGGTAAAGTACAGTAAGTACTTAGACCTCACACAATCCAAAATCAATATGTTTATGTTTCTTTTATTTTTATGTTCTTTTCTCTTTTCTTCTTCATTTTTTCTTAACTTTTGTCAAACAATGATAACTAGACGAGCACATATAGCTCTGAAGCTCTTTGTCAAAATTCAGTCCACAAGAGCTGATTTTGGAGACAACAAATGAGGTGGAAGGTATAGTATTTGTTTACAAGTACACAGCTTTATATGCTAGTATAATGAGATTAAAGGGTTATTACCATCATAGACATTTTACATCCACGGTATATGATAGATGCAGGTGCCAGCAGGAGCATAAACAAAAATTATAGGGCCCCATAGCAAAACTTAGTATGGACTCAACCCCTACTCAGAGCTTTGACAAATTTACAAATTTTTCAAAGATGACAACAAAAAGATCTTATATCAGTACATTACTTTACATTGAAATAGAAAAAAAATGTCCCCACATTTTCATTCCTGTTAAACCCACCCATATAAAAAAAAGGAAAAGAAAAAACCTTTGATAAAAAAATAATTATTGAGCAAATATCAAAAGGCATGAAGATAACAGCATATTCCCTACAGATCACAATCTTGCTAGTGGCCATCCTCCATCTAGTCCTTTTGTTTTAGTATCTTCTTTTTTTAGTACTCTGTTCTCTGTTAAACATACTTCATATGTGTAACTGATTAACTTTCCTACATTAGTGTACACTTCTCAGTCTGAACACCGTGGGGCAGATTTACTACTGTGTCTGTGTCTAGAATGTGTTGAAATATTAGCATTTTGGTGCATTTCATTTTAGTCTAGTTTAAGAACAGATGTTTGCGCCTCACTAGATACTTTTAAAAAGTATCAGGTCCCGTCTTAACGTAAAATGGGTGCGGGTTAAATGCACCAAAATGCGCCAAAGTGTGCCAGCCGTAAACTAAGACAACCTAGAGTTGGTATAAGGAACAGAAAGTGTTTAACATGTCTAGTAAGATGCACCAAATTTATCATACAGCGTGCACCACTTGGTCTAACCTTAGTAAATCTGCTCCCATGTTTTCATTTTATTTACACCAGATAACTACATAAATACATTAATAAATCTTCCCCATACAGCTCTAAATTTTATCATGTACTGCTGCCCTCTACATAGTACTAGTCCTTCTCAATGAATTAGAATATCATCAAAAAGTTAATTTATTTCAGTAATTCAATTCAAAAAGTGAAACTCATATATTATATAGATTCATTACACACAGAGTGATCTATGAAACTCATATATTATATAGATTCATTACACACAGAGTGATCTATTTACAGCATTTTTTTTCTTTTAATGTTGATAATTATGGCTAACAGTTAACCCCTTCCCGCTCCTGGACATACTATTAGGTCATGGAGCGCAAACAATACAGCTACCATGACCTAATAGTACGTCACGGGAGTAACGTCTTCCCGACACATACTGGAGCTGTGACAGCTGCTGTCTCATACAGCAGTTGCTGCAGCTCCTACAGCAGGGACCGATCGCTGTGTCCCCTCTGATTAACCCCTTAAAAGCCACGTTCAATAGCGATCGCAGATTTTTAGGGGTTAAACCACCATCGACGGCCCGCTACACGATAGCGGCCGGCGATGGTGGCTATGGCAACCAGACGCCTAACAATGGCGTCTGGCTGTGCCATCTACGGAAGCCTAGTGGGTCCTGACAAAGTCAGGACCCACTATGCTTGCTGTCAGTGAGTAGCTGACAGCTCTAATACACTGCACTACGCATGTAGTGCAGTGTAATACAATAGCGATCAGGGCCTCCTGCCGTCAAGTTCCCTAGTGGGACAAACTCAAAAAGTAAAAAAAAAGTTGTGTAAAAATTAGAAAATAAAAGTTTTAAAAGTAATAAAAGTAAAAATCCCCCTTTTTCCTTATCAGTCCTTTATTATTAATAAAAATAAATAAATAAACAAATAAACTATACATAATTGGTATCACCGCGCCCGTAATGGCCTGAACTACAAAATTATTGCGTTAATTATTCCACGCGGTGAACGCCATAAAAGAAAATATCAATAAACCGTACCAGAATCACAATTTTGTTGTAACTTCACCTCCCAAAAAATTAAATAAAAAGATATCAAAAAGTCGCATGTCCCTAAAAATGAAATTGATCGAAACTACAGTATTGTGCAAACGCCATAAGACATAAAAAAACTATAAACATCTGGTATCGCCGTAATCGTATCGCCCCACAGAATAAGGTGAATATGTCATTTATAGCGCACGGTGAACGCTGTAAAAAAAAATTGAATAAAAATCAATAGTAGAATTGCTGTTTTTTAGTCACTTAAAAATAGAATAAAAACTGATCAAAAAGTCGCATGCACCCCATGAAAACTGCAATGAATTCCTCAAGAGGTCTAGTTTCAAAAATAAGGTCACTTTTGGGGGGTTTCCACTGTTTTGGCATCACAAGACCTCTTCAAATCGGACATGGTGCCTAATAAAAAAAAGAGGCTTCAAAATCCTCTAGGTTCTCCTTTGCTTCGGAGGCCGGTGCTTCAGTCCTTTACCACACATGGGCCACATGTGGGATATTTCTCAAAACTGCAGAATCTGGGCAATAAGTATTGAGTTGCGTTTTTCTAGTAAAACCTTGTGTTTTACAGAAAAAAATTGAATAAACAGGATTTTCTGACAAAAAATAAGAAATATGTAAATTTCACCTCTACTATGCTCTAAATTCCTGTGAAACACCTAAAGGGTTAATAAACTTTCTAAATGCTGTTGTGAATACTTTTAGGGGTCTAGTTTCTAAAATGGGGTGTTTGATGGGGGTGTCTAATATATAGGTCCCTCAAAGCAACTTCAGAACTGAACTGGAACCTAAAAAAAATTAATTAGGCAATACTTTGCTTCTTATATTATACTGATAATGAGCCGTGCCCACCCCGAGATGACCCCAGTTTTGACTGTTTGTATAAACGGAGACGCCTATTAGGCCATTTCAGTGCCCGGTTTTCCCAAGCATACACCCCCGAGAAGTGTATTTCTATTGATGAGTCCTTGGTAGATTTTAAAGGGAGGCATCAATTCTGCCAGTACCTGCCAAGTAAGAGGGCAAAGTATGGCTAGAAGCTGTATAAGCTGTGCGACAGTGCATCAGGATATACCTATAAATTTAGGATATATGAAGAGAAGGACACTTGCATTCAGCCCCCAGAATGCCCCCCCTTACTGGGAGTTAATGCAAAAATTGCGTTGGATTTGGAGCACCGACTGCTGGACCAGGGTTACCACCTCTACCTGGATAATTCTTATACCAGTGTCCCACTCTTCAAGTGCCTCGCTTCCAGAAGTACTGCGGCATTCGGCACTGCTAGAAGAAATCTGAGAGACCTCCCTAAGACTCTGCTTGGGCAAACACTCAGAAGGGGTGAGGGTTGGGCACATTCTAGCAGCAACATATTGTGTGTCAAGTACAAGAGAGATGTCCTTGTATTGACAACAATACATGGCCACACCAGTACCCATGTACCTGTACGAGGTACCAGTACAGAGACCCCCAAACCAGACTGCATCCTGGACTACAATAGGTACATGGGAGGGGTGGACTTGTCAGATCAAGTCCTGAAGCCCTACAGCGCCATGCGGTGTGGTATAAGAAGCTGGCCGTGCACATCATACAGATGGCATTGTACAATACGTACGTGCTACGTCGATGTACAGGCCAGAGGGGAACTTTCCTGGAATTTCAAGAGGTGGTTATCAAGAACCTAATCTTTAGGGACCAAGAAGGGGGAAACAAGTACTTCTGGAAGCGTGACCACATGCATCATACCAGGACAACACTTTCCAGGAGAAGTTCTCCAAACTGGCAAGAAGGGAAAAAGTCAAAAGAGGTGCAAAGTCTGCTATAAGAGGGGGATAAGGGAGGACACAATATATCAATGTGACACGTGTCCTGAAAAACCAGGGCTCTGTATGAAAAAGTGTTTTAAAATTTATCATACATCCCTTAGATTTTTAATCTACCCTGACGCACTCCGCACAGCTTATCCTCCTCATCTTTCCCTTCTGAGCCCTGCTGTGTGCCCAGGCACCTGATAACAACCACATGTAGGGTATTGCCGTACACAGGAGAACCCACATTACAGTTTATGGGGTGTATATCTCTGGTGGTGCAATATATTGGACACTGAAATGGCATAGATATATAGAAAACTGCAAATCTCACACTGCACCGTCTGCAGTGCATTACCTTTTACACAATACCTGTGGGATCAAAATGCTCGCTACACCTCTAGATGAATGCCTTAAGGGGTGTAGATTTTAAAATGGGGTCACTTCTTGGGGGTTTCAACTGTACTGGTACCTCAGGGGCTTCTGCATTCACGACTTAGCACCAGAAAACCTCCAGTAGGCCAAATGGTGGTTCTTCCATTCTAAGCCAAATGTAATAGCCAAATGTAGGGTATTGCCGTACCCAGAAGAACCCACATTACAATTTATAAGGTGTATATCTCCGGTGGCGCATGCTGGGCACAATATATTTGACACTGAAATGGCATACATATATAGAAAATTGCAAATCACACACTGCACCATCTGCTGCACATTACCTTTTAGACAATACCTGTGGGATCAAAATGCTCACTACACCTCTAGAAGAATGCCTTAAAGGGGTGTAGTTTCCAAAATGGGGTCACTTCTGGTGGGTTTCCATTGCTTTGATACCTCTGGGGATCTGTAAATGCGACATGGCACCCGAAAATCAATCCAGCAAAATCTGGACTCCAAAGAACACATAGCGCTCCTTTCCTTCTGAGCCCTCCAAGGGGCCCAAACGGCAGTTTATCACCACAAATGGGGTATTGCCGCACTCAGGACAAATTGGGCAACAAAATGGGTATTTTATTTCTTGTGAAAATAAGACATTTTGAGCCAAAACTACATATTATTGGAAAAAATTACATTTATTTTAATTCACAGCCCAATTCAAATAAGTTCTGTGGAAAAATTGTGGCATCTAAATTGTCACAACACCTATAAATGAATTCCTTGAGGGGTGTAGTTTCCAAAATGGGGTCACTTCTGGTGGGTTTCCATCGCTTTGATACCTCTGGGGCTCTTCAAATGCGACATGGCACCCGAAAAACAATCCAGCAAAATCTGGACTCCAAAGAACACATAGCGCTCTTTTCCTTCTGAGCTCTCCCATGAGCCCAAATGGCAGTTTATCACCACAAATGGGGTATTGCCGCACTCAGGACAAATTGGGCAACAAAATGGGGTATTGTATTTCTTGTGAAAATAAGAAATGTTGATCAAAAATGACATCATATTGGAAAAAATGTCATTTTTTAAATTTCACAGCCCTATTCAAATACGTGCTGTGAAAAAACAGTGAGGTAAAAATGGTAACAACAACCATAAATGAATTCCTTGAGGGGTGTATTTTCCAAAATGGGGTCACTTTTGGGGGATTCCTATTGTTTTGGCACCTCAACACCTCTTCAAACCTAGTATGCTGCCTAAAATATATTCTAATAAAAAGAGGCCCCAAAATGCACTAGGTGCTTCTTTGATTCTGGGGCTTGTGTTTTAGTCCACGAGCACACTAGAGCCACATGTTGGACATTTCTAAAAACTGCAGAATCTGGAAAATACATATTTAGTAGTGTTTCTCTGGTAAAACCTTCTGTGTTACAGAAAAATATGGAATATAATTGAAATTCAGCAAGAAAAATGAAATTTGCAAATTTCACCTTCCACATTGCTTTAATTAGTGTGAAATGCCTAAAGGGTTAAAAAAAACTTTCTAAATGCTGTTTTGAATACTTTGAGCGGTCTAGTTTTTAAAATGGGGTGTTTTATGGGGGTTTCTAATACATAGGCCCCTCAAAGCCATTTCAGAACTGAACAGGTACCTTAAAAAAAAGGCTTTTGAAATTTTCTTAAAAATATTAGAAATTGCTGTTTATGTTCTAAGCCTTGTAACATCCGAGAAAAATAAAAGAATGTTCAAAAACCAATGCCAATCTAAAGTAGAGATATGGGAAATGTGAACTAGTAACTATTTTGGGTGGTATAACCATCTGTTTTACAAGCAGTTGCATTTAAATTCCGAGAAATGCTATTTTTTTCAACATTTTCTCGCTTGGAAAGGTTTAAGCTTTCCAAAGTTATTACCACATAAAGTGAAATATGTCAGATTTCAAAAATGGGCTCTGAGCCTTAAGGCCAAAACAAGGCCTTAAAGGGTTAATGAACACAATTTGAATATTGGTTAAAAGTTGAACATGGTAGACTCAGGTCCTATTCATACGACAGGGATTCCCGGCCGTGTGACGGCCTTTCTTTGAAAGGCCGTCACAAGGCCGCAGTAGGAACAATAGACCCCAAATCGGGATATTCATATGGCCGGGCCGTCAAAAAATGGGACATGCTCTATTTTCAGCCATTCACCCGGCCACCCGGCTCCCATAAAAGTCTATGGGGCCATGTAAAGAACAGCTGTCACTCGGATGTGATCCGACAGACGGCAGTTCTTTCTGCCGCTCATTCACTCTCTTCTCCTCCTCACAATGTGACGTGCACATGAGGAGGAGTGTATATATATGCTCCCTGTAGGAGCGGAATACCCAATCCCAGCCACAGCGTTGACGAAGCTGTGGCCGGGGATTCCGCTCCAGGAGAAGTCCATAACTTCACTGTCTATATATGGACAGTGATGGCAGGGACTTCTCCTGGTGTGGTACCCTCCCCCCAAAGCGGAATCCCCGGCGCTGTGGCAGGTGTTTCCGCTCCAGGAGAAGTCCCTAACTTCACTGTCCATATATGGACACAGTGACGTCAGGGACTTCTGAAGAGGAATCCACAGCGCTGTGGCCGATGTTTCCGCTCCAGGAGAAGTCCCTGACTTCACTGTCCATATATGGACAGTTTTGACGTCAGGGACTTCTGAAGTGGAATCCGCGGCTCTGTGGCAGGTGATTCCAATCCAGGGGAAGTCCCTGACATCACTCCCCATATATGGAGATTGAAGTCAGGGACTTTTCCTAGAACGGTCCCCTACAGTGGCGCTATCTACAGGAAGGTAGGGGGTGCTATGTAAATGGGTGCTGTGTAGAACTACCTACAGGGGGCAGTGGCAGTATCTACAGAGGGCAGTGTGTGGCATTATCTAGAGGGAAGTGTGTGGCAAAAAACGTTCAAATGAAATTCATCAGTTTTTAAAAAACGGACAGGGAAAAAAACGGATGCAAAACTGGTCAAAATCATCCTTTAAAAATGGAAACACGGCCTGGAACGGAAACCGAACGGATGCAAAACGGCCGTTTTTATCGGCTGACACTCGGACCCTGTCGTGTGAACAGAGCCTCATGGTGTGACACTCTAATCAGCTAATCAACACTAAACACCTGCAGAGGTTTCCTAAGCCTTTATAAGGACTGGTCTGTTGCCCAGTGGTCCAAAGTCCTGTTTTCAGATGAAAGTCAATATTGCATTTTATTTGGAAATCAAGGTCCCAGAGTCTGGAGGAAGAGTGGAGAGACACTCAATCCAAGTTGCTTGCGGTCCAGTGTGAAGTTTCCACAGTCCGTGATGGTTTGGGGAGTCTGCTGGTGTTGGTCCACTGTGTTATATCAAGTCCAGAGTCAACGCAGCCGTCTACCAGGAAATTTTAGAGCACTTCATGCTTCCCTTTGCTGGCAAGCTTTATGGAGATGCTGATTTCATTTTCCAGCAGGACTTGGCACCTGCCCACACTGCCAAAAGTACCAATACCTGGTTTAATAACCACAGTATCACTGCGCTTGATTGGCCAGCTAACTCGCCTGACCTAAACCCCATAGAGAATCTATGGAGTATTCTCAAGAGGAAGATGAGAGACCCCAGACCCAACAATGCAGACGAGCTGAAAGCCACTATCAAAGCAACCTGAGCTTCCATAAAACCTCAGCAGTGCCACAGGCTGATCGCCACCATGCCACGCCGCATTGATGCAGTAATTCATGCAAAAGGAGCCCGACCAAGTATTGAGTGCATATACTGAACATACTTTCAGTAGGCCAACATTTCGGTATTAAAAATCATTTTTGAAATTGGGCTTATTTAATATTCTAATTTTCTGAGATTCTAAATTTGGGGTTTTCATTAACTGTTAGCCATAATCATCAACATTAGAAGAAAAAAATACTGGAAATAGATCACTCTGTGTGTGTGTAATGAATCTATATAATATTTGAGTTTTTACTTTTTGAATTGAATTACTGAAATAAATTAACTTTTTGATGTTATTCTAATTCATTGAGAAGGAGCTATATATGATAAAACTTGCTGCCTGCAGCCACCACTAGAGGTAACTTTGTGCATATGAATTTATACAGCTACCATGAACCCAACTAGTGCTGGCAGCAGGAAATTGGTCTTGCTGCATGGCAGGAATTATTCAGGAAAAGGAGTTCACAGTATATATATATACAGTTTATCCCCTACCCGCATTCTGACATGCATATATGTAATGGTGAAGCTCTGCCTGCACAATGACCGTTGGAGCTCCCGCTGAAACGGCTGGGGTTGGAGAAGCCCCCAATCCCTGCCGTTTCACCCCTTAAATGACGTGGTCAATAGTGACCGTGGCGTTTAAGTGATTTGATAGAGGGAGAGGGCTACCTCTTTCACCTATTGGCTGCTGCGAAGGAGATTGCTGGCCTCCAACAGGTTGGCATGACTTCTGGGGGTCTAACAAAGGTCCCCAGGATTGTCATGACTATATGCCTATTAGGCCATGCTAGAGACATTGCCTAATAGACTGCCTGTCAGTTTTAGGCCTCATTTACACGAGCGTGTGCGTTTTGCGCGCGCAAAAAAACGCTGCGTTTTGCGTGCGCAAAAGGCAATTGACAGCTCCGTGTGTCATCCGTGTATGATGCGCGGCTGCCTGATTTTCGCGCAGCCGCCATCATAGAGATGAGGCTAGTCAACGCCCGTCACTGTCCAAGGTGCTGAAAGAGCTAACTGATCGGCAGTAACTCTTTCAGCACCCTCGACAGTGAATTCCGATCACAATATACACCAACCTGTGAATAAAAAAAGACTTTCAAACTTACCATGAACTGCCTGCTTCCTCCAGTCTGGTCTCCCGGCCGTTGCCTTGGTGACGCGTCCCTCTCTTGTCATCCGGCCCCACCTCCCAGGATGACGCGGCAGGCCATGAGACCGCTGCAGCCTGTGATTGGCTGCAGCCTGTGCTTGGCCTGTGATTGGCTGCAGCTGTCACTTGGCCTTAATTGTCATCCCGGGAGGTCGGACTGGAGGAAGGAGCCGGGACTTATCGGTAAGTCCGAACTTCAGTTTTTTTTTACACGTATATGTATATTGTGATCGAAAGTCACTGTCCATGGTGCTGAAACAGTTTAAGTCTTTGAGCACCGTGGGCAGTGACTGTCTCCTGACGTCTCGTACCCGAACATTTTTTGCCGGGTTCGGTCAAAACGAGTTCGGCCGAACCCGGTGAAGTTCGGTGCGCTCATCTCTAATTTGAAACTCCGTTTGGATGTTTGTAACCAGAAAAGCACGTGGTGCTTTTCTGTTTACATTCATCCTTTTGACAGCTCTTGCGTGATTTTCGCGCATGCAACGCAGGACCGTCCGTGTGGCATGCGTTGTTTTCACGCACCCATTGAAGTCAATGGGTGCGTGTTGCGTGAAAAACGCAAGAATATAGAACATGTCGTGAGTTTTACGCAACGCACTCACGCAGCGCAAAATTCACGCATCGTCTAAACAGCCCCATAGACTATTATAGGTGCGTACGACACGCGTGAAAAGCACGCGCGTCGCACGCGCGTATAATACGCTCGTGTAAATGAGGCCTTACACTGACAGGCAGTAATGCTTTGGTATAATAAGTATACCAAAGCATTATATAAGTGATCAGAAGATCGCATTGTGAGGTCCCCTAGCAGGACTAAAAAAGAAAAATGAAATGCAGTTAAATAAAGTTTATAAAAAAAATAAAAAAGAGTGCACAGTAAAAATTAAATAAAACCATTTTTTTCCATAAAAACTTGTTTATATTTTGTAAAAGTGTAATAAAAAAAAATGCACATATATGGTATCACCACCATCATAATGACCTTAACAATAAAATGAACATTAATTAAACTGCATGGTGAATGGCGTAAAAAAAAACAACAGTGAAATAACTTTTTTTTTCTCATTTCCCCTTCAAAAAAATATAATAAAAGTTAATCAATAAGTCCCATGTGTCCTAAAATATACCAATAAAAACTACACCTCGTCCCACAAAAAAGTTCACATGTCCACAGGATATGTCATAAATGTCAGATAGATGCGGGTCCCACCTCTGGAACGGGGTCCCCTAAACCCTATTCTACCGGTTTTTTTTGCGGCTGAAGTGTGTGATTTCCGACCATGAAGAAGAAAACAGCGTAGCTTGCATACTACGCAGTTTCCGTAACTTCTATGGTATTTACGGAAACAGCATCGCTCAGCGAGCTGCGCTGTTTTCATCTAACCTTATATAATAACCCAAGGCACATTGGGGTTACTAATGTGAGGCACATATAGTTAGTAATGTGAGGTACTTGGGACTAATGTGAGGTACATGGGGTTACTTACTATTAATGTGAGATTAGTAAATTACTATTAATGTCAGATTAGTTAATTAGATTAAATTAGTAACCCCATATGTGTCATATTAAAGATGTTTTCACACATCATGGTCAAATCACAATTATTTTGCTGTGATTTTTGCTAAATCAAAGCAAAGAAACGCAAATTGATCGCAACATGTGAACACACCCAAATAGTAAATAACCCCATTAGTAACCTAATGTGCCTTTGGTTATTATATATTATAAGGTCACTTAAATGGCTCAGTTTGCAGCCAGTGCTGCAGAGTTATTGTTCTTCGTTGGTAAGAATTATAATCTGCACTTGATATATCTATTATCCCTCCATTTATCTACATTCTCTGGTCTGACAAGTTACTCCCCCCCCCCCCCAATCTACGTCTTCAGAGCCCTATATGACATTACTCCCTACTTATTTGGAGGAATGCGAAATTCAAATATAAAGTGGCAACATTACTCTCTTATGCCAGTCTTCAGTCAAATATTAAGTCAAATATTAATAACGCATAATTTTTAGTTTTTTTTAGACCTGCACTACATAGGGTACCTTCTGGTTTTGTCTCTCTCTACATCTACTAAACTCCCACACTGTGGCACCCCAGTTCTTACCCCTCCAGCATGTTTGTTTGTTTTTTGTGTTTTTTGCAAATCTCTTTATCTTGAGTGAAAAAAATAACAAAATAAATGAGAGTCATAGTAATAAAGTGAACATGAAACTTTTTATACGGTTCCCAGTGTATTGCGAATATCTATAACACACATACTAGTATCAGAGTCTAATTTAAGGTGAAGAGAGGAAATGTGTCCTGTAAATATGTTTCAAAAATATATATTGGGTGTGTATTTTGTATGTTTTGTTTTTATTGCATACTTTTCATATAATGACAAATGATATGTGATGGTTATTATTAAATTGTTACTATTCATGCCTTTTTTATTATACCCTATTCCCTCAGGGGAATCTTTCTATTTATGTATAAAAGCAATATAAACTTTCTTTCACTGATAAAGTTTTTTTAAAACTAAGCAGGAATCTTATTTCCTTTCATCAGGATACAGCAGAAATGAATACCCCTCCCATGTTAGACTGCATTTCATGGAGAGAAAAAAAAAAAATTGCATCTTACTGAAAAATGTTTACATATTAAAATTATTTTAAATTATCATAACAATTGTATCAAAATCAGATCTTTCCTAGATCATTACATATAAGAAACACTCACTAAGCTAAATTAAATCAGCAGGTCTGTAGACAGTCCTATGGTAAAACAATGACAACAACATAATAAAAAATGTGTTGAATGACATGAAAAACTCAGCTGTTATATTGAGAAACAAGGTATAGATAGGATATACTGTATGTAAATATTAGATGATAGATAGATAGATAGATAGATAGATAGATAGATAGATAGATAGATAGATAGATAGATAGATAGATAGATAGATAGATAGATAGATAGATAGATAGATAGATAGATAGATAGATAGATAGGGAGATATGAGATAGATAGATAGATAGATAGATAGATAGATAGATAGATAGATAGATAGATAGATAGATAGATAGATAGATAGATAGATAGATAGATAGATAGATAGATAGATAGATAGATAGATAGGGAGATATGAGATAGATAGATAGATAGATAGATAGATAGATAGATAGATAGATAGATAGATAGATAGATAGATAGATAGATAGATAGATAGATAGATAGACAGAAACATTGGAGGATACGTTCTTGTTGGTATCATAGAGGGGTTGTTTATCAGATACATCCTTTCATGTGGCAACATTAAATGTGTAAATGATTTAACAAAACAGATGAAATTACATATTTTGTAAACATTTTGAAATTCATAGAAAAAGCAAAGTATTCCAGGTTCATTGTGACTTGATGTTGTACGTCTTTATGACAGTTTAATAGTATTCCAATTTGTGAGCATGCCCAAGGCTTAAACTGGGAAAGCTCTATCTCTAGTAAGTCATAAATATTTTTTATTCATAAGGTCAAACTAAAATTGTGCAAAAATATAATGGTACTCTATGGTCTACATCTGTTGTTAAAGCCCTGTGATTCTAATGAGTATTCAAAATGAAAATCCAGCTGTAAAAACATGAGGATCAATAATATGTTTATAAACTCTCAGTGGGATCTAAGCTGAAGAGTTATAGGAAAATCAGCTTCCTATAGAAGGAGGCAACAGGGTAAAGACAATGACAAGTACACAGTGGGAGAGGGTGCTTGAGATGCAGAGGTCCAAGGTTAGATTTGGTAACCACCTAGTAACAGCTGGGATGTTTGTCACCACCACCGTAACTCGGAGTCACTATTTGATGCTTGCTGATTTGCAAGCTAAAGATGTTTGCTTTAAAAATGTAATCAGAGTAAATAGGGACCATAATCAAAGAAAATAGAACAAACAAAGAAACCCTAATATCCAGACTTATGTATTTTAACTTTATTCAACTTTTCCAAAACTCTCTCATGGGGAATTAATGACAGTTGAACAGCTTCAAAGCAGCCCCTAAGATTCATCTGTCACATGAATTATTATTCCTGGTGATGTAATGCTCGTGATTAAACTTTAAGCCCACAAGCATAGATGGATGCCAGTCCTGGCAAGTGTAGTCGGAACTTGGGTGACGTCTCAGAAACAGTGACACAGGGTAGCACAGCGTAGCGGAAACAGACTTTAGCGACACCATGCAGACTTGCAAGGGCAGGTGTTGCACTCCGGGTGCAGGAAAAGGTTGGCAGCAGGCAGGGATGATTAATGACTAAGACAGTTATTGAGTTAGCACAGGCGAACCTGGGGTGCCGAGCCTAAGGAATCCCTCATTTTTCATCATTAACCCCTGCAAGGAGTTATGGACTTTGCTGGTAAGGTTTACAGGTCGTGGTCCCCAGAACCCGTTCTGTGGTCAAAAAGATCCAGGTCAGTAAATGGCAGGTCCAGTATTTGGTATCAGTAGAGGTCAGGTTCTTGCCAGTGGTTGGTGCACGGATAAATCAAGTCTAGCGGAGTCTAGACAAAACCTGGTCAAACACAGGAAAATTACAGGGAATCAACAGGAACAAACACCAAGAAACTCACCACCAGGAGTGATAACCAAGTGAGGAATTCCTGGAGTAGTTACACTTTAAAGGACTCCATCTGATGATGTCACACGCCGAGCCGCGTCCTCTTCCTGTGGCTAGATACACACATTACAAGCAGAGGAGGGTTGTGACCAGTGGTGGATTATCATTAGAGCGGTTCGGGCGGCCGCCCGGGGCTCAAGCCTCCCAGGGGGCCCATGGCCGCTCAAACCACACAAGACCGCACAGGCCCCCTCATGCCCGGGCCATGGTGCTAGCGGCAGCCACATTCATTTGTATCTGAGTCTTCAGATACAAACAAATATTATAGGCTGCAGGCCACATTAGGCTTGCAGCCTATCAGGCTCTGGGAAGACTCCCTGCGCAGGCTGGCGTGATGAGGCACTGCATCACGCTGGTCTGCGCATGCATCGAGTCCGGAGGCTTCACATGCGTCCAGCTCGAGCGGCCGCCACAAGAACGTAGCAAGGTAAGTAAAATATATATTTATTTTTTTAGGTGGGAGTAGCGCTGTGCATATATTCAAGGAGGGGGGAGTGCTCCATGACACTATATACAAGTGGGGGAGTTCTCCGTGACACTATATACAAGGGGGGAGTGCTGGGTGGCCCTATATACAAGTGTAGGGTAGCGCTGTGTGGGCCTATATACAAGAGGGAGGGGAGCGCTGTGTGACACTATATACAAAGGGTGGGAGTTCTCTGTGACACTATATACAAGGGGGGAGTTCTCTGGTACACTATATACAAGGGGGAGAGGAGCGCTATGTGGCACTATATACAAAGGGGGGAGTGCTGTGTGCACTATATACAAGGGGGAGCGCTATGTGGCCCTATATACAAGGGGGAGCACTAAGTGGCCCTATATACAAGGGGGAGCGCTATGTGACCCTATATACAAGGGGGAGCGCTAAGTGGCCCTATATGCAAGGGGGGATCGCTGTGTGGCCCTATATACTAAGGGGGAGCGCTGTGTGACACTATATACAAGGGGGGCTGTGTGGCGCTATCCACAACGGTATGTGTGTGGTGCTTTTACAGGGGGGCTCTGTGGCGCTATTTACAAGAGGGGGAGGGTTGTATGGCGCTATCTATAGGGGCCTGTGTGTAACACTCTACAGGGGGATGTGTGTGGTGCTAGCTATAGGGGGGTGTAATATCTACATGGGCTGTGTGTGGCGCTATCTATGGGGGTGTGTAATATCTACAAGGGCTGTGTGTGGCACTATGTTCAGGGGGCTGTGTGTGGCACTATGTACAGGGGGCTATGTATATGTGGTGTTTTACAGCATTTGGTATTATTATATTCAGGCGCGCAGTCTTTGGTGCTATTATATTTAGGGGCACAGTATGTGGCACTATGATAATTTTATTTTCGTTTATAGGTGTGGAAATGTTGAAAAAGTGAGGAGCCGCAGACATCTGAGTGGCAAATTCCAGACATCTGAGTGGCAAATTCTGCAGAAATGGGTCATGGCCGGCAGAAGTCGTCATGAGCTTTGGACCGGATGGAGAAGAAAAGAGGAAAAAAACTACTAGAATCTGAGGCGTCGTCACCTGTGAGTCACTAGATATATAGATAATCTGTCACCTCTCCGGACATGTTTATTATAGGAAATCCTTGTATTTCACAAAAAGTATTTTTGCAGTCCAGGACTGATAGACAATTCCCCTTGTCAGGAGGATGTGTCCCTGCACAGGGTGATACTGTCAGTATGCGGGGACACAGCCCTGTGACAAGGGGTAACACCCATTTGTTAATGCTTGCCCAAAAAGGTAGTGTTAAAAATAGTTACGGCACGGCAGGGTGGCGGTGCGGAAGGGGGGCCCATGTTTGGGTAATAGCCCAGGACCTATGGTCTACTTAATCCAACACTCGTCGTGACGTCCTGTTGTCATGGTGATACCACACGCCAGACAGGCTGACATGCTGCCCGGTGAGCAAAAGTTGACATATGACAGCAAATGAAGCTCATTCTTATTGACTCCACAAAACAGCAATGGGCACAATAATGTATAGCCTAAAGTGGCAGAGTTTACCATTGCTGTTTTGGAAGGCAGAAAAAGCTGTCACAAAGATACCTCTTTACAAGATGCTGAAGACATGTGTATATTTAATGTAACTTATTAAATGTACTAAGTGAAGCTGGATGACGAGAACAAGATGGATTCACAAAAGCCATGAACATTTCAGCAAGATATCTAAAAACACTAAAAGAAAAGAAAAACTTGTAGACAAAGCACTATTCAAGTTTTCATATAGTTACCAGGGATTTAATTAACCCCTTCACATAAGCAAACATAACTGTATGTCACGTTTGGTGATGCCTTACCGCAATATGATGTACATGTATATCATTGCAATTGTAATGACAGGGATAGGGAAACAGACAAGTGAGCCCTAATCTACCCGCCACTCAGTCCCTGCCTACTTGCAACGACCCACCCTAGGCGACGAGGTACAACTGGGCGACGGTCCCTACACTCAGTAAGTGCACGACAGACAACCAGACAAGGAAACACAGAACAAAGGGAAACAGGGCAGTTGCCCACGGCAACACCGTGAGCAACAAGAGAAGTAAACGAGCCGAGTCAAACCAGTAGAGTATGAGGTGCCAAACGCAGAGCAGGAGAGTAGTGAACAAGACGAGTCAAACCAGGAGTGTACGAGGTACCAAACGCAGAGCAGAAGAGTAGTCAGTAAGCCAGGGTCATATGAAGCAGAATCAAATAGTACAGAAGCTGCAGCAGGGTCAGGAAACCAGCAGAGAAGAATCACAAGCAAAGGAGGAACAGGAAAGGCAGGTATAAATAGACAGAGGGCGGGAGCTAGCTCCGTCTGGCCAGGCTGTGATAGGCTCTCCCACTCCTAAGCCTGCCATCCTGAGTGGTGGAAGATGGAGTCAGTCTCACAGACATAGAAGCAGGTGCAGACTGATTACCTATGGGCGTGGATACAGAAGCTGTGCCTGGCAGATCCTTAACAGTACCCCCCCCTTTTATGAGGGGCCACCGCACCCTTTCTAGATGGACCTGGTTTATTGGGGAAACGAAGGTGGAATCTCCTGACCAATACCCCAGTGTGAACATCCCGGGCGGGTACCCAAGTCCTCTCCTCAGGCCCGTATCCTCTCCAATGGACCAGGTACTGGAGGGAGCCTTGGACCATCTTGCTGTCCACAATCTTGGCCACCTCGAATTCTACCCCCTCAGGGGTGAGAACGGGGACAGGAGGTTTCCTCGAGGGAGCCAAGGACGGGGAGCAGCGTTTAAGGAGGGAGGCATGAAACACGTCGTGTACTCGAAAAGATGGGGGCAACTCCAGTCGGAAGGAGACAGGATTGAGGACTTCAATGACCTTGTACGGCCCTATAAACCGGGGAGCAAACTTCTTGGACGGGACTTTAAGGCGCAAGTTCTTAGACGATAGCCACACCAGATCCCCGACCATAAACAAGGGGTTAGCAGAACGTCTTCTATCTGCCTGAGTTTTTTGTATGCTCTGGGACGCCTCTAGGTTCTTCTGAACCTGGGCCCAGACTGTGCACAGTTCCCGATGAACGACCTCTACCTCGGGATTGTTGGAACTACCAGGTGAAACCGAGGAGAACCGTGGATTAAACCCAAAATTACAGAAAAAGGGGGAGACCCCTGACAAGTTACTGACCCGGTTATTAAGGGAAAATTCGGCGAGGGGAATGAATGAGACCCAATCATATTGACAGTCAGAGATAAAACGCCTTAAATATTGTTCTAGAAACTGATTAGTCTTCTCGGTTTGGCCATTAGTTTCAGGATGGAAGGCAGAGGAGAAGGACAGATCAATCTACAACTTTTTACAGAAGGCTCTCCAAAACAAAGAAACAAATTGTACCCCTCTGTCAGAAACAATATTGACAGGTACCCCATGGAGACGCAGGATGTGTTTGACAAACAAGGTAGCTAACGTCTTAGCATTGGGTAGTTTTTTGAGGGGCACAAAGTGGCACATCTTACTGAAGCAGTCTACAACAACCCACACCACCGACTTGCCTTGAGATGGAGGCAAATCGGTGATAAAATCCATGGAGATATGGGTCTAAGGTCTCTGGGGAATGGGCAAAGAAAGTACCTAGCACAAACCTCACAAACGGCGACGTAGACCTTAACGTCTTTAGGCAACCCAGGCCACCAATAGTTTCTGGCAATGAGGAGCTTGGTACCCAGGATGCCTGGATGACCAGATAGTGCGGAGTCATGATTTTCCCTAAGTACCCTTAGCCGGAATTGCAGGGGAACAAACAGCTTGTTCCCAGGAAGGTTCCCGGGAGCTGAACCTTGATCAGCAGCAATTTCAGAGACTAAATCAGAATCAATAGAGGAAATGATTATACCTGGAGGCAAAATACAAGCAGGATCTTCCTCCGAAGGAGGGCTGGCCATGAAGCTACGCGACAGTGCATCAGCCTTAATATTTTTAGACCCAGCCCTATAGGTAACCAAAAAATTGAATCTGATAAAAAATAACGCCAATCGAGCTTGTCTCGGGTTTAGCCTCCGGGCCGATTCTAGGAAAACCAGATTCTTGTGGTCGGTAAGGGCCGTTACCTGGTGCCTAACCCCCTCCAGGAAGTGGCGCCACTCTTCAAATGCCCATTTAATGGCTAAGAGTTCGCGGTTGCCAATATCATAGTTACTCTCAGTGGGCGAAAACTTCCTGGAGAAGTAGGCACAGGGACGGAGATGGGTGAGGGACCTGGTACCCTGGGACAAGACAGCCCCCACTCCCACCTCGGACGCGTCAACCTCCACGATAAATGGCTCCATTTGGTTGGGCTGAACCAACACCGGGGCCGAAATAAAGCACTTCTTAAGGGCCTCAAAAGCCTGGACAGCCTCAGGAGGCCAGTGGAGGAGATCAGCACCCTTGTGAGTGAGGTCCGTAAGAGGCTTAGCGATGACCGAGAAGTTAGCAATAAATCTCCTGTAATAATTAGCGAACCCCAAAAAGCACTGTAACGCCTTCAGGGAGGCAGGTTGGACCCATTCCGCCACAGCCTGGACCTTGGCGGGGGTCCAATGCGGAATTCATGAGGAGTGAGGTTTTGACCCAAAAATGGTATCTCCTGCACCCCAAACACACATTTTTCGGTCTTCGCACACAGTTTGTTTCCCCGAAGGACCTGGAGCACCTTCCTGACATGCTCAATGTGGGAGGACCAGTCCTTGGAAAACACAAGTATGTCATCAAGATACACTACAAGAAATACCCCCAGGTAATCTCTTAAAATCCCATTAATGAAATTCTGGAAGACCGCGGGAGCATTACACAACCCAAAGGGCATGACGAGATATTCGAAATGACCTTCGGGCGTGTTAAACGCAGTCTTCTACTCATCCCCCTCTTTGATGCGGATAAGGTTATACGCCCCCCGTAGATCAAACTTAGAGAACCATTGGGCCCCCTGAACCTGATTAAAGAGATCAGGAATCAAAGGAAGGGGATACTGGTTCCTTACAGTGACCTTATTCAAGTTACGGTAGTCAATGCATGGGGTAAGACAACCATCCTTCTTCCCAACGAAGAAGAAGCCAGCACCTACCGGAGAAGTAGAGGTGCGAATGTAACCCTTGGCCAGGCATTCCTGGATATACTCTCTCATGGCTTCACGTTCGGGACAAGAGAGATTAAATATCCTACCCTTAGGGAGCTTAGCTCCTGGTACCAAGTCGATAGCGCAATCGTATTCTCTATGAGGAGGTAACACTTCGGAGGCCTCCTTAGAGAAAACATCAGCGAAGTCCTGAACAAACTCAGGAAGCGTGTTCACCTCCTCAGGGGGAGAAATAGAATTAACAGAAAAACATGACGTCAAGCATTCATTACCCCATTTGGTAAGATCCCCAGTATTCCAGTCAAACGTGGGATTATGCAACTGCAACTAGGGAAGGCCTAAAACCAAATCGGACGATAATCCCTGCATCAACAGTACAGAGCACTGCTCCAAATGCATGGAGCCAACAAGGAGTTCAAAAACACGGGTATGCTGTGTAAAATAACCATTAGCAAGAGGAGTGGAGTCGATACCCACTACCGGGACAGGTTTAGGCAAATCAATCAAAGGCATAGCTAGAGACATAGCAAATTCCACAGACATGATATTAGCAGACGACCCTGAATCCACGAAGGCACTGCCGGTAGCAGACCTACCACCAAAAGAGACCTGAAAGGGAAGCAAGATTTTATTACGTTTCATATTTACGGGAAATACCTGTGCGCCCAAGTGACCTCCCCGATGATCACTTAGGCGCGGAAGTTTTCCGGCTGCTTATTCTTACGCCTAGGACAGGTGTTCACTTGATGCTTGTCATCCCCACAATAGAAGCAGAGACCATTCTTCCTGTGGAACTCTCTACGTTGTTGGGGGGACACGGAGGCCCGAGTTGCATGGGTACCTCTGAGTCTTCCGTGGAAGAACGAAGCAACGGAACCTCGGGAGGCATCATGGGGGAGTCAGAGGAGACAACACATAAACGTTCACGTTGTCGTTCCCTGAGAAGTCGGTCAAGTTGTACCGCTAAAGCCATAACCTGGTCTAGGCAGTCAGAAGAGGGATAGCTAACTAGCAGGTCTTTCAGAGCGTTCGTCAGACCCAACCTAAACTGGCACCTTAAGGCAGGGTCATTCCACCGAGAAGCTACGCACCACTTCCTAAAGTCAGAGCAATACTCCTCAACAGGTCTCTTACCCTGACGTAAGGTCACCAGCTGACTCTCGGCAAAGGCAGTCCTGTCAGTCTCGTCATAAATGAGTCCGAGAGCAGAAAAGAAAAGATCAACGGAGGAAAGTTCAGGGGCATCAGGAGCCAAGGAGAAGGCACACTCTTGGGGCCCTTCCTGGAGCCGGGACATAATTATACCCACCCGCTGGTTCTCAGAACCTGAGGAGTGGGGTTTTATACGAAAATAGAGCCTACAACTCTCCCGAAAGGAGAGAAAAGTCTTCCGGTCCCCTAAGAACCGGTCAGGCAACTTGAGGTGGGGTTCAAGAGGTGAGGTGAGGGGCACTACCATGGTAGCATCAGGCTGGTTGACCCTCTGAGCCAGGGCCTGGACCTGTAGGGAGAGACCCTGCATTTGCTGTACCAGGGTCTCAAGGGGGTCCATAGTGGTGTGAGGGACCAGGGTAGAGTAGGTATATGGGCTTGTGATTATGTAATGACAGGCATAGGGAAACAGACAAGTGAGCCCTAATCTACCCGCCACTCAGTCCCTGCCTACTTGCAATGACCCGCCCTAGACGAAGGGGTACAACTGGGCGACGGTCCCTACACTCAGTAAGTGCATGACAGACAACCAGACAAGGAAACACAGAACAAAGGGAAACAGGGCAGTTGCCCACGGCAACACCGTGAGCAACAAGAGAAGTAAACGAGCCGAGTCAAACCAGTAGAGTATGAGGTGCCAAACGCAGAGCAGGAGAGTAGTGAACAAGACGAGTCAAACCAGGAGAGTATGAGGTGCCAAACGCAGAGCAGGAGAGTAGTGAACAAGTCGAGTCAAACCAGGAGTGTACGAGGTACCAAACGCAGAGCAGAAGAGTAGTCAGTAAGCCAGGATCATATGAAGCAGGGTCAAATAGTACTGAAGCTGCAGCAGGGCCAGGAAACCAGCAGAGAAGAATCACAAGCAAAGGAGGAACAGGAAAGGCAGGTATAAATAGACAGAGGGCGGGAGCTAGCTCTGTCTGGCCAGGCTGTGATAGGCTCTCCCACTCCTAAGCCTGCCATCCTGAGTGGTGGAAGATGGAGTCAGTCTCACAGACATAGAAGCAGGTGCAGACTCATTACCTATGGGCGTGGATACAGAAGCTGTGCCTGGCAGATCCTTAACAGCAATCTTTAGATATGCCATAAAGGTCCAATAAATGCGATCCCTCCTCAGGGATCCACACCTATCTAAAGATGAGGTTTCACTAACCCTCATCCTACTTTTTGCCACTATCGCTGGGCTCCGGACACTGTATGACGAGGTGGTCGGGTTTCTGGAAATAACCAAGTGCATTTTGCTGCACTGTTTCCAGAATTCCTTTAGAAGAAAACTGAACTAACGGAAACAACATGGCACAGTGAGCTGCGATATTGACTTAGTTCCTAAGTTCCAGAAAGAGTTCTATTCACATTTATGTAAGATCTGGAAACAGAGTAGCAATACACTCTCGGCTGTTTCCGGAACAAAGAGTCACCTCGTAAGACAGTGGCCAGAACCCAGTGACAACAGCAGAACTTAGGACAGGGGTCAGGGGCCCTGTTCTAGAGATAGATGCGGGTCCCAGAGGTGGGACCTGCATCTATCGGACATTTATATCCTGTGGAGATGGGAACACTACTTTAAATGTAGCCAGCAATGTCAGCTGCTACCGAGTGAAATAAGATCATGGGGTGCGTCAAAAGTGGCATGGATGCCCTTGACAAGGACATATTTCTATCACATTATAAATCGCTTGTCAGATGCACATGAAATATTGTGTACAGTTTTGGACAGTAGCGGACAAGTAAGACACAGTAAGGCTTCACTTTCTGTAGCTTAGAAACCCAAAAATAAATCAAAATGATTTAAGTATCTAATTTTAAGTTCCATATGTCCATCAGTCAGATCACTAATTATAACATATTAAGATGTATTCCCATCTTACTGATTAATGTAATTTCAATAAGCATTGGCACAACAAACATTTTTGCAAATTACAAGTTACTGCACCTTGGTCCAGCATTGCTGCTATTGTAAAATTACCTGTTGAATGGCAATTCTCACATACTGAAGAGGCGTACATCCAGCACCATGTAAGGCCGCGGACCGACGGCATCCCCCGCTTACCAGCTGCTGTGACCACAGGACTGTGTCTTTTCAGGAGCGTCTCCCTTCCCGTGGATGCCAACGCGCTGTGCTTTCTGCTCACTCTCCCTGGCTGTACCATAGGGTTTGCGCGTGCGCTCGTGCCAATTCTTAAATTGCCAGCGCGCGCACCAATAAAATTATCCCCAACCTATCCCTGAGTACCCTGGCCCTAAAAAGGAATCTTAACCCTTTCCCCAGTGCCTGAGCAATGAAGTGTATTCCAGTGTTTGTCCTGCCAAAATTCCCTAGCTGTATCCTGTTTCCTGTATCCCGTATTCTGTATCCAGTATCCTATACCTGTTTTCGAGACGACTTCTGTGTTCAAGTCAAGTGTCTGAGATGACTTGACTTCTGTGTTCAAGTTCAGTGTTCGAGACAACTTAACTATCTCTGTCCGGTGTCCTTGCCAAGTTTATTGTCCAAGATGACTTCTGTGTTCAAGTCCATTGTCCGAGACGACTTCTGTGTTCAAATCCAGTGTCCGAGACAACTTCACTATCTGTGTCCGGTGTCCTTGCCAAGTCCATTGTCGGAGACGACTTCTGTGTTCAAGTCCAGTGTCCGAGATGACTTCTGTGTTCAAGTCCAGTGTCTGTGCCAAGTCCAGCATCTGTGACAACTACAGTTCCTGTGTCCTGTAACTGAGACGGGTCCAGTTATCCAGCACAAACCAATTTCCGATAGTCCGGCACAAGCCAGCTTCTGTTAGTCCGGCACAAGCCAGCAACCCATGTATTCTCGCCCTAGTGACTGTCATTGACATTTTGTTTGACAAGCTGCTATTACACTATGGTGGAGTGGCCCAATGTGTCCACATACAGTACCCCATAGCCATTGCCCACCATACTACCTTTTTATTTTAAAAAAATTCTATTGTAGCTGTTGGTAAGAAGGGTAAAACTAGTATGTAGTTTTTTCATAAACGTAGCGTTAACAATTACAATAGTTCTACTTTACTGAGTCTTCATATATGACCCCATATTGCCAGTAGAATATGAATCATAAATTAATAAATACTATTAGAATAATTACACTTATCATTCATCCTTTTTTATTCCTGACCGCATGTACATGACAAAAGTCCACTATCTTTACAATTTGCCAACAAATTTACAGAGACTCAAACTCAATTTACAATTTACAGAGACTCAAACTCTATTGGTAAGGAACCTTGATGTGTACTTCTAGGCTATGGAAACACCTGTGCGCTAGGTAACTTAAAAACCCCCACCTCCCCCCTGACACCCCTTCCCGCGACTCTGCTTTGAGATAGGCAGGTTATTTCTTCTTATAAGCCGTACACAATCAGTATTACCCTTTGTGGGGAAAACATTTAACAAATATGCCATTTCATAAAAAGTACAAAAGTACATCTACAGCTGTCTTGAAGAATAAAGCAATAATATACAAGCAATGAGATAATACACACAAAAAAATATCTATGGGTCAGAAACTTCAATGTGTACATAAGAGATATATAAGTTAACTGCATCAACAAAAGTTATCTACATTATCAATTAAAATTCTTCCTTTTACTAGACAAAATCAGACTTACTTTTAGGGCTTAAGTCATTTGGAAAATCCACATCTAGGACTGCCGAGGGCAAATTACTTCGACAAACATGTGCCTAAAGTAAACTTTTTGACAAGGAGTTTATCTATCACAAAGATAACATTTATCACAAGGTCAAGTGAATATGAAACCATTACAACTCTGAGTAACCACAATATGCACACAAGTACATATTCTTCAACATCTGTTTCACGAGTGGATTCCAAAGTAATATAAACATGAATATAATGTGTTATTTCAGTTTCAATTTCGCCACCTCCTATAAAATAACACAGAGGTGTAATGTAATCTCCAAGTACTGCTGCCACTGTTCAATTTCACTTTCTAGGCCATTGGACACATATTCCTTCGTAATCTTTTACTTTTGATAGCTAAATACTTTGGTATTATATTCCTGAAATAACATTCTAGTAACTAATAGTTATGTTATTTACCTGAAGGGGGGATTACTTTACTATTGTATAAACATGCCCCATAATTGAAATTCACGGAACAGTGAAATGCAATAAGTGAAGTTTCCAAGAACAAAAAACGGCATGATAAATGTCCTCATAGTTACTAACTAACCCCACCCCTGAATAATCTGGTCACACCTCTGACTCTCTCTAGCCTTCACTGATAATAGTGGTGACCAATAATAATGTCAGCTATAGCAGCCTCTATTAACATTGCGAGAAACAGTACTGTATATTATGAGGGTACAAATAATAAATGGGGTATCATTAAAAACACCTTTTTATTGTAAAAAGTACATACCTTCTGTGAATAAGAGTGTTAGAAAAAGAAGAATACCAAAGAGGATAAATAAAAATGTAAAGACAGCAATAAATGCCAAAAAACAGATTTGCTCGCCATTAAGGAAACTACCCAGTTTCATGAAGTTACTCATGTCTGTCATCAACATCAAGGGCATACAGTATATGCAAGAATTGAAAAGCTGCACATCATTTGTCTTGATTTTTGATACTGTGCAACATAAAAGGTTGGCACATAAAATTCAAATACTGTGACTTGGGGAAAATGTGTTTAAGTGGGTAAGTAACTGGCTCAGTGATCTAAAAAAGAGGGTGGTTATTAACGGTACATAATCAGATTGAACGGAGCAAAATTAAAGAACAAGAAGACACGTATATCATACTGCACCTCTAATATGAATGGAATTACTTCATTGCGACATTACATAGTACAAAAAAGGCACAGACAGAATTAAGAAAATGTAAATATGCGCAACCATGTGCTGGACCCTAGTCCTGGCCCTCGCTCAAAGACAAATCACTCATGGAAAAAAAACAGGTTATAACAAGTCATGATCCATGGATCGCAAAAAATCTGAATACATGTGCCCAGAATTATGAATATCTGAGACACAACCCTTTGAACAGATCAACCTATAAGCTGAAAAAGACATGAATATCCCTACAATACAAGGAGAGCAAATAGAGATAATTGTGTTAATGCATATAATCTCACAAAGGTAGTCATAAAACAGGGGAATGAGTTCACGATTATGGCTCCATGAGGGAACAAGGCTCCCACGCTTATCGCCATGATACCGACTACCTCAGAGGAACAATAGACATAGTAGCTCCCATTAATATTGTCAACTACATTAGTGCCCATAAATAGTGTCAGCCACAGAAGTGCCCATTAATAGTACCAGATATGTGACAGTACATAGAAAAAACTGTAATAACTGTAAGCCCAAGTAATGCCGATACAATACTTATATGTTACATGCTCTTGTACTGCTCTCTGCTCCACTGAAAAAGCTACATTTAAAGAGCTGTCACCAGCATTTCATCTATTGAACTCTCCTTATCCCTCACTGGCCGCTGCTGTCAAAAATTAATTGCCGTTATCCCCTCTCCTAAACTCCTCCTCGGACCGTAAATAAAAGTCTGCAAACATTTTACGCCTTTTATGGTATTAATCCGGCTGTCTCATTCGCTTCCCTTATGCTCGCCCACTGCCGAAAACTGGCCCGCCCTGAATGCCGAAATCTTGTCTGAGATAGCGCGCATGCGCCCATCATGTATAGTCCAATACCCTTCCCTGCTTCGTCCGGACCTCAAATCTAGTTACTGTGCATGCGCGGTGACGGTGTCCCATTGTGCGCATGCACCACCACAGAATATTGCGTGTAAGTGCGGGATTTCGTGTGTGCTGGGGGAGGCGAAGCGTTGTCAAAAAAAAATTAAGGGGTTAACTCGGAAAGGCTTGAGGAATGAAGATATGACTCTTTTCAAATAAAGATATGACTCTTTTATACACATCAGCATACGGTGCAGGAATACTAAATAACTGAATACTAGAGGTACAGAGCCTACTTAGAAGATAATTATAGGTTATATAGAAATGATTTTCACCCACTTCCACCAGGTATTGCTGGTTTAATAGGTGAAATTCTGGTGGCAGGTTCCCTTTAAGGGGCTACGACAAAATTAAAATTAATATTTTGTGACAATACTTTCTAACACTGACTACTCAGCTGTGTGGATTTCTGAGATAGTGGGCATTTCTAGAAATGCAGGACTCTCTAGCTGAAGTCTTATAGTTTGTAAGGTCCTTTTCTCACCAATATAAATCAAATAATGATCGCAAATTCTAATTTTATATTTTTCACTATCATAGGAACATCTTGCGGTCTATGCAGCACATTAATTATATAAAGCTTTATGCAGTGAAAACAAAGACAGTCATGTGATGCATAAAAGCTTTGAGGGTCAATTCACATATGAAATATGACAATATGAACAAATAAATATTAACTGGCTTTCAATATGGGAAATATAGGCTAAACCCATTTAGGGAGTGCATTAACAATATATTTTATTTTCTGTGCCTGAGAGCAGGAAAATGTTACTTTTTTGGGGTGGTAGGCTTGCAAGTGATATCAACATATTACAATAAATTAAGTTGATAAGCTGAACTTGTTTATTTATATGTGGTTAATATGTTCATGACAGATATTTTAGAATCATATGTACTTTACATTAGATAATACATGATCTGTATCATTAAGTATTAGCCCGTGTGAGTGATGCGCAAACCAGTTAACCTCATCAAATTGTTTTGTTACACTGTCCAAATAATGCTGATATCTCCACTATTCAATTCATAATGCTAATCTCTCACCGGGCATTATAAATGAGCTGTAGGCTTCTAAGAACAGATATGTTACACATAGCTGCTAACATCTTCAGTATGTCATGGTACCTGGTACTACTATCTCTAGTTTGTATACTGCGTTTGTCATAATTCCCTCTTTGCACTACATCAACCACATGTTGCCCACATACATTTATCACTAGACACTTTGGCTTGTTTGATGCCTGCTGTGACCTTATAATTATGCAGAAAAGCAAGCCATTTACTGTCTACTGGATTAGAATTTGTTTCTTGCGTGTTAACTAAGTTGGGGATGCATATAAAATGTAAAGAAATAGCCTTATTTTACACCTTCGTAAACTGCGTTGATGTTATCCAAAATGAACAGTCCTACGTAAATAATACTTCCCTTACGTCCTACAGCAGCACAATAATAGGTATATTTCTGCCCCTCTGAACTAGTAGGACAGATGGAATTTTTAATTTAATCAAAGTAATCTACTAGAGTCTCCTCCCTACATAAGGTCGTCCAGCCTCTCCTACCATGTGTTTTTTTCTGACCTGTGGACTTGGACAAGATGGTTTTTCACTGTTTGTTTGTTTGTTTGTATTGTGTTACTCAGGGGCGTAGCTAAAAGCTCATGGGCAAGGGTGCAAGAATTCAGCTTGGGCCCCCTTACCCCTCCCAAACACCACCATCACCAGACCCCTGCGCTCGCCTATGCCCAGCCACCTTGCCCAACAGCCCCATAGTATAATGTCCACACACAGTATAATGCTCCCATAGCTGCCTCCACACAGTATAATGCCCCCATAACTGCCCCATACAGTATAATGCCCCCATAACTGCTCTATACCATATAATGCTCCCCATATAAAGCCCCACAGTATAATGCCTCACATAGCTGCCCCCTACAGTATAGTGGCCCCCATATCAGCTCTTCATACAGTATAATGCCCCCCAAATCAGCTCCCCATACAGTATAATGCCCCCCATATGAGCTTCCCATACAGTATAATGCCCCCATATGAGCTCCTCATACAGTATAATGCCCCCTATATCAGCCCCCTTACACTGTAATGCCCCCCATATCAGCCCCCATACAGTATAATGCCACCATATCAGCTCCCCATACAGTATAATGCCCCCATATGAGCTTCCCATACAGTATAATGCACCCCATATCAGCCCCCATACAGTATAATGCCCCCCATATAAACCCTATACAGTATAATGCCCCCCATATCAGCCCCCATACAATATAATGCCCCCATATGAGCTCTCCATACAGTATAATGCCCCCCATATCAGCCCCATACAGTATAATGCCCCCATATCATCTCCCCATACAGTATAATGCCCCCCATATGAGCTCCCCATACAGTATAATGCCCCCCATATCAGCCCCCCATTCAGTATAATATCCCACACCATATCAGCCCCCCCATTCAGTATATTCCCCCCGCCATATCAGCCGCCCATACAGTATAATGCCCCCATATGTGCATAATAGAAAAATAACATCATTACTTAAGATTCCCATACAGAATAATGCCCCCCATATGAGTTCCCCATACAGTATAATGCCCCCATATCAGCTCCCCATACAGCATAATGCCCCCCATATGAGCTTCAAATACAGTATAATGCCCCCATATCAGCCCCCATACAGTATAATGTCCCCATATCAGACCCATACAGTATAATGCCCCCATATCAGCCCTCATACAGTATAATGCCCCAATATCAGCTCCCCATACAGTATAATGCCCCCCATATGAGATTCCCATACCGTGCAATGCCCCTCATATCAGCCCCCATACAGTTTAATGCCCCCCATATCAGTTCCCCATACAGTATAATGAATGCTCCCCCATATGAGCTTCCTATACAGTATAATGCCCCTATATGAGCTTCCCATACAGTATAATGCCCCCCATATCAGCCCCCATACAGTATAATGCCCCCATATGAGCTCTCCATACAGTATAATGCCCCCATATCAGCCCCGATAGAGTATAATGCCCCAATATCAGCTCCCCATGCAGTATAATGCCCCCATATGAGCTCCCCATACAGTATAATGCCCCCCATTCAGTATAATGCCCCCCCGCCATATCAGCCCACATTCAGTATAATGCCCCCCTGCCATATCAGCCCCCCATACAGTATAATGCCCCCATATGTGCATAATAGAAAAATAACATAATTACTTACCTATCTCCGTTCCCAAGCCGGGTGTAGGATCATTTGCCTCCTCCGGTGTGTGCTATGAGTGACTCGGCACAGACAGGCGCGATTATTTTCGCTACATCCCGCCTGCCTGCATCGAGCAGCTCAGGGCACAGTGAATGCTGGAGCAAGGAGCCGTCAGCTCCTTGCTCCAGCATTGAATGGTACCAGGACCTCGGTGAGTTACTCGCGACCCACCGGAGGTCTTCACACGATCCCCCCAGGGGGATGTGACCCACAGTTTGTAATGTATGGTGTTGTATTGTGCAGTTTGCGGTGGAGAGAGGATGGGGGCTGTAATTTAACGGGCCCCCCTCTCCACCGCAAACACAGACAGCAAAATACAACACAATACATTACACAGAGGCGTAGCTAGGTTCTCCAGCAACCAGGGCAAAGATTCAGTTTGGCGCCCCCCCCCCACCTCTTTCCCGACATCTCCTTCCCCCTCGCCGTGTTTGTTTTCTCTACCAATCGACGTGTCATTTCTTTTTATGTAACACGAGCATAAAATTATTTGTACATTTCACAAGCAATATGGTTCTATACACAACACCAGAACCAAGCTCAGTACATATACACAACACCAGAACCAAGCTTGGTACATATATACAGCCCCAGAACAAATACAGCTCAATTTAGTGCAACCCCTGCCGTATAGGTTTGTACGGCGTAAAACTACAGCTCCCAGCATAGCCCGAACAATGGTAAGGATATGCTGGGAGATTCCGTTTCACAAAAAATAAATCCTATCATAATCATACCACCCATCAGCTCACAGCAGATCATACAGTGACTACAGTGCTGATTAGAGGCAGAGTGAACATTTACATTAAGTGACTCACCGGTGACGTCTCAGATACTAGTTCTTTTTCTCCATTTGGTCCATGATGACTTCTCCCGGTCTATTTCTGCAGTTTGCCGCTCACATGTCTTCAGCTTCTCACTTTTCCAACATTTCTGCACCTACAAATAAATATAAAGTTATCATTATACCACACACTACGCCCCTAAATATAATAGCTCCAAACACTGCACCTCTAATTATAATAGCACCATACACCGTGTCCCACACACACACTGTGCCCCCTGTAGATAGTGCCTGCCATAGAGCCCCCTGTAGATAGTGCCTGCCATAGAGCCCCTGTAGATAGTGCCCCCATATAGACCACCACTGTATATAGTGTCCCACAAATAACTCCCCCCTATAGTGCTCTACAGATAGCCCACCCCTGTATATAGCCCCCTGTAGATATAGCCCACCCCTATATATAGAGCTCTACAGATAGCCCAACCATGTATGTAGCCCCCCTGTAGATATAGCCCACCCCTGTATATAGTGCTCCACATATAGTCCAACCCTGTATATAGTGTTTCACAGATAGCCCACCCCTGTATATAGCCCCCCCTTGTACATATAATCCACCCCTGTATATAGTGCTCCACTAGATAGTCCACGCCTGTATATAGTGCTCCACAGATAGCCCACCCCTGTATATACTATATACAAAGGTGGGCTATCTGTGGAGCACTATATACAGGGGTGGACTATATGTACAAGGGGGCTATATACAGGGGTGGGCTTTCTGTGGAGCACTATAGGGGGACTATATCTACAGGGAGACCATATCTACAGGGGGACCATATCTACAGGGGGACCATATCTACAGGGGGACCTTATCTAAAGGGCTGGGATATACACAGGGGGGCTATATCTACAGGGGTGGTCTATACACAGGGGGGCTATATCTACAGAGGGGGGCTATACACAGGGGGGCTATATCTACAGGGGTGGGCTATACATAGGGGGGCTATATACAGGGGTGGGCTATATACAGGGGGAATATATCTACAGGGGGCTATATCTACAGGGCTGGGCTATATCTACAGGGCTGGGCTATATACAGGGCGACTATATCTACAGGGGGGGCTATATACTGGGGTGGGCTATCTATGGAGCACCATATACAGGGGTGGGCTATATCTACAGGGGGCTATATACTATATAGCCCACCCCTGTATATGGTGCTCTATAGACAGCTCAATCCAGTATATAGCCCCCCTGTAGATATAGTCCCCCTGTATATAGCCCCCCTGTAGATATAGTCCCCCTGTATATAGCCCCCCTGTATATAGCCCCCCTGTATATAGCCCCCCTGTAGATATAGTCCCCCTGTATATAGCCCAGCAGATATAGTCCCCCTGTATATAGCCCAGCCCTGTAGATATAGTCCCCCTGTATATAGCCCCCTGTAGATATAGTCCCCCTGTATATAGCCCCCCTGTAGATATAGTCCCCCTGTATATAGCCCAACAGATATAGTCCCCCTGTATATAGCCCAACCCTGTAGATATAGTCCCCCTGTATATAGCCCAGCCCTGTAGATATAGTCCCCCTGTATATAGCCCAGCCCTGTAGATATAGTCCCCCTGTATATAGCCCCGCCCTGTAGATATAGTCCCCCTGTATATAGCCTCCCTGTAGATATAGTCCCCCTGTATATAGCCCCCCTGTAGATATAGTCCCCCTGTATATAGCCCCCCTGTAGATATAGTCCCCCTGTATATAGCCCCCCTGTAGATATAGTCCCCCTGTATATAGCCCAGCAGATATAGTCCCCCTGTATATAGCCCAGCCCTGTAGATATAGTCCCCCTGTATATAGCCCAGCCCTGTAGATATAGTCCCCCTGTATATAGCCCAGCCCTGTAGATATAGTCCCCCTGTATATAGCCCAGCCCTGTAGATATAGTCCCCCTGTAGATAGACACCCCCCGTAGATAAAGTTCCCCGTGTAGACAAAGTCCCCCCCCCCCCCCCCCCGCAGATACAGCCACACACTTCTATTACAATTAAAAAAAAAAATCTAACTCACCTTATTCCCGCTCCCACACCGTCCGGCAGCCATGGAGACCTGCTCTCTTCTGGGCAGGTCTCCAGGGGGTTGAACGCAGAGTCTATGAAAGGCGCTGATTGGCTGGGCAGGATGACTTTCCCTGTCAGTCAGTCAGCGCCTTTCATCGACGGAAGCGTCACTGGTACAAAAGGTACCAGTCGCTTCATTCGTGGAAAGGCGCTGAATGGCCGGGCACGGAACGTGCCCAGTCATTCATTGCTTCTAATTGTACCTGTGTCCTTGCGACACAGGTACAATTATAGTGCAGGAGGAGGTGGCGCTGGCGCACCCCTCTGAACTGCGCCCGGGGCACATGCCCCGCTTGCCCCCCCTTGCTACGCCCCTGCATTACAAGGCAACACAATACAACACAACACAATACATTACAAGACAACACAATACATTACATTACAATACAGACTCTGCAAAAAATTTAGTATGAAGAGGAATCCTCTTCTTTTTGTTCATGTATGCATTTAGTCTGAACATATTGCTGCAGTGCCTCATTGAGCGCTGCTATCACATGGTTTTATACTTAATGAATCTATTTCTTAGATGTCTTCAGCAGGTCCAGCACAGAGATTGGAGGAAGCTCCTCAGCAGAAGCAGTTGCCTGATAGAGAAGGAGCAATATACTCAGACATATTGGAGCATTTCTGGTATGTAACAAGGGTCTATCTACAGCCAAGCTGTGGGGTTTAAAGGAAAACAACCTCCAATTGAGAGCTCAGTAACTACAGGGATTGTGATATCCACTGCCTGTAGCTAGGAACTTTTAGGTGCCAAGATTGTCGCCCTTGCATCCTTTCTTGTGAACCATCTCTACGTGATGATGTCCATGGCTATTTTAACTAATGTTCCTACCCTTGTCAGATTTCAAAAGCTATGCAGCTTAGGGCCTGACAAGAACCTATATGGGAGACTGGTGGCTTAAGGACTGTTTAAAAATCCATGCTGAAATAGAAGAATCGGTCCTCCTTCTACCAGGAAGCAATGCCCCAAGTCAATTTATCATTCTAATGAAATTTATCATCTGGTTAAGAGACCAGGATGTTGACATGGGGGAAGCTCTAGTTTCCACTTTTAGGGGGCCTAGAGCCTTCAACTTGGAAAAAAGTTATGATGGCAGAAGTGGAAACATCCTGAATATGGTCTATGTTTCCTATGGATGAGCTACACTGAAGCAGTGAGGCCCTCCTCAAAGATTATATGACTGTCCAAGCATACTATTGTACGTGCTTAGTTTCAGGTCAAATCTCCAGGTGTGCGCTTGAAGGGCCTACTCTGTTGAGCAGGGCCAATAGCACAATTTATTACGTACCGCAGAAGTGCACAGCATCCTTTGGCACTCCAGTTGTTGTAAGACTACAACTCCCAGTATTTAAAGACAGCCACAGACTTTATTCTTAATAAAATAAAAAAGACCTTATCCTACAGCTAAGCTAAATATGGCAGGCTGGGCTGTAGGTGTCTGCTCTCGTCAGATTGCAGAAGGTGCTCAGCTTGAATCCTCGCAGTTACCAACGTGGGTGAGCTGGCTGGGAATCCGTGCCTAGTTCCATTGACTTCTGAAAATCTCCAAGGCTCACCAAAAATGGATTCTAACAGATCCAAGGTGATATAGATGCTGGAGTTACATGTGATGATATCATCAATTTGACCCCTGACTACCTGGGTGATACTATCCCAACAGGTAAGCTTGTCAGACAGGACTATGGCCCTATCTACCACTGGTAGACACTCTCCCTAACAAGAAGGGATAATCATTACCGCAGTCATTTGAGGTAGTTCAACCTGGAAACTTCCTCTGACATCACAAAGGTCAATACCAAGGCAAACCAAGTTTCCCTAGAAGCCCTTAACAAAGTCAATCAGGATGACTGAGCAGCAGGGGCGTCGCTAGCACCGGACCTCCGGATCTTTGGCCCGGTGCCCCGGCTCCGGAGCCGAGGCGACTGCAGCTGCAGCTGTCGCAATTGCGTCGCCCGCCCCGCTATAGAAATTTACTATAGTAACTGGGGACTATGTCATAAAACGACTCTTATTTACGCTCCTTCCCGAGCGCAGCGGAAGTCTTCTCATGTCATGTTGCGCATGACGTCACGACGATGGATGGTGTCGGTACATCTGCTGCACCAAAGAGCTGGATTAGTGTAATATCATTACTGCCTGCTGGGGTCCTGTATCTAAGCCTGCCTTGTTGTAGGCTTAGATACATGGTCTAACAGACAGTATCACACATAGGCCCTGTATCTAAGCCTACCATGTGTTACTAATAGTTTTTTTCCTGTTTGTGTTTTTTTACAGGTTTGGTCATTGGGCTACATCGGATTCGAGGACTACTTCGATGACGGCTTTTTTTATTTTCAATAAAATGTTTAATGAGTGTTGTGGGGGGGTGCTGTTTCAATAAAAGATATTTTTTCTATGTCTTTGTATTTTCTTTTAAACTTTATTACTACCACCTTAGCAATGGGCGCTGGCTGATTGACAGCATCCATTACTAAGACGGGCTTAATGTTAGCCGATGCGGAGGCTAATACTAAGCCCCATTATTACCCCGGTACCCACCGCCACCTGGGGTACTGGGAAGAGCTGGGTACGATCCAGGTTATCAAAAGTGGGGGGGACCCCACAGCATTTTTTTTTTTTTTAATTAAATAAATGTTGGGCGGTCCGTCCCCCCACCATTTTTGATAACAAGCCAGATACAACACAGCAGCTGGCTAGCATTACCAGGGTGGGAAGGGCCACTATTTTTGGCCTTTCCCAGCCTAATAATACCAGCCTCCGACCGCCCCAGTTCCTGATCTACACTGCAGATGGTTGGGTCCTGGATCATACCCAGCTCTTCCCGGTACCCCTGGTGGCAGTTGGTACCAGGGTAATAATGGGGGTTAGTCTTAACCTCTAAACCAGCTAACACTATGCCCTGCCTTAGTAATGGACGCTGTCAATCAGCCAGCGGACATTACTAAGGCAGTAGTAATAAAGTTTAAAAAAATACAAGGACATAGAAAAAATATTTTATTGAAATAAAAAAAAAACACACATCCCTCATTAACCATTTTATTAGGAATAAAAAACACGTAATCGAAGTAGTCCAGCAACCAAACCTGTAAAAGCACACACATACACCCAAAAAATTAGTAACACATAAAAAAGCCAAACAATTATTATTCTTACCTTTCCTGGGTTCAGCGCTGGAGCCACAATGTCAGCGAGCTGGGCCCTATATCTAATCCTATCATGTGTGATACTGTCTGCTGAGTCACTGTATCTAATCCTATCCATAGCTGTAGGGTCGTAGTGCTTAAGATATGCTGTCTCATATATATATATATATATATATATATATATATATATATATATATATATATATATGTACATATATATATATATATATATATATATATATATATATACATACATACATATAAATACACGCACACACTTTTTTGGGGGGGTTAACATATGTTAGTACAAGATAGGAAGAAATTGAGACAGCACTCCAAAATATTCAAAAATAAAGATCCTTTTATTCCACGTGTGTCCAACGTTTCAGCTCAGTGCGAGCCTTTCTCAAGCATGCTTGAGAAAGGCTCGCACTGAGCTGAAACGTTGCACACACGTGGAATAAAAGGATCTTTATTTTTGAATATTTTGGAGTGCTGTCTCAATTTCTTCCTATCTTGACTGAGGGGTCACTCTTGGACTGTGGCCTGGGAGACGTGCACCCGTTCGAGAGAATTAAAGCCGTCCTGTGCTGCTGATTTGCTTTTATCTATGTTAGTACAAGGATACTTACTGCTGGGGCCCTGTATCTAAGTATCCTGTGTGATACTGCCTGCTGGGCCATGTATCTAAGCCTATTATGTGTGATACTGTCTGCTGGGGCACTGTATCTAAGTGTATCATGTGTGATACAGACTGCTGGGGAACTGTATCTAAATCTATCATGTGTAAAAGGCTGTTGGGCGGTCAGTTTTGAGTTCCACCAGTCAAGAGGCCCCTTCCCATGGTGTTACATCTTGCTATTTCACCATTCTTGTGCTGTTGTAGGACATAAGGGAATGGTAGATTTCTAACATTAATCTGTTTTCCCTTAGTCTCAACAGCAGCTCAAGCTTCCCGCCCTAATTAAGGCTACTACTTTATAATAAACACATGCTAGAAGGGGCTAGAAGTCCTTATGTGGGGAGGAGGCTCTAGTTAATTAGTTTGATTAAATTAAATATTTAATCTGTCCTACTAGTTCACAAGGGCAGAATTACCCCATTATTGTGCTGCTGTTAGAACTTAAGCGTTTTTTACACTAGGTGATTATCGTGTAGACAAGCGTTCATAGAACGCTCGTTGCCAATAATTGCCCTGTGTAAAAAGGGCAGCGATCAGAAGATGAACGGGAAAACACTCGATCATCTGCTGGTCGTATAGTTTTAAAAAGTTCAATATTATCGCTGTCGGTAGCACATCTCCCTGTGTAAACAGGGAGACGCGCTGCCGACATGATAATAACGTATGGGAACGAGCGATCGGAGTAATGACAACTCGTCCCCATCCATAGCTCCGTGTGAAAGCCGCAAACGAGCGCCGATCAACGATGTCTCGTTGATCGGCACTCGCTGCACCAGCCGAATATCGGAAGGTGTAAAAGGCCCTTAAGGGAAAACAGATTAACCTTAGAAATCTACTCTTCTATATTATCATCAAATGAATTAGACAATAGATTCACATTTTAGGGTGTAGGAGACAAAGTTATATTATGAAAATGATTATATCTCTTGGTGTGGTGATGTGAACAATTGGATACACATAAGATAGTAACTACAAAAGTTAATTGATAATAATTTTGCCTTTTTACACGGGCCCATAATCGGGCAAATGAGCATTCACAGAACTCTTCTTCCCGATAATTGCCTTGTGTGAACAGGGCAACGATCAGCCGGAGAGATGTGCTGCCGACACAATAAAAATATATGGGAAGAGCGATAATATTAACATTTGCCCGTCCCCATGCATTGCTCCATGTGAAAGGAGCAAACGAGCGCCGATCGATGAGCTGTCTCGTTGATCGGTGCTCGTTTACACGGCCCATGTCAGACCATGTAAGAGGACCTTTAGAATAGAAAAATTCACGTATGTATGTGTTTATGGAAACCGCCAATAGACTCTTTAAATGTAGAGCAAAAGTTTTAATTTTTTTATCTAACTCCTCCTCAGTGCAGGGGAGGTAATAGGGAGATGATATTCAATGAGCCTGAGATGCGTGGGTTAAGGAAGTTGAACACCCTTCAACGAATGGTTTAAATGGAGACTATACCTATACTTAGGTTTGGTAATATCAAGACCACTTTAATACAACTCCTCTCAGTTTTTCTTTTTGGAACAGTCTAGTAATAACAGTCTAGTAATAAATGGCAGACTATCTGTAAAGCAGCCGTAACTCTTGGACAAAGTACCCATTCAGGTCTTCTCTGTCACCCTTTTACACATGTTGTGTTTTTCCATATTTGTGTGCTGCTATCATCTCTATGATGCCTACAAAAGTACTTTGTTTGAATATGTACTCCATTTAAAGTGTCTCTAACTGCCACTTATCTTTATGCATTTTGCACAAAGATGTATAATAAGTCTATGTTTTCAGTTGCACTAGTTCATGTGAGGTTATTAGACGCGCGCATGGCAATATGTTGCTAATTGGCATGTGTTTTATGATGACATCAGACATATCAGTCACATAGTTAACCTATGGTTACCCACACAAAAAAACACTCTCTTTTGAGTACTATAGTACGTTACCATCAGTAACTGCTTACGATCCTGCTTCACTATGCTAGATTGCTCTACTAAACCTATTGCTTCCTAATATTATACCGCTGTTAAACTTTGTTTTGTGGCTGTGGTACCTTGTATCACCGTGTCATTCTCACACATAGTGGATTGTTATAAATAATTTGTTACCCCCCAACATCATTATTTAGCATTAACACTTCTATTTTTCCCTTTCTATATGCAGGCTTAATGCTTACATCGGGTACTGTATATCACAAAAAATTTGTTTGTATTTTTTTTCTATGGTTTTCTGTAGCTTGGAAAAGGATTACTGACAGTTCGAAATGTCGCTGCTACATTTCAAATATGCATTGTATTGTGTGAAACCCTAATAAAAATCTGAGTTTAAATAGCAAATTACAAATCTGTAGTGCTGCTCATCATTTGCTCTATATTTTAAGATAACTTAAACAACAGCTGGTGTGAGACTTTCCATATGAACTTTTTTTTTCTTTACTGTGGTGTGGAGTGGGCATGTGGGTCTCGGTATATTTGTAAAAGTATTTCTATGATGTGATTTGTTTGTTTAATATCAGATGTTAATCAAAAAAATAAATTAAAAAAATAGAATAGTTGATCTGTTTCCTGGTGCCTTTAAGAAGCTCGTTCAGGTTTCTTCTGGAATTTCAGAAGAAGGACAATTCCAGAAGGAATGATAAGTTAATAGTTGAAAGTTAACGCAAATGCCATAAGACACTGTTATGATGTTTTGAAATATCATTTATTCTTTTTGTATCAAGTTATTAATTAAATTTAGTTGTTTTATACATGCAAATTCTGTGGGAAGTGACTGTCATTAGGTGTCTTTCTTCCTGTAATCTGTTGCCCACTCCTTGTTGTCAAGCAAAATCTGTCCCTAGTTAATGAGCAGAGGAGACGGACTGCAGAAAGTGGGGTTGTGTATCTTCACAGCCTGACCATAGAAGTCTAAGGAAAGGAGTGGGGGAAGGAGGAGGAGTGAGCAGTGTGAGAGAGACAAATACTGCCCATATAAGTCTATAGAGAAGGGAGAGCAGGAGGAGGGAGCAGGAGCAGAGAGGAGACACAGACGCTGACCGATTGGGGAGGGGGAGCAGGGGGAGGGAGCAGGGAGAGGATACACAGGCTGCTGTTAAAAGTTTTATGTATCCCCAGTGCTGGATTCATAGCTACTCTGCTTATTACTGCTATATAATTTTCTTCATGTTGCTGAAGTTAATATATATCTGTGATAGATAGAGATAGGAGATCAGGATTCTCATCTTTATTGTTTGCTGTGTATAGAAGACATAATAGCACTTAAGCTCCACCCAATAGCTCAGAGAAAAATAAGAATTAGAGACAGTGCCTGCAGAGGGGAAAACTGCTAAAAAAAAAAGCCATGAACAAATCATATATTGTTCAAAAATAGTGTTATTCCTCACGTACACAATTATGACAGCTGATTCTGAAAAGTCACCTGAATCATTACGTATGGTTTAAAGTGGTGCATCTAATGAAAGTCACAATATAAACTTGGAATAAAACATACCAATAAAACAGTACGTATGTAGAGCATACAGATAAAACAGCTTCTATGGTACTAATTATATTGTTTTCTATGTAGTTAGTAAATATAGCAAAGATTTTTAGGCCACGCATACACTTCACGTGGATTTTTAGAAATTCCACAGCAGAAACTTGTATTTTTTGCTGTGGATTGGCCAGCGGATCTACACAAAAATTTGCCTCATTGTAATTCAATGGATCTATTCCATGGTTAATTCACGCAAATATATTCCTGATTGCCCCATTCATAGACATTGCTGGTGGAATGTTAGCAAATTCTGTCAGGATTTGGGCACGGAATCTGTGCCTAAATCTTGACAGTTTCCTCAGTATGTAAACATGGCCCTACTTATTAGTTTCAAGTCTCTTGTTTCTTTGTGAAGCATAATTTAGATCCAGTACATTATATGATAAAAATAATCTCATCCATGGAAATTTTAGAGATAGTATTTGTGGGAGCAGCCATTTTTAAAAGCTGCAACTACTGTGAAGGATTACGTGTGTGTAAAGTAGTTTTTGTTAATGTTTAGTGTGTTTATGACAACTTTTTTAACCCCTTGGAGGCACAGCCTGTTTTGACCTTGTGGCCACAGCCCCGTTTTTCTAATCTGACGTGTCACTTTACGTGGTAATAAGCTTAGAATGCTTTTACTTATTCAAGCAATTCTGAGAATGTTTTCTCATGACACCTTATATTGTACTTTATGTTAGTGGTAATATTTGTTCGATACACTCAATGTTTATTTATGAAAAACACAAAAATTTTGAGAGGATTTGGAAAATTAGCATTTTTTTAAATTTGAAATATCTGCTTGTAAGACAGATAGTAGTCCCACACAAAATAGTTACTACACCCTTAAAAGTATTCAAAACAACATTTATAAAGGTTTTTTTTTTTAAAACCATTTAAGCATTTCACAGGATATAAAGCAAAGTGGAGGGGAAATTTACAAATGTAATTTTTTTTGCAGAAATTCAATTTAAATATTTTTTTCTGTAACACAGCAAGTGTTAACAGAAAAACACAACTCAATATTTATAGCCCAGATTCTGCCATTTTCAGAAATATCCTACATGTGGCCCTAGTGTGGTACTTCACGGAAAAATAGGTCTCAGAAAGGAAGGAGCGCCTTGTGGATTTTTATTACCATATATTTTAGGCACCATGTCCAGTTTTAAGAGGGCTTATGGTGCTAAAACATAAGAAACATCTCCAGAAAGACCCAATTTTGGAAACCAAACCCCTCAATGAATTCATCTATGGGTATTGTTAGCATTTTAACCCCACAGGCGTTTCATATAATTTATTAGGACTGGATCGTGTTTTCAGTAAAATTTTGAATTTTTGCATTTTCACAAGAAATAAAGTATAAAAAGCACCACAACATTAGTAAAGCAATTTCTCCAGGGTATGGCAATACCCATATGTGATCATAAACTGCTGTTTAGACACAAGGCAAGGCTCAGAAGGGAAGGCACATCATTTGGCTTTTGGAATTCAAATTTTGCTGGATTGGTTTCTCGCCACCATGTCGCAATTGCAGAGCCCCTGATGTACCAGTACAGTGGAAATCCCTGAGTAGAGACTCAATTTAGGAAACTACACCGCTTGAGGAATTCATCTAGGGGTACAATGAGAATCTTGACCCCCACAGGTTTTTTCGATTAATTAGCATTGGCAGTGAAAATTAAAGAAATAAAAAAGAAAAATTCCCTAATATTTGTAAAGCAATTTATACCGAGTACGGTAAAACTCAAATGTGGTCATAAAATGCTGTTTGCGCACACGGCAGGGCTCATTTTTGCTTGAATGATTTGCGGATGCCATGTCGCATTTGCAAAACGCCTGATGTATCTAAAACAGTGACCCCATTTTAGAAACTACTCCCCTCAAGACATTCATCTAGGGGTGCAGTGAGGATGTTGACCCCACAGGTGTAAATTAGTGTACAGTGGATGCTGCATAGTGAAAATGGCCATTTTTTTTTCATTAGATATGCCCTTTCAGTGCCCAATATGTTGTGCTCAACTTGTGCCTCTGTAAAAAGACAGCTCTCTAATTATTACACAGTGTTTCCTGGTTTCGGGCTCAGGAGTGAAAGAGCACCATGAGCTTTTGAGGTCTAATTTAGTGATTTACACAGCATTGGTTTACATAGCAGAGGCTCTAATGTGAAATGATAAAAGTACCCTTGAAAAGTGATCCCATATTTAAAACTACACTCCTAAAGGCATTTAATAAGGGGTGTAGTGAGTCTTTAGACTCCATAGGTGTTTTACAGAAATGAATGCACAGCTTGTGCCACTGGAGACAGATACCTCATAAAATGTTTACCAGATTCCCCCCGGAATAGCAATGCCATATGTGTGGACATAAACTTCTGTTTGTGCACAATGTAGGGCTTAGAAGGTAGGGAGTGCTATTTAGCTTTCAGAGCGTCAATTTATTTATTTTCATCCACGCCTTACAAGAGCTATAACTTTTTCTGTTTTTCCATCCAAGTAGCCATATAAGGCCATTTTTGGAACTGTAGTTTTTATTGATACAATTTTTGGGTAAATGTGACTTTTTTATCACTTTTTATTCAATTTTTAGGAGGCAAATTTACTAAAAAAAAAACTGTGATTCTGGCATTGTTTTTTATTTAATTTTCTTTACGGTGTTCACTGTGCAGTATAAGTGACATGTTACCTTTATTCAGTGGGTCAGTACAATTACGGCTTACCAAATTTATATAATTTTTTTTACTACAGGAAGAAATTTTCCCCACTGACCTGCACATCAGTATGTTGTTTTTTTTATCAGCACCTAACTAGAGCCATAACTTATCTATTTTTTTTGGTCTATGGAGCTGTGTGAGTGCTTGTCTTTTGCAGGACAAGCTGTAGATTGGTAGCATTTTGGGACACATGCAAACTTTTTACATCTTTTATTACATTTTTTGGAAGAGGTGATGACCAAAAAACAGGAATTCTAGAATTGTTTTTTATTTATAATTTTCGACAATTAACATGCAGAATAAATTATGTGTTAACTTCTTTCTCCGGGTTGATACGATTACCAAATTCATATAGTTTTTTTTATGTATTACAGCTTTTCCACAATAAAATATATATATTTTTTTTAAAAAACCTTTTGTTTTCTGTGTTGCAATATTCAAACTATATCATAACTTTTTAACTATTGTGTCAACAAAGCTGTGTGAGGGCTTGTTTTATGTGGGACAGGCAGTAGTTTTTATTGCCATTTTGGGTAAAATATGACTTTTTGATCACTTTTGTTTTCTATTTTTTGCGGTAGATTCGACCAAAAAACAGCAATTCTGGCATTGTTTTTATGGCGTTTACTGTCCAGGATACACTACTGCTCATTCATTGTTAATATACATTCGGGCTAGTCGATTGCTCTGTAAAGGATGAACGTGATACATGTACATGCTGAGGAACATGGTTTGGGTAACCCAGTTTTCCGATTAAAATTCAGTTGAACAAGATAAGTAGGCTGCAATGGGTGCTGAAACTTTAGACAAGTTGACTGACAGAATGCCCTGCATTTATCTGCTGTGATCACTGTTAAGGGTGAACACTTTGATTAGAGAAAAATGTAAGTAAATCAAAGCTCAATTTATTTGTAAACAATGATCATGAGTACAAAACATTTATTTGCCTATATACAGTAAATCCATATACATCACAAATTAGCTTCTTTTTTCATTTCCCAAAAAATCGATGATTTAAAGAGTATCATCCACTTCTCTTCAGAACGCCCAGCTTCTGGCAGTGCAGATCTGTGACGTCACTCACAGCTCCTGCATCGTGTCGGCCACATTGGCACCAGAGGCTACAGTTGATTCTGCAGCAGCATCAGCGTTTGCAGGTAAGTAGCTACATCAACTTACCTGCTAACGCCGATGCTGCTGCAGAATCAACTGAAGCCTCTGGTGCCGATGTGTCCTCGCTCGTCTGACACGATGCAGGACCTGTGAGTGACGTCACAGCGTGATCTGGCAGAAGAGTGGATGATACTTCTCATCAGAACGCCCAGCTAGTAAAAGTATTAAAAACGCCCCGATGTACGCACATAATACACGCCCACTTGGACTTTTACTTTTAAACACACCCACTTGGACTTTTGCAAGCCTCATTTGCATAACTACAAAAATGGTCATAACTTGGCCAAAAATGCTCGTTTTTTAAAAATAAAAACGTTACTCTTATCTACATTGCAGCGCCGATCTGCTGCAATAGCAGATAGGGGTTGCAAAATCTGGTGACAGAGCCTCTTTAAGTGGTATATTGAAATTAATAAACAGTGGTGTAAATTATGTGATAGTTTTATAGTTAGGGTTGTTAGGGACGTGGCGATACCATTTAAGTGTAGTTTTTTTTATTTGCTGTTTTTTTCCAATAATAAAGACTTTTAGTTTTTTTATTTTTGTACAACATTTTTATTCATTTATTTTAACTTATGTTTTAGTCCCACTAAGAGACTTGAAGGCCTGAACCCCTAAATGCTATTCCGTTGATGTGCGATGTATTAGAACTGTCTGTTTTACACTAACAGGAAGCCTATTAGTCCCTGCCTCTGGCAGGACTTATAAGGCTTCTGTATTTGGCAGACCAGAGGCCTAACAATTGCGTTGCAGAGGGGCCGATGGGCTATAAACCACTTAGATGCCATGGCTTCTATTGACCGCGGCTCCTAAGGGGTTAATAATCCGGAGCAGACGCTAGAATTAATCGTGGGTGTTACTGCAGATTGTCAGCTGTAATATACAGCTGACAGCTGCCGGCTTCAGAGCCCGTGCCATCACGGAGACGAAACACTACTGCATATATATGGGGCACGTGTCGGGAATGGGTTAATGTAAGTAAGAATATTTATTAGTGAATAAACTCACATTCTTCAATACAGAAGGAATGTAGGAATGCCACAGTAATGAAAATCTGTCAATGTTTCAGTCCTTTTAGGACCTTGATCACGGCAGTAATCTGGGGTGTATTCAAAGCAAAAGTAGCGGCTATGTAACAGATATACCGTCTGTGAAATGGACATATTTTGACAACTGTGGCTTTCCTATGTTCCTTCTATATTGAAGAATATCAATATCTTAAATATGTTTATTCACTAATAAATATTCTAACTTGCATTATAGAAGAGTGCCATGTTTTTTTCAACTGCATAAACATTGATGGACTGAGTCTGTACCACATGGAGGCATCATCCTATTTCAGAGTGCCGAACATAATTATATTTTTGAAGTATTGCGTTTTGCCCTGAGTACCTTCGATAACACAAGTAGACATGAGATAATAAAGGGTTAAAGGACATGGGAAAGAGTAGGTAAAAAAAAGCAAAGGGGCACCAAGAAATGGAAAGGACTAGGGGCAGAAATAAAAGACAGGCTTCACTAAAGAAAGGTACCGATCTAAGTCACACGGAGTCCTAAGGATACATAAATCTTCTAATATTATCATCATCTCAAAGCAAAGGCTATTTAGTGATAGGCAAAGTGCCCTTGAATGCATATTAGTCAGATAAAACAACTGATATGTGCTTCATTGTCAGACATAATGTATATAATTGTTAATTTTACCGATATGTTATAAAAGCCTTTGAAAATGTTTTAAGTCATCTGGAAACAATTCTAACTATTTAGCATATATTTAATCCCTGACCAGCCAAGCTCAATGTGGGCGACAATTCCTGTTTAAAGTCTATCTTTTGATAATACATATGGGCTTAGTTATTGCAAAACCAGGTTGTGAATTTCTTGATTGTTGAGACTTGGGCAATGGCCTAGGAGACCATGGAAGCTGTTAGGAATTTCACACATGTTAAAAGAGTGCACTCTCACAGCCTGAAAAGCACGAAGTACAGCAGGCGATGTCTCTCTCCTTATCCATGCAAGGAAATGGCTCTGCCACCTTTAATCCATCACCAAAAGCTAAACTACTGCCATAACAAGGTGCTCTGGCTTTAGTGATTTCAAATAGAGATTAGATAGTAAATGTCAGCAGAAAAACCTTTGTTGATTCTTGCCCTGATCTGAACTTAAATTTTTTTTGTTGCAAACAATCGCCCTGGCAAGGTCTTTGAAAAAAAAAGTTCTTTTTGCTTCTTTTATTTTTTCACTGACCCACAACTATGCCTACATTTTAAGGACAGTCAAATTTTCATGGCCTGCTTCCCAAAACAACATGAGAACTGAGCAACTATTTATATTACAAATAGAAGCTCTTCACAAAGTCCCCGGCAACAAAGTAACACATTACTGACCCTTCAGGAATGTGAGATCTCAAGGGTGTGTTTTCGAGGTACAAAATAGAACATTTTCTATACAATTTTTTATAAAATGGAGAAGAAAAAAAAATCTATTATCATATTATAGTTATTTTTTTTAATTAGGGAAACACCACACCAACATAAAAACACAAATCCATCTTTATTTGAGATCCAAAATAAATATATAACTAAATAAAATAATCAAATAACTAAAATGCGTAAGTTAAAAACTATCAGACCCACACCTATAGAAAAAAAACCACAACCACAACATAAGGTATATGGTGCTCTCAGACATAAACAACAATTTCATACATGTATAGAATGTCAAATGGTAAGTAATGACCTAATAGTACAGACAGGATATAGATAACAATCAACATTACTAAAATAGAAAACAATGCTATAACATCATAATAGTAAACAAATAATAATACCTATTGTTATATATATATATATATCTTTTTTTTTTTTTTTTGCATAAATTAGTAGTCCATATGAATACAAAGTCTCATTCAGAAACCTCCTCGACCCCCTAAAAGTTCCATCTGTAGTGTTACAGTAAATAGCTAATAAGGAACAGGGGTGGAGGGATTACAGCTGCAACTTCTCCGTCTCTGCATCTGTGAGACTATATGCGTGTTGACGACTCGCAGTGAGCAAGAAGAAATGAAGAGGAAGCAGCACTCGTACGAGCGATGCAGCCCCTTCAAAATAGCTGATCGGCGGGGTCCCAAAAGTCGGACCCCAAACCATCAGCTATTGATGGCCTATCCTGAGGATAGGCCATCAATTTTTATTGGCTGGAAAACTCAACACACAATTTGTAGCAGCCACACTCAGCGTAAAATATAAACAGACCACTGAGGGATATGCTTTATCCAAAGCGGAAATATAACACTAGTCCAAAAACCCACTGCACATTTTACCCAAACTTTTCTTAGGCATCACTAGAGTAGAGAGGGTGTTTATAAATAATTGCTTAACCCCTTAACGACCACCAATACGCCTTTTTACGGTGGCCGTTAAGGGTACTTATGCCAGAGCGCCGCCTTTTCACGGCCAGAATTGCTGTTTTCTGTTCATCCTGCCTTCAAAAAACTTTGATAAAAAGTGATCAAAAAGTCGCATGTACTCCAAAATGGTGCCAATAAAAACTAGAAGTCATCTAGCAAAACACAAGCCCTCATATAGCTGCATCGGCATAAAAATAAAACAATTATGGCTCTTAAAAAATGATGACACAAAAACAAATAATTTTGAAAAGTGTTTTTACTATGTAAAAGTAGTAAAACATACAAAATCTATATAAATTTGGTAAAATCGTAATGACCCACTGAATAAAGTTATTATGTTATTTATACCACACAGTAAATGGCGTAAATTTAAGATGCAAAAAAGAGTGGCAAAATGTATGTTTTTTTCCATTACCCCCCAAAAAGTTAATAAACGTTAATCAATAAATTATATGTACCCCAAAATTGTGGTATTAAAAAGACAACTTGTCCCGCAAAAAACAAGACCTTATACAGCTATGTCGACGCAAAAATAAAAAAGTTAGATCTCTTGGAATGCGACAATGGAATAACGCAAAAAATAGCTTGGTCATTAAGGTTTACCGGCTACCGGGGGTGTGAATAGGGGATACATCTATTTTGTAGGACAAACTATAGGCCATTTTATTTTTGTGGGGGCGTTTTTTGATATGGCGTTATCTACAGAGGGGTTTTATTTGGTGTTATCTACAGGGGGGTCTGTATGGCGTTATCTACAGAGGGGGTCTGTATGGAGTTATCTACAGGGGGGTCTGTATGGCGTTATCTACAGGGGGGTCTGTATGACATTATCTACAGGGGGTCTGTATGGCATTATATACAGGGGGGACTCTGTATGGAGTTATGTACAGGGGGTACTCTGTATGGCGTTATCTACAGGGGGTCTGTATGGCGTTATATACAGGGGGGTCTGTATGGCGTTATCTACAGGGGGGCTGTATGGCGTTATCTACAGGGGGGTGTATGGCGTTATCTAAAGGGGGGACTCTGTATGGCATTATCTACAGGGGGGTCTGTATGGCGTTATCTACAGGGGGGTCTGTATGGCGTTATCTACAGGGGGTCTGTATGGCGTTATCTACAGGGGGGCTGTATGGCGTATCTACAGCGGGATTTGGGGCTGTAAGACGTTATCTACAGTGGGGCTGTATGGCGTTATTTACACGGGGGCTGTATGGCTTTATCTACAGGGGGCTGTATGGCGTTATCTACAGGGGGGCTGTATGGCGTTATCTACAGCGGGGCTGTATGGCATTATCTACAGGGGGGATTTTGGGCTGTAAGATGTTATCTACAGGGGGCTATGTATGGTACTATCTACAGGGGGCTGTGTATGGTGCTATCTATAGGGGGACGCTGTGTGGTGGAATCTATAGGGAGGCACTATCTACATGGGGGGGTTGTGTGATACCCTGCGGAGGGTGGGCCCCAGTCAAAAGTTTGCTATAGGGCCCAGTCTTTCCTAGTTACGCCCCTGTTAAAACCTATATCAAATTGTTTCCACAATCTCATTAAGACCTTTCGGAGCCAATGTTTAGAATGTTTAGAATATATATGTTTAAAGGTTTTCTCTTTTATTTAAGTGTGCAATCTGGTTCTGTATAGAGACCTGCTCAAGGGGTGTAATAGAGACCTCAAATTTACCTTTCTGATGCAAAAGTGAGTGTATCGCTAAACTATGTTTCATAAATCTAATTGTCGCATTATATTTATGTTCATTTAGACTAGATCGTAGGGTCTGAGTGTTTCTACCTATATACTCTAGGCTGCATTGGCAGTCTAACATATATATCACATGTGTAGGTCAAACTGTTTAATTTCACATTTTTAGTCACGTTCGCTGTGATAATATTCTTGTTGTTTTTTATCACAACCCACTAAATAATAACATGCACACAACCGTAATTACCGACCCATTCATTTCTATTTCCGACGAACACCTTCTCGTATATTTACGGGAAGGTGTTCGTGCCGTAGAAACCTTCCGTAAAAAATAGGACATGCCCTATTTTTTTTTTCTGGACTGTGCGCCTGTACTTTATAATGGGAGCACAGCCTTCTGCGGCTGACCGTGCCCGTAATCACGGACCGTGATTACGGGCACAGTCGCGTGCATGGGGCCTTCGAGGATCTCCAGAGTAGCTTCATATTTATACATACCAACGACCAGATTTTTAATCACTAGTTCTCAACATAAATCCTTTGACACAAGTTGAATACGTTTTTAATGCATATCAATAAAGAATTGTGTTCCAGCTTTATAGCTACATCCGCTTTTCCTTCTTTACCCAGTTGAATGGTCACACTTGATCAAAAAAGGACCACAGCAATGATTTCCCTTTGCTCCTTCTTTCATTGAGAGAGCCATAACTAATTAGAAAGTATGCTGGCAATGCAGAGGCATATTAAGGATTTCCCTGAGCTGCCTTTACTAATAAGACCCGATCGTTACTTCCGGTTCTGGTGGAATAAGCATAAATCCTCTCCTCACAGCTTTGGGATCGTTGTGGGGAGGAAATCCACAATTGGAGCCAGACAAAGGTTTTGCCTAGTTACAGCTTGTTTTAAAGTTGCTAAATGTCACCAGAATATGATATCCGCTCAAATTTTGGGTAAATGATTTAGTTTGACATTACAGCTAGAAGAAAACCAAAAAGCGGAATCCTAAATTTCTATTTAATGATTACAGAATGAACGTCAAGCAGAAGCTTGAAAGCATGACATCTTGTTAGAAAGCCAGGTGGCAACCAAAAGGCTTCTAAATTAAGAAAATGTGGTATAGACTCAACTGACATGGATATCATATAATGAGAAATAAAAGAAAGGGCACAAGGTTGGAGTACAACATTGGCTAAGAATTGTAAAGGTAATGTTGCTGAAGAAAAGATGGAGAAGGCTTTCAAAATCTGTGTTTCTATATAAAAGTCTTAGAGGCTTAAGAGGTATCGGAGCATTCAGTTTCATAATCGGTGCTGGATAAAGGTCTGTGAAAGTCCTGACCAAAACACTGTGTCGGAGCTCCCTTTCCCTTGGAGTGTGAATTCACGTTTAAAAACAAGAATGCGTTGAAAATAGAGTAAATAGGCAAAGTGGAAAATAAGTGATGTTCAGGGCATAAGTTGTGGACCCATGGCTGCCTTGCTTTATTATTAAGTCACCCACACTCATAAACAAATGATTTCCTAATATTAAGGGGTAAGTTCACCTTTAGCTGAAAAATGGCCTGTGTTTTAAAAGGGTAAATTGCAATGTTACGATGTAGTAAAAGATTGCAAACACTGTCAGAGGTCCACACGTAGCTTCAAGAACCCTGTTTGTAAACTGTGCTTGGTAGCCATGGGTGGTTGAGATCCCTAGATGTTGGATATCCTTGAGCAATTGCCCTTTTTACCTCCCCGGTAATCCAACCCTGTCTGCAGTTATGTGATTCTAATATTAACAGCCATCTCCCCTTTGTTAACAAATCTTATATAGTTTTATGATATTGTTCTACTCCTGGTAAATAATGTCCATGAGTTCTGCTCATTAGAGGTAATTGTATTATTTTTCAGCTATGATCTTGTCAATATCATTACTGATTGATTTATATGGGTGATTTATTTCGCTCAATTTCTGCTTTAGATGGCAGTGCTCTACCGCATCCTTCCATGGTGTGAGGCATCAGAACTTACTCCTGATCTCTAAGTTCAATTCCAAAGGTAGTAGTTCAAGGATGGAAAGAGGAATCATTAGGATGATCAAAAAGAATAGAGAAGGAGTAGTCACAGGTGAAAAGTGTCAGTTATTCGATGGCAGATGAGCCCACAGAGCATGTTATATAGTTTGAAAATGTGACACCCATCATAGTTCAGTTTTTTGGACAAGTAATTTAACTTATTCCATTCATGTATAACTGCCACTTAATGTTTTATTATAATGTAAATTAATTGCATATTCTTTGTCAAATTAGTGGTATTATTAAGACTGCATTTATTACTGGATAAAAATATGTCTTTTGTGCTTTTTTCAAATAGTTATTAAATCTACTACACAGAGTATGACAATGTGTAAGTATTCTGCTGCCAATAATGCCTCCAGCTTGTGCTAATAGAATTTATTCTCGAACGGATCCTCCTCAGCCAGGACACTAATAAAATTAAAAAAATTTAATACATTGGGCAAATTCCCAAACTGTCATTAAAAAATAAATAAATGTGAAATTTAGTCCAACTGGAGAATGAAAGGAATGAGATTTCATGGCGCTGCCAGAGTATATTTGTTAAAATCTATTAGAACGCATACACAAGTGAGCAAAGGTTTATTTATTAATCTACTTATTTATTTCCATTATTAATATAGAGCCAACATATACTGGAGCGCTGAATATATATATATATATAGTCATCATTCACATTAGTCCTTGCTACAAATGGGCTCTCAATCTATTTCCCAATCTCACACACTAGGCTTAGTTTACCTATCAATATGTATTTGGAGTTTTTAAGCCTATGTAAGAGCAGCATATAGCTCCATATTTCTATTAGCTAAAATGCACAAAGAACATTGTGCAATTTGGCTAATAGGGGCACTGAAAGAATACTTGGGACTAAACATGTAGCCTGTCAATCACTGGCTTTTAGGGCAAGGTAGGTGGAAAGAGGGCTCCCCTCATGAACACGCCGGACTATGAGTCCCATGTATTCATTTAGTGCTTTTATTACCCAAACTCACATCAGTCTCTGCCCCAAATAGGCTCACAATCTAATTTCCTATCTCACACGCACTAGCGCCAATTTACCTATCAGTATATCTTTGGAGTTTTGCGCCATAAAGCATATTATATGCTCTCGTTACTTTGTTTTTGCAATTTCATTATTGTGTATTGTAACTGCTTTCATAAATGTCTGGGCCAAACATATAATGAGACTACTATTAAGGTGAAAGGAAATACACAATGTTTTCAACAATGATAGGTAGTTGCTGTCAGAATGAATTACTGATACTGACATATTTTATAAAGGTTTACAAAGCATCAAGTATGAGGACAAGAAATCAAGTATGATGATTATTTTGACCTAATCTTAACACATGGACCCTTCATGCTGTGGGAAAAATAGTCCTACTCATGACAATCTAACATCATAACACCAAATCTGTCACGTTTATTTGAGATAAGAGAGTGCATTAGTGAACTAATGATTTTTCGTTTTGGTAAAACCTAAACAGAACTTCAACCCAGAATGAATAATTGCCACACATAACATTTTCTACTGTTGAGAAAAAGCTAAGTGGGAAATGGGATGAAATCACACCGACAGATTTTTCTCTAAAGTCATCCACCATGTGGAACGTGCATACGTTATTCTAATGATAAGACATTCTTTAATAAAAAAAGGGATTACATTTTCAAAATATAATGGGCAAATGAAAAATACAATTGCTATTTGATCCATGACCTTGATGAGTGTACATTGATCCTCATCACAAACAGGATCTGCCTTAAAGTCTAGCTGTGAGTTACAGAATTATATGTACATCACTATATTCAGATAATGCTTACCTGCTTTTAATTTTCATAGTTGCCATCTTTTTTGCTGAGGATAGCACTCTGACTTGTGACTTCAGTTTATTTGCTTCATCTAATTGGAGTCTGAAGAAGCCCGAAAGCCACTTGCTTCATTGTCAGAGGCTCAGGCTACTTCTCTATTCCTCCTTAAATGCTTTATACTGCAGCTCTGCTAGTTCAGATTGCCTTCTATGCATAAGCACAAGCCCACCTAAAGTTCACCAGCAACACAATGCAGATTTTCATTAGAGCAAAGCCAGAATGATTAGAATTGGCAAATGACTTGACTACCAGTGAGAAAAATAAGATATGTAACCTTTTACATGTATATTAAATCAAATGAAGGTGAGTCTGTAGATCACTTTTATGGGGGAGCAGTCTGATACAATATCGTGCTGAAATAACTACAAAAGAATGAGTATAAAGTAGTGTTAGAATAGTGTGTACGCTGCATATTCGTTACATACCCAATATAATATTTGACACGTGCTTATCTCTAGTACATGATTAGTAGTTGTAAAAGTAAAAATATCATTATGATCTTCCTTGAGTAGGGCTGAAACATTGCATTTGGTGAATTAATAGATCCTCTACCTTTTTTTTACTAATACTGGAGTGCTGCCTCATAATTGTATATTATTGCTGTTATTAAAGGGAATGTGTTGTTAGCAAAAAATGTTTTGTTTTTTTTAGTTAAACAATTAGTGTGTAGGTGATTAAACATTGTTCTAATTTTTTTTATTTTTTTCACGAGTCAGGAAATATTATAAATTAGAATCTAATTTATAATATTTCCCAGCACTGGTCACTAGATGGAGCAATTCCCAAAATTGCAGCATTGCATGTGGTAAAGCAACCACATTGCTTTATGCTGCAAAATTGGGAAAAAATCCCTCGCCCTAGTGAGCTCTCAGAATCCCCCCCTCCTTTATCCTGGCTAGTGCCGGGAGAAACGAGGGGATTGAACGGTCTAACCTCCTACACTGTGTGTCGCCATTTTTTGAGCTAACACACAGTGTAGTAGGTTAACATACAGTAGTAAACACACTGAAACACGAACATACATAGAAATCACTTACCTGCTCCTGTCGCCGCCGCTCCCTCCGGTCCGTCCGCTCCGTCTGCTGCCGCTGCTCCAAGTGCACATGTCCGGAAGCCGCGACCGGAAGTAGTAATCTTACTGTCCGGCCGCGACTTCCGGTCCACAGGAAAATGGCGCCGGATGGCGCGCAGTTCAACTTGGACTGTGTGGGAGCAGCGCATGCGCCGTTCCCACACAGACGGCGTACACCATAGTGGATGGAACGGGCCCCGTTCGCATTCACTATGGGACTGGGGCTGCCGTACTCCATGTCTGTATGTGTCGTTAATCGACACATACAGAAATGGAGTAAAAAATGGCAGCCCCCATAGGGAAGAAAAAGTGTAAAAATAAAAAAAAGTAAAACACAAACACACAAATAAATATAAAAGTTTTTAATAAAAGACTAAAATCAAACTGATGTTAAAAAAATTCTTTTCGTGACACTATTCCTTTAAGGAGACTGCTCGAGTGTCTGGTGAGGACTTGCACCCTATACTGCATTGGGTGGTGCTGCTTTCCTATGTTTTCTGTGTGTATATATATATATATATATATATATATATATATATATATATAGGAATCACAACAAGAGGTGCACGGAGGCTTTCCGCTGCACAAACGGCTCGTCTGATTGGAAGAATGGCGCATTGTGATCCATTCTGTACTTCAAGTGAAATTGGACATCACTTCCCAAGCCCAGGGCAGCGAACAGAGTCGACAAAAACTCAGAAGGCATTTACACGACGTTGGGCTAGTAGCCAGATGTCCAGCTACAGGTGTTCCATTGACCACACGCCACCGCTCCCAAAGGCTAACATGATGCACAGCGAGACAGCAATGGAGATTGGAATGGAGGTCTATCCTCTTCAGCGATGAGTCCCACTTTTTTCTCAGACACAATGATAGCCAGAGATTGGTCTGGAGACCACGTAGGCAACGCCTTCACAAGGAAACATCACACTGGTCCTACTCCCGAAATTATGGTGTGGGGTGGCATAATTTACAGTAGCCAGACCCCTCTAGTCTTCATTTCAAGTACACTAACAGTTTGACGTTACTATTATTTGGTACAGCCATTTCTCAAAAGTGTCCCAGAAGCCGTTTTTCAGCATCTGCATGGCCGAAATGTGCCACCATGGCCTGCAGTGTCTCTGGACTTGTCTTCCATCGAGGACATCTGGGACGTCATGCGTGCCCAAGTGCATTCAGCATGGCATAACATTCCCCAGACAACTATTAATAACCTCATTGATAGGATGCCAAGGCATGTAAGTGCGTGTATTTCTGTGCATGGCGCTAATACTCGATACTGAATAAATCAAGGTATTTGGAATATTTTGTTTCCATTTTTTAAGAATTTGCATATTATTAACATGTCTATCGACAATTTAAACACTTTTCCTTCTTGGTGTTACAGTTTCAATGTTGAGGAGTGTAAAATCATAATGTCAATAAAAGATATAATTAGAAGGAGATTAAAAGCTTAACCCCTTAACGACCAAGGACGAAAATGAACGTCATGGTCGGCTGCTAGTTCCCGCACCATGACGTTCATTTTCGTCCGCATTTCAAACTGTCACTCTGTGTAAACACAGAGTGACAGACGCGCGCTGACAGTTGTCCCCGACAGCTGAGACATCAGTCTTGCCGGACAGCGGACCATCGCCGCTGATTTCGGCAGTTAACCCCTTAAGTGCGGCGACGGATTGCCGTCGCCGCATTTAAGTGGTTTGAAGCACATCAGCAGCCCCCACGAAGTGATCGTGGGGGATACCGATGCTTGTCACGGCAATCGGAGGTCAGATAATGACCTCCGGGTTGCCATGCACGGAAGCCTCGGAGGAACAGCCTCCGGCCGTTCCTCCTCTGCTTCCTGTCAGTGTGACAGTCACGTCACAATGACTGTTAGAGTACATTACACTACGTGTGTAGTGTAATGTACTCTAGCAGCGATCAAAGCTGCAAGACTAAGTGTCCCCTAGTGGGACAAGTGAAAAAAGTAAAAAAAAGTAATAAAAATGTTTTAAAAAAAGTGTAAAAATAAAAGTTATAAGTTCTATAAACACTAAATGCTTTTTTTCCTATAATAAGACTTTTATTATAGAAAAAAAATTAACACGTTAAAAAAGTACACATATCTGGTATCACCGCGTTCGTAACTAACCCAACTATAAAACTATAATGTTATTTTTCCCGCACGATGAACACCCCAAAAAAAACAATAAAAAACTACGACAGAATCGCAATTTTTGGGGTCACCACCGCTCCCTAAATAAAGAATAAAAAGTGATCAAAAAGTTGCATGTACCCAAAAATAGTACCAATAAAAACTTCTATCCATCCCGCAAAAAACAAGCCCTTACACAGCTTTTTTGATTAAAAAATTAAAAAATTATGGCTCTCAGAATATGGTGACACAGAAATTATTTTTTTTATAAATAAGTCATTTTATTGCGCAAACGCTAAAAAAAAGGACCAAACCTATATACATATGGTATCGCCGTAATCGTACCAACCCGCAGAATAAAGTAAAAATGTCATTTATAGCGTACGGTGAGCGCCGCAAAAAGAAAACCTAAAAAACGGTGTCAGAATTCCTGTTTTTTGCTCAGGATTGCAAAAAAATTGAATAAAAAGTGATCAAAAAAAATTGCATGTACCCCAAAATGGTACCAATGAAAACTACAGATTGTCCCGCAACAAATAAGCCTTCACACCACTCTATTGATGGAAAAATAAAAAAGTTATGGCTCTTGGAAAGCGGGGAGTGAAAATCTAAAATATGAAAGCAAAAAATGGATCAGTCCTGAAAGGGTTAATTCATTTCTAATGAAAACACGTATGACAACATGTTGGGTATTTCCGTACTCGGGAGAAATTGCTTTATAAAAAATGGTTGTTTTTTTCCTCCTTTATCCCTTGTGAAAATGAGAAAATTCAACATTTTAGTGGAAAAAATGTTGATATTAATTTTCGCGCCCTAATTCTAATAAACTCTGCAAAAGACCCGTGGGGTGTAAATGCTAACTATACCCCTAGAAAAATTCCTTGAAGGTTTTTCCAAAATGGGGTCACTTTTGGTGGGTTTCCACTGTTTTGGTCCCTCCAGTGCATTGCAAATGCGACATGGCACCGAAAACCATTCCAGCAAAATCATAAATCCAAATGGCGCTCCTTCCCTTCTGAGCCCTGCTGTGGGTCCAAACAGCAGTTTATTACCACATATGGGGTATTGTCGTAATCGGGAGACATTGCTTTAGAAATGTTGGGGTGCATTTTCTTCGTTATTCCTTGTAAATAATAAAAATGTCTATGTTGTTTCAGAAAAAAAGTACATTTTAATTCTTACAGACTAATTTCAATATATTTAGCGAAAAACCTGTGTGGTCAAAATGCTAACTATACCCCTAGATAAATACCTTAAGGGGTCTAGTTTTCGAAATGGGGTCGTTTATGTGGAGTTTCTATCATTCTGGCAGCTCAAAGCTTCTCCAAATGTACATTGGGGCCTAAAACATTTTCAAGCAAAATAGGAGTCCTGAAAGCCTCCGGGTGTTCCCTTCCTTTGGGGCCCTGCCGTGTGTCCAAACAACGCATTAGGGCCACAATGTGGGTATTTTTGAAAACAGGAGAAAGAGGGTGATAGATTTTGGGGTGTGTTTCTTCATTTTCATGGTCGCTTTACAAAGAAATCGGTCTTCAAACAAATACTTTTATGAAAAAAGTGAAATTATTATTTTTTTCACCTGATATGCATTCAATTTAGCAAAGAACTGTGGGGTCAAAATAATTACTATACCCCTAAATAAATACCTTATGGGGTCTAGTTTTTTAAATGGGGTCGTTTATGGGGAGTTTCTATCGTTCTGGCAGCTCAAAGCCTCTCCAAATGTACATTGGGGCCTAAAACATTTTCAAGCAAAATATGAGTCCTGAAAGCCTCCGGGTGCTCTCTTCCTTTTGGGTCCTGCCGTGTGTCCAGGCAGCGCATTAGGGCCACAATGTTGGTATTTTTGAAAACAGGAGAAACAGGGTGATAGATTTTGTGGTGTGTTTCTTCATTCTCATGGTCGCTTTACAAAGAAATTGGTCTTCAAACTGATACTTTTATGAAAAAATGTGACATTTTTTTTTTTTCACCTGCTATGTATTCAATTTAGCAAAAAACTGTGGGGTCAAAATACTTACTATACCACTAGGTAAATACCTTAAGGGGTCTAGTTTCTAAATGGGGTCATTTGTGGGGGTTTCCACCATTCTGAGACCTATGAGCCTCTGAAAACCTGGCTTGGTGCAGGAAAACAAAATGTACTTCAAAATTTATACAATTATTATTCAATTTGTAAGTCCTCTAAATTGCTGAAAATTTATTTTATTTTTTCAAAAGTGCTGCCAAAATGGAGTAAAGAGATAGAAATATATATTTAATTAAAAAAATTGTACAGTATGTGTGTACATATGTGACCTATTGCAGTTAAAAATAGGGGAAAATGGTAATTTTTACAAAATTTCTTCCATTTTTCTATTTTTTTATTAATTTCCGCAAATCGTATCAGTCTACTTTTACCACTAAAATAAAGTACAACATGTGATGAAAAAACAATGTCAGAATTACTTGGATATTCAAAACTTTCACAGAGTTATTCTCTGATAAAGTCAGACATACCAGATTTGACAAATCTGGCTTGGTCATTAAGGTACAAACATGCCCGGTCATTAAGGGGTCAAAGACACTTTTTTATTGTTTCTATTGATCTGCGTCACAAAAGTCTCTTTAAATCCCCTGTTTTGTACAAACAAATATAAAAAGTCCAAGGGTGTTAATACTATTGTATAGGTACTGTACTATCTTTATCCAGAATACTACAAGTTATACAATTAAATTTTTGCTATGTGTAATAAAAAATATGTTTAGAAATTAAAAAAATGTGTCTGCTTTAGTGAAGTAAGATAGTTTTCTCTACTGTGTGAGTGACATTATGTAACCTGGGATTGTTTATTTGACATCTAAATTAAGCCTGTCAATTATTAGTCGATGCAAAATTGTTTCTATTCTAACAGCACCCTTTTAAATAAACTTTCTCCCATGTCATGTGGTGACTGATGCCTATCACTGATAGTTGTATGTAAGCAAAGCAAAGCTCCTTCGACACTACTCATTGCTATACTGGTTCTAATATTATTTGTCAAACTGAAGAGAGCTTTTGCAAGATGTAAGAGGTCATCAGATAATGTTTTGCCATGAGAACATAGGTCAGTTAATTGAAATGTTTGCTATTTGGAAATCTGCACATATTAGGAGTTATTAAAAAGGATACCCATTGATGATAAACATTAGTTTGCCCTAAGTATTTTTAAAAGAGAATAAATTTAAGAAAAACATGCCCTTGAGCAGTAATCAATATACAGGGTGGGCCATTTATATGGATACACCTAAATAAAATGGGAATGGCTGGTGATATTAACTTCCTGTTTGTGGCACATTAGTATATCGGAGGGGGGAAACTTTTCAAGCAGGGTGTTGACCATGGTGGCCATTTTGAAGTCGGCCATTTTGTATCCAACTTTAGTTTTTTCAATTGGAAGAGGGTCATGTGACACATCAAACTTATCGAGAATTTCACAAGAAAAACAATGGTGTGATTGGTTTTAACGTTACTTTATTCTTTCATGAGTTATTTACAAGCTTCTCTTTGTTTACAGCCAATGACATGTCGCAGAGGTTAACACGTGAGGAGCGGATAGAAATTGTGTTGATGTCTGGTGAACGCAGTACGCAGGTCATTGCAGCAGATTTCAATGCAAGACACCCTATGAAACCACCCATCTCCCATGCTACAGTTTGCAAACTGCTTGCCAAGTTTCGTGAAACTGGTTCAGTGTTGGATTTGCCCAAATGTTGACGCATGAAAACTGTCACTAATGAAGAAACATCAGTGGCTGTCCTAGCTTCATTCAGCAAGAGCCCACAGCGTAGCACTCGCCGCATGTCACTGGAGAGTGGCATCAGTCGAACATCCCTTCGGCGGATATTAGCTACTCACAAATGGCACCCTTACAAACTCCAGCTGCTGCAGCATCTCAACGAGGATGACCCAGATCGGCGCACTGAATCTGCAGAATGGGCAAAACAAAAATTGGAACAGTACCCTCAGTTTACACAGAACATTTTGTTCAGTGATGAGGCAAACTTTTATGTGAATGGTGAAGTTAACAAACAAAACCACCGCTATTGGTCTGACACTAACCCACATTGGATAGATCCCTCCAAGACTGTTGGAACACAAAAATTGATGGTATGGTGTGGTATATGGGGTACAAAGATAGTGGGGCCATTCTTCATCAATGGAAAGCTCAAGGCCACGCTATATCTGAAATTGCTACATGATGATGTGTTTCCCTCTTCATGCACTGAAGCTGGCACGTTCCCTGAGTTTTTCCAGCAAGATGGTGCACCACCACATTATGGGTGTCAGGTCCGAGCATTCCTAGATGAACAGTTTCCTGGAAAGTGGATTGGTCGTCGTGGGCCAGTTGATTGGCCCCCTAGGTCTCCCGATCTGACCCCCTTAGACTTTTATCTTTGGGGTCATCTGAAGGCAATTGTCTATGCTGTGAAGATACGAGATGTGCAGCAACTGAAACTACGGATACTGGAAGCCTGTGCTAGCATTTCTTCTGTGGTGTTACTATCAGTGTGTGAAGAGTGGGAGAAGAGGGTTGCATTGACAATCCAACACAATGGGCAGCACTTTGAACACATTTTATAAGTGATCAGAATCTTGTAAATAACTCATGAAAGAATAAAGTAACGTTAAAACCAAGCACACCATTGTTTTTATTGTGAAATTCTCGATAAGTTTGATGTGTCACATGACCCTCTTCCAATTGAAAAAACTAAAGTTGGATACAAAATGGCCGACTTCAATACGGCTGCCATGGTCAACACCCAGCTTGAAAAGTTTCCCCCCTCCCATATACTAATGTGCCACAAACAGGAAGTTAATATCACCAACCATTCCCATTTTATTTAGGTGTATCCATATAAATGGCCCACCCTGTACAATGACAATAAGCGCCCTAAGCCAAAATGTTTTAATAGTATAGCTAATATTGAACAATTGACAGCACGTGCAGACTAAAATGTGCCCTTTGCCCAGTAATAAACTATAGAAAAAGCTTTTTGAGAGAAAATGTGCCTCTGTGGTTGTGGCTATGTCAGTGTTTGTTATAAGGAGAAGAACTAAGCAGCACATATTATGTGATTTTGCTATACAATTTGTGCCAATATTGAATGTTTAAGCAATTGCTCATCTCCTGTATGGAGCACCAGAACAATGTAACAAAAAAAGGAACATATAATATGGCAGAAAGGTGTTGTTGGCTTGTGCCCCAAAATTAAATGAATAAAAATTAAACACTAACATACATGTATCCCAAAATGGTACGTGTAGAAACTACAACTTGTCCTGCAAAAAAACAAGACCTTTTATTGCTGCAATGACGCAAAAAAAATAAATAAAAAAAAATATTTATTCTGGAATGCCACAATAAAAACTCTACAAATTTTGTCTGTCCTAAAGCCCAAAAATGGTTAGTTCCTTTAGAGATAAAGCGTTTATCCATGTTAAAGTGCTTGTAGGCTACCATAGCCTAGGAATGCATTCTGCTATTATTTCTACCGCTCACTATATCATGTAATTATCCTACATACCAGTAATTATTCTATTTCCTTCCCTTTTTTCTTTATCATCTCTTTATGGGCCATTAACTTTATGAGCCAGTCACTAACAGAGCACAGTCTACCATTGCTGCGACTACTACTCCTATTACTGCTACTACTACAATGGCTAAACAAATTTATTTGTTTTACAGATTTATAGAACCATAATGCTGTCTAAAATCCACGAGGAGACACTCCTCGCCCTAAGGGTATCTGGTCAATGAATAGAAGAAGTGATTAACTACAAACCAAATTGCTTAAGGCAATAATAAAAGACAACAGATTTAAAGAAAGACGTAAAATCTACAGCCAGACAAAAGGTCACACCAGGGCACTTTGAAGATACAGAATGGTAATCTCAAAGCAAGTGTCAACCCACTTAGTTGTAGGTGTATGAAAAAGCTTTCTAATCTTCTAATTTTCTAATCACTAGTCCCATAATTTGAGGAAGTATCTAGTAAGAGCAAGATAACCCTTCAAAGCTTGAGGCTATAAAATGAGATTCCTCTCTCGCTCGTATTTAATTATTTATTGGTAAAGGTAATAGTCATGTGGAATCTTAGGAACTTTGTATGTACTCCCTGAGTTTCTTCCAGGTTTTCTGGTTTTCTCCCATACTCCATAAATACACAGATAGGAAAGTGAGTGAGGATAATTTATGTACGACGCTACGGAATATGTTGACCCTATATAAGTAACAGTAATAAACTCATTAGTCTGGTAATACATTTATACATAATTTAACAGAACTATTAGGCTGTTTCATAAACTGCAAAAATACATAAACATCAAATAATCTGTTAGTCATTAAAATAGCAGATTATCAGTAGAGACTGTGAACTAGCAGTTACGTAAGGAGCTACTTTTCTTTTGTACGTGGTATGGCCCATCAGGTCAGTGCTGCATTAGAATTTCTATTATCTTTAAAAGAGTGCCAGTACTCTGAGAACCATAAAATCACATCTTCTTTATTGAAATATATCTTAACAGTATCAAGCTCTTTGGTGTTTTGTACAGAAAATTCCCTTAGTTAAGCTCTGCAACAGTTTGATGCTTTAAGACATGGCTCAATAAATATGATGCAGATGAATAACTTAACCCCTTAATGACCGCCTATACATACGACCTTTCACGGCAGTCATCAAGAAACTTTTTTCTAGGCCGTCGCCATTTCACGGCGGCCTAATCAACGTCCTGCACGGGTGTTCCTTGCAGGCTGGAGCGGGGGCTCGGTCGTGGGATGATGACCGGGCTCCTGCTCCAACAGTAGCGATCGAAGTTTACTTTGATCGTGACCATTTAACCCCTAAATGCCACAGTCATTAGTGACCGCTGCATTTGAGTTGTTTATAGAGGGAGGGAGCTACCCTCTGTCACCCATCGTCGACCCGCAAATGCAATTGTGAGCCGCCGATGGGGTGCCATGGCACTCGGGGGCCCCCCAGGTCTGCCCAGGCTATATACCTATCAGTCCTAATAGATTGCCTGTCAGTTTTACACTGACGGGCAATAATGCTTTGGTATACGAAGTATAACAAAGCATTTTATCTGCAATCTAAAGATCGCATAGTGAAGTCCCCGAGTGGTATTAAAAAAATAATTATTGTTGTTAAGGATCTGCCAGGCACAGCTTCTGTATCCACGCCCATAGGTAATCAGTCTGCACCTGCTTCTATGTCTGTGAGACTGACTCCATCTTCCACCACTCAGGATGGCAGTCTTAGGAGTGGGAGAGCTTATCACAGCCTGGCCAGACGGAGCTAGCTCCCGCCCTCTGTCTATTTATACCTGCCTTTCCTGTTCCTCCTTGCTTGTGATTCTTCTCTGTTGGTTTCCTGGCCCTGCTGCAGCTTCTTGAACTACTTGTCGCCGCTTCGTATTGACCCTGGCTTACTGACTACTCATCTGCTCTGCGTTTGGTACCTCGTACACTCCTGGTTTGACTCGGCTTGTTCACTACTCTCCTGCTCTACGTTTGGCACCTCGTACTCTCCTGGTTTGACTTGGCTCGTTTACTACTCTTGTTGCTCACGGTGTTGCCATGGGCAACTGCCCCGTTTCCCTTTTTTCTGTGTTTCCTTGTCTGTTGTCTGTCGTGCACTTATTGAGTGTAGGGACCGTCGCCCAGTTGTACCCCGTTGCCTAGGGCGGGTCATTGCAAGTAGGCAGGGACTGAGTGGCGGGTAGATTAGGGCTCACTTGTCTGTTTCCCTATCCCTGTCATTACATAATCACAAGCCCATATACCTACTCTACCCTGGTCCCTCACACCACTATGGACCCCCTTGAGACCCTGGTTCAGCAAATGCAGGGTCTCTCCCTACAGGTCCAGGCCTTGGCTCAGAGGGTCAACCAGCCTGATGCTACCATGGTAGTACCCCTCACCTCACCTCTTGAACCCCACCTCAAGTTGCCTGACCGGTTCTCTCAGGGGACCGGAAGACTTTTCTCTCCTTTCGGGAGGGTTTTAGGCTCTATTTTAGTTTAAAGCCCCACTCTTCAGGTTCTAAGAGCCAGCGGGTGGGTATAATTATGTCCCGGCTCCAGGAAGGGCCCCAAGAATGGGCCTTCTCCTTGGCTCCTGACACCCCTGAACTTTCCTCCCTTGATCTTTTCTTTTCTGCTCTTGGACTCAGTTATGACGAGACTGACAGGACTGCCTTTGCCGAGAGTCAGCTGGTGACCTTACGTCAGGGTAAGAGACCTGTTGAGGAGTATTGCTCTGACTTTAGGAAGTGGTGCGTAGCTTCTCGGTGGAATGACCCTGCCTTAAGGTGCCAGTTTAGGTTGGGTCTGTCGAACACCCTGAAAGACCTGCTAGTTTGCTATCTATCTTCTGACTCCCTAGACCAGGTTATGGCTTTAGCGGTACGACTTGACCGACGTCTCAGGAAACGTCAACGTTTCTTTGTTCTTCCACGGAAGTTTATGTGTTTTCTCCTCTGACTCCCCCATGATGCCTCCCGAGGTTCCGTTGCTTTGTTCTTCCACGGAAGACTCGGAGGTACCTATGCAACTCGGGGCCTCCGTGTCCCCCCAACAACGTAGAGACTTCCGCAGGAAGAATGGTCTCTGCTTCTATTGTGGGGATGACAAGCATCAAGTGAACACCTGTCCTAGGCGTAAGAATAAGCAGCCGGGAAACTTCCGCGCCTAAGTGATCATCGGGGAGGTCACTTGGGCGCACAGGTATTTCCCGCAAATATGAAACTTAATAAAATCTTGCTTCCCTTTCAGGTCTCTTTTGGTGGTAGGTCTGCTACCGGCAGTCCCTTCGTGGATTCAGGGTCATCTGCTAATATCATGTCTGTGGAATTTGCTATGTCTCTAGCTATGCCTTTGATTGATTTGCCTAAACCTGTCCCGGTAGTGGGTATCGACTCCACTCCTCTTGCTAATGGTTATTTTACACAGCATACCCCTGTTTTTGAACTTCTTGTTGGCTCCATGCATTTGGAGCAGTGCTCTGTACTGTTGATGCAGGGATTATCGTCTGATTTGGTTTTAGGCCTTCCCTGGTTGCAGTTGCATAATCCCACGTTTGACTGGAATACTGGGGATCTTACCAAATGGGGTAATCAATGCTTGACGTCATGTTTTTCTGTTAATTCTATTTCTCCCCCTGAGGAGGTGAACACGCTACCTGAGTTTGTTCAGGACTTCGCTGATGTTTTCTTTAAGGAGGCCTCCGAAGTGTTACCTCCTCATAGAGAATACGATTGCGCTATCGATTTGGTACCAGGAGCTAAGCTCCCTAAGGGTAGGATATTTAATTTCTCTTGTCCCGAACGTGAAGCCATGAGAGAGTATATCCAGGAATGCCTGGCCAAGGGTTAAATTCGCCCCTCTACTTCTCCGGTAGGTGCTGGCTTCTTCTTCGTAGGGAAGAAGGATGGTGGTCTTAGGCCATGCATTGACTACCGTAACTTGAATAAGGTCACTGTAAGGAACCAGTATCCCCTTCCTTTGATTCCTGATCTCTTTAATCAGGTTCAAGGGGCCCAATGGTTCTCTAAGTTTGATCTACGGGGGGCGTATATCCTTATCCGCATCAAAGAGGGGGATGAGTGGAAGACTGCGTTTAACACGCCCGAAGGTCATTTCGAATACCTCGTCATGCCCTTTGGGTTGTGTAATGCTCCCGCGGTCTTCCAGAATTTCATAAATGAGATTTTAAGAAATTACCTGGGGCTATTTCTTGTAGTGTACCTTGATGACATACTTGTGTGTTTCCAAGGACTGGTCCTCCCACATTGAGCATGTTAGGAAGGTGCTCCAGGTCCTTCGGGAAAAAAACTGTTTGCGAAGACCGAAAAATGTTTGTTTGGGGTGTAGGAGATAGCATTTTTGGGTCAAATCCTCACTCCTCATGAATTCCGCATGGACCCCGCCAAGGTCCAGGCTGTGGCGGAATGGGTCCAACCTGCCTCCCTGAAGGCGTTACAGTGCTTCTTGGGGTTCGCTAATTATTACAGGAGATTTATTGCTAACTTCTCGGTCATCGCTAAGCCTCTTACGGACCTCACTCGCAAGGGTGCTGATCTCCTCCTCTGGCCTCCTGAGGCTGTCCAGGCTTTTGAGGTCCTTAAGAAGTGCTTTATCTCGGCCCCGGTGTTGGTTCAGCCCAACCAAATTGAGCCATTTATCTTGGAGGTTGACGCGTCCGAGGTGGGATTGGGGGCTGTCTTGTCCCAGGGTACCAGGTCCATCACCCATCTCCATCCCTGTGCCTACTTCTCCAGGAAGTTTTCGCCCACTGAGAGTAAATATGATATTGGCAACCGCGAACTCTTAGCCATTAAATGGGCATTTGAAGAATGGCGCCACTTCCTGGAGGGGGCTAGGCACCAGCTAACGGTCCTTACCGACCACAAGAATCTGGTTTTCCTAGAATCGGCCCGGAGGCTAAACCCGAGACAAGCTCGATTGGCGTTATTTTTTATCAGATTAAATTTTTTGGTTACCTATAGGGCTGGGTCTAAAAATATTAAGGCTGATGCACTGTCGCGTAGCTTCATGGCCAGCCCTACTTCGGAGGAAGATCCTGCTTGTATTTTGCCTCCAGGTATAATCATTTCCTCTATTGGGTCTGATTTAGTCTTTGAAATTGCTGCTGATTAAGGTTCAGCTCCCGGGAACCTTCCTGAGAACAAGCTGTTTGTTCCCCTGCAATTCCGGCTAAGGGTACTTAGGGAAAATCATGACTCCGCACTATCTGGTCATCCAGGCATCCTGGGTACCAAGCACCTCATTGACAGAAACTATTGGTGGCCTGGGTTGCCTAAAGACGTTAAGGCCTACGTCGCCACTTGTGAGGTTTTTGCTAGGTCCAAGACTCCCAGGTCCCGACCAGCGGGCTTACTACGTTCTTTGCCCATTCCCCAGAGACCTTGGACCCATATCTCCATGGATTTTATCACAGATTTGCCTCCATCTCAAGGCAAGTCGGTGGTGTGGGTTGTAGTAGACCGCTTCAGTAAGATGTGCCACTTTGTGCCCCTCAAAAAACTACCCAATGCTAAGATGTTAGCTACCTTGTTTGTCAAACACGTCCTGCGTCTCCATGGGCTCCCTGTCAATATTGTTTCTGACAGAGGGGTACAATTTGTTTCTTTGTTTTGGAGAGCCTTCTGTAAAAAGTTGGAGATTGATCTGTCCTTCTCCTCTGCCTTCCATCCTGAAACTAATGGCCAAACCGAGAGGACTAATCAGTCTCTAGAACAATATTTAAGGTGTTTTATCTCTGACTGTCAATATGATTGGGTCTCATTCATTCCCCTCGCCGAATTTTCCCTTATTACCCGGGTCAGTAACTCGTCAGGGGTCTCCCCCTTTTTCTGTAATTTTGGGTTTAATCCACGGTTCTCCTCCGTTTCACCTGGTAGTTCCAACAATCCCGAGGTAGAGGTCGTTCATCGGGAACTGTGCACAGTCTGGGCCCAGGTTCAGAAGAACCTAGAGGCGTCCCAGAGCATACAAAATACTCAGGCAGATAGAAGACGTTCTGCTAACCCCTTGTTTATGGTCGGGGATCTGGTGTGGCTATCGTCAAAGAACTTGCGCCTTAAAGTCCCGTCCAAGAAGTTTGCTCCCCGGTTTATAGGGCCATACAAGGTCATTGAAGTCCTCAATCCTGTCTCCTTCCGACTGGAGTTGCCCCCATCTTTTCGAGTACACGACGTGTTTCATGCCTCCCTCCTTAAACGCTGCTCCCCGTCCTTCGCTCCCTCGAGGAAACCTCCTGTCCCCGTTCTCACCCCTGAGGGGGTAGAATTCGAGGTGGCCAAGATTGTGGACAGCAAGATGGTCCAAGGCTCCCTCCAGTACCTGGTCCATTGGAGAGGATACGGGCCTGAGGAGAGGACTTGGGTACCCGCCCGGGATGTTCACGTTGGGGTATTGGTCAGGAGGTTACACCTTTGTTTCCCCAATAAACCAGGTCCATCTAGAAAGGGTCCGGTGGCCCCTCATAAAAGGGGGGGTACTGTTAAGGATCTGCCAGGCACAGCTTCTGTATCCACGCCCATAGGTAATCAGTCTGCACCTGCTTCTATGTCTGTGAGACTGACTCCATCTTCCACCACTCAGGATGGCAGGCTTAGGAGTGGGAGAGCCTATCACAGCCTGGCCAGACAGAGCTAGCTCCCGCCCTCTGTCTATTTATACCTGCCTTTCCTGTTCCTCCTTGGTTGTGATTCTTCTCTGTTGGTTTCCTGGCCCTGCTGCAGCTTCTTGAACTACTTGTCCCTGCTTCTAATTGATCCTGGCTTACTGACTACTCTTCTGTTCTGCGTTTTGTACCTCGTACACTCCTGGTTTGACTCGGCTTGTTCACTACTCTCCTGCTCTACGTTTGGCACCTCGTACTCTCCTGGTTTGACTCGGCTCGTTTACTACTCTTGTTGCTCACGGTGTTGCCGTGGGCAACTGCCCCGTTTCCCTTTGTTCTGTGTTTCCTTGTCTGTTGTCTGTCGTGTACTTATTGAGTTTAGGGACCGTCGCCCAGTTGTACCCCATCGCCTAGGGCGGGTCATTGCAAGTAGGCAGGGACTGAGTGGCGGGTAGATTAGGGCTCACTTGTCTGTTTCTCTATCCCTGTCATTACATATGTGAAATAAAAATTAATAATAGGTACACATAAAAAATAAATAAAACTATTTTTTTCCCATAAAAATGGTTTAATTTAGTAAATGTGTAAAAATAAAATAAAAACTATACATATATGGTATCCCCGCAATTGTATTGACTCAAAAAATAAAGTTAGCATATTATTTAAACCGCAAGGTGAACGCCGTAAAAAAAAATCGCAAAAAACAACGTTAAAATTGCTATTTTTTCCATTCCCCGCCCAAAATAATAATAATAAAAGGTTAATCAATAAGTCCCATGTACACCAAAATGGTAGCAATGAAGTTTCGCAAAAAACAAGCCCTCATATGGCGACATTGACGGAAAAATAAAAGAGTTATGGCTCTTAGAATGCGGCAATGCAAAATAAAATTATTTTAGTTCAAAAGTGTTTTTATTCTGAAAAAGTAGTAAAACATAAAAAAACTATACATATTTGGCATTGCCGTAATTGTACCGACCCATAGACTAAAGGAAGCATGTTATTTACGCCGCATGGTAAACGGCGTAAATGTGAAATGCATAGAAGAATGGCTAAATTTTTTTATATTCCCCCAAAAAATGTTAATAAAGGTTAATAAAAACATTATATATACCCCAAAGCGGTGCCATTGAAAAATACAACTCATCCCGCAAAAAATAAGAACTCAAACAGCCATGTCCACGTGAAAGTAAAAATAAAAGCCATGTCCACGATGGAAAAACTAAAAAATTGCTTGGTCATTAGGGCCCAGAACACATACAGAGGGAAGGGGTTAAAGCCCTTTTACCTGAGCCCACCACCTAACCTTCCCGTTCCAATGAATGCAAATGTATCACATCGTATATGATCTATAGTTTAAAAAGTGTTTATTTGTAAAGTTGTATAGGTATTACAGATGAGACAACAGTTTCCCTTTTGAGATTTGCTGCAAAATAGGGTAGTTTCCTGCTGAATATAAAGAAGGGATTCTGATGAGCTGGCAGGTGTCCAACATAAATATGACGACTCACTCTATTAGTCTGATATTAATTTCTTAGAATGCAGTTACAATCACGGTTATGCTTTCTCATATATCAAAGTTGTAGTCTCACAGATGTGTTCTTTTTCATGATGTCTTCCATGATATCATGGTGTAAAACAGTTGTTCTATCACACCCTATTATGACATAATACAGCTATGGGTCAAGTCCGCAGGTAACAAAATGTTTTATGTCATGATGTAACAGAAATATTTTTACTACCCACCCCATTTAACAAGCGTTTGCATGATTTTGGGGATCTTCCAAGATAATTTTCTCTTCTATGTTGATATGGACTGTGCTTTTTTCTCTTCTCTCACTTACTTCATTATTGTCATTCAAATCTTCTGCAAAAATTTGATTTTGGCAAAGTATCTTCTGACATGCATTTGTGTTTCAGAAATGAATAGCCTGTTCTTGTGGGTTTTTATGTTTGCTTTACGGGTCAGTAGCAAGACACTCATTTTCAATGCACTTGACAACATTCAGACATTGTTTAGAAAAAAAAAAAGGTTAAACTGTGAATCATTGCTAGATAAATCAGTAAAATCATTCAAAACTATAATCACGTAATTTTCTTTCACAAATACTTTGGCAAGAATATTGTGGCCAGATTTTAAGAATAAATTACAAGCAAAAATAAATATTGGTTAAAGTAATATGGTTAAAATAACTGATTAATTGCTTTAACCCTTTCCCGTTTTGGCCACTTTTGACCTTCCTGACAGAGCATCATTTTTCAAATCTGACATGTTTCACTTTATGTGGTAATAACTTCGGAATGCTTTTACCTATCCAAGCGATTCTGAGATTGTTTTCTCGTGGCACATTGGACTTTATGTTACTGCTAAAATTTGTTCGGTACATTTAGTACTTAATTGTGAAAAACACCAAAATATAGTGAAAAGTTGAAAAATTTGCATTTTTCTAAATTTAAATGTATCTGCTTGTAAGACAGGCAGTTATACCACACAAAATTGTTGCTAATTAACATCCCCCATATGTCTACTTTAGATTGACATAGTTTTTTGAACATCCTTTTATTTTTCTATGACGTTACAAGGCTTAGAACTTTAGCAGCAATTTCTCACATTTTCAAGAAAATTTCAAAAGGCTATTTTTTCAGGGACCAGTTCAGTTGTGAAGTGGCTTTTAGGGCCTTATATCTTAGAAACCCCCAAATAAGTCACCCAATTTTAAAAACGTCACCTCTCAAAGTATTCAAAACAGCGTTTAGAAAGTTTCTTAACCCTTTAGACGTTTCACAGGAATTAAACCAACGCAGAGGTGAAATTGAGAAATTTAATATTTTTTTGTTGCAGAAATTCATTTGGAATCCATTTTTTTTTGTAACACAAAGTTATACCAGAGAAACGCAACTCAATATTTATTGCCAAGGTTCTGCAGTTTTAGGAAATATTCCACATGTGGCCCGAGTGTGCTAATTTACTGAAGCACCGGCCTCAAAAGCAAAGGAGCACCTAGAGGATTTTGGGCCTCCTTTTTATTAGAATATATTTTAGGCCCCATGTCAGGTTTGAAGGGCTCTTGCGGTGCCAAAACAGTAGAAATCCAACAAAGGTGACCCCATTTGGGAAACTACACCCCTTAAGGAAATTATCTTGAGGTATAGTGAGCATTTTAACCCTATAGGTTTATTACAGAAATTATTGGAAGTAGGCCGTGAAAATAAAAATAGACATTCTTTCAAAGAAAATGTAGGTTTAGAAAAAAAATTCTCATTTCCACAAGGACTAAAGGAGAAAAAGCACCATAACATTTGTAAAGCAATTTCTCCAGAGTAAAACAATACCCCATATGTGGTAATAAACGGCTGTTTGGACACACGGCAGGACTTAGAAGGGAGAGAGCGTCATTTGGCTTTAGGAGCTCAAATTTAGCAGGAATAGTTTGCAGAGGCCATGTCGCATTTGGAAAGCCCCTGAGGGATGAAAACAGTGGAAAACCCCACAAGGGCCCCATTTTGGAAACTACACCCCTTGAGGAAATTATCTAGGGGTATAGTGAGCATATTTACCCCGCAGTTTTTTTGCACAAATTATTGGAAGTAGGCCGTGAAAATTAAAATCTACATTCTTTCAAAGAAAATGTAGGCCTAGCTAAGTTTTTCTCATTTCCACAAGGACTAAAGGAGAAAAAGCAACACAACATTTGTAAAGTAATTTCTCCCGAGTAAAACAATACCCCACATGTGGTCATAAACGGCTGTTTGGACACACAGCAGGGCTTAGAAAGGGAAGAGCGCATTTGGCATTTGGAGCTGAAATTTAGCAGGAATGGTTTGCGGAGGCCATGTCACATTTGCAAAGCCCCTTAGGGACCAAAACAGTGAAAACACCCAAAAAGTGACTCTATTTAGGAAACTACACCACTTGAGGAATTCATCTATGGGTGTAGTGAGCATTTTTACCCTACAGGTGTTTCATAGAATTTATTAGAATTGTGCAGTGAAAATAAAAACAATCCTTTTTCTTCAATAATACGTAGCTTTAGCTCTAAATTTTTCATTTTTTCAACTAATAAAGTAAAAAAATAACCCCAACATTTGTCAAGCAACTTCTCCGGAGTACGGACATACCCCATATGTGGTCATAAACTGCTGTTTGGGCACACGGCAAGGATCAGAAGGGAAGGAGCGCCATTTGGCTTTTGGAACACAAATTTTGCTGGATTGGTTTCTTGACACCATGTCGCATTTGCAAAGCCCCTAAGGTACCAGTACAGTGGGAACTACCCAAAAGGGACTCCATTTGGAATACTGAACCCCTTGAGGAATTAATCTAGTGGTGTAGTGAGCATTTTGACCCCACAGGTGTTTCATAGATTTTATTTGAATTGGGCAGTGAAAATAAAAAAATTAAAAAATTCCAATAAGACGTAGCTTTAGTGCAAAATTTTGGATTTTCTCAAACAATAAAGGAGAAAAAGAACCCCAGCATTTGTAAAGCAATTTCTCCAGAGTACGGCAATACCCCATATGTGGTCATAAACTGCTTTTTGGGCACACGGCAGGTCTCAGAAGGGAAGGAGCGCCATTTCGCTTTTGGATTGCAGATTTTGCTGGATTGGTTTGTGGTCGCTTTGTAGCATTTGCAAAACCCCTGTGGGACCAAAACAGTGGAAACCCCCCAGAAGTGACCTCCTTTTGGAAACTACACCCCTCAAGATATTCACCTAGGGGTGTAGTGAGCATGTTAACCCCGCAGGTGTTTTGCAGAAATTGGTGTGCACTCGATGTTGCAGAGTGAGAATGGGATTTTTTCCATAGATATGCCAATATGTGGTGCCCAGCTTCTGCCACCATGACAAGACAGCTCTCTAATTATTATGCTGTGTTTTCTGGTTTTAGATTCACCCTACATGGGGCACTATTCTTTTGCCTGGACATTCGACAGGGCTCAGGAGTGAAAGAGTACCATGCGAAATTTAGGCCTCATTTAGCGACTTACACAGTATTGGTTCACAATTGCAGGGCTCTGATGTGAAGTAATAAAATAAACCCCTGAGAAGTGACCCATTTTGGAAACTACACCCCTCAAGGCATTTATTAGGGGTGTAGTGAGCATTTTCACCCCATAGGTCTTTTCTATCAATGAATGCGCTGAGGATGGTGCAAAGTAAAAATGTAAATTTTTCCCCAGATATGCCAATTCAGTGGCAAATATGTCGTGCCCAGCTTATGCCACTGGAGAGACACACCCAAATTTTTTTTTAAATGGTTCTCCCAGGTATGGCGGTGCCATATATGTGGAATTAAACTGCTGTTTGGGCACACTGTAGGGCTCAGATCGATGGGAGCACCATTTGGCTTTTGAAGCGTAGATTTCGCTTGGTAGTAGTTTTGTTTGGAATTTTACTGGTATTTCAGTTTATAATGTGGGGGCATATGTAAGCTGGGCAGAGTACATCAGGGGCATAGTCTGGTGGTATAATAATGGGGTAAACAATAAAATAATCCATAGATGTGTGTTATGCTGTGAAGGAATGCTTTCTGCAGAGGCCGGTGTTGCACTGATAAATGGTGTTCTTACTTATACCCCTTTTGGTCCAAACTCCGCATCTTTGCAGTTTTGGGAATTTTGCTGGGAAGTTTTGTCCTGGTATAATACGGGCGCCCTCACTTCCAGCAGATATGTTTTGTCCCTCCCCTTCCTGGTTCCCTAATTTTGGGGCCCAGATAAATCGCCTCTCGAAACAGACGAAATGTTCCCCTCTGAACTGCACAACTGCATATTTTTATTTCTTCACTTATTGGAGCCTTAACTAATTTTATTTTTTCATAGACGTAGTGGTATGAGCATCGTTTTGTTGTGGGACGAACTGTAGTTTTTATTGGTACCATTTTGGGGTACATGGGACTTTTTGATCACTTTTTATCCTATTATTTGGGAGGCAAGGTGACCAAAAAACAGCAATTCTGGCATCGTTTTTTTTGTTTTTTTTATAAAGCGTTCACCATGCGTTATAAATTACATGTTAACTTTATTCTGCGGGTCAGTACGATTCCGGCGATACCGCATTTATAGCACTTTTTTATGTTTTACAATTTCTTGCACAATAAAATTACTTTTGGAAAAATAATGTATTTTTTCTGTCGCCATGCTGTGAGAACCATAATTTTTTAATTTTTTTGTCGATGGAGCTGTATCAGGGCTTGTTTTTTGCGAGACAAGCTACAGTTTTTATAGGTACCATTTTTGGATATATGCGACTTTTTGATCACTTTATTTAATTTTTTTGTAGGGCAAATTGACCAAAAAACAGAAATTCTGGCATTGTCTTTTACATTTTTTTTACGCTGTATAATATTTTTATAGTTTAGGCCGTTACGGTCGCGGCTATACCAAATATGTATGGTTTATTTTTTTCCAATAATAGAGGACTTGATAAGGGATAAAGGTCGATTGTGTTTTATTTTTTTACTTAGTACAGTAAAAAATAGTGTAGTACCGTGTTAGCCAGAAACAATATGCAATGTTAAATACTTTTGTGTCAAAAAAGATAAAAGTATAGTAGGTATGATATCTTTATTGGCTAACCATAAAAGTAATATATGCCAGCTTTCAGAGCACACAGGCTCCTTCTTCAGGTAAACTACCTGAAGAAGGAGCCTGTGTGCTCTGAAAGCTTGCATATAGAACTTTTTATGGTTAGCCAATAAAGGTATCATACGTTCTATAGTTTTGTCTTTTTTGACACAAAAGTATTTAACATTGCATATTTTTTTACTTGAAAGTTTTTCTATATTTTTTTAAAAAAATTTTTACTTTTTTGACACTTTTTTTTTGACACTTTTCTTTAGTCCCACTAGGGGACTTGAAGGTCCAGCTGTCAGATTTTTTTTTTCTAATACATTGCATTACCTATGTATCGCAATGTATTAGATCTGTCAGTCATTCACTGACAGCAAGCCGATTAGGCTTCGCTGACAGGCTAGGCGTAATCGGCTTCCGTAATGGCAGACACGAGGCCATTATTAGGTGTCCTGTTGCAATAGTAGCAGTCGGCAGTTGTACGATTGCAGGGCACAGCTGCCGATCTGCTACCAATCACAAAGATGCAGTAATCGCATCCGATCGCTGGATCTAAGGGGTTATTGGCAGGGATTGGAGCTAGCTCCGGTTCCTGCCATTACAGGTGGATGTCAGCTGTAACATACAGCTGACATCCACCACTGATGACGCCGGCTCAGCTCCTGAGGCAGCGCCATCTTGCCGGCGGCTACGGAAGCATTTCAGGCCCTGCCTCTGGGCGGGGGCTGGAAGTTTTCCATGCTAGGCAGTCTGGGAGGCCACTATTGTGCCTCCAGTTGCCATTGCAGCCACCGACACCCCGGCGATTTCATTGCTGGGGTGTCGATGAGCTGCAAACGCCTTAAAATCGCTTTTGACCGCTGCATTTAAGGGGTTAATGGCGGGGATCGAAGCTTCTGAGTCGGTGCCATGCATTTGTCGTAAGTATGCAACATTTTGCGGGAAGCACTTGCTTTCCATGACGTATACTTATGACAAATGACGGGAAGGGGTTAAAGGCCATCTAAACCTTTGAAAACATTTTTATAAAGGTATGGTATCATATGTCCTGAATGGTTAAAAGGGTTGTATGTAAATTTCTTCCAGAAACAGCGCTACTCTTGTCCATAGGCAGTTTCTGGTATTGCAGCTCAGCCCCAAGTGAATGAAATACCAGCGACTACCATGCCCATAGACAGGAGTGGTGCTGTTTTATAAGCTCATACAACTACATTAACGGTATTTTGTTACATTTATTACCAAACTCCAAATCAATATGTGAGGTTAAGGGGAGATTCACACGAACGTTGCGTTTTTGCGCGCGCAAACAACGCAGCGTTTTGCGAGCGCAAAAACCATTTGACAGCTGCGTGTGTCATGCGTGTCTGATGCGCGGCTGCGTGATTTTCGCGCAGCCGGCATCATAGAGATGAGGCTTGTCAACGCCCGTCACTGTCCAAGGTGCTGAAAGAGCTAAATCTTTCAGCACCCTCGACAGTGAATGCCGAACACAACAGCGAAAAACCTGTAAAAAAAAAAGATAAAGTTCCTACTTACCGAGAACTTCCCGGCCGTTGCCTTGGTGACGCGTCCTTGGTGACGCGTCCTTGGTGACGCGCCTCTCTTGACATCGGGCCCCACCTCCCTGGATGACGCAGCAGTCCAAGTGACCGCTGCAGCCTGTGATTGGCTGCAGCCTGTGCTTGGCCTGTGATTGGCTGGAGCTGTCACTTGAACTGAAGTGTCATCCCGGGAGGTCGGACTGCAGGAAGGAGACAGGAGTAATCGGTAAGTTAGAACTTCGTTTTTTTTTTACAGGTTAATGTATTTTGGGATCGCAAGTCACTGTCCATGGTGCTGAAACAGTTTAACTCTTTCAGCACCATGGACAGTGACTATCTCCTGACGTCGCGTACCGATAATTTTTTTGCCGGGATCGGCCAAAACGAGTTTGGCCGAACCCGGTGAAGTTCGGTACGCTTGTCCGGCTTCGCTCATCGCAAAGACACTCCGTTTGGATGTTCGGAAACAGAAAAGCACGTGGTGCTTTTCGGTTTTCATTCATCCTTTTCACTGCTGTTGCGCGAATCACGCTCGTCCCACGGAAGTGCTTCCGTGTGGTGCGCGTGATTTTCACGCACCCATTGACTTCAATGGGTGCGTGATGCGCGAAATACGCAGAGTTTTTGAACCTGTCGCGCTTTTTGCGCAGCAGACAAACGCTGCGCAAAAAGCACGGACTGTCTGTACTGCCCCATAGACTTGTATTGTCCATGCGTGCCGCGTGAAAACCACGCGGCCCGCACGGACCGAATACACGCTCGTGTGAATCCCCCCTAAGGGTGTTATTAACCCCTTAATGACCCAGACATTTAAAATTTTTACGTTTTCATTTTTCACTCCCTGCCTTCCAAGAGCCATGCTTTTTTTATTTTTCCGTTAGTAGAGTGGTGTGAGAGCTTATTTTTTTGCGAGAGGAGTTGTAGTTTCTATTGGTAACATATAATGTACTGGGAAACTGAAGAAAAATAATTTTACATCTTTTACCGTGCGGTAAAAATGACAAATTAACTTTATTCTGCGGCTCAATACAATTACAGTGATACCAAAATTTATATATCGCTTTTTATATCGCTATTGACCGCGGCATTTAACTAATAGACCATCAATAGCGCGATCTCTGTTCCTGGACATTAGAGCAGTGTGTCATCTGTGATACACAGCTGACACCTGCAGCGTATGGAGCGGGCTCAGCGTGTGATCCCACTCCAAACATCACCCCCGCACCATGACGTACCGGCACGTCATTGGTTGGTAAGGGGTTAAAGAGAGGAGAGTGGGAGGATTGTGTGGGGCTGATATGGATGGAAGGCATTAGAGCTGGAATAATCACAAATATATTGTAGCCTGTTGGAAATATGTATTCAGGGCTGGCTCCAAGTTTGTGGGCCATTGGGTGACAGACTTAGTGGGCTGCTGCAGAATCAACTGTAGCCTCTGCTGCCGATGTGGCCGTCACGATGCAGGACCTGTGAGTGACGTCACAGATCTGCACTGTCACAAGCTGGGCGTTCTGAAGAGAAGAGGATGTTACTTCTCTTCACAGCGCCCAGCTAGTAAAAGTATTAAAAACGCCCCGATGTACGCACATAATACACGCCCACTTGGACTTTTACTTTTAAACACACCCACTTGGACTTTTGCAAGCCTCATTTGCATAATTACAAAAATGGTCATAACTTGGCCAAAAATGCTCGTTTTTTAAAAATAAAAACGTTACTGTAATCTACATTGCAGCGCCTATCTGCTGCAATAGCAGATAGGGGTTGCAAAATCTGGTGACAGAGCCTCTTTAACACATCTGCCTGAAACTGGTTGTTAACATTCATTTTGCCATCCACTAATACCTCCAAGACGTTTCGATTGTCCATTTGCCCAGAGTTGTATTATGGTGACATTTTATCTTTCATACTATATATATTTAAAGAATCACATTTCTCTACTTAATTTGCCACCTCTCCATTCCAGCTTCCAACTTCTCCATATCCCTTAGCTACATGATATTATCCAGTTCTGTGTCAATTATTCTACACAGTTTAGTATCATCTGCAAATGTTAGTATCCTTTGTCTGGGTGGATAATTTGGAAAAAGACATGTATGTTTTGTAGAATTAAACTAGTAATGTGAATATCCAAGATTTTGTCAAGGATCCTTTAGCAGTTACTTGTGAAAGCAATTTTCAAGTGACATAATCGATGAGGTCTTTCCTACATTATTCATAAACCTACTGTATAATTACAGCACCAGTTAAACACTATTAGAAGCATTCTGGAAAGTGTGAGGTTATGTGGAAATAATTTGAAGGGCAAGAGCTGTATATTATATTAAATCTGTATGTGTTTTTTTTTCTTGTTTTAGTTTTTTTTGCATGGTTTGGAGAGATGATGCATTTGATCTCACTATAGGAAAAATCATATGTTCGTCCAAAAAAAATATGTTTTTTCACTTTTCTCTTTTACAGAATTAAGTCGATTGAGAACATATTGGTCAAAACAAAACAGGCGTCAGATTTCCAAAAACCTTCTGTGCATAAAAACAAAGATTAAAAAGATTCTAGTATGTACGCACCTTAATAATGACTGGTAGACCAAATGAGTTACATATCTTTTATGTCCAAACTATCCGTATGTAAACCTCAGGAAGGCCAAAGTGGCTTTTCGTGTGTGATGGTGACATTAGTAGTTCATGATCAGGGACCCTGGACTTCATGCATACAACCTGTTCTAAAAAACATTTCCCTTGGCAACCAATAAGATTCTATCATCTAGTTTTTCATAGCATATTTAAAAATTAAAGAGGCAATTTGATAGGTTGCTTTCGGCGACTCTGACACTTTTTCATAGAAGAGTTTTTATCTATGATGCCTTTTGTGTTTTAACTTAGGCTTCTTTTAAGATAATATATGTAATTTCACATTAGTTTGCTGTGTTAATTTGCTGCTCTGTTGGTAATCCTTTCATTATGTTGACCTATTTCCAGGAGTTTGTCAAGATGTATACTGATGTATGTGAATATAATGTCAATGCAAACAAAGAGCAGCTGTTGTGAGAAAATGTGCCAGTTTGCCATTTGTATTCTCTTTGTTGTACCACAGTTTAAGGGATTGGGGTTAACAAACATAGAATAGTTTCCTATTATTGCTTTAATAAATAATGACAGGATCTTCAGGGTCCGCTGATGTTATTTCTTAGAATTAGTGAAGTAAAATGACATGCTATAAAATATAGCATAAGATAATCAGACTTACTAACAAAGATATAATCAATATATATGCTCCAGTAGCATTTTGTGCTCTGGGCTAGGTACGTTTCACACGAAGAGAAAGGTCCCCCCATAAATTTACCAAAATAGGCAACTCCAGAATATATGTCAACAACACAAAAAAAGAGTTTATAGCCAAACATTAGTATAAATAATGAATATTATTAACACACATTAATACAAGATTAAAAACATGTAAAAAAAAGGACAAGACCCTAGTAAGAAGGATTGGGAGCGGTCACTGGTATATCTAGTGAGAGCATGGGAAATACGGATGCTGTCCACTAGTACCAATCAATACAGAAAAATCCCCTTTTAATTTATAAATAGGTGAGCCAAAAGTAAAAATGCTATGTAGCTCAAACACTCCATGTTATAAGTGAACATTAGGTTATCAGGAGAAGATTCATAGTAAAGTGCCAAGTGCAGTTAAAAGTCGAAACCAAATGACAGCAGCTTACCCATAATGATGGTAGTAAAAGTCAGTGTTCGCTCCAACACATAAGCCCCAACGCGCGTTTCGCAAATCAATTGCTTCCTCAGGGGGAGATGTGCATCTCCCCCTGAGGAAGCAATTGATTATATATAATGTAATCCCATATGAAATTGGTCCCCCCTTTGTATCAAACACAGCTTCCACTCTTCTGGGAAGTCTTTCTACAAGATTTTGGAGTGTGTTTGTGTGAATTTTTGCTCATTCATCCAGAAGAGACTTTTTGAGGCCAGACACTGCTGTTGGATGAGAAGGCCGGCCTCGTAATCTCTGTTCTAATTCATCCCAAAGGTGTTCAATGGGGTTGAGGCCAGGGCTCTGTGCGGCCAGTCAAGTTCTTCCACAATAAAATCAATCAGCCATGCCTTTATAGACCTTGCTTTGTGCACTAGTGCACAGTCATGCTGGAACAGAAAAAGGCCTTCCTTTTGTCTTGGTATGTTGAAGCATTAAGTTTTCCCCTCACTGTACCTAAGGGACTTAGTTCAGGGGGTTACACCACTCCATCCGATGCTTGGCATTGTGCTTGGTGATGTAAGGCTTGCATGCAAATTCTCGGCCACAAAAACCCAAGCAATGAAGCTCCCGACACACATTTTTTGTGCTAATGTTAATGTCAGAGGAGGTTTGGAAATCTACAGTTATTAAGTTATCAGAGCATTGGTGACTCTTATACACTATAAGCCTCAGCACTCAGCGACCCTGCTCTGTAAATTTACGTGGTCTACCTCTTCGTGGCTGAGTTGCTGCTTCAAAGCAGACTGGGGTTTCAAGTTGTGCTGTTCACGCTCTTTTAAAGAAGTACAAAGAAACAGGCAACATTGAGGACCGTAGATTCAGTAGTCGGCCATGGAATCTTAGTGCATCAGATCAAAGACACATCATGCTTACTTTCCTTTAAAATCGGAAGATGTAAAGCGGGGTCATCAGCGCAGAACCGGCAGACATCAGTGGGATCCAGTCACACCCATCTACTATTCGGAGAAGACTGGCCAGAAGTGGTCTTCATGGAAGAATTGTGGGCAAAAGGCCATACCTTCGTTATGGAAACAAGGCCAAGCGACTCAACTGTGCACTAGACTGATGAGTCAAAATATGAAATATTTGGCTGTAACAGAAGGCAGTTTGTTAGCCGAAGGGCTGGAGAGCGGTACAATATTGAGTTTCTGCAGGCAAAAGTGAAGCATGGTGGAGGCGCCTTGCAAGATTTGGGCATCATTTCAGAAAATGGAGTTGGGGATTTGGTCAGGAATCAGGATTAATGGTGTCCTCAATGCTGAGAAATACAGGCAGATACTTATCCATCTTGTAATACTATCAGGGAAACACCTGATTGTCTCCAAATTTATTCTGCAGCAGGACAACGGCCCCAAACATACAGCCAATGTCATTAAGAACTATCTTCAGCGTAAGCAGCCCTGAAAGTGATGATATGGCCCCCACAGAGCCCTGATCTCAATATTATCATCTGTCTGGGATTACATGAAGAGACAGAAGGGTTTGAGGAAGGCTACATCTACAAAAGATCTGTAATTAGTTCTCCAAGGTGTTTGGAACAACCTCCCTGCCGAGTTCCTTCAAAAACTGTGTGCAAGCATATTTAGAAGAATTGATACTGTTTTGAAGGCAAAGGGCGATCACACCAAATATTGATTTGATATAGATTTCTCTTCTGTTCATTCACTCTGTATTTTGTTAATAGAAAAAAACAAAAAACTATTCACTTCTATTTTTAAATGCATTCTTACTTTGCAGCATTTTTCCACAACTACCTAAATATTTTGCACATTACTGTATGCATATATATATATATATATATATATATATATATATATATATATATATATATATATATATATATATATGTAGTAGGGAAGCAGCACTCAAGTAAAAAAAAGGTTTTAATCACCAGAACATCAAACAGCGATGTTACACTCTCTCAATGATAGCTTTTTCAAGCAATCATATATATATATATATATATATATATATATATATATATATGTATATATCTATATATATATATATATATAAATATAGAGAAAAGCGTAGAACACAGCAACGGCACCAGGACTTCAGAGTAGATGAAAGCAAAAAGTGGATTTATTCACCTCAATAAAGCAATGTTTCGGTTCAACAGGAACCTTTCTCAAGCCAGGTTCCTTGGCTTGAGAAAGGTTCCTGTTGAACCGAAACGTTGCTTTATTGAGGTGAATAAATCCACTTTTTGCTTTCATCTACTCTGAAGTCCTGGTGCCGTTGCTGTGTTCTACGCTTCTCTCTATTCTTTTGGGGAATTGATTCACCCCCAGGTAACGAGCACATGGCCTGATTTTTTGGTAACCACTGGAGTGCTGTGTTCATCTACCATTGGACTGTATATATAATATATATATATATATATATATATATATATATATATATATATATATATCTGCATAAATTGCAGACAGTTCGGTTGAAAAAATGGGAAAAGATGTGTATTGGGTTTCTTTAGAATTTTAAAAATCTTTTTTCGCATGAGGGTTGAGATGACCAAAGGATGTAAAGTCAAGAAAAAATACATAAACATACTTGCTACATTCCATAAGAACATGGAGAACACCCACGCAGATAAATCATGTTGGCTATGAATGCCAGGTGTACAAGTTTATCATGCTGTGGCAGCAAGTTAGATAGATATAGATTCTCAGTAGTGGCCAGACAGAGTACAGAGGCTTAATCTATTTTTGAGAAATCATCAAGCAATACAGTTATATTGCCAACTTTTCATTCTCTCTTTCTTTCTCTGTTCTAGGACTGAAGAATAGATACTTTGTTCTAGCTGCTCGCATGATCTCCCATTGCAATGTTGCATGTAAGATGTTACATTTCTTAAAGATTTTCTCCACCTAAATTAAATTTTAGACAAATTGAATTAGTAAAGCCAATTATGACTGGGAATTAAATATCTTGACTGCACAGCCATATCACAGCTTTGAGATGAATAACTGAGTCTATAAGACAGACAGGTTGCTAGGAATAAACTGCTTTTAGATACTTTAAAATATGATTATCAAGCATCAACCAGTCTGTATTTGAACGCTCTTTACTTCAGCTTAGACCATACCTATCATTCCAGGTGAATTTTCAGAATAAGCCATCATGTGTATGCTTGAGTAATAACCCTGTACCACAAAATCATCCGTATCATGCATTTTTTTCTGCTGATTTCATGCTCTGCAGGCTTCATCTATAATTGTCATTTTTTTTCTGAGCTAAGTACCAGAAAATGAGTTAACTACTATGATATTCTCTAAGGCTCTGTTCACATCTGCGTCATCAAGATAAGAGATCTAGCCATTGATTATTTAATGCATTAAAAGTCAAGGTAAAGACAGCGACATCTGTACTTAAAGGAAACCTGTCACCAGCATTTCACCTATTAAACCAGCAATACCTGGTGGAAGTAGGTAAAAAATAATTTTTATGTAACCTATAATTATCTTCTAAGTAGTCTCTGTACCTTTAGTGTTCAGTTTTTTAGTGTTCCTGCACCGTTTGCTGATGAGTATAAAGAGTCATATCTTCATTCTTCAAGCCTTTCCAAGTCAACCCCGCCACCTTACTTTTGATTGACAGCTCCTCGCCTCCCACCTGCACACACGAAATCCCGCGCTTGCACATCGATGTCCTGTTCTGGTGCGTGCGCACACTGGGACACAATAGCGGCGCATGCGCAGTAACTAGATTTCAGGCCCGGACGAAACAGGGAAGGATATCGGACCATACATGACGGACGCCATGTATGGTCCGATACATGATGGATGCATCTCAGAGAAGATTTCACCATTCAGGGCAGGCCAGTTTTATCGGTGGGCGGGCATAAGAAGAGGAACGAATAAGACTGCCGGATTATTACCATAAAAGGCGCAAAATGTTTGCTGACCGTTATTTATGGTCGGAGGAGTTTAGGAGAGGGGATAACGGCAATTAACTTTTGACATCAGCGGACAGCGAGGGGTGAGTAGAGTTCAATAGGTGAAATGCTGGTGACAGGTTCCCTTTAAGAAGGAAAAAGAAAATTATGTTAAAAAAAAAAAAGAAAAAAACAGCAGAAATTCCTCAGCTGTGATTCTGTGTCAATGATAAAGTCTCATGAAAGTCTGCTATGTAGTTTTGTCTATTACAAACAGGGCCACCATTTAAATCTGTGGGCTTCATATAGTCCAATGTACAGGGCCACATGTTTGCATGTCATTGTCTATTAAATTGGGCCAGTACTGTGACTCCAATGCAATCACTGGTAGGCACCAGAGGGCAGCTAACAGGTGAGTGTGTGTGCTCCTTTTTTAATAAAAGCATTAGCCTGAAGCTCCTTACTACAGTGCCACCATGGTAGTCCTGCTTACAAGCAGGATCAAGCATAGGAACATGACAGGTACACGGCACACAGAAAGTCTATTATAGTACATAGTATGAAGATTATGTGCACATTTTATATTCAATGTTGCTATAGAGCCAATATAACAGTAATAAAATAATATAAATAACATAATAAAATGACTCAAATTGGTTTGTTCACATGATTAAATGGAACCTGTCACCAGCATTTCACCTATTGAACTCTACTCACCCCTCACTGGCCACTGCTGTCAAAAGTTCATTGCCATTATCCCCTCTCCTAAACTCCTCTGATCGTAAATAACGGTCTGCAAACATTTTGCGCCTTTTATTTTAATAATCTGGCAGTCTCATTCATTCTTCTTTTTACGCCCGCCCACCCTCGAAAACTGGCCTACCCTGAATGCCGAATACTTGCCTGAGTTAGCGCGCATGCGCCCTTCATGTATGGTCTGACACACTTAACCTGCTTTGTCCGGGCCTCAAATCTATGGTATCCCGCACACACCAGAACAAGACGTCGATGCTCAAGTACAGGATTTCGTGTGTGCTGGGGAAGTGGTGGAGCTGTCAGTCAAAAGTAAGGGGGCGGGGTTAACACAGAAAGTTTTGAGGAATGAAGATATGACTTTTCAAACGAAGATTTGACTCATGCACATTAGCATACGGTGCGGGAACACTAAAAAACTGAATACTAAAGCTAAAGAGACGACTAAGAAGACAATTATAGGTTATATAGAAATGATTTTTCACCCACTACCACCAGGTATTGCTGGTTTAATAGGTAAAATACTGGTGACAGGTTCCCTATAAAATATTAAGTATTTGGATTCTATTATGCAAATATATTTATTTTAAATGTAAGTATAAACGTAAAATTTTCTACAGTAAATATACACAAGATTATTGGAACTGAGGAAAAAGTAATAAAACTTACTTTATTATATTAATAGTTTATAAAGAATTATAAACACAATCAATAAAAGAAGGAGACTTAGCTTTCTTAGTAGTCAAATACAATTTCTAAGTCCACAAAAATAGTGCATTACAAGAAATGTTAATTGAGCAATGACACAAATAGCTACTGTGCAGTGAGTAGGAGTTGCTTGCCAGATGAGTAGTGAAGTACTTTCTCTCATCTTTCACTGATCTCCTGTGCTAGTGAGCGCAGTCTACATCCTAGCATCCCTGCTGGTAGGATCTAACAACTCTTAAAAATTATTTTTTTCCCTTCTAATTACAGAAGGTGAAAGGTGAATTAAAACGAAACGTCTGGCAGGTCTAAGCAAAGAACAGATTTCTCAGCAGCTTGCAGAAAGGAGGCGTTTATTTAAATGGTTCGCAGTTGAATGTACAGATTGCCTGGTTATACTGAAGACAGGGCTAGGAGACAGCACAGCACTGGCAAAGACTAAGGAATGACATGACTGTCTGTAAAACAAACGTCATGGCAAGAGACCACTCTGTGGTACATATTGTAATGAGGCATGACAAATAGGAAATGTGTACTAGGAAGAAAGGGATTCCTAAGGGAGCTATTGAAGGCACTGAAAAGAGAGCTATTTTCTAAACTCCAACAGAGAAGCTAAAGTCAAACCTAAGGAGAACCACACAGAACTGACTTTAAACAGCATGGCATATATTCTCATTCAAGCTTCGCTTTTCCTTGGACTTCACATATTTGCCTCTTTAGCAACAGACACTAGGCAGCCAAGACTTCGCCTGTCCTATAAAGGTAAGATTATGATATTTATTTATTAATTTATTTATTTTTTTAGTAACCATTTTTCTGTAATAGATTTAAAAGAAGCCTTGCTATATGATTTTTATTATTATCTAAATTGACACATTTGGCACAATTATTGTGATTTACAGATATATATTTACTAATGTAGCTGGCAGTATTTACAAATACACATCAATAAACATCACATTGGGGAACTGTTTGAATGGATATAGGAAACTATAATCCCCTCCTTTTCATATTTGATCAAAAGGTTTGGCTTTTGCCTCTTAACTATACACCTTTTTAAGTGTTAAAGCTAGGATTTGTGTATAATATGCTGAAAGACCATTGTACTACACGTGATTAAATGATGTAAAATGAGGACACTAAATGATGCAACCTCAAGCCTAAATACAATTGAATGATAAAATAAAATAAAAATAAAATATGTGTTTGCGTGCGCTGTGTAATTACTGCAATGTACCTGTGAATTAAAGGAAATGTGGTGCTGCAATTCCAGAATACTCAATGCTTCTAGTTCAGATGCCTGTGCTGTGTTACAGATTTCTTCAAGGCTAATATAATCATAAGTGCAACAGTAAACACTCCGTGTCTTCTATGTTACAGGTATAATACTGTCATTACTAGTCATAACAATTTCAGACAGAGCTTATCAAATTGAATCATACTGCCTTATGTATCCATTTAACTTTACTGACTTCTTACCACATGCATAATATAACATAAAAATAAAGTTACATAGGGCCAGGGTTGCCAACTGTTGGTAAATTCATGGACAGTCTGTAGAAAAAAGGAGAGCTTTAGCCGGAGTCTGTGCAGCTTGTGCAGGTTATTGTGATTGTAATTATCATCATTTCCAGGTCACAGTAACTGCTGCTAATGTGTTCTTTATTAGAACTCTGAGTTATAAACATTTATTCCTTATAAACCCTATGACTAATTTTTGGTTTCCAAATTTGGCCACAAACTGTTTGTCTGTCCGTTATTTTGTACAAGTTAACTAGATAAAGAAAATAGATTGACAACCCCGCATTTGACTTAGGATCCTTTTACATGGCCCAATATGGGACAGGAAAATGAGCGTCTATTAACGAGATAGCTCGTTGATCGGTTCCCTTTTGCTCCTTTTACAAGGCGTAATAATCAGTTATGTATGGGGATGAGCGATCGTTAATACACAGGGAGATATGCTGCTGACTAGCGACCGTGTAAATGAGTAGATCAGCCAATGAATGAGCGTTTGTTTATTTATTGACTCATCATTGCCTTGTTTTCACAGGGAAATGATCGAGAATGAGCATTTGTGTGATTGTTCGTTTGCCCGATCATTGGCCCATGTAAAAGGGCCTTTAAACCATGGCCGTAGACAAGAAATAAATGTTGGATAAATCAGATAATTAAAACAGTTTCCCATTAATTGGTCGTGTTTTTCTTCGTCCAAATGCCTAATAATTGACAATCTGTTGAAATTTTGATTAATCTTGTGGATTTCTTTTTGCCAGTAATCACCTGTAACTTGAAGTCTATGTAAAATTAACTTATTACGACCGATCAAACCTCATAAAAGGGGTGCTTTTGTCTTTTCTTCCTTTTGGATTATATGTCTGTACATGATTTTTATTATTACTATGCACTACAAGGGTAGGAATACTATGAAATGCATTTTGACTCTTAAACCTCGTATAATTGGTACATTTTCTTATTCAGCTTTTAGTGACATGTAATTCCTGCTTGGTTACAATGAGTTTCTGAACATTTGCACTTTGAATGAACTGTCCTTTGGATAAAGATGTACTTCTATATAATCATACTTTATCACAATATGTGCAATAATTATGTTCATAGCCTACATCATGTCCTCATTTAACCTGGTGCAAAGACTCCAGTTCCAAAATTTCATCTCTTATCCCAATTCACATAAAAATAATGCAATGAATGGTAGATGCCTCTCTTCTGTATAGTTAGAGATATTCACCAAAACATTTTCCCTTAAAATTATAGTGAAAACTCTTTATGAAAAGTTCAATATTTAAATGTCTGTAAAGTTTAACTCATAGGTACAATGTATCACAGTGATTATGGGCAACGCCACTACGAAGTCATAGCTAGACTTTCCTTCACAAGGGGCAAAGATTTAGTACACTACCCTAGCCATGTATTTAAATACCCTGACCAGGCCCTCGACCTTAGCTACACCTCTGGTTAACAAAGGAGGCTTTAAATTTCCTTTACTAGATAAGCAGGTATATTTCTTACTTTATTAGACACCAATGAGAATCATATATTCTATATATTCATATAGGCATATAGGCATTTAGAACATTGATAAAATGAGTATATATATATATATATATATATATATATATATATATATATATCTCAAGGGGAACATGAGATATAGTGCATTTGGCATGCTGGCATTATTGTGAGTAGGTATGACTAGTGCTTTTGAAACTGGCAATGTAATAGCTCTTCCTCAATTAAGATTATTATTTAAAATCCTTCAGAGGCACAACATAGTCTGTAAGTGAACACAAATAACTCCTTGTGGAGGTTTCAGAGGTACAGGCTTGCTTTTCTTGAGGACCAAAGTAGACATTATCACAGTTTTGGACCACAATTTCTGAAATGTTAATGAAAGTAACTTTTTGTTTATGCTGCTATAATGTACTGTTTTGTGTTAGTACCCTAAAAAAGTATAAATGGAGTGTATTCATATAAATGATATACAATATAACTAATATATAAATAAGGATTTTTTTTATTTCTGAAAGGTTTTCTCATGTAACACATTCATTTGTGTGATGTTTGCACTACAAATGTGTCTCAGTGGGGAATTACTGCAGCATATTTCTCACACTACTAGAGAGTAGCACTATTCTAGACGACAGTATATGTGTCACCTTTTGCTTATGTAAGCAGTGTGGACGATATCAACAAAGACTGTAAGTCACAGGTAGTGATAATTACAACATATCTGTAATTTCACTTCTAAGGCTAAGGCTTCATTCACATCTGCGTTAGGGCTTCGTTCATGGGTTCCATTGGACCTTTCAATCAGGGGAAACCATGAATGGAACCCAAACTGAAACAAACGGAAACCATATCTTTCCTATTTCATTACCATTGATTTCAATGGTAACGCATCCGTTGCAAATGGTTTCCGTTTGTCACCATTCTGTAAGGTTTCCGTTGTATTGCCAGAATCAATAGCACAGTTGACTACGCTATTGATTCCGTCAAAATAACAGAAACCTTACAGACCGGTGACAAACGGAAACCATTTGCAATGGATGCGTTGCCATTGAAGACAAAGGTAATGCTCAGGGAAACCTATGGTTTCCGTTTGTTTTAGTTTGGCTTCCGTTCATGGGTTCCCCTGACAGAAAGCTCAGACAGAACCCATGAACAGTGTCCCGACGCAGATGTGAACGAAGCCTAAGTTTACCTGTAGTATATGTTTACCTCTCTTCTGTCAGAGGAAGAGAGGAACAAAAGATTAAACGGAAAGCAACGGTTCCGTTAGAATTACCATTGATTTCAAAGGTAATTTTTTTGTTTCAGTTGCTTTCCGTATGTCTTCATTTGCTAGGTTTTCATTATTTTCATGGAAACAAAAGTTCTGCAGCCTGCACTTTTTCTTCCGTCAAAAAACCGGATACCTAGCAAACGGAGACCGTTGCTTTCCATTTAATCTTTCGATCCTCTCTTCTTCTTACAGAAGAGAGGTAAAAGTATACTAACGGTAGTGTGAAAGATGCCTTAGATGTTTAGAGACTCCTCTTATGCTAACATTTATTATTATTGCATACCCATCACATACACCCAGTGTCAGCTTCCAGTGAACTCATAGTGGCCCCTGCTATAAGTAGATGATATAGATAGGTAGGCACAATTCTGTTCAACTAAGGCTGTGTTCACATCACCGTCTGTGTTCCGCTGAGGGGTCCCGTCTGAGGTTTCCGTCGGGTTAACCCCATCATCGGAAAGGCAAACGGAAACCTCAGCTTCCGTTTCCCTCACCATTCAACTCAATGGTGACGGAAACCTAGCTAATGGTTTCCGTTTGTCACCGTTGTGACAGGGTTCCGTCGATTTGACGGAATCAATAGCGCAGTCGACTGCGCTATTGGTTCCGTCAAGAACAATGGAACCCTGTCACAGCGGTGACAGACAGAAACCATTAGCTAGGTTTCCGTCACCATTGATATCAATGGTGAGGAAAACTGAAGCTTAGGTTTCTGTTTACCTTTCCGTTGAGGGGTTAACCCAACGGAAACCTCAAACGGAACCCCTCAAAGGAAGGGCAACACTGATGTGAACAGGCCCTAAGCATGCTAATTTGCAAAATTATCCCGGCAGATAAGAGCTACATGCATTATTGAGGTGAAGGAGAGTGAAAACGACCACTCATAGGTTCCGCGTTGTGTAGTATATTCATTATTTTTTGCCTTCATTGTGTTATTGTGGGATGGATCTCCTATCTCACTAGGACTATATTGCAATTTCCATCCCTAAATTACTTACATGTAATACTTGCACGTCATTTCTTCCTGTCCTTCTATTCTATTGAGTTTACCTTGAAATCTGTATGGTATTTAGGATGTTAGCTCTGCCTATAAACTCAAGTGTGTATTATATGTTTTACAGAAGACTATATGGACAAGCCAATTATTAAAATCATTATTAAAATTCTAATCAGAATGATTTATTGAACAGCAGTAATTTCTTAGGCATGCACATGAACATATTTTATTAAAGGTGTATTCACATGTGCAGGTTTTAGTCAGGTTTTTTTATGCCGTTTTTGAAGCTAAAACCAGAAGTGGATTGAAATAAGAGGAGATATAGTATCTGGCCTTTCTACTTTCCTTTAGTGATTCACACCTGGTTATTGACTTAAACAAATCTTCACAAAATACCTGAGCAAAACCTGCACGTGTGAATACATCCTAACAGTGAAGTACCTCTACAAACCACATTTGTTGCAGTTTTACTCATACATTGAGATAAGTTTCCTTAGCTATGTTAGTTAGTTGTACATATCTGTAGACAAAGCATATTGACACCAGATTAACATCTCCAATATTTTCAAAATATTTCTAAAGTAATAGACTAAATGATCTCATACTGATATAAAACCGTGGTATAATTAAGCATGTGCATGATGATCTTGGTAGTAGTGGCTTCAGGATGGCATTGTTTTTTTTTTTAAACTAGATTTTGTACATGAAGACACATCTACCCAGGCCTATAGCGGAATACCATCCATACAGATCAGTCTTTTGGATGCGATATATACAAGCAAATCGCGAAGCCAAAAATCTGTTCTCTTGGTGGATGGGCCATGGTTGGTTTACATACATATGTCTCGTCTATAAGACTATTCTGTATGGATGGGATATGTTCATAACCATTTACAGACAGATCACATTTATTCCATGAATAAAGTGTGTGGACATAGTCATTGTAATGCCCCATCAGCAATCATTACACGTAAGAATATTATTAGATAAAGCATCTTAATAGAGTTTTTTATTGGGGAATTTTAGGCACCTTCAGAGTATTGTTTTCCAACATTCATAAATGCTGAGCCCCCATAAGATTTGGATTCCTATAGAATTCTAAATATCCAAAGAATTATTTATACAATGTTTAAATATTTATAGCTTTTGCACTTAGAATTTACCGTAAGTTGCTAAACATGCCGTTCATGTAATCCCTGAAGGGGTATGCAATACAATTAAAATACAATTTTCATGAATCTTCACTTTTCTGCAATCTTCAAATGAAAGGCTTTGATTTGTGCAGTTCAATGGCGGAAGTTGATTTAGTTAGTGGTCCTGAAGGCTAATGTCCTAAGAAGTACTACCCTATGATAAGATGCAGAAAGGCAGACAGCTTGGTTGCAACTGGAGCAGTCTGGCATTTTTATCTTAACTCCACATACACTAAATTCCCTCCAATATATGTCAAAAGGGAATTTGCCTAAAAATGCTTTATGTGGTGCTATGTAGTTACTGTAAAATATTGGAGTCTCAGATGTTGTTTAAGAACTAGGAAAACCATATGGACCACTAGGAAACAGTTTCAAGGTGCACTAAAAATACTATAGCCACTACTCTTTTCTATAACTTCATTTATTTTGTTAACACTGAATGTCATTATAAAGAGTTTCTTTGTTTCCTTTTCCCCTTACATACGGACATCTGGGCTGTTAATGGTCCTGACTACAGTAGGGTCCAGGACAGGTTCTGTTCTCAGGATGTGCAATGACCCTTTGTTTGATTATCTAGTTGGTAGGTAACAATTTACCTAACAACCTCAGTCATGTACTGGTGAAATGACAGGCCGCTATTTAAGATTGCATTTGTATAGGGAGTTCGTTCTAATTGAATTATTGTGGAATTTATATTACATCATGTTGTACTTTTAATATGCCTATTTATAGCACTGCTCTTCTCCTATGTTGTAAGAAAGCCTTTGGCCACGTTCACACATGGCATAATTTTTCCGCTGCAAATGTTGGTGCAGATTTGGGGTAATTACACACCGAACCTGCAGCAACATTTTCATATTTGACAGGTAATTCAGACGTTGCAGATATCACAGCGGACTTGCCACAGATTTCAGTTTTTGCATTACAAAGGCTGAAATCCGCAGAGAAATTCCGCTGCTTCTCCGCAATAGAATGTGCAGCGGAGGGAAAATTCTGCACCACAGCCTAATTTCCGTACAGTTAATTTCTGCAACGTCTGAACTAAGTTCCCTAAAAATGTATAGAAGCGAATATAATAAACGGCTGCTGTAGAATTTCACTGAGGACTGTCCGCAGCGGAATTCAACAGCAATTCCGCCACGTCTGAACGTGGCCTTTAGAGGCCCTTAACATAAGGTCCAGGTACAAATGAATCTTCTGCACCCCTGAATCTATGCTATTAAAAGATCCGGTCAATTACTGGGGTTACAATGAGACAAGAAAGGAATGTGAATGGCAAATATTTTGTCTTATGCTAGTTTAATTCAGACAAGTTTAGCCTTATTGAATTAGATTGTGGAATATGGCACATCATAAAATTGCTGATCAGAATTCCCTGTAACTATGTATTTATTTGGTCAGACAAAATTGTTGGACATATAAGTATAAAATCAAACAAAAGTGTTAACCTTTTTCCGAAACACAAATAATAACTGGAATACTCTCCTAGGGTAATATTCACAAAATGTTAGAACCTTCATTTTAGGGCTTCCCCTGGGAAGTACAGGTAGTAATGTAGTCAGGGGCCAAGGCTAATTAAAGCCCACACTGACCTGTCATCTGTCCTCTCCTACTGCATGGGGCTCGCAAAGTTACACTGATATTAAATGAATGGCACTAATTTAGTAGGCAAAACATGCAAACATGGGACCATTAACTTCACAGGCCGAAATAAGTCCTCTGTCCCCCCTGCCAAATGACCCACCAAATATATGGTGTGGGTTTTAAAGTAGGCATAAAGGGGGTTATCTGTTCATTGAAAAAAAATAAAACACTACTCACCTTTTTAATCTCCCACCGGTCTAGCTAATCCCCCATGCTGTCCCCTGCCGGTCTTTGTTTAGAAGATACCAGCAATGACATGTGGTGGCTGCACATGACCACTGCAGCCAATCAGTGATCTCAGCGGCATGTACCGTACTACTGGCATCACTGCTCGTGTTTTTTTTTCAAAAACCGGGCAACAGTTTTAAAGATCATATTATGCCCTCTTCCTTTCCTCTCGCAGGGGCCCACAGAATGTTTAGTGATCATGTGATCTCCCTGTCCGAAACTCAGTTGCCCACTAAACGGACATAATGGGTAACCATATACAGATCGGAAGATTGCCCTGACAATTTTACTTTATGAGGTCCATATTTTTCAAATGTCAACCCAGTTTATGTTAGTGCAATAGTGAGTTACATCCCTTCAAAGTCATCATGTCTGGTGCCATACTGTAATGTGTTTATTTGAAATTGATGCCTATGGTGCAGTATAGAGAAGACCAAGACAAATTACAGGTCCTGTTAATTCTACCTATTTCTGACACAAGATTCAATAAAACGAATGTAGTCAAACACTGAGCTGCCTTTATACATGCGGGACATGTCACACACTGCACCAATGTTTTATCACTGATCGATGGTATTGGCCATTTCCATGCCATATTTTATCTACAAAAGATCTTTTAACTTATGTAATGAACAACCAGGGGTGTGGTACTGATAATTTGGGCATTGCCACAAATGTCTTAACTTCACCTCTAAATGTCTTACATCTGGTGCTGATCAGTGCATCAAAGCAACAGACGCTTCATAAGGAGCTTAAGCATTTACGTGATTCAGTGATAGTTTAATACAACTGTACAGATTTTACCTTTGATGTCATCCATCCCAGTAGGTTATTTGCTATTTATGTCCTGCTGTGCTACATACAAAGTACCTTGTTTTCTTCTGCTTTTATAATACTTGTGAAAATAAAGGTTAATGTCTTTATAACTTACACCATTGCAATTTTTTGTGTGTTAAAGTTTTAAAGGACTTTTTCTTTATAGTAATAAATATATCTGATTGGTCAGAAATCGATGTGTGGACATCCAGCTTGAAGCATCACACAATTTAAGGGGTTGTCTCATTAGAGACAATCCCTATAACTTGTGAGCCGCCTCGTTTTGGCTCGGGAAGCCATGTATGGCCAGATATTTCCCCCTAATAGTGTCTATGGTCAGGGGTGTCTCATGAAGAGTATTTATTCCAAAGAATAACCACCTGGAAGCACAAAACTCTTCTAACCGTTTAATTCAAAATGTAATATTTTTATTATTATCATTATGATTATTTTTGTTAATTTTAATCAACTCTAGCAGGTCTTTTATGCATAATCTGAACTTTACAAATGGATTCTCACAAGTTAATCAATTGGAACTGCTTATGTTTGTAACTCTTGTAACACATGACATAACTATCCAAGTTAAGTTGTGTGTAGACGCGTGGTCACAGGTGCCACATTCTGGCGATCATATTGATGATCAGGCATACTTTCATTAAAGCAATAGAAGAAGTATCATTGCTGCTTCCTCTATTGTATAAAGAGCTTTCATTGAGAACAGAACTTCATCTTAACCTTACTGGGTATTCCCTTTTGCTCAACCAGCATCCACTCCATAGAGCCATTTCCAGATTTCATACTAGAAACGGTTAACAAGTGTGAAACAGCTGTACACAAGCTGGAATAAATGGCTCTCTAGTTTTAGACTGTATCACAGACACAGGGGTTAAATGAATCATTTTTAATGCTCTGTCCTTTATCCTAACATGAGGAATAATGTTTTTTAATCCCACCTTATTTTTATAAATTATGATAGGAGTAATGAAATAACAATAACTCCTGTTTTAAGAAAACAATGCTACACTTCTAACATAATGCAATTACACTTTCACTTACTGACTTACGCCTAATGCACACGACCATATGTGCCTCCTGAGTCCCGTCCATGATCCGTGGAAAGATGGGAAACGTACTATCTTTCCAGGAATCGGAGACTCGGGTCCGTTTTCACTGACCTGATTCACCCGCTAAACTGAATGGGTCCGAGTTGCACTCGGTCGTGTGCAGTTGACTTTAAAAGGTGTAAACTTTTATTTTTTACCTAATATGTGTTACATTTAAAAATTTTACCTTTATCAGACTTTCCAAACTGTATAGAAGCTAATCTAAAGTCACTATTGTACAGAAAAATCTGTATCATGTTAGGGATTTGTGAGAGTAAATGATTCCTCAGTTACTGTTCACATTGTACAACTTTAGCACTGCTAGGGATGCCATTGCTTTTATGTGATATCTATGGCAACCTGTGAAATTCACGGTTTACATAGGAAATGTACTGTACAGTGCACATATTTGTGTTTTAGTTTAAGGCCATAGAACATCATCTAAAAAGATTGTTCTATTCATCTATATGGCTTCCATATTGCTTGATAAGCATGCAAGAACATGGCACTGACAAGCTTTTAATGATACATAAGTGATAGATTAAAAGGAATAGATCAGACTTAAATCTAGAAAATATGGCACCATTCTTACTACAAGGATAGCGTATAAGCCCTTTTATTTGTGAAATCAGATATAGTATTGACAAATCAGACACTATATCAACCAAGAATGGATACAATGGCTTTCCCCCATCTCTTCCCTATGTTTTTACAGCAAGGAAACATATATTTGGATAATAAATATTTTTTCATTAACATGAACCTTCCTATAATAATGGACTATAAATGGCAAATGCCTTATTTATGATTACCCTTATAATCGTATTGGCATACATATTGGCATTTTTTTTTTTAAGCCATATCCATGTTACTCTAGGGTCTGAAACTATCAGAAAACCATTGTAGAGATACGACCAAAGTTTCATAAAAATGTATTTACATTGCAATTTCAACCATATGAATGTCCTTGGTAAGGTACTAAATATAGTTGCCCTTTACTATCAATTACATAACTATTAGTCATCTACAATCAAGTTTAGACCTTTTCATAATTTTCACTCTCATATTTCCCAAATGGATGGTTAGAGACATTTTGTTTCTTATTTTGCAAACCACATGTTAGACTTAGGTTTACATATCTGATTTATGTGTCAGCTCCCGTGCATAAACCAGGAAAATGAAATGAAAATGAGTGGGATAAAATGAAAGAAACATGCTGAGCCTTACATGGCTCAGGGAAATAAAATATATGCCATGGAAGCCAAACTAGGGAAAACTGTTAAATGATGCAATGTGGAAAAAGGAAGAAAACATGAACTTTCTGCAAGCCTGTTTGAGATTTGGTGGTTGACGGAATGCAAAAATCTGTGGCTTTGCTAAGTTTATTTGATGTGTCTTACACTGTCATTATGTGCTGTGAGCCTTTGATTATTTTTCATATTTCCTCTTATATGGAATTCTATATTGCCATTAGTGGTTTGGGTGTTGTTTGTTTCCCCCTCACCATATTACAGCAGGTGTTCCCTTCTACTCTTCTTTGAATATGTAGTCAAACGTTGCTTTTATTTCTAAAAATGTTTATTTTATTTCTTAGAATCTTCAGAATCAAATTATTAAAATGAGTCAAAAATACTTCACTGAAAAGTCTCAAATAAAATTTTTATTAATAGGAATTCAATATATTGTTGTATTACATAAAGAGCAAAATATTTAAAAAGCTTGACATTTTTAAATAATGAATGTATTGTGCATGCATGTTTTATGAGGTTAATCGGTTTTACAATGAAGTGTTTTATTGGGTTTACAATTTTACAGCAAACATATCAGAAAAATAAGTAAAAAGCAAAAAGGGCAACATGACCCGTGATTATCACACCGTAAGCATTGAGATTAATCAGTTATTCGCTGGACTAGTGGCAGGTTCACATAACCTGCTTGGTCCCAGTGTTTTTCAGAGTTTGGCACAGGGATTTGATTCAACAGGAAAAAGAGGTGTAACCTTTTCCTCAATGCCTCTCTTCCATCTTATCTATGGCTGGGAGATACATGGCTATTGTGTAATATGTAAATTTGTGAGCATGAGCCCTTTGCCTAAAAGTAAAAAAAAAATATATAAGAAGCACTCATCATCTAGCCAAACAAGTGAATTTTTTTTCTCTCAACCTTGAATGAACATCTGCCCATACTCTAAAACTTTCAAAATACTTTACCCTATGGTACTAGCAAGCTCTCAAAAGATGGAAGAAAAGCTTAATTTATTGCCCTATCCCTCATATTGTTAGTAGGCCCCTTTGCGGAGGAACTCACGGCAGCAGTAAAATGGCAGAAATCTTCACTTTGTGCCCCCTTATAGCTGTGAGGCTCTGTTTATGCCTCATATAGAAGTTAGTACCCCAATTTTTACCCCATAAATTTAGTGCCCTCTGTAGATAGTGCCACACAGCCCCCCTCCCAGGTAGTGCCACACAGCCCCCTCCCAGGTAATGCCACACAACCCCCTCCCAGGTAGTGCCACACAGCCCCCTCCTCCCAGGTAGTGCCACACAGCCCCACCTCCCAGGTAGTGCCACACAGCCCCCACCTCCCTGGTAGTGCCACACAGCACCCCTTCTCAGGTAGTGCCACACAGCCCCCTCCTCCCGGGTAGTGCCACACAACCCCCTACTCCCAGGTAGTGCCACGCAGCCACCCTCCCTGGTAGTACCCCACAAACTTCCTGTAGGTAGCGGATTTGGGGCTCCCTCTAGGAGTGGAATCCCCTGCCAGAGCATTGCCGATGCTCTGGCTGGGGATTCCGCTTCAGGAGAAACCCCTGACGTCATTGTCCATATATGGACAGTGTTATCAGGGGCATCCCCAGATCCATTGTCCCGGGCAGAGCACTACTAGCACTCTGCCTGGGACTCCTGCTCTGTTCCTGACATCACTGTCCGTATATGAACAGTGATGTCACAGGCTTCCCCAGAGACAGAGTCCCGGAGCAGAGACGCTTCTAGTGCTCCGACTGGGACTCCTTCTCTCCTCCTGACATCACTGTCCATATATGGACAGTGATGTCAGGGTCTTCCCCAGAGACGGAGTCCCGGAGCAGATCTGCTTGTAGCGCTCTGCCTCAGACTCCTTTTCTCGTCCTGACATTACTGTCCATACATGGACAGTGATGTCGTGACCACAGCAGCGAAAGCACCCGGTAGCCGAGTGGGCCCCCCAAGGCTAGTGGGCCCCGGCTCTTGCCCAGGTTCTGACGCCGGCCCTGGCTGATTGGATCTTTTATGTGGTCAGAAAATTGGTTGCTTCTCGAATGCACCTCTCCCATTATAAACATAGGATGTATGTACTGCCAACAAGATGCAACTATTTGGGGACAAAAAGTTGTATTGATGTTTGTCAGTCCACATACACTCCGATTTTTGCTCTGTTTAGAAGGAGTAAACAAGCATTGATCGACGAACTGTATTGTTGAATGGCGCTTGTTTACAAGGGCAGAATATCTGCACATGTGAAAGGGCCTTTAGACGTCTCTTCTCAAAATTATTTACATTTAATTCTTTAAATCTTTCCTCATAACAAAAATTCTCCTTGCCCCTTATGAATAACTTTTAGTACAGAATGGTCTTGCCTAACATGCATGATCAGATGGTTTTCTGGACATTTTTTCTGTAGACACATGATAATTGCAACTAATTTAATGCCATTAATCTATGTATTCTTGGAGATAAAATGTAGTATATAGATTAACAGATCTATTGTCTATCTATCTATCTATCTATCTATCTATCTATCTATCTATCTATCTATCTATCTATCTATCTATCTATCTATCTATCTATCTATCTATCTATCTATCTATCTATCTATCTATCTATAAGTCCACCGTCCAGCACCACCAGTCAGAGTATGGGTGGGTGCACGCCACAGGAGCTCGATCACAGCCCCCAGTCTCCTATAGTCGTCCAAGAAAGACAGCACTCCAAGTAACAGTGAAAAAAAGCCTTTTTTTCACTGTTACTTGGAGTGCTGCCTTTCTTGGACGACTATCTATCTATCTATCTATCTATCTATCTATCTATCTATCTATCTATCTATCTATCTATCTATCTGTCTGTCTGTCTGTCTGTCTATCTAATCTAGAAATCTAAAACATGATTTTATGGAATACTAGAATATTAAATTTACTCATTATGGTAATTCCAACATAATTCTAGTAATATCTATTCAAATAGTTACCACATTTTAGTCTAATAATTAAACAGTATATCCTAGATTAAAACATCAAGAAGGAAGAATAAAAATAAGCAATACAACAGAATAGTAAACAATTTATTTATGTCATTTATTCTAGGTAATTAACGATGATTTGTTAAAGTGAACCTGTCATGCCCATTATGATGCCGTCACTAAGGGCAGTATGATGTAGTGATAGAGATGCTGATTTCAGCAGTCTGTTCCTTATCTGCTAATGTGCTGCCATTTCTGAGTAACTTAGATGAAGAGTCCGGGCAGCATTGATAGAGATGCTTTTAGAGTATTCATGGGTTGCCAGCTAGCTCTGTCCACTTCCCGCTAGATCCGCCCACTTTCCACTGATAGGGAGCCATCTGTCTGAAAGTAGGCGGGGCAAGAGGAAAGTGGGCCCTGCTAATAGCAGCTCATAAATACTTCGGACGCATCTCTGCCGATGCTGCCTTTGCTTGTCATGTCAGTTTCTCAGAAACGACTTTAGTAAAGTAAATCTATCACCATTTTATAAAGACCATCAATAAGATGATTATGGTATTATGCTTCAGAGCATGCACCTCCATTCAAAGTGTGTGCCTTATGCTGATTTATGGCACTTCTGTGTCTAAATGGCTGAGAGGCATCACATGATCGCAGTGACAGCTCGGCAGCCGTGACAATATGGAGCTTTTATAGCTAATCAGTCCAGGAAGTACTGCAATAAACATACGGCACATACTTTTTAACTACAATAAATATAACTATCTTATAAATGTACTTTATTATAGTGGTCGGTCAGGTGATAAATTAATTTTACATTTCCTTTAAGCTATGTACTTTAGCAAATCATTTAGTGACTTCCTAGTAATATTAGATTGTAAAAATGATTTATCCTTGTTTTCTATAATCTCATACTTTTTTATCAAGTAATATAAGAATAAATGTTCAACAACACATCCCCACTAAGGCCTTAAGAACATAAAACATTAACATGTAATTTAGTTTTGCAGATTTTCCTATTCTGATATTTATTCCACAACGTAACATTTTATCTTCTATATAGTTGTTTAAAATAAATATTGAAATTAACCTTTGAGCTTCATGTATGTTAAATTAAATCATGTAATCCTTAGCACCAAATATGGCCAAGAAATAACCAAACATATAAAAGATACATGAAGGTATCAACATTTGTATATGAACTCTTTTTGGTCGACATTTACCAATATGGCGGTAGAATATATACTGTACATTACTAATTAGAAACCAAGACATCTCGTTGTAAATAGTTTACTCTCAGAGGAAGATGTTATTAAAATGATGAAAGGCACATGACTCTTTCAGACTTGTTCCGAGATGCCAAATGTTAAGTGCTTTGAACTGCAGGACTGCCTGCTACTACCCAGGACTGTACTGTGTAATCTCAAGAATAGATTAACCATATAGTTCATAACTATCTTAAGGAAAGTGCACTTAATGGTCTATCATTTTATATTACTGTTGTGAAATTACTGAACTATTCATGTGGCTTCACATAAATGACAATGCAAATACATATGTGTGCAATGAGCAGGAATTATATAAGCCTTTTCAATTTTGGTCATGGAAGCTGGAGAAAATTTAGTTTCTAAAGATACATAATGGGGCAGATGTACAACTGTGTCTGGGTCTAGAAAGAGTCTAAAAATGTGCCAAATTGTGGGGCAGTTGGGCCCAATTTTGATGTTTGCACCTAACTAGACACTTTTTAAAAATGATCCAAAAAGAGAATGTGGCTTTGCGAAAAAGGGTCTTAAATGCGCCAATTTGTTGCAAAAAATGCGGGGGGAAAAATGCACAATTTTCTGGTGCAAAAAAAAGTAATATAAGAAAGAGAATAGTGTCTAACAGGTAATGCAAGATACACCAAAATTATCATGCAGCATGCACCACTGGTTAACTTTGGCGCATTTTGTGCATGTGTGGTTTATGTTTACGTTGTCTTATTATTAGACAGCATTAGTAAATGTGGGCCATTGTGTTCAATTACAACCTTATGTTTGCATTTTTGGTGGAAGGGTATGTGCACACGACCTCTTTTCAGACGTAATGGAGACGTTTTTCGCCTCGAATTACGCCTGAAAAGACGGCTCCAATACGTCAGCAAACATCTGCCCATTGCTTGCAATGGGTGTTACGATGTTCTGTGCTGACGAGCTGTCATTTTATGCGTCGCTGTCAAAATACGGCGCGTAAAATGACGGCTCGTCAAAAGAAGTGCAGGGCACTTCTTGGGACGTTTTTGGAGCCGTTTTCTCATAGACTCTATTGAAAACAGCTCCAAAAAAGGCCGTAAAAAACACAGCAAAAAAACGTCGCGACAAACGTGAGTTGCTCAAAAAACGTCTGAAAATCAGGAGCTGTTTTCCCTTGAAAACAGCTCCGTATTTTGAGACGTTTTTGTCTCTGCGTGTGAACATACCCGTACTGTTTATACTTTGTTATTAGTTCTTTTATAATCTAAATGTAATGTAAAGTTCATAAAGTATGCAAACAAGCCACACTGCTTTGGCCAGGGTTTTTAGATAATGGGCTAGAGCAGCAAACTGAAACTTTGCCCGAGGTAAAGTAAAAATAACATTTCAAAATATTTTGTCATGGAAGAGAGGCTTTGCTTCTTATGGAGGTATACCTGTCCATGACGTGGGAGGACTAGATAGCATCTAGATTGTCAAAAATTTTAACCACTATATATTTGTGGTGGTACCTGGCTAGGACTGAGGCTTTCCTGACACCATGGCTGAAATTGCCACTTAGCTAATTAGTTTAGTAATTGTTCTATTAAAAGTTACAAGTGAAGGTTCACAGGTAGAGCCTATAGTCTTGAATTGACCTTAGGAATTCGAAAGCTGCCTAGCCCTTGGACACTGCTGGACTGCTCAACTTCTCATTATGTCCCCATCCTCTATAACACAACTTGGCAGAATTATAGAAAGAAGTCTGTCTGGCATGACATTTTATTTTGTTAGCTTAAGTTTGTTACATGAGTGGTTTTTGGCCACTGACGGTCGGTTGTTACTGTTTGTCACTGGTCTTTCACATCTAACCACATTGTTTTTCTTCTCCGTATATGATCCATCCTTTTTATTCTGGTTATGTTATTGTATATTATATTTAATAAAGATTTTCTACTTTTGTAAATATTTTGCTCATTATTTCTTTAGGGGACATGTTCCCTTATGGTTCGCGTTTAGGTTGTCTCCATGTACAGGTGATACCTCAGTATTGTGCCCCATGTTGTTGTAGATTTTTATACATAATGTATATAACTGAATGAAAGACAAGGAGACATTAATGATGTGCTGGTAGGATCTTCTAATTATCTGCTGGCTTTACACTTGCCAGATATCTTTTGTCATCTTGCAAAATACATTGTAAACATCTGTGCAGTGTTTTACTGTGTTCTTAGATACCATACAAGGGAAGACAGCAAACATAAATATGTCCTCAAGAAGTGGTGAATGTCTCATAATATATAATAGGGGAAAACCGTGCTCTGGTAGGGTATACAATGCTATAAAAAATGATAGAGACAGACTTTTCTATGTTTCATCCAGGTTCCGAAGTAATAGTAGACCAAACAGAATCCTGTTTGGAGTATAAAGTTGTGTTTACACACTACAGTTTTGAAATTATCCCAATCGTGATGTGATTATTATGATTTTTCCTTTACAGCAGTATCTTCCTGTGTTTGCGTGGGTTTCCTCCAGTTACCCAAGTTTCCTCCCACACTCGAATAACATACTGATAATTGGCTTCCTATGAAATCTGTCCTAGTGTGTAGTAAGTTTGATTTTTTGGAATGAGTTTTTACCCACTAGGGACAGGAACTGACGTGAGAGATGGCAGTCTCTGCTGTGGAAGATGTTGGCGCTCAATAAGTCATGTAAAATAAATGAATAATCATTAAAGGGGTATTCCGGTTAATACAAGTTACCTCCTATCCGTAGGGTAAGGGGTAACTTGCTGATCGGTAGGTGTCCGACATCTCGGACCCCTACCGTTTACCAGAACTCAGCCCAAAGTTGCCCGAACCCCAAGTTTGAACCGAGCGTCAGGTCGCTCATGCGCACTGCCGTTCCATTTAGTCTCCATGGCAGCGCCAGAAAAAGCCAAACATTGCACTCGGCTATCTCCGGCGCTCCCATAGAGAATAAATGTAGCAGCAGTGCACATGAGCGACCTGTCGCTCGGTTCAAACTTGGGGTTCGGGCAATTTCAGGCACCCCCTTCTCGTAAACGGTAGGGGTCCAAGCGGACATCTACTGATCAGCAAGTTACCCCTTAACCCACGGATAGGGGGCAACTTGTTGTAACCGGAATACCCCTTTAAGGAAAGTCTGATATTGGGAGACTCCTATTTACATGTGGGGAGCAGCAGCTTTTGACTTACCTGTTTACACGTTTTTTTAATTTTTTATTTCACATTAGATTTTTTTTTATTTTGATGGCAGCAAGTACTGCTGGTTGATCACTACAGAGCATTCACATGTATCTGAGATTGCCACCATATTAAGCCCACTGTAAACATAAAAAGGTACTGGTACCATTAAGAGATAGCAATTAAAGGGGTTTCTCACAACAGTGGTTTATGACATAGCAACTAAATACGCCCCAAAAGTCAGATCAGTGGGGATGTCTGCGATCCAATCAATCTTGGAAATGGGGTGTCTGGTTTGTGTTCTTTATAGAGAGGTAGCCATGCATTTCTGATTACTATTGTTTGAAAAGAATTCTCGATCACTGAGAAAATAGTGCCATATTTAGGTCGAGGGATGCTAAGCAAAGGAATAGAAATACTACATTTATTACTGAGAATGCTGCTCTAAGACCTCCAGCATGTACACAGTTTTCTGTGCTGGCACCAGGTATACTCCTCCCATTGCCACCCTGCCCCTGTTTGACAGTTTATCCCAATAAGCACTTACAAGCTGAAAATCACAATCAGAGGATGGGACAGAAGGAAGGAGTAACAATAGTATAATAAAGAATTCAAAACAATAATCGTAGTGAACAGTTTTTCTGCTTGTATCGCTAATGTGTATGAGCACCAATAGAAAGGCTTTTGAGTGAGCCACAAAATGTAATTGAGATATATCAGTGAGTAAAACTCTGTCACTTCACCTTGAGCCCAAATGCTGCAGTGTTTGTGTTATTCACAACATAAAACAGGCACTTGTAATTTGACTAGAGAATCATTTCACCAGATTAGGATTTCTCGTTGTGTAGAATAAATAAAGACGTTTAATTTTAACAATTTTATTAAGATGTTGCCCCAAATCTGCATATAACAAATTTCCCTTTTGCACCCATTTATTGTTCTAAAATGTTGTTGTTGTTGATGTTATTGTTGCCATAACCTTCTTCACTTTTCCACAAATAGATTAGCTGTTAAATTAAATTATACTAATGAATGTAGTGTTATATCTCAGTTTTACACATTAATGATGTAAAAACTTCAAATCTGCATAAAAATAACATATACATTCAGCTTCTGGTAAACAGGGGCATAGCCACAGTATATACGGTGTGTGGGTAGTAGTTGCAACCGGCCCCCTATTCCTGATGGGATGCATATGCTCCTGAAGCTACATGACAAAACAGCAGCACTGAAAAGAGTGGAGTGAATAGCAGCACAGGTCCCGGTATATAGGACGGTGTCACATCGCCCTATAGACTACAGTATTCCACCAGTGTTCAGACAACTGCACATATCTCCAATAATGTCAAATAAGTGGTATTTATTCGTCAAACATCATTAGCAAAAAAGCAATGTTTCGAGCCATCAAACATGTAGGGTCTTTGTCAAGCTTGTCCGAACACTGGTGGAAAATAGCAGTACCATCTGTAGATGTTGGGGATATCCAATAATATGTGTTATTGGAACAGTGATGAAATTACACTAGACTTTTTAATACAACGCAACTTCGGAAGTATGAAATGCTGATATACAGAAAAAAATAGAGTCTCCAAGGCGCTGCTGCACAGGCCTGATGAAGATGCCGGTGCGGCATTGAAACGCGTAGCCTTGTTTCCAATAAACCACCTATACCTGATATTTTGCTTGCTTATTGCTTCCCCGTGCAGCAGCGCCTTGGAGACTCTATTTTTTTCTGTATATCAGCATTACATTTGCGGTCTTCCTTGGAACACCGGCACCGAGTCCTGGCAGCAGCAGCAACCTTTCTCTCCATCGTTCGTTGTCCTTTGTTTCTAGGTGAGCACCTAATTGGACTTCGGGATTTTACATCCTTTACCATTGGTAATCTACTCTATGTGGCGCCGTGTTTTGTGTCTCTTATCTGGAAGTATGAAATGTAATTGTCGAGGATCTGATGGGCAATTCTATCACGACTATCCTTGCACTGGCAGGAAGGAGCCAAGTTATAGGCAGCAATGCCAGATGTAAATGTGAATGTTGCTACAAATGGCATTTTACATTTACTGATCATGCCGTCGATAATGACTTTTATGATGACATGATCAATCAAGATCAACAGACATGAGCAAATTGTGAAGATACTTGACAAGTGTAAACTGACCTTTTTTTATGTTGTATATTTATCCTATATCGCATAATGTAATACCATAGAGAAGAATACAAAAATTTGTTGACGCTGCACTCTAGTATAACTTAAGGACCAAGCTATGCCTCTTCTATTAAGACTTGCATGAAAAACATTATTACTACAGGGCTATGATACACGATCTGCGGGATTAGTTATACAGCGAATGGTGTTATTTGCATAATATTTGCCTCATAAGTACAAAATAATTACCATATCTTCAGTTCTGTCTTAATCTCTCCACAAGGAAAGTTTGAAGCATGAATATAAATCATCTTTATTAATACACACTGTGTGCTGGTTTGTTTTCCTGCTGTCTACATGTCACTTCCCAAGATGACCTTAATGGGACTGCCCGCTGGTAACAGCAGGAGACTGCTTGCAGAGAACACAAGATGAATCTAATCTTTCTTTGCCTGTAACTATTTTCCAGCTAGAAAATGTGATACTTTACAAGTTCTATTCTATCTCACATCTTTGGAGGCGTGAAAGTTATGTGAAATAGAGATTAGAAGTCGCACAGCAGCCATTATAATAGTAGGAATTGTATTTGAGAACACTGATTTTATTATTTCTATGTCTTTGTTTTACTTTTAGTTGCTACAGTTTATTTATTTATAATGTCATAAAAATCACAGAATTCTTATTTCTGTATAAAATGCTTCTCATGTTTTTCCACTATGGGAGTGTTACTGTTTATAACTGGTTCCCATAAACATCAAAGTCACTTCTATCTATGATCATTGTAATGCATTCATGAATCGTGTGTCATGAGCCCATGTCATATGAGTGGCCATTTGTTGAATTAAGACAAGCGATTGATGGGACTCAAATCCCACAGTTTTCTATTGCCTAAAGTTTATTTCTGTGGCAGCTACTTTGTGTAAAAATTCTTCTCATTGTGTTGAACCGTATGCTTTATTTTCATCCAATAAACAACCTAATGTTAATTGTCTCTCTATGAATAATGTGTGTTTGTTTGTAAATGGAAATAAATTTTGGAACATGGACTGATGTGAAGTGAATACTTTATATGTGAAGAAACAGTAGATAATAAGTGTACATTGTATAGTGTAATGTGTATACATCCTAGCTGAAAAGCAGCTTTGCGGTATGTAATTATTCCCTACTGTTCACTGTAAAGTCAACAGCATCTTTATCCTTGATTCAAGTGTATCCTTTTGATTATTTTATCTTTTACATATGGTGTGTTAAATTGGTCCACATCAGGTAAACACCCTTCTCAAGTTTATTACCACTGGATCAGGCCATCTCCAATATTGTGTTACCAATTAACATTTTATGTAATGAATTCTAGCATAATCTAAGCTTATTTTGTATAGGGTGATAAATATATATTTGAACTTAAAGGGGTATTCCCATTTCCTTATTTACCTGCACTCCATGTCCATCGCTGCCTGCTACTTCTGCATTTGCTGCTCCCTGTGGTAGACGATATGCCACATTCTGATTGACAGTACAGGGCAGGAGAGATGTGATGATGTTCTGTGTGGTTTGCAGCATTATTAAAAAGCACCAGGGCTACTGCGCATAACCTTGATCCATATATAGACCTTAATAGAGTGGCTGAGAGGTGGCCAGGTCAGGAGGTGCACTCTCACGACTCTCACGGCTCACACGAGCCCAGCCATCCTCTGCACTAAATAAATGGGAGAACACTGCGCAAGCAGGGCCACCGTTGCAAGAGCGCAGCAGTGGCCGTAACCCTAGACAACAATCTACCAACAAACAGGAGGACTAAGGCTGGATATGAAGAAATATCCAGCAAATGGGACACTAGATGAGGTTTTACATGGAACAGGATTTCACCATATTTTTTGTATGTGCCATTAATATATTTATATAAATTAATCATGTCCCCCCTTAGTCGTCTTTTCTCAAGGCTAAATAGGTTTAGTTCTTTTAATCTTTCCTCATAACTTAGATTCTCCATGCCCCTTATTAGCTACGTTGCTCTTCTTTATATTTTTTCCAACTCCAGGGCATCCTTTCTATGAACTGGAGCCCAGAACTGGACTGCATATTCTAGATGAGGCCTCACTAATGCTTTGTAAAGTGGTAATATTACATCCCTGTCCCGCGAGTCCATGCCTCTTTTGATACACGACAATATTTTGCTGGCCTTTGAAGCAGCTGATTGACACTGCATGCTAAAATTTAGTTTATGATTTACAAGTACACCCAGATCCTTCTCAACAATTGACTCCCCCAGTGTAGCTCCCCCTAGGACATATGATGCTTGCAGGTTTTTCGTACCCAGATGCATAACTTTACATTTATCTACATTAAACTTCATTTGCCAAGTGGATGCCCAAACACTTAGTTTGTTTAAATCTGCCTGCAATTCACAAACATCTTCCATAGTCTGAACTATATTGCATAGCTTGGTGTCATCAGCAAAAATAGAAATAGTGCTATTAATCCCATCCTCTATACTATTAATAAATAAGTTGAATAATAGTGGTCCCAGCACTGAACCCTGGGGTACACCACTTATAACTAGGGACCATTCAGAGTAGGAATCATTGACCACAACTCTCTGGATATACATATTGTAACAGAGCAGATACTAAGGGGAAGGATTTGGGCCCAGAATTATATATGTAAAAGGTCTGGGTTGCTGGAGTGGAAGAGAATAGTAAACGTTCCACTCCGTCTTCAGGACAGTCCAGGGTTTGGGCTGCCCTATGAGTCCCGTTAGCTGCCAGCTGTGAGGACTCCTTTAAGAAAGGTGTGATCTAAGGCTCCCTGTCTGAGGAAGACCGGTATTGCCAGCCTGTGGGAGTCATAAGCTCTGGTAAGCACATGTGTGTTGTGAGGTGCTGGGCAGAAGGCCTTTCACCCTGATAGCTAGGGAAGCTGTATGTTTAGTTAGAGGCTGAACGGCTTAGGGTTTATTTTTGAACTGATTTGTAAAACTGCTTTTCCTGTATGAAGACAATAAAGCTGGTAGCGGCCAATTTCATACCGAATCCACTGTGTTGGAGTAAAAATACTTATATATATATATATATCTTGACATCTTGTATACCATTCCACCTAGGTATCTTACGTTGTTTATGCGCCATTTCCAATGGTTATGGCCACCGCAGCGGTCCAGCAGTGGTGAATGTGCTTGTGCAGACCAACCATGCTCTATCTAGTTATATAAACCTAGTTGAGTTCTTCGCAGTGCACAATTTTAGAGCATGTTAAGTACTGTTCAATAGAAGGGATTGCTCACAGGCATTAGCCATGAAGCCGTTCTATTCAGCTGCACTCAGCTTCATCGGGAGCACAGAGGCAAATGGTGCTGTGATGTCATCACAGTGACTTTCTTTTGCTTGTTACGTGATGGAAAAGCATCTTAGCACCCATTTAGCTGCATACGTGAGGTCACGAGGGGCAGATCATAGGCAGCAGAAAGTGCAGTGACTTACATAATTTTTTCTATATATATATAGGCTTTGTGCAACAAAAAAAAAAAATGAGGGAGATAGGAATAAACCTTTAGGCTATAGTCACACGACAGTGAAAAATAATGTCCATTAAAAACTGATCAACTGTCAGTTTATCATGCCCATTTTGCATCAGTGGTTCTCTAAATTTTCATCCATTTCCAGTACATCTGTCTGTTTCTAATGGCCGTTAGACATTCTTTTTGCATCAGTTTTTCATGGCTGTTAAAAAAAACTGATGAATTTCATGTCAGGCTTTTTTTGTCCTAGCACCCTGAAAAAAACAAAAGGAAGGTCACATGTTCACCTAGAAACTATTTACAGCCTCCCTGTATATGATGCCACACACCTCCCTGTAAGTGATGCCACACACCTCCTGTATATGATGCCACACAGCCCCCTGTATATGATGCCACACAGCCCCCCTGTATATGATGCCACACAGCCTCCCTGTATATGATGCCACACACCTCCCTGTATATGATGCCACACACCTCCCTATATATGATGCCACACACACCTCCCTGTATATGATGCCACAAACCTCCCTGTATATGATGCCACGCACCTCCCTGTATATGATGCCATGCACCTCCCTGTATATGATGCCACACACCCTGTATATGATGCCACGCACCTCCCTGTATATGATGCCACATACACCTCCCTGTATATGATGCCACACACACCTCCCTGTATATGATGCCACACACCTCCTGTATATGCTACACACCTCCTGTATATGATGACACACACTTCCCTCTATATCATGCCACACACCTCTCTGTATATGCCACACAGCCCCCTGTATATGATGCCACACATCTCCCTGTATATACCACACATCCTCCCTGTATATGCCACACAGCCTGACGTGAATGCCCTAAATACTCACCGATGCAGCGCTGTCTTCACGGGATCTGTGGCGACGTGATGACACTCACCGATGTAGCTCGTCTTCACGCGCGGTCTCTCGTCTTCACGAACCCGGGAAGATGAGAGACCACACCTGAAGAGGTCGGCGCTGCATCAGTGAGTGTCATTGTGTCGCTGATAGCCAGCAAGGGAACTAGTAGTGCCCTTGTCAATCCCCATGTCACAGAAACGTTTTTAACGGTTGTTACATGTATTGACAGCCGTTAAAAATGGATTCATTGACTTCTATGGGGGCCGTGAAAACTGACAAAAATAGGACATTCTATTTTTTCACGACCATTATTCATGGCCATCATTTTCTGAAAACGGCCATGTGACGGCCGTTAAAAGAATGGCCGTCACACGGCCGTTTTTCACTGTCGTGTGAATAAGGCCTAAATTGTACAGATATATGTAACTAAATATCTAATACACACACATAAAATAAGTTTAGAATTTAAAATGTGCAAAATGTGATACAAGAAAAACAAAGCTTTTTCCCCTCTAGTATGATTTCTTTCAGATGGCTCATGCCAACATACTTAATTCATTTGCCATTCCAACCATTCCAAATGTAAAGCTTATGTAGCTCTCTCTAGCACAAATAAGGGTTTCTTTCTCTTGTCTAATTGCGATAAATGTATGTTTCATTGATCATTTCCAAGTCACGCTGCCATTATCATCCAGAGTCTATCCGTGGTTAGAACAGGAATTGAGTTTCACACTTGAATTCAAAAAGATATTTTCAACTTTTAGTGTAGCACAGCACATCTGTTTTCTTTTTACATCCTGTGATTTGTGAGGTTTCTCAGGTCATGCCATTGGTTTTCTCCACATTTTACCAATACTGTACTTCTCCCTGCACTGAGCAGACATTCTTAAAGACATGTTAAAATGTTAAATGACCAATTCAGCCCTATTACTTTGTTATTTATAAATGTATATTTTAAACAGGCTACTATATGGCTGCAATAACTTCATATACATCAATACCCATATCTAGTCTATATAGAAACTGGTATACATGTATATTTCTAAATAAACAATGCTGCCCTCTATAGTTATGCTTCCAAAAATCAGCAATCTATATTATATTAGTATATACTAATATAGTCTAATTAGACGTTCAGCGCAGATTTTGTACATTATTAAGCCACGCTGCCTTGTTTGGCAAAGCCATCTCCATGGATATCATGGCGCTCCCATTTTAAAAATGACCGCTGATGGAGGGGCATATGATGTCACATCCATCAGCAAACTCCGTTACAAACCACGGCAGAGGATATTAGCACGTGCGCACTGTTTTTCAATTATGGTTGCTGATGGATGTGTCTGGTCATCAACGGCCATATTCATGATGGGAGTGGAGTAGGCTTTGTCTAGTAAACGGTGTGACTTAACAAGTAAGAATATATTAGTAACTTACATATGGTTATGTTTCCAAAACATTTGTCAAAATAAACATAATGCCCCTAACCCCTTGAATCAGAGTTGCCTTCAATATGTCTGGAAAAGCCGAGTGAACATAAAGAAGGAAAAATTTTATTTAAACATCCTTATAGACCACTGGATTTCAAGAAATATATTACAACTCAGAATGCTTAGTAAAGGCTTCCAAGGCACATTACTATTGTTTCATTACATTATTGCATGATCCTTAACTGTCTACATTGTATATTTCACAACTGCTAAAATCTGCTTTACTGAGAACTCAGAATGCATACATTTTACTTTAAAAGAATGTGGAGAATTGTTACTGATGAACACTATTAAATGGGTTAAGCTGTGTATAAGTAAAGAAATCCTCAAAATATGGCCTTTGGGAGTTCTCTGGAAAATTTTGGGGAATGTCTTATAACATGAATATGGAAAACCAACTGGTTAAATAGATGATTATAATAGAAGGCTATTTAGGGACATGTCAAATACGCCATTAAAGTACTGCTTTTAAACTTTGCACTCTCTTGGTAAATCCCAACTCACACTTATAAAGGAGGTCCCAATATGGATGTAATACACATGGAAATGGTCATTCTGAGACTACATTCATTTCTATGTGTCAGAGTAAAATGCAGCACTTTAATTGCTCATTTGACGTGTCTCTTAGGACCTAGTGTGATGACCAGGCCTCACTAATGGCAGTCATGTTTATTAGCAAAATGACACTTTATGGTAATATGTATTAATTTCCTTTTCTGTAAGAAAGAACAATGTGTCCGTAAGAGGAATGGAACACTTGTACACTTTTGACCTTATATTTATAAACATTACATTTTCAGGCATGGTCAAATGTCTTCAAATTTACACAATTATGCCAATATATATAATAGGGGTGATGTGTTTTATTATTTTAACACTGTGTCTCAAGTGTCAATCTGATTCCAACAAAAAAAAATTAAGCAAATTCATCAGAAAATATATTGATTTTAAAGAGTTACAGTATCTGTTTTAGACAACCCTTGTCCTATAATGCTCAGGTTCCCCAGTGCAGAAAGTGGCTCCCCCTTTGAAGGACTTGGCTCATATATGCATTACAAGAACGGTCCATTGGTTTCAGTGGATGCCATGTAAGGTAAGGGCCACACGTAGACTTTATCACGAACTACAAAAAAAATCGCTCTGAAATGGGTGTGCATTGAAATGCATGTGGTAGCTTGCAAACCTCTTCAAAATTGCTTGTAAAGCTTTGGATTTCTCTATAGAAAAAGTCTTACTACAAAAATCCTATGTGTAGCCCTTGCCTAATGCTTTGTAACAGCTTATTGCGATGATCCACTACAATTGGCTCATTATTAGGGGACTCTTTAGGGTACCTATACATGTAGCGGCCATGCTAAAGTAGTGTGCCATATGGCCGGGAACCGAATTGCAGTGGTTTTGCGGCTTGTACAGGTAAAGCCCAGCAATGTGGAATGGTTTGCCCAAACCAGACAACCCCTTTGAAATGTTACTCAGTTTCAGTACATCAAATACCTGGTAGTTGTATAAAAGTGATTGACATTAAGCAGTCCCTATGTATATGTATATTACCACCAAAATACCTGTGTATATGTATGACAGGCTAGAGTTGTCATACGGGATTTCCTCCAGTTTACGTTGGAACAGATTCATGAACTGTCCTATGACATTTTCATAAAAATGCAGCAGATTTTGAGGTATTGCAGTTATAACAAGTATGTCATATACATGACACTATGGATACATGAATCTATATATTATCTTCACATATGGTAGAAATCTATTCCCAACTTAAACACTAAATGTAGTATAAGGGCAAAGGAGCATGACTTCAATAATTCATTCAGACACCAATTCTCTATTCATCTATAAATATTGCATGCAATACATTTTTATAATAAAAAAAATGACATGCAGATATAGAATAAAAAGATTCAGCAATTGAATAGAAAGTATTCCTGACTGTTCTGTGTAATAGTGTGTATTAGCTTCCTTTTTAAAGTGCAGTCAATGAAATAATTAAACGCTAACTCCATGTGATGTTCAGTTTGCTTTTCAGCAGTAAGCGCCATTTCACGGTCTACAACTGTTTATTTTGTCTTCTACTTTAAGATTTTAGAACTAACTTTTTTGTCTCAGGAATGCTTTCTGGAATTTGTTTTTTGAAACTTTGTTTGACTCTCTGCTGACATTTTATATATAAGATCTATTTAGTCTCTCTGTCAAAGCTGTCTTGCATGTCATTGACTAAAAACTGCAATCTGCAAAGTGCAAAGTTATTTATACATTGTATAGAAAAACTTCTCTGTTCTCTGTGTAGATTTTTTGTCTGACTTGATGCTTTATATCTGTCAATGCAAATGATTGTGTACATCACATTTAACCCCTTGTGATTGAAATTGTGTATTTTAAACACAGCAAATGTGATCCCAATTAATAGCAAAATAGCACTGGGGGGGTTCGTGTTCGCAGTGTCTTCATATATAATATCTTACCATATTGACCCAAAGGTAGGCAAAAACACCTATGAGGCGGATGCCAATTACCCCATATGAGGGGAAAAAGTCCAACCTTTAGATTTATCCATACATGGAATATGTTATATAAATTTAGAAATGGCCAAACTAGTTCAGTATGGGATCTACTTTGTGTGGAGCCTGAGATCTACTTGCTCATTATTTTGTGTGTGAGACACACACCAGCTAACAGTATTGGTCGTTACTTAATTAAGAGATTTGCCAATGAGCCTTTCACTAGAGAAGGTTGGTTACAGCTGAAATATGTGGACTACATTGTAAAATACCCCCAGCCCCTTCATGATTTATAGCCTCACTACTTCTTTAAGTGACATTAAGAGAATAGGCATCCACCCCTCATCATTGTAAGCAGTGCATAGTATAAAGTATTTCATAAGCCAGCAAACATTGTATGTGTAAGAGGAACCTCAGAGAAATTAGGGAGAAAGACAAATGCTGCTCTAAATGTTTATAAGGTAATGTAACATACACAGCCGCGGACCGTCGTGCTTATCTGCCCCCGACGGCCGCGTCCATGGACAAATCCACTGATGGCACAAGTATCGCTTTCATCATCTCCCTCCTTACTGGCAAGGCCCCAGCGTGGGCGAATCCTATCTGGGAATGCCAGGGAACAGAGACTCGTGACTTCCAGTGTTTCCTACAGACTTTTCGCATGGTATTTGAGGCACCTGAATGAGTCTCGTCAGCAGCTGCATCTCTGCTGACCCTTCACCAAGGAGACATCTCCGTGTGTGAGTACGCCATTCAGTTCTGCACCCTAGCGGCAGAGCTGTCCTGGAACAACGAGGCCTTGGTGGCTACATTGCCGCTCGTTATCTGCCACCTACCCTGGATGACCTCGTTCTTCTTGGTACCCGGATTACCATGAGGATCCGGGAACGATCACAAGAGGTTTGTTAAGAGAGAAGATTTCCCAGGCTGGCCCCTACTTTCCAGCAATCCCTGTCATCCTCACCAGTTGTTCCACCAGACAAGCCCATGCAAGTGGATCGGCTCAAATTGTCAGCCCAGGAGAAACAACGCATACGCACTTCGGGACTTTGTGTTGTGCCCTCGGAGGCCATGTTGTGCGTTTGTGCCCTCAGAAGCCAAAAAACTCCAGTGCCTAGGATTGGTTGAAGAGATAACTCTAGGCAGAACAGCGCTGAACAAAAGATTCTCTTCAAAACTGTCCATCCCCGTGACCATAGTGTCCGGTGAGAAGACGCATCGGGTCTCTGCCGATCTGGACTCCGGGTCCGCGGCAAACTTCATCCAAAAAGACCTAGTGGATCAACTCCAGTTGCACACAGTTCCTCTGGAGACGTCTTTGGCTGTTGCCTCGGTGAATGGACTGCCTCTGCCCGATCCAATTGTATCTGAGACTAAGCCGCTGAAGCTCCAAGTTGGAGCCCTTCATCCGGAACTAATTTTGTTTCTTGTTTTGCCCAAAGCCGTCAATCCTGTTCTGCTGGGTCTGCCTTGGCTTCGACTACATGCCCCAGTCCTTGACTTGAATTCCGGAGCGGTTCTCCAATAGGGCTCCAAATGTCTCAATCGCTGTCTGTTGCAGATTCACGCTCTCCTGCCTCCTCTGCCTCAGTCATTGGCAGGATTACCCCCTAATGTCGCTCAGTTTGCGGATGTCTTCAGCAAGAGGGAGGCTGAGATGCTGCCCCCACACTGGGCTTATGACTGCCCCATTGAACTGGTTCCAAATGCGTCCTTTCCCCACGGATGGGTAAACCCTCTCTCCTTGCCGTAGACTCAGTCCATGTCGGCCTATATCAAGGAGAATCTAGAGAGAGGTTTCATACAAAAATCCTCCTCCATGGCTGGGTTCTGCTTTGTCAAGAAAAAAGACGAATCTCCTCGGCCTTGCATTGACTACCATGGTCTCAATCAAATCACGGTCAAGAACAAATATCCGTTGCCACTAATTTCCAAACTATCTGACCGCATACGAGGAGCCAAGATTCTTTCTAAACTAGACCTGCGTGGGGCTTACAACTTGATCCGGATTCGCCGGGGTGATCAATGGAAGACGGCATTCAATGCTCAAGAAGGGCCCTCTGAATACCTGGTAATGCCCTTCGGTCTGTGTAACGATCCCATGGTCTTCCAAGAATTCCTCAGTGATATCTTCTGGGATCTCCTCTATGTTATTGTTGTGGTCTATCTCGATGATATTTTGTTTTTTTTCTCCAGATCTGACAACGCGTCGGAGGCATGTCCGTCAAGTTTTGCTGCAATTAAGGGAGAATCATTTGTATACCAAGCTGGAGAAATGCGTGTTTGAGAAGAACTCTCTACCCTTCCTGGGCTACATCATCTCGGCTCACGGCCTCAAGATGGATCCTGAGAAAATAAAGTCCATCCCTCAATGGCCAGGTCCTCAAGGCCTGAGGTCTATACAGCCTTTTTTGGGTTTCGCCAACTTCTACCAGGAGTTTATCCCAAACTTCTCTTCACTGACGGCTCCCATCTCTACTCTCACCAAGAAAGGTATGAACGCCAAGGTGTGGACCCCAGAGGCAGAATCTGCCTTCAATAGCCTGAAGAGGGCCTTCACGTCAGCCTCAACCCTCCATCATCCTGACATGTCTCGACAGTTTTCGTTGGAGGTGGATGCCTTCTCTGTTGGTGCAGGTATACTTCTGTTCCAGAGGGGTTGCAAAGTGAAGGCAGTGTTCTGTGGTTATTACTCTAGACTTTTTTTTATCCCACAGAGCGCAATTACTCTATTGAGGGTCGGGAGTTACTGGCCATCAAATTGGCTCTGGAGGAGTGGAGACATCTATTAGAGGGCATAGCTCATCCCATCCTGATATATACCAACCACCAGAACCTCACCTACCACCAGTCGGCCCAGCGGCTGAACCCCCATCTTGCCAGATGGTCACTGTTCTTCGCCCGGTTACAGTTTGTGATCCAATACCGGCCAGCAGACAAAATGTGAGGGCCGATGCCTTGTTCAGGTCATTTGAAACAGAAGACACCATGGAGCCTCTGCAAAATATTATTGACCCATCCTGTATTATTTCTGCTAATTCTCTGCAAGTTAGTGACATCCCTCCGGGGAGGACTTTTGTGCGGCTGGCAGACAGGAGGAGAATCCTTCACTGGGGGCACAGCTCCAAACTGGCTGGGCACGTGGGTGCTCGTTAAACCCGAGATCTGATTGCCCATAATTTATGGTGGCCCATGCTGCCCAAAGATATTGTGGACTTTGTCTCGTCCTGCTTACAACAAAGTTGCTCACTCCAAGCCTGCCAGTCTGCTCCAACCTCTGCCTGTGCCAAATGCTCCCTGGCAGCATATAGCAATGGCCTTTTTACTGACCTATCTTCCTCTGCAGAATGCATTACGGTCTGGGTGGTGGTGGACCGTTACTCGAAGATGGCTCATTTTATCCTGCTGACCAGCCTACCTTCTGCTCCTCGACTGGCGAATCTCTTCATCCCGAACATCTTCCGTTTGCATGGCTTGCCTCTTCATATCGTGTCTTAGTTCAGTTAACCTCGAAATTCTGGAGAGCCCTCTGTAAACTCCTAGACGTGAAGTTGGACTTTTCTTCAGCCTGTCATCCACAGTCTAATCGCCAAGTCGAGAGGATTAACCAAATCATGGAGAATTATCTTTGCCTCTTCATCTCCATGCAGCATGATGACTGGGTACAGCTTCCTCCATGGGCAGAGTTCTCATACAACAACCATACAAGTGAGTCCATTGCTTCTACACCGTTCTTGTCTACGGCCAACATCCACGAATTCCTCTTCCTGTTCCAGCTACATCCCAGGTACCCGCATTTGACTCTGCATTTGGAGATTTTCTACAGGTCTGTCAGCAAACCGGGTCCTCTATTCTGCAGACAGTCGATCGTATGAAGATAAAAGCAGATGCTAAGAGAAGAGAGCCACATCTGTATCTTCCAGGTATCAAAGTCTGGCTATCCTCAAGGAATGTCCGGCTGAGGGTGCCGCCACACAAGTTTGCTCCCAGGTTCCTTGGACCCTTCGAGATTCTACAGCAAATCAACCCTGTCTCTTACAAGCTTTGGCTGTCTCCTACCTTCAGGATCCCCAACTCCTTTCATGTGTCCCTACTGAAACCTGTGGTCCTGAACTGCTACACAAAAACGTGTAGCCCTGCAGTTGCTCCCAGCGGTTGTTCCAATGTATTCGAGGTTAAGGAGATCCTGGACTTCAAAAAGTAGGAGGAAGAACATTTTATTTGGTGGATTGGAAGGGGTTTGGTCCAGAGGAGAGGTCACGGAAACCAGAAGAGAACCTCAATGCTCCTGCCCTCATTAAAAAGTACCTCTCTCACTCTGGTCCCAAGAAGAGGGGGTGTAAGAGGGGGGATACTGTAACATCCACAGCCACAGACCATCGTGCTTACCTGCCCCCCGGCTGCCATGGCCATGGACAAGTGAGTGACGGACGGCATCTCCCTCCTGAGAGACGTCGGCGCTCTTTTCCGCATCACTGCACTAGTTCGTGTTCATGTGCCTTAACCAGTTGGAGTCGTGTTGTGCCACCGGTCATGCCTGCTTACATACCACACGTCTGGTGTCTTCAAGTTCATCTGTGCTGAGCCTCCATTACTGTCTGGACTATTAAAGGTACTTTTGTACCAAGACTGTTGTCTGCCCAGCTGCTACGATGGTGCAGTCTAGTGGGTCCATACCCACGTATCATGACAGGTAACTTGCTATTATGAAGTCTCAGTTAAATAAAGGGCTTTGTACACCTTTGAAATGTTTTTTTTTTTTGTTTTTTTTTTTTTTTAATGAAAATGTCTATCAGGGTGTTTTATGCAACTTTTAAAATACTTTTTATTAAAAATTATTTTTACTTTTTGAGATGCAGATGCTTTGTATACCGTAAAAAGAGCTGCTGTATCCAGCTCTGAAACCTGTATCCATCAGGTCAGCGGGAATGACGAGTTCAGTGACAACGGGTCCTGTGTGTCTGTGACACGCATGATCGAGCAGTTACCGATCACATTTAAGTTCATAACTTAGATGTTATCAATAACAGGTGGACCCGCTGACACTGAACCCGTCAATTCTGCTGACCTGACGGATTCAGGTCTCTACGCACGATACAGCTGATCTGTAATACAGAATGCAAAGCAGCTGTATCCCAAAAAGTAAAAATAGATTTTAATAAACACTACGGTATTTAGAAATTTGCACAAAACACATTAAAATACATTTTTTATTAGAAAAATAAGTTTCAAAAGGTGTACATAGCCTTTAATATTGAACCTTTGTAACACAGATATTGTGCCTTAGTACTGTAAAAGACTAGCAAGCTAGAAAAAGATTTGTGGAATTTCCTTTTTAATCTTAAAGTATTAGTAATCCAAGCCTGCTACTTTTCCTGATATGAAACTTACTTTTTGTCTATTCCCACATGGACATTGCAGGATTTAAGTCTTAGCACTAGCCACATAACTTAAGATGCACTTCTAAATTTGCATGTGGTTATATGCCTTAGAGGAAACCATTTGACCTTTCATTTCCTAACGGACTCTCATTTCTGGAATTATTTAGCAAGTCTATCAAAAGTACAACTTGTTAATGACCTTTCAGAAAGAGTGCCATTGAACATGTGTGTAACTATAATATATGTCAGTTTAATGTCATGTGTGCACTTTAATGAATGACTAGCAAATGTTTGTAATTATCATCAATTCCAATAGCTGAACAGCATTAACCCCTTAATGACCAATAGAGACCGCAGCATCTAAGGTGTTTGACAGCAGGATGGGGTTCCCTCTTTCAGTCCATCGGTGCCCTGCGATGGACTGAAAGAGGGAACCCATCGGTGCCCTGCTGATGGGTTGCCATGGCAGCCGAGGGAAAAGCAAAGGCCCCCAGGTCTGACATTGGCAAATGTTAGCAGGCCATACAAGAGGCATTGCCTTATAGGTTGCCTGTCAGTGATAATAATTATTTGGAATACTATATATTATATAGCATTATACAAGCGTATAGAAAATCACTGGTCTCGGTCCCCTAGTGGAACAAAAAAAATATTTCAAATTGGGTTTAAAGGCTATGGATACCTTTGAGGGATTTTTTAATAAATTGATCAATCAGTGTGATTAGTGTAACTTCTTAATTATTTTTTATTAAAAATTTGTTTTACTTTTGGACATACACATGAACTTAGATGTGATAGTTTACAGGTGGATCCCGCCGACACTGAACCCGTCAGGTCCACGGGACTGACGGATTCAGTGAAAAGCGACCGATACAGCTGCTCTGTATAGAGAATACAGAACAGCTGTATCTCCAAAAGTAAAACAAATTTTAATAAAAACGAATTAAGTAGTTGCACTAATCACACTGACTGATCTATTTATAAAAAAAAAAAGAAAGCCTTCAAAAGGTGTACATAACCTTTAAAAAAAGGTATCTCAAAATTAAAGAGGCCTAGTCATTAAAGGGTTAAGGATCCTGTATGCCTAAGAAATACTTATAAAGAAAGGGAAATTATCATTGTATTATACAATGATAAAATCCACCTTGAAAAACAACATATTTATCATAGCAATATGCTGAACATTCCCTTCTTAACCCCTTGAGTACCCAGCTCATTTTGGCCTTGAGGACCAGACCCATTTTTTCAAATCTGACATGTATCACTTTATGTGGTAATAACTCTGGAATGCTTTTACCTATCCAATTGATTCTGAGATTATTTTCTCGTGACATATTGTACTTTAGTTTAGTGCAAAAATTTGGTCGATAAATTCATTGCTTATTTGTGAAAAACACCAACATTTAGCGAAAATATGAAGAAATTATGATTTTTCCAATTTTAAATGTATCTGCTTGTAAAACAGATGGTAATACCACACAAAATAGTTACCAATTAACATCTCCCATATGTCTACTTTATGTTTGCATCGTTTTTTGAACATCCTTTTATTTTTCTATGACCTCACAAGGCTTTAGCAGCAATTTCTCATATTTTTAACAAAATTTCAAAAAGCGATTTTTTCAGGGACGAGTTCAGATCTGAAGTGGTTTTGAGTGCCCTATATATTAGAAACCCCCATAAAACACCCCATTTTGAAAACTGCACCCCTCAAAGTATTCAAAACAGCATTCAGAAAGTGTTTCAACCCTTTAGGCGTTTTACAGGAATTGAAGGAAAGTAGAGCTGAAATTTTCAAATTTCATTTTTTTTTTTACAAAATTCATATGTAATACATTTTCTTCTGTACCACAGAAGGTTTTACCTGAGAAACGCAACTCAATATTTATTGCCCAGATTCTGCAGTTTTTAGAAATATCCCACATGTGGCCCTAGTGCGCTAATGGACTGAAACACCGGCCTCAGAAGCAAAGGAGCACCTCTTGGATTTTGGGGCCTCCTTTTTTCAGAATATATTTTAGGCACCATGTCAGGATTGAAGAGGTCTTGTGGTGCCAAAACAGTGGAAACCCCCAAAAGTGACCCCCCATTTTTTAAACTACACCCCTCAGGGAATTTATCTAGGGGTATAGTTAGCATTTTGACCCCACAGGTATTTTGCTATATTTTCTGGAGTTAGTCTGTGAAAATGAAAATCTACTTTTTTTCTGGAAAAACGTAAAAATTTCTAATTTTTGCAAGAAATAAAGGAGAGAAAGCACCCCAACATTTGTAAAGCAATTTCTCGCGATTACGGAAATACCCCATATGTGGTAATAAACTGCTGTTTGGACCCACAGCAGGGCTCAGAAGGGAAGGACCCCCATTTGGATTTTGGAGCTCTGATTTTACTGGAATGGTTTTCAGTGCCGTGTCGTTTGCAACGCCCTGGAGGGACCTAAACAGTGGAATCCCCCCAAAAGTGACCCCATTTTGGAAACTATACCCCTCAAGGACTTTTTCTAGTGGTATAGTTATCATTTTGACCCCACAGGTTTTTTGCTGAATTTATTGGAATTAGTCTGTGAAGATGAAAAGAGACATTTTTTGGGAAAAAACACAGAATTTTCTAATTTTTATAAGGAATAAAGGAGAAAAAGCACCTCAACATTTGTAAAGCAATTTCTCCTGATTACGGAAATACCCCATATGTGGTAATAAACTGCTGTTTGGACCCATGGCAGGGCTCAGAAGCGACGGAGCACCATTTGGATTTTGCAGCTCAGATTTTGCTGAATTGGTTTCTGGGGGCCATGTCGCATTTGCAGAGTCCCTGAAGTACCAGTACAGTAGAAATTCCCCAGATGTGATCCCAATTTGGAGACTATACCCCTGAAAGAATTAAATTAGAGGTGTAGTGAGCATTTTGAGCCCTCAGGTGTTTTATAGATTTTATTAGAATTGGTCCGTGAAAATGAAAACATTTTTTTTTTCCAATAACCTGTAGCTTTAGCTCAGAATTTTTCATTTCCACAAGGAATACAGGAGAAAAGACACCCCAAAATGTGTTACACAATTTCTCCTGATTACGGAAATACCCCATATGTGGTTGTAAACGGCTATTTGGACATATGGCAAGGGTCTAAACGGAAAAAGTGCAATTTCGTTTTTGGAGTGGAGATTTTACAAAATTTGTTTTTGACGCCATGTTGCATTGCGCTGAGGTACCAGTACAGTGAAAACTCCCGAGAAGTGACCCCATTTAGGAAACTACACCCCTCAAGGAATTCATCTAGAAGTGTAGTGAGCATTTTGACCCCCAAAGGTTTTGCAGAAATTAGTGCACAGTGGATGTTGCAGATTCAAAATTGACATTTTCCACATATATGCTATTTCAGTGCCCAATGCGTTGGGCCCAGCTTGTACCACTGGAGACATACGCCCCATAAATTGTTAAGCGGTTCTTCAGAGTACGGTAATACCCCATATGTGGTCATAAACCGCTGTTTGGGCACACTGCCAGGCTCAGAAGGAGCGCCATTTGGCTTTTGGAGCGCAGATTTTGCTTGGTAGTAGTTTTGTTTAGTGTTTTACTGGTGTTTCAGTTTATAATGTGGGGGCATATGTAATCTGTGCGGAGTACATACATTTTTTGCGTGACACACTGTCGTTTTTATTGGTACCATGTTTGGCTACGCGCGACTTTTTGATCACTTTTTATTCCATTTTATTGGAAACAACGTGACCAAAAAAGGAAATTCTGCCATTGTTTTTGATGGTATTTTTTTTACGGTGTTCACCGTGCGGGATAAATAATATGATATTTTTTTAGGTCAGGCCGATACGAACGCGGCGATACCTATTATGTCTAGTTTTTGTCTTTTTTTTCATTTTTTTTCTAATTATAAAGGACTTGATCAGGGACACAAGATGATTATTGTTTTTATTACGTAAAACTTGTATTTATTTATTTATCGAAAACTTTTTTTTACTTTTTATTTTACACATACTAGGGGACTGGAAGATCTGATCTTCTGATCCCCTGCACAATACACTGCACTACTTCTGTATGTACTGATGTAGTGCAGTGTATTGTAACTGTCACTTTACAACTGACAGTTGAGCCTATTACGTCCTGCCTTGGGCAGGACCTAATAGGCTCCCGTACCTGGCAACCAGGAAGCCGTTGCTAGGCTTCCTGGTTGCCATTGCAACCATCAGAACCCCGCGATTTTTCGTGGGGGGGGCAATGGGGTGCAGAGGGAGCCCCCTCCCTCTGTATCAATCACTTAAATGCCGCTGTCACTATTGACAGCGGCATTTAAGGGGTTAAACTACAGCGATCGGAGAGGACAGTGATCGCTGTAGTTGCAGTGGGATGTCGGCTGTATATTACAGCCGACATCCGATGAAGATGGAGCGAGCACAGCTCCTGTGCCCGCTTCATCCTCAGGGCGTTACTATACGCCCATTTTCGGGAAGGGGTTAATAAAAATAGTGTTTTGTTTTTTTACACCGCTTTCTCTGATCTCCTCACGTATCTCACAGAAGTGAGGAGATCAGAGAAAGTGACATGAGCTTTCTCCTGCAGACGACGTCACAGACGGCTGTGATTGGTCAGTCTTCAGAGACTGACCAATCACAGCAATCGCCGGCATTGGGGACTGCTAATTGGTCCCCAGGCCGGTAGCAGAGATGGTTAGCTGTCAATGACAGCTGCCGCCGCTGTTCTGTCACTATGTGATTTCACATAGTGACAGTTTATTCCTGCGCCGTAATAGTACGTCGAAGGTACGCTGGAATAAGCGGCCAGCGACGTACTATTACGTCGAAGGTACGCAAGGGGTTAATGTACTATTTTGCTGGATGTTCTAATCAAATTTTCGGTAAAATAAGGAAAAGTATTGAAAACTTCTGAAATAGTAATTTAATAGCTTGAAAGATAACACATGATTAAGCCTGTTACATGCATTCATGTAAACCTAAAGCATAATGTACACTGTATCTTTAGAAAATCCATTGACAAAAACTGAGGCTGCAAAAACATCTGTAACCAATTTCTGATTAAAGAAGGTTTGAGGTAGAAACTTTTTTTTTTTAAGGAATACATCATATGTATCCAGTATTATGAATCTAATTGTAATACTCATATCCTGGCGGGCCCTTCATAAATGCTCCCTTGGCTATAACATGGGAATGTGGGATTTAAAACCATGAGAGAAAAAAATTACAAAAATACAAGAGTAAGGCCTCATTCACATCTGTGTTGGATGCTCCATTAGGGGCCTCCTTAGCAGTTCTGGCAAAAAACACCTAAAAAGCAGCATGATAAAACCACAGACACCCCATCTGTCGCACAATGGAACCAGCGTTTCCGATATATACGTTGTTCTGCTCCTCTGACAGAGCAGAATAACGGAAGCACTGCAGCAGGTGTGAACCCATCCTAAATGCTGACAAATTTAAGAAATGAATATAAAATGTGTAATATTTTGTCAAACATAAGTTCAAATGAAAATTAAAAATAGCACAAATGAAAACAGTGGTTTTACCAATTACAGTGAAGGAAATAAGTATTTGATCCCTTGCTGATTTTGTACGTTTGCCCACTGTCAAAGTCATGAACAGTCTAGAATTTTTAGGCTAGGTTAATTTTACCAGTGAGAGATAGATTATATTTTAAAAAAAAAACAGAAAATCACAATGTCAAAATTATATATATGTATTTGCATTGTGCACAGATAAATAAGTATTTGATCCCTTTGGCAAAAAAGACTTAATACTTGGTGGCAAAACCCTTGTTGGCAAGCACAGCAGTCAAACTTTTTTTGTAGTTGATGATGAGGTTTGCACACATGTTAGATGGAATTTTGTCCCACTCCTCTTTGCAGATCATCTGTAAATCATTAAGATTTCGAGGCTGTCGCTTGGCAACTCGGATCTTCAGCTCCCTCCATAAGTTTTTGATGGGATTAAGGTCTGGAGACTGGCTAGGCCACTCCATGACCTTAATGTGCTTCTTTTTGAGCCACTCCTTTGTTGCCTTGGCTGTATGTTTTGGGTCATTGTCGTGCTGGAAGACCCAGCCACGAGCCATTTTTAATGTCCTGGTGGAGGGAAGGAGGTTGTCACTCAGGATTTGACGGTACATGGCTCCATCCATTCTCCCATTGATGCGGTGAAGTAGTCCTGTGCCCTTAGCAGATAAACACCCCCAAAACATAATGTTTCCACCTCCATGCGTGGGGACGGTGTTCTTTGGGTCTTAGGCAGCATTTCTCTTCCTCCAAACACGGCGAGTTGAGTAAATGCCAAAGAGCTCAATTTTAGTCTCATCTGACCACAGCACCTTCTCCCAATCACTCTCAGAATCATCCAGATGTTCATTTGCAAACTTCAGACGGGCCTGTACATGTGCCTTCTTGAGCAGGGGGACCCTGCGGGCACTGCAGGATTTTAATCCATTACGGCATAATGTGTTACCAATGGTTTTCTTGGTGACTGTGGTCCCAGCTGCCTTGAGATCATTAACAAGTTCCCCCCATGTAGTTTTCGGCTGAGCTCTCACCTTCCTCAGGATCAAGGATACCCCACGAGGTGAGATTTTGCACGGAGCCCCTGATCGATGTAGATTGACAGTCATTTTGTATGTCTTCCATTTTCTTACTATTGCACCAACAGTTGTCTCCTTCTCACCCAGCGTCTTACTTATGGTTTTGTAGCCCATTCCAGCCTTGTACAGGTCTATGATCTTGTCCCTCACATCCTTAGAAAGCTCTTTGGTCTTGCCCATGTTGTAGAGGTTAGAGTCAGACTGATTAATTGAGTCTGTGGACAGGAGTCTTTTATACAGGTGACCATTTAAGACAGCTGTCTTTAATGCAGGCACCAAGTTGATTTGGAGCGTGTAACTGGTCTGGAGGAGGCTGAACTCTTAATGGTTGGAAGGGGATCAAATACTTATTTCTCTGTGCACAATGCAAATAAATATATATAATTTTGACTATGTGATTTTCTTTTTTTTTTTTTATATAATCTATCTCTCATTGGTAAAATTAACCTAGCCTAAAAATTCTAGACTGTTCATGTCTTTGACAGTGGGAAACTTAAAAAATCAGCAAGGGATCAAATACTTATTTCCTTCACTGTAAGAGCAGTGAGATTATAGCTGTCATATTTGAAAAATGAGACATCCTAATTGACTTCTCTAGGCTACCCCAATCCTTTTACTTTACTCCAGTTTTCACATTTCTCCATATCTATCTATCTATCTATCTATCTATCTATCTATCTATCTATCTATCTATCTATCTATCTATCTATCTATCTATCTATCTATCTATCTATCTCCATTTACACAAGTTTTTGTTGTAAACTGTAACAAAAAAGTCTCAAATGGAACGTGCAACAAATTTATGTTAAAATGTGTGACTGTGGGCAAAGTCTCCAAGTAGGGATATCAACTAAATAACATTAATAAGGCCCAAATTTCTGGTGCAAATGAGCAGGCGAAGATTTAATTTTGAGTTTCACAGGTGAAAATGCACCAGATTTATTAAGAGGTTTGCACCTTTAAAAAAAATTGTCAAATCACTCCAACTAACTCCTTTACATAAACTGGGGTAAAAAAAACGCCTTTGTAAATATGGGCCAATGTGTCTGATTCTTCTATACAGAGAAATAACACTGCACTGTTTATTTAGACTGGTGACAGGTTTTCCTTTCCGAGCAGAATGAAATGCTATTGAAGCCTAAACCAACATAGTGAAGCAGAAAAACACTGTACGAAGTGTGGCATTTATCTCATAGACTTTACCGCTGATAGTACAGCCTGTTACAGCCTTGGAAACAACTGAACAAATACACTTATCTGGGCACTTTAAGAGTCTCAGTAAACATTTAATAAATGTATAAAATGGCACTTTAAAGTCCTATTCATTATTTCCTATTTTGACATATACAAGCTTTCAGAAGATCCCAAAAACTCAAATATCTATAATATCGAGTCAATCTTCAAGAATACTGACAACTAGTTTTGAGAATATAAAAGGGCACAAGCATAGATAAGTATTAGACTTTAATGCTATCATCTTTACCATGTGAACATAATAAACTTATGGTTTAATTCCCATTCTTCATTTTACATATGCAAGAAGATTAAAGTCATTTTACAAGCTAGTATTGAAGCTTGATAAGTGCCCACATAAAAAGATGCTACACCAGTGAATTAGCCACCAAGGAGAAGACTTGTAAATTTACAGATGTCTTCACAATTATCTTTGCTTGAATTTGGTTAAAGACTCCAACTTCTCACGAAACCAATAAAACGCCTCTTAATAAATGTGTTGCATCTTTCGGCCGGCCGAGTGCCATCCTTTCTCTCCTTCTCGTTGGACATAAAATAAAAAAAGAAGTATACTCACCTCATCACTTCTCCTCTTCAGGTCCCCTCAGGCTTTCTCAGCATGCTGCGGCTCATACAAGGTCCTGACACCAATCGGCGTCGGGCCTTATATGCGATGTAGCACTAAACATCATCAGTGCTGCGTCCTGACATTGCCCGGCATTAGTACGTTACATCAGCTGCAGCATGCTGAGGAAGCCTGAGGGAACCCGGAGGGGAGAAGAGGAGCAGTGAGGGGAGTATACTTTTCTTTATTTATTTAATTGCCTGATGGGGGTGGTCCGATCTAAAGACTGCAAGGTACGGGGCCCGGAACAGGCCTCTACCTTGCTATACCCAACAGTGAAATCAACGCCAGCTGAGAGCTGGCATAGGCTTACACTATTGTTTATGACAGTTTCTGACATAAATAAAAATAAATTTCTCAGGCTGATATGGCCCTGCCCCCTTTCTGGAAAGCAATGCCTCTTTTCACAAAAGATGCGAGGGTGGCATAAAAATGCCAAGTTTTCAATACTAATTGTGATTTTTAGGCCCCTTTTTTTTCTTTTTGCATTATTAGAAATACCTATGCTTTTAAATAAGATGGTTCAAATATACAACAATTTGCTTAATAGTACAACTTTTTATTGTATTCTATTTAGATGTTGATGCCCTGTTTTTATACTTTTCAGAATTCTCCACCATCACTCCCACCACTGGAAGGCAACAATAAATTTTCAGTTCAACTTGGCTCCTTTTTGGTCAACATGGGCTGCATTGGGGTTCGTGGGTTCCGTCTGACTTTCCCGTCAGGGGAACCCACAAACCATTAGCAACGGAAGCATTACCATTGAAATCAATGGTAATGCAAACAGAAAACTATGGTTTCCGTTTGGTTTCCATTCGTGGGTTCCCCTGACAGAAAGGTCTGACGGAACCTACGAAAAGGAACGCCGACGCAGATGTGAAGAAAGCCTAAACTGGTGGTACACTTTGTAAATCCTATATTGTTCAATGTACATCTTTGTATATACTTCCAAACTCTGAGCAATGTAAAATAGCAATAGTCACATGTAAATCTCTACAGGCTGTAAGGATAACTACTGCAAGTTTTCAACAAAATGTGTTTAATGTTTTACAGGTTTGTTATCGTGTCAGTTTACTGGTTGTAAGAAACAGTTGAAATAATTTGTCAAAATATATTGTTAATAAATAATACATTAGGGGAAATTTGCAACAAACTCATCAAAATGGCGCATGCGGTATGATAAATTTGGGGAAATTTACTAGGCTTGTTCTCTTTATTAGGCCTCATTATTGCTGACATCCTATACACCAATATTTTGCATAAAAAAATTGCACGTTATTAATACATTTTACAACTTCTCTTAGTTCCGCCTCCTTTCCTAGACTATTTTTAAAACTATTGAAGTAGGTGTAAAAAGTGTCTATAACACATAATACATTTTATGAACTCCATGCACTCCATTTTTTGGAATTATGGAGCATTTTGCTAAGTAAATCTCCCCTGAATATGTTTCACTTGTATAGGGCTTTGCTTAGGTTCAAATGTAATAAAGCTAAGCAGCTCCAGCATATCTTCAGTCCCTTCAATAAAAGTGTTAGCAAACAGTTTTGAGGCTCTCATGGGTGTAACATGTATAGTGCTGATAGGTATGACAAAATCCTTGACTCTAAAGTGTCAGTCAAATATGTGGCACACACTGACTAGGTCTTCTGAGACTTACCATCGTTATCCATTGTCTATTCTTCAAACTAATGAATGCAAAATATCTTTTAGTGGGTTTCATAAAGAAGTATTGTTCTTCAATGTTATACATGCAAGGTGGTCCCATGCCGTAACCAATGTGGAGAGAAATAAGACATTGATTCTGTATATAACTCATATAAATTAGTAACTTTTAGTGACCAAAAGTTTCATTATATTGTTTAGGAGTTATTAAAGGTAAGCTAAAATTATAATTCTTTGCTTTTCACCATAAAAATAGACCAAGAAATACAAACATGTATAGACTTTTTACCTTCTCTAATTCAGCCCCTGGGTGCTAGACATATAACTTGAAGGGAGGGCTACGAGGTTCTTTTAGATTGTGAAATAGAATGTGTGCAATATAATGTATCAAGCATGTTTTGAGTGCAAATAAGAGCAATGTCAGCAATTTAATAATTACATTGCTTGCATAGCTTTTTCTTCCACACCACACCATCGTATAATGTATCAGGCCATGCTTTCATGGTGATATAGCACACAAAGAAAACATTTTTCCTTACGCTCCACCTATTTATATAGGTCACGCCGGCAACCTACGGTATATGAATTACAAATAGTACATATGATCACATTCACCACACCACAAAATGAATATAGACCACACCAGAACCCCTAAAAACATGCAGGCATTAGTCGCTGTATATAATAAAATGGGAAGACACTGTATATAATAAGGAACGACATTGTTTATACAGTAATACTAAGGGCGTCACAGAAAATGATTCCTGTTCTAATAAAAAAATTAAAAGGACAATACTCCAAATACAGCACATATTAAAGAGGCTCTGTCACCATTTTATGTGCCCTATCACCTACCTAAGGTGATAGGCGCTGTAATGTAGATAACAACAGTTTTTGCTTTTTGAAAAAACTTTCATTTTTGACAGAGTTATGACTATTTTTTGTTTTATGCTAATTTCTTCTAAATGCCCAACTAGGGTTTTTTTTTTTACTTTTGAGCAAGTGGGTGTTGTAAAGAGAAGTGTATGACGCTGACCAATCAACATCATACACTTCTCTTCATTCATGCTCAGCTGTAATCACAGCACAGCGTGATCTCATGAGATCACGCTGTGCTGTCACTTACTCCCTCATTAACTTTACCGGAGTGTCGGGAGAATGAAAAAACATAGCCTTCAGCCAGATAGATAGTGTGATACACTCTACAGATATATAGAGTGACATACAGTGCCCCCTATAGAGAGTGCCTAACACACAGTGCCCCATTTTGAATTTGCCACACATAGTGCCCACTGTAGAGTGCCACATGTTGTGCCATGTTTAGAAAGTGCCCCACAGTGCGCTTTGCAGAGACTCCCACATAGTACACCCTGTAGAAAGTACCACACACAATGCAGCCTGTAGATATTGCCCCTTGTAGATTGTGCTCCCTGTGGCTAGTGCCCCCTGTAGATAGTGACACACACAGTGCCCCCTGTAGAAAGTGTCAGGAAAGTTCCCCTTGTAGAGAATGTCACACAAAGCCCCCCTGCAGAGTGCAAAAAAAGGATTGAAAGAATAGATTTCCTAGTTATATTTTATTGTTTTCCTCATTAGGAATAATTGCATGACAAAAGTCTGTTAGCAACTTCAGTTAAAGGGGTTGACCAGTCCCTAAAAATTGATGGCCTATCCTTAGGCATCCGCACCGATCAGCTGTTTTGAAGGGACTACAGCGCTTGTACGAGCGCTGCATCCCCTTTATTTCTTCTTGCTCAATGTGAATTGTTGAAACACATGTAGCGGTGCTTCACAGGTATTGCAGCCCTCTTCTCCCATTCACTTCACTGACAGAAGAAGCCTGCAATACCTGTGAATCACCTCTACATCGGTGTCGACGATTGCTGCACCCCCTTCAAAACAGCTGATAGGTTGGGGTCCCCAACCCATCTGTTATTGATGGCCTATCCTTAGGAGAGGCCATGAATTTTTAGAGACTGGACAACACCTATAAGCTCAAGTGTATTTTACTTTTTTTTTTTATCCATAATGGCAGGGGTTTTGCAAGCAATATTTGTTTTTATCAATCTTTATTTAATATATACTTGATAAAAATGTGGGGTTCACATATTGTAACCTTTTTAACTATTCAATTAAGCACAATGTCTTTCAAAAGAAACTACAATAGTCCTTTTATATATAATGGTCACTGAACTGAATTCTATCCAGCCAAACCATCACTTAGTGTCATTTATATTTGGCATTTTAGACATACATGCTAAAAGCATTAACGGAAGAGAAGTACAATGAATTTTCTGTTTTATGCACTTTAGCTCTCAAAAATGTCCAATCCTGTGCCCAGTTTACAAAAGCAGTTTTGGCTGCTTTTCATCTGTCATTCTTCTATGACAAGCATGTTCTCATGTAAACCTTAAGGATTTTAATGATATCTACAATATAGCCCCACCATGCAAGATAAACTCTAACACATGGATCTTTTCTGCAGTTAAGAGTCAATTCGATTTTTAGTAATTCTACTTTAAGGCTTAGATTAATAAAACATTTAAGTGATACTTGGAACTCTGCTAATCCTTGACCCATTGCCTTCCCATAAATCAATTGACAATTTATGAGATGTATGTCCTCAACCGTAAACACCACCAGATGCATTCTTGTAAAGATGCTGCAATATTTTAACGCTGCAGGGCTCTGTTTACAAGAAGCTAAATATATCAGTCCCTCATAGATTTAGCTTTTTCAATCTTATGTCATAAATCAAGCTCAAGCTTTTTTATTTTTGTACTGTTCAGTTTTATATATATATATATATATATATATATATATATATATATAGGACAGAAATCCCACAGCACTCCGATGGTTCCAAAAATTATGTGATTTATTCAGTCAACAGCTGCAACGTTTCTGTCCCGCTATAGGACCTTTTTCAAGGTCCTTATATCCCCGACCTCAATGCCCATTATTGCAACAAAATCAGAAACAGTCCTTTCATGTTTTCCACCATATACATGTGTATTGCATGTGAATTAAATCATGTTCGAAATTGAAGTAATTTACAAAGTAATGTGAACAGTATTTTTTATTTAAAATTAGACACCAAACTCAACATTTACAGAGATAAATAAATTAGATAGTAATAAGAGGCCAGGGACAAAGTACAATTTCTTACTTTGAAATTGGAATAATTTAATCAGCAATTTGAAAACTGAAGATAGAGTAAGAAGACTTGGAAACGGAGGTGGAACTGTGTGCCGGAGCCTGTGCAAAGGTACATGAAATGTTTGTGGTTCTGTGCCATGGAGCTGTAGGCACTCTTTTCTAATAATGCCATACGGCACCTCAGAATGCCGCCATATTATAAAAATATATTTTCCTAGAAAGGATGCACCAGATTTATACTGGATCTGACGGAGAATAAACAATGTGTGCCTCCATATTGAGAAATAATACAGTAGGGTACGTGAACCATTAGAATGTAACAATTAATATGATATATAGTGGCCTATTTCTATCATTAAATCTCCTGCTCCCCAGCACAGCTGACTTAAATGTAAATGTTAGGACAGATGCTGATTGATCTCTGTGGTATTCGTTTAAATCCATACAACATCTAACAGTGATGCCGGGCATCCAGGAGTATGCCACATGTAAAGGAAATAAAGAGGATTCAGAGATTATGAAAAAAAATATGGGGCAGTATATTACATAAATAATACTTTTTAAAAAAAAGAGCCATTTATTAAATAAAAATCATCAGGATGATCATCCTTTTAGGATGTTAGATAGCCGTCAGCTAATTACTAGGTAATAGCTAATAACTATGAAATACTAACTTGCTCTATATCGACGTTCTCCAGACTGGGTGTAACGTAAAAGACAGACTATGTGTTTATCCAAGACTGACGTTTGAATATTCATGAACATCTGCTGACATAACTGTAATTATAGAAGCCATTATATGTTTTATGATGAATATCTACTGGTGACATCACTTTCAATGAATGCACAGTATTTTCTGTAATTCTACAGGTGCAAAATTCGAAATAAAAGCATTTCGACTTTTTGCTTTTACTTTCGCAGTGTGCAAATGTTCTAATTGCCAAAGTAGCGCTCGAAAATTATCTACAGGCCCACAACACATAAACTAGATGTAAATGCATTTAGTGGAATTATAAATAATTTTGAGTATTTTCATAAGATTCATGGTTAGGCTAAGATACTCCAATTCTATAGTAGTGAGTTCTTCTTTTCTCTCATTTACATAGTTATATAAATCTCAAATGCCTACTGGTGCCACTAGGGTGGTTTATCTGTATAGAGCTTTGATTCAGGTCAACACATCGGCCTCAGTCTCTATTCACACGACAGGGTCCGAGTGTCGGCCGATAAACAGTGCCATTTTGGTCCGTTTTTCTCGGCCGTTTTGCATCCATTCCGTTTCCGTTCCAGGCCTTGTTTCCGTTTTTAACTGCCGATTTTGACCCGTTTTGCATCCGTTTTTTTCCCTGTCCGTTTTAAAAACGGATAAATTTCATTTGTACATTTTTTGCCACACACTTCCCTCTGTAGATAATGCCACACACTGCCCTTTGTAGATACTGCCACAGCTCCCCTGTAGGTAGTGCCACACAGCCCCCTTGTAAGGTTTCCCGGGCCATCAAAAAATCTGTTGTGCGAATGGCCCCATTTGGGGTCTATTGTTCCTACTGTGGCTATTTGACGGACGTTTCTTGAATGGCCGTCACACGGCCGGGAAACCCTGTCGTGTGAATAGGGCCTCATAGTGGTGATAATAGAACTACAACTATTTTTCCAAAGTGTGATAGGAGTGAGTAACAGGGTAACAAAAGAAATTGCACATTGTAGCCTTACCATATGTTCTAGAAAAACACTCTACATAATTTTTTTTAAATTTGTATTAATAGTTTATGCACTTTTAGCATTTGTTTTCACCAATGACAGTTGTATAAGCTATTCTGCATCTATTCAAATTAAGCAGTAGTGTTAGTCAGAGGGTTCATGACTCATTATAAAATATGATAACTAGCTTAGGAAGCATCCAATTTGTACTTATTTTTGGAGAAAAGCCAAAGCCTTGAATAAAAATATCAGCAGTTCAATTATTTTTTGCTCTTGGCCGCTAAACATGGTGCCAACCACTGGAACATTAACAACATCAATATTTAGTCCAAACATAATTATATATTAGTGAACTTTAAAATGCGGAGTGGGCTTCTTCCCAAAATCCTAATTATATACTTCTCACGAAGTACGGTAGTTCTACAGCCTTATTTAGTGTATTGTGTGAGAATTCTTGATAAACTGTCCATGTTTTCTAGTAGTGATGAATTGTTCATCTTATCTTATTAGGACTGATTGTATTCTTCCTGTAATTGGACTATTAACAGTAAAATGAAAGACCAGCATCCTGGAAAAAGTAAATGCTACTACTGAAAGATGAAACAATGAGTAGCTATTATTCTGGGAATCATGATAAGCTGTTTATTTATATGGAAATTTGCACGGCTTTTATGTATATACTGTACATTCATTTGATTAGAATTTTCCATACACACCAAGTTTTCCCATTTCATCATTTTATATAGGAATGGCCACATATCCCCTCTGCACCTCCACTTGGTCAGGTAATTTGCCTATACCTAATTTACTGTGTGGTTCTTCAGTAAAAATAGTGGAAAGATTACTATGATGCAAGGTTTCAATCAGTAGCGGCACATGCGAGGACATTGTACTCTTTGATGCTCTTTTACTGCCTGTAGGGAACTATTCAGTCTCCAGCTGTCTGGCACAAATCTGTATTGAGAAGGATACGTCCATTATCGTCTTGCGCCTCTATTTTGGCTTTGCTTTCTGAACATTTTACTCACACCACTGCAGCATACCATATCAGTTGTCAAAACTTTCTAAGATTGCTAGATTGTCTTTCATAGAAAGGTTACCCTTTAAATAAGTACATTTACTAAAAGAAAGGAGACTTTTATAAGAAGAAATAAGGACTGAGATCTAGTGCGTAGGTTATTGCGTGGGTATTGCAGGTTTCAGGTACTAGAACGGGCCATGCACTGTGAGTAGAGGTTTAATATTGGTCTAGTTTCCCCACAGTAACCTACTGCTAATATACAAACATATATGCAATTTAAATATTATAATTATGCTATATCTTGTGAAAATGACTTTTTCAACATTGTACATTGGTTGGCTTTATACACAAGACTGTGACCCAAAGGTCTTTATTTTAGTTTTTGACAAAATAAAAATGGTCTGACTGACCCCTATGAATTGATATTAACATATGAAAAATATAAATCCTTAATACAGTTAGGGGGGACCTTGTTCCTCTCAATGTAGGAGTTTTGATCCCAACAATGTGGGTCATCTTAAATTAAATTAGGGAAATATTGGGGCTTACATTAGAGGGCGTTGTGGCTGACAACAAGGATATGCTGTCTGATAAGTTGTCTCATCATGGACCACAAAAGGCTACGTAAAAATAAAATTTTCTAATTTTACAATGACTCTGCTTTGTGTATTACACTTTCTCCTCAAATTTCCCTAGATTCATTGTCTATTAACATTGTTCCAAATAGTACTTTCTTTTAGTGTGGTACTACAGTGAAGCTCATGTTTTAGTAATCCCTACATTCGGCTATGCTATTTTTGCTTATATTTTATGCATTAACTGCAGATAATTGCTCATAAAAATATCACTGGAAAAGGACTGGAGTTTATAATAAAATATAACTTTTACTGAAGTATAATATAAAATGGATATAACAAATAACTACATGCAAGAAAAAAGAGAAAAAAAGGGACATATTATAATGACATCCTCAATAATAAAAAAAAAGGGTTAAATAAACATAAATAGTGCGAGTGTAACCCTCATGTTATATGAAGAAATAAAGCCACAACTTATGCAACATATTTAAAACATTGATGGAATGTGATTTGAGAGCTGCTATTCCAAAGTATCGATCCTAATATATTTCCTACATATATGAAAAAGGACTTGTACTAGCTATGGGGTTTGTTGTATATACCCCCCTACCCGTTCCTGTTGTGGTCTCTCTCAATCGAGTTGGATAGATAAATATGGAATCCTATTCACATCCTCAAGTTTGGAAAGATTCTCCCAAGGTTTATAAACCTTACTGCGTTGATACGTAAATACATAGATAGGCTGCAACATGCAAGATTCACCTATTTAAGATTTATCTGAAGACCCTTTTAGTAAAGTATTAGATTATACAATCCCTTTACATTTTATTTTGTTTTTAGCCAAATATCCATAGTTGAAAAACGGCAATCAGAATTCCCACCAATCGGACATAGCACTGAATCAGCCAATTACAAATCACACACGATGACGCCAACTCATTCATAAAGACGAGAACATAAAGGACGTAATCAATAGGGAAAGCCCCTGCAAGTGGAGCAGGACAGGGAAGCTATAGGAAAAATGAAAATTATTGACTATCATATTTAGCTATACTGACATCATTTCGATTATTGTAAAAATGAATACATTTATATTATGGCAATTATATTAAGGATTTGTATTTAAGTCACGTGTTACCTCTATTATTCTATATTGTATTACATGAGTTCTACATTATAATACGAACCGGATGTATAATACATTTCGATATACATTCGGTTCGTATTATAATGTATAACTTATATAATACACTCACCTGGTATATGGTGAATCGGATAGGTTCAGTTTCGTACTCCTATATGTTTTTTGGGGTGATCATATTGGCGGCGCCATTGATGATAGCTGTCCTTGTCCTGTAATGTCCTCGATTTAGAGGTAACATGTGACTTATATACAAATCCCTAATATAATTGGCATAATATAAATTTATTAATTTTCACAATAATGGAAATGATGTCAGTATAGCTAAATATGACAGTCAATAATTTTCATTTTTCCTATAGCTGATTCTTCTATAGCTTTTTCTGCCTAACAATCCATATAAAGTCACTTTTATTTCAGACTGTTGTAAATACTTACCTCTGAGAGTAGTTATTACATTGTCTAGATGGTTCTTCCCTGTCCTGCGCCACTTGCAGGAGCTTTCCCTATTAATTACGTCCTCGTCTTTATGAATGAGTTGGCGTCATCGTGTGTGATTTGTAATTGGCTGATTCACTGCTGAGTCAGATTGGTGGGAATTCTGATTGCCGTCTTCAACTATGGATATTTGGATAAAAACTAAATAAAATGTAAGGGATTGTATTATCGAATTCTTTACTAAGAGGGTCTTTAGATAAATCTTAAATAGGTGAATCTTGCATGTTGCAGCCTATCTATGTATTTACATATCAATGCAGTAAGGTTTATAATGTATTTTTATCTTTGTGGATTCATATTATTTTTATGTGTATGATGAACATTATGTTGTTGTTAAGAGGAATGTATATGTTTTATGTATTTATGTGTTTTAAGTAATTTTACTAGCGGCTATTTAAACTAATTCATTAGACACGTCAGAGATGCCCCAGAGGAAGCCGGAAGGTCGAAACCCAGTGTCGGACGAGATTGTTTGGCGTGCCATCTAGTACCATCGGGACCATCTAACTCTTGTTCATATAAAGTACACGTTGGACTTCCTTTGCAGCACTGTTGAGTGGTAAAACTTTCTTTTTTACCATTTTAACTTGTGCTGAATCTAAGGTATATTACAGACAGCTGCTAGGGTGAACAGGTTTCAATAGGATTAACCCTTGACATGATTTGCCCAGAAAGCATAAATTGTGCTTTACAGAAAGGCCCTAGTAAAGCTCTCTAAGGCTATGTTCACACGGGGTATTTTGCCGAGTTTTTTGACGCGGAAACCGCGTCGCAAAACTCGTCAGAAACGGCCCGAGAACGCCTCCCATTGATTTCAATGGGAGGCGTCGGCGTCTTTTTCCCGCGAACAGTAAAACTGCCTCGCGGGAAAAAGAAGCGACATGCCCTATCTTCGGGCGCTTCCGCCTCCGACCTCCCATTGACTTCAATGGGAGGCAGGAGAAAGCGTATTTCTCGCTGTTTTATGCCCGCGGCGCTCAATGGCCGCGGGCGAAAAACGGCGCGATAATTGCCGCGAAAATCGGCGTGCAGGGAGAGGAATATCTGCCTCAAAGTTCCAAACGGAATTTTGAGGCAGATATTCCTCCCCCAAAATACTCAGTGTGAACATAGCCTAAAAGTTATAATGACCTAGGTCACGTAGTGACTGGCGCAGGATTATTCTAAAAAGATAAACGCCGTTCTACCTGAATACACAAACCTTTACGTTAACTGGCCAAATTGAGTCATATATAGAATGTTATGCTGAGCAATATATATAATTAAGAATATATGCATCTATATCATTACTGGTGATGTTAACAACACATTTTCTGTCGTCATTACATAGCCGTTGATTAATTACTATCCTAAGCATTCTGTGTCATTTTAATTGGGCTGTGAATATTTATTTTTCATCAATGTAATCTATCTACTTCACCATGCACAACATGTGCTTTACTTTACTTCAACCAGATCCATGCTTGGAATTCCTGATAGATTTTTGCTAGCACATATTGCTGCCGATTATTCCATACTTAATTGTAGTTTTCCTTAGGGTTGGTTCAGTCATTATGAAGCATTATATCAGTTACTTACTACGTAAGAAGCAGACACTTAAACATATTATTTAAGTATTACTTTATTTAGTTGAACTTTCTTGGTGGGAGATTCAAGGAACCGGCAGGAAATTGATATCCTTATTCATTAATCCCAAATCTAGAGAGAGATGAAATCTAAGACTACTGTTTACTGCGGGTATACCTTTTAGTGTGACCCATGGTAATGTAATGGGCTGTCATATCCAACCATGACCACTTTACATTTTGATAAAATATGCAGTCAATTTGTACTTAAGTGTATATCGAGTTCACCTTTCTTGAACCCAATGTGAACCTGCACTCACATATTATGTAATTGAATGTGACAGTTCTCTAATGTACTTCTCTTATCGGACTATTTCCCTTTATAAGAAAGAGTGTTCTGGTAATGGTGCAGGGATGGATATAACCAGTTTGCTGTGGGTCTCCTGTCACTGTTGCTGTTTTTTGCTAGCCTGTATCTGCTGCTCTGCAGGAAGAATAATGGATGTCACATATACTTTGGATTTTTTTGCTGCGTTGGTCTATTATCAAATCTAATAATAGACGTAACGATGTCTGTAGACCCTAGTGCTTAGATCTAGGTGTTATAATATATGTTTTTGCTTTGATTTTTGGCCTGATTTGGTTTTGGGTCCTGGTTTCCTGCATAATAAATAAATGCTAAAAAAGCTAGATAAATATGTTTAAAATATGTGGTTTATGTTTTTGTGGTTATACTTGTATTTGACATAATTTTCAATAATTTGGTAAAGGCCAACGTTCCATAATGCAAATGAAACAAACCTGAATATCGTTTATGCACATATAATACTGCCATAGAGATCTAATATAATATCACCATACAGAGATAAAAAATAATACCATACTTCAAAAATACTGCTGTAAAGTGCCCGAATACAGCCACATGTAGCCCACACACATCTGCCATACAGTGTATAAACTACAGTCCAAAATAATAACAATGACTTTCTCAGGTGGGATTAACCAATTTAGTTTGCAGCACATCTGCCTCCATTGACAGCATATCTCACCCTTCCTTCTGACACATTCACACGTTTCTTTCCCTTCCCCCCACCGGCAACACTTTTTCTCTTCTTTACTGCTCCCTCTTGCAGCAAATCTCCTTAAAAAGTCCCCCTCTCCCATTATGACATTTGCCAGCATATTTTCCCCACTTCCTCTTATGCCATGTTAAAAAAAAGTAGTTTAGCATCATATTTTAGCAAGGCAGTTTTATATAGATAAGTAGTGTTAAAATATCCGCCATAGTATACCATAAAATTTGAATGTCTTCCAAAGAAGCGCAAAACCTAATAATGTCATGGCGTATGAACTGGCAAATCTGCCAAGTTTTTAGTCATTCTTAATTTGCTGTTTTTAAGAAGTATTTCCCTCCCAGATATGACAAAGAATGAAGATATATATAAATGCACATAGTGTTTGATAGGAATAGGCAGGAATAGTTATTCTGCAGGGGAGAATATATGTAATGCAGATGTACTTGGTGTCCTCAGTAGTATTTCATATGAGTTAAAGGAACTCTGAGTAGGTACAGTATAATGGCTTAGACAAATAGAATAAAACATTATTTGTTTGCACAAATGTTGATTACATGTCGTAGAATATGGTTTTAAGCTTTACAGTTCACCTTAGATAACCCATAGTTAGTTGGTGTGCAAGAAGGAAAATGTTTCTACAATATTTGCATATCAGCAAAAGTAAACTTTTGGGTTTCCTTAATACTCCTTGGCAAAGTACAAAAGATGTTTGGAATGTACAATTATGGTTTTACCTAACCAAAGAAAAAACATGTATTTATGTAGTTCATTGGACAGATATGTTACCTACATATTAAAATAATCTGTAAAACATTTTCAGTAAAAAAGTTGACACCCTTCCTTATTAATAGTTCTTATTTATACGTTTTAAGTGTAGTATATTGTAGTACAGTATATTGTAGTGTACCAGTGTATGTATAAGTATATGTATGTATATATATATATATATATATATATATATATATATATATATATATATATATATATATATATGTGTTTATATATATATATATATATATATATATATATGTTTATTTATATTCTGTATATGTATGATCCAATGGGTTTTGGTAAACTATATGGTTGTGGATTTTTCAGACAGTCTTATGACATCTCATTGAGAGTGTAGTTTATTTAGTGCCAATCTCGTTATGACTTCTGATGGGAGATCATTTATATCCCCAGCATTACTTAAGAGGAAGATTATGACAAATGTCCACCCCTATTGTGGCAGTACATGAGCAGTAGCTGTCATACTTGTTGCTTATATAAAGTCAACATTTTCTGCAGTGCTATATAAAGACTATTATCACTAACATCAGTCTCTGTCCCCCGTTAGGACATTATAATCTAATTTATCTCACTCATACTAAAGAGATCTGTCAGTATGTTTCGGAGCAAAGGAGGAGGATAAAATATCCTGTACAAGCATGCGAAGAACATGCAGATCAAAGGCAACAAAGCTAGCCACTGAGCTATATGTTCCATTGTTAGGGTTATTGAATATCACTATTATCTCTGTTTATCACAAATCAAGAGTATACTGTACTATAATTGATACATGCAGTTGACCAAGCCCAATGCAATGTACAAAAAAAAAAAAAAAAAAATGAACCTGCCCAATGCTGGGAACCAGAAAACATTTCCTTCTTTTTTGTCAATTTTCACTGTTGACTATGAATTTAGTATTTGATAAGAACATGAAAAAGCTGACCACAAATAAAGAACTCATTATTCTATCATATACAAGAAAATTGTTCATTACAATAGGAGATCCCTATATTCAATTAAATATTTGTGTTGGAGAATACATCAAGCAGCCCCATTGAAAAAGGGTAATTTAGTCATGGAAATCACATAATAGTATCTAATGTGTTCTAGAATACATATTTGTTCCATTTCAAAGAAAAAATGGATCCAGCTCTTGACCTAAAATGCATGTGGAATTTGTAGCTCGAGGAATTAACCCTGCCAATCTATTTAACAGGCATGTGATTAAAGTGATTAAAGCTTCCTTTAAAATGGCATGTGGAAAGAATTGAAATAAATGTAATATGTCACTGACCAGTTCCTCAAGTATTGCACCGTATAGCTTTACAAACATATTACCAGTGAATAAGACATTCACTTGAGCAGAACAGCCAATACAGCTTGTTATGTTTGGACACCGCCTTTCATTAACTCGCTTAGTAATTCCAGCCATTATGTAATATTGGTTTTCTGAACTCCTAGTCCTTAAAATGCTGCATTAACTGGTAAAGAGAAAAGTACAATGACGGCCTAATAAGTAAGGCTTGCTAAGCGTTCAATGTTGGATTATGATAGGAAGGCTACTATGCATCATGTACACATGCATGGAGGAAATCAGTTTTTTTGAGTTGCAAAAAAGTACAATAATGAATGTAAAAAAGTGCGTTTTTTGTATGTTTCAGCTGTTTTGATTTTAACAATATTTGATGGTTGCTATGTAAATTATTAATTTATCTAGAGTATTATGAAAATAGTGTGCTACTGGTGATCAGAAACAAAATAAAACATATATATGTAGCAATTGGCCATGTCTTAAGCATTGCCCTGGGCCAGTCAGTTTTAATACACCACTGTTTCTTCATATAAGTTTACATAGCTGTAACAGTAAGTTAAAAAATTCTGCAAATATACTGATGTGAAAGACATAGGCTCTGTTCACACTTGTATTATGACTTACATTCAAAACGCAGCCATGACAGCTATGACAGTTCTGCTCTTTAACAGTTCCTAACTAATTCTGATAGTTCCTATAGACTTATAATGGTCCATCAGAGAAAGTGTCAGAGGACGCAAAACGGCCGTTGGCTGTGTTACGTGTGTTTGCCTCTCGTGTATTACCTACAATGGAGAAATGAAATAAAAACTGCTGCTATTTTATTTAGTAAATGTTGTCAGCTCTTCTTATCCTGTGCAATCCTACAATACGTTCTCAATTGGGAAAAGGGATATGTTTTTATAAATATCACTAGAATAATGGAATACCTTCCTAAAATGATTATACCAAGCAAATAAATGATAACTTTTTCTGTCCTGACACCTATGTATAACTATTGTGAAAAATCTGTTTCTACATCATACAATAAAGACCTGAGCTGTCTAGAAAGCATGAATCTTTCATCTACTCAGCCAATGAAAGGTCTCCCATAACTACATTATTCATTTATTCATATTTTTCGCTAAAACACTACAACAATCAACTACTTTGGAAATTAATACAGATACAGAATGTTTAGTGGGGGAATATATAAGAAGAAATGTAAACACGGCATTTACTGAATTCAAAACATCTCCCCATTTTTTTTCCAGGTGCATGAGGTAAAACAAATGGGCAATAAGGGCAGGCGCAGTGCAGTGCAGTGTTCCTGCTCCACCAAACGGCACGACAGCCACTTTACGTCATTTGACGCTACAGCCTGGTGCCACCAGGGGGAAGCATCAAATGACGTGAAACATAATTAACAATATAATACTTGGACCTCAGTACAAAATCATAGGCAAATTTATTATTGCTCACTCTAAACCCTATGTCAATTCCTGTAGAATCCATCAGTATGCATTTGATACTTTTACTGACACCAATCTCCTAACAGTTTTGTTTTTTGTTTTTCTCATTCATGGCTTAGCAGAAGCCTAAAACTAGGAAATATTATGAAGAATGTATTCTGTCTAATATAAATAGTTGAATTTCGATATAACAAAAAAGATACATGCTATAAGTGTGGTATGTCAAATGGGGATTTCGTTCATCCGCTCTGACATTGCTCCGGGCTGCATAGATACTGGACATTGGTTGTGAATTCTATCTCAGAATTTTTCTTCATTTATTTTGAGCCCAAACTAGAGATACAGTGAAGGAAATAAGTATTTGATCCCTTGCTGATTTTGTAAGTTTGCCAACTGTCAAAAACTTGAATAGTCTAGCATTTTTAGGCTAGGTTAATTTTACCAGTGAGAGATAGATTATATTTAAAAAAACCTGAAAATCACATTGTCAAAATTATATATATTTATTTGCATTGTGCACAGAGAAATAAGTATTTGATCCCTTTGGCAAACAAGACTTAATACTTGGTGGCAAACCCCTTGTTGGCAAGCACAGCAGTCAGACGTTTTTTTGTAGTTGATGATGAGGTTTGCACACATGTTAGATGGAATTTTGGCCCACTTCTCTTTGCAGATCATCTGTAAATCATTAAGATTTTGAGGCTGTCGCTTGGCAACTCGGATCTTCAGCTCCCTCCATAAGTTTTCGATGGGATTAAGGTCTGGAGACTGGCTAGGCCACTCCATGACCTTAATGTGCTTCTTTTTGAGCCACTCCTTTGTTGCCTTGGCTGTATGTTTCGGGTCATTGTCCTGCTGGAAAACCCAGCCACGAGCCATTTTTAATGTCCTGGTGGAGAGAAGGAGGTTGTCACTCAGGATTTGATGGTACATGGCTCCATCCATTCTCCCATTGATGCAGTGAAGTAGTCCTGTGCCCTTAGCAGAGAAACACCCCCAAAACATAATGTTTCCACCTCCATGCTTGACAGTGGGGACGGTGTTCTTTAGGTCATAGGCAGCATTTCTCTTCCTCCAAACACGGCGAGTTGAGTTAATGCCAAAGAGCTCAATTTTAGTCTCATCTGACCACAGCACCTTCTCCCAATCACTCTCAGAATCATCCAGATGTTCATTTGCAAACTTCAGACGGGCCTGTACATGTGACTTCTTGAGCAGGGGGACCTTGCGGGCACTGCAGGATTTTAATCCATTATGGCGTAATGTGTTACCAATGGTTTTCTTGGTGACTGTGGTCCCAGCTGCCTTGAGATCATTAACAAGTTCCCCCCGTGTAGTTTTCGGCTGAGCTCTCACCTTCCTCAGTATCAAGGAGACCCCATGAGGTGAGATTTTGCATGGAGCCCCAGATCGATGTCGATTGACAGTCATTTTGTATGTCTTCCATTTTCTTACTATTGCACCAACAGTTGTCTCGTTCTCACCCAGCGTCTTACTTATGGTTTTGTAGCCAATTCCAGCCTTGTGCAGGTCTATGATCTTGTCCCTGACATCCTTAGAAAGCTCTTTGGTCTTGCCCATGTTGTAGAGGTTAAAGTCAGACTGATTAATTGAGTCTGTGGACAGGAGTCTTTTATACAGGTGACCATTTAAGACAGCTGTCTTTAATGCAGGCACCAAGTTGATTTGGAGCGTGTAACTGGTCTGGAGGAGGCTGAACTCTTAATGGTTGGTAGGGGATCAAATACTTATTTCTCTGTGCACAATGCAAATAAATATATATAATTTTGACTATGTGATTTTCTTTTTTTTTTTTATATATAATCTATCTCTCACTGGTAAAATTAACCTAGCCTAAAAATTCTAGACTGTTCATGTCTTTGACAGTGGGCAAACTTACAAAATCAGCAAGGGATCAAATACTTATTTCCTTCACTGTATGTATTTTGGGGAAACTTGATATCTCAGATTTCTTTCTCAAAACTGCGATTTCTATAATATTATTTACTTCTAGGAAATGACTGACTAGGAACAGGAAGAACAGATTGACCCTTTCCTTTGCAGCTTAGAAAATCGCTATTGATCACTTGGTCTTATTTAAAAAAATTAACATACATCTTTTACATATATCCATTGGGGTAAATTAGATCTCCTGTATAAAACTTGTAATCCTTAGATTAAGTGGAAAATTACCCTTTGATTACTATGCTAAAATATAGGAAAGACTAGTAATGGGTTACTGACCCCAGACGAAGGCATTTGCCGAAACGCGCGTCGGGTATTGGCGTCTTCCCGGTGCAGGACCATGACTTTGGGTATGTATATTACTTAGAACAGGTGTTTGTATTTCATGCTTTTGGCCTGATGTGATTCTGCCCTCCAGTTATGGGCTGCACAGGTCTTAGCTCTGCATCTGACATATGTTTAGTCTACTAGTTCATGGCCATAGGCTGTGCTACCTGCACTCTCTAGCCCTTTATACTGGGCTATTGTTGTTACTATATTGATTACCTAGTTACACATCTCATGCAGGTTAGTTGCCCTCTTTTGGACTCCAATGCACACATGCGCTTGTATCTTTATATCTACTCATGATCATGCTCTATATACATGTTTCTTTGGTCTTTGTATAGGGTGAAGCCTTCTCATTGTGTGACTCATCTTTTTATTTTGTTGTGTCTATCTGTAATAAAATCTATTTATTTTTATACTCAATTATTTTTGTGCCAGAGTTGATCATTTTTCTAGTCTGTAGGTGTCTCTAAGTTGCTTTTGATCAATGCATCAAGTTATGCTTGGGTATTTAATGTGGATTTCTCATAGCGATATTGATGATTGATTGATTGATTGATTGATTGATTGATTGATTGATTGATATACATATTCACTTTTTGATGTTACGCATTGTATCACTAATTCTCTGAGTAAATTCCTCTCAGCCCTCCTTGGGTATAGTTGGTTCTCTATACTGACCACATATGAATACCCAGGGACACACTAATTTGTTTGTGTTGTTGTCCCTTTGGTTTCTTCTATTTTACTTTGTTGCACTCTCTTCCACTCCATCTCCCCGGTTGCCGCTGCCATATGGGTTAAAGGGGTTGTCCACTACAGGATAGGACATCAGTATATGATCTGTGGGTGTTTGACACCCGGACCCCGCACCTATCAGCGTTTCCGGTTGCGTGTGGGCTCCGGATGTTATTGCCCAGTATGCAATGTATGGAGCCGGAAGCAGGTGGCTACTTACATTGCATAGTGGCCATGCTGCAGAACTGCTGCTCTGCTCACTATTCCGTGATCGGAGCCATCTGCTTCTGGCATGGATTTTCAATGCCTGGAGGCAGCCAGAGCGGCTCATCGGTGCAGGGTCCGGGTATCAGACCTCCCCATATCATATACTGATGAACTATCTGGTGGATAGGTCATCAGTTGTACGGTAGTGGACAACCCCCTTAAGGGTGGCTAAATTAGTTAATTGCACTTTGCATAGCATAGTTTGTGGTTTCTTTTTTTTTTTTTGTATAAATCTCGATGTGGAATTTTGCAAATGTTTGATTATGCTATATATATTTTCAATAAAAATAAATGTTAAAAATAGAAAAAGTTGAATTTGCGATTTTTCATTCTATGTGAAAATCTGTAGCAATTTTAGTAAGATTGAAATAGGGATAAGACCTAAGGACCACTGAGAGTTAACTAGGATTGTCCTTTGAGGAGCATCTTTGGGGATTGTCCTTTGAGGAGTGTCTCTGGAGTAAGAAATGCCATCTCTCCTAAAAAAAAATCTTGCTCTATAAATCTTTGTGCATCATTATAAAATAGTGATTATTCAACAAGGGGCATTTTCTGTACTTGGCAGCTTGATTTACAGTCTGATAGAAGTGTGACATCTTGCTCCTACAACAATACTTACATTCACTCTTCTGATTGAAAATCGTCAGATTTTATCATAAGGGACGAATTATAGTCTTACTAATGAGAACCAAAGATTTCATCGCTGTTCTTACTGACCTTGACTTACTATGTCAATACGGATTGCTGCCACCTGCACCAACCTTGTACTTGGCCTTCATTATGCCTTTGCATTATGATTCTATTCCTGTGATTCTGTTTGGCTTTGTTCCGCCCTGTTTAAATACTCACTGTCTACTATCTCTGGACTCTATTGACTGGGCATCTCTTGTGTTCCCAGGAGAGTGTGGAATTCCTAGACATTCCTTACAAAAGGACATGACGCTCAATGTAGTTTAAAGGCAAGTTCACAGAGGAGGTTAAGCTCACTGTCATTCTAGTTCTGCAAAAGAAATCTAAACAAAAGAGACATGGTATAGAAAATCTGTATGTATAGCAAGGAGCCATGGGTTGAAATTCTAACCCAGGCAACATTTTGATGCTTTTATGTTGTTCAACAACCCATAAACATACTGCTATTTTAGTCAGATTCCATAGTTTGTGTGTAAGATTCAAACAGGAAAATTTAGAGACTTTAATGATCAGGGTGTCAATGAGAATGAATGTATCTAAACAGTTTTGCCAGGCCAGATATGGAGGTGTGAGACAAAAAAAGTACTTAAGAAATCATTGATAATAAACCAAACCCTAAATATAAGCGCATAAACATAATATATAATGAATACCCAATTCAATCGCTTTTCAAGCAGGAGCAATAATAAAAATGAAGGGATGAAAGTTCTATAAAGGATTTACATTTCAGTATGTAGATCATTTAGCAGAATTTGGGTTACCCTATTTAGCAACCTGTATTCTATAAATAGAAAGTCTGTTGTAAAATACTGCTTTATGCTCTTATAAATGTATAATCTTTATAATAAAATTAAAGAATATTCAATTCCCTAGTACATTTCTAGTCTCTTCTTTTTGTGTCAAAAGTTCAATGTACACAATAAAACCAGTTGTGCAAAATGAATGTGGTATGTCTCTAAATTGATATTGATATCACAGTGATTTTATTTTAAAAAAAACAACTTATTTTTAAAAACAGAAATACCATGGAATTCGGAAAATAGGAGGAATGAAGCCAAATATGGCATAGGAAATCTGGCTAGGAATGAAGGAGAGTAAAATAAATATAGTTGTGAGAAATAATGTCTCTCTGTAAAGCTTAGTATTATTTAAGAATAATATTAGTGAATATTGACCCTTTACATCATTTCCTTTATACATTTATAGAAATTGTGTAAAATTCTACAAGAGTAAATACAATGAGTTCTAATAATCTAAACAGAACATTACAAGTCCACAGTGGAGAAAATGCAGTTTCATCTAAAATGTCCTATAGATCTATCTCTTGTACCATATAACTAGTTTTTTTTTATTATTAAGTGCTAAGTGTAGGACTGGTGTGAGTCCCTGTTGAGTAAAAAAATGATCTAGTTTAGAGTTTACCATTTGGTGCAATGCAATGAATGTAGTAATCAAATAATTGGAGTATAAGAATGTCACCTACTCTAACCTGCTATGGGAAATTATATGTTACTTATTTTCGAGGAAATGCAACCGATATGATAGCATAATGTGATATTGCCTAACATTTTGTAGCACTAAGACTAGATAAAAAGTATCAATAAAAATAAATAACTAGTAGCTGGATAAAGGTAACTTAAGGTTGCTATACAAGACATGAATTAAATACCGATTGTTGCGTGTTTTCTTTTATCAAAACAACGACTCGATCGAACAAAGAAGAAAAGTGCAAAGCATACCATCATGTCTGTCTTTTTTCCCTGTTCAATTGATCCCAATTTTAGAAATAAAAGTAAAAAAAGTGGGATGTATGATCACAAACAATCAAATCAATGTAAAGTAGCTAAAAGGCTTTAAAATATGCAATACTGAGCCTGTTAGTTAAAAAGTTATATATCACAAAGAAGTTATTTTCTCGAATGTACAGAGGCAGTTGCTGCATCTACCATCGCCTCCTCGGAAATGTTTAAAACGACCTCTTCTCCACTGTAAACAGGTGACACGTTTAGCTTTTGCTATGTTCCGGGGAACCCCTAACCAGGCTCCAAGAAAAACCTGTTTAGCTTTGAAGTCTGGTTGGGAAAAACTAACCTAACTAACCTACCCTCCTGTGCCAAATTTAGCAGTTGTACCGTTTTTGTCTAAATAAATTACAGAAATGTGTAAATCAGAAACAGCGGTATCTACCAGGTGTGTGTCTCTGGTTTGGCTATAAATTCAAGTCATGTTTCAAGGCTCTATATTTGTCAGACATTGAATTACAGGGTAGTCCCCTTTTGGAGGTACTAGAGCGATAGCTTACTTCATTCATCTCTGTAGGAGAATTATTCTGCCTTCTTTTCTCAGGAGGCAATGCCCTCAAGACTCCCTATTAGCTGTATCTTCGGAAGTTACCTTCCAGGAACAGATATTAGAAGCATGCTTTCATAAATAGAGAAATCTTTATCTATCGTTCCTTGTACTCTCTTATATGTTCCTTTACAGTTGACGTGTAAATTGTAATGTAACCATCTTATTTGTATTTCAGAGCTGTGGGATTTAAACAGAACCTCCGTCTTCCAGAGTCAACTTGGAGCTATTGACCTACGTACCATGTATTTGGATGAGTATCAAGAAAGACTGTTTGTGGGAGGCAGAGATCATGTGTATTCCCTTAGCCTGGATAACGTCAGTGACAAGTATAAAGAGGTAATGTATAAAAAAATTATGTAAGCCACGGTATTTGATTATAATACAGTAAAAAGAAAAGTTTTGCCAAATGCTCTAAATACATAAAGTGGGCTTCTAGCTTAGAGCATGTTAAATATTTATAGTATGGAATTACAGCTTCCGCAATTCCCTAATAAAACATTATTGAAATTGCTTTCAGAGGCTGCATCTATTTTGCTGACTGCACTTCCAAATATTCCTTAAAGCTCAACAACCAAAGTTGAAAAAGGGAGATACTTCAATAATAACAAGAAACATTTTAAAGGAACATTCTGATTAATACTCCTATACTTTGTTATGACCGGTGTAGAGACTGAAAGAGTGATGTACTACACAGGGATTTAAAGAAAAAGCAAAGAAAGACAGAATTTTTGTCCTGCACCTCCCCGTCAGGTCCTGGCCCAGTGTATCAGTTTCGCCCAGATTGTTACTTTAAGTGAAACACTGCTTGTATAGTTGACATCTATATACCTTATTTGACCTTTTTACTCATACAAAAATGCTTGTTTTTCTTTATTTATTTTGCAAAATATAAATATTACTACGCCCCTCGAGGGTCATAGAGTAAGTGGATACATTTCTCAGAACCAAGTTCTGGGGGTTTAGTCATCTTGTATTCCCCTTATTTAAGAACATAACAGTTTCCACTTACAGTGCATTGAATAACGTAAATGCACGTGACTCATAGCACACATCATGCTTTCACATGGGAGTTTAATAAGTCAGCCATGACTGGTATATTCATGATTTTTGTATAGTTTAAAACATAACTGACAGATTTACTGTTTGTTGAAAAGAAGTCTGAACTTGTCATCCAGAATTACCTCAGCAAAAGCACGAGTTTGCTTCATAATAGATTTCTTTTGTGATAATCACCTTTCCTACACAGCATCACTCTTGAGGTTTAAGTTAATGAAATCAGAAAAATATGTTTTTGCAATATAATCTTAGATGATCTATGGAGACTTAACCACCCGTGAATCACAGCGCAGCAATAAATCCTATTAAAATCGCTTCTATGACAGATGGGTAACATCGTATGTATCACGTATATTTAAATGAATAATATTAGTGTGTGCCCTACAATCTACATCAGGTTAAACAATCACAGACTAGTTGTTTGAGTGCTTGATAAATTATACGGATCATACTTATAATTACAATCTAATCTTACAGAACACCTTATCTGTTTTGTTAGGGGTACGTAACCTAATTGAATAATGCAAGTTTTAAATTACAATTCCTTATAAATAATTATGTATGCAAAACTCAGTTTTTGAGGTGACACTTAGGTTAATTTATAATAGACATGTCATGGCTATGACCAAAATGGTGCACATATAATTGAAAGCAACTCTCCAGACTTCCTCCTACTAAGGGTACTATTACACGGCCCAACATGGGCTTGTTGATCGGCGCTCGTTTGCTCCTATCACACGGAGCAATCATTAGATATGTATAGGAATGAGCACTCGTTACTCTGACCCCTCGTCCCTATACATTTTCATCATGTCGACAGCATGTCTCCCCGTTTTCCCGATCATTGGCCCATGTAATAGGGCCTTAAGGCTCATTTGGCTAAGTATATGTGAGGGAATTGCCTGATATCTTCTTTTCCTCACTGGGGTTTAGTAATCTGTACTTTATAATCATTCTGTACTTGCTGCACTGGGAATCATCTCCTCATGCAGTGACGTCTTGGCAAGCCTGTGATGGACTTGTGTTTATGTGCAGCAGCCTATCTGAAGAGGCAGAGTTGCAGTGAGGAGGGAGAGAGCAACAGCCTGGACCAATGATGAGACATGAGGCGTGTTTCAGACTACCTCTGACTCCCTGAAGGCACTGTAGTTAAGCTGCAGTCAGAGATCACAGCTCTACCCTAATGGAGTTGAGCTAAAAACAGCATGAACTGAGAAAAATAAATAGTAGCTAAGCATCACTTATAGGTATTGGGTTACATATAATTTTAGGCTCACTATTGGACAGTTGCTTTTGAAGCAATAATAAAAGTTTACAAATACTATACTAGCTTACGAGTGAGGATAGCCAGATTTGTTAGGGTGTAGAAGGAAGGGAAGAATAGTGACATTTAGGGTCTGGGTTAAAATAGAGCTTCATGTAAACTTGTGATATAGAGCTGCATAAATCGCAGTTCCCTAATATACTTCAGACTTCCTTCCTTTATGAGTAAGAACAAAATGATAATAGAGAATAATAGAGCAGGGCAGCTGCAAAGTCCCAGTCCATCACTCTATGTAGTCTATAGTCTGCATCTAGTAAACACTATACCTGGTAATGTACAGAATCGGAAGCTATAGTAAATACGATTTCCCCAAAACTTTATATTAGTGGATTGCTCAGGTAATGAGAGGAACAATTTTAATAATAAAAATATATAAGGGAATTGCATTATATACTATAAACACATTATAACATGATGGAAAGTTAGAAGGAAACTAAAATACTTTGTATAATCAAGAAAAGTTATCGTTTGCATTAGGAAAAAGCAATTTCATTACAACTTTAAAGGGAAAACCATAATATCAAGGCATGCAAAATCTGTAACGTGTGTATTTTAAGGTTTTATTCATTAAATTTTCTAGCTTCTTATTGACTTCTTTGCTCAAATGATATCTCTTTACCCTGTGGGGGAGGGGTGGTTTGGCTGCTGTTCAAGTAAGATTATTCTTGAATATTTTGGCCTAATCTTTAGAAGAAGAATAATAATGCTAAAACCTAAAACAGGTTCTGTTTAACAGACCCTGGGAGCGATTAATCATACTTTTACTTTAAAGCTTAGGTTTGGTATAATGGTTGAATTTTCTCCTCTTGAGTATCAATTTCACTATTTAGTAGAGCATACTTAACTTCTTACTTATTCAGAATCAACCAAGGAACAGTGGATAGAAGATTATGAAATCTTACAACATGGTTCAAAATAACAATTTCCTGTAGAGATGCTTTCCAATATTGATCACCGTAGATCTTTAAGTTGATAAACTGCCATAAATGTACAGTGAAGGAAATAAGTATTTGATCCCTTGCTGATTTTGTAAGTTTGCCCACTGCCAAAGACATGAACAGTCTAGAATTTTTAGGCTAGGTTAATTTTACCAGTGAGAGATAGATTATATAAAAAAAAAAAACTGAAAATCACATTGTCAAAATTATATATATTTATTTGCAATTTGCACAGAGAAATAAGTATTTGATCCCTTTGGCAAACAATACTTAATACTTGGTGGCAAAACCCTTGTTGGCAAGCACAGCAGTCAGTCGTTTTTTGTAGTTGATGATGAGGTTTGCACACATGTTAGATGGAATTTTGGCCCACTCCTCTTTGCAGATCATCTGTAAATCATTAAGATTTCGAGGCTGTCGCTTGGCAACTCAGATCTTCAGCTCCCTCCATAAGTTTTCGATGGGATTAAGGTCTGGAGAATGGCTAGGCCACTCCATGACCTTAATGTGCTTCTTTTTGAGCCACTCCTTTGTTGCCTTGGCTGTATGTTTCGGGTCATTGTCGTGCTGGAAGACCCAGCTACGAGCCATTTTTAATGTCCTGGTGGAGGGAAGGAGGTTGTCACTCAGGATTTGTTGGTACATGGCTCCATCCATTCTCCCATTGATGCAGTGAAGTAGTCCTGTGCCCTTAGCAGAGAAACACCCCCAAAACATAATGTTTCCACCTTCATGCTTGACAGTGGGGACGGTGTTCTTTGGGTCATAGGCAGCATTTCTCTTCCTCCATGTTCATTTGCAAACTTCAGACGGGCCTGTACATGTGCCTTCTTGAGCAGGGGGACCTTGCGGGCACTGCAGGATTTTAATCCATTATGGTGTAATGTGTTACCAATGGTTTTCTTGGTGACTGTGGTTCCAGCTGCTTTGAGATCATTAACAAGTTCCCCCCGTGTAGTTTTCGGCTGAGCTCTCACCTTCCTCAGGATCAAAGATACCCCACGAGGTGAGATTTTGCATGGAGCCCCAGATCGATGTCGATTGACAGTCATTTTGTATGTCTTCCATTTTCTTACTATTGCACCAACAGTTGTCTCCTTCTCACCCAGCGTCTTACTTATGGTTTTGTAGCCCATTCCAGCCTTGTGCAGGTCTATGATCTTGTCCCTGACATCCTTAGAAAGCTCTTTGGTCTTGCCCATGTTGTAGAGGTTAGAGTCAGACTGATTAATTGAGTCTGTGGACAGGAGTCTTTTATACAGGTGACCATTTAAGACAGCTGTCTTTAATGCAGGCACCAAGTTGATTTGGAGCGTGTAACTGGTCTGGAGGAGGCTGAACTCTTAATGGTTGGTAGGGGATCAAATACTTATTTCTCTGTGCAAAATGCAAATAAATATATATAATTTTGACTATGTGATTTTCAGTTTTTTTAAAAATATAATCTATCTTTCACTGGTAAAATTAACCTAGCCTAAAAATTCTAGACTGTTGATGTCTTTGACAGTGGGCAAACTTACAAAATCAGCAAGGGATCAAATACTTATTTCCTTCACTGTATGTACAGTGCATTCAGAAAGTATTCAGACCCCTTCCCTTTTTCCACATTTTGTTTTGTTATGACCTAATTCTTTATTTACCCCATAATAGCACAGTGAAATTAGGTTTGGCAGAATTTGTGCAATTTTTAAATTGAAATATGACATTTACACAAGTATTCAAACCCTTCTTTACAACACTTAAAATGGAGCTCACATGCATCCTGTGCATAATCCTTGCGATATTTCTACATGTAATGTAATGAAATGTAGTTCCTCCTAAGGTGTGCGCTCACTAGTACCCAGCCTTAAAGGGCCAGCACGCTCACCTGTAAATGTTCCCTACCCAATCCCAACAACACCCTGAATTATATGGCTGAGCGTTGTTGTGTCTACCCATGTTTGTTTAGCAAATGGTCCCTCAGTTGTATCCTGTTCCCAGTGTTCCCGTATCCTGCTTCCTGTATCTCATTCCAGTAATTGTGTTTGTTCCTGAGAGAAGTCTAGTTTTGGTGTCGAGTTCATCCTCTGTGCCACGTGTCATTGGCCACGCCAAGTGTCATCGGCCACTCCAAGTGTCAACGGCCACTCCAAGTGTCATCTGTCCCAAAGTGTCTGCTACGCCACGTGACTGTCAGAACTTCTATACAGGTACTCTAGTTCTAAAGACTTTCATTGACTGCAGTTTGGCCAACTACTACTCCGCTATGGTGGAGCGGCCTAGTGGGTCCACATACCCCCAGAGCTGTGACAGTAAACTCAGGCCGTGGATTCCGCTGATCAACACAAGACGGCGGTTCATATGATGCAAACGAACATGCGTGACCTTCGGGCATGCCAGGATCACCTCCTACAGGCAGTAAACGTGATAATCTCCAGTTTGGATCCTTCTACTACATCTCCTCTGGCTGCTTCCGCTGTTCCACTAACTGTTACTCCTCCTGCCAGCCCTGGGTCTACAATTTTGCTGCCTCTACCGCCTCGCTACAGCGGGGATCCTAAGGCCAGTAGGGGCTTTATCAATCAATGTACGATCCACTTTAATTTACGTGCCCATCTCTTCCCCTCTGATGAGGCCAAGGTAGCGTTTATTATTTCTCTCCCTGCTGGCAAAGCCCTGGCATGGGCAACCCCATCTTGGAACAAGAGGGCCCAGAATTATCTGACCTACCACTGTTTCTAGAGACATTCCGTACAGTGTTCGAGGAACCTGGTCGAACATCCCCTGCAGCTGCCTCACTGCTGACCCCCAATCAAGGGGAGTCAACTGTAGGGGAGTACGCCATCTCCTTCCATATGCTGGCGGCGGAGCTGGCTTGGAATAATGAGGCCTTGGAGGCGACTTTCTGGCAGGGCCTTGATCCTCATGTAAAGGATGAACTGGCAGCTCAAGAGCTTTCGGCTACCTTGGATGCCCTAATATTCTGGAAACTTGGATCGATATGAGGATCCCAGAGTGCATTCTGAAAGTCCGTCGGGAGAGGAGATCTTGTTGACTGGCACCAAAATTTCAAAGGCCGCTACTGCCCTGTTCTGCTGCACCTCTAGAAGAACCCATGCAGGTGGATAGACTCCAATTGTCCGACTAAGAATGGCAACGCAGACAATCGACTGGATTATCAATACCTATACCAGACTGTGAAGACTACTAGTATATCCAGAAAATGAAACACACATAGCACAAGTCATGTACCATGACAATATAAAATAAACTTTATTGAAATATACATAACACATTGGCCATCAAAATATAAAAACAATATAGCACACAGTTAAAAAGGAGAGTATGGAGGAGCTGCGTGAATAATCCAATATATATGCTACCATACTATAAACATCCTGTGATGTGGTAACAAATGCAGATATCTATAGAAAAGATAATCATATAGATCAAGTATTTGGACAACAGAAGCACATAAATATATTTAGCACCTGACAGAAGAGCACACAATTGTGCATGCATATAAAAGTATACAGCTAGAGCTCCAAGTTGCACCCAAAACAAAGACCATGCTTTATAAATAAAGGATATTGCACAAACCCATGGACTGCATGATAGGAAGCACGCAGGAACACTCCACACTGACCGCCCCCGACGCACGTTTCGCCGTCAGCTTTCTCAAGGGGTACCCCTTGAGTACCCCTTGAGAAAGCTGACCGCGAAACGTGCGTCGGGGGCGGTCAGTGTGGAGTGTTCCTGCGTGCTTCCTATCATGCAGTCCATGGGTTTGTGCAATATCCTTTATTTATAAAGCATGGTCTTTGTTTTGGGTGCAACTTGGAGCTCTAGCTGTATACTTTTATATGCATGCACAATTGTGTGCTCTTCTGTCAGGTGCTAAATATATTTATGTGCTTCTGTTGTCCAAATACTTGATCTATATGATTATCTTTTCTATAGATATCTGCATTTGTTACCACATCACAGGATGTTTATAGTATGGTAGCATATATATTGGATTATTCACGCAGCTCCTCCATACTCTCCTTTTTAACTGTGTGCTATATTGTTTTTATATTTTGATGGCCAATGTGTTATGTATATTTCAATAAAGTTTATTTTATATTGTCATGGTACATGACTTGTGCTATGTGTGTTTCATTTTCTGGATATACTAGTAGTCTTCACAGTCTGGTATAGGTATTGATATTTGCTTTATGATTTGTGTGGACGCATTATTGTTTGGCGCATGCCAATGGTCTATACTCGTATAGGTATTCATAATCGACTGGATTATGTCTGTACTGTGGCCACAAGGAACATTTTGTGCGCCAGTGTCCTCAATAGCCGGGAAACTCTAGCACCTAGATTTGATTGGAGAGACAATCCTAGGTGATCTCCCTCAACCACTAAATTCTCTCCCAAACTGTCTATTCCTGTGTCACTCACAGAAAGGCAGCTGTTGAGTGTCCCACACACAATATAATTCCCCATTACTGCCCCCATACAGTATAATAATAATATTTAATAATATAATATATTATAACCTCTTCAAGGACAAAGTATTTTGTCCTCTAATTGTGCCCACACAGTATTATGCCCCCTAAGTGCCACACACAGTATGTTGCCCCTTTAGTGCCCCTACACAGTATAATGTCTGCTTAGTGGCCTCCACACCGTCTAATGTCCCCTCCCCTGGCTGCCACACACACCCCCCCCTTGTAGGTAGTGCCCCCTGTAGATTGTGCCATACATCCTCCCATATATCCTCCCATACATCCAGATTTGGAATTGACAGCGTTATTTGAAGTTGTTGTTTTTTTTTGCATATTTTTTAAGTCGTTGAAGCTAATGCAAAAGACGCAGGCAAAAAAGCACTCAAAACGAGCGCCGCAGGTATTTTCTGCCTCCTATTAATTTCAATTGGAGGTCAGAGGTGGAAATCACTTGAAGACAATCAGCCCCTCACTCACAGTAAAATAACCATCAGCCCCCCACTCACAACTCACAGTAAAATGACCATCAGCCCCCACTCACAGAAAAATGACTGTAGATATTGCCACATAGCCCCTTGTAGGTAGTACCACACAGCCCCTTGTAGGTAGTGCCACACAGCCCCCTTGTAGGTAGTGCCATACATCCCTCTTGTAGGTAGTGCCACACAGCCCCCTTGTAGGTAGTGCCACACAACCCCCTTGTAGGTAGTACCACACACCATGCTATATGTAGTGCCACACAGCCCTCTTGTAGGTAGTGCCACATAGCCCCCTTGTAGGTTAGGCTAGACACCGCCTTGTAGGTAGTGCCAGACACCCCCTTGTAGATAGCACCGCCCCTTCCTGTAGATAACGCCACCCTAGCTCCCTGAAAGAGTGGAATCCCCATGTGGTCAGGGATTCTGCTCCTGGATGGAGCGCTTGATGTCTGTCCATTTATGGACAGTCCCGTCAGGTGCTTCTCCTGGAGCCGAATCACTTGCCACCACGTCGGCAACGCTGTGGACAGGGATTCCGCTTCAGGAGTTGCACCTGATGTCATTGTCCATAAATGGACAGAGACGTCAGGGGCTTCTGCTGGATTGGAATCCCTGGTCACAGCGTTGGCAACGCTGTGGACGGGGATTCCGCTTCAGGACTTGCCCCTGATGTCACTGTCCATGGTGGTGTTCAAATGAATCCGGAAAAGGTGAAGTCCGTTTTGGAGTGGGTTTTCTGGGTCACGTTCTCTGGGTCTATGAGCTATACAGAGATTTCTTGGATTGACTAATTTTTATCATCTGTTTGTCCCAAATTTCTTGTCCCATAATGCTCCCATCTCAGCCCTTACCAGATAGGGAGTGAATGCTAAGGACTGGACCCCTGAGGCAGAGTCAGCATTCTCCAACCTCAAGAACGCCCTTACGTCTACCTCTGTTATTCGTCATCCTGATGTCCTAAGGAGAGGTCTTGGGAGCCAGCAAAGAACATTAATGCCCCTACTCTCATTAAAAAATTCCTCTCACTCTCTGGACCTAAGAAGAGGGGGCTTAAGGTGGACGTACTGTAATGTCCGCGGTCATGCACCGCCGGCTTCTCTTATTTTCCAGCAGCCGTGACTGCAGACCTCTGAACCTCCCTGGAGACGCCAGCACACGCAGCCACACTGCCCTGTAGTGTTTCCTTAAAGGGCCAGCACGCACACCTGTAAATGTTCCCAACACAATCCCAACAACACCCTCAATTATAAAAAGGTTTCTGCCCCTTCCTCCTTGCCTGAGTGGTGTTGTGTCTACCCATGTTCGTTTAGCAAATGGTCCCTTAGTTGTATCCTGTTCCTAGTGCTTCCTGTAGCCCATATCCAGTAATTTTGTTTGTTCCTGAGTGAACTCTAGAGCTGGAGTCGTGTTCATCCTCTGTGCCAGGTGTCATTGGCCACGCCAATTGTCATTGGCCACACCAAGTGTCCTCTGCCATGCCAAGTGTCCTCTGCCATTCCAAGTGTCATCTGTGCCAAAGAGTCTTCTACACCAAAGTGTCTACTACGCCACGTGTCTATCAGAACTTCTAAATAGGTACTCTAATTCTAAATACTTTCATTGACTGTAGTTTGGTCAGCTGCTACTCCACTATGGAGTGGCCTAGTGGATCCACATACCCCCAGAGCCATGACACTACAATTCGAATGGAGTTCATCTATGGTATTCAATTAACTGGACATGATTTGGAACAGTCCTTATATAAGGTCCTTATAAACAAAGACACGAAGTTAATGGAATTGTCAAGCCACTCAGAGAGGATTCTGTGGAGGTACAGATCTGGGGAGGGGTACAAATAATTCCTGCAGCATTTAGTGTAAGGCTGGGTTCACTAGAGCACATTAATGTCCGTAATGGACGGACGTATTTCGGCCGGAAGTCCCGGACCGAACTCAGTGCAGGGAGCCGGGCTCCTAGCATCATAGTTATGTACGATGCTAGGAGTCCCTGCCTCTCTGCAGGACAACTGTCCCGTACTGTAATCATGTTTTCAGTACGGGACAGTAGTTCCACGGAGAGGCAGGGACCCCTAGCATCGTACATAACTACGATGCTAGGAGCCCGGCTCCCTGCACTGAGTTCGGTCCGGGACTTCCGGCCGAAATATGTCCGTCCATTACGGACGTTAATGTGCTCGTGTGAACCCAGCCTCAAAGATAAGACAGTGGCCTACATAATTCTTAAGTTTATAAACACTAGTAAACTTGATAGAGCTGGCCGCTAGGCCACACTGAACATTTGGGGTAGAAAAGCTTTGGTCAGTGAGGTGACCAATAAATAGATGGTAACAATGACCAGAGTCACTGGGGAGAACCTTGCAGTGCGACAATTATCTCTGCAGTACTCAATTATACTGGCCTTTCTGGTACATTGACCAGATTTAAGCTACTCCTCAGCAAAAGACACTTAACAGCCCGTTAGGCATATACCAAAAGGCACATAAATGATTTTCAGACCATGGGCTTGAAACAAGATTCCCTGGTCTATTTAAATTAAGAATGAACTGTAACGTCTATGGCCGCGGCCCGTCGTTCTGACTTACCCCTCGACGGCCGCGGCCATGGACATGTGAGTTCCCTATAGCGTCGTCCCCCTGTGAGGCGCCGGCACTCACTTCCTGGTATCGAGACTGTCTCCCAGAGGGCGTGCGCGCACGGTCTTAAAGGGCCAGTGAGAGTATAATTGCAGGAAGTATGCAATCAAGCCCAGAATGCTACTGGACTATAAAAAGGGCTCTGCCCTCTCGTTCTTTTCCTGAGCGTTGTTCGTTATCCAAAGTTTGTCTTGCAAATGGTCTACTAGTGTCTTCCAGTTCCCAAGTGTTCCCTGTTCCTGTATCCTGTATCCTGTGCTATCCTAGTCAAGTGCCGTGCTGAGCTGTTGTCGTGTTGTGCTGTATTCCACGCCTGTTCTACTACTCCACGCCTGACGTCTACCTGCTGCCTGGTCCCAGCCAAGCCTGCCTTGCTACTGTCCGAGTTTCCACAGGTACCCATTCTGGACTATAGACTCTGTACTATACCTGTTTGGCCAGCTGCCATCCCGCTACGCGGTACGGCCCAGTGGGTCCACAGCCCGCATCGTGACATGAACTTTTTGGCCTGAAAGTGTTATCTCTGATGAAAAGCAGGCAGTATGCTTATCACTTGACCAATGCCATCAGTTTAGCATGGTGATGGCAGCATTATGCTGTGTAGATGTTTTTGAGCGCAGCAACTGGCAGATTAGCCAAGATTTAACAGGTTCCCGACCGCTGGCCGTAAATATACGGCCAGCGGTCAGGGTCTCTAAAGTCCGGCGTATAGTATATATACGGCCGCACTTCAGAGACTGTGCACGCGCGATCGCGTGCACACAGCTCTATGCCCTGGCTGTTGCTAACAGCCATGGGCACTGGGCAGAATGTCAGGGGTCAATCTTTTGGCCCCTGAACATGTGATCGCTGTGACAACCAATCACAGCGATCACATGCATTTCTGCATAGAAAACAGTGTGCACGCGATCGCGTGCACACAGCCCTGTGCCCTCGCTGTTACCAACAGCTCTGGGCACTGGGCAGAGTATCAGGGACCAATCTGATGGTCCCTGAACATGTGGTCGCTGTGACAACCAATCACAGCGATCACATGCATTTCTGCTTATAAAACAGTGTGCACGCGATCGCGTGCACACAGCCCTGTGCCCGCGATCGCGTGCACACAGCCCTGTGCCCTCGCTGTTACCAACAGCTCTGGGCACTGGGCAGAGTATCAGGGACCAATCTGATGGTCCCTGAACATGTGGTCGCTGTGAAAATCACAGCGACCACATTTGTTTTATTTTGAGTTTTCTGGCAGTAAATCTCCTGCCTCTTTTCTTCTCCTCAAATATTGTTTCAGTTTGAGGAGAAAAAGAGACTCGGGAGAATTGCTGCCAGAAGATTACAGTGAAAAAAAACAAAACAGTTACACTATAAAACATTCTCTGTATAGATAGATTTCTATCTATCTATACAATCTATCTATCCATCTATCTTTTTTTCTATCTATCTACCTTTCTTTCTTTTATTCTATTAGAATAGGCAGGTAGGGAGTATATAATTATATATATATCCACATATATATAATATATATAGCAATAGCGGTTTATTTTTTTGTTAGCGGTAGTGTAGATATATATATAGCAGTTAGGCCCCATGCACACGACAGCAAAAAACCTCCGTTTTTGCGGACCGCAAGTGCGGTCCGCAAAAACTGAGCCATTCACTTTCATTGAACGCTGACACCTTTCAGTAGCACTACGGAAGGGTGTCAGTGCCGTGGAAATGTTCCGGGAATTATGGAACATGTCCGTTCTTTCGCATTTTGCGGGCCGTGCTCCCATACTTTGTATGGGAGCACGGCCCGAAAATGCGGCTGTCAGTCAGCGGCCGGCCGTGCCCGCGATCGCGGACAGCAATTGCGGGCACGGTCGTGTGCATGGGGCCTTAGTTTGTGTGTTTTATAAAAAAAATAAAAAAATAAAATTTGTTTAGTTAGTGTTAGTGTTAGTTACGTTATGGCGAGGAAGTTGTTTAGCGCCGAGGAGGCATACGCCATGCTGTGGTCTGAGTCGGAGACCGCATCAGAGATGGCGTCCGAGATGGAACCTGTTTTAGGTAGTGACGATGACAGCGTCACTTCAGGTTCATCTTCAGGGGACGTTGTCCCTGATGCAGTCGAAACTGCAGAACATGAAAGCGCAGGGCCAAGTAGCGCTGTAGCACGGGACAGCCTGGTCCCTCCAGTCCAGGCTCTTGTATGGGCACCTGCCCCATCTTTTGGGCCTAGAATCCACGGATTTACTGCCACTCCTGGCATAACCGTGGACAATACAAATTTTGTCCAAATGGATTACTTCCATTTATTTATAACGGACGACATCCTAAATCAGATTGTCCACGAAACAAATTTATATGCCACGCAATATATAAGGCAGAAACCTTCATCCACCCATGCCAGAGATTGGACGCCCACCAATTTGCAGGAATTAAAAAAAAATTTGGGGCTCACCCTAAATATGGGTATTGTCAAAAAGCCCTCCATTAGGTCTTACTGGTCAACAAGACCCGCCCAAGCCACCCCAGTATATTCTGCAGTAATGCCCAGGTCTCGTTATGAGACAATAATGAGGTTCCTCCACTTCAATGACAACGCACAGGCCCCCCCAAGTACCGATGCAAACCGGGATCGGTTGTTCAAAATAAGACCGCTAATAAATTCCCTGAATAATTTATTTCTGCAACTCTACACCCCTGAGCAGAATGTAAGTGTGGACGAGCAGATATTTTGGAAGTGTTATAGAAACTCTGTTGAGTTTTGTAAAACCAGCTTTGAAAAAAAGCGATATGTGAAATAATCTTCTTCTATCCTCCGCCCTCCTACATCTCTATGTGATAAATAAGGCCACATATTTGGTATCCCCGTGCACGGGAGAAGTGGCAGAATGTGAAAGGAGATGAATTTGGGCCATGGTCTATACTGTGTGTGAAAAATGCTGGTATAAACTGACGCATTTGCAAAAAAATTGCTAATTTTATTTTGTTCCATCTTATTCAAGAAACTTTCAGAAGAAAACTGGACTGTCTAAAAATATGATAAACCCCTTGAAGAAAACCTTGTGGGGTCTGCTTGCGTGAATGAAGTCATTTATGGGGTGATTCTAATCTTTCAGCAGCATTAGGCCCCCCAGAAAACAGTATGCGGCTATAAAATCAAGTGCAGAATTCCTGGACCGAAAAGGCCAAAAAGCCTCCTTTTATGCCAAGCCCTGGCACATGCCCGCACAGTGAATAAGGCACACATATTTGGTATCCCCATGCACGGGAGAAGTGGAAGAACGTGAAAGGAGATGAATTTTGGCCGTGGTCCATACCGTGTGTGAAAAATACTAGCCTAAACTGACGCATTTGCTAAAAAAGTGCTGATTTTATTTTGTTCCATCTTATTCAAGAAACTTTCAGAAGAAAACTGGACTTGCTAAAAATATGATAAACCCCTTGAAGGAAACCTTGTGGGGTCTACTTGTGTGAACGAAGTCATTTATGGGGTGTTTCCAATGTTTCAGCAGCATTAGGCCCCCCAGAAAACAGTATGCGGCTATAAAATCAAGTGCAGAATTCCTGGACCGAAAAGGCCAAAAAGCCTCTTTTTATGCCAAGCCCTGGCACATGCCCATGAATAAAGCACACATATTTGGTATCCCCATGCACGGGAGAAGAGGAAGAATGTGAAATGCGATGAATTTTGTCCGTGGTCCATTTTGTGTGTGAAAAAGCTAGCATAAACTGACGCATTTGTTAAAAAAAAAAGCTAATTTTATTTTGTTCCATCTTATTCAAGAAACTTTCAGAAGAAAACTGGACTGTCTAAAAATATGATAAACCCCTTGAAGGAAACCTTGTGGGGTCTACTTGTGTGAATGAAGTCATTTATAGGGTGTTTCTAATGTTTCAGCAGCATTAGGCCCCCCAGAAAACAGTACACTGCTATAAAATCAAATGCAGAATTCCTGGACCAAAAAGCCTCCTTTTATGCCAAGCCCTGGCACATGCCCGCACAGTGAATAAGGCACACATATTTGGTATCCCCATGCACGGGAGAAGTGGAAGAATGTGAAAGGAGATGAATTTTGACCGTGGTTTATACCGTGTGTGAAAAATGCTAGCCTAAACTGACGCATTTGCTAAAAAAGTGCTGATTTTATTTTGTTCCATCTTATTCAAGAAACTTTCAGAAGAAAACTGGACTTGCTAAAAATATGATAAACCCCTTGAAGGAAACCTTGTGGGGTCTACTTGTGTGAATGAAGTCATTTATGGGGTGTTTCTAATGTTTCAGCAGCATTAGGCCCCCCAGAAAACAGTATACGACTATAAAATCAAATGCAAAATTCCTGGACCGAAAAGGCCAAAAAGCCTCCTTTTATGCCAAGCCCTGGCACATGCCCGCACAGTGAATAAGGCACACATATTTGGTATCCCCATGCACGGGAGAAGAGGAAGAACGTGAAAGGAGATGAATTTTGGCCGTGGTCTATACCGTGTGTGAAAAATACTAGCCTAAACTGACGCATTTGCTAAAAAAGTGCTGATTTTATTTTGTTCCATCTTATTCAAGAAACTTTCAGAAGAAAACTGGACTTGCTAAAAATATGATAAACCCCTTGAAGGAAACCTTGTGGGGTCTACTTGTGTGAATGAAGTCATTTATGGGGTGTTTCTAATGTTTCAGCAGCATTAGGCCCCCCAGAAAACAGTATGCGGCTCTAAAATCAAATGCAAAATTCCTGGACCGAAAAGGCCAAAAAACCTCCTTTTATGCCAAGCCCTGGCACATGCCCGCACAGCGAATAAGGCTCACATATTTGGTATCCCCATGCACGGGAGAAGTGGAGGAATGTGAAAGGAGATGAATTTTGTCCGTGGTCTATACCGTGTGTGAAAAATACTAGCCTAAACTGACGCATTTGCTAAAAAAGTGCTGATTTTATTTTGTTCCATCTTATTCAAGAAACTTTCAGAAGAAAACTGGACTTGCTAAAAATATGATAAACCCCTTGAAGGAAACCTTGTGGGGTCTACTTGTGTGAATGAAGTCATTTATGGGGTGTTTCTAATGTTTCAGCAGCATTAGGCCCCCCAGAATACAGTATACGGCTATAAAATCAAATGCAAAATTCCTGGACCGAAAAGGCCAAAAAGCCTCCTTTTATGCCAAGCCCTGGCACATGCCCGCACAGTGAATAAGGCTCACATATTTGGTATCCCCATGCACGGGAGAAGTGGAAGAATGTGAAAGGAGATTAATTTTGGCCGTGGTTCATACCGTGTGTGAAAAATGCTAGCATAAACCAACGCAATTGTTAAATTCTTGCATTTTTTTCCAATTTTGCCCACTTTAGAGAAAAAAAAAAATGATATATACTGACAAATGCCACTAAAACAAAGCCCTATCTGTCCTTTAAAAAGAGTGTAAAATTCAAAGATGAACTTTATTCACCTGCAGTTATAGTCATCTAAAGAAGCGCATAGCAAAATTGTGAAATTTGCTCTGGTCATTTAGCTGTAAAACAGCCTAGTCCTTAACCGGTTAAAGAAAGATGTAAAGAGCAAAGTACTGAAAGATTTTCACCTCAGATTCACCTAACAGGACAACAATCCTAAGCACACAGATAAGACAATGCAGGAGCTTCGGGACAAGTCTGTGAATATTCTTGAGTGGCCCAGCCAGACCTCGGAGTTAAACCTAATCATACATTTCTGGAGACTCCTAAGAGATCAGAAAATAGCTGTGCTTTTCATCCAGCCTGACACAGATTGAAAAGATTTCCAGAGAAGTATAGGAGAAAATCCCCAAATAAGGGTGTGCCAAGTTTTTAGTGTCATACTCAAGAAGGCTGTTATCGTTGCAAAAGGCGCCTCAAGAAAATACTAAGTAAAAAGTTTGAATACTTATATAAATGTGCGATTTCAGTTTTTATGAAAAAATTAGCACATATTTCAACAAACTTAATTCTGCTTTGTCACGATGAGGGGTATATAAGTATATATAAATAGTGCCTTACAAAAGTATTCACCCCTTGGTATTTTTCCTGTTTTGTTGCATTACAATCTTAAATTAAAATGGATTTTTGGGGAATTTGTACAATTTGATATATACAGCATGCCTATCATTTTAAATTTGCAAAATATTTTTTACTGTGGCACAAACAATAATTAAGACAAAAGATAGAGAACTTTAATGTACATAAGTATTCACCCCCTGAAATTCAATACTTTATGGAGCCGCCTTTTACTCTAATTACAGATACAAGTCTCTTGGGGTCTCTATTAATTTACGACACAGGGATTTTTCCCATTCGTCCAGGTAAAACTGCTTTATCTCCTTAAAGTTGGATGGATTGCATTGGTGTACAGCAGTCATCAAGTCATGCCACAGATTCTGGCCTTTGACTAGTCTATTCCAAGACATATAACTGTTACACCTTAAACCACTCCAGTGCAGCTTTAGCAATATGTTTAGAATCATTGTCCTCCTGGCAGGTGAACCTCCATTCCAGTCTCAAATTTTTGGCAGACTTAAACATGTTTTCCTCAAGAATTGCCCTGTGTTTACTGCCATGAATCTTTTCTTCAATCCTGACCAATTTTCCAGTCCCTGACAATGAAAAGCATCCCCACAGCATGATGCTGCCACCATCTTCATTCTTCACTGTGAGAATGGTGTTCTTGGGGTGGTGGGAAGTGTTGGGTTCACCCCACACATACCATTTCCCATGATGCCCAAAAAGTAAAATTTTAGTCTGATCTGATCAGAGAACTTGAGGAGTCTGCAACATGCTGTTCCGTGAACTAAAAACATGTTTTCTTTTGTTTTACTTTAAGCAATGGCTTTTTTTGGCCACTCTTCTATAAAGCCCCATCTCTGGTATGGATCTTTGTAACCCTTGCAGTGTTATCATTGGTGTCTTTGTTGAATCTATAATTAATTCTCTCCTTGCCTGTTTTGTGAGTTTTGGCGGTCCACCCCCTCTTGTCAGTTTTGTAGTCATGTGAAAAAACCAAAAACAAATCCTGATCTATACTTTTCCACAACTTTGTCTCTGACCTGTTTGGAGAGCTCCTTGGTCTTCAAGTTGCTTTCTTAGTGGTGTTGCAGACTCGGGGCCTTTCAGAACAGGTGTATTTATACTGTCGTGGAAATCCATCGCTCAAAATATATTAGACTGAAATTTATACGAGTCCAAACAGACTCTCAAGGCCAGACCCCATTAGTCAGTATCCTAATTAGGATATTTCACCGATATATATCGAGAGAGGAGAAGAAAACACACAGACTCTGCTGATATGCTCAAAATGCTCCTCTGAAGGATTTATTATCAGACTCAAACTGTTAAACTGAAATTCAGAAGGGGTGTAGGCTTGAGGTAAACCAATCAGAGACAATGTAACAATATTTGTTATTCAGTAAAAAGCATACAATAAAATACATCCCAGATACATCATTATAATTCTTCACACATCAGGTTTTGCAGGCCTTATCTCTTTTGGACACAATGTTCTCGTGGAGATGGGGGAGAGACCTTCCTTCACGCATACTTGCCACCCTCCCATCTCCCTCCCTGTCCAACTTTGCATGGGAACCAAGGTCAAAGATAAAACATACGAAATCAACATTACTTGTATTAAATCTGAGGGTACAGCTGCAGCCTTTGTAAAATATAAAGAGCTTAATAAAATCTGTAAAAATGTAATAAAATTAGCAAAAATACAAAATGAAAGGCAGGTGGCCAAGGATAGTAAAACAAATCCCAAAAAATTCTTCAAGTATATAAATGCTAAAAAGCCAAGGTCTGAACATGTAGGACCCCTAGATAATGGTAATGTGGAGTTGATGACAGGGGATCAAGAGAAGGCAGAGTTACTAAATGGGTTCTTTAGCTCTGTATATACAACAGAAGAAAGAGCAGCTGATGTAGCCGGTGCCAGTGCTGTTAATATATCAGTTGATATACTGAATTGGATGAATGTAGATATGGTCCAAGCTAAATTAAATAAAATAAATGTACACAAGGCCCCGGGACCAGATGGGTTACACCCTAGAATTCTTAAAGAGCTTAGTTCAGTTATTTCTGTCCCCCTTTTCATAATATTCAGAGAATCTCTAGTGACTGGTATAGTGCCAAGGGACTGGCGCAGCGCAAATGTGGTGCCTATTTTCAAAAAGGGCTCTAGGTCTTCCCCGGGTAATTATAGACCAGTAAGCTTAACATCCATCGTGGGGAAAATGTTTGAGGGGCTATTGAGGGACTATATACAGGATTATGTGACAATAAATAGCATTATAAGTGACAGCCAGCACGGTTTTACTAAGGACAGAAGTTGTCAAACTAACCTAATCTGTTTTTATGAAGAGGTGAGCAGAAGTCTAGACAGAGGGGCCGCTGTGGATTTAGTGTTTTTGGACTTTGCAAAGGCATTTGACACTGTCCCTCATAGACGTCTAATGGGTAAATTAAGGACTATAGGTTTAGAAAATATAGTTTGTAATTGGATTGAGAATTGGCTCAAGGACCGTATCCAGAGAGTTGTGGTCAATGATTCCTACTCTGAATGGTCCCCGGTAATAAGTGGTGTACCCCAGGGTTCAGTGCTGGGACCACTTTTATTCAACTTATTTATTAATGATATAGAAGATGGGATTAATAGCACTATTTCTATTTTTGCAGATGACACCAAGCTATGTAATATAGTTCAGTCTATGGAAGATGTTCATGAATTGCAGGCAGATTTAAACAAACTAAGTGTTTGGGCGTCCACTTGGCAGATGAAGTTTAATGTAGATAAATGTAAAGTTATGCATCTGGGTACCAACAACCTGCATGCATCATATGTCCTAGGGGGAGCTACACTGGCGGATTCACTTGTTGAGAAGGATCTGGGTGTTCTTGTAAATCATAAACTCAATAACAGCATGCAGTGTCAATCAGCTGCTTCAAAGGCCAGCAGGATATTGTCGTGTATTAAAAGAGGCATGGACTCGCGGGACAGGGATGTAATATTACCACTTTACAAAGCATTAGTGAGGCCTCATCTAGAATATGCAGTTCAGTTCTGGGCTCCAGTTCATAGAAAGGATGCCCTGGAGTTGGAAAAAATACAAAGAAGAGCAACGAAACTAATTAGGGGCTTGGAGAATTTAAGTTATGAGGAAAGATTGAAAGAATTAAACCTATTTAGCCTTGAGAAAAGACGACTAAGGGGGGACTTGATTAACTTATATAAATATATTAATGGCACATACAAAAAATATGGTGAAATCCTGTTCCTTGTAAAACCCCCTCAAAAAACAAGGGGGCACTCCCTCCGTCTGGAGAAAAAAAGGTTCAAGCTGCAGAGGCGACAAGGCTTCTTTACTGTGAGAACTGTGAATCTATGGAATAGCCTACCACAGGAGCTAGTCACAGCAGGGACAGTAGATGGCTTTAAAAAAGGGTTAGATAATTTCCTAGAACAAAAAAATATTAGCTCCTATGTGTAGAAATTTTTCCTTCCCTTTTCCCTTCCCTTGGTTGAACTTGATGGACATGTGTCTTTTTTCAGCCGTACTAACTATGTAACTATGTAACTATGTATTAAAGGAAAAATGACTTTTCTATTCACTACAATAAAACCAAGATGGGAACTCCAGACAAGATGGCTGCTGCACGAAACTAAATCATTTAAACATTATCATCACTTTCACATAATACATATCTTAGTAATTCGGCATCCTGCTTGATAATTCACAATGTAATTTCATATAGAGAATATAAGCAAATAAATCATCCTTCACAATACTGACGTCATGTGACAGGTCATGTGACACCTTGATTGCACACAGGGGACCTTATTCACCTAATTATGTGACTACTGTAGGTAATTGGTTTGACTAGACCTTATTTTGGGGTAACATTGCAAAGTGGTTGAATACATCTTCACTCACAACTTTCTGGTTTGTTTCTTTTTTTAAACAAAGTATGTTTTTTTTCATTCCACTGTAACAATTTGGACTCTTTTGTCAGGTTCATTACATAGAATCAAATTGAAAATCCATTTTAATTTCACGTTGTAATTCAACAAAATAGGAAAAACAGCAAGGGGGTGAATACTTTCGCAAGGCAAGGCAAATAAAAAATGTATCCACCCTACTGTTTTCTACTGTTACTAAGGCTGTCATAAGAAAGTTCCTCCCTTATGTAACTGGTGTACTACGATCATGTTGTAAGTCATCTGAACATCAGTACTAGTAGAGCAACTGCTGTTGTCTCTATTAACCCCTTCCCGACATTTGACGTATCCATACGCCAAAGTCGGGTAGGGGAAGTATGGAGCGGGCTCACGCAGTGAGCTCGCTCTATATGATGCCAGTGTGGGCTGTATGTTACAGCCGACACTTCAGAGTAACTAGCGGCATCGTGCTAGAGCGCGATCCCGAAAGTTTAACTCGTTAAATGCTGCGGTCAATACCGACCGCAGCATTTAAATCATCAGAAAGAGGGGGGCGACCCCCTCTAACAGCTCATCGCACCCCCCGCAACGCAATCGATGGTTGCTATGGCTGCCTGGGGGCTTAATGAACGCCCCCAGGTCCGCCATCTTTGTACACCTATTAAGCCTTGCCTCCGGCAGGGCTTAATAGGTGCCTGTCAGAATCAATTAGTATTGCAGTATATCGTGCAAGCGATCTAAAGATCGCTGGTTGAAGTTCCCTAGGGGAACTAATAAAAAAAAGTAAAAATTAGTTAAATAAAGTTTTTTTTTGTGTAAAAAAATAAATAACAAATTTAAAAGTTAAAAAAAAACCTTTTCCCATTTTCCGCCTAGAGCATAGTAAATAAAGAAAGAAAGAAATAAACATAATTGGTATTGCCGCGTCCGTAAAAGTCTGAACTATTGCAATATATCATTATTTAACCTGCATGGTGAACGCCATAAAAATAAAAAATTCTAAACGCTAGATGTCTATTTTTTGGTCACCTATTCTCCCAGAGGTAGCTGAGGGCTGGGGGCATCCCTGCTCGAACGGGTGAGATCAATATTATTATCGATCTCACCCGTTTAACCCCTCAGATGCAGCGCTCAATAGCGAGCGTCGCATCTGAGTTGTTTTGGAGAGAGGGAGGGAACTCCCTCTCATCCCACCGACACCCGGCGATAAGATCGCCGAGTGTTTGTGTCTCCTATGGCTGCCGGGGGCCTAATAAATGCCAGAGGCATTGCCTAGCATGTGCCTGTCCGTTTTAAACGGACACGCATAATACACAGAAATACAGAAGTATTGCAGTGTATTATAAATGTGATCGGATAATCGCATAGTGAAGTCCCCTAGTGGGACTAGTAAAAAGTAAAAAAAAAAGTTTAATAAAAAGTGAAAAAAAAAAAGTGAAAAAAATATGAAAAACCCACTTTTCCCCCTTACAAACTGCTTTATTATTAAAAAACAAAATAAAGTAAAAAAGTTACACATATTTGGTATCGCCACGTCCGTAATGACCCCAACTTTATACTTATTACATCATTTATGCCGCACAATGAACTTCGTAAAAAATAAAATAAAAAAACATGCAAAAATTGGTATCGTTGCAATTGCAACAACCCGCTGAATAAAGTTGTTGTGTTATTTATACCACACGGTAAACGGCGTAAGTTTAGGACGCAAAAAAAGTGTGGCAAAATTGCAGTTTTTTTTTCTATTCCCCCCCAAAAAAAAAGTTAATAAAAGTAAATCAATAAATTCTATATACCCCAAAATGGAGCTATTAAAAATTACAACTTGTCCTGCAAAAAACAAGACCTTATACAGCTATGTGAACGCAAAAATAAATAAGTTATAGCTCTTTGAATGAGACGATGGAAAAACGTAAAAATTGGCTTGGTCATTCAGGTCTAAAATAGGCTGCTCATTAAGGGGGTTAAACCATGTTTGTAAAATAAGTAAAACAATGGTCATATGTGTTCACAATGTGATATTGAGCATATTATGGCCTTTACCTAACTAGCTTTCTCCCTATCGCAGTTCTGTAAATGCTTACACTGATTGCTAGGGGAATATAAATTACAAAAGCCCTTCAACTCAAAAATATAATGGAGATGTACTTTTTCCATCCACAAATTTTATAAACTATCTGGACAACATAAACATGTTATGCTATATTTCATTTCTCCTGAGGTATATACTAAATTAGAGCTATCTGCTGCTCACACGTTTAATATTAATACTTGACTGGCAATTCTGTATAGTGATTTTTTTTTAAAATCAATTAATCGTAAAGGTATTTTTCTGTGCAAAGATAATATTTAAAATTGCTTTAAAGGATATGTACACTTTTGCAAATAATTTTCTATTGTTCCAATGCATCTGAAAAAAATTAGGCAAATTTGCAGAGTCTTGGTTAAAATTATCCTACCATATTGTGTATACAGCTCCTCTGCAGATGTATGTATCTCCTTAATTACATATTGCAAATAAACCTTGTGTTTTATAATCTTGCAGTCATGTTTCACTCCCTTCCATGCATTCCCTCTGTTTGCTTACCTATAGACAGTAGAAGAGGGGGCAAAATAAATGGAGTAGCAGAGGTCTGTATGATCAGACTACACACAGTTCATTGTATATTTACTTACCATGGAGACACATAGGTATACATCGGAGTTGTGGAGACAACAGACAGAATATGTTTAATCAAGTCTATTGACCAGGTCTTTTAAATACTTGAAGATATGACATTCTGAAGGAAAAACAGAAGTCAGAATTCAAACTTATTGTGACAACACATAAAACTATTACTACTACTACTTATATTAATACCGTAAGTATCAATAGATGTAAAAACAAACCTTACATTCCATGTCAAGAGTGCTAAACTATACTTTATATTTATTTTCTAAACAATAGTGCAAGTATAGCACAATTTGATTCAGCCCAACGCACATGATGTATACTTATCACAGATTGACTAGTCATATTGCTCCCATATACCCTTCTATACATGAACAGAAATAGCTATATAATGAGGATGCTCCCATGAACCACATATTTCTTTATTTTTTTTTAGAAAAGAGCACATTAAAGTAGTTTTCCTCATTGGACAACTCCTTCTTTAGAGCAAGACGGGTCGGCTATTATTACCAGGGAAATGTGGTGTTACTTGGTATTGATGCAATTGAATGAACCAGGGGCATAGCTAAAGGCTCATGGGCCCCGATGCAAAAGTTCTTATTGCCCCCCCCCGCAAACTTCTCATGGCCGACGGTCCGCAGCTTTCAGCTGCATCGCTGGGTCTCCTAAGGAAGAAGGAAGTCTGGCTAATATTTCTGTTTTGATCTCCATTTTGAGGGACAGCAGTGCATTTGTTGGACAGGATTCACTAACAGACATGTCATTTTACATTTGATGAATACACAATGTTTTGACAAAGGATAACTATAGTTGCAATATATCTCACACTGACTTATATGCATAATTATTTAAAATTACAACAATTTTTCTAATCCCAATTTTTTTTGGACGGGACATACTAGTCCTTCTCAATTAATTAGAATGTCATCAAAAAGTTAATTTATTTCAGTAATTCAATTCAAAAAGTGAAACTCAAATATTACATAGATTCATTACACACAGTGTGATCTATTTCCAGCATTTTTTTCTTTTAATGTTGATGATTATGGCTAACAGCTAATGAAAACCCGAAATTTAGTCACTCAGAAATAACTAGAATATTGGGTAAAAGTTGAAGATTGTAGACTCATGGTGTCACACTCTAATCAGCTAATCAACACAAACACCTGCAAAGGTTTCCTAAGCCTTTAAATTGTCCAACAGTCTGGTTCAGTAGGCTATACAATCATGGGGAAGACTGCTGACTTGACAGTTGTCCAGTAGACAGTCATTGACACCCTCCACAAGGAGGGTAAGCCACAAAAGTAAATGGCTAGAGAAGCTGGCTGTTCATAGTGTGCTGTATCCAAGCATATTATTGGAAAGTTGAGAGGAAGGAAAAAGTGTGGTAGAAAAAGGTGCACAAGAAACAGGGATAACCGCAGCCTTGAAAGGATTGTCAAGAAAAGGCCATTCAGGAATCTGGGGGTGATTCACAAGGAGTGGACTGCGGCTGGAGTCAGTGCTTCAACAGCCACCACACACAGACGTATCCAGCACATGGGCTACAACTGTCGCATTCCTTGAGACAGAATCAGAAGCGTCTTACCTGGGCTAAGGAGAAAAAGGATTGGTCTGTTACACAGTGGTCAAAAGTCCTGTTTTCAGATGAAAGTCAATTTTGCATTTCATTTGGAAATCAAGGTCCCAGAGTGGAAAGGTACTCAGTCCAAGTTGTTTGCGGTCCAGTGTGAAGTTGACACCGTCAGTGATGGTTTGGGGAGCCATGTCATCTGCTGGTGTTGGTCCACTGTGTTATCACAAGTCCAGAGTCAACGCAGCCGTCTACCAGGAAATTTTAGACCACTTCATGCTTCCCTCTGCTAGCAAGCTTTATGGAGAGGCTGATTTCATTTTCCAGCAGGACTTGGCACCTGCCCACACTGCCAAAAGTACCAATACCTTGTTTAATAACCACAGTATCATTGTGCTTGATTGGCCAGCAAACTCGCCTGACCTAAACTCCACAGAGAATCTATGGGGTATTGTCAAGAGGAAGATGAGAGGCACCAGACCCAACAATGCAGACGATCTGAAGGCCGCTATCAAAGCAACCTGGGCTTCCATAATACCTCAGCAGTGCCACAGACTGATCACCTCCATGCCACGCCGCATTGATGCAATAATTCATGCAGAGTCGGAGCCCCGACCAAGTATTGAGTGCATATACTGTACATGCTTTTCAGTAGGCCAACATTTCGGTATTAAAAATAATTTTGAAGTTGGGCTTATATAATGTTCTAATTTTCTGAGAGACTAAATTTTGGGTCTTCATTAACTGTTACCATAATCATCAACATTAGAAGAAAAAAATGCTGGAAATAGATCACTCTGTGTGTAATGAATTTATATAATATATGAGTTTCACTTTTTTAATTGAATTTCTGAAATAAAAATAAATTAACATTTTTATGATATTCTAATTCGGACTTCTCTCTCTCTATATATATATATATATATATATATATATATATATATATATATATATCTAAACAAACAAAAAGAGTTGGTCAGCTCCTCCTAAAACTTGAAATAGATATGCAGGTGCTAATCTGCCGTGACTAATGTATTACCAGCAACAAGAAAATGCAGATGCACACCGCAGGTGCTAAGATATATATATATATATATATATATATTTATATATATATATATATATATATATATATATATATATATATATATATATATATATATACACTTATTGTTTATTATGCATTTTTATTATTTTTATTGCATTACTGCTATAGTTATTAAATTAGTATGTTAATAAATGTGGGGTTCTTAGCACTCAGTTTGATCAAAATGTGCGAGCCCACCTGCCACGACAAGGTTACCTCTATCTATATATAATACGTCTGTGTTAAAATTTCATGACGCACAATATCTTCCTCATATCTGAACCAAAATAAATGAATATAATTCAGAATGACAAGTTATTGACAAATGTCTATAAAGACCATGTAAAGAAATTGTATTAATACACAAAGGATTATTAAAGTTTGATTTACTGCATAACAAAAAAAAAATGATTAAGACTAAGATTAAGACAGCATAAATTTAGACCAGGCAGTCAGAAGATGCGCCAAAAGTATCACACTGGTACATGCTGTATGATAAATTTGTCACATCTTGCTTGACCAGTTAGGCAGGGGCGTAGCTAAGGGGGGCAGGCGGGGCATGTGCCCCGGGCGCAACCCGGTGGTATGGAGGGGGGGGCACCGAAGAGCAGCTGATCGCTGCTGACAGGCGCCCCGTATGTCGGACACCTGCAGCAGCTTAGGAAGAGCCAGGAGATAACTGCGGTCTGTGACGGCCAGGAGTGGACCAGTCCAGTCACCTGACTTGTCAGCTGACCTCACATCAGTGACATGAGGTCAGATAAGACTCAGGTCAGGGGACAGGTCCACTCCCGTGCTGCAGCCTTCCAGCATCTGCCTCTACTCTGTGCTCTGCTGTGCCGAGAAGCAGAGAGGAAGCTCCGCCCACAGCCCATCCTGACCTGTGATGCTGTCAGCAAGGAGACATGGTTAGTGTCTGTGTGTGTAGTGTGAATACAGTGTGTGTCACTGTGTTTGTATGTGTATATGTTACAGTGTGTGTGTGTGTGTGTGTGTGTGTGTGTGTGTGTGTGTGTGTGTGTGTGTGTCTGTCTATGTCTCTGCATGTGTTTGTCTCTTACATCTACTACATTATCTGTATTCAGAGAGTTATCACTGTGTTATCTGTGTTATCTGTGGTGTTACATAGGACTGCAGGTAACACTACTATATGTACTCAGAGAGTTATCACTATGTTATCTGTGGTGTTACATAGGACTGCAGGTAATCTCTACATTATCTGTACTCAGAGAGTTATCACTGTGTTATCTGTGGTGTTACATAGGACTGCAGGTAACATCTACTACATTATCTGTACTCAGAGAGTTATCATTGTGTTATCTGTGGTGTTACATAGGACTGCAGGTAACATCTACTACATTATCTGTACTCAGAGCGTTATCACTGTGTTATCTGCGGTGTTACATAGGACTGCAGGTAACATCTACTACATAGAGAGTTATCACTGTGTTATCTGTGGTGTTACATAGGACTGCAGGTAACATCTACTACATTATCTGTACTAAGAGTTATCACTGTGTTATCTGTGGTGTTACATAGGACTGCAGGTAACAGCTACTACATTATCTGTACTCAGAGAGTTATCACTGTGTTATCTGTGGTGTTACATAGGACTGCAGGTAACATCAACTAGATTACCTGTACTCAGAGAGTTATCACTGTGTTATCTGTGGTGTTACATAGGACTACAGGTAACATCTACCACATTATCTATAATCAGAGAGTTATCACTGTGTGTTATCTGTGGTGTTACATAGGACTGCAGGTAACATCTACTACATTATCTGTACTCAGAAAGTTATCACTGTGTTATCTATGGTGTTACATAGGACTGCAGGTAACATCTACTACATTACCTGTGCTTAGTACATATGTGCCTGTGTGGGTATATATGGGTCTGTTTGTGAATGTGTCTTTGTGCTTGTATATATGTGCCTTTTATGTATTTGTATATGTTCCGGTCTGTGTATTTATCTGCCGGTGTGTGTGTGTGTGTGTGTGTGTGTGTGTGTGTATATATGTCTGTACGTCTATATATTTACCTGTATGTATATATTCCAGATGTGTGTATGTATATTTGCCTGTATGTCTAAATATCTATCTTTATGCATGTACAGTATATATGTTACAGCGTGTCCATATATGTGGTTAATTTTTGGTTTGTGTAGGGGGCGGCAATAGAGAGTCCCGCACAGGGCGCCCTCCAAGCTAAGGCCGGCTGGCCCTGGCTGTCATCAACCCTAGTCAGAATGAACTCCGCCACTGCCTGCGCCGCATGACCTCCTCGGCTTCTCCGGTAAGTCACACCAGGCAGAGCGGAGAGTGGTAGCGGTAGGCTACCGCTCACCGCTCTGTTCACAGTGTGGCGCTAAGTACAAGGGGGGGGGAGTGTGGCGCTATTTACAAGGGGGGCTGTGTGTGCGCTATCTACAAGGGGGCTGTGTGTGCGCTATCTACAAGAGGGGATGTGTGTGGCACAATTTACAGGGGGCTGTGTGTGGCGCTATCTACAGGGGGCTGTGTGTGGCGCTATCTACAGGGGGCTGTGTGTGCGCTATCTACAGGGGGCTGTGTGTGGGCTCGTTGAAATTTATTTTATTTTTATTTATTTTTATGCTAATTACATTATAGAACTACATCGCTTGTAAAATGTAGAAATACTTTTATACTCGAGTTACATTAAAAAAATTGTGAAAAAAAATTACACCTCATTGATTGGTAGGGAAAGAAAACATGGCGAGGGGGAAGGAGATGTCGGGAAATAAATTGGGGGGGGGCGCCATTCTGAATATTTGCCCCGGGTGCAGGAGAACCTAGCTACGCCTCTGAGTTAGGGTAAGTTCACACAGAGTTTTTTGTCAGGCAGAAAAAATATGCCTCAAAATTAATTCAGGATTTTTGAGGCAGATTTTGAAATGCCAGCGTAATTTGATGCTTTTTTTCCCCCACATTTGTTGCCATTTTATTTAGGAGTTTTGTAAAATTTTTAGTAAAAAGATGCTGCAAAAAACACTTCAAACGAGCGGTGCATGTTTTTTTTTTTGTTTTTTTTTTGCTGCCTCACATTGATTTCAATGGAAGGTCAAAGGTGAAAACCACTCCAAGAAAGAGCATGCAGCTTTTTTTTTCTTCAAGCAGTCACAGGCCGCCCGGGAAAAAAACACCTTTGCCTCACTTTTAAATCATTGCGGGGGAGGTATTTGGGGCGTTTCGTGGTGCTCATTTATACCTGGTTTCCGAGTCAAATTCAGCGCCAAAAAATGCTATGCGAACTGACCCTTTTCCTCTTCCTTATACCACCTTTGATTTGGCTTCTTTCGAGACAGAATTTTGGACCAGATCTTTGGAAAAATGTTGGTGCACTTTTAATTTTAAGCAATGCTAATTTTTAGTAAGGCTCACCCATTTTTTTGAGGCACTTTTTAAAAGTGTCAAGTGAGACACAAAGATCTGTTATTTTTGGAGCATTTGTTTAATAAATATGTCTAAAAAACCTGATGCAACATTATGCGCCAGAAATGTTCCACATTTTGGTGCATTTTATTATATATTCCAAACACAAATACATTCATAAATCTGCCTGAATGTGTAAAGGGTAAGGGACATAGTAAACTTGGCCAATTAAAAGAATTGATTATAGAGGCGTACAGCAATCTGTGGAATATCTTGCTCAGACAAGGTTTTATATTCCAGATTTAAATTATATATTGTATTGCATTACATTTTACATCATTTATGTTTCAAATTCTTTCTAAATGGTATTGTCCACATACAGTATCTGTCAAGTCTCTGAGAGTGTAACCAGTGTAAGGCCTCATTTACACGAGCGTGTGCGTTTTGCGCACGCAAAAAAACGCTGCGTTTTGCGTGCGCAAAAGGCAATTGACAGCTCCGTGTGTCATCCGTGTATGATGCGCGGCTGCGTGATTTTCGCGCAGCCGCCATCATAGAGATGAGGTAGTCGACGCCCGTCACTGTCCAAGGTGCTGAAAGAGCTAACTGATCGGCAGTAACTCTTTCAGCACCCTCGACAGTGAATGCCGATCACAATCTACACCAACCTGTGAATAAAAAAAGACGTTCACACTTACCATGAACTGCCTGCATCCTCCAGTCCGGTCTCCCGGCCGTTGCCTTGGTGACGCGTCCCTCTCTTGTCATCCGGCCCCACCTCCCAGGATGACGCGGCAGGCCATGAGACCGCTGCAGCCTGTGATTGGCTGCAGCCTGTGCTTGGCCTGTGATTGGCTGCAGCTGTCACTTGGCCTGAATTGTCATCCCGGGAGGTCGGACTGGAGGAAGAAGCCGGGAGTTATCGGTAAGTCAGAACTTCTTTTTTTTTTTACACGTATATGTATATTGTGATCGAAAGTCACTGTCCATGGTGCTGAAACAGTTTAAGTCTTTCAGCACCGTGGGCAGTGACTGTCTCCTGACGTCGCGTACCCGAACATTTTTTGCCGGGTTCGGTTAAAACGAGTTCGGCCGAACCCGGTGAAGTTCGGTGCGCTCATCTCTAATTTGACACTCCGTTTGGATGTTTGTAACCAGAAAAGCACGTGGTGCTTTTCTGTTTACATTCAGGAGTTTGACAGCTCTTGCGTGATTTTCGCGCATGCAACGCAGGACCGTCAGTGTGGCATGCGTTGTTTTCACGCACCCATTGAAGTCAATGGGTGCGTGTTGCGTGAAAAACGCAAGAATATAGAACATGTCGTGAGTTTTACGCAACGCACTCACGCTGCGCAAAATTCACGAATCGTCTAAACAGCCCCATAGACTATTATAGGTGCGTACGACACGCGTGAAAAGCACGCGCGTCGCACGCGCGTATAATACGCTCGTGTAAATGAGGCCTAAAGGTTAGTTCTGTGTTGAGCATGAACAATCTAAAAGTATGACTGTGTCATTTGGAATATAGTTGTTTATATAACTGTAAATCTAGGCATTTTACTCTGATGAAAATACACTTATGTGCATTTGTTTTCTATTCCGACAATTATAGGCTTTGGCTTTATCCTCTATTAGAAACCCATTCGAACATTTTGTTATTAGATATTGTTACACATTTTTTTTTCTAAATTTGAAGTGTGAGTGTGGGATATTATAAGTGGGAGTTGGAGCTGCTATCTTAAGTTTATTATGACTAATGCACTATTAATTAGCTCATGTCATTCTGAAGAAGGGCAATTTATTGAGCCATTAAGCCGTGTCTATACAGGAATAGCATTATAGGATTTACTCCCTTCTCTGGATAAACTATTATGTAACATTTTCTTGTTAAAGAGACAGTTTTTAATAGCTTTAAAATACTGGAATATTTAATGCAATGGTTTCTCAAGTGGGGAATGTATGAGTTAATTCTTTTGATAGATGACTCTGACATTATATCTGTACCAATCTGGGTGTGCTTTATGTTAGCATAATCTGCCTGGAAGCTAAGTAAAATACCGTAATATATCATATAAACAGCATTAACCGGCTTGTTAGCAATTAAACAGCCATTCAGTCAACCACATTCAACAGCCTGATGAAAAGAAAAGCAAACCTAGTAACTCTAGTGGTAAGAACTACTTGTGTCAACTGCTTGCACATTCTATTCATAACCGTCTATTTTTTTGAAATATTATCAATCCTCAAAAGAAATATGTAAATGTTTCTGTACAATTTGAATGTGTCAAATGTTCTAATTTTGCTTAAATTTCGTTTTACAATTCCATATTTTTTTATAAAAATTTTTTTTAAAGCAACTTTGGGTGTGATGCTTATGAATTACTTTTCCCTTTCTCTTAGATACATTGGCCCAGCTCAGAACAGCAAATTGATGACTGCTACAGAAAAGGAAGAGAAGAGGTAAACACTAGATAGTTTGTTTAATTTTGACCTTATAATAATAATTCAGACATAAATAAAAACTAGTGCACATTAGTGGGGTGGTGCTGCTAAGGAAAACCCATCAGATTTCAGTTCTGATTTGGAGAAAAATACAAAATAAAAGCAAATCTCTGGTTTATATTGTTTTTCTGCTGGTCTAGTTTTTGTTCATATCCCAAATTTCTCTTAGTATCTATAAGAATATTGCCAGACTGGCTATATCAGTTTAATTTTCTGGGTGTATATCACCAACTTGAACTCCCATTTACTTTGAACTTCCCAAGGGGTTCTTAGGATAGACTATTAATGTTTGATCGGTGGGTATCTTATTATGAATATTTCCAGGAAGCACTGGGCTTACTAGGCAACACCAAAATAAGTTTGAACAACTGAAAGCAGCAAGTGACACGCTACAGACAGCAGGAGGACTTGTAGTTCATATTGACCATTAACACTTATGCCACTTGCATGCCACTAGGGAAACGTACCTGTAGTGACTTATTCTTGTTATTTCTATGACTATAGCTTAGCAGAGGAAGAAGTCACAGTCTCCCAGCTATGCGCTTTCCTTGGTATTACATCAGGGAGAAAAGAGGTCTATCGGTGCGGAAAATGATATGGAGAGTATTTATGTTTATCATGACTATGCGTTTTTAGGTTGGACAGATGTCTTCATCTGGTAAATAAAGTGGGTGTTGATCTGCTGAAAAAGTTTTTCCGACTAACGTAGTCTAAATTATCATGAATAGTCTTCATATTGGCATTAAAAAAAATGAATATTTAAACATGGCAGCACTGCCTGATGGACCTCTTTATTTCTTGTAAAAGTTCAATATAATGAGTGGATTTCCACATCAGCAGAGAGCAGCAGCCTTATACAAACCTACAAGTGATTGATCCAATTTGCCCATGGAGCTCTATTTTATCAGCTACATTTATCCAACACTTAATCTTTATGCCATCTTAATCTATTTATGCCAATAAGTATATTGTCATCATCTTCTAACAACATTTATCAACTTGCCTAAGGGTTAATTTAGTAAATTTTAGTAGTATTATCCATCATAAGGATTAGTTTGAGATCATATATTCAGATTACCCAATATGCCTACAATCATTGTAGCAGGCCACGATACAGATAATTTCCTCATCCTTCACATAAAATATCTGTCAATCTCCTACTAGGCTTGCGAAAGTTGAGTAATTCATAAAACATACCTAATATTTCTGATAAAGAAAAAAAATGGAGTCCACAGACTTTAACAAAATCTGTTCTTGGCGGGTGGAGTTTGCAGACACTGCTTGAAATCTTCCATCGTACTTTGTTGTCTATCGGGTTTCTGGGACTGTGGTCGATGTATAACCTGGTGCTGGGTGGCACATCTGGGTGTTTGTTTGTTTGTATGTTGTATGGTTGTGGATCTGTGGATCTTTAAACTGCCTGTAAAGTACATGTCGTATTTTTCTTTTTTAAATTTTTGAGAGGGTGTTTCCTCTACTTTGTCCATTTTTATTATTTTAATTAGAACCTCATAAATAGTCTTTTTTTTTTTTTTTTTTAAGTTGAAAAATTGGTTACTTAAAGGGTCATTCCCATCTCAGATATTTATGCCGTATATTCACGGGAAATAAACGTCTGTTAGATGTGGATCTCAGCTCTGGGATGGGTGTCCCCTTATCCGTATTCAGGTGGAGGATGACTAGAGAGATGAGAATACCCAGGTATTAATTTCTATATTGTACAAGATGTTGTGGGACACCTACTACAGGAGCTTTTATGACATTCCATTCTAAATCCACAGGCATTAATATGGTCCCCCTTTGCAGCTAAAAGTGTATCTGTGGGAATTTTTTTCCTATTCATTCAGAAGAGCATTTTGTGAGGTCAGACACTGATGTTGGACGAGAGGGCCGGGCTCAAAATCTTTGTTCTAGTTCATCCCAAAGTTGTTCAATGGGGTTAAGGTCAGGGCTCTCTGTAAGCCAGTTAAGTTCTTCCACACCAAACTCACACCTAACCATGCCTTTATAGACCTTGCTTTGTGTACTCGGACACAGTCATGCTGGAACAGAAAAGGGCCTAACCCAAACTGTTCCCACATAGTTGATAGCATACAATTGTCCAAAATAGTATGCTGTAGCATTAAGATTTCCCTTCACTATAACTAAGGGGCCTAGGTCAACTCCTGAAAATTACACCATAGCATTACCCCTACACTACAAAACTTTACAGATAGCACAGTGCAGTCAGGCAGTTAACGTTCTCCTGGAATTCACCAAACCCAGACTAGTCCATCAGACTGCCAGAAAGAGAGAGGTGATTCATCACTCCACAGAACACGTTTTCATTGCTCCAGAGTTGAGCTGTTACATGCTTTACACCACTCCATATGATGCGTGGCATTGTACTTGGTGATGTAAGGCTTACATGCAGCTGCTCGACTGTGGAAACCCATGCCATGAAGCTCCCGGCTCACAGTTCTTGTGCAAATGTCCATGCCAGAGGTTTTGAACTTTGCAGTTTTTGAGTCAGCAGAGCATTGGCGACTTTTATGCACTATGTGAGTCACCACTCAGCGACCCCACTTTGTAACTGTACGTGGTATGAGTTGTTATGGTGCCTAAACGCTTCCACCTTGCAATATTGCCACTCACAGTTGATCGTGGAATATCTTGGAGGGAAGAAATTCGACAAACTGACTTTTTACAACGGTGGCATGCTATTACAGTACCACACTCTAATTCAGCCAGCTCACGCGCTGAAAAAACACTTTTCCCATTTTTTTTCTCTATAGTAACGTAAAAAATAAACAAAATTGGTATTGTCACATCCGTTAAAGTCCAAACTATTATAATATAACTTTATTTAACACACACAGTGAACGCTGTAAAAAATATATGTAACACCAAAATCGCTCTTTTTTGGTCACTGAAACACTCAAAAAAATTAATAAAAATTGATCAAAAATGTATATGTACCAAGAAATTGTACCAATAAAAACTACAGCTTGTCCGGCAAAGAATAAGCCCTCACACCGCTCAATCGACGAAAAAATAAAAAAGTTCTGCCTCTCAGAATGTAGTGAAACAAAATAATAATTGTTTTTTACAAATTTTTTCTTTGTAAAAGTAGTCAAATATATTTAAAAAAATCGATAAAAATTTGGTATCACTGTAATCATATTGAGACACAGAATAAAGTTAAGTTTTCGTTTTTACACCACGGGGAAAGCCGTAAAAACGAAACAAAAAAAACAATGGCGGAACCGCAGTTTATTCCAATTGCACCCAACAAAATTATTTTTTTCAGTTTCCCAATACATTATATGGTAATTTAAATGGTGCCAATAGAAACTATAACCCCTTCCACAAAAAATAAGCCCTCACACTCCATTGACAGAAAAATTTAAAAAAGTTATGGCTCTTGGAAGTCAGGGAGTCAAATGAAAAATCAAAACATTGTGTCGTACCGAAGGGGCTAATAGGTGTATCCCAATTATTTTTGACCATATATTTTATATATACATATATATATATATATATATATATATATATATATATATATATATATATATATATATATATATATGTGTGTGTGTGTGTGTGTGTGTGTGTGTGTGTGTGTGTGTGTGTATATATATATATACACTAGTCCTTCTCAATGAATTAGAATATCATCAAAAAGTTAATTTATTTCAGTAATTCAATTCAAAAAGTGAAACTCCTATATTATATAGATTCATTACACACAGAGTGATCTATTTCCAGCATTTTTTTTTCTTTTAATGTTGAATATTATGGCTAACAGTTAATGAAAATCCAAAATGTAGTATCTCAGAAAATTATTACCTGGTTTAATAACCACAGTACCACTGTGCTTGATTGGCCAGCAAACTCGCCTGATCTAAGCCCCACAGAGAATCTATGGGGTATTGTCAAGAGGAAGATGAGAGGCACCAGACCCAACAATGCAGACGAGCTGAAGCATCCTGGGCTTCCATAACACCTCAGCAGTGCCACAGCTGATCGCCTCCATGCCACGCCGCATTGATGCAGTAATTCATGCAAAAGGAGTCCAGACCAAGTATTCAGTGCATATACTGTACATACTTCTCAGTAGGCCAACATTTCAGTATTAAAAATCATTTTTGAAATTGGGCTTATATAATATTCTAATTTTCTGAGACACTAAATTTTGAGTTTTCATTAAATGTTAGCCATAATCATCAACATTAAAAGAAAAAAAATGCTGGAAATAGATTACTCTGTGTGTAATGAATCTATATAATATATGAGTTTCACTTTTTTAATTGAATTACTGAAATAAATTAACTTTTTGATGACATTCTAATTCATTGAGAAGGACTAGTATATATATATATATATATATATATATATATATATATATATATATATATATATATATATAGATTTACTCACATCATGATAGAAATGTAATTTCCAGAAATATGCTGATGTTATTAGTGATTATTAATATATTGTTTTTAATATTTTTGCAGAGAGAATGTGCAAATTTTATTCGCATTCTTCATCATTATAATCGGACACATATTTTAGCTTGTGGAACAGGAGCTTTTGATCCAGTTTGCACGTATATAAGAGTTGGACTCAGGTCACAGGTATGTGCTTTTCTAGGTATTCCTCAGGCGTTGGGATAGTCTTTTATTCAGTTCTGCATGTGCTTGTTTCGCTTTGTGGTTTTATGTATACGTCTTTGATTTGTAGCTTTGGGAACTTTTACAAGCTAACTGCTGGAATTCCTTTTTTCAATACTGTAAGTTTGCTTCTAAAGTTACATTTAATATGACTTTTGAGGATTCTAGAAATTTGAAAACACTGTTCAAAGTGTAAATGATTCACTGTTGTTTTTGTACTTTATTTTTGCATTTTTAGCCCTGCATTCAATACTAATAAAACACTAACATCTTAGCTACAATAAGTTGTAAACCCCCAGGGATGCTGGAATGGTAATATTCTATTGCTTCATACCATTAAATCCTGCCCTTAAGAACACTAGTTGTCAAACACTATCATAGAACAAATATAGTCCTAAATAATATCATATGATAACAATTTTTCAATTGACGTATGTTATTACTATAAATCATAAAGTGCAATTTTTGTTTATGTCCTCTTAACTTATAAGTTAAGTGATCATTTATGATCCTCATAGAATAAAATTAACCTTCATTACCAGTAGGGAAAAATCTAAATCAATGTAATATATAGTTCACTCAAAAAATATTAAAATGTATTTGTAATAACATTTAAAGGCGGAGTTATAGTAGTGTTTGTGAATAAAGCCGCCTATTCAGAGGTATAGTAGCCAATCCAGTGAACCTCCCTCTTTCTGGAAGCATGGAGGGCACTTGTAGTTCAAGCAGTCAGGTGTGTGGTCTCCTGCTCCAAATATACTAAATTTGCAGTTGCCCAAATAACACTATAAGGCTATATTCACAAGCTTAGCAAAAAACATCTGAAAATACGGAGCTTATTTCAAGGGAAAACAGCTCCTCATTTTCAGCCATTTTTTATTCAAACTCACGTTTTTTAATGCGTTTTTTTGGCCGTTTTTGGAGCTGTTTTTCTATAATCAATGAAAAACGGCTCAAAAACGGTTCAAGAAGTGACATGCACTTTTTTTGCGGCCGTTTTTTAATGCGGCCGTTTTGAAAAAAAGTTAAAAAAAGCGCCCCGTCGGAACAGAATGCCATTTTTCCCATTGAAATTAATGACAGATGTTTGAAGGCGTTCTGCTTCCGATTTCTCTGCCTTTTATGGCCCGAAAAACGGCCGAAAATAAGCTGTGTGAACATACCCTAAGTGATGCTACATGCTATTCATACCAATGTTATTGCAGTTTCGGAAATCATTATCTTTTAGTACACCAAATATGGGTATTAGAAAAGAGGTGTTTTTTTTTTTAAATGTATTAAAAATGTATATCAGTGTGATTGCTGCAACTTTTAAAATTATTGTTATTAAAAATTCTTTTAACTTTTTGAGATACAGCTGCATTGTATACTGTATACAGAGCAGCTGTATCTAGCACTGAAACCTGTATCTGTCAGGTCAGTGGCACAGGTTCAGTGTCAGCGGGTCCTGCGTGTCTCTGAAATGCCGGATCTAGCTGCTATGGAACACATTTAAGTTCATAACTTAGATGTGATCAATTACAGGTGGATCTGCTTTCACTGATCCCATCAGTCCCGCTGACCTGACAGATTCAGGTCTTTGCAGAGCAGCTGTATTATGGGATAAGACCTGAATCTGTCCGGTCAGTGGGACTGACGGGATCAGTGAAAGCGTGTACACCAGTAATCGATCACATCTAAGTTATGAACTTAGACGTGATCGATAGCAGCTCGATATTGCATGTCAGAGACAAGCAGGACCTGCTGACACTGAACCCGTCAGTCTAGCCGACCTGACAGATACAGGTTTCAGCGCTAGATACAGCTGCTCTGTATACAGGATACAAAGCAGCTGTATCTCGAAAAGTTAAAATAATTTAAAAAAAAACTATTTCAAAAGGTGTACATAGCCATTAATTATTTTATTTTCACAATATTGAGTAACATTCCTTCAGTTGTCAGTATTACAATAATTATTATTATTATTATTATTATTATTTGCAACTGGTAAAGTTACTTATTTTTACACTATAGTTGTGTATTCCTTTAAATATGTAAATCACAATATGGCAGCAACATTCAATCTCTAGTCTATTAAATTGCTCTTGACAAGTCATAAATCAGTTTCATAGTAAAGGTGAGGAATTTATGAGGCCTTCCTCTAGGCTGCATGTTGTCTTTACACTGTCAATTCTATGAAGCGTTTTCTATACAATGTAAAGCAGACCATCATTTCTAATCCACTCAATTTATTGTCATAGTGAATCAGTTTTCTAATAAAATGATAATTTGGGTTTATTAAATAATACCAACGCCTTTTTGCTGATATATTTTTATATATTTCACGTACAATGTAGAAGAATGCAAATATTCTAAGCAAGATTTACACCAATAGGTAAAGCTACAGTCCAGGAAAATTTTAATGGCAGTAATCTTAATTGCACACATAATTTTTCCCATTGGCAAGCTAATAAAGACTAATCATGGAGGCAGTCATGACTCACATCATTTAATTAGCAACAGGCTTACATGAAATAGGACTGTGCCAGGTCACATGAATGGCACCATATTTGCACAGTATCTAGGAGTGTAAAGGCCCTTTTACACAGGCCAATTATCAGGCAAACGATCGTTCATAGAACACTCGTTCCTGATAATTGCCCTGAACGCTCGTTCCTGATAATTGCCCTGAACGCTCGTTCCTGATAATTGCCCTGAACGCTCGTTCCTGATAATTGCTCTGAACGCTCATTCCTGATAATTGCCCTGAACGCTCGTTCCTGATAATTGCCCTGAACGCTCGTTCCTGATAATTGCCCTGAACGCTCGTTCCTGATAATTGCCCTGAACGCTCGTTCCTGATAATTGCTCTGAACGCTCATTCCTGATAATTGCCCTGAACGCTCGTTCCTGATAATTGCCCTGAACGCTCGTTCCTGATAATTGCTCTGAACGCTCGTTCTTGATAATTGCCCTGAACGCGCGTTCATCTGCTAATCGTATCATTTAAAAAAAGTTAAATATTATCGTTGTCACTTGTCAGCAGAAAATCTCCCTGTGTAAATAGGGAGATGTGCTGCCGACATGATAATAATGTATGGGGAAAGCGATTGTAGTAACGAGCACTCGTCCCCATACATAACTCCTTGTGAAAGGAGTAAACGAGCGCCAATCAACCAGGACGGGCCGTATAAGAGGACCTTTAGGGCATGCCCACACGTGGCGGATTTCCTCCGCAACTGTCCGCATAAATGCCGCACAGAATCTGCGTTGCAGATTCTGCGGCGGATCTGCCCAAAATGTGCAGTAAATTGATGCGGACTAGCTGCTGCGGACTGCGGTAAAAGTGCTTCCCCTCTCTATATCAGTGCAGGATAGAGAGAAAGGCCAGCACTTTCCCTAGTGAAAGTAAACTAATTTCATACTTACTGGCCGTTGTCTTGGTGACACGTCCCTCTTTCGGCATCCAGCCCGACCTCCCTGGATGACGCGGCAGTCCATGTGACCGCTGCAGCCTGTGATTGGCTGCAGCCGTCACTTAGACTGAAACGTCATCCTGGGAAGCCGGACTGGAGACAGAAGCAGGGAGTTCTCGGTAAGTATGAACTTCTATTTTTTTTACAGGTTGCTGTATATTGGGATCGGTAGTCACGGTCCAGGGTGCAGAAACAGTTCCTGCCGATCGCTTAACTCTTTCAGCACCCTGGACAGTGACTATTTACTGACGTCGCCTAGCAACGCTCCCGTAATTACGGGAGCCCCATTGACTTCCTCAGTCTGGCTGTAGACCTAGAAATACATAGGTCCAGCCAGAATGAAGAAATGTCATGTTAAAAAAGCAAGACGCATCCGCAGCACACATAACATGTGCATGACAGCTGCAGACTTCATTGCGGAAATTAGAATCTCCATTGAAGTCAATGGAGAAATTCCGCCATGAGTCCGCAACCAGTCCACCACAACTCCGCAACATCCATTGCATGCTGCGGACACCAAATTCCGCACCGCAGCCTATGCTCCGCAGCGGAATTTTCAGCCTCGTCTAAACGAACAATGGAGAAATGGCTCCGCTGCGGATTAACGCTGCGGAGTGTCCGCAGCGGAATTCAAGAGCAATTCCGCCACGTGTGGCTTTGCCCTTAGGGTAGATTCACGCACAGCAGATTTAGTTGCAGAAATGACTGCGACTCAAAATCAGTTTCATTCATCCACAACGGGTTGTTTATGCCCCAACCACATGGTTTTCCGTACGTTCCATTCAAATGAATGGAACTGACTTCCAGTTTCAAAAATTTCTGCAACAAAATCTGCCGCATTTGAATCCACCTTAGCAGTTGAGCAGTCGGTAGTTAAGGAGCGGAACTTAACTTATAAATTATTTCTCTCGACACCAACAAATCTCATCATGTCTGTCAGTCTTTATTCAGGAGCATCTCTTTAATTGTGCTCTCTGTCTCCTCTGTGAGTGCAGTGTTTTTTTTCCTCATGATTAACAACATGAAAACATCCCTTAATGTTTTATATCATTTACAGAGAGGAAACCATTTTAATATCAAGATCTCTGCTTGCAGTCATTCAATAGAAACATCATAAAAAGGTGTGCAGAGCTATAGTACAGTTGTCAGATCTCTCTCTTAGGCCAAGATCACATGATAGAGTTTTGATACTGATTTTGGCTCATTTTTTAAGCCAAACAAAGGAGGGGACACAAAAGAAGTAGACATATTGGTGTTTTCCTTATACCCTCACTTCCATTTGGATACACTTTTGGCTTTGGCTAAAAAAAACGGAGCCAACTACTGCACCAAAACTGTGTGTGTAATAGTAGCCTTATAATAAGTTGAACTCCTATGTGATCATCAAATTAAAAGGGTAGATTTTTATCCACTGGAAGTAAACATTGAAGGTTTCTATTGAATGACTGTAAGCAGAGATATTGAAAATGGTGAAACAGAAAGTATTTTGGAAAATTCTTTAACTTTTTATTATATAACAAATAAGCTTTTGTTTGCTAAAACCAGAATACCCCTTTTTTTATATTGGTGTTATTTGGAAAGATTTGTTTCTCTGTTTTGTACACAGGTCTCTTTTGCTACCAGTCAGAGCTATTTATTTTTCTAAACTTTGCATTTGCAACGACACAATCTTCTTTTGTGCACTGGGCACAAGAATATATATCCAACAGTGTCAACAAAGGACACAAAGTATTAGCAGCACTAGCATTTTGATGTAAAGTTTTAGTAAAGACCGCCAAAGAAATCTAGAATCACAAAAACCAATAAATTAAAGAAAATGAAAAGTGAAAACATAGCAACCAGGTCCAATACGTTATAATACTATTCAAGTAGTAAACCACAAAGATGCAGTGACCTATTTAAAATTCTACTTCTTTCAAATTTAAAATATCATTATTTTAGCTGCCATATGGTTTTTTAAAAAGGAGCAGCAGGGCGTTACTTGAACATATCTCAGAAATTACATCATTAGGAATATTTTTTCTTTGCTTCTTTTGGACTTTTTAGCAGCTGCATAGCCAGGAAAACAGGAATGCTTGATATTATTTTAATTGGAGCCAAAACCCTTACTCAGTGTCAGCCTTCAGATGTGTTAGCTGACATACCCAATGTGTTTATGCCATGTTTAAATTGACAAACACTAAACAGTTTTCAGAAGACCTATCGAATGTGGAAATATAAATGGTCTGATGGAAATTGATATGACCGAAGCAAAAAAATAATGGAGGTGATTGAAAACAATGTTACACCATGAAATCTAATTTTTGAATGTGTATTATGTTACATTTTATTGTAGAACCCATGCACAATAAAAAGAATATAAAACTGGAAAGGAGCTAGAATGCTAGAAGCAAAAATAGGTATACGTTACAACTTTCATACATTGAAAAAAGTCAGAAAACAAGGGTTTCATCATAAATGTTATTTAGCTTGCCATATGGATTAAATATTGAAGTTTCTAGAAATAAGTGTATATGCAAAAAAAATCCTCTAAATTAGAGTGTCTCTATGTTTCTAAGCCAAGTACCTTCTTCTCAAATAAATTACATCAAGGTACCCACAAGGCTATGATCCTACACTGTTCTGCACGTATAAGAAGTGCAGCATGAGGACAGTGCAAGTACCCCTTATAGATATGGCTTGTAACCCCTGTGGTACACATACCACAGGTTGAGAACCTAGGCTCTAGACGGCATAAACAGCTACCATATTTGAACATTTAGTTCTCAATTCTCATGATAGAGTTTAATGAATAGAAGAGTTATATTACACAACACACATCATGGGCTAACCTCTGTAATTATGAAAATGGTTGTATGAAAATAAAATAAACAAGGAAGAACACAACTTTTATCCATGGGCTATGAGTGGCATTGCATCATCTTTGAAAATGTTTCTACACCTTAATTGGAGTCCACATGTGGTAAATTCACTTGATTAGACATCATTTGGAATGACACATCCCTGTTTATATAAGGTCTCACTAAGTAATTGGGGGAGAAGGGCCTTGGTAAGAAAGGTGACCAAGAACCCAATGGTCTTTCTGGCTACTCTGCAATAAAGCCCAGATTGGTGGAGTACTGTAGTGATGGTTGACCTGGAACTTTTTCCCATCTGCACAAAGTATCTTTGGAGCTCAGCACAAAGCTCCGAAGGTTAACCATCACTGCAGCACTCCACCAATCTGGGCTTTATTGCAGAGTGGCCAGAAAAACCAAAGCTTATCCTCAGTAAAAGAAACATGAAAGCCCATCTTGAGTTTGCAAAAAAAGCACTAAAAGTACTTCCAGACAGTGAGAAACAAAATTCTATGGTCTGATGAAACCAAGATCGAACTTGTTGTCCATGTCTGGAGGAAATCAGGCACTTCTCATCACCAGTCCAATATATCCCCACAGTGAAGCATGGTAGTGGCAGCCTCATGCTGTGGGGGTGCTTTTCAGCGGCTGGGAAAGGGAGACTGGACAGCGTTGAGGAAAAGATGAATTGAGCAAAGTACGGAGATATTCTAATGAAAATCTGATCCAGAGTTCTCTGGACCTCAGACTGGGCCAAAGGCTCATCTTCCACCAAAATAATGACCCTAAGCACGCTGCCAAGATAACACAGGAGTGGCTTAGGGACAACTCTGTGAATATCCTTGAGTGGCCCAGCCAGAGCTCTAACTTGAACCCAATCGCACATCTCTAGGGAGACCTGAAAATGGCTGTCCAGTGACGGTCCCCATCCAACCTGACAGAACTTGAGAGTATCTGCAGAGAAGAATGGCAGAAAATCCCAAAATCCAGGTGTGCAAACCTTGTGGCATCATACCCAAGAAGACTGGAGGCTGTTATCGCTGCCAAAAATGCTTCAACTAAGTATTTAGTAAAGGGTCTGAATACTTATGTAATTGCAATATTTTAGTTTTTCCTTTTCAATAAATTAGCAAAGATTACTAAGGGTCTGAAGACTTTCCGAATGCATTGTATATAATTCTAATATATTCCGAGGGGTTAACTACAAACATTAAGGCAGATTTACTAAGACTGGCATTTCATATGTCAGCCTTAGCTATCTGCACAGCTGGAGTAAATTATAACAAATTTGTTGGGCCGCGGTTGGCGAGGGTGACGTAAAAAACCCAAAAGGCAAAACTTTGAATGCAAATTGCAACTTTTGGCCCCTTTTGTTACTTTTCTATGCAAGAAAACTGGCATAGAAAGGTAGATAAATTCCCTCATTGGGTTTACATGGCTTGACATGGCTTTCGTGATTTTGTAAAGGTAAATGAAAGAATACTATATAGCATATATCAACATAGGTTGAATCAGATTAAGAGCAAGAATCTAATTTTTTTCCCACAAGCAAATCCATTTTTGTACAGGGACTAAGCTTCAAAACCAAATATAGCCGATAGGCAAGTGTGCCACTGTTCCTGTAAAATGGTAGAAATATTTTTTTTCTATTTTCTGTATAGATATATACTGCCTGAAATCATGATGCAAGAATAATTTAAGTGACAGTTTATGGGATTTATTCATATTCATTCCCCGCCAAAGTTTTTCTATTTATGTTAAACACAGGTTTAATTTTGTTTGTTGCAAGTCAAATACAGCATTCCACAGTAAGAACAACATAAGAACTGGGAAACATGGTGGTAATTATGGGATTTATTTTCTGCCTCAGGACCTGTATTATTGAGATGCTGTAGATAATGATCTAAAATTATTTTTAAAAAAAACGTTTTTATCTGAAGGACTAAGTAGGAGTAAAATTGTATTTTCTAAATTGACCTAGTCTAATCCTGACTTGAACCCAATAGACATGCTTTGGAATAGCGTGGAATGAGCAGTTAATAGAATAAAACCTAAAAAACTGGTACAAAGAAAAAAGCAGAGGAGTTGCCCACAGCAACTTAGTTGCTGGTTTCATTCTCCAAAGGACCTTTGAAATTATACTGCCTTATATTATTAAAAAATGAAATATTAAGTCTTGGTTGGTCTGTGAGGGTGATGTTACCAGAGTGACGGTTTTTAATTTAAATCAATTTCCGCAGGGCTTACTCATAGAATATGTCATTGTCAAAATAGCAGAAACCTATAAGGTTATAACCTTATCTAATAGATATTATCATATAATTGTAATCCCTCTTCAACTCAAATTGTCCACATATGGAAGCGAGCAGATTTAACACGTGAAATGTATTGAGTCAACCTGTTTCAAACTGTTTCCAGCAGTCACACATTGTTTTATGGATCATGTAATGTCATTGAAATTATGATCATTATTAATTTAACAGTTAGTGTAAGTTGTTCTGTAATCTGAAGTAAATCTTTAACACATCTTATGTAATGGCTTTGTTAGAAGTTACAGAATATTGCTCTTAAATGTAAGAGTGAAACTAAACTGATATATTAAAAGAGTATGACGCCATGTTGTATCTGTAATATGATATTTTTTTCTTTTAATATTTTTTACTATTAATATGTTGCAAAGTAATTATTTAGTTATTCAGCCATCTTGTGGATTTATATTAAAACAATGTTTAGTCACATTGCCGTTCGGAGCTTGACTCAGCAGTCAGAATAGCAGAATCCTCAACAGAACCCCCAGCAGACTCCATTAAAAATCAATGGGGTCCATCAGGTGCCATTTGGATCCATAATAAGTCTGATCCGACTCAGTATCATGACTTTCGGCTTAATCATATAGCCGTAGTCTAAACACCACTAGAGCATGTACATCCACTTGTTATGACTATATTATTTTACAACTATCCCTCTTGTACCAAATGCTTAGACCAGTGTTTAAAAGCTGTTATGCGGCTCTTACTTGGTATATCAAAACTTTTTATTATATGAAGTTTTCTTGTGACACATCTCAATGAGGTTTCCTGTAGCTTAAATTGAGACAAAGTACATTGGTCTTTCACTAGAAATGTTTACATGCAGGTGGTTAATCTGGAGACAACCAAATTAAATATTTTGCTAGTACTGTGATGGTTTTTATTTGTTGAATTAGAATGTAACCAATCTGTAAGAAATAACTTTTTTTTTGTTATATGTAACTCAAAATTATTAAATTGTTTTAACTTCTAGGGATGCCTGATCATAAGAAATAGGGACTTATCTGTACTATAGCTTTACACCACATAAATACACCGCATTCCAAATTATTATGCAAATGTTATTTGTCGCTGATTTTCCTAAATAGTCGATGCAAATGACAGTCAGTATAATCTTCAAGCTATCAACCATTGGAGTATAATGCAAATTTTATTGAACAAATCTCTTAATGATAACAGATTTTTTTTTAGAAGTAAAAAACTCAAAATGCACGGTTTAAAATTATTATGCACAACAGAGATCAAAACATTTAAAAGTTGTAAAGAGAACTAAAATGGTAATTTGTGAATTTGCAACATCAGGAGGTCATATTTACAGAAATCAAAAGCTCTTTCAATAAAAAAAAACTTAACAGGCCAAGTTACATATTAACATAGGACCCCTTCTTTGATATCACCTTCACAATTCTTGCATCCAATGAATTTGTGAGTATTTGGACAGTTTCTGCTTGAATATCTTTGCAGGATGTCAGAATAGCCTCCCAGAGCTTCTGTTTTGATGTGAACTGCCTCCCACCCTCATAGATATTTTGCTTGAGGATGCTCCAAAGGTTCTCAATAGGGTTGAGATCAGGGGAAAATGGGGGCGACACCATGAGTTTCTCTCCTTTTATGCCCATAGCAGCCAATGACACAGAGGTATTCTTTGCAGCATGAGATGGTGCATTGTCATGCATGAAGATAATTTTGCTACGGAAGGCACGGTTCTTCTTTTTGTACCACGGAAGAAAGTGGTCAGTCATAAACTCTACGTACTTTGCAGAGGTCATTTTCACACCGTCAGGGACCCTAAAGGGGCCTACCAGCTCTCTCCCCATGATTCCAGCCCAAAACATGACTCCGCCACCTCCTTGCTGACGTCGCAGACTTGTTGGGACATGGTGGCCATTCACCAACCATCCACTACTCCATCCATCTGGACCATCCAGGGTTGCACGGCACTCATCAGTAAAGAACACGGTTTGAAAATTAGTCTTCATGTATTTCTGAGCCCACTGCAACCGTTTCTGCTTGTGAGCATTGTTTAGGGGTGGCCGAATAATAGCTTTATGCACACTTGCAAACCTCTGGAGGATCCTACACCTTGAGGTTCGCGGAACTCCAGAGGCACCAGCGGCTTCAAATACATGTTTACTGCTTTGCAATGGCAGTTTAGCAGCTGCTCTCCTAATCCTATTAATTTGTCTGGCAGAAACCTTCCTCATTATGCCTTTATCTGAACGAACCCGTCTGTGCTCTGAATCAGCCACAAATCTTTTCACAGTACAATGATCACGCTTACGTTTTCTTGAAATATCCAATGTTTTCATACCTAGTGCAATACCTTGGACAATTTCACGCTTTTCGGCAGCAGAGAGATCCTTTTTCTTTCCCATATTGCTTGAAACCTGTGGCCTGCTTAATAATGTGGAACGTCCTTCTTAAGTAGTTTTCCTTTGATTGGGCACACCTGGAAAACTAATTATCACAGGTGTCTGAGATTGATTACAATGATCCAAAGAGCCATAAGACACAATACCATCCATGAGTTTAATTGAAAACTAATAATTAAATGTTTATGACACTTAAATCCAATGTGCATAATAATTTGGAACACGGTGTAATGCAGCTTGGTTTCAGTTTGATCAATGAAATAACTGTCGGAACTTACCTTTGTATGTTGTTTTATCATCTGATGTTTACAGGAGCCCTTATTCCAGCAAGAACTCCAGAAAGTTGAGAGAGGACGCGGAAGATGCCCCTTTGATCCTGATTCATCTGTAATTTCAACGTTAGCAGGTAATCATCGTTATATGAATATAGTAATGACTTGTGATTCTTGCCCTTTAGTCTTGTACACCAGTCAAAAATATTTCAATCAGCTTTGAACAATGTTTAAGACAGGGTTTCTAAAATAGTTAATACTTGTAAAGGAGAAATTCTAAAAATTAAAGAGGCTCTGTCATCATATTATAAGTGCCCTGTCTCCTACACATCTGATCGGCGCTGTAATGTAGATAACAGCAGTGGTTTTATTTTGAAAAACAATCATTTTTGAGCAAGTTATGAGCAATTTAAGATATATGCTAATTAGTTCTAAATGACCAACTGGGCGTGTTTTTACTTTTTACTAACTGGGCATTGTACAGAGGAGTGTATGACACTGACCAATCAGTGACCAATCAGTGACCAATCAGCATCATACACTTCTCATTGTTCCAGCCCAGCCTCTTTCACTGCACAATCACACTGTAACAATGGGCTGGAACAATGAGAAGTGTATGATGCTGATTGGTCACTGATTGGTTAACATCATACACTTCTCTTTCCAAAGCCCAGTTGGTAAAAATTAAAAACACGCCCAGTTGGTCATTAAGAAATGAATTAGCATAAATCTAAAATTGCTCATAATTTGCTAAAAAATTATAGTTTTTCAAAATAAAAACCACTGTTATGTACATTACAGCGACAATCAGATTAGGTAGGAGATAGGGCACTTATAATCTGGTGACAGAGCCTCTATAAAATCTACTTTTGGCAGGCAAATCTTGTATTTAAGTGGATAAAGATAGAACAACCTAAGTCACTTGTTTACAGGTCCACCTATCAGCAGGAATTTTGTGTCCCTGTTGACACAAGTAATAAAGAGAAAGGGAATACTGTGTACTCTATGTCCACAATGTCCTTTAGAGTCCTGAGTAATTCAAACTGTGCCCTAAACAGTCATCATAAAAAAAAATATCTTGTGGTTATCAAAAAGTAAATATATCTGTGCTTGTACACGCAATTCAAATAATTTGAATAATTTGGTAAGTATTACTTGGTGGAATTAAACACTCTAAGGCTGAGTTCACAAGTCACCGATTTGTCGTAAATTTTCATTGCAGATTTTACCCTTTGCAATGCAAAAGGGTAAGATATGCATCAAGTCTGCAACAAAATCTGCGACTTGTGAACCCAGCCTAAACATTCTGCACACTAAAGAAGGAAAACTGAATAGTCCAAATTATTTTTTTTTTAAGTGAACATCTTGAAATGTTATCAGATGGTACATGAAATCTGACCAGACCTCAAATCTGATCAGTTCGATAGTGATGATGAACAGCAGTTTGATTTTTTTAAAATTTTACAGTCTTTAACTTCACTTGCCATTTGTATGATCTTGAAAGCAAGTACAATAATATGATTATAAATGAACTATGGCATAATAATCATATAAAAATGTTACTGTATATAGCACCAATATAATAGGCAAAGCTTTACAATCAGGGAAGAAGTAAACACATAAAATGACTAAAATGTAAGTGAAATTTTATCGACAATGAGACAAAAGTATTCAGGGGTAAAATGACAAGATTTTTCCAGCTCACCGGTGTCCAGCGTCTTCAGTGATCCAGTGCAGGGACCTCGCCCTGGCTCAGGCGTCTTCCACAGCAGCAAACAAAAGGTATGATCCAGCACTTTATGAAGCAATCTTAGGACTTTATTGTAGAAACATTAAAATTCATGCTTCTACAATAAAGTCCTAAGATTGTTTCATAAAGTGCTGAATCAAACCGTTTGTTTGCTGAAAAGGATTCAGGACCCTGATGTTCGAGCTCTATTTCCGACGTCCTTTTGAATTAAAAACTAGCATCAATTTTTTTTCCAAAGTTACCACTTCTAATATCAGTGTGATGAACAGTTAGCTGCTCTCGCTTGTTCTTATTGATAAACATATGTATATACTACATGATGAAATGTATGGGGACACCCCAAGAAAAGAGCTTAATCAACGTCTGCTGCATTCTACAGATGTAGGAATCTTTAACTTGATTTTTTCAACGACCTTTCAAAGGCTTTTGTTGTTCGACATCACGCTACAGCAAGTTATCAGAGTCAAGTTAAACTTTACTACATTTGTATGTTAGGTAAGACTAAACATGGACACCACAACACTACTCAGTTCTTTTCAAATCAACGGTTTACTGAAAATCACAATTTCAAACAGGCCAAATAACAACAATACAGTATTCAAATCAAGTCTCTCAGTAGCTGAGGCACTCGCCCTTGTGGGAGCCCCACCCGCACTTGGTTGGCTGCGCCTGGCGCTCACTGACCCGGCCCGGCGGGTCTCAAGAAGGAAATGGGCCGTCTCCGTGGATCACTGTGGTGCTACCACTCACACTGCGGAATCCCCAAAGGTGGAAGCTATGCCCCTCGCCCTTTGGCTACGGCATGAGTCCGGCGGATATATTACCGCGTGCGCCTCCGCGGGTCAGAGCGAGAGCTACTCACTACCACGCGGCATACCACCCTTACCTCTGATTTCTGCTCCTCTGTTGAAGAAGACAACGTCTTTTCCCTTGTGTCTCCTGACACCGCTGAGCTGTAGTGAATGTACAGCTAGTCCTCCTCCAGGAACGTTGAGCCAAGGATCCTTTCCTACAAATGGCGGCAGCCTGGTCACTGTGCTCCCACTCTCTCACACAAGTCTTCTTTATCTCCTCCCCCCCGAGTCACATGGCTCTCACTGACTTCCACTTCCTGTCACCCAGCTCTGTCTCCTCAGTCACTCGTCCTGCTGTGACACCTTGTGGCTGCTAATAATATGACAGGCATACACAGGATAACACAGAAGAAAAATACCACTAAACATGAAAGATGCACAGGGAAGACAGTTCACTTTAGAATCACCCCCTTACATGTAGATGCTGCATCTAATCCCCTCAGTGTGTCCTGATTCTGGTCAACACTCAACAGTGAGGACTCTCTTATAGACTCAGTTGTGCTACTGTACCCCTATAGACACATTTAGTGTGTACATCAGGAGCTTTCCTGGTTTACACGCTAAACATACATCATAAATTTAAAGGCCTTACAGTTATAGAGTTGTGTCTTGTTAACAAGCATGGCACCTGTGTGTCCATCACATGAAAAGGACAAATTTTTGTCCCATACCACTATGGCTGAGAGGATGTCCCCACAACAATGTTCCCAATTCTACTCTAAAGCCATCCCAGAAAGTTAGAGGCTTTTGTAACAGCAATGGTGGGAAATCAACTCCTTATTACAGCCCATGGTTTTAAAATGAGATGTTCAGCAAAGATATGTAGATCTGGTGTTCGGGTGTCAATGTTTTTTTGGTCCTAATAATTCCTGTTGATAAATTTATTTAAAAATCAGCGTGTTTTATTTTGTTTTAAACATATTTTAATTTGTTTTGATTCATGGCTAACTTAGTATATTGTGGTACATACACTAGTTCATCTATGATAATAATGTCGGTCTACCATTCAAATCTAGTTCTAATGTAGGCTTGCCATCTAGTGGCCATTCACTTTAGTTATTTCTTTCTTTCTCATGAACTTAATGCTATCTTCATTATTCTGAATTATATCATTAAAAAATAATGTTCTGTAAGCCTCACTATATAAGATGTCATGAGTTTCTTTTTATGGATTCCACAAGTAAGTGAGATGCTGCATTGTTCATTACTAAAATAACCATGTCAGCCATTCACTTGTATAGGAATGCACAGTATAAATGAGAAACCAACTACATCAAAAGTATACACCTTATATAACTGTATACCAGTGAAAAATGTAATAAGCATAAAAAAGGTTTTATGCCGAGGCGGACAGATAGATAGTCAAATAGATATGGACAGAAACTGTACATTAGGGACAGACAGACAGATAGATAGATAGATAGATAGATAGATAGATAGATAGATAGATAGATAGATAGATAGATAGATAGATAGATAGATAGATAGATAGAAACAAATGATAGAATATAAGTTTAAAAAAAAAATGGTGCCACAACATATTGACACATTTACTGCATAGATAGAATGTACCACATATCAGCTCCCTGATATTTCTGTAGCCTTTGTATAAACAACAGGTTGATCTGCTAAATATTTTAATAAAAATTACAATAATATAATATGCTGAATAGACAAATAAAACATTATATGCTAACACTATTTCCCTGCAGGTGGTGAATTATTTGTTGGCCTTTACAATGACTTCTGGGGAAGAGATGCTACTATATTCAGGAGCATGGGACATCTGCCATATATAAGAACAGAGCATGATGATGATCGCATATTAAAAGGTGAATTATAAAAAGTCTAAGCAGATTGGCATGGATTTCTTTTTTATTGTTTTATAAAACAGGGACTGGATCTTAAAAAAAGAGCAGGATACAGTAGCATACAATTTTCTTAATACTTATCTTTTTCACATACCTCTTGAATTTCTTTTTAGGAAAGTGGTTGATAGACTGATTATTTTAGATAATAAACTGTGGGGTTTTAAATTGTTCCCTATACCATAGATAAACTCGAAACAATTTCTGAATATGAACTTTCCTTTTCGTGCTGCCCCTTTCTCATTTACTACTTATTCTCATGTTTTTGTTTAGAGCCAAAGTTTGTAGGTTCCTACTTGATTCCAGACAATGAAGACAAGGATGACAATAAAATCTACTTCTTTTACACTGAAAAAGCAATAGAAGGAGATGGAGTCCAAGCTATTTATTCTCGAGTAGGACGAGTCTGTGCGGTAAGTAAAATATTATAGTATAGTATAATATAAATGTTGCAGAATACTGTAGGTCTGACAACGTAATCTTCTATAAGGTTTCACAGTAATATTTGGTATTGCTTATTTTATTTAACCATCTTGTAGGCATTTGGAATAGTTTTTATGAGAAGATCACAATGGTAAAAGCTGTGATCTGTGACCACCGCTTATTTCCAGAATGAAAGTTCTCTGAATATTGCTTTTCCTTTTTATTCCAGTAAATCTGACATAATATTGTAAGCAAAAGTATATTCAAATCAATGTAATTCTAGACATCAATGGCGGCCCATTCTCACATGGATCTATGACATATAAGAAGATCATTTTGGCTCGATTTTTAGTTTTAAGCAATACCAACGTTTTCCACCTAAATTTTCATTATCTGCAGGGAGGGGGAAAGATTTAAAGGACAGGCTTTAGTTTTCTTTTCAGTTAATTCCTGTGTGAGGAGACAAAACAATAACTAATTAATTATTATTTTAGAATGATGTTGGAGGACAAAGAATGATGGTAAACAAGTGGACCACTTTTCTTAAAGCTAGACTGACCTGTTCAGTGCCTGGTCGTAATGGGATTGACACACATTTTGATGAACTTGGTAAGCATGGTTTTTGGGTTTTTTTTTCCGTTTTTTTGCAATTTCTATATTTGTTTTGCCTTTTACAACCATGAATAATTGATATATAGAAAAAGAAAATAGCAGCATAGTCAGTTAATTCCAAACAGAATTTATCTTTCAACATTCCACAGTATTGTTAAATCAGGAGGATGACTAAGATATTATATAAGAAAGTGCTAAAACCAGTATCCTTTACTCATCTATTCATATGACGGTGCCGTAACTACCGCTGTAGCAGCTATAGTGGCTGCAACGGGGCCCGTGGCATGAGGGGGCCTGTGCCGCCCTCCGTGCTCTGCGATTTACTAGGCTACAGGCCACGTTCGGCGTGATGACATCAATGGATCCCACCGGCCTACGCAAGGATCCCCTCGGCGTTGATGCTTTAGAGCAGCTCCGTTCGTCGCGGGTACGGGGCCTAGGTGAGTATATATATTTTTTGTTTTATTCGTTTGGGGGGCACTATCTATGGGGGAGGGCTGTATGGCACTATCTATAAGGGGGGCTGTATGGCACTATCTACAAGAGGGAGGTGAGGGGCACTATCAACAAGGGGGCTGTAAGGCACTATCTACAAGGCAGGGTGGGGGGCACTATCCACATGGGGGCTGTATGACACTATATACAAAGGGAAGGTGGGGGCACTATCTACAAGGTGGGCTATATGGCACAGTCTACAAGGGGGGTGGGGGTCACTATATACAGGGGGAAGGGTAGCACTATCTACAAGGGAGGTGTGACACTATCTAAAGGCTGTATACCACTGTCTACAGGGGGCTGTATGGCACAATCTACAGGGGAAGGCTCTATGGCAGAATCTACAGGGGTGCTGTATGGCAGAGTCTATGAGGGGCTGTATGGCACAATTTACACGGGGCACTATCTACAAGGGGCGGCTGTGTGTGGCACCCAGGGTAGGGGGTAGTCAAAAGTTTGCTATGGAGCCCAGTCTTTCGTAGTTGCGCCCCTTACTAGAGACATTAGTCATTTTCTGACATTAAATATCTACTGTATATGACTTTGCTATATTATAATTAGAGCTTAAATTAATTTTATAATGATGCAAACATTCAAAAATATTTTAAAGGCAAATACAATGAATGGTCACCATATCTTCAACTATATAATACAAAACAAATTGCCTTCTTTTTTGTAAGTCTATACAAATATATAGGTAGTAGCTCAAATATGTTATCATTTTGCTTTTTAATCAGAAGAATAATGATAATGAAGTATTTATCTAAAGTCTGCCTCTAGTCTTGTGGGATCCTAAGTTATTGGACAATTCAGTGAAAGAAAATTATTTTTTTAGATTTAAAGCTTTCTGTATTTGTAGATATCACAAACACCAGATATGAGCTTATAGTCCACCTGTTTGACTGAAACCATGCCCAGACTGTCTGGCTGTCAAACAGGAAGAGATGTGAAAAGACGATTTACATATTAATTTACTATAAAAAAAATATTATTAATTAAATTAATTTCCAGCAAAAAATTGTCGAGGCTAATTTTATTTAAAAGGTTTAGTGTAATAGATGACAGGTTTATCAAAGCTAAATTTAAATTATGTTCGTTAACATAGTAATATTTTTTCTTTTTTTGTCAAATATAGAGGATGTATTCTTAATGCATACTAGAGATGCAAAGAACCCAGAGATATTTGCACTATTCAGTACCACAAGGTGAGCATTACAAAGAAAACTAAGTGAGAAATGAATATATATTGTTTCCAGTATTTAATGGTACTTAAGTACAAGTACAGGGACAGGTTTGTAGCCTGTGAATGTAAACAAAAGTGTCCTAATTCACTGACAGCAAACAATCATCTTGAAAGTGGTGAAACACAAAGTATTTGAAAGCTGCACACCTTTTCATCTTTATAGTGATTTCATATTTTTTTTTTTTTTTTTTTGCTAAAACAATGGATTATAGTGTTTAGTGCAACTTTTTCATGAAAACATTTTTTTTTACTTTTTGGGTATGTGCACACGATGAGAGGCTTTTACGTCTGAAAAGACAGACTGTTTTCAGGAGAAAACAGCTGCCTCGTTTCAGACGTAAATGCTGCTCCTCGTATTATGCGAGGCGTCTGTGACACTCGTAAATCTTGAGCTGCTCTTCATTGACTTCAATGAAGAACGGCTCAAATTACGTTGCAAAGAAGTGCCCTGCACTTCTTTGCCGAGGCAGTCAATTTACGCGTCGTCGTTTGACAGCTGTCAAACGACAACGCGTAAATGACAGGTCGTCTGCACAGTACATCGGCAAACCCATTCAAATGAATGAGCAGATGTTTGCCGACGTATTGTAGCCCTATTTTCAGGCGTAAATCGAGGCATAATACGCCTCGTTTACGCCTGAAAATAGGTCGTGTGAACCCAGCCTTTCAGTTACAGCTTTTTGCGCTGAAACCCGAATCCGGCTGGTCAGCGGGACTGACGGCTTCGGTGACAGTGGGTCCTGCATGTCTCTGATCCCCAGGATCCAGCTGATATCGATCAGTTATGAACTTAGATGTAAAGATAACAAGTGGATTCTGCCTGTAAGGGTATGTTCACACGAGGGCGTCCGTTACGTCTGAAATTACGGGGATGTTTCAGCCTGAAAACATCCCCGTAATTTCAGCCGTACCGGCATGTGCAGGCGCTTGAACGCCGCGTCAATTACGGCCGTAATTAGCGCTGCTATTCATTGGAGTCAATGAATAACGGCTCCAATTACGGCCAAAGAAGTGACAGGTCACTTCTTTGACGCGGGCGTCTATTTACGCGCCGTCATTTGACAGCGGCGCGTAAATATACGCCTCGTGTGAACAGACAAACGTCTGCCCATTGCTTTCAATGGGCAGATGTTTGTCAGCGCTATTGAGGCGCTATTTTCAGACGTAATTCGGGGCAAAAACGCCCGAATTACGTCCGTAAATAGGCCGTGTGAACATACCCTTAGAGACACATGCAGGACCCGCTGTCACCAAAGCAGTCAGTTCTGCTGACCTGATGGATCAGGTTCCAGCCCAAGATACTGCTTCTGTGTATAAAGGGTACAGAAAAGCTGTATCTCAAAAAAGTAAACATTTAAAAAAAAAAAAAAACAATTACAAAGTTGCACTAACACTATAATACATTGTTTTAATTTAAAAAAAAAATAGCCTTTAAATGCGCTTATAATTATTTCAACATCCAGAATAGTTCCCTGGAAATATAATGAAACAGTAAGGAACATTCTAGATCAGAATCAGATGTACTGTAATTCATGAAGTTACAAATAATGAATATATGTTTTTAATGCAAACAAAGTAGCTCTGTGTGAATATAAGGGTATGTTCATACGACAGCGCAAAATACGTCTGAAATTACGGCGCTGTTTTCAGGTGAAATCTGCTCCTGAATTTCAGACGTAATTGCTCGTACTCGCGTTTTTTGCGGCGTCCATTACGGATGTAATTGGAGCTGTTTTTCAATGGAGTCAATGAAAAACGGCTCCAATTACGTCCCAAGAAGTGTCCTGCACTTCTTTTGACGAGCCGTCTTTTTTACGAGCCGTCTTTTGACAGCGACGCGTAAAATGACAGGTCGTCGGCACAGTACATCGTAAAAAGCATTGAAAGTAATGGGCAGATGTTTGTCGGCGTAATGGAGCCGTTTTTTCAGACGTAATTCGGGGCATTAAACGCCCGAATTACGTCTGAAACTTGGTCGTGTGAACATACCCTAAAAGTATCAGTTTATCATTCACATCTATCTTTTGGTCTTGGTAGATTTATCCTATTGGTGCCAGATCTAAAAGTTAAAGACTGGGGCTACTCTGTGATATTAGTAACAAGGATTAGCTGTACAACTTGCTGCCTTTTTAGCACAGCAGAATCATAGTAGACATTACAAAAATATCTAATTTAAAAAAAAAATACACAAGTAACAATCAACTAAAACTACATTTTTAGCATTGCCCTTAAGCCAGGGGTCTCAAGCACGCGGCCCGCGGGCCGCATGCGGCCCCTGGGGCTGTCATCTGCGGCCCGCGGGACACAGAGCCGCTAGTATCGGCTCTGCTCCGAGACTCTAGAATTCCCTGACATCGCTGTCCACATATTAACAGCGATGTCTGGGGCTTCCCCAGAGCCGGAGTCCCGAGCAGAGCGCTGGTGTCGGCTCTGCTCCGGGACTCTGGAATTCCCTGACATCGCTGTCCACATATGAACAGCGATGTCTGGGGCTTCCCCAGAGCCAGAGTCCCGAGCAAAGCGCTGGTGTCAGCTCTGCTCCGGGACTCTGTGGAATTCCCTGACATCGCTGCCCATATATGGACAGTGTGTCAGGGTCTTGCCCAGAGCGGAGCAGAGCGCTGGTGTCGGCTCTGCTCCTGGACTCTGTGGAATTCCCTGACATCGCTGTCCACATATGAACAGCGATGTCTGGGGCTTCCCCAGAGCCGGAGTCCCGAGCAGAGCGCTGGTGTCGGCTCTGCTCTGGGACTCTGTGGAATTCCCTGACATCGCTGTCCACATATGAACAGCGATGTCTGGGGCTTCCCCAGAGCCGGAGTCCCGGGCAGAGCGCTAGTACAGGCTCTGCTCCGGGACTCTATGGAATTCCCTGACATCGCTGCCCATATGTGGACAGTGTGTCAGGGTCTTCCCCATAACGGAGTCCCGGGCAGAGCACTAGTATAGGCTCTGCTCCCGGACGCTGTGGAATTCCCTGACATATCTGCCCATATATGGACAGTGTGTCAGGGTCTTCCCCACAGCGGAGTCCCGGGCAGAGCGATATTATCGGCTCTGCTACGGGACTCTGGGGAAGCCTCTGACATCGCTGTCCATACATCGACAATGATGTCAGGGGCTTCCCCAGAGCAGGAGTCCCAGTGATGTCAGGAGCACAGCTGGAGTCCCAGGAAGAGCCTACTAGCGCTCTGCCTGGGACTCTAGCTCTGGGCAAGCCCCTGACATCACTGGGGCAGCCTCTACAGAGGGCACTGGGGCAGCCTCTACAGAGGGCACTGGGGCAGCCTCTACAGAGGGCACTGTGGCAGCCTCTACAGAGGGCACTGTGGCAGCCTCTACAGAGGGCACTGTGGCAGCCTCTACACAGGGCACTGTGGCGTTATCTACAAGTGGGTGTGTGACAGTATCTGAAGAGGACACTGGCATTATCTAGGGGTGTGTTGCATTATCTACAGAGGGCACTGTGGCCTTATCTACAGAGGGCACTGTGGCCTTATCTACAGAGGGCACTGTGGCCTTATCTACAGAGGGCACTGTGGCCTTATCTACAGAGGGCACTGTGGCCTTATCTACAGAGGGCACTGTGGCCTTATCTACAGAGGGCACTGTGGCCTTATCTACAGAGGGCACTGTGGCAGCCTCTACAGAGGGCACTGTGGCAGCCTCTACAGAGGGCACTGTGGCAGCCTCTACAGAGGGCACTGTGGCGTTATCTACAAGTGGGTGTGTGACAGTATCTGAAGAGGACACTGGCATTATCTAGGGGTGTGTTGCATTATCTACAGAGGGCACTGTGGCCTTATCTACAGAGGGCACTGTGGCCTTATCTACAGAGGGCACTGTGGCCTTATCTACAGAGAGCACTGTGGCCTTATCTACAGAGGGCACTGTGGCCTTATCTACAGAGGGCACTGTGGCCTTATCTACAGAGGGCACTGTGGCCTTATCTACAGAGGGCACTGTGGCCTTATCTACAGAGGGCACTGTGGCCTTATCTACAGAGGGCACTGTGGCCTTATCTACAGAGGGCACTGTGGCCTTATCTACAGAGGGCACTGTGGCCTTATCTACAAAGGGCACTGTGGCCTTATCTACAGAGGGCACTGTGGCAGCCTCTACAGAGGGTACTGTGGCAGCCTCTACAGAGGGCACTGTGGCAGCCTCTACAGAGGGCACTGTGGCGTTATCTACAAGTGGGTGTGTGACAGTATCTGAAGAGGACACTGGCATTATCTAGGGGTGTGTTGCATTATCTACAGAGGGCACTGTGGCCTTATCTACAGAGGGCACTGTGGCCTTATCTACAGAGGGCACTGTGGCCTTATCTACAGAGAGATAGATAGAGAGAGAGAGAGAGACAGAGAGAGAGACAGAGAGAGATAGAGATAGATAGATAGATAGATAGATAGATAGATAGATAGATAGATAGATAGATAGATAGATAGATAGATAGATAGATAGATAGATAGATAGATAGATAGATAGATAGAATAGGAGATATGAGATAGATAGAATAGGAGATATGAGATAGATAGAATAGGAGATAGATGATAGATAGATAGATAGATAGATAGATAGATAGATAGATAGATAGATAGATAGATAGATAGATAGATAGATAGATAGATAGATAGATAGATAGATAGATAGATAGATGATAGATAGATAGATAGATAGATAGATAGATAGATAGATAGATAGATAGATAGATAGATAGATAGATAGATAGAATAGGAGATATGAGACAGATAGAATAGGAGATAGATAGATAGATAGATAGATAGATAGATAGATAGATAGATAGATAGATAGATAGATGATAGATAGATAGATAGATAGATAGATAGATAGATAGATAGATAGATAGATAGATAGATAGATAGATAGATAGATAGATAGATGATAGATAGATTTCTATCGATCGATCTATACAGAGAATGTATTATAGTGTAAAGCCTCATGCACACAAACTTATTTTTTTCCTCCTGTAACTTGTTTTATTTTTTGAAATTTGTTTAATAAAAATTTTAAACACTATATTTTTTTTTCCAGCAACATTTTTAAAGGCTATGCAGTTTGTGTTTATCAAATGGCCAGCATACGTGAAGCATTTAATGGCCCCTATGCACACAAGGAAGGACCAGAATACCATTGGACAATGTATGAGGGTAAAGTCCCTTACCCAAGACCTGGCTCAGTAAGATTTTTTTTAGCAGTATTTCAATCTATATCCAGACAACATAATTTCAACTAATTTCACAAAAGATATTCAATGTGGCAAAAATAACTACCAGCTTTCTGCAATCATTTATTGCTATTTCTTTGCCTCCAGCTGAGCTAAATTATTCAGTGTGGAATGGCATGACACATCGAACTAATGTAATGCCAAGTGGCAATCAAGTTGCATACGACTTTTAATTAAGCTATGAGAACTCAATACGGAACAGTGAGTGTGTTGGCGGTATGACGTTTTAATCTTGTAAATATTCATGTGAGTATTTGGAGGTATAAATATATAGCTAGTTGATCCTTCTCAGAAAGGGCACGTCATTGGACAAATTGAAAAGTAAGTATAGACAGTAGTCATGTTACTATAACAATAAAAAAAATATTCTGTGAACTCTATGACATATTTAAATTGATATCCACATTCAGAATATCTGTGGTTGAGCATAAGTTGTCATTCAGAAGAAAACCAATCACCAAGACAGATTCCTTAATATTGATTACTGTAATACTTTAAGATGACTTAATAATACTGAACTAGTGAACTAGTGGTTGTGAATGTATAATATTCATGGGGCTTGGGAAAAGCTTGCCATGTATGCCTCTCACCCCTGAGAGCCCTCTCACCCTTTCATCTGCACTGAGAAGTGTCACAAGTCAACTATGAGGGCATCACTAAATACTAAGAAACAAGAAGAGTCTAAGTTGTCCTGGTCGTCTGATTGGCACCTTGGAGAGTCATTAGAGTGCAATTATAACTGGTAGCTCAGCTTTGACACAAATACCTTACACAAATGCCTTAGTCGAGGGAACCTTAACAGTGTTAGATTCTTTTTAAGAAGGAACATTTTCCAGCCCTGTTGACTTGTTATATTGACTACGTGTGTTGCCAGTTTTTGCTAGCTATTGTAACTTTAAAGGGGTTGTCCGGGCATAGGGCGGTTTTTTATATTGATGACCTATTCACAGGATATCAGTATATACATCACATTAGTATATAATCAGTGGGAGTCAGACACCCGGACACCTCACCGAATAGCTGTTCCGGCTGCCTCCGGCACTGGAAGTTTTGCAGTGGTCGTGCCGGAATCAGATGAGTCTGTATAGTGGCTGTGCTACAGTACTGCAGCTCCGCAGTGAATAGGAGCAGAGCTGCAGTAACCCAGCATGGCCGCTATACAGTGCACGGAACCATCTGCTTCCGGCACCAAATACTGCATAACTTCTGAGGCCCGGAGGCAACCAGAACAGCTGTTCGGTGCGGGGTCCATGTGTTAGACCTCCACCGATCATATACTGATGACCTATCCTGTCGATAGGCCATCAGTATAAAAACAGTCGCATGCCCGGACCACCCCATTAAGATAGTAGTGTGCAATTTTATTTTTGTATTACCCAATGATGCAGTTTCTAAACATATATGCTACAGATAAGTATGTTTTACCAATACAGATTTAAGAAATCATTGTCTTGTTTAATTTGTTTCTTCAATCTAGTGTCCAAGCAAAGTGAATGGAGGTCATTACGGAACTACCAAGGATTATCCAGATGAGGCTTTGCGTTTTGCTAGGAGTCATCCTCTGATGTACGAACCTATTAGACCTGTACATAAAAAGCCAATTCTTGTAAAGGTTGATGGAAAATACAACTTAAAACAAATTGTTGCCGACAGAGTACAAGCAGAAGATGGACAGTATGATGTCATGTTTCTAGGAACAGGTAAGTCTTACAATAACATCTACTTTGTTTTTTGAATAATAATGCAAAGTTTTGACTTCAAAATGTTTTCCCATAGATAGAAAAAGTAAAATCCATTTATTGTATGTCAGAATTATAATCATTTAATAGTTCATAAAGTATATGTTTATTCTTGGTGAGATCCGTGTATCTTTTATATATAAAAATGAATTTCTGTTGTCTGTTCTTTATGCCCGGCCAAACGACTGGACCAATCTGCACCAAATTTGGCACATAAGTAAATCACGTGCTTCCGAAGGTTTAGACCGTGTTTCAACTCTTTAGGACCTACTGTTCTCCACATATTCACAAAAGAAAATATGGCACCACTGGATTCCACATCAAGGATCTTCCTCCATATCACATGACCCATATGATCACATAGCCAATAGAAGCTTGCAAGTCCTTCATTCTTAACCTCACTCACTTACATACAGTTTTAGACCAGTTTTCCATAACAACCAAGCTATTTTTCCCTACTTGACGTGTTACTCGCCGTAAACTAACTGTACCCATACTGGATTTGAGCATTCTCATAAATTTAAACCCTTTCATACCAGTCATGTCTAAAGGAACCCTTCACTTGGACGAATGACTCCTATTGCAAAGAGCATGGCTGCTGCCCGAGTTGCTGAAATGTCTCCAAAAAGGAAACGTGCACTTGGACTTTATTGGATATGTTGACTCATCAGTAGGAAATTAAGTTTTTAACCACACACACAAACAACAAACAAATGGACCCGTGTGAAGCCGGGTAACTCTGCTATTCTATATTAAAAAAGTGAATGTCTGTTTGTCGTCCTGTGTAGGCATCCAAACACCTGAACTATTTGACCCCAAATTTGACACATAGGTGCATCGGGTGTTCAGGAAGGTTTTAGTAAAGGTCCCGACTTTGCTGTTCTCTGTTATCAGCCATTATGAAATTATCACGATTCAATACTATAAAAGTAATACAGACATTTGCTATTATAGTAAAGATGCTTATATCTGGCAGTAGCAGGTAGTGCACTTTACAAGATAATCCTAGATGGGAAGGTACAGGGGAGCGGTTATTTATAGCAACAAATCAGATTACTGATGGCCAGGAGGAAAGCTGCCTTACTAGCTGCAGAGTCTCCCCTTGCTCAACTGCAAGCTGATCAAATGCATCATACTGCTGCTCGAGCTGCTGAAACTCCTCAGCAAACTCGGGCTTGCTCAGCAACAGATCAGACAGGTGGCTCTCAGTAGCGCAGAGACTCCTGCTCTAACCCAGGTCTGTCAGCAAGCTGCCAATGTTGTTAAACAACAGGCACTGTCACAATCGTATGACTCCATTTCTTACCAGTTCAGCTGTCAGGTGTTTAGGAAGTTAAAATTTAAATAAACAGTGTGTAACTGCCGGGGTATATAGGACTAGTAGCGATTTCCCCATAAACCAAGAAAATACGAGGGCCACCAGGGCACCCTTGGAACAAATCCAATGAACACACAAACAGACAGACCGACACGTTATACCTGGGCAGCGCCGGGTACTTTCTCTAGTGCAGTGGCGTAGCTATAGGGGTCACAGCGGTCGCAGTTGCGACCAGGCCCACAAGCCTGGGGGGTCCACGTTGCCACGCAGCACGCTAATACAAAGCTTGTATGTGCCGTGACACCGGCACTTCCTGGTTACGGGCATGGTTTGTTTAGACGTCACAGTCACATGGTACACTCAGTGTGACCGTGATGTCACCAGAGGGGGCATTCCAGCCACTATGGAAGAGCCGATGCTGAAGAGCATGGAAGACTGCTGGTGAGCTGCAGAGGGGGCCCGTAATGTATGTGTGTTGTATTGTATTGCATTGTACTCTCTGTTGTATTGTACTGTCTGTGTTTGCGGTGGAGCGAGGAGAGGGGGGGCTTTAAATTACAGGCCCCCCTCTCCTCTCTCCACCGCAAACACAAACTGCACGACACAATACATTACAAACTGTGGGTCGCACTCCCCCTGGGGTTCGCGAACCACCCACCGATGTCCTGCTTCCAATTGTATTTGCCTCCTCAGGACGCAGATCCAATTGAATTTAATCCTGGAGCAAGGAGCTGACGGCTCTTTCCTCCAGCATTCACTGCCGTGAGCTATTAGCGGCTCGGTGCAGACAGGCGCGATTTAGTGACGTCATCGCGCCTGTCTGCGCCGAGTCACTCAACATGGGGCAAAGAAGGAGAAGGATCTCCTCCACCCGTCGTGGGTAAGGGGATAGGTAAGTAACTTTATTTTTTCTATTATGCACATATGAAGGAATTATACTGTATAAGGAGGGGGCTGATATGGTGGCAGCTATGAGGGGCATTACTGTCTGGGGAGCTGATATGGTGGCAGCTATAAGGGACCTTATACCGTATGGGGGCATTATACTATCGGGGGTGGCTGATATGGTGGCAGCTATGGGGGCATTACACTGTATGGGGCAGCTATGGAGTCATACTGTATGGGGCTGCTATGGGGGCATTATACTTTATGGGGGGCATTATACTGTGTGGGGGCAGCTATGAGGGGCATTATACTGTATGGGGCTGCTATGGGGCATTATACAGTATGGGGCTGCTATTGGGCATTATACTTTATGGGGGCATTATACTGTGTGGGGGGCATTATACTGTGTGGGGGCAGCTATGAGGGGCATTATACTGTATGGGGCTGCTATGGGGGCATTATACAGTATGGGGGAATTTATGAGTGGCATTATACTGTATGGGGTCTGCTATGGGGGGCATTATACTTTATTGGGGCATTATACTGTGTGGGGCAGCTAAGGAGGGCATTATACTGTGTGGGGGCAGCTATGAGGGGCATTATACTGTATGGGGCTGCTATGGGGGCATTATACTGTATGAGGGCATTTGTGGGGGGCGTTATACTGTATGGGGCAGCTATGAAGGCATTATACTGTATAGGGCCGCTATGGGGGCATTATACTTTATGGGGGCATTATACTGTGTGGGGGCAGCTATGAGGGGAATTATACTGTATGGGGCTGCTATGGGGGCATTATACTGTATGGGGCTGCTATGGGGCACTATACTGTATGGGGGAATTTATTAGGGGCATTATACTGTATGGGGTCTGCTATGGGGGCATTATACTGTGGGGGGTAGCTATGGGAGCATTATACTGTGTGGGGGGCAGCTACGGGGAGCATTACACTGTATGGGGGCAGTTACAGGGATCATTATACTGTATGGGGCAGCTACGGGGAGCATTATACTGTATGGGGCAGCTACGGGGGACATTATACTGTGTGGAAGTGGCTATCGGGGGAAGTATACTGGGGGGGCTGTTGGGCAAGGCGGCTGGCCATAGGCGCGGCAGTGGTCTTGTGGTGTTGGGGAGGGGTAGGGGGGCCCAAGCGGAATTCTTGCACCAGGGCCCTTGAGCCTTTAACTACGCCCCTGCTCTAGTGTTATATATATTTCTCTTAGTTGCTCACCACTTCTTTTGTAGTTTTTCAAATAAGTAAACGCTGATAATTTTGCAGTTAAATAATCTGTTGCTACAAAAGCAAACTGACAGAATTTTGAATGCGGCAAATCTATCTACTAAAAATTCACTTCACATTGTATTTTCCGAACAAATGTCATATTACTATACTATTCAGAAGGGTAAGTTCACTTTTACTTACATAAGTAAATTAGACTGGACCTAAAGCGAGATTTCTGAACTGTATCTTATAGAGCACATTTTGTGTACAACTGCTGGGGAAGTTGGATTTTTTTTTTACTGCCTCGTCTATGTATTCTGCTCTCTATACATCAATCTCTATGAAAACAATTCATTCTTAAAGTGTACCATTTCTAAATGAAAAATCATATGTTGCAGTACTTACAATAAGCTTTTCTTTGCAATGTAGTTCATTAGCAGAGTCCTCCTCCTTTTTGAGTTACAGCTGCACAGATTTCCTGCAGGACTCTCCAGCAATTGATAGTAAAGTTTCAGCACCAGACAGAGCCCTATGTATGCATTATGTCTCCTACGCATCTGTATCTTGTAATCAATAGGCGCTTTGTAGCTAATGTCGGACTGGAGTACCTTGGGCCCACCAGGGGAAATAATTCTTGGGGCCCACCTGTCAGCTATTTAGAAATAATGTGAACACTCTTAATTGTGTAGTAAACCAAAAGACCAATATTACCACTACATAGTGACCATATAGTGATAGACACCAGTCCTACACAAGCGTTCTGCAGACCGTATAACTTAAAGAAGTTTTTTCCATCTTAGACATTTATGGCATATCCATATCAAAGGCCAAAAATGTCTGATAGATGTGTGTCCCAGCTCTGGGACCCGCACCTATATCTAGAACTGGCCACAGAATCTAGGCGGAGAACAGTGGAGAGAGGGTCATGCGTGTGCGCAGCTCTCTTTATTCTGTTCAATGGGCGTTACGGAAACAGCACGCGCGACCCTCTCTCCAATAGTCTCCGCCTGGATTCTGTGCTCAGTTCTAGATACAGGGGCAGGTCCCAGAGCTGAGACCCACATGTATCAGACATTTTTGACATTTCCTGTGGATATGTCATAAATCTCTAAGTTTGGAAAACTCCTTTAATACAATACCGTGAAATACAGTGTCTTACCGCTCACATTTCCTTTTCTTTCTCATCCGGCCCAGATTGCCCTGACGCCTTCTCCCGTATACAAATCACCTCTGCAAAATTTGCAACACAAATATCTTTGGCTTCTAGCTTTTCTAGCACCTCCCCACATTCTACAAAAACCTCACCATTTATATTGCCACACATGGAAATAATGCCACACACTATAATAGTACCCAGTACCCTCTTTTGTCCCACAATGATAATAGTGGCGAACCCAGCTCCCTGTAGATAGTGCCACACACAGCCCCCTTCTTGAAGATAGTGACACACACAGCCCCCCTAGTAGATAGTGCCACACAGCCCCCCGTATATTGCCACACAGCCCCCCTCTGTATATTGCCACACAGCCCCCTGTAGATAGTGCCACACAGCCCTCCCTCTGTATAGTGCCACACAGCCCATAGTAGATAGCGCCACACAGCCCCCCGAGTAGATAGCGCCACAAAGCCCCCCCAGTAGATAGCGCCACAAAGCCCCTCCCAGTAGATAGCGCCACACAGCCCTCAGTAGATAACACCACACAGCCCCCCCTTGTAGATAGCGCCACACAGCCCCCACAGTAGATAGCGCCACACAGCCCCTCCTAGTCCTAGTAGATAGTGCCAAATAGCCCACCTAGTAGATAGTGCCACACAGCCCCCTAGTAGATAACACCACACAGTCCCCCTAGTAGATAACATCACACAGCTCCCCTAGTAGATAGCGCCACACAGCCCCACTAGTAGATAGCACCACACAGCCCCCCCTTGAAGATAGCGCCAAACAGCCAGCCCCCCAAAAAAAGATTCTACTTATGTAGCCTCGTTCCCACGACGGACGGACCGCTCCACTGTCTCAGACAGGACCCTTGCGTAGGCCAGATTGATGCAATGATGTCATCATGCCAGCCTGCGCAGGGTCTCCGTCCCTGCGTCTTATAGGCTGCAGGGCTAACGTGGCCTGAAGCCTATATTATTCAATTGTATCTGTGTCTTGAGGACGCAGATACAATTGAATGTGGCAGTCGTTAGCACCGGGGCCCCCTCTGGTGCTAGCGACGCCAAATGTTATGTGCTGGGTGGCGTGGGCCCCATCACGCCATGGGCCCCGTTGCAGCCGCTATGACTGCTATAGTCGGCAGGAAGCCCTGAGAGGATGGGTGCCCTGGGCAATTGCCCAGTTTGTCCCCCCTAAAGCCGGCTCTGCCTACAAGAGTAAACAGCGGGGCAGGGTGACAATGTCTCTCTGCTGCCGGATATAACCAGCTCGCTTGCCTGTGCCCACCGTAGGAACCTCCGGTATTCCGGTGGGCCAGTCCAACGCTGTTTGTAGCAGAGACTTTCCGCTGGATACGGAGCTTTACTGTCAGTTGCTGGAGGAGGACTCTGCTAATGAACTACATTGAAAAGATTATTATTATTATAAGTACTTCAACATATAATTTTTAATAATAACTAGGTACAATTTAAACTGACTATATTCTGTTTTAATGAGATGAATATGGGCAGCAAGGTGAGCCCCGATACCTCCTATTAGGAAAGTTTGATCAAGCAAATTCAATATTATATCATGTCCAACCCAATGATTCTCCATTCAGTCCTATGAGACTCACATCAAGGCTATGATAGTAATGAATGGAGAAACTGACTTTGCGGCAACACATGAGACGCTGTGGCAGTTGGAGAGTCCTATTGCTGGTCACATGACACAGCTGAGGACCAGGAGGTAGTGGATAACTCACAAATACAGCCACCGGTAAGAAAATTACCTTCACCACAACTGACATAATGTGTCTCTCTAAGGCTGGGTTCACACAGAATTTTTTGACAAGTTTTTTTACGCGGAAACCGCGCCGCAAAACGCGCCAAAAAAATGTCCGAAAATGCCTCTCATTGATTTCAATGGGAGGCGGAGGCGTTTTTTTCCCGCGAGCGGAAAAACCGGCTCGCGTGAAAAAGTAGGGGCATGCCCTATCTTTGGGCATTTACTCATCTGACCTCCCATTGACATCAATGGGAGGCAGAGAAAGCATATTTCGCTACATTTTATGCCTGTGGCGCTCAATCGCCGCGGGCGAAAAATGCCGCAAAAGTCGAGATGCAGGCAGAGGAAAATCTGCCTCAAAATTCAAAACTGAATTTTGAGGCAGATTTTCTTCCTGCAAAAGAGTCAGTGTGAACCCGGCCTAATGGGCCAGAGAATAAAAAGTTTTGTCGGAGTGCTTCTTTAATATAATATTATTAAAGCACATTTTATTTTGACCATAATAACCAGATCTATTCACTTCTCCCATTAACACTAAAATAGACAATGGAATTGTACTGAAAACTATCACTATTTACAATCAAGAAACAGAAACAATGGAGGAAGTTATTCTTGAAGAACTTCTGGTGCTTAAGGTAACTTTATTTTAATAACTAATTTTATGGCAGGAAAATCATTTTGTTTTGGCCTTGTATTTTTATGCTAATTTTACATACTTTCCATGAGTGAATCATAAGGGCACGGCCAGACGTGGCAGAGTTTTTCCGCTGCAAATGTTGCTGCAGATTTTGGGCAATTACGCAACGAATCTGCACTAACATTTGCATAGTTGACAGGTAAGTCAGACGTTGCAGAAAAGACAGCGGACTTGCCACAGATTTCAGAAATCCGCAGTGAAATTCCGCTTCTTCTCTGCAACAGTCAGTGCATGCTGCAGAGGGAAAATTCTGCACCGCAGCCTATGGCCCGCAGCGGAGTTTTCCGCAACGTCTGAACTAACTTGCCTAAAAATGTATTGAAACAACTGTAAAAAAACGGCTGCTAGAGAATTCCACTGTGGACTGTCCGCAGCGGAATTCCACAGCAATTCCGCCACGTCTGGCCGTGCTCTAAGTCTATTTTCCTGAGTGCAATGTGCTGTTATTGACCAGCGGAAATGATGGAAACAGATATAAGATACATTTTCTTAGCTTGAAAACAAAAGCTCTTCCTAGTTCAGTATACAGGGGTCTCTGGAACAGAGGTTCCTGTGGCTACATATCCCTTATTTTTTAAGCTTCTGCTCATGGAGTACTCTCTTGACTGTGTTTCAATAATATTTAACATTATATAAACAAAGGTTTTAGAAAAATTCCCTACAAATACAAATGAAGGGGATTAATGTTTTTTGCTTTTAGGCTAATTATTGTCTCATTTTCATCATCATCTTATCTTGCATTGTGTTTGTTTTTTTTAGATTCCGGAGCCTATTGTTGCATTGGAGATTTCAGCAAAAAGAGTATGTATTATAAAAAGATAAGTGGTTATATAAACAGATAAATTTTATATGTATATATATATATATATATATATATATATATAGACAGTTTAGAATAGAAATGTGAATCTGGGTATATACTGCATGAAACATTTCAGAATGAGTAGACAGCGGCATAGCTATTCATAAAAATATAGACTGAATTTGAACTTTAGACCCAGTTCACAGATTTTGACGCGGAAACCGCACCAATAAACGTCCAAAACCACCTCTTACTGATTTTAATGGGAGGCAGAGTTTTTATTTTTGCCAAGCCCTTTTATCCGTTTGCGGGACAAAAAAGAGGCATGTCCTTTCTTGCCGTGGTTCGTCCTTTAACCTCCTATTGAAATCAATTTGAGGCAGAAAAATAGTTTTTCGCTGCGTTTTTGGCCGTGACGCTCAATTGGCCGCAGGTGAAAAATGCATCGAAAACCGTGGCAAGAAAGTGCAGGCTGGTTGAAATCTGCCTCAAAACTCCTGAAAGAATTTTAAGGAAGATTTTTTTCTGCCTGCAAAATACTCCCTGTGAACAGGGCCTTATATATAAAGGTGGGTGATGTTGGGAAAAAAAACAAAACAGGAATTTTAATCTTCCCTTGTTGCGGAAGGAGAAAAACCCCAATAAAGCATGGGTCAATTTGCCGTAAAAGTAAAAACAAAGAGTATCTTTGCATAACCATTTATGTCATTGTGCTTCAACAAAAGCATCTAAACTTCTCATGAAATGTTCAACTGCAGACCAAGTTTATGAGAGACAATTACACAGCTCCACTGTCCTTCCAATAAAGATCTTTATTTTTATCTATACAGCAGCAACTGTACATTGGATCCAAATCAAGTGTGGCCCAAGTAAAACTTCACCAGTGCGAAATGTATGGTACAGCATGTGCCGACTGTTGCCTTGCACGGGATCCTTACTGTGCTTGGGATGGTATGTCCTGCACCAGGTACTACCCTATTGGAACACACTCTAAAAGGTGGGTACAAAAGAAAACTGCTTTTAGACCGAAATCTTAAAGAATAAATTAAACATTTCCACATTAGAATTAAAAAAAAGCCATTATTGTCCTACGAAAAGAGTTTGGATCAGTTTAATGTTAATTAAGAGTGGAATAAGCTGCTGCCGAAGGTGACTGGCAGCGATATATCGTAGGAAATCCAACATGCCCAGTCTATCTTTCTGCCATCCAGGGAAAAACAGGAGGCCACCATACTCATAGGCACAGTGGATTATGCTGACTTTTATCATGTTAGTATTGCCAGCTTTAGGGACCTTCTACCTGACCACCAACTAAAAAGACTGTTAGACTGTTGAAAGCTGGATTGGCACTGTGCTGACGGATGTGAAAGAGAAAAGGATAGTGGCAGCACCATTTCAGGCTGTGGTATTAATCAGATTTAAAATATAAAAATAAATATATTAATAATAAATTAAAATAAACCTAGGGGGGAAATGTCTTTAAGCCCTACCCGCACGAGGACGTATAGTTACTTCCTGCACGAGGACGGATAGTTACTGTCGGCGACATTGTGCACCGGGAACTGGGAGGTCAGCTGTCTCCGACAGCTGACACTCCACTCTTTGCGGCCATCGGTCCTTTGCCACTGATTTTTTATTAAATGCGGTGATCGGCGCAGTTTCTAACACATCAGCAGACCCCAGTCTGAAATCGTGGGGTTTGCCGATGGTTAGCATGCCAAACGGAGGTCAAACAATGGCCCCCGTGTCTGCCATGGACGGAAACCTATCAGAGTGACCGGAAGCCACTGTGTCGTTCTCGATGCACACTCTCGGTGACAGTGTGCATCGGGAACCGAGAGGTCAGCTGTCCCCGACAGCTGACACTCCAGTGTTGCCGATCAGCGACTCATCGCCGCTGATTAAGGCAATTGACCCCCAAAATGTGGCGATCGATTGTGATCGCCCCATTTAGGGGGTTTGTAAAACATCAGCAGCCTCCATGCAATTGTGGGGGTTGCCATGGAAACTGGAGGCCAGACAACGGCAACCAGAGGCAAGACAACGGCCTCCGGGTCTGCCATGCATGGAAGCCTATGAGGACCAGCCTCTGGCTGGTCTTCGTAGACTTACTGTCAGAGTGACTGTGACGTCACACTGACAGTTGGAATACATTACACTGCCTACGTAGTGTAATATATGCTAGATGTGATCAGTGCTGCAGGTTAAAAAAGAAAGTGTAAAAAGTTAAAAAATAAAAGTAAAAAAAAGTTAATAAATATGTTTTATAAGTCTTTTATTATAATGTTAAAAAAGTACACATATTTGGCATCACCGCGTTCATAACGACCCAAACTATAAAACTATAATGTTATTTTAGTCGCACGGTGAACACCTCAAAAAAATAAAAATAATGAAAAACTATGCCAGCATCACTATTTTTTGGTCATCATCCCTCCCAAGATATAGAATATAAAGTGATAAAAAAGTTGCATCTACCCCAAAAAATACCAATAACAATTAACACCCGTCCTGCAAAAAACAAGCCCTTACACAGCTTTTTTGACTGAAAAATAAAAAAGTTATGGCTCTCAGAATATAGCAACACAAAAAATAAATAATTTCATAAAAATTTGATTTTATTGTCCAAACGCTGCAAAACATAAAACAACTATATACATATGGTATTGCCGTAATCGTAACGACTTACATAAAATAAAAAAAATGTCATTTATTGCGCACGGTGAATGCCGTAAGAAATAAAGAATTTAAAACCCAAAATCGCTGCTTTTTGGTCACCTTAGGTTTAAAACAAATGTAATAAAATGTGATCAAGAAGTGGTATGTACCATAAAATGGTACCAATAAAAGCTACAGCTCGTCCTGCCAAAAATATGCCCTCACACCACTAAATCGACCAAAAAATAAAAAAGTTATGCCACTCAGAATGTGATGATAGAAAACAATTTTTTTTTATTTTTTTAACAAATCGTCTTTTCTTTCTAAAAGTAGTAAACTATAAAAAAAACAATATAAATTTAGTATCACTGTAATTGTATTGAGGCGCAGAATAAAATTAAGTTGTTGTTTTTGCCGCACGGTGAAAGACGCAAATAATTTATTTTCAGTTTCCCAGTACATTATATTGTACATTAAATGGTGTCAATAAAAACTACAACTCCTCCTGCAAAGAATAAACCCTCACACCGCTCTATTGACAGAAAAATAAAAAAGTTATGGCTCTTGAAAGGCATGGAGTGAAAAATGAAAAAGCAAAAAAGGATCAGTCCTGAAAGGGTTAATTAGGCTGGGTTCACACGTGGCGGAATTTCACTTAAATTCCGCTGCGGACACTCCGCAGCGTTAATCCGCAGCGGAGCCGTTTGTCCATTGACTTCCACTTTAATTTAGCAGTGTTCGTTTAGACGATGCGTAAAATTCCGCTGCGGAGCATAGGCTGCGGAGCGGAATTTGGTGTCCGCAGCATGCTCTGTCTGTTGCGGAGCAGTGGCGGACTCATGGCGGAATTTCTCCATTGACTTCAATGGAGATTCTAATTTCCACAATGAAGTCCGCAGCTGTCATGCACATGTTATGTGTGCTGCGGATGCGTCTTGCTTTTTTAACTTGACATTTCTTCATTCTGGCTGGACCTATGTATTTCTAGGTCTACAGCCAGACTGAGGAAGTCAATGGGGCTCCCGTAATGACGGGAGCGTTGCTAGGAGACGTCAGTAAATAGTCACTGTCCAGGGTGCTGAAAGAGTTAAGCGATCGGCAGTAACTGTTTCTGCACCCGGGACAGTGACTACCGATCCCAATATACAGCTACCTGTAAAAAAAATTGAAGTTCATACTTACCGAGAACTCCCTGCTTCTGTCTCCAGTCCGGCCTCCCAGGATGACGTTTCAGTCTAAGTGACGGCTGCAGCCAATCACAGGCCAATAACAGGCTGCAGCGGTCACATGGACTGCCGCGTCATCCAGGGAGGTCGGGCTGGATGCCGAAGGAGGGACGCGTCACCAAGACAACGGCCGGTAAGTATGAATTTCTTTGACTTTCACAAGGGAAAGTGCTGTCCCTTCTCTCTATCCTGCACTGATAGGGAGAAGGGAAGTACTTTTACCGCAGTCCGCAGCAGCTAGTCCGCATCAATTTACTGCACATTTTGGGCAGATCCGCAGCAGAATCTGCAACGCAGATTCTGTGCGGCATTGATGCGGACAGTTGCGGAGGAAATCCGCCACGTGTGGCCATGCCCTTAATTTGTAATAGAAAAACATTTATGACCACATATGAGGTATTGCCGTACTCGGGAGAAATTGCTTTTGAAATGTTGGTGTTGTTTTTCTCTTTTATCCCTTGTGAAAATTTAAAAAATCAACATTTTAGTGGACAAAAATGTTGATATTAATTTTCACGGCCTAATTCCACTAATTTCTACAAAAAAACACCTGTAGAGTCAAAATGCTCAATATATCAATAGAAAAATTATTGAGGGATGTAGTATCCAAAATGGGGTGACTTTTGGGGGGTTTCCACTGTTTTGGTCCCCCCAGGGCGTTGCAAACGCGACATGGCACCGAAAACCATTCCAGAAAAATCTGCGCTCCAAAATCCAAAAAGCGCTTCTTCTATTCTGAGCCCTGCTGTGGGTCCAAACAGCAGTTTATTACCACATATGGGGAATTGCCGTAATCGGGAGAAATTGCTTTACAAATACTGGGATGCTTTTTCTACTTAATTCCTTGTAAAAATGAAAACATTCTATGTTTTAGCAGAAGAAAAGTAGATTTTCATCTTTACAGACTAATTCCACTAAGTTCTGCAAAAAACTGTGGGGTCAAAATGCCAACTATACCCTAGAAAAACGCCTTGAGGGGTGTAGTTTCCAAAATGGGGTCACTTTTGGGGGATTTCGATTGTTTAAGCACCACAAGACCCCTTCAAACCTGACAAGGGGCCTCAAATATATTCTAAAAAAAGGAGGCCTCAAAATCCACTATGTGCTCCTTTGCTTCTGAGGCCGGTGTTTCAGTCCATTAGCACACTAGGGCCACATGTGGGATATTTCTAAAAACTGCAGAATCTGGGAAATAAATATTGAGTTACATTTCTCTGGTAAAACCTTCTGTGTTACAGAAAAAAATTTTACAAATGAATTTCAGCAAAAAAAATAAATTAATTTGTAAATTTCACCTCTACTTTGCTTTAATTCCTGTGAAACACATAAAGGGTTCAAATACTTTCTGAATGCTGTCTTTAATACTTTGAGCGGTGCAGTTTTTAACATTGTTTGAGTTATGGGGATTTACTAAAACATAAGACCCTCAAAGCCATTTCACAACTGAACTGGTCCCTGAAAAAATAGCCGTTTGATATTTCCCTGAAAATGTGAGAAATTGTTGCTAAAGTTCTAAGCCGTGTAAAGTCCTAGAAAAATAAAAGGACACGAAAAAAATGATGCAAACATAAAGTAGACATATGGGAAATGTTAACTAGTAACTATTTTGTGTGGTATTACTATCTGTATTACAAGTAGATATGTTTAAATTTAGAAAAATGCAAATTTTTGCAAATTTTCTCTAAAATGTTAAGTTTTTCACAAATAAATATTGAATTTATCGACCAAATTTTTCACTAACATAAAGTACAATATGTAATGAGAAAACAGTCTCGAAATCGCTTGGATACGTTAAAGTATTCCCAAGTTATTACCACATAAAGCGACACATGTCAGATTTGAAAAAATCTCACTGTGTCCTCAAGGCCAAAACAGGCTGTGTCCTAAAGGGGTTAATGTTGCACTCTTCAGATAAGCAAATATGTCTAAATCTTGCCTAATGCTGCTGTTAAACTATACATCTCCATTACATACCATATACTCTATATACCATGTTTTTCAGGGACATTGTTTACAATGTAAGAATAATTTATAGTTGCATTTAATTGGATATTAGAACAATACAGTATGCCATTTCTGCGGTATGTGTGAATTTCACAGTATATTTTGTAAAATGTAACATATTGTTACTGCATGTACGCATTTGGTGATAGTTTACAGATAACATAAATTTGTTATAATTATTTCAATTGCAATTAATATGAAAATCACTGAATGTTTATATAACATCTTGTAATGACAACCATATATAATATATAATGATATCATTTTGACAGACGTTTCAGAAGACAGGATGTTCGCCACGGCAATGCAGCTCAGCAATGTTCAGGACAACATTTCAATGGTAAGTTACATTCACATAGTTTAGTGCCAGCAAAGAAATTTATTAAACACAAGAGAGCAAGGGCTGCACGACAACTTCTGGCATAGATTATTGGCATTACTGTGGTGGTGGCCCTGTCCCCTTTTGCAAAGCCATGTAAAAGTGCTAAAAGTCACAATTTTTTTTATCAAAAGAACCATGTCTCTAAATTTGTGTTTTCTTTCCGCCTTTACAGTGGCACAAATTGATTAATAAATGAGGGCCACAGTTTTAATAATATCCTTGTTGATATTAAATGCTACAACAAAGGAGTCTGTTGATGTCTTTGCAATAGTTTTAGACAGCTCTGGTGCTTTTAGCTTAGTATTGTTTTTTATGCCATCCAGCTGGTGACATGCAGATGCAACTCTTTCCTTTATTTAAAAAAAAAATAATAATAATTAAAAAAAAAAAATATATATATATATATATGGCTAAAAATTTACTTCTCCCATAACTACACCTAATTGGCTTTTACGAATCAGATAGAGGAGCACTTGCCGCAAAAATAGTAACACTTCATAAATCAAACCCACACACCTGATACAAATATAGCGAACTTTATCATGACTTTTAATGTGTTAAAAATACAATGGAAAAAAACTTTAATGGCTTAAGTGGTAAGTTATTACGCTGCTGCAAGTTATCAGAGTCAAGATAAGGATTGCTACATCTGCGCAGGTGGGCCATTATCTTTTTCTTTGCTTAAAGAGAACCTTTCACTACCCCAGACATGTGCAGCAGAGTGCACCATCTTATAGGCGCTGCTGCACAGACCTTGGGGCACTTTGAATTAGCTGTGTAGTCTAAGCCGACCTCGAGATATCGGTGGCGTTATAACTGGCACCCGATATGTAAATTAGCCCCTGTACTGTGAGGGGTGCGTTTCTACACATGGGCAGACAGGGGGGCGTAATAGTTAGAGTTCTGACACTGTCCAATCAGCTGCGGACCATGTCAGAGCGGCTCCTGCTGTGTGATCTCTCTGTGCTGCGTGCTTGCCTGCGTGTGTGCGCGCGCGTGTGTGCGCACGCGTGTGTGTGTGCGCGCGCGCCATCTCCTCCTGTCTCCTGCTTCTGTCAGCAAGTGAAGAGAATACTGTGATCTCACGAGAGAGGAGGAGAGTGCATGCGCACGCACGCACGCACGCACGCACACGCACACGCACACGCACACGCACACGCACACACACACACGCACCAGAGAGAGATCACACAGCAGAAGCCGCTCTGACACTGTCCACAGCTGATTGGACAGTGTCAGAGCTCTGACTATCACGCCCCCCTGCCTTTGCATGTCCATAAATGCCCCACTGACCGGACGTGGCTAATTTACATATCAAACGCCAATTATAACGCCACCGATATCTCCAGAACGGTTTAGACTACACAGCTAATTCAAAGTGCCCCAAGGTCTGTGCAGCAGCGCCTATGAGACGGTGCACTCAGCTGCACATGTCTAGGGTAGTGAAATGTTAATGCACACACCGGCACAACATAGGGCATCATCTCCCAAAAGCGTAGTGTTATGCTCACCTGAGGATGTTGTGCTGGGAGTACAATGCCCCGGAAGTCGTATAGTACAATCTTTTGAGCTGCTTGCCTCAGGGTCCATTCAGACAAATTCTGTCCCAGCGGGTAAACAAAGTAAGTAATAGGCACAAAAGATGACCCATTTCTGGCGCAGCTTTCTTCTTTGTTTAAAATAATATGGTCAATGGAAATATCTAATTTTCAAGTTACTTTTAGTTTGCATTCAAAGTGTATCTAGGTATGCGTTTCAGTGCCGTACTGGCTCCTTCTTTAGACAATTACCTTGTTCCTCAAGTAATTGTCTGAGGAAGGAGCCGGCATGGCTCTGAACAGCATAGAGCATAGATGGATACACTTTAAATGCAAACTAAAAATAACTTTTAAATTAGATGTTTCCATCCACCATATTATTTTTAGAAAAAGAAGAAACGAGCAGCGCCGTCAAGTGATCGTTTTTTGTGCCTAGTATCTTTTTCTTGTCACTCAAATGCGAAGGACCTTTCAAAATAAATGCATTTAAAGAAGACCTACCAGAATATCTATATTAAAGCCAATCTAGTGCATGTAACTATAAGCAAAAAGTTATCAATATGAAAACAAACAAACGTGCAACTGCCGTACTGGGGCTACCAGAAGTTGAACTTACAGGCCACATACACTAAACCATCTTCATAAGAGGCTGTTATCTCATTTCCATCTAAAAAGATGCATAAAGCACGAAAAAAGCACGAAGAATGCCCGAGCAAGAAGAAATAAAACGAAGTTCTGGTAACTCTGTAGTTTGATATGAGGCCCACAACAAAAGATTCTCACAAGAGAAGTTATATATCAAACAACGATGATTTGAAGGGACTTTAAGGGACCACTAAACAGAAGATAAACTTGACCACATTGTTTGTCAATCTGCATGGCATTTTGCATGTTTGTGAATCAAAGGGGCAGAATTTAATTATCTTTGTGTTTTATTCCCCAAGAGCTGTTGGGGAAAGCACCTTCTGCAGCTGGTTGTCCTATAGAAGGGGTAGGCAACCTTGGTGGGGCAGATTTCTACTATAAGGATTCTTAAAAGTTCTAATACAGAGGGTTCTTGAGATCTCATTTGCTAAAAATAATTTTTTTTACATCAGAAAAGTAGTGACCCTGTTTAGGCCATACACCGCACTTAGGGCTTATGCACAGATCAGTTATTTTCTTCAGTGTGCTATCCATTTTTTTTTACGCATAGCACACAGACCCATTCATTTCTATGGGCTCATGCACACACCTGTTTTTTTTTGCGGATCCTTGTGGCCGATCCGTAAAACTCAGAGCAGGTCCTATTCCTGTCAGTTTTTGCCGTCTGTTAAAAAAAGATTGCACACGGAAGTTCGTGTTTTGTGGATCTGTGTTTTGTGTCTGTATAAAAGGTCACGGATGTGTGCATGAGGCCTAAGGCATTAGTGATCTATTCAGGATCTTGATCTACTGTTGTTCTACCTAGTTCCTGCAGCCATATACAGGATTTTTGTATAATTAAAAGTTAAACTATTTTCCAATATACTTTCTGTATTAATTCCTGACGGTTTTCAAGATCTCTGCTTGTTGTTTTTCAGTAGAAACATTCATTGTTTACTTCCAGTGGATAAAATTCTGTCCTTGGTCATGTGATGGACACACATGGGCTGGGATCGTTAGCAGAACAGCTCGGATATACATACTGCAATGAGCCGCACACCTGTGTGTCCATCACTTGACCAGGACAGAATTGTATCCACTGGATGTAAACAATGAATGTTTCTACTGAAAAACAACAAGCAGAGATCTTGAAAACCGTGATAATTTATTACAGAAACTATATTATAAAATTTTATAACTTTTATTTATACAAAAAATAACATTCATTGGATGAAATTGGAAAACTCTTTTAAAGGCAATTGCTGCGATTTTTACATTTTTGGGAAATTTTGTGTGTTTTTTTAATTTAGGATCCATGCACAGGTCAAAGCTGCATGCACAGACCTTGTGTGGTGGCACACGGAGTCCCAATAGTTCTGTGTGCAATGCTTTTAGGGAAGAATGCCTCCATAAAAAGGGACATGCAAGAATTTTTTTTCTTACAGATTCCATATAAATACATGAGAAAATCTCCCTGTGCCTTCATATAAAATCGACGTACAAGACCCATAGCGGTCTATGGGCACTGCTTTACAGATCCATACAACATGGGCCCTAAGATCTTTTGGCAGCTGTCCATTAAAGATTTTGCCTTTTTTTCTTTCCTTTTATTTTTAACAATATACATCATAATTTATATTTTACATGTGTCGTATAAAGACAAATAGTATTCAGTTATGCCATCACTAACGTATTACAGGAATTCAAAATAAAAGCTTTTATCTTGAATTTCCTATCTTTCTTACATATTTATTTTTTTACCACTTTAAATAACAAAAATGATAATGAATAAAATAAATAACAAATATATTTGAAATGTATATTGTATTTCTCCCTTTAGGAGAGAATCTGGGAAAGACTGAGGAGTATATAGTATATGGTGTTGAAGCTAACAGCACCTTATTGGAATGTATGCCTCGTTCCCTACAATCTAAAGTCATCTGGTTTGTGCAAAAAGCACATGAAGCAAAGAAAGATGAGGTACATTTTTGTTTATTGAATATTGTAGAGGTTAAATTCTTTACATTCCCTGTTGTGTGTTCATTGTAGCCACTAATATCACCAATGGATTTAATAACAAAGTACTATACGGTAATGTGTAGTTCAAACAAATATGAAATAAAATATTTCACTCGCAGTAAATAACACAAGATAACGAAGAGTAGTGAAAGGTATGTAAAGTCAATGGACATCACATTTAATTTTATATACTGAACGTAGGGATGCAAACATATGTTACTGTTTTACTGATGTTAAGTTGTAAACAGTATAACATTTTGAGAAAGTGGAATTTCTTTCATAATATATATATATATATATATACATATACACACACACACCTACTATATCTATCTATCTATCTATCTATCTATCTATCTATCTATCTATCTATCTATCTATCTATCTATCTATATATAGATATATAGATATATAGATATATACATTTTCTATTAATAGTTCGATAATATACATTGCAATTCATTTTATATAGTGAACATAGGGATGCAAACATAGTTCATCGAGTAATGATTGACACGTTTACTGTTTTACTGATGTTGAGTTGTAGAGAGTGTGTGTAATTCCTTTCTCAATATATATATATATATATATATATATATATATATATATATATATATATATAAATGCACACGTATATAGATCTCTATAATCTATAATGATGTCCCTGTTTAATTTATTTGATGCTGCATAGTGTAGAAAAAACCATATATAATAACGTGCACTGTACACCGTTCAAGAGTCATCTGTTTGGTGGCCTGATCATTTTTTACTTGTTCTAAAGAAAAGAGTATAACAGTAATACACATTTTATATATACATATATTTATGTTTCTTAGGTGAAAATCAGTGAAAGAGTTATAATGACAGAGTTTGGACTTTTGTTTCTAAAATTGCATAAATCAGATGCTGGGATATATTTTTGCCAAACTGTGGAGAATTCTTATGTTCATACACTCAGAAAAATGACTCTGGATATTGTTGAAGAAGATCGTGTTGATGACATATTTCACAAAGAAGAAGAGGAAGAAGTTACACTCCAAAAAATGCCATGTCCTGGACAGCCAAGCATTCCCCAGTCATCCAAACAGTGGTATAAGGAGTTCTTGCAGTTAATTGGATACAGCAATTTTCAAAAGGTTGAGGAATATTGTGAAAAAGTATGGTGTACAGATAAAAAGAAAAAAAAATTGAAAATGTCTCAGAATAAATGGAAATATATAAACCCACAAGAGCGTAAGTCACGTGGGAAATCAGACCATCATCGCATGCCAAGACACATACTACAACCATAAGTTTTCTTCTTGGGACTATTTAAGACTCTATCAGCAATAACTTACTTGAGTGATGAATATAACTAAATAGATTCAATCAACATTTTAAGTCAAGCACCTCTTATGAAACATCATCAATATATTGACTGGTTTGGCATTATGTAAATATTTCATATATATTATTAAAATGTTTGATTTAAAATGTTTACATCCATAATTTAATATGGATTTACTGTTATTTTGTATATTATAACCACATTTTCATCTTCTTAAACTGTTTACAAAATGTATGAAAGTCTAGATTCCTAGAAGTGAACAAATATGTGCAAAATCTTATGTATTCATGCTTATGGGTTGAGAAAAGAAAGAAGGTAATTAGGTTCAGCGTGTTATACAATCTGTAGTTTAAAATGTGATATATTGAATGATATTAACCCAAAGAAAAATAAAATAATATTCAAGAGCCAATGGCTATTTAAGCCCATGAGAGGGAAGAGAAAAAAAAGGTTTACTCAACTCTATACATGGTAACCAAAGTTTCAAGTGGCTCCACTTTGATCACATCTTCTGACAGTAAATTCCATACTATAACATGGCATATAAAATTATCTTTCCGTTTTGGCTGTGGAGTGAACATGGCTTTCATGAAGTTGAAGCATGTGCCCTCTGGACACTTAAACCTGTGTAGTTATAAATGTTTTTTTTAAATATAAAAATACAATACTGTATAATTATAAATATGTATCAGTTTGTGTATGAAGCAATTTTTTTTTCTAGAGTCAAGTTTCGCTGGTCATCCCTTACAGACTAAATATTACATTACTCTTTGAATGATGTGTTTGCATTTGGACTATGAACATTAACTTACATTTTATACAATGAAACTTTTTTCACATGTATCACTTGACAATTTCTATGGCAATGCTTTTAAAAATTATGACATCAAAAATATAGGAAAGTTCCTTCAATACAGAATGAATGGAATCTGGTAGGGGCCAGAGATTCAGATACTACTGGACAGTCATAGAAAAGTATATAACGAGTATGATTTGAAAGGATACAAACGTCTAGGAAGAAAGTTCAAAAATGTTAATGTAAAATATGCTATTGTAACATTGTATTTTTATTCAGAATTTTCAAACTTTTCTCATTGCTTAGTCTTTTGCTTCTGGCTTTGTGAATTTCCATGTTATTTTGCATTTCTGAGTATGAACGAGTGATCGATTATCATATTTTTTAATAATCCAGTTGCCGGATTACAGGAATTGTACTGTATATTGCATTGGATAAAAATTCTAAACTATTAATGAACATATTGAAAAAGACAAACCTTAATGAAAATTAAGTGTGAATTAATTTTTGCAAAATCTCTTTCCTTTTCTGCCAAAATCCAGATGAGGGTTAGCCACAAAGACTTAATGAGGTTAGATTGGCTATGATGCAGCAGCTGATGTGTGGTGTAAAGAACCTAGCAGGAGGTTTACAGAAGAGCCTTTTAAGGCCCATTTACATGGGCCAATAATTGGCAACGACCATTCCTAGTAACGCTTTTTTGGCTGATTCTTGGCCTGTGTAAACAGGGCAATGATCAGCCAAAACATAAGCAAACGCTTGTTTGTCGGCTGATCACATCTTTTATGCAGGATACAAAATGATCTTTTGTCGGCAACACATCTCCCTGTAAAAACAGAGGGTCTGCTGCCGACAATGATGCAAACTGAAGAGTACCGAATGATTGAATTAACGATCGTTCGTCTCCATACAGTATAGAATAGGCCTATGTAATAGGGCCTGTTAACGAGTGCCGATTGACTTGTTATATCGTCAGTGGCCGAAATCTGCCCATGTAAACCCACCTTTAGCTTGCTATGGTTGTATATGAGATAAACCTATATAATCCCACTATGACTAAGGGCAACTTGGGCCTAAAACCGGTCAGCTTCTGTTCTATGTGTTGTCCCTGATTTTATGGAACCTCAATAAAAGCCGCATTTTGTTCAACATATTGATGCTGGAACCTTCTTGCCTTTTATGCTGCAATTTGGTGCAGTCCTGCACCCTCCGCGCATCTACTTGGTTGGTGAGCTTGATAAAAATTAACTGTTTCTGTTTTATATAATCTCACCTTTCATTTCTGCCAGGAGATTTACACTACACATTGTTTCATTATTGGTGGTACCCTGTAAGTACCGATGTTGCCATTTTCAAATAATTGAATATGAACTTTCTTACAATTATTCAGTAAACTCACAATTGACTGGGTTTCATTTCATTCGTTTTTTTATATAGTGGTATAAATATAATTTTCTCTTAGAAAACTAGATCACAGTATTGTCTAGTTAAAGGGGTTTATTGAGATTTTCAGTTGATGACCCCTTTGTTCTGCTAATAGAGGGGGGTCATGAATAGGAGGAGTAGGCGACTTCCTAGGGCACCATTGAGGAGGTCAGCATAATTTATGGACTACTGCAGATGAAACAGTGATCTGATGTTACATTTTTTTTCACAACCAATTAAAAGCAGTGTCTGAGCTGCTGATAATGCTATAGGTGCCTATAGAAGACAAAGACTTATCTTTAGTACGTCAGAAGGCAATTTAATGAATGCTTGTCCATCCGACAGTAATCATGCTGGGACCGGAGGGTGGTGGGGTGCATTCTGAATTGCTTCCTTGGCTACCAAGAGAGCATGTCCTTCCTCGGTCCCAGGACTTAGACCACCACTGATCATATATTGATGGTCTAGCAATGAAAGATCCCTGAAAACCTCTTTTATGCTACTTTCCTAATATTGTATATTAGGATAGGACAATAAGAAGTGTGCCAATAACATAGTTACATAGGTTGAAATAAAGATACAGTACATGTCCATTCATTTCAATCTTTCTGGATATACATGTCAAATATACATCATTCAATGCTAAATTATTTGTCACTAGATAAGCATTCTTTATTCTGCCATCTACTATTACTACCGCTTGGGGTAGGGTATGCTATAGTTTGACTACTCTAAGGGTATGTGCACACGATAACATCAATTACGGCTGAAATTACGGAGCTGTTTTCAGGAGAAAACAGCTCCTGCATTTCAGACGTAATTGCTCGTACTCGCGTTTTGCGAGGCGTCAATTACGGACGTAATTTGAAGCTGTTCTTCATTGGATTCAATGAAAAACGGCTCCAATTACGTCCCAAAAAGTGCCCTGCACTTCTTTGACGAGGCTATTATTTTACGCGCCATCTTTTGTCAGCGACGCGTAAAATTACAGGTCGACAGCACAGCACATCGGCAAACCCATTGAAATGAATGGGCAGATGTTTGCCGACGTATTGGAGCCGTGTTTTCAGGCGTAATTCGAGGCGTAAAACGCCTCCATTACGCCTGAAAATAGGTTGTGTGAGCCCAGCCTTACTGTAAAGAACCCTTTCCCATATTGATGTCTGAATCAGTTTTCCTCCACACATAGTGAATGTCCTCATGTCCTTTGTACAGTCATTGGAATAAATAAATAAATAAATGTTGTGACAGTTCTTTGTATTGACCACACATATATTACTTATATATATATGTTAATTAGATCACCTCCATGGCGTCTTTTTCCATGCTGAACAAGCCAATTTTTCTAGACTCTAATTGTAAGAGTGATGAATTTAATAATCTTGTAGCCCATATGTGAACTTTCTCCAGCTTTTCTATATCCTTTTCACAATGTGGAGTTCAAAACTTAATCCCATAATCAAAATATAGTTTTATAATGGATTTAAGCTATGTCCACACAGAGTATTTTGCCGAGTCTTTTGACGCGGAAACCGCGTCACAAAACTCGTCAAAAACGGCCCGAAAATGCCTCCCATTGATTTCAATGGGAGGCGTCGGCGTCTTTTTCCCGCGAGCAGTAAAACTGCCTCGCGGGAAAAAGAAGCGACATGCCCTATCTTCGGGCGTTTCCGCCTCTGACCTCCCATTGACTTCAATGGGAGGCAGAGAAAGCGTATTTCGTGGTGTTTTATGCCCGCGGGTGAAAAATGACGCGAAAAACGCCGCGAAAATCGGCGTGCAGGGAGAGGAAAATCTGCCTCAAACTTCCAAACAGAATTTTGAGGCAGATATTCCTCCTGCAAAATACTCCGTGTGAACATAGCCTTATAGAGGGAACAAGAGGTTTATTTATTTATTTTCAAGTGACTGCAACATGTTTGAATTTGTTGCCTATTGCTGAATGGTCATTTGGAAACCTTGTTAATTCATTGCTCATGTTTCAGTGTACCTGTGAAGTGCTCGTTCTCTGGACTAAAGATCACCGAAGTCACGCATGTCATTAACTAGTTTTAATATTTCTACTAGAATTATGGATTTCACTGTAAAAATATGGATAAACGATGGATTAGCAGAGTGCAATAAGTATTATTTTGAAGGTAGAGCAAAGATGCATCTAGAGAATGTAATTCTTACACTGGTGTTGTTATTAAAATATATGTTCAATCTTATGTGCAGCATTTTCTATTTGTAATATTACCCAAAACAAATGATAAAATGTATTTTCATATTTTTATATAAGGTCATTTTTAGTTAAAGTTTTGTTTTTCCCTAAAATATACGCACATTTCTTTCATGTCTGAAGGTCCCTATTGTGTAAGAAAAAACATGCTAAATATAAATAGTTCTATTAAGTTTCTGAATTGAATTAAATGCAACCAATAAAAATGGAAAAAAGAAAAATAACATTCTCCTATCATTTTAACCATCTCTTCAGTTCCAATAAATGTATTATGACCGAATTTGTCATTTGCTTCCTGCATACCTTATCTGTTTAATAAACAACTTCTTATACTTCTTAGGTCTCATGCACACGAACGTAAAAACGCCCGTAATTACGAGCTATAATTACGGGCCGTAATTACGGACCCATAGACTTCTATTGGCCACGGGTACCTTCCCGTATGCTTACGGGAAGGTGCCCGTGCCATTGAAAAATATAGAACATGTCCTATTTCAGACCGTAATAAAGGCACGGGCAGGACCATAGAAGTCTATGGGGCTCCCGTAATTACGGGTGGCTATGTGTGTGCACCCGTAATTACGGGAGCGTTGCTAGGCAACGTCAGGGGATAGTCACTGTCCAGGGTGCTGAAAGAGTTAACTGATCGGCAGTAACTCTTTCAGCACCCGGGACAGTGACTACCGCTGGAGTTAATAGTATTAAAAGTTAACTTACCTGCTTCTTCCTCCGGTCTGGCCTCCAGGGATGCCGTTTCATCCCATGTGACCTCTGCAGCCAATGACAAGCTGCAGCGGTCACATGGACTGCCGCATCATCCAGGGAGGTCAGACTGGATGTCAAAAGAGGGACGCGTCACCAAGACAACGGTACGGAACTTCTTTTACTTTCAATCGCTGCGGAAACTCTGCCCGAAACGGCTGCCCCTTCTCTCTTTCCAGCACTGATAGAGAGAAGGGGCTGCCGATAAGTGCAGAGAAAACGGGTCCATAAATACAGGTGGAATACTGGTGACACCGAACCTGTATTTACGGGCCCGGGTCCGTAAATACTGGTGGAACACGGGTTGAATACGTGTGACAAAGGACCCGTATTTATGCCAGTTTTTACGGGAGGAAAAAAATATCTTTGTGTGCATGAGGCCTTAAATGGGACCTGTCTGCTCTTCTGACACGTCTGTTTTAGTAAATACTTGTATTTCCCATAGAATAACAATGTGCTGTCCTGTTTCCCTGTTATTCTTTCTGGAAGTATATTAATAAATTGCTAACTGGTTGTTACCATTCCTCTGTCATGATTGATCGAACAGTGTCATACAGTGTGGGGTCGACTCAGTGCAGAGAAAAAGTTATTCTAGAATTGAAATTTTATGGTATATACGAGTATTTACTAAAACATGTCAGGAGAGATGACAGGTCATTTTAAAACAACACATAATTATCACATAAAATTTTGGAAAATATTTAGTTACAGTATTTTTATATTTATGTTTATTCCATTATTTACTTTCAAACCTATCCAAATGGTCTAACAACTGATGTGAAAAATGCTGTATAAGGTTTTCCTTACTGTTTTTCACAAATTACTGACTTTAAAAATTAGTTTTATATTTTTATCAGTTTTACCACATTCACAATTTTTTTACGCATTTTTCATGTCATACTAACATTATTGATACATACACAATTTATTTATTTAGTTAGTTCTATTTATTGAATGTATTGAACTAATGCTGAAGGAAACATTGTGATATTTGTTTCAAACTCATTAAAAATGAATGGTATAATATAAAGCTAACTTGGCCTAAAAAATAGAATAAATGTAATAAAATAGGATATATATTTAAAAACATAATTTACTTCTTCTTTAATGAACAGCAGAATAATGAAATGCAAATGTCAAGGTCCGAAAGCAGATTCGGAGTACAGTGGCTGAAACAATATGGAAGGTGGGTGATAATAGCAAGAATAGTCAAGTAACAATTAAAATTCGGTACGTACAGTTTGTAGCATAAGGCAGACATGGTCAGGAAACAATACAAGTTTGGTATACAAAAAAGCAGCAACAGTTTGTTGAATAAAGCTGAGCTGTGGTCAAGAAAAAAGCCAAGTTTGGTACACAGATAAACAGCAGCAGTTTGTAGAGAAAGGCAGAGATGTGGTCAGGAAACAATCCAAGTTCCATACACAAATAATCAACAACAGTTTGTAGAGTAAGGCAGCAATAAACTAGATTATAGGTAGTAAGCTCAATAGTCTGGCAAGGAGAAAGTGCAAGGGCTAAGCTTTTATAGGAAGTCAAACGGGTGAGTCTAGTCAGGTAATTAAGCCAAGGACTCTCAAGAGGCTGAAGCTTAAAAATATACTAATTGTATTTCATACAGACTTTTTCTCCCCAACCATAACTATCTTTAACTTAAAAGTGACCAATAGTATTAAATGTAAAGTATCTAAGTTATTTCTCCATTCACTTGCTAGAAAAAGTGTCTGGGTAAAATCCACATCCAGACTTATTTCTTAAAATAATAAAGAATAAGGAGCAAGATAATATCTCTTCAAAGCATTCCTCATGGCTACCAACACCGAGTTATAGCTTAATTTTTTTTGCCTTAAGCAGTTTACAGTTTCTGCTACATACATAATAATAGCATACAAAATGGAAAGATTTGCACCCTTTATATACACCACTATACTGCATACGCAAAATGTTCAAGTGCAAGAAGACACAGTATGTATAAAGCTATTCCAGATCCACGGGCGTAGCTATGGGGGCAGGTAGGGCATGTGCCCCAGGCACATATAGGAGGGAAGGTAGGGGGTCATTGGGCTGGGCATGCCGGGCATAGTTGCGAACAGTCCCGAATTTGCCGGGACTGTTCCGAATTTACAGAGACAGTCGAAGCAAATTACTGTCCCGGACATGTCTCGGCAATTGCCATATTCAATTGTATCTGCGTACTCAGGAATACTATGACAGAGCAGGAAACTATCTGTTTCCTTCCCTGTCATTCACTCCTCCTGGAGAAGAATCACTGGCCAGAGCGTTGCCGACGTATTCTGATCCTTGAGGGGGACTCTGATGTCTGTGTCCATATATGGACAGGGACGTCAGGGGCTCCTCTTGGAGCGGAATCCCCGGCTAGAGAGCTGCCGACGCACTCCTAGAGGTAGCTTCTGACGTCACTGTTCATATATGGTGTGTGTGTGTGTGTGTGTGTGTATACAAGGGGGACTGTGTGGCTTTATCTATTAGGGGGGAGTGGCACTATCTACAGGGAGTGTGTTTGGCACTATATACAAGGAGTGTGGCACTATCTACAAGGGGGGTTTGTGGAACTATCTAAAGGGGGGCTGTGTGGAATGGTCTAAAGGGGGTGGTGGCTGTTCATTATGTCACCATGTAGTCTCATTAGCCTCAGTTATGCAATCAGTTTTCGTCAGTCGCTAATTTAGTGTTACGCTAACTTTCTTATATAACTGTAAAAGGGGCTAGCATTTAGTGGGGTTCAGTGGCTCATGTCACCCACTATTACCATCTCCTTTTATTAGGGTCACTAGGGTTATGCCTAGCTGCCCTACCTTTTTCCTTTGTATAATACTATTTGCCTTGCTACTAAGTGTGTGTGTACACGTGGTGAATCACAAAAAGTGTATAGTAAAGATAGGTTTATTGCCAGCACAAATCACACACAGTAATGGAACAAAAAAATAACACCAAATACATTATATATATATAAAAGTCCAAATACAATGTCAGCCACACAGCCTTGTAAATCATAGGTGGGTGCCGACCTGCCCAGGTCAGGGCTAACAGACCTGCTGTAGTAGAATCCAAAAATCAGGCAGCACTCCAAGGTATAAGCAAGGTAGAAAAAGGTGCTTTATTGGTCCATATACACACGACGTTTCAGCTCAACACAGGAGCCTTTCTCAAGTTGAGAAAGGCTACTGTGTTGAGCTGAAACGTCGTGTGTATATGGACCAATAAAGCACCTTTTTCTACCTTGCTTATACCTTGGAGTGCTGCCTGATTTTTGGATTCTATATATATATATATATATATATATATATATATATATATATATATATATATATATATATATATATATATATATATGTGTGGAAAAAAAAGTAAAAAAAAGTTTTTAGGAGTGAAAAAAAATACTAAAAGTTCAAAAAAAACATTTTTCCATTTCCCCCCCTAAAGTAATGTAAAACATAAAGTAAACAAAATTGGTATAGCTGCGTACGTAAAAGTCTAAACTATTACAATATAGAATATATAAAAGTGATCATTACGAGATTACGAGATTACGAGGTAAACGAGATTTCGTTTCCCTTGCTGGAAATCTCACAGAAAAGATTCAGAAGTGTCAGGATTCTGAATACACATGACGTCCAGCCTGGAGGTCATGTGTATTCATTATCAGGACACTTGTGTATGTGGCTGCACATCGTTCTAATAAGAACGTGATGCTGCTGTGTAAATGAATGGAGAGGAGTGCATGATGCTGATTGGTCACTGATTCGTCAGAATCATACATTTCTATTCACAACGCCCAGTTAGTGAAACAAGTAAACACGCCCAGTTAAAAACACAATACACGCCCAGTTGGAAATACGAAAAAAAAACACGCCCAGTTGTCCATTTAAAACCTCATTTGCATATATATAAAATAGCTCATAACTTGGCCAAAAATGAACGTTTTTAAAAAAAAAACACACGTTACTGTTATCTACATTGCGGCGCCGATCACATGCAATAGGAGATAGGGATTTGAGAATCTGGTGAGAGAGCCTCTTTAAACAGCATCTCTCTACTCATCCATAGACACATGCAAGGTACACATGTAAATGGGGTGACTACAGGCTAAAAATATATGACCGCCTACACACTGCCTCCCTGTGGGAGGGGCATGTCCTCACAGAGTATTCCTATGTTGCAGACACACATCTACACCTAGAATGTCTACATGTACGCCTTGAAAGTTTTTGTACGACACATTGATTCATAGTACACTTAACAAATATATATATACAGTAAACAATTTTGGGTTGCAGGACTGTATCCTTATGTCCTTAATCCCCGTCTTCGAATGTGTTCATGACTTTCAGCCTGACCTCGTTGTATTTGGTCGGTCAGTCCTTTCATTCGTCTGCAGATGAAGAACAATCCAAAGTACATGAGCAAGTTAAAGAAGGAAGTGGCCTTGGGGCTATATCCAAAAGGGCCCTCCCACCAAAACACTTCCAAGTCTGTTTCCAGGTCGTTCGCAATCCCTGTGATCTTTGTAGTTTCTCCACGACATCCTCTTCCTCACTGAAATCAAGCAGGAGTTTTTTCAGTAAGCTGCCGAAACCAAGAGGAATTATCTGGGCTCTCACAGAGGTATCTGGACGGATGTCAAGTCGCTTTTTTTTAGGGGTAAGAGGAGTTCATCCCTTCTGATCTGCCACATCGATTTCTAGTACGGGATTAAGGGTACAATACGTTCCTGGGAGGAGTATTCCTCTTTCAGTGCAGTTAGTCGCGTGGATGGTATATGAAACATTTTGCACTTGATACCGATACCCTTGACCCACTTCTTGAGGAGGCGATTGGGTTGACCTTCATCTCACAGGACCCCTCGGTATCTCAACACTGGTGTCTAAGCATCTGGTCCTAACCACCTTGGCAGAAAATCGCATCCTCCTTCTTTCAACATCCATCTGTATCAAAACAGATATGGATGGCTGCCCTCATAGGTTAGGAAATCTGAGAGGAGCTGTGGATGAAGCACTGTTTTGTGGTTCATCACAATTCCCAGGTGTGTGGAGCTATATCCCTGTCTTACCAAACCCATTATCTTATAATTAAGATATGGGTGTAATACCAGGGTTACCTCCCGCTATCAACCTTTCCTGCAAAGCCTTGTAGAATCTGATACCTAGACTATATGACAAAAAGAATCTTAAAGGAACACTCCAGTTCTACACAAAAGAATCAGCCATACTTTTTCACTGTAATTAATTGCACTCGCATTAGGCCTCAGATGAAACGGTGTTACCTGTCTGAACCTCCCAGGTGTAGGTGCACAGTATAACATAACACTACACAGTGAACTTATGTTACCTGCCTGCACCTCTCTTCCTGATTTCACAGTATAATAACAATTTCAACATTACATCCTAATAGAGAGCAATTAAAACATTTTGCGACTATAGATGTAATGACAGGGATAGGGAAACAGACAAGTGAGCCCTAATCTACCCGCCACTCAGTCCCTGCCTACTTGCAACGACCCGCCCTAGGTGACGGGGTACAACTGGGCGACGGTCCCTACACTCAGTAAGTGCACGACAGACAACCAGACAAGGAAACACAGAACAAAGGGAAGCGGGGCAGTTGCCCACGGCAACACCGCGAGCAACAAGAGTAGTAAACGAGCCGAATCAAACCAGGAGAGTACGAGTTGCCAAACGCAGAGCAGGAGAATAGTGAACAAGCCGAGTCAAACCAGGAGTGTACGAGATACCAAACGCAGAGCAGAAGAGTAGTCAGTAAGCCAGGGTCAATACGAAGCAGGGACAAGTAGTTAAAGAAGCTGCAGCAGGGCCAGGAAACCAACAGAGAAGAATCACAAGCAAGGAGGAACAGGAAAGGCAGGTATAAATAGACAGAGGGCGGGAGCTAGCTCCGTCTGGCCAGGCTGTGATAGGCTCTCCCACTCCTAAGCATGCCATCCTGAGTGGTGGAAGATGGAGTCAGTCTCACAGACATAGAAGCAGGTGCAGACTGATTACCTATGGGCGTGGATACAGAAGCTGTGCCTGGCAGATCCTTAACAGTACCCCCCCTTTTATGAGGGGCCACCGGACCCTTTCTAGATGGACCTGGTTTATTGGGGAAACGAAGGTGGAACCTCCTGACCAATACCCCAGCGTGAACATCCCGGGCGGGTACCCAAGTCCTCTCCTCAGGCCCGTGTCCTCTCCAATGGACCAGGTACTGGAGGGAGCCTTGGACCATCTTGCTGTCCACAATCTTGGCCACCTCGAATTCTACCCCCTCAGGGGTGAGAACGGGGACAGGAGGTTTCCTCGAGGGAGCCAAGGACGGGAGCAGCGTTTAAGGAGGGAGGCATAAAACACGTCGTGTACTCGAAAAGATGGGGGCAACTCCAGTCGGAAGGAGACAGGATTGAGGACTTCAACGACCTTGTACGGCCCTATAAACCGGGGAGCAAACTTCTTGGACGGGACTTTAAGGAGCAAGTTCTTAAACGATAGCCACACCAGATCCCGGACCATAAACAAGGGGTTAGCAGAACGTCTTCTATCTGCCTGAGTTTTTTGTATGCTCTGGGATGCCTCTAGGTTCTTCTGAACCTGGGCCCAAACTGTGCACAGTTCCCGATGAACGACCTCTACCTCGGGATAGTTGGAACTACCAGGTGAAACGGAAGAGAACCGTGGATTAAACCCAAAATTACAGAACAAGGGGGAGACCCCAGACGAGTTACTGACCCGGTTATTAAGGGAAAATTCGGCGAGGGGAATGAATGAGACCCAATCATATTGACAGTCAGAGACAAAACACCTTAAATATTGTTCTAGAGACTGATTAGTCCTCTCAGTTTGGCCATTAGTTTCAGGATGGAAGGCAGAGGAGAAGGACAGATCAATCTCCAACTTTTTACAGAAGACTCTCCAAAACAAAGAAACAAATTGTACCCCTCTGTCAGAAACAATATTGACAGGGACCCCATGGAGACGCAGGATGTGTTTGACAAACAAGGTAGCTAACGTCTTAGCATTGGGTAGTTTCTTGAGGGGCACAAAGTGGCACATCTTACTGAAGCGGTCTACTACAACCCACACCACCGACTTGCCTTGAGATGGCGGCAAATCGGTGATAAAATCCATGGAGATATGGGTCCAAGGTCTCTGGGGAATGGGCAAAGAACGTAGTAAGCCCGCTGGTCGGGACCTGGGAGTCTTGGACCTAGCACAAACCTCACAAGCGGCGACGTAGGCCTTAACGTCTTTAGGCAACCCAGGCCACCAATAGTTTCTGGCAATGAGGTGCTTGGTACCCAGGATGCCTGGATGACCAGATAGTGCGGAGTCATGATTTTCCCTAAGTAACCTTAGCCGGAATTGCAGGGGAACAAACAGCTTGTTCTCAGGAAGGTTCCCGGGGGCTGAACCTTGATCAGCCGAAATTTCGGAGACTAAATCAGAATCAATAGAGGAAATGATTATACCTGGAGGCAAAATACAAGCAGGATCTTCCTCCGAAGGAGGGCTGGCCATGAAGCTACGCGACAGTGCATCAGCCTTAATATTTTTAGACCCAGCCCTATAGGTAACCAAAAAATTGAATCTGGTAAAAAATAACGCCCATCGAGCTTGTCTCGGGTTTAGCCTCCGGGCAGATTTTAGGAAAACCAGATTCTTGTGGTCGGTAAGGACCATTACCTGGTGCCTAGCCCCCTCCAGGAAGTGGCGCCACTCTTCAAATGCCCATTTAATGGCTAAGAGTTCGCGGTTGCCAATATCATAGTTACTCCCAGTGGGCGAATACTTCCTGGAGAAGTAGACACAGGGATGGAGATGGGTGAGGGACCTGGTACCCTGGGACAAGACAGCCCCCACTCCCACCTCGGACGCATCAACCTCCACGATAAATGGCTCTATTTGGTTGGGCTGAACCAACACCGGGGCCGAGATAAAGCACTTCTTAAGGACCTCAAAATCCTGGACAGCCTCAGGAGGCCAGCGGAGGAGATCAGCACCCTTGCGAGTGAGGCCCGTAAGAGGCTTAGCGATGACCGAGAAGTTAGCAATAAATCTCCTGTAATAATTAGCGAACCCCAAGAAGCACTGTAACGCCTTCAGGGAGGCAGGTTGGAGCCATTTTGCCACAGCCTGGACCTTGGCGGGGTCCATGCGGAATTCATGAGTGAGGATTTGACCCAAAAATGGTATCTCCTGCACCCCAAACACACATTTTTCGGTCTTCGCAAACAGTTTGTTTTCCCGAAGGACCTGGAGCACCTTCCTGACATGCTCAATGTGGGAGGACCAGTCCTTGGAAAACACAAGTATATCATCAAGGTACACTACTAGAAATACCCCCAGGTAATCTCTTAAAATCTCATTTATGAAATTCTGGAAGACCGCGGGAGCATTACACAACCCAAAGGGCATGACGAGGTATTCGAAATGACCTTCGGGCGTGTTAAACGCAGTCTTCCACTCATCCCCCTCTTTGATGCGGATAAGATTATACGCCCCCCGTAGATCAAACTTAGAGAACCATTGGGCCCCCTGAACCTGATTAAAGAGATCAGGAATCAAAGGAAGGGGATACTGGTTCCTTACAGTGACCTTATTCAAGTTACGGTAGTCAATGCATGGCCTAAGACCACCATCCTTCTTCCCTACGAAGAAGAAGCCAGCACCTACCGGAGAACTAGAGGGGCGAATGTAACCCTTGGCCAGGCATTCCTGGATATACTCTCTCATGGCTTCACGTTCGGGACAAGAGAGATTAAATATCCTACCCTTAGGGAGTTTAGCTCCTGGTACCAAATCGATAGCGCAATCGTATTCTCTATGAGGAGGTAACACTTCGGAGGCCTCCTTAGAGAAAACATCAGCGAAGTCCTGAACAAACTCAGGTAGTGTGTTCACCTCCTCTGGGGGAGAAATAGAATTAACAGAAAAACATGACGTCAAGCATTCATTACCCCATTTGGTAAGATCCCCAGTATTCCAGTCAAACGTGGGATTATGCAACTGCAACCAGGGAAGGCCTAAAACCAAATTGGACGATAATCCCTGCATCAACAGTAAAGAGCACTGCTCCAAATGCATGGAGCCAACAAGGAGTTCAAAAACAGGGGTATGCTGTGTAAAATAACCATTAGCAAGAGGAGTGGAGTCGATACCCACTACCGGGACAGGTTTAGGCAAATCAATCAAAGGCATAGCTAGAGACATAGCAAATTCCACAGACATGATATTAGCAGAAGACCCTGAATCCATGAAGGCACTGCCGGTAGCAGACCTACCACCAAAAGAGACCTGAAAGGGAAGCAAGATTTTATTACGTTTCATATTTACGGGAAATACCTGTGCGCCCAAGTGACCTCCCCGATGATCACTTAGGCGCGGAAGTTTTCCGGCTGCTTATTCTTACGCCTAGGACAGGTGTTCACTTGATGCTTGTCATCCCCACAATAGAAGCAGAGACCATTCTTCCTGCGGAACTCTCTACGTTGTTGGGGGGACACAGAGGCCCGGAGTTGCATAGGTACCTCCGAGTCTTCCGTGGAAGAACGAAGCAACGGAACCTCGGGAGGCATCATGGGGGAGTCAGAGGAGAAAACACATAAACGTTCACGTTGTCGTTCCCTGAGACGTCGGTCAAGTCGTACCGCTAAAGCCATAACCTGGTCTAGGGAGTCAGAAGAGGGATAGCTAACTAGCAGGTCTTTCAGGGCGTTCGACAGACCCAACCTAAACTGGCAACTTAAGGCAGGGTCATTCCACCGAGAAGCTACGCACCACTTCCTAAAGTCAGAGCAATACTCCTCAACAGGTCTCTTACCCTGACGTAAGGTCACCAGCTGACTCTCGGCAAAGGCAGTCCTGTCAGTCTCGTCATAAATGAGTCCGAGAGCAGAAAAGATCAACGGAGGAAAGTTCAGGGGCGTCAGGAGCCAAGGAGAAGGCCCATTCTTGGGGCCCTTCCTGGAGCCGGGACATAATTATACCCACCCGCTGGCTCTCAGAACCTGAGGAGTGGGGGTTTTAAACGAAAATAGAGCCTACAACTCTCCCGAAAGGAGAGAAAAGTCTTCCGGTCCCCTGAGAACCGGTCAGGCAACTTGAGGTGGGGTTCAAGAGGTGAGGTGAGGGGCACTACCATGGTAGCATCAGGCTGGTTGACCCTTTGAGCCAGGGCCTGGACCTGTAGGGAGAGACCCTGCATTTGCTGAACCAGGGTCTCAAGGGGGTCCATAGTGGTGTGAGGGACCAGGGTAGAGTAGGTATATGGGCTTGTGATTATGTAATGACAGGGATAGGGAAACAGACAAGTGAGCCCTAATCTACCCGCCACTCAGTCCCTGCCTACTTGCAACGACCCGCCCTAGGCGACGGGGTACAACTGGGTGACGGTCCCTGCACTCAGTAAGTGCACGACAGACAACCAGACAAGGAAACACAGAACAAAGGGAAGCGGGGCAGTTGCCCACGGCAACACCGCGAGCAACAAGATTAGTAAATGAGCCGAGTCAAACCAGGAGAGTACGAGGTGCCAAACGCAGAGCAGGAGAATAGTGAACAAGCTGAGTCAAACCAGGAGTGTACGAGATACCAAACGCAGAGCAGAAGAGTAGTCAGTAAGCCAGGGTCAATACGAAGCAGGGACAAGTAGTTCAAGAAGCTGCAGCAGGGCCAGGAAACCAACAGAGAAGAATCACAAGCAAGGAGGAACAGGAAAGGCAGGTATAAATAGACGGAGGGCGGGAGCTAGCTCCATCTGGCCAGGCTGTGATAGGCTCTCCCACTCCTAAGCCTGCCATCCTGAGTGGTGGAAGATGGAGTCAGTCTCACAGACATAGAAGCAGGTGCAGACTGATTACCTATGGGCGTGGATACAGAAGCTGTGCCTGGCAGATCCTTAACAATAGATGTAAATGCATTACCATCCTGAACTTCAAGGTCTAGGTGCGCAGTATAACATAACACTACACTGTGAACTTATGTTACCTGTTCGTACCGCTCTACCTAATCTTAGTTAACGGAACAAGCAAATACACCTCTATCCAATGGCTGATTCTCCAGTTATATTCCTGGAGTGGCTTTCTAATTATGTATTATTAATACAAGCAACACTCATATAGTATAAATAGATACTACTGATAACCAGGGATATACCACAATAGAATCTGTGAAGGAATCATAAAATGAAAAACACAAATGAAAATAAAAGTATAACTGGGGACAAACACAAATAATACAGACCATAAATACATGTAATTTATGGCCCACTTCACACATAAACTCTTCCCCAGTTGTGGCTGGTCATTTCGACCCTTCAGCACATGGTTGAGCACATAAGGCTGTAGGGAAACTCTTATACAACGATTTTGTCCTTCCCTAAATCCACCATTTGTTGTAATGTGGTCATTTTCTATTGCCATTTCCCTAGGCTTTCCACAGTTGCTTATGGCAGTGGAAATTCCTAGCCATATGTCCAATCTGACCACATTTAAAACATTTTACAGGGCCGCAATTCGTCTGAGTACCCAAAGACCTGCAGTACTTATCAATATGGCCTGAGCCAGCATATGCAAAACATTTAATATTACATGCTCTGCTGGACTTAGGGCCATCAACAGTGCATGATCTCTTAAATTGCTGCATGGCTAGGGACTCACCTCTAATTATCACGCGCTTACATTTGCATAGCACTTTCGCAACATAGTTACCTTGAGATTTCGGAATAAATATTTGGGACATCTGATCCATCACTCTCTCTACTCCCTCCTTTTTGCCTTGTAGAGGGCAAACTTACTGTGGAATCAGGCCTTGACTTTAGTGAAAAAGACAAGGCTGGTAACATATTGGAAAAATCCTTTATGATGTTTTGCATACTGGTTACCAATCGTGACCTAACAGCAAGCTCGTCATTCAACTTAGCAATAATCACATCAGTAGATGCCGCCTTATCTTTAAATGCATTGATCACAGCATAAGACTCAGTCAGCTGTGCATCAATATCATCACCATGATTTTTCAAATCTATCACCTGCGATTCCAGCATGCAAATTTGCTTATCTCTATCAATCTTACATTGGCCATTCTCTGCCAGTTGTGTCTGCAAAGCACAAACCTGCTTCACATTATTGACACACCACTAGCAGTGAGAATTTGGGGAATCACTTTTAACTTCTGAATGTTCAGGCTTCCATGTCTCCTCATCCACACAGATTAGTTTAGCGAGCAAGTAGAGTTGTTTGGAGGTTTTATGAAAAACAGTCCTCTTGCTAATACACAACCTATCATGTGCATAAGCCTCGTCCAGTAGTGTGAACCATAGCATTTTTGCAGACTTATGTAGTGGAGGGTACTGGGTTGAAAGTGCTGTGTTTCGTGAGGTGTTTTAGTGTGGAGAAGTCCATACTCACTCTATCAGAAGTCATCTCAGTCTGCGTTGTCCTCCTTGTCCCTTGCTGCTTGAAAAAGTTGCTTTTACTCCAGAACACCTTTTCCCGACTAGCTGGACTTCACCCGAAGTACACCGACGCCGATACTTCTGAAGATTTTTATGCGTTGCTCGATCCCCCGACGATTCGTCACTGTAGACCAGCACACCGCAAAGCAAAATACAAACTTTAATACCTTCGAAAAAAAACAATAATAAATTGGTTCGCTGTTTTCAATTTTATCTTGTAGCAAGTCTTAAATAAAACTGTGCTACTCATCCGAACTTCAAGGTCCAGGTGCACAGTATAACACAATACTTCACCGTGTACGTATGTCAACTGTCCATGCCTCTCCGCCTATCTTAGTTGACGTTTTTAGCACAATTTTATTGTACAAAACACAGAAACAAATTGAAAACAGTGTGGACCTTGCTCGCCAAATGTAAAAGGGGCTAGCATTTAGTGGGGTTCTCTGGCTTGTGTCACCCACTATTACTATCTCCTTTTATTAGGGTCACTAAGGTTATGCCTAGCTCCCCTACCTTTTTCCTTTGTATAACGCTATCTATTTGCCTTTCTACTAAGTGTGTGTGAACACGGTGATTCACGACACAAGTGTATAGTGAAGATAGGTTTATTGCCAATACAAATCACACTCAGTAATCGAACAAAAAAATAACACCAAATACACTATATATATATATATATATATACATATATATATATATATATATATATATATATATATATATATATATATATATATATTCACTGAATAGTATCAGGATACCTTAATTCATATAATAACTTAATATGTATTAAGTATTTAATACTACACGCGGCACAGTACTAGTACAACATATTACAGTATTATACTAACACCCACCCACTTACCTAAACATACATATAAAATACAGTACACTCACACTATCTTCTATGTCCCCCCCTCCACCTTAACTCTAACTGTCCCTGTAACTAATTGGTTATTAAGGGGTTGCAGGGAAAGAGAGTTACAGTATGGCAGTGAAAGGGTTTTCTTTCTTAGCTGCTAATGGAAAGGATTGCAGTAGGGAGGTTTGGGTAGTGTATTGTAGGGTTAATACAGCCTCTGCTGTATTTGTGTGTATAGGGGGTTTATGTGCAGGTAATGGAGGTAATGTGCAGGGTTAGGGCAGCCTATGGAAGGTAAAGGGTTAAATACCAAGGGATGTGCAGGTAGTGCAGGAAAGGGTTAACCAGGGGAACATGCAGATAATGCTGCAGGGCTAGGGAAGGTTTAAGGGTTAACCAAGGGGAAATGTATTAGTTGTATAGGCGGAGAGAGGCATAGGGTTCAGTGCAGCTGCTGCTGCACATGGAGAATGGGGATAATCGTTGGTGGAGTGGTGAGGGATCCAGAGGGAGCAGAATTCCATTGGTGGTGGGAGCAGGAACACAAGAGAGCGTGAGCGCACAAGTGCAGGGATATTTAAGTCCTGCCGATGCGCTTACTCCGTAGCCAGGCGCAGGCACAATAGTCGCTCACAATAGGCTCACATGGGTCGGCACGGTGATATGGGCCGACTCATGAGCATGCGGGGAGGGGGCATGTCTCCAGCCCCCGCTGAGTAGGGAGGTGGGAGAGTCAAAGGCAGACTCTCCTGTCTCCCTTTGGCATTCTGGACAAGAAAACGACTAATTGTCTTGTCCAGTTTTGCCTGGAGCAATATCCAGGGGCGTAGCTAAAGGCTCATGGGCCCCGATGCAAAAGTTCTTATTGGGCCCCGCCCCGCAAACTTCTCATGGCCGACGGTCCGCAGCTTTCAGCTGCATCGCTGGGTCTCCTAAGTAACCCAACAATGCAGCACTAGCAGCCGAGGCGTCACTAAGGCTGGGTTCACACACCCTATTTACGGACGTAAATCAGGCGTTTTAGCATTGAATTACGTCCGAAATGCGGCTCAAAAGCGTTGGCAAACATCTGCCCATTCATTTGAATGGGTCTTACGATGTTCTGTGCCGACGGTCATTTTTTTTACGCGCCACTGTCAAAAGGTGGCGCGTAAAAAAGACGCCCGCGTCAAAGAAGTGCCTGTCACTTCTTCAGACGTAAATGGAGCCGTTTTCCATGGACTCCATGGAAAAACAGCTCCAATTACGTCCGTAATGTGTGCATAGGACACAGCATAGCATATCTATAGCACTACGACCCTATAAACTATGGATAGGATTAGATACATTGGCTCACTAGACAGTATCACACATGATAGGATTAGATACAGTGGCTGAGCAGACAGTATCACACATGATAGGATTAGATACAGTGGCTGAGCAGACAGTATCACACATGATAGGATTAGATACAGTGGCTCAGCAGACAGTATCACACATGATTGGATTAGATATAGGGCCCAGCAGACAGTATTACACATGATAGGATTAGATACAGTGGCTCAGCAGACAGTATCACACATGATAGGATTAGATATAGGGCCCAGCAGACAGTATCACCCATGATAGGATTAGATACAATGACTCAGCAGACAGTATCACACATGATAGGATTAGATACAGTGGCTGAGCAGAAAGTATCACACATGATAGGATTAGATACAGTGGCTGAGCAGACAGTATCACACATGATAGGATTAGATACAGTGGCTCAGCAGACAGTATCACACATGATTGGATTAGATATAGGGCCCAGCAGACAGTATCACACATGATAAGATTAGATACAGTGGCTCAGCAGACAGTATCACACATGATAGGATTAGATATAGGACCCAGCAGACAGTATCACACATGATAGGATTAGATACAGTGGCTCAGCAGACAGTATCACACATGATTGGATTAGATATAGGGCCCAGCAGACAGTATCACACATGATAGGATTAGATACAGTGGCTCAGCAGACAGTATCACACATGATAGGATTAGATATAGGGCCCAGCAGACAGTATCACACATGATAGGATTAGATACAATGACTCAGCAGACAGTATCACACATGATAGGATTAGATACAGTGGCTCAGCAGACAGTATCACACATGATAGGATTAGATACAGTGGCTGACCAGACAGTATCACACATGATAGGATTAGATACAGTGGCTCAGCAGACAGTATCACACATGATAGGATTAGATACAGTGGCTCAGCAGACAGTATCACACATGATTGGATTAGATATAGGGCCCAGCAGACAGTATCACACATGATACGATTAGATACAGGGCCCAGCAGACAGTATCACACATGATAGGATTAGATACAGTGGCTCAGCAGACAGTATCACACATGATAGGATTAGATGCAGTGGCCCAGCAGACAGTATCACACATGATAGGATTAGATACAGTGGCTCAGCAGACTGTATCACACATGATCGGATTAGATACAGGACTCAGCTCGCTGACATCGCGGCTCCAGCGCTAGACCCAGGAAAGGTAAGAATAATAATTTTGCTTCTTTATGTGTTACTGATTATTTTTGTGTGTTTGTGTTTTTTTTACAGGTTCGGTTGTTGGACTTCGGATACGAGGACTTCAATGACAGCATTTTTTTTATTCTCAATAAAACGGTTAATGAGGGTTGTGTTTTTTTATTTCAATAAAAAAATATTTCTATGTGCTTGTATCTTTTTAAACTTTATTATCACCGCCTTAGTAATGGCCGCTGGCTGATAGACAACCTCCATTAATAAGGCAGAGCTTAATGTTAGCCGGTGCAAAGGCCAACACTAACCCCCATTATTACCCCGATACCCCGACACCGATTCACAGTGTGACCGGAATGAAGGGGAGCAGCTCTCGTACGAGTGCTGCGGCCCCTTCAAAACAGCTGATTGGCGGGTCCCGGGAGTCGGACCCTGCCAGTCAGGGCTAATCTTACCTTCCTCTTCAGCCGCGGCGGTAGTTCTGTCGTCTCGATGCTGTGTGCAGCGCATAGCGCTGTGACGTCATGCGCTGCGCACAGCGCTTGACGTCAGGACCTCCGCTGCGATCCGGAATCAAGAAGGTAAGTACAGTCTGTTACTATAGTAACAGGGGCCCGCGGCCCGAGTTACTATAGCAACTTTTTATTGATGTGGTGCGGGGGGCTGTGGGCCCCCCTGGCTTCGGGCAATTGCGACCGCTGCGACCCCTATAGCTACGCCAGTGGCAATATCCCATTACCAGGACTGTTTCTACAGCCCTGGTTCATGGGACACAGATAGACATATATACATATAAATGTCTATCTGTCTGTCGGCCTGTCTATCTAATCTGTCTATCTATCTATCTATCTATCTATCTATCTATCTATCTATCTATCTATCTATCTATCTATCTATCTATCTATCTATCTATCTATCTATCTAATCTGTCTGTCTATCTATCTATCTATCTATCTATCTATCTATCTATCTATCTATCTATCTATCTATCTATCTATCTATCTATCTATCTATCTATCTATCTATCTATCTATCTATCTATCTATCTAAAACATCCAAAAGTCCAGTAGCACAGGCAGCTTGTTGGTGCAGGCCCTGGGGAATAGACACTCGTCCCATATATATAACCAAAGAATCAGGCAACACTCCGTAGTTCAAGTGAAAATAAGGGGGTACTTTATTACCCTCAGTGCCAGACAGAGTGCTGCCTGATTCTTTGGTTATCTATCTAAGGGGATACTTCCCTTTACAACAACTATATTGCTTGTAAAATAGTTTTATGCTCGAGTTACATAAAAAAAAAAAAAAAAAAAAATTACACCTCATTGATTTCTCGAGAAAGCAATCATGGCGAGTGGGAAGGAGATGTCGGGGAAAAAAGTTGCTTGCGCAAAACTGAATCTTTGCAGGAGAATCGAGCTATGCCTCTGACCAGGTCTCGCCCACTTTAAAGAAGCTCTGTAACCACATTATACGTGCCCTCTATCCTACCTAATGTGATAGGCGCTGTAATGTAGATAACAACAGTGTTTTTTATTTTGAAAAATGATAAAGTTTGAGCAAGTTATGAGCAATTTTAGATTTATGCTAATTACTTTCTTAATAGACAATTGGGCGTGCTTTTACTTTTTTAACAACTGGGCGTTGTAAAGAGAAGTGTATAACGCTGACCAATCAGCGTCATACACTTCTCTCCATTCATTTTTAGCAGTACTCGCAACACAGCGTGATCTCGCGAGATCACGCTGTGCAGTCACATACTTCCATATTAACTTTACTCAAGTGTCTTGGGAGTGAATAGACATCACCTCCAGCCCGGACGCGATGCCTACTCATCACTCCTGACACTTCGGTAAAGTTTCTGTGGATGACAGCACACGCAATCTCGCGAGATCTAAAATTGTGCATAACTTGCTCAAAATTGATTGTTTTTCAAAATAAAAAACACTGTTGTTATCTACATTACAGCGTAATTACAGCGTAATGTAGGAGATAGGGCACTTATAATGTGGTGACAGAACCTCTTTAACCGATGCTTGTTTCTCCAACGACATTATCTGGGGTGGTTAACGAAACGGCCCCTTAGGGTGTGTTTTGTGAGACCTGGCATAGTTTTATAACATATACTTTCTTTCTGGAAACTCTTGTCTCCTAGCATGACCTTTCTCAAACGAAATGCTATAAAAGCAGATATACTCGTACTACCATGGAAACTGTGTAAAATCATATGCCCTAACTAACAGATGTGTTATTTTTACCACCTAACATACTGTATTAAACATAAATTTACAAATATAAACTCAGCAAATAATATGTGGAGCTTATAGAAAGGGCTGCTAATTTACACACACACACACACACACACACACACACACACACACACACATACACACACACACACACACACACACACACACACACATGCTGTATGAGCGTTTTATCAGTGATTTTTTGAGGAAAGATATTTTTTCTGGACTTCCTGTCCCTAATTCTATTGAGACAAACTATAGGCCTCTTCTTGTTTTATAAAAACACCAGAAAAAGTAGGATACAAAATGTAAGGACGGCCATTGTATGCACTGACCTATGGCAGCCAAAGGCTTAATGAAGTTGTTTACTTACTTCTCATATAACTTTTTTTAACGGCTATGTACACCTTTGAAATCATTTGAAATGTTACATTTAATAAAAATATCTATCTTTGTGTTTGGTGCAACTTTCTAAATACTTTTTATTAAAAATAGTTTTTACTTTTTGAGATACTGCTGCTTTGAATCCTGTATACAAGGCAGTTGTATCTGAGACCTGAATCCGTCAGGTCAGCGGCACTGACAGGTTCTGTGTCAGCGGGTCCTGCGTGTCTCTGACACGCAGGATCCACCTGTCATCGATCACACCTAAGTTATGATGCAAATGAATGGGGATGAACGATCATAGTAACGATCATTCGTCCCCATACTTAATAATCATTGCTGCTCATAAATGGAGCAAAGGAGCGCCAATCAACAAGCTGTATAGAAGGTGGTTAAACACAGGCGATATCTGCCTATGCAAAACAACCTTAACAAGCGCCAATCGACAATACAGCTTGTCGATTGGCACTCATTTGCTACATTCAAATATGAGCCGTCACACAGCTGCATCGACAGAAAAATAAAAAAGTAGCTCTCAGAATATAACGACACAATGCAAATTTTGTTTTTAATAAATTATTTTCATTTTGTAAAAGTAGTACATTATAAAAAATATATATATATAAATCGTACTGACCCACAGAATAGAAAATAACATGTAGTTTGTAACGCACAGTGAACTTTGTAAAAACTAAACTCAAGACACTTTGGCAAAATTTCATTATTTATAATTCCACTGCCCAAGTTTATTTTTTAAAGTTACTCAATGCATTATATAGTATTAAAATGTACTTTGTAATTAAAATACAATTTGTCCCACAAGAAACAACCCCTCTTTCAGCTATGTGGACAAAAAAAAAAAAAAAAAAGATATGGCTCTTGGAATGCGAAGATAAAAAAATAAAAAATAAATTAAAAATAGTTTTTTCCTTAAAGGGGGTTTCCAGCACCTATATCAAGAACGGGGTCTCCCGAGCCCCGTCTCGTCTTTCGCTGCTTCTATCTTCTCAGATTGTTTCTACACAGCGCTCAATGAGCGCTGTCTATAGAATAGAGGCGACGGCAGCGCCTATATTGGTCCCGGTGATGCCGTTAGTGGCAGTCTGCTGCTGGGTCTAACTAGACCCAGCACAGCCCTATTAGTGACAATAGTCACTATAAGAGGGCTGATTTCCCCTGTAACTGGGGCTGTGCAGCCCCAGTTACAGTGGAAAGACATAGTGTAAAAGAAGAAAAAAATAAATAAAGTCCCACCAAGGGCCTTTTCTGACCTTTAAGAGACATACCATAATAAAAAAAATAAAAGTAAAATAAATGCAAAAAAATTAATAGTGTATACACATAAAATACCCACCCAAAATAAACGTCATCCCCCGCCAATCATTTTCGTAACACTAGTCCTAAATTAGCCTATCTAATTACCCTAAAATAGGCATGAAATATATAAAAATTTATGGTAGGCAGTGATGATCACAAATAAAACTTCTATTTTAGGACAAAACTATAAAATTACCAGAAAAAAATTTGCTGAAATATAAAAAAGCATACTTTTGGTATTATTATTTTCAAACTTTAAGCATAGAAATTATAAAATAGCAAAAATGTTGTGTATAAAAATGATAAAAAAGAAACCTGCATTGTCTATGAAAAAAAAATTGCAAAAATCACGTTGCTAGCGCAACAAACAAACAAATTATAGCCGTTTAACCCCTTTAGGACGCAGCCTGTTTTGGCCTTGTGGCACAGCCGATTTTTTCAAATCTGACATGTGTTACTTTATGTGGTAATAACTCCGGAATGCTTTTACCTATCCAAGCGACTCTGAGATTGTTTTCTCGTGACATATTTTACTTTATGACAGTGGAAAAATTTGGTCGATAAATTCAATATTTATTCGTGAAAAACACCAAAATTTAGAGAAAATTTGCAAAAATGTGCATTTTTCTAAATTTAAATGAATCTGCTTGTAAAACCGATAGTAATACCACATAAAATAGTCACTAGTTACCATTTCCCATATGTCTACTTTATGTTTGCATCATTTTTTGAACATCCTTTTATTTTTCTAGGACGTTACAAGGCTTAGAACTTTAGCAGCAATTTCTCACATTTTCAAGATGATTTCAAAAGGCTATTTTTACAGGGGCCAGTTCAGTTCTAAAGTGGTTTTGAGGGCCTTATATATTAGAATACCCCAATAAATCACCCCATTTTAAAAACTGCACCCCTCAAAGTATTCAAAACAGCATTCAGAAAGTATTTTAACCCTTTAGGCGTTTCACAGGAAATAAAGCAAAGTAGAGGGGAAATTTCTCTTTTTTCTGCCATGTTAAATACCTTTGTGTCAAAAAAGACAAAAGTATAGAAGGTATGATACTCTTTTTTCTGGCCAAATTCATTTGTAATAAAAAAAAATTGTGTAACACAGAAGGTTTTACCGGAGAAATGCAACTCAATATTTATTGCCCAGGTCCTGCAGTTTTTAGGAATATCCCACATGTGGCCCTAGTGCGGTAATGGACCGAAACTTCGGCCTCAGAAGCAAAGGAGCACCTAGAGGATTTTGGGGCCTGCTTATTTTTAGATTATATTTTAGGCACCATGTCGAGATTGAAGAGGTCTTGTGGAGCCAAAACAGTGGAAACTGCCCAAAAGTTACCCCATTTTGGAAACTAGACCCCTCAAGGAATTTATCTAGGGGTATAGTTAGCACTTTAACCCAACAGGTATCTTGCTATATTTATTGGAGTTAGTCTGTGAAAATGAAAATCTACTTTTTTTCTGAAATAACATAGACATTTTTAATATTTACAAGGAATAAAGAAGAAAATTCACCACAACATTTGTAAAGCATCTTCTCCCAATTACGGAAATACCACATATGTGGTAATAAACTGCTGTTTGGACCCACGGCAGCGCTCAGAAGGCAGGGAGCGCCATTTGGATTTTGGAGCACAGATTTTGCTGGATTGGTTTTTAGTGCCATGTCACGATTGCAACGCCCTGGAAGGAACAAAATAGTTGAAACACCCCAAAAGTGACCTCATTTTGGAAACTAGACTCCTCAAGGAATTTTTCTAGGGGTTTAGTAAGCATTTATACCACACAGGTCTTTTGCAGAATTTAGTAGAATTAGGCCGTGAAAATGAATATAAACATTTTTCTCCACTAAAATGTTGAATTTTTTCATTTTCACAAGGAATAAAGGAGAAAAAGTCGCCCTAAATTTGTAATGCAATCTCTCCCGAGTACGACAATACCCCACATGTGGTAATAATTTTTTTTTTAATAGAAATTAATTAACCTTTGCAGGACTGATCCTTTTTTGCTTTTCCATTTTAGTTTTTCACTCCCCGCCTTCCAAACGCCATAACTTTTTTATTTTTCCATGAATTGAGCGGTGTGAGGGCTTATTTTTGGCAGGACGAGCTGTAGTTTTTATTGGTACCATTTTTTGGTAGATGCAAATTTTTGATCACTTTTTATTACATTTTATTTAGAGCTTTGGTGGCCAAAAACAGTGATTTTGGCGTTTTAAATTATTTATTTCTTACGGCGTTCATAATTCGCTATAAATGAAAATTGTACTTTATTCTGCGTGTCGGTACGATTACGGCGATACCATATATATATAGTTTTTTTTATGTTTTGCAGCGTTTGCACAATAAAATCACTTCTTTATAAAAATAATTTATTTTCTGTGTCACCATATTCTGAGAGCCGTAACTTTATTATTTTTCTGTCAAAAAAGCGGTCTAAGGGCTTGTTTTTTGCGGGACGGTTGTAGTTTTTATTGGTACTATTTTCGGGTACATGCGAGTTTTTGATCACTTTTTATTCTACAGGGTGGGCCATTTATATGGATACACCTAAATAAAATGGGAATGGTTGGTGATATTAACTTCCTGTTTGTGGAACATTAGTATATGGGAGGGGGGAAACTTTTCAAGCTGGGTGTTGACCATGGCGGCCATTTTGAAGTCGGCCATTTTGTATCCAACTTTAGTTTTTTCAATGGGAAGAGGGTCATGTGACACTTCAAACTTATCGAGCATTTCACAAGAAAAACAATGGTGTGCTTGGTTTTAACGTTACTTTATTCTTTCATGAGTTATTTACAAGCTTCTCTTTGTTTACAGCCATTGACATGTCGCAGAGGTTAACACGTGAGGAGCGGATAGAAATTGTGTTTATGTCTGGTGAACGCAGTACCCGGGTCATTGCAGCTGATTTCAATGCAAGACACCCTACGAGACCACCCATCTCCCATGCTACAGTTTGCAAACTGCTTGCCAGGTTTCGTGAAACTGGTTCAGTGTTGGATTTGCCCAAATGTGGACGCATGAAAACTGTCACTAATGAAGAACCATCAGTGGCTGTCCTAGCTTCATTCAGCAAGAGCCCACAGCGTAGCACTCGCAGCATCTCAATGAGGATGACCCAGATCAGCGCACTGAATTTGCAGAATGGGCAAAACAAAAATTGGAATAGGACCCTCAGTTTACACAGAACATTTTGTTCAGTGATGAGGCAAACTTTTATTTGAATGGTGAAGTTAACAAACAAAACCACCGCTATTGTTCTGACACTAACCCACATTGGATAGATCCCTGCAAGACTGTTGGAACACAAAAATTGATGGTATGGTGTGGTATATGGGGTACAAAGATAGTGGGGCCATTCTTCATCAATGCAAACCTCAAGGCCATGAGATATCTGAAATTGCTACATGATGATGTGTTTCCCTCTTTATGCACTGAAGCTGGCACGTTCCCTGAGTTTTTCCAGCAAGATGGTGCACCACCCCATTATGGGTGTCAAGTCCGAGCATTCCTAGATGAACAGTTTCCTGGAAAATGGATTGGTCGTCGTGGGCCAGTTGAATGGCCCCTAGGTCTCCCGATCTGACCCCCTTAGACTTTTATCTTTGGGGTCATCTGAAGGCAATTGTCTATGCTGTGAAGATACGAGATGTGCAGCAACTGAAACTACGGATACTGGAAGCCTGTGCTAGCATTTCTTCTGCGGCTTTGCTATCAGTGTGTGAAGAGTGGGAGAAGAGGGTTGTATTGACAATCCAACACAATGGGCAGCACTTTGAACACATTTTATAAGTGATCAGAAACTTGTAAATAACTCATGAAAGAATAAAGTAACGTTAAAACCAAGCACACCATTGTTTTTCTTGTGAAATTCTCGATAAGTTTGATGTGTCACATGACCCTCTTCCCATTGAAAAAACTAAAGTTGGATACAAAATGGCTGACTTCAAACCCTGTACATGCGGAGATCGCAATCGAGCCCCGCATGTAACGGGTTAATTGCCTAAATCAGCGGCAATGAGCCGCTGATCGGCAACCAGTGGAGTGTCAGCTGTCAGGGACAGCTGACCTCCCGGTTCTCGATGCACACTGTCGCCAACACTGTCACAGACACTGTCATCGACAGTGTGCATCGCGAACGGCAGTGGCGTCCTGTCACTCTGACAGGAAGTCTATCAGGAGGCTGATCCTGATAGGCTTCCGTACATGGCAGACATGGAGGCCATTACTTGGCCTCCGATCGCCATGCTAGCCATCTGCAAACCTCACGATTTCATCGTGAGGTCTGCCGATGAGCTAGAAACCCCTGAATGCGGTGATTGCAATCGATCACCGCAATCAAGGGGTTAATTGCCGAAATCAGCAGAAATAAGCTGCTGATCGGCATACAGTGGAGTGTCAGCTGTCAGGGACAGCTGGCCTCCCGGTTCCCGGTGCACACTGTCGCCGACAGTGTGTACCGGGAACCACGCAGTACCCCACGCAGTAACTGTACGTCCCTGTGCCTTAAGACACTGGCCACATGGACGTACACAGGGCCGCCATCAGGGTGGTATTAGGGGTACTGGTGTGAGGGGCCCGGCCAAACCTAATTGAAAGGGGGGCCCGGCAACTGCCGCGACTTGCCATTGGTAGAAAAAAACGGGCCCCTGCAATGGGGCCCGTTTTTTTCACCACAGAATGTCGTGAGCTGCGGGCCCCCCTCTCATCATGGGGGCCGTCGAACCGCCCGCGCGCGCACAAGGAACCTCCCGCGAGCGCGCACAAGGAACCTCCCGCGCGCGCGCACAAGGAACCTCCCGCGCGTGCGCACTCGCGAGCGTCCGCGAGCACGCATCCACGAAAGCCCGCACTCCAGACCGCTCGCGCGCGCACCCGCGAAAGCACGGAAGCGCGCACCCGCAATCGCCAGCGCGCGCACCCGCGAACGAAGCGCGCGCAGCCGCGGACACAACTTACCTGGAGCCTGGCTGGAGGTGAAGGACTGGACGTCTGGACCGAAGACATCGCCTGAAGAGGACTGGAGTGGGAGCCAGCAGCTCTTCAGACAAAATGAGTAAAGTGTCTGAAAGTGCTGTTTATGTATGGCCCTGTTCACACAGAGTATTTTGCAGGCAGAAAAAAATCTGCCTCAAAATTCCTTACAGAATTTTGAAGCAGATTTTGACCTGCCCACACTATCTTGCCGCGTTTTTTTGCTGCATTTTTTTACCGCGGCGATTGAGGACAGCAGACAAAAAACGCAGCGAAAAATGCATTTTCTGCCTCCCATTGATTTCGTTGGGAGATCAGAGACGGAACCGCGGCAAGAAAGGACGTGCTGCTTTTTCTTTTTTCCGCGACTGGTTCCCATTGATTTCAGATTAAATCAATGGGAGGCGGTTCTGGAAGTTGTTTAGTGCTGATTCTGACGCAGTGTCCGAGTCAATATCAAGGCCCAAAAACTCTGTGAACTGGGCCTTATTGTTAGGGCTTATTCAGACGAACGTGTAATACATCCGTGCAACACGCGTGATTTTCACGCGCCTCGCACGGACCTATGTTATTCTATGGGGCCGTGCGGACTGTCAGTGATTTTCATGCAGCGTGTGTCCGTGTGTCTGCTGCGTAAAACTCACGACATGTCCGATATTTGTGCATTGTTCGCGCATCACGCACCCATTGAAGTCAATGGGTGCGTGAAAATCACGCCCAGCACTTCCGCAGCAGTATAAACTATGAATGAAAACAGAAAATCACCACGTGCTACAAACATACAAACAATGTCATAATGATGGCGGCTGCGCGAAAATCACCTAGCCACGCATCATACGCTGCTGACACACGGAGCTGTTATGGACCTTTTGCATGCACAGAACGCCACGTTTTTTGCGCACGCAAAAAGCACACGCTCGTGTGAATCCGGCCTTAGGGTAGGAACACACTAAGCATGAACACTGCGGATTTTATGCAACACATTTTATTGTGGAAAATCCACAGCGTATCGCAGTCGCAGCAGAGGGGATGAGATTTGAACAAATTTCATCCACACGCTGCAAAAAAAATGGACCTGCAGTGTGGCTTTTTAATCCGCAGCATGTCAATTTATTCTGTGGAATCGCTGCTCCTCTGTTGCGGAAATGCTGCGGTTCTGCCGCAAAAATCACAAATGAGAAAAAAAAAGGTACTTTTTTAAATTGATAAAAAAGTTTAGACTTACCCCGGCCGTAGTCCTGGTGACGCGATCCTCTATTCTTAGCGCAGCTCGGCCTCCTGTCATGACGTTTCATCCCATGTGACTGCTGCAGCGGTCACATGGTCTACAGCGTCATCCCAGGAGGCGGGGCTACGTTCAGAAGAGAGAGACGCGTCACCAGGACTACGGCCGGGGTAAGTCTAAACTTTTTTTTCCCTGCAGGATTCCCGCAGCGGACAAGCCTCACCAAACCTGCGCCACTATTTGGTGCGGTTTTGCAGGCAGAATTCCCTCCGGCTACCGGGGCGGATAAGCTGTGTAGTTTTACTCAGCATATCCGCCTAGTGTGTCCCTTATGATGTCGCTCCTGGAGCTGCTGCCGGTCTCTAAATAGGCAGTTGGTCCAGTAGAATTTGGAATTATTTTTTTTTGTGAACCAGCTTAAAAAAATACAAAACTTTTGTGTTAGGGCCTGTTCACATCACCGTTCGCTTCCGCTCCGGGGTTCCGTCTGAGGTTTCTGTCGGGTGAACCCCGCAACGGAAAGTGAAAGTGACAGCACAGCTTCCGTTTCAGTCACCATTGATCTCAATGGTGACGGAAACATCGCTAATGGTTTCCGTTCGTCACCATTCCGGCTGGTTTTCGGACGGAATCAATAGCGCAGTCGACTGCGCTAATGGTGACGGAAATGGAAGCTGTGCTGTCACTTTCACTTTCCGTTGCAGGGTTCACCCGACGGAAACCTCAGACGGAACCCGGAACGGAAGCCAACGGTGATGTGAACAGGCCCTAACACAAAAGTTTTGTATTTTTGTAAGCTGGTTCACCAAAAAAAATAATTCCAAATTCTACTGGACCAATTGCCTATTTAGAGACCGGCAGCAGCTCCAGGAGCGACATCATAAGGGACACACTAGGCGGATATGCTGAGTAAAACTCCACAGCTTATCCGCCCCGGTAGCCGCAGGGAATTCCGCCAGCAAAACCGCACCAAATAGTGGCGCAGGTTTGGTGAGGCATGTCTGCTGCGGGAATCCTGTAGGGAAAAAAAAGTTTAGACTTACCCCGGCCGTAGTTTAGGTGACGCATCTCTCTCTTCTGAACGTAGCCCCGCCTCCTGGGATGACGCTGTAGACCATGTGACTGCTGCAGCGGTCACATGGGATGAAACGTCATGACAGGAGGCCGGGCTGCGCTAAGAATAGAGGATCGCGTCACCTAAACTACGGCCGGGGCAAGTCTAAACTTTTTTATAAATTTAAAAAAGTGCCTTTTTTTTTTTTTTCTCATTTGTGATTTTTGCGGCAGAACCGCAGCATTTCCGCAACAGAGGAGCAGCGATTCTGCAGAATACATTGACATGCTGCAGCTTAAAAAGCCACACTGCAGGTTCATTTTTTTTGCAGCGTGTGGATGAGATTTGTTCAAATCTCATCCCCTCTGCTGCGACTGTAATACGCTGCAGATTTTCCACAATAAAATGTGTTGCATAAAATCCGCAGTGTTCATGCCTAGTGTGTTCCTACCCTAAGGCCGGATTTACACGAGCGCGTGCTTTTTGCGCGCGCAAAAACGTGGCGTTTTGCGCATGCAAAAGGTCCATAACAGCTCTGTGTGTCAGCAGCGTATGATGCGTAGCTGCGTGATTTTCGCGCAGCCGCCATCATTATGACACTCTGTTTGTATGTTTGTAACACGTTGTGCTTTTCTGTTTTCATTCATAGTTTATACGGCTGCGGAAGTGCTGGGCGTGATTTTCACGCACCCATTGACTTCAATGGGTGCGTGATGCGCGAACAATGCACAAATATCGGACATGTCGTGAGTTTTACACAGCGGACTCACGCTGCGTGAAAATCACGGACAGTCTGCACGGCCCCATAGAGTAACATAAGTCCGTGCGAGGCGCGTGAAAATCACGCGCGTTGCACGGATGTATTACACGTTCGTCTGAATAAGCCCTAACAATAAGGACCAGTTCACAGAGTTTTTGGGCCTTGATATTGACTCGGACACTGCGTCAGAATCAGCACCAAAAAACTTCCAAAACCGCCTCCCATTGATTTAATCTGAAATCAATGGGAGCCAGTCGCGGAAAAAAGAAAAAGCAGCACGTCCTTTCTTGCCGCGGTTTTGCCTCTGACCTCCCATCTAAATCAATGGGAGGCAGAAAATGCATTTTTCGCTGCATTTTTTGTCTGCTGTCCTAAATCGCCGCGGGCAAAAAACGCGGCAAGATAGTGTGGGCAGGTCAAAATCTGCCTCAAAATTCGGTGCGCGGTTCCAGGCGGTTGTCGGTGCGCATGTGCGGGAGTTTACGGATGCGCGCGATCGGTCGCACGGGCGGCGGTGTTTGACGGCCCCCATGCTACCCAGGGCCGCCATCAGGGGGGGTATTAGGGGTACTGATGTGAGAGGCCCGGCCAAACCTAATTGAAAGGGGGGCCCGCAGCTCATGACATTCTTTTGGTGAAAAAAACAGGCCCCATTGCAGGGGCCTGGTTTTTTTCTAACAAAGGCAAGTCGCGGTAGTTTGCCGGGCCCCCCTTTCAATTAGGTTTGGCCGGGCCTCTCACATCAGTACCCCTAATACCCCCCCTGATGGCGGCCCTGGGTACCATGATATAGTGCTGGACGGAGTACCGTTAACAGGCGGTGCCACGGTAGGGGGGCCCAGAAAATTTAGCTGTAGGGGGCCCTGAAATTCCTGATAGCGGCCCTGGACGTACAGTTGCGTCCTGGTGCGCCTAGGGGTTAACCAACACATGCTAAAAATGGCTAAACTGTGTTTAGTCCTGACGGCTCAAAATAGCCCGGTCCTGAACAGGTTAAAAGTAACAGGATAAGATGACAGACAAATATAAATTCTCGGTTGAATGTTCTATTACTACTATGTATTTCTTGCCCCATACTGTATATATGTTTTTAGATGATAACATTATTTTTGATTATAACTCACATTTAAGCCTTTCTTAATAGGTCTTATTGATAACATTTAGTGCCCTGTGTCATGTTACCATTTTGTAAATGTTTTTGCTAGGAGGATAATCTCTATATTATATCTCTAATTAACCGGTTAAGGACTAGGCTGTTTTACAGCTAAATGACAAGAGGAAATGTCACAATTTTGCTATGCGCTTCATTAGATGATTATAACTCTGCAGGTGAATAAAGTTAATCTTTGAATTTGACATTCTTTTTAAAGGACAGATAGGGCTTTGTTTTAGTGGCATTTGTAAGTATACATCATTTTTATTTTTTTCTCTAAAGTGGGCAAAATTGGAAAAAAATACAAGAATTTAGCAATTGCGTCAGTTTATGCTAGCATTTTTCACACACAGTATAGAACACGGACAAAATTAATCTCCTTTCACATTCTTCCACTTCTCCCGTGCATGGGGATACCAAATACGTGTGCTTTATTTACTATGCAGGCATGTGCCAGGGCTTGGCATAAAAGGAGGCTTTTTGGCCTGTTCGGTCCAGGAATTCTGCACTTGATTTATAGCAGCATACTGTATTCTGGGGGGCCTAATGCTGCTGAAACATTAGAAACACCCCATAAATGGCTTCATTCACACAAGTAGACCCCACAAGGTTTTCTTCAAGGGGTTTATCATATTTCTAGAAAGTCCAGTTTTCTTCTGAAAGTTTCTTGAATAAGATGGAACAAAATAAAATTAGCACGAACAAAATTCATCTCCTTTCACATTCTGCCACTTCTCCTGTGCATGGGCATACCAAATATGTGGGCCTTATTTATCACACAGAGATCTAGGACGGCTTACGATAGAAGAAGCTTATTTCACAAATCGCCTTTTTTCAAAGCTGATTTTACAAAAATCAGCAGAGTTTCTATAACACTTTCAAAATATCTGCTCTTGAAGCAGAGATCCCAAAATATTCATCTAGGGGTATAATGGGAATTTATATTTTGGGTTTCCTAAAATAAGAAATTGCAGTTTTATGCAAATGGAACTCCCCAGCAGATGAACTTTAGAAAATATGCAAATATGACATCCACCCCCCACCCATCCCCTCCCTCACCCTTGGAGTAAAATCAGGGGAAAATAAAAATTTAATGTAGGGCAAATAAATTTTCAACTACTTAACTAAAATCTAATAATTCAGAACAGTGTGGTATTTTTTAAAACATGGGTGAATGCACAGGCCTGGTTGTGAGGGACATGAGGGACAGAAATATCGGGAATCTTTGCACTTTTTCTGGGGGTTGCTTCTAGTTGGTGTTGGGGGAATGCGAGTGATGAAATGTCTTTCAGTCAGTCGTTTGACATCCTCAGACTGGGGTAATTCTCTCGTGTTCTGAACATCAAATATGAGGCCTTCGATAATTTTCTCCTGGAAATCCAGGTATGTGTCTCTGCCTCTGTTTTTGTTTATATTGTGGATTGCCACCTGTAGAAGATAAATGGCCACTTTTTGTACCAGGTTTTTGTTTTGCGTTTCACTAAATAGGGTTGCAAAACCTGGTCGCTTATACCCCCCCATGTACTTGTTATATTCGGACACGCTCACTGGTTTGTGCTTGTCCGATGATGCCCCCCTTTCCCTCACTGCCACTGTTCCTGCGGTATGAATCGTGCTTAGCCCATATACATCTTTGCGATCCCTGTACTTGACCGCCAGCAATTCCTCAGATGCATAAGCACAGGAGTCCCCCTTTAACATGCGCTTCCCCACTAATTGCTGCGGAAAACCAATTCAGTTTTTCGCATGGTACCACATGCGCCAGTACTTGCAGCATGTAAATGCCTAAACAGGGCCACACTAGAATAAAAATAGTCGCAGTACAGGTGGTACCCCTTGTGAAGCAGAGGCTGCATTATCACCCACACAATTTTGCTGCTAGTGGAAAGATCAGGGGGGCATCCAGGAACATTTATTGTGCGGTCCCGTCCTTCATAAATTCTGAAGGCGGTAGTATATCCTGTCCCACTTTCACACAGTTTATAGAGCTTAACGCCATATCTTGCCCCTTTGGAAGGTAGATATTGGTGAAATCTTTGTCTTCCATGGAAGTTGAGGAGGGATTTGTCCACACTTACATTCTGCTCAAGGGTGTAGAGTTGCAGAACTAAATTATTGAGGGAATTTATTAGCAGTCTTATTTTGAACAACCGATCACGGTTTGCATCAGTACTTGGGGGGGCCTGTGCGATGTAATTGAAGTGGAGGAACCTCATTATTGCTTCATAACGAGACCTGGGCATTACTGCAGAATACACTGGGGTGGCTTGTGTGGATCTTGTTGACCAGTAAGACCTAATGGAGGGCTTTTTTACAATGCCCATATTTAGGGTGAGCCCCAAAATTTTCTTTAATTCCTGCAAATCGGTGGGCGTCCAATCTCTGGCATGGGTGGATAAAGGTTTCTGTCTCACATACTTAGCAGCACATAAATTTGTTTCGTGGACAATGATATTTAGGAGGTTGTCTGTAATAAATAAATGAAAGTAATCCATTTGGACAAAATTTGCGTTGTCCACAGTTATGCCAGGAGTGGCAGTAAATCCGTGGATTCTAGGCCCAAAAGATGGAGCAGGTTCCCATACAAGAGCCTGAACTAGAGGGACCAGGCTGTCCTGTGCTACAGCGCTACTGGGCCCTGCGCTTTCATGTTCCACTGTTTCTACTGCGTCAGGGATAACGTCCCCTGAAGATGAACCTGAAGTGACGCTATCATCGTCACTGCCTAAAACAGGTTCCAACTCTGACGCCATCTCTGATGCGGTCTCAGACTCTGACCACAGCATGGCGTATGCCTCCTCAGCACTAAACAACTTCCTCGCCATAGTGTCACTAACACTAACTAAACAAACAATAATTTTTTTTTTATATATATATATATTATAACAGATTATATATATAGATGTATCTAAATATATATATACACACAAACTAACTGGTATATATATATTCACACTACTGCTAATAAAAAAAACAAAAGGATATTGATATATACAGTGCCCACCAAAAGTTCCAGAACACCCCCATAACTTTTGAATGGCTCGAGGTAGAGGGTTGAAATTTGGTGGGATTTAATGGGGTCATAAAATCTAACAGTTAACGCAAAAAAAATATTACCCCCACCTCCTTGGGGGAGGTGGGGAGGTCGGGGGCAGCAAAATCTTAAGTGGCACGGGGGGTCGAGTGGGGGCTCATTTGAAAGCTCTTTTCAATACAAAAACAATGCCGCAATCAATTTTGAGATAGGATTTTTTTCGCTGAGATATTTAAACTTTCAAGTTATCATCTTCATTATTGTATAGATTGTATAGATAGATAGAAATCCATCTGTACAGAGAATGTATTATAGCGTAACACTATATTTTTTTTCCACAGTATTCTTCTGGCAGCAATTCTCTCTAAGTGTCTTCTTCTCCTCACACTGAAACAATGTGTGAGGAGAAGAAAAGAGGCAGGAGATTTGCTGCCAGAACCTTCAAAATAAAAACAAATGTGATCTCTGTGTGTTTTCACAGCGATCACATCTTCAGGGACCATCAGATTGGTCCCTGATACTCTGCCCAGTGCCCAGAGCTGTTGGTAACAGCGTGGGCACAGGGCTGTGTGCACGCGATTGCGTACACACTATATTTTCCATTAAAATGCATGTGATCGCTGTGATTGGTTGTCACAGCGATCACATGTTCAGGGACCAAAAGATTGGCCCCTGACACTCTGCCCAGTGCCCAGGGCTGTTAGCAACAGCCAGCGCACAGGGCTGTGTGCACGCGATCGCGCGTGCACAGTCTCTGAAGTGCCGCCGTAGTTAGTCTATACGGCGGACTTCAGAGACCCTGACCGCTAAGCGTAAAAACACAGCCAGTGGTCGGGAACCTGTTAAGGCTAGGGCTATATGGAGACTTTGGCTGCAACACAGGTCATGCGTCCAACGATCGCTGTGTTTCACTGTGTACATCTCAAGTAATAAAAGTGAATGTAGGCAAGTTGTGACTTGCAAGTTGCCACAACAGTGATTTTACAGTCGCAAAAAATCCCAAAAGTTTGGAGTTCTTGTGGTGGTCACAGCAACTTGCGGATCACAATGCAGCCACATTCACTTATATTACTGCGATGTATGCAGAGCGACACAGTGATCCGCAAGAGAAATTGATATGCTGCAGATTGAGAATCCAAACTGCAAATCAATTTCCACACTTCTATTCTGCTTATTTTTTCCTCAACATGTGGATCAGATTTGTTCAAATCTTATCCTTTCTGCTACTACTGTAATCTGCTACTGTCAGAACAGAAAATGAAGTTGGAAATTTTGCAGTGTTTATGCTACTTGTGAACATGCCAAAAACTGATATGTGCTGGCTGGTATCACATCAGCCTCTGTCAGTGGCACCAGGGCTAAGAACAGACTTATGCATGTATATACCTGAGCAACAAGCTTCTTTGGGATCCTGTAGATTTGTAAAGGTTTTAGCGGTTTGCCATTATAGATTTGATCTGGACTGTTTCCTGACTCTGCCTTTATATTGCTGCCTGATCTTTTTTTATCATCTTTCATGAACTTTGCCAGCCATGACCTCGAATGTGTGCGACCTTGCTTCTGTTTATCAACACTGGCACGATGCTTCGGAGAAACCATCTGTATCCCATCAGCAGTCATGCGTGAAGACTACTCCGAGAATGCGATCTGAGGATTATCTAGCATAAGGTCCATACTCCATAGAGGGGCGTTTTAAGGTAAAGATTGCAAAATCCCTTAGGCTTTGTCCCCAGTTTAGCCCTAGCTAAATATAATAGTGACACAGTGAGTCCTTTCTTCTTTCTTCAGGTCTGATTCCGACAACTGAACACAATAGGCCAAGAAAGGTCTAAATGAGCCTCTATGGTATAAACAAAATAAGTTTGTCAGTATTCTCTCCGCCTAAGTAACCAGTAAATGCCGCAACCCACTTCTACTGAGGTCTTTGCATTGATTTTACATTATATGGACACATTTATTCCAACGCCCGTTTCCCCCTTAGAATGATAATATACTAGTTACTGTTTGTTATTCTGAGTGAGCATCAAATCAACTGCTGATTTGTGTATTCCTGGTGAGATTAAAATGTTTTTTATCCTTTTCGTCCATTTCTCAAAAGGAAGTCAACTATTTGCAGCACTATACTGAATATGTATTTAAGAAATGTCAGAAGTCCTACCAAGTCTTTTTCTATGGCATTTACAAGCATTTGAATAACACTGATGACTAAGCCTTGCCACTAACTATTATTATCTCCTGTTGTGTATAAGACCTTATTCACATGAGCGTAATTCACGTCCGTGTTACGCGCGTTAAAATAACGAACGTCACACGGAGCTATGAAATTCAATGGGGCCATTCAGTGTTTTTCACGCAGTGTGTGTCCGCTGCGTGAAACTCACTGCATGTCCTATTATTGTGCGTTTTTTGCGCATCACGCAGCCATTGAAGTCAATGGGTGCATGAAAATCATGGACAGCACACGGACGTCATAAGGATTCACGCAACAGTTGGTAAAGAAATGTTGAAAAAAAGAAAAACACCTCTTTCCGATTTATTTGCTGACATAAAAAACGCGTGACATACGGATGACATACGCGCGTAAAAAACGCAGACGCAAACAGTACATGGACGTCACACGGAATTACAATGCAAGAAAAACGCTTCGTTTTTTACGCGCACAAAACGGACACGTTCGTGTGAATAAGGCCTAAGTCTGACATATATAATCCATGCAACTATATACCACTGACCTGTCTTAATAGGGATTCCGATTTAAATTATTCCGTTTTTATCACTCTGTCCCGAGTAGCTGTGTCATAATAAAATGCTTTAATGACAATGTAAAGAATAAGTAAAAAACAGCAAATTAATTATCAGAATAGTTATAAAAGCTGAATTTATCAATTTAGGCTTGTACTACATCTATGGCATGGGCAGGGGCGTAGTTAACGGCTCATGGACCCTCGATGCAATTTTCTCATGGCTGACGGTCCGCAGCTTTCAGTTGCATCGCTGGGTCTCCTAACTGACTAACAGCACTAGCAGCCAGGGGCGTCACTAAGGACTCTAAGGACTTAAAATGTCAGGGGAAATAGCCCCAATACATATGTGTCCACCCAAAAAAAAATCTGTGTGTGTGTGTGTATAGGAGACAGCATAGCATATCTATAGCACTACGACCCTATAAACCATGGATAGGATTAGATACATTGGCTCAGCAGACAGTATCACACATGATAGGATTAAATATAAGGCCCAGTAGACAGTATCACACATGATGGGATTAGATACACAGCTCAGCAGACAGTATCACATATTATAGTATTAGATACAGTGGCTCAGCGGTCAGTATTACACATGATAGGATTAGAGATAGGGCCCAACAGACAGCAGTATCACACATGATGGGATTAGATACAGTAGCTCAGCAGACAGTATCACACATGATAGGATTAGATACAGTGGCTCAGCAGACAGTATCACACATGATTGAATTAGATATAGGGCCCAGCTTGCTGACATTGCGGCTCCAGCGCTGGACCCAGGAAAGGTAAGAATAGTAATTGTGTTAAGGATCTGCCAGGCACAGCTTCTGTATCCACGCCCAAAGGTAATCAGTCTGCACCTGCTTCTATGTCTGTGAGACTGACTCCATCTTCCACCACTCAGCATGGCAGGCTTAGGAGTGGGAGAGCCTATCACAGCCTGGCCAGACGGAGCTAGCTCCCGCCCTCTGTTTATTTATACCTGCCTTTCCTTTTCCTCCTTGCTTGTGATTCTTCTCTGTTGGTTTCCTGGCCCTGCTGCAGCTTCTTGAACTACTTGTCCCTGCTTCGTATTGACCCTGGCTTACTGACTACTCTTCTGCTCTGCGTTTGGTACCTCGTACACTCCTGGTTTGACTCGGCTCGTTCACTACTGCTCTGACTCGGCTCGTTCACTACTCTCCTGCTCTGCGTTTGGCACCTCGTACACTCCTGGTTTGACTCGGCTCGTTCACTACTCTCCTGCTCTGCGCTTGGCACCTCGTACTCTCCTGGTTTGACTCGGCTCGTTTACTACTCTTGTTGCTCACGGTGTTGCCGTGGGCAACTTCCCCGTTTCCCTTTGTTCTGTGTTTCCTTATCTGTTGTCTGTCGTGCACTTACTTAGTGTAGGGACCATCGCCCAGTTGTACCCCGTCGCCTAGGGCGGGTCGTTGCAAGTAGGCAGGGACTGAGTGGCGGGTAGATTAGGGCTCACTTGTCTGTTTCCCTATCCCTGTCATTACAAATTGTTTTGCTTTTTTATGTGTTACTAATTATTTTTGTGTGTTTGTGTTTTTTTACAAGTTCGGCTGTTGGACTACTTCGGATTCAAGGACTACTTCAATGACAGCATTTTTTTATTCTCAATAAAATGGTTAATGGGGGTTGTTTTTTTATTTCAATAAAATATTTTTTCTATGTGCTTGTATTTTTTTAAACTTTATTATTACCGCTTTAGTAATGGCCGCTGGCTGATTGACAACCTCAATTACTAAGGCGGGGCATAATGTTAGGAGGTGCAGAGGCTAACACTAACCCCCATTATTACCCCGGTACCCACCGCCACCAGGGATACTGGGAAGAGTCGGGTACGAACCAGCACCCGACCATCTGTAGTGATGGTCAGGCACCGGGGCGGCCGCAGGCTGGTAGTACTAGGCTGGGGAAGGCCAGGAACAGTGGCCCTTCCCACCCTGGTAATGCTGCCTGCTGCTGTTATGTTGTATCTGGCTGGTTATGAAAATTGGGGGGGACCCCACATCGTTCTTTCAAATTATTTTTTATTTATTTTTTTTTAAATGACGTGCGGTCCCCCCCATTTTTCATAACCAGCCAGATACAATAAAGCAGCAGGCAGCATTGCCAGGATGGGAAGGGACGCTGTTTCTGGCCTTTCTCAGCCTGATGATACCACTACAGATGGTGAAGTACTGGATCATACCCGGCTCTTCACAGCACCCCTGGTGGGGGTGGGTACCGGGGTAATAATGGGGGTTAGTGTTAGCCTCTGCACCGGCTAACACTAAGCCCTGCCTTAGCAATGGATGCTGTCAATCAGACGGTAGTAATATAGTTTTAAAAAAAAACACAAAGACATAGAAAAAATATTTTATTGAAATAAAAAAAAACACACAACCCTCATTAACCAGTTTATTGATAATAAAAAAAGCGGTCAACGAAGTAGTCCTGGAATCCGATGCAGTCCAACGACCGAACCTGTAAGAAAACACACAAAAAACGATTAGTAACACATGTGTTAGGCTTAGATACAGGGCCCATGTGTGATTCTGTCTGTGGGACCCTGTATCTAAGCCTACCACATGGTAGGCTTAGATACAGAGTCCAGCAGACAGTAATCTTATACAGTATAAGATTACTGTGTGCTGGGGCCCTATATCTAAACCTACCGTGTGGTAGGCTTAAATACAGGGCCCATCAGACAGGATCATACATGGGCCATGTATCTAAGCCTACCATGTGTTTGGCTTAGATAGACAGCATCACACAATCTGTGATCCTGTCTCATGGGCCCTCTAAGTCTGCTACATCGTAGGCTTAGAGGGGTTGTCCAGTCCCTAAAGATTGATGGCCTATCCTCAGGATAGGCCATCAATAGCTGATGTGTCGGGGTCCGACTCCCGGGAGCATGCCAATCAGCTGTTTTGAAGGGGCCGCAGCACTCGTACGAGAGCTGCTTCCCCTTCATTTCCCTTACTCGCTCACACTGTCAATCGCTGACACGGATTCACAGTGTGAGCAAGTGACCGGAATGAAGGGGAAGCAGCTCTCGTACGAGTGCTGCGGCCCCTTCAAAACTGCTGATTGGCCGGCTCCCCGGAGTCGGACCCCACTAATCAGCTTCAGCAGACAGGGATATTAATCTTACCCTCCTCTTCAGCCACGGCAGAAGTTCTGTCCTCACTGAGAAGGATCTGGGTGTACTTGTAAATCATAAACTCAATAACAGCATGCAGTGTCAATCAGCTGCTTCAAAGGCCAGCAAGATATTGTCGTGTATTAAAAGAGGCATGGACTCGCGGGACAGAGATGTAATATTGCCACTTTACAAAGCATTAGTGAGGCCTCATCTAGAATATGCAGTTCAGTTCTGGGCTCCAGTTCATAGAAAGGATGCCCTGGAGTTGGAAAAAATACAAAGAAGAGCAACGAAGCTAATAAGGGGCATGGAGAATTTAAGTTATGAGGAAAGATTGAAAGAATTAAACCTATTTAGCCTTGAAAAAAGACGACTAAGGGGGACATGATTAACTTATATAAATATATTAATGGCACATACAAAAAATATGGTGAAATCCTGTTCCATGTAAAACCCCCTCAAAAAACAAGGGGGCACTCCCTCCGTCTGGAGAAAAAAAGGTTCAAGCTGCAGAGGCGACAAGGCTTCTTTACAGTAAGAACGGTGAATTTATGGAATAGCCTACCGCAGGAGCTGGTCACAGCAGGGACAGTAGATGGCTTTAAAAAAGGGTTAGATAATTTCCTAGAACAAAAAAATATTAGCTCCTATGTGTAGACATTTTTCCTTCCCTTTTCCCTTCCCTTGGTTGGACTTGATGGACATGTGTCTTTTTTCAGCCGTACTAACTATGTAACTATGTAACTATGTAACTCTATCCAGGATCACGATGTTGTGCGCAGCGCAAAGCGTTGTGACGTCATGCGCTGCGCACAGCGCTGTGACGTCAGTACCTTCGCTGAACAAGGAAGGTAAGTACTGTCAGTTACTGTAGTAACAGGGGTTCGCAGCCCAAGTTACTATAGTAACTTTTTATTGATGTGGTGCGGGGGGGGGCCGCGGGCCCCCCTGGCTACGGGGCCCAGTCGCAATTGCGACCGCTGCGACCCTTATAGCTACGCCACTGGGCATGGGTCTCCACTGTCACTCTGGACCCTTGGAAGCAGATTATCCTGGCTTGTGGACAACCATTCTGTTGATTTGAGTATTCTCATAGATAATGTCCAAAACAGATTAAAAAGGACCTGTCAGCTCTCTTGACATGTCAACTTTACCGAAGTGTCGGGAGTGTGAATAGACATGGTCCTGGCTGGAGGCTATGTCTATTCACTCTCAATACACTTCAGTCAAGTTAATGTGGGTGTATGTGACAGCACAGCATGATCTCGCAAGATCTCTCTGTGCTGAGTACAGATAGACATGAATGGAGAGAAGTGTATGACGCTGATTGGTCAGAGTCATATACTCCTCTTTACAACGCCCACTTGGTCAAAAGGTAAAAAATGCCCAGTTAGGCATTAAGAAAGTCATTAGCAGAAAGAAAGAAAGAAAGAAAGAAAGAAAGAAAGAAAGAAAGAAAGAAAGAAAGAAAGAAAGAAAGAAAGAAAGAAAGAAAGAAAGAAAGAAATTGTGAATCTTCTTTTAGCAAACATTGAGTTTACAAAAGTCTTACCTTTTTAATGACAAACGTGATGCTACAACTAAAAATTCTAACACTTTGAATATGCATCCAAAATTTATAAAATCATTTTAAATAGTCTGAATTCTGTAAGAAACCACAAGGTGGCACTTCTGCTTTCAGTTACATATTGCAGAATCTGGTATTTTCAAAACAATAATTCATCTTTCCATGAGTTAAATCATACACTGAAAGTTATAATATATAGCAATGGTGAGCTACATGTCAATAATTTATATACAATACAGATGTAGCAAATTTTATCTTACAGAAATAGCAATTTATGTTTAGTTAGAATTTTCTAAGCCTCAGCTGCCCTGTATTAAGTATTAAAAACCATATATATTATATTTAGTGTTCAGACACCCAATATATTGAAACTTTAAATCATTTTACGGTGATTACAAATTTTTAAGAGCATAACTGAGATTCACAAATTGAATAGTACAGCATAGGATTATTAAGAAACAGTGACTACAATATGACAGGTTAATTTGATGATAGTACAATTTTATATATTACCCATTACTAATTACTCAGTTTGTATTGAAATGACAGTGTTGTTAATATCATTATTGCCATTCTTAAAATGATGTCAGTTATATTAAAGAGAAACCCCAAAAAGGCAATAGGAGTTCTAACAACGTAAAATAAAAGATTCATCACTAACCAGTGCCTTAGGACTTCACTTCTTAACATTCTTGGCATTTTGGAAAAGTACCACTCTACGCTGGTGCTTATGATAATGCTTCCTAACTCCCACCAGTCACCATTATCATCACAGATATTATTCATTATGTCCAGGCCATTATGGAGATTGATGTGGATCATGATATAACATTATCATGTCAGTGTTGCTTCATGTCAAAATTCTGACATGAGTGCTGTCAGTTAGCATTACAACAGTAGCTTTCCCATTGTCAGTATTACATTTCAAGCTCACATTATGCTAGTACTAACATGCTAAATCATTGCCACCCTAAGGCTAGAATATCAGGGCAACATGAAGTTGTGCATGAATCAAATAAAAATTGTCCCTTATTGAGAAAAAAGTTGCAAGTGACCATGTGATTACTGTATAGCAACTTTTTTAACCATGTTGAAAATTCTGTGTTATTCTCAAGGTTTCTTAGAGCGCACATAAACTTTCAGGTAACTTTTCAGAAAATGGAATGAGGAATAACACTAGTTCTGACCATTATATGATTCGTATATGGCATTTATCAGAAGTTTTCCCCTCGGCAAAATCTATTTCTGATTGTCAGTTTTCCCTGAACTCAGCTCTAGAGGGAGAGGAGACTGTGCTGCTATCATGTCTGTATTGAGAACCTGCTCCTCTATCTCTCATATATACACACATACAGAAGCAGCATCACCAGAATGGAGGACATCATACAGCAGTACTGAGCAGTGTAGATGATAATCCAGCACTGGGGTGACATATAACTCATACAAGTAGCTGCTACACATCTGTATGTCTCTCTCATCTCTGTCTCCCTCCAACAGCTTCCTCCACCTCATCTCCCCTCCCCTCTCCATAGACTTCTATGGGCAGCAGCTGTAACCTGATCTTTCAGTGTACGGATTACTGTGTACGGATTTTAGCAGTAAATTAAGTAAGTGAACAATTAAGGTGACAGGGGGGAGCAGAGAAGTCTAATAAATGGAGAAAGATGCGTTTTTCTCTAATAAGATATATTACAATATATTGTATTCACGTGTACTGTTTATTTATGGGGAAACAAAGTTTAATTACTTTTTAAGACTCCCATTCTTTTAGGAATAAAAGAGATATCAATATAAGTAGGGCCTAAAAAAACACACACTATTGTGACTAGGACCGGCTCCAGGTTTATGTGGGCCCTTGGGCGACAAAGACTTAGTAGGCCTCTTTCCCCCAACTCAAGGCGGCAGTAAAATGGCAAAAAATGTCACTTTGTGCCACCATATAGGCGTTAGCCCTGTTTATGCCCCCATATGGAAGTTAGGCCCCCCAGTTTGTACCCCCATAAATTTAGTGCCCTCTGTAGATAGTGCCACACAGCCCCCTTTCAGGTCTTTCCAACTAGTCTCCTTCCCAGGTAGTGCCCCACAACTCCCCTCCCTGGTAGTGCCACACAGCCCCCCTCTCATGTAGTGCCACACAGCTCCCACCTCCCAGGTAGTGCCAAATAAGCCCCCACCTCCCAGGTAGTGCCACACAGCACCCACCTCCCAGGTAGTGCCACACAGCACCCTCCTCCCAGGTAGTGTCACGCAGCCCCCTCCTCCCAGGTAGTGCCACACTGTCCCCTCCTGTTTCTGTACTATGTTAGTCTAATAATTGTAGGGGGTAATTTTTTCCTCAGAAAGGGGACTAATAAAGTTTATTTTTATGTTATTTTTTAAGTTATTTATTATTGATTAGTTCATTAGACACTATTGGTTTTGTGAATATAATTATTTTGTCTTGTGCTATAGATATATGCTCGGGATAAATATATAGGTTATAATTAGTCACTACTAGCACTCTGCCTGGGACTTCTGCTCTGCTCCTGACATCACTGTACATATATGGATAGTGATGTCCGGAGCAGAGCTGAAGTCCCGGGCAGAGCGCTAGTAAAGGCTCTGCTTCGGACTCCAGCTCTGGGGAAGCCCCTGATATCACTGTCCATATACGGCTAGTGATGTCAGGGGCAACCCCAGATCCAAAGTCCCGGGCAGAGCGCTACTAGCACTCTGTCTGGGACACTGCTCTTTTTCTGACAACACTGTCCATACATGGACAGTGACGTCAGGGGCTTCCCCAGAAACGGAGTCCCAGAGCAGAGCCGCTAGAGCTGCTTCTAGCGCTCTGCCTGGGACTCCTTCTCTCCCTCTGACATCACTGTCCATATATGGACAATGATGTCAGGGGCTTCCCCAGAGACAGAGTCCCAGAGCGAAGCCGCTAGCGCTCTGCCTGGGACTCCTCTCCTCCTGACATCACTGTCCATATATGATGCAGTGATGATTGGGCGCCCCCACGGGTAGTGGCCCCGGCACTTGCCCGGGTTCGCCGGGTGCTGATGCCGGCCCTGATTGTGACAGTCCCACAATAGAGAGAGACTACAAATACACATTCATACCCTATTGTGCCATTATTACAATAAATCTCAGCCTATCAATACACACCCTATTGACACATCAGCACAACATATTTAAGTATATAAATACATATTTTTGTACTAGCACACATCTTTACAATACAGCACAGGCAATCTATACACATATACAAATTTGGCAATTTCTACAACACACAATAGAGAACAGCTTATAAATTCACAAGCACTATTATGACTTCATCATAAAAATATAAAACATATAAATACACATATTATTATGACATAATCAAAATAGAGCCCAGACTATAAATACACACATTGTGACATCATCACAATACAGTGCAATAGTGACATCATATAAACACTATTGTGACATCATTTATATGAAAAAGTACTATTGTGAGTCAAGCCTTTATATAAACACAACCACATTTTAACACTAATATGCGGACTATAAATACACACTCATTAGTGTGACATTATCAAAATAGAGTATAACATATAAATAAACATAATTGCAATAGAGAACAGCCTGTAAATAAACTAACACACATAAACGATTGTGATATAATAATAGGATAGTGGGATTTTGAGAATAACACGTCAAAAATCAACCCTTGAAGCGGCGCTGGTTCCTTAGAGCGTAATTCACTGTTGGTTCCTAGTGTCGCATAGTGAAGAAACAGACACTGTGTAGGTCAAATAGTTTTTAATGGACACAGGTGATGCGTTTCGGAGCCGAACCGGCTTCTTCCTCAGGCAGTATCAGAAAATACTTTTTTGTCTGCTTCTTCACTATGTGACACTAGGAACCAACAGTTAATTACGTTCTAAGGGTATGTTCACACGCACTAATTACGGACGTAATTCGGGCGTTTTTGCCCCGAATTACGTCCGAAAATAGCGCCTCAATAGCGTTGACAAACATCTGCCCATTGAAAGCAATGGGCAGACGTTTGTCTGTTCACACGAGGCGTGTGTTTACGCGCCGCTGTCAAATGACGGCGCGTAAATAGACGCCCGCATCAAAGAAGTGACCTGTCACTTCTTAGGGCGTAATTGGAGCCGTTATTCATTGACTCCAATGAAAAGCAGCGCCAATTACGTCCGTAAGGGACGCGGCGTTCAAGCGCCTGCACATGTCGTTACGGCTGAAATTACGGGGATGTTTTCAGGCTGAAACATCCCCGTAATTTCAGCCGTTACGGACGCCCTCGTGTGAACATACCCTAAGGGATCAGCGCCACTTCAAGGGTTGAATTTTTGAGTTTTTTCACCTACACAAGTTGTTATTCTCACAATCCCACTATCCTACTAAGAACCGGTCCAATTTTTTGGTATCCGTTACGACCTGTGGCTTGCAGTTCTCTGACGTTTAACTACAAACTCAAAGTCTACATCTTCAGGAGTGTCATGCTCCTAACACAACATCACCAGGTGAGCATATTTATCACCACATCATCTATTTTACACCTTATGTAGGTAATGCCCTATGGTTGCGCCGGTTTGTATTCCCTTTTTCTTCTAGGTGATATAATAATAGAGCACATAAACTATTGTGACATTATCCCCATAGGGTGCTGCATATACAAACAAGTAATTTGACGATAGAGCACACTATCTGTTCTTTATAGCATTGCGACAGTACATCTAAGGCAGTGGTCACATCATGTTTGGTGTGCATGATAATCGTCTGCACTGGATGGTACTCCCAGCGCATATGCTAAAAGGGTCCATGGACCCATAGAGAAAGTCTGCTGCTCTTTCCTATATAGTCGGCCACTGCAAAAAAAACAATATACCACAGAGTACACTTTTATTTCTAGGTGGCGTATGTATAATGTATGCCATTGTATGGTATACAATGGCATATGTCAGAAATGTTCCCAGTGTATACCACAAATGTAGCCCTTTGACGTGATGTGAACAGAGCCTAATGCTCTTTAAGAGCATAATCTTTAAATAAACACACAAACTTGTGAAATCATTGCAATAGAGCTTGCTGTATAAACAAATAGAGGAACACACACACACTATAGTGACACTATTATAATAAAGTGCTGACTAAAAACACTCAAGCACACTATTTTGACATCAGTACCTCAGAGCACAGCCTATAAATACACACATTTATGTGAATTCTTGATGATACAGTGCACTCTATTAATATACACACATTTTGGTGACATAATCACAATAGAGCACAGCCTATAAACACACACATGCGTTTGTGATTTTATCAGTAGAAGTGCCAGCTCTAAATAAACACATGTTATTTTAACGTAATTACAATAGAGCACATGCTATAAGTAAACAGAAACACTCACTATTACGACATAATTACAATAAAGCAAAGCCTATAAAAACACAAAGAAATACAATTAAAAAGAATGAGTCAGAAAAGCTATTCTTATTTCAAAATGGTGCTAAATATAATTACATATTTATGGTATAGAAAATGGTGATTTTCAATGTAATAAAATGTTAAGATGGTTTTCTAAATGGTTAAAATTCTGCTCTGAGACTGTAAAACAAATTGTTTCTTAAAGGACATTTAAAGGCTGAAAGAGAATGTCTATTCATCTAATGTATGATTTTCCTGTAACCGAAAATGCAATCAATATTTTTATTTTATAAATAAAGTCTTTATACATTTGCTGAAGAATAAAATGAGTTACAGAAGAGATAAGGGTCTAGTTATGGACAACATTTTTTACTATAGGTAAACACGTACTAAAGCAGATAGCCAGGAACCCTCTATTTCTCATTGGTGGTTTAGTTGCTTGTGGTTTTCAACCATTTCATTCCCTACTGTAAAGAAAATCAGCACTACTTACTATGGCTTTTTGGTGAGCTTGATTCCATGTGGCTGGTAATTGGTTAATTATTCCTGATCTGGGTGAAAAAATAACAAACAGATCACAGAACCAGCTTTTGGATGGGTACCTTGGTGGATACTAGGTAGTTCTTGACTCCCTGCCCCACCATCCCCACACCACACAACTCACATGAGTGTATTGGCTGCAGAATGAGAAGTCCTCTAGTTTCATTGTGCTGGCCTACACCAGGCAGCAGAGTGAAAGGGAATCAGGACAAGTACTATGGTACTCTCTGGCTGAACCATTCTTGGGACACTACATGGCTAACACTATTCCGGGAGTAGTTAATGGCACTATTCCCTGGTTCACTGTATGGCACAATTCAACTATTTTGTGTCTAAAGATCCCATGCACACCTATATGTTTCCATGGTTATAGACCACAAAACAGACCCAGTATGTTAGCTTAGATGATTTGATAACAAAATTAAAATTAAAAAATGCACTTCTTAAAATAAATTGTGTCTGGTCTTTAAGGTCCCAAATCACCCTGCTGCATAACCTGCTAAGGTGAGGTCTACAAGTGTCCAAGATGATTGCTATAGTTTGCAGTAAATATAATGTCCAGTTGAATGATCAGAACATAATATACAAAGTATATTTATATATTTTCCCAGTGGGCTTTGCTTTATAGCTGAGTAAACACTGTGTACACACTGAGTTTATAAAAAGTACATTAAAATCTATATAAGCGGTATTGCAAAGCAAAATAAAATCATGCCAAGTCAGCAAAGAAATGACTTATTTAGTTATATCCCAAGGATGTCCTGGTTTCCATTTTTAAAGCTCTAACATAATGCATTCTGTCATGTGTAAGCACAAAAACATCACAGAGGCCGGATAATTGACTCTTGGCTATAAATGCAAGATCTTCTGCTAAGACCTGTTGTACAGTAGCTGCAGCCACAATGGTCTTGAGATATATCTAGTTGTACAGCTCCTTCAGAGTCCTCTGATCAAAAGATTGTTGATTTATCAGGTTTAACAGAAACGATATCTAAACTATAAATTATGGTCCTGAATAGAAAAGTCTGTATCCTTAATTTAACTTTGTGTTTATCCTCTTAAGGACCAAGTTCATTTTTTGTTGCCATATTTTACTTTGTAAGCCATCAACAAGGTCATAAATATTATATATAAAAAAACATGGACAAATACTTGTCTGAGTATGGCCCATAAGTTTTGGCCTTTGTGACTTTTTTTGTTTTTTCATCCCCCTTCTGCCAAGAGCCCACCTATAGAATAAAGCCAACACGTTACTTATGTTGCACGGTGAATGGCGCAATTTTTAAAGCCAATGTAGCCACATATGGCCTATTTTTTGTGAGATAAGTCATATGTTTATTTGAACCTTTTTGGGGTAAATATAATTTATTCATTGACTTTTATTAGCTTTTATTTTTTTTGTGTGGAATATAAAAAAACAAAAACAAAACATGTTGTTTTTTGCGGCTTTGTTTTTTTGTTTTTTTTACGTGGTTCACCGTTCGGTTTAAACTTTATTGTATGGGTCATTATGATTGTGGCAAAACCACATGTGTATTTTTTTACTAAATAATAAAAAAAATTATGGAAATGTTTTTTTTATTTTTTTCTGTGTATACTTTTTTTATAATAAACTTTACTTAATCTTATTTGTTTTTAGTCCCACTAGGGTTTTCACAAAGCGATAGTTTGAGCGCTGATATAATGCTTTGGTATACTCAGTATATCAAAGCATTATTGCCTGTCAGTGCTAAACTGTCAGGCAATCTATTAGGCCTTGCCATAGACATACAGCCATGACTAAAAGGCATACAGAAATGGCAGTTCCGGTAACCTTCGCTTGGCCCTCGCCTGCCATAGCAACCAATCGGCACCCCATGATTGTATTGCGGCGGGGGGGGGCAATGGGGTGACAAAGGGATCACCCTCCCTCCATCTGTTTTTTTATCCTTGAGACAGCTATTAACCCCAATTACACACATTTTGCCTAGTTCAAGAATTCTCATTTCATAGATAAACCTTTTTACATGGTACAGCATCAAATTCAGCATCGGACTGTGGTGTTTACGGTCCACCAAAGCAAATGCCTCTAGGGGCCCATCCTATAGCTACCTAAAAATGTTGCATGTTCCGGTTTCCACCATAAAACCTGATGTTATAATTGCACACATAATCCATAGCCTAAGGTCTTATGCACATGTGCAGATTAATGTTCCACACAACCTCCGAGTTGTACAGAGCCGGCACTCATAGCACTGTATGCGGCCTTACTGTACAGTCATATGCCTCTGATTTTTATTACAGAAAAAAATTGTGCCCTGTTTCATCTGATCCTGAATTATGGCGGTGTAAGGAAGCATTGCTTATAGGGGAGAATACCCCCTCAATATAGTGATATGCAGAATTACCATATGGCAGAACAAGGAGTTCCTACGGCTCCATAGTACAGAGCCGCAGGAACTCTGTATGCCCAATGCATATGGCTCTGCTGTGTACATGAAGCCGTAAACAAAGTATCTAAATAAAACACTGAATTCCAGTATAAAACCAGAATAATTTCACTTCTCAAATAACCGTCCTAGGGATTTTGATGACAAGGTTTACAGGGACAAAAATGCAACAGCACTCGGCAAGTGTTAAGATATACGCAATCATTGAACATAGATGTAGCCATCTTTATCTTGACTTTTAACGCATTAAATACACAGTGGAAAGAAACTTTAACTTGACTTTTTCAATGGCATTTATTGTGTGATAACACAGTTCAGCAACTTATCAGAGTTGATGTAATGACAGGGATAGGGAAACAGACAAGTGAGCCCTAATCTACCCGCCACTCAGTCCCTGCCTACTTGCAACGACCCGCCCTAGGCGACGGGATACAACTGGGCGACGGTCCCTACACTCAGTAAGTGCACGACAGACAACAGATAAGGAAACACAGAACAAAGGGAAACGGGGCAGTTGCCCACGGCAACACCGTGAGCAACAAGAGTAGTAAACGAGCCGAGTCAAACCAGGAGAGTACGAGGTGCCAAACGCAGAGCAGGAGAGTAGTGAACGAGCCGAGTCAAACCAGGAGTGTACGAGGTACCAAACGCAGAGCAGAAGAGTAGTCAGTAAGCCAGGGTCAATACGAAGCAGGGACAAGTAGTTCAAGAAGCTGCAGCAGGGCCAGGAAACCAACAGAGAAGAATCACAAGCAAGGAGGAACAGGAAAGGCAGGTATAAATAGACAGAGGGCGGGAGCTAGCTCCGTCTGGCCAGGCTGTGATAGGCTCTCCCACTCCTAAGCCTGCCATCCTGAGTGGTGGAAGATGGAGTCAGACTCACAGACATAGAAGCAGGTGCAGACTGATTACCTATGGGCGTGGATACAGAAGCTGTGCCTGGCAGATCCTTAACAGTTGAGATAAACTTGGCTACATCTGTATGGGTTATTTCATATTACATTACTGCTATATTAACAATATTTATAAATGTAATAATATAATAATAGTGCAGGGATGCAATAAGAAGTAATTAAAGATGAGAGAATTGATTCTAAACTAATCTAATATAGCCCGAATTTCTACAAAATTTTTGTATTCTGCAAAATCTAAAACTTTTGGGGTTTGCAGCACACGAATTAGCAAAATGGTGGCTGCCATTTTACAGATTAGAAAAGGAAGAAGGGAGAAGAGGTCATAAAAAAATACCATACTCACCTGTTCTCCCCTAGTGTTGTATCCCTGCTAGCCTCCTGAGATTCTTTTGTCCCATGTGACTTCTGCGACGGCACATGAGAAAAAACTATGTAATTTTAGAAGACAGTGATGGGTCGTGGCAGCGGTCACATGGGGCAAAACTACGTACACTTACGAGGCCGCCAGGGACGCATCGCTACGGGATACCAAGGGAGGTTAGTATGGTATTTTTTTTATTTTGGGGGAGTCATAAGTGTTCCGAGTGCCCTATTTTACTCTCTCATGACTTCTAGGACTGTATCCATCTATGACAGGGTATCTGGGGCATTTTCAATTTTCAGCTAATTAATTCAGACCAAGTTGAATTGGACAGCAGATTCGATTGAATTGGCCTCAAAACGAATTTGCTTATCTTTAGAAATAATTTTTGCTTACATTTTATCGCTTGCAGAGTGCTGCTGTATCCTTGTGTTTGTTTGTATTGGGTAGAAGTAACAACAGATGCACGCATTTATTTCACTTCGTTAGGAGGTGCTGACCAACTTTAAATTTTTGCAAGGTTTACAGGAAGTCAACAAATGGAGTCCCCCTCACTTTGTTGACAGTGGCATCAGCATTGATAACTATGGCCATAAGCGCAGCTACAATCACAGCCACCTTCTGTTCAAATCCCATCCTGTGAGATCAGGAGAACCTTTCTACAAGAAAGTAATTGACTATGAAACACCTGTAGCTGGACGTCTGGCTCATAGCCCAATGTCATGCAAATGCCTTCTGATGGTTTGTGTCAACACAGGTTGCCACCCTAGGCTTGGGATGTGACGTCCAATTTTATTTGCAGTACAGAATGGATCACTATGCGCCATTCTTCCAATCAGATGATTCATCCGTGCAGAGGTTCGCCTTTGCGCACCTCTTGCTGTCATTCTGTTTATTGTTGTTCTCCCAACCTTCGGGACACGCAACGCTGAACAGTGCTGACATCTCGGCCTAGGCGTGTAGCGATCTGCCGAAGTGATAAACCAAGGTCTATCAGTTCTAGCATTCTGACCCTCTCAGTTTGCGAAAAGTGGTGATAACTGGCACGTCAACGAACAGAACAGAAGGTGTCACACAATCATACCACACCACTTGATCCGATTTTTGAGGTTTTACGTGGCTAAAAATCTTTGCTTTCAATCTGGCTTTTATTCCCCTCCCCATGCCACAGATTGGAGCTAGGTGCTTAAAAATGTGATAATTTGCAGATTTTAGCGAAACCTGCTACTTCCTCGATTGGCATAACCTTACGGCTTGCCCTTCTTGGTATTGCAATTTCAATGTTGAGGAGTGTATTTAACACGTAACTCTCTGAACTGTCCCCGCTCTCCTGACAGCCCCCTGCTTGTGTCTCACTAGGAATTTCTATATAGCGACTGTACGGAGAAGGGCTCACTGGGAGGATGGGCGCACCATAGGATCCTCAGGTTTCCAGTGGGACAGTTCAAGTCTGATCATATGCCTTTGAAAAATCTAGCTATAGACAGCTTTCTCCAGACATGAGGAGACAGCTAAGCTGTCCCATACACATTATATTAGCAGTAGGTCCTGTCGACACTGATGGGATCTACCAACAACTATCTCATATATAGCAATTAGCTGTTTGCTGGTAATCAACTGGAGAATATGAAGTTTTCCACACAAAATGTTTTTTGTAACTTGATGTAGTTCGTCTGAATGACTCGTCTGAATGACCAACTGCCGTATTCTGTCTGGCAAAACGATGGACACTGTGATGAAAGCCCAACAGGACCCATTAAAGTCAACGGGTTCCGTCGATATAGTCCTATGAGGGCTTTATTTTTGCAGGACGAGTTGTAGTTTTTCGTAGCACCATTTATTTTGCCATATATTTGTGGGGTAGAAAATGAAAAAAACTGTGATTCCTCCATTGTTTTTTGCGCGTCGTTTTTACGGAATTCACTGTACAATTAAAACAACATTTTAACTTTAGTCTGTGGGTCAATACGATTACGGTGATACCAAATATATATAGTTTTTCTATATTTTACCACATTTACAAGTAAAAACCTAAGTGTAAAAAATGTAATTTATTTTGTGTTGCCAAATTCTGAGAGCCATAACTTTTTCATTTTTCCGTCGATTAAGTGGTATGAGGGCTTATTTTTTGTGGGATATGCTATAGCTTTTAATGATACCATTTTGGGGTACATGCGACATTTTGATCACTTTTTATTTCATTTTTTGTGGGAGATGAGGTGACCAGAACATAGAGATTCTGGCGTTTACAATAAAAAAAAATTACGGCATTCACCGTGCAGGTTAAATAATGATATATTGTAATAGTTCAGACTTTTACCGATGGGGTGATACCAATTATGTTTATTTTATTTGTTTTACTATGCTCTAGGGGGAAAATGGGAAAAGGGGGTTTTTTGATCTTTGAATTAAAAAAAAAATGTTTACATTAAAAAAACTTTATTTGACTAATTTTTACTTTTTTATTAGTCCCCCTAGGGGACTTCAACCAGAGATCGTTAGATCGCTTGCACTATATACTGCAATGCTAATGAATTGCAGTATATCGTGATTCTGACAGGCTTCCATTAAGCCCTGCCGGATGCAGGGCTTAATAGGTGCACGTAGATGGCGGACCTGGGGGCCTTCATTAGGCCCACAGGCAGCCATAGCGACCATCGTGATTTCATTGCAGGGGGCGCGATGAGCTGTTAGAGGGGGCCGCCCCCCTCTTTCTAACGATTTAAATGCTGCGTTCGCTATTGACCACAGCATTTAACGAGTTAAACTAGTTAAACTATCGTTACTCTGAAGTGTCGGCTGTAATATACAGCCGACACCGGAATCATATGTAGCGGGTTCACTCGGTGAGCACGTTCCATACTTCCCCTACCCGACTTTGGCGTATGGCTACGTCAAATGTCGGGAAGGGGTTAATCCTGCAGGGAAACATTGCAGTCCCGGCCTGGTTGTAGTAATCCCAAAGTTTTACCACAACTCAGACTTGCAGTGGACCCTTTGTTTTAATGATTAAATGCCATACTAATATCAATAGCATAAAAAACATTACCGTCAAATATTATAGTTGTTGTCAGCTCGTAGAACAAACATTTGTTTTATCTAACTCTAGCAAGGATATGGTACCCTTGAGCTCTCACAATATTGATGGATTGAAGTATTTGCAGAATTTGTTTCTTATATCAGTTCAAATCTCTAAACACTTTTCTATTAAATAACAAAGAATAGTGTCTGCAAATGATAACTCAACAATGTAAAAGAGTAGATATGTAGGGTAAACCTACTGAGTTATTAGGATGTACATATAGCAGTAAAATTCAGCTCTGCTACATCCCTATGCCTAAATACAAAAATGTTTTTGAACATTAAAATAAATTGAAGTGGTAACTGTTTAGTTTCTTTGTCTATTTCTCTATCTTTATCAGAGGAATTTTCTGGGATTGTAAAAACAATTGATATGGACCTAAAATATTTCAATAATAAACTTTCGAATATACTTGGCTTTCCAATTTGCCACTTTTGGTGTGAAAGCTTCAAAACAATGTGGTCAATATTGATATCACAGCATCATGCAGTATTCCAAACATGGTGGGGAATCAGTGAGAAACTGAGGTAAGTCAATTAGAAAATGAATTTATTTAACTTAGGCTCATACAAATTAAATTTCAGAAAACCACCTTAATTTTTAAAAAACATACAGCCTGTGTAATTGTATGACAAGGATGATGAGAAAAGTGACTAAAAGAAAATGTGCTGATCTGCATGTTTGCTAGGGAGTACCTAAATTAAAATATGAAATGTTACCAGTACTCGTGAATCCAAATGTGAAGTAACTGAGTAAAATCCTTATATTCAAAGCTTAGCAATTTGCTATTGTTAGACATGTACCTAGCAGCAATTCGGCAACATCTGCAGGTCTTGGAGGCACTAGGTTCAATATTTTTCTGTAGCGGGGCTATGCGAGGTAACTCATAGACAGTGTGCTTGGCCACTATGAGAGACTAGAGTGCCATATATAAAACTGCCTGTATCCTCTCTCTGGGGCCAGTTAGGGTAGGAATACACACAGCTTAAACTCTTCGGATTTTCCGCAACAGATTCATTGCGGAAAATCCACAGTGTATTACAGTAGCAGCAGTGTGGGTGAGATTTCAACAAATTTCGTCCCCACAAAGCAGAAAGAAGCCGCCAAAAAATCCACATAAATTGACCTGCGGCGGGTTTCCTCAACCGCAGCATATCAATTAATGCTGCGGAATCGCAGCTCTTCTGTTGTGGGTTTTCTCCATTGAATTCAATGGGGTGCTTAAACCTGCAACAAAGTGGTGTACTTTGCGATATTTGCGGTGGAATCACAGCGATTCCGCCGCAAATATTGCAAGTAAGAAAAAAATACTTACGCAGAGTTCGCTGCTTCTTCTCCAGTCCAGCCTCCTGGGATGACGTTTTATCGAATGTGACCGCTGAAGCCAATCACAGGCTGCAGAGATCACATGACCTGTAATGCCAACCAGAGGGAGGGGGTAAGTATGAACGTTTTTTCTTATTTTTTCCGGCACTGATTTATGCAGCAGAAATTCCGGAACAAAAACGCACCACATTGTGGTGAGATTTTTCGGACGGCATTCCCTGCGGTGTTCAGGGCGGATACGCTGCGAAGCTTGACACAGTGTATCTGCCCAGAACACGCCGCATGTGTTCCTACCCTTATAGTGGTTAATGCCCTGTATCTTGCTGTAATCTGTATTGCACCTTCGCATTGTCCACTTACCTTTGGCCCAGATCATTTGATTTGACTGCTAGTGGTCTGTGACCTGTATCTTGCTGACTTTCTCTGTTCCCTGGCCTCAGCTAGTTATGACCTTGTTTATAAGCATGTGCCCCCTTGTATTGCATTTTGGCTTGTTTTTCACTCTATTTCTTGGTGCTGCACTCGACTGTTTAACCCAGGCCTGTTTTCTTTTTTTGCGTAAAATAAGTAATACATGAAAAAAACGACATAAATAAATATCCTCGTACTCATATAGACCAGAAGAATAAAGTTAACATGTCATTTATACCAGACAGTGAGCGCCGTAAAGATGTGAAGAAGCCAAAGATTAGGCAATAATGGAGCGCATATACAGTATTTTGTACAATACCCTGATTTACCGCATAGCCATGTCCCATGATACCAAAAGCTGGCAATGCACATTGTACAGGTGACATTGTATAACCCTTACATGCTATCCCATTGTGCAGGGCAGATGGGAATATTTATTGGTGTCTTATAACACATACTTCTGTTAAAGATGTATTCTTGGCTCTAGTTTATTAGTTATTTATGTCTCATTTACTTTCTTAACCTTATTGCTCTTAATACAATAAACACACTTTTGAAACTATATAGTACTGCCATAAAGTGCCCAATAATAGTGATATACAATGCCAATTGACAATGCCAGGCATCTGAGTGTAATGATTATGCTTGTTTTCCTAGCAGCACCCTAAGAAAATAAAAGCAAAGCATTACAGTCCGTCTTGGTACAAACAACAGAGCTCAACTGAAACTTAAAGGTCCCTACATGTTATAGGGTCTCTTGACAACAAGAGGCCTTAGAGGGGATCTCATTAAGATGTATGAATATATGTGTGGTCAATATAAAGAATTGGCACATGATTAACCCCTTAATGACCAGCCTATTTTAGATCTTAATGACCTAGCCATTTTTTACGTTTTTCCATTGTCTCATTCTAAGAGCTATAACCTTTTTATTTTTGCGTCAACATAGCTGTATAAGGTCTTGTGTTTTGCAGGACAAATTGTAATTTTTAATAGTACCATTTTGGGGTACATAGAACTGATTTATTAACTTTTATTAGCTTTTTTTGGGGGGAGGAATTGAAAAAAAACAGCAATTCCGCCACACTTTTTTGCGTCCTAAATTCATGCCGTTTACCGTGTGGTATAAATAACACAATAACTTTATTCAGTGGGTTGTTGCGATTGCAACGATACCAAATTTGTATAGTTTTTGTATGTTTTACTACTTTTACACAGTGAAAACACTTTTTTTATAGAAAAATTTTTTTTGTGTCTCCATATTTGAAGAGCCGTAACGTTTTTATTTTATCGCCGATGCAATTGCAGGAGGGCTTTTTTTTGCAGGACGACTTGTAGTTTTTATTGGTACCATTTTGGAGTAGATGCGACTTTTTGATCACTTTTTATCACATTTTTTTTATGGCTGGATTCAAAGAAAACAGCAATTTTTGCATGTAAAACGGACAGGCATCTGCTAGGTCAAGCCAGAGGCTAGTGAGCACCGCATCTGAAGGGTTAAACGGGTGAGATCGATGCTAATATCGATCTCACACGTTCAAGCGGGGATGCCCCCAGCCCTCAGCTACCTCCAGTAGCAGAGAGCAGGGAGATTTGACAGCTCCCTGCTCTGTTTATTTATTCCGATGCAGCAACGTAAAAAGTCTATTGCATCAGAATAAAGCCCGTTAGTGACCGACGTAAAAACACTATGGGGCGGTCACTAACGGGTTAAGGTCAAGGCTACAGCTAGACTTTTTGTAGTGTTAGTGATTGATTTTAACTATTGAGCTAGAGCTGAAGTCCAAATGAATACATTGAGTTGCATGCAATATTGTGGACTGCAGTTGTCACTTAACAGTTAAAATCAACCAGTAGCACTACAAAAAGTCTAGGTGTAGCTCTGTCTCTATTCTTTCCAAGAACTTTACAAGGGTCCAGCAGACATTCATTACATGTGGAGGAAAGGTGTTTCAGACATCAATATAGGTAATGGTTCTTTACAGTTAGAGTAAAGAATCTGTAAAATGCCCCTCCCCAAGATTAATGTTAGATACTATGTCAGCATTTAAGAAAGGGTTAGATGCTTATCTAATAAAAAATGGCATTGAGGGTTTTTTTCAACCTTTGTAAACCTGTAACAGAGAACCCTATCTATTAACTCAGAATTTACTAACAGCATATAAAAATATTTTTTCTAAACTGGACAACCCCAGGCTCTAGACATTAACTGCTGTAGGGAACACCCCTAATTTTAAAAATGTATCAGCATTTGATAAGGGTTTTATAAAAAGTGGATAACTCATTGTATGAAAGCATGTGCTGAATTTATATATGAAATCTTTTAGTTTTAAGTACTTGAAATGAGTTTATCCATCATAAAGCATTATTAGATTTGCCTTTCAAGTGGCTTTGTTTACCATTATTAAACTGCATATTTCTGGTTCCCACTAAAACATTACCTTTCTCTGCAGAACGGATTAAAGAAAACATTATGAGCTTGCCTCTGGTAAAAGGCAGAGGACTTTTGAATTGATATTGATTTTGGATAAGAGTCAAATGGGTTTAACCTCAAGAGTTTACAGCTAATAAATGATATAAAAAGATGTGTACAATCTTATTAGACAAGAACACAGATGCTTCAAGCTGATATTACAGAATGCAATTATAAGTTAAAATAGAAATAGATACTTTGCTTTATAAGTGAAACTAGAATTGGATATTTTACTGGTAATTCAAAATGGCATGCATTTTTGTGTGATCCACAGATCTATTAGAGGATCTCTTAAGGGTTAGCAGGAGTTCATGTATTTAAATTTTGCTAGGACAGGGGTCAAGCAAGGGCTTAGTTTCTACATCCAGCTTGAGTTTGGGATAGTCAGTTGTGCATCCTTATGAGTGATATCTTATATAACAAATACATTATTATGAAGCGTTTTCCTGTGAATTATTGTGTATTTCAATGACGACTTGAAAGACATCCCTGCGTTATTATGTTGATGGCACTGGCATGATCTAGAGATACATGATTTATGTTAGGGTCACTCTTGTTGTTCCGTTATTAATTATAGTGGGGAATAACATATTGCTTTACTCGCATTTCATTTTTATTCATGAACAGAAGCATGATCTTTTACTATTAGGGACACTATACAGATGTATATTTAAGCTTTTATGCTCTGTAGAGAACACATTACTTGCTTACATTGAACTTATGTATAGACTGTATGCTTTTGATCATCTTTCTTTTGACAAGTTTATAAGATTACTTTTTTTCCATTTCTTATACCATCTACATGTACTGTACTGTACTTCAATACATAAACTGAAAAGCTGTACTTTATAAAATGCTATATTTTTTCAATTTTCCTTCTCTTAGCTGTTTCACTCTTTGTTTCCTTCAAAAATGTATGCTTGGCTGTGGTTTAGGATTCATTTCATCTGATTTCTCAGAATGTGACCTGACACTCCTCCTGTCCTTTTTACGAAGACTCTACTTCTCTCACACTCCCATAGAACAGACATGAGTTTCACACTTCTACATACCAATCTTCTGAAGTCTATACTTTCAGACTCTATTATCCTTTCTCAATGCATGGTGTACTCGCTTATCATTTGCATGCATAACTCATCTTCTACCGTGATCATTTTTCAGGATTTAGATAATGCATTCACACATGAATGTCACGTAATCTCATTTTCATCCTGCTGTTCTATCCGAAATTAGTCAAAGAGAAAAACTCTTTGCCAACTCCTGCTTTTTAGAAGAGAATAATCCAAATTCTGACCGCCATTTTGATTGTGTAATTCACTGTTTGCAGGCAGTAACTCTTGTAACTACATGTCCCATGATACATTGTATAGACATCACATATGGAGGTGTACCGGATCACATCTATCAGAACCAACAGTTCTATAGCGTATTCCAATTTGGATGCAGGATGATAGAGTGCCACAGATGTAAGTCTAAAACACAGGAAAGGCTGCAGACTGCAGACTGTGTCTATGCAGTTTCCCCTGCATTTTGTAGAAAAGACAAACTTTGGTCCCTAACTGTGAAGCGGGGAGTGAGAGACAGTATTTCACTGCTGGAAGCCCTCTCAGATTACCATCATCTTTTCTTCACTATGACTTCTCAACTGGCCTCTATTTTCTTCTCTTTACTAGTATGTCTTTACTAAAGGACAACTTAAAATATGGTAAGGCCACAATATGACCAAAACAGTCTACAATTGGAATACAACTGCTGTTGTAACACTCCGTGCCTAAGCTCATCCACAATTCTTAAAATGGGTCTACCCATAGCTTTATCATTGACAATGTTTTTTATTTTGCTTTGAATGCAATGAACTTATTTATAGATGATTTGTATTTCTGTTTTGCTTATTTATTGTATTGTATTTTATTAACTTGTGTCTTTGCACATATTTAAATTATTTAAATTGCTTTTACCTCTTTGGTCCAAGGGTCAGTTATAGAAGATAACATTTTCGATAAAACAGACAAATAAGTATAGAGAATTTACATTTAGAATTGATTTGACATGTTTCCAAAATTGTGAAAAATAAAAAGTACAAACAGTAAATGTGTGGTAAAGAATTATTTATTTAGAGACTGGTTGTAGTTGAAGCTTGCAGACAATTTTATTTTGTAGTATGTTTTTACATATTGAGATTGTTTATTTAGCATTTCATAATTGTATGATTCTATTTCTTTTTCAGGTAATCTTCAAACATACAAAAAATTTTATGTATTAATACGTTTTGGTAATTTACATTATAACTCACCAGACAATCAGCTGAAATGTATTCAATTTTGTCTGAAGCCCTACCACAGGGAAAATTAACCCCTTTCCAACATGCGTCGTTGTCAGTGTAAAACTGACAGTTTTAATACATTGCACTACATAGGTAGTGCAATGTATTAGAATAGCGATCAGGGGTTCAGGCTTTCTAGTCACCTATTGAGATTTAAAAAAAATTGTTTAGAAAGTTAATAAAAAGGTTTGTACAAAATTGAAAAAAAAAGAATTCAAAAACATAACCCAATTGTTTTTTGTTACCTTGCTCACAAAAAAATAGAATAAAAGTTGATCAAAACGTTGCATTTCCCCCAAAATGATATCAATATAAACTACAGCCCATTCCACAAAAACTGAGCCCTCACACAAATTTACCGATGCCAAATTAGTTATGACTTTTAGAATAAAGCAACAGAGAAAACAAAGGATTTTTGAAAAAAAGTGAATTTATTGTGCAAAAGCTGTAATACATAAAAAAAACCTTTAAATATGATATTGCCGTAGTCGTATCGAACCACAGAAAAAAATCTAAAAACAATTCCAGAATTGCTATGTTTTGGTAATTTCCTCCCTCAAATTTTTTTATAGAAAGTGATCAGAAAGTCGCCTGTGTCCTAAATGGGTACCAATAAAATCTATAGCTTGTCTTGCAAAAAACAAGCCTTCACATAACTTAATTGACCAAAAAATACTAAAGATTTTAAACAACAATCCTGATGTGCAGGCCAGAGGGGAACATTCCTTCCTGTAGTAAAAATACTATATAAATTTGGTATTGCTGTAATCGTACTGATCCATCGAAAAAAGTTAAGAGCTTATTTATTCTGCACAGCAAACACGAGAACATTTTTTAATAAAAAAAACAATGCCAGAATTGCTGTTTTTTGGTCACCTTGCCTTCCAAAAAATGGAATAAAAAGTGATAAAAAAATGGAATAAAAGTGATAAAAAGTTATGGCTCTAGTAAGTTTGGGATGAAAAAACATCCTGTTATAGAGGCTAGAGGGGAAAATGTCGTTATGAAGGCCCTAATATTTGGGTACCCGGAAGGTGAGGCCCCAAGCTCATCTGCTGGAAGCGAGGGTGACTGTATTGTACCAAGGCATTACTTCTCCAGCAAAGTTTCCTAAACTGCAAAGGAGGAAAGGGCCCAAAATAGATGCAAAGTGTATTCCAAAAGGGGAATAAGAATGGACACGTTCTATCAGTGCAACACTGGCCTGCGCATAAAGGATTGCTTCACAGCGTACCATACATCTATGGATTGTTAATTTGATTATTTATCCCGTTATTATACCATCTTATTATGCCCTGATGTGCTCCGCACAGCTTACATATGCCCCCACATTATAAATTGAAATACCAGTAAAACCCCAAACTCAACTTCTACCAAACAAAATCCTTGCTCCTAAAGTCAAATAGCGCTCCCTCCCTGAAACGGGATATCAGTGGAAAAATTGCAACTTTCATTTTCCATCACCCGCTGCGCAAAAATTTCTGGAAGACGCCTGTGAAGTTTAAAGGCTCACTACACCCCTTGATAAATGCGATAAAGTGTGTAGTTTCCAAAATGGTGTCAATTCTCAGGGGTTACTTTTATTATTTCACATCAGAGACTCTGCAATTGTGAACCAAAGCTGTGTCAATCACCAAATTAGGCCTCAAATGTGCATGGTGCTCTTTCACTCCTGAGCCCTGTTGTGTGTCCAGTGATGAAATTAGGGCCACATGTAGGGTGTTTTTAAAGCCAGGGTACACTGTATAATAATTACAGATCCGTCTTTTTACAGTGGCCCAAGCTGGGCACAACATATTGGGCACTGAAATGGAATATCTATTGAAAATTGCTTTTTTCACTCTGCAACATCCACTGTACACTAATTTACACCTGTGGGGTCAACATGCTCACTACACCCCAGCTGAATGCCTTGAGGGGTGTAGTTTCTAAAATGGGGTCACTTCTGTTTTGCTTCATCAGGGGTTTTGCAAATGCAGCATGACGCCAGAAAACCATTCCAGCAAAATCTACGCTCCAAAAGCTAAATGGCACTTCCATTGTGAGCACTGATGTGTGTCGAAACTGCATTTTATAACTACACTCGGGGGAAATTTCTTTACAAATATTGGAGGTCTGTTTTTTATTCTTTGGTGGAAATTAAAAATGTAATTAAAACTGCATCTTATTGTGAAAAAAATATTGTATTTTTTTCATTTTCACAGCCCAATTCTAATAAAATCCAAAACCTGTTGGGTCAAAATGCTCACTGCACCCCTAAAAAATGTCCTGGGGTGTAATTTCCAAAATGGCGTCTTATTGGGGTTCTTATGTTTTGGCACCTGAAGGCCTCTACAAACCTATAGTGGTGGCTAGAAAAAGTCCAAATAAAAAAGGAGGCCCCAAAATCCATAAGGTGATCCTTCATTTCAATCAACTAGCACACTAGGGCCACAAAATGTTTATTTCTAAAATACTGCAGAATCAGGGTAATAAATATTGAGTTGTGTTTCTCTGTTAATCCTTGCTATGTTACAAGAAAAAGTATTCAAATTGAATATCTGCAAAAAACAATTACTTTTTCAAATTTCCCCTTCACTATGCTTTCATTCCTGTGAAACATCTGAAGGGTTAAGAAACTTCCAAAATGCAGTTTTGAATACTTTGAGTGGTGCATTTTTTTATAATAGGGTGATTTAAAGGGTGACTCTGACATATAGACCTCCTCAAAGCCACTTCAGCACTGAATTGGCACCTAAGAAAATAGATTTTTAAAATATTCTTGACATTTTGAAAAATTGCTGCCAAAGCTTTTAGCCTTGCAACGCCTGAGAAAATAAAAGGACATACAAAAAATGATACCAACATTAGGCCTCATGCACACGACCTTAGAGATGTGCATGGTCCGTGGTTATCGTCAGTGGTGTAGTGATGGAGTACCTTTAGACAGGTGCACCTTTTAGAAAAGCAGTATTTTTCTGCGCTGTTCCCCTTTTGGCAAAGTCTTTGGCTAAATTATGGTGTTTGCGTAGAGAAAACGAACGCTAGATGGTTCAAAATGTAAAGTTCTATATTAATGATGGTGTACAAATACAGGCGACGCATTTCGGAGCCGTACCAGCTCCTTCCTCAGGCAGTATTACAGGGACGGCTCTGAAACACGTCGCCTGTATTTGTATATCATCATCAATAAAGGACTTAACATTTTGAACCATCACCAACACCATACCATACACCATACCAACACCATAATTTTGCCAATGACTTTGCCAAGGGAAACAGTGCTGAAAAAAGGTCTGCTTTTCTAATAGATGCACTTGTCTATGGGTACTCCATCACTACACCATTGACGAACTATACAGGCATTTGTATCCGGAGAGACCCGCGACTGCAGTTCCCTGGATCTTCTCAACTACTTTGTCTTCAGGGATGTTGTGCTCCTAGCACGACATCACCAGGTGAGCAAAACCTCAATTGAATTCTCTTCGAAAACATCCAACGTGGGATAGTGCCCTATGTTTTGCGCCATTGCAAACCTCTTTTTGCTCACTAGTTGAACGTTCCATGATTATAGCACGGACGGCCCGAGGAGTGTCGTCCATGGGCCATTCACAACCACGGACGGTGCACACACAAGATATGCATTGAGTTTAATGAGCCCGGATCGCTAATGTGGCTCGTAAAATGACATGACCTATTTTGCGGCTAGTATACGGACGCAAATGAACGGTCATGTGCATGGGGTCTAAAGGAACATATAAGAAATGTTAATTAGTAACTAATTTGTGAGGTATAACTATCTGTCTCAAAAGCAGATAAATTGAAATTTCAAAAAATGCTAATTTTTCAACATTCTCTCTACATTTTAGTGTTTTTCATAAATATTCATGTAGCGAACAAATTTTACCACTAACAAGTACAATACGTCACAACAAAACAATCTCAGAATCTCTTGTATAAGTAAAAGCACTACAAAGTTATAACCACAAATGATACATCAGATTTGAAAAATGAGGCTCTGTCAGGAAGGTCAAAACTGGCTGCAGCGGGAAGGAGTTAAACTTTACATAATGCCCATTGACATCAATTGGCTGTCAATGTAATGGACAGACATGTTAGGTCCTCCAGAGATGCTCTTTGTAGCTGCTCGTGCTTTGGCTAAGCTGATTACCACTCCCTCAAAATTCTGTAATAGAGCATTTGCAAAGGGGTTTTCTAAACAACCAATTTAAAGGGGTTTTCCCATGAGAGACATTTATGACATATCCACAGGAAATGTCACCTCTGGGACCAGCACCTATCTCCAGAACGGGGCCCCCTAAACCCCGTTCTACCTTTGTCTGTTCTCGCTGCCTCCCGACCACTACCTGGTTATATGGTCGGGAGTCACGAAAACAGCGTAGCTCGCTGAGCTACGCTGTTTCCGGAACTCCCATAGTAGTGAATAGCAGTTACAGAGGCAGCGTAGAATGCAAGCTACACTGTTTCCGTAACCACCATTCAGTTCCATGGGAATTCCCGACCATGTAACTTTTTCATTGTCAGAATTTGGCCGCAAAACAGCGGCAGAACGGGGTTTAGGTGGCCCCATTCTAGGGATAGGTGTGGGTCCCAGAGGTGGGTCCCGTATCTATCTGACAATTCTGACATATCCTGTGGATACGTCATAAATGTCCCACATGGAAAAACCCCTTTAAGGCTTTATAGCTAAAACTGTATGCTAGTTCTACTGTGTTCTACAGACAACACAGAAATATGGCGACCTTGACAAACCAAGCCAGTAAATAAGATCATAAATCTCTGTGGAAGATTCAAAGCCATTATTATATCATGCATTACCCATCACTTATTTATAAATAAGTGTAGATTGTTCAGTTTTACTATAGTTAGATATATTTAGAAAAAAATATATATATTTACACAATATATAAAATGTTAATTTCATATATTTTACAGCACCTGTATATTTTCTAATGTATAGCATAGCCCATTAATTTTACACACAGTTCTTATCGCATTTTTATCTGTCAGAGACTCAGTATTTTATAGCTTATATCAAAGAAGTAGATTTAGAATGTTCCAAAGATTTCAATCTCTCTTATAAATCAATAGCTGTGATATAATTCAATAGTCAGCTATAGTGCCACACTTTTCAGTGCTTAAGTGTACTGGACTTATGCTTATAAAAGTTCCCAAAAAATAAAAAATGGGGGAAAAAAACCTGTATGTGTAAAGATAGTTAATTAATTGATGGGTTTATTACCAGGTGGGAACATCCTTGTGTGCTGCTACATGGGCCGGCCACTCACATGGGACAATTGGGAGAAAATAGGAGGACCACAATGCTAAGGGAATGTAAAGAAGGTGAGAAACCTGTAGATATGTCATAAATGCTCAAGATGGGAATACCCATTTAACTCTGTATAATGATAAATAGGTCCTTTATACATGCTCTTTCCTATCAATGGGCGTTTGCGTCAAGAAATGATCACTTGCTTGTTACTAGTTATCTCTAGATCACAGAATAACCAAATAACAAGTTAGTTCAGGTTTCATGTGTATGTGTTATTTGTTGCATTAACTACTTTAAAATAATATAGGCTTTTTTCAAACATAGATGAAAATTTTTATCTCACGTTTTAAGCGGCATAATTTTTTTTAAAACACCAGAGGTTTGTAAAATTTAACATCTGTATCCACTCCTGGCTTTGGCGCAAAACCTGCACTAAAAGCTGCAAATGTGAATGCAGCCTTAAAATTCTAAACGCAAGCACACAGGCCGAAATGCAGCTGATTTTGAACAAATCTCATCCACATGCTGGGGAACATTTTTAGAAAAGAAAATTAGAGCATGCTGCAGGTTTTCAAATCTGCTGCATGCTTATTTTGTTGTGAATATTTACACCGGATTTCACCCTTTTCATCCTTTTGTAAAAGTGGTGAAATCAGCAGTGAATCCGCAGCAAAATCCACAGGAAAATCCACACATGTGCTGCCATTGTATTATGCTGCAGAATTTTTGCACTTAAGGGTACCCACACACTTAGCAGATTTGTTCCCGACTTTCCACAGCATATCCGCAGAGTTTACACAGTGTTTCTGCATCAAAATTCACATGCACTCCTTCTACATGAAAAAGGGTGAAAACAATAGAGATGGGCAACAGTCTCAAGTTTCATTTAGTTTTCAGCCATTTCGGGTCAGAGCTTCATTTTTGGCTGAATAATTTCGTTTTGAAACTAAAAAGGTGTATGACACTCCGAGGACAGATGCACATAGCGGTGGGATTGGAAGAAGCAATGGCTTTTCCAAGCGCTCCAAAATGTATCGCCTTTTTGTTACAGGTTTGGCGTTATTTTGTGTTATTTTAAAGAAACATTTTGTGGCAGTGTGCCTGATTGTGATTTAAAAGTAAAGAATAAGTGGCCTGTATTTTTTTTAAGAAGCCGGACAAAAATTATCCCCTAAGGGAGACAGATGACGGACCGGTTTATACACACACGGCGTTGGTTTTTGAAGAAGAATGTCTTGTTTTGTTTTTGTTTCTTTATTTTTAAAAAAAAATATATATATATATATATGTTTTCTTAGGCCAACAGTGGCAGTACAGTATTGAACGTGACGCGGTCAAGGCCACAGGAGATGTCTGGCTTTGTGGTGGTAGGAGCAGCGGTGGCGAGGCGACATCTGTTGCCGTACAGTATAGAACCTGACGCGGGGAAAGCCGCAGGAGATGTCTGGCTGTGTTGTGGTGGTAGCAGCAGTGGCGAGGCGACATCAGTGGAAGTACAGTATGGAACATGACGTGGGCAAGGCCACAGGAGATGTCCGGCTGTGTGGTGGTAGTAGCAGCAGTGGAGAGGCGACATCAGTGACAGTACATTATGGAACATAACACAGCAAGGCCACAAGAGATGTATGGCTGTGTGGTGGTGACAGCAGCGGTGGCAACATTAGTAGTACAGTATGAAACATGACGCAGGCAAGGACGCATGAGACTGTGTGTCCGGCTGTGTAGTGGTAGTAGTAATGGCAGCAGAGCAACAGCAGAGTAAATGGAACATGGATAGGCAGGTAGTGGCATCGTTGGCCCGGTTACAAATAGCCAGCCCCCCACCCCCTACTGTCAGCAATGGCAAATCTCTTCATTGATTTGTATTGAGGAAAGGACAAGTGGGACAAGAGTAATGGTTCCTTTGAAGAAATGTGAAAAATAAGAAAACTTTATTAGAGATTTTTAAAAATAAATAATTTTTAATAATTAAAAAATATATTCCAATGTGGGTCTATTATGTTGTGGTGTGGATGACCCCTGTCAAACACCTAGGGCAAAATGAGCCTAAGAGTTAATTATCTATCGTATATTCCTGTAATGCACTATTATAATCAGACTTGCTTGTAGTATATTACTTTATAACAAGCTTAATTGTTGCTCTATTTTGAGCTAAGTCTATTATATCAGAGTTAAGTAACCATAGGGCAGTGATTTTTCAGTATGCTGTATTCACATATTCTCAATGTATCAATGCTTTGTATTTGGATACTTTGAGTGTATCAATGTTGTGCTGTATTCACATGCACTGATTGTATCAATGTTGGCTGTCAGTAGGTGTCTTGTCGTTCTCACCATGTGAAAGATGACAGGCAAAACCGCAATAGATATATTGCTGGGAAATTTGAATTCACCGTTGGTTACACTTATTGTGATGTGCCAGTTGATCAGCCTGGCAATCCAGATCGAGATGATATATGTCAATCACCAGCGCTATATTTTTCCTGCCAGTGGTGAAGTGCACTATATGAGGTACACTTGTAGTTGGATGCTAATGGTAGGTTAGACACCAGTCAAGTGTCATGTGCATCGCTAACCATCGCTAACACCTGCTTCTAGGATAAACAGTTTTTCAATGACTTTAGTATAGTGCCCTGCGTTAATATGCCTTGAATTTACTATGTCAGCGGCTAGAGCGTAAACACCGCTGGATTCGGAGAACGCAGGGCAGAATTGTCTAAAGTATTTGAACTGAGCAATCTCTGTGTGCCGTTATGATGACACAGTGGACGCTAGCAGTGATTTCATCTGTCAGCGTTCGGCGAGATTGCCGGGTGAGCTGTCTCATGTGCCGCTGTGAGAGCTATGTGGACGCTGTCAGTGAATTAACTCGGCAGCGTTCGCCAGAAATTATCGTCGATCTCCCAACTATTAAATTATTAAATTATTAAATTATTTATTTTTAATAATCTCTAATAAAGTTTTCTTATTTTTCACATTTCTTCAAAGGAACCATTACTCTTGTCCCACTTGTCCTTTTCTCAATACAAATTTATATAACATTGGTGGTATACACCATTTTGGTTCCAACACTCACTTGTATAACATAAAAAGTGAGAGTATTTGCAAAACCTTCTATTACTGACAATTCATTGTGTCCTGCTTGGACAAATTCAGCTTAATACTCTTACATCGAGTGTGTTGCTATTTATGGCTCAATTTAAAATCACAGACCAAATCAACTCAAGACTTTTAAAGCAGAGAGAAGAACTCTCCAATGTTTTCTCCTTAAACGCAATTTCTGTTACACAGCGACCAGATAAAAATCTGGATGCTGAAGAACTTTTAAAAAAATTCAAGGACCTACAAATCAGACAAATACAGTCCACGTGGACCAAGTCAACCCTATCACAATATTTGGAGCAAGGATTAATTTCAAGAGGTCTGCGTGTTTCCCTTTTTCCCTCATATGAACTGTCAAAATCTGGGTTGAGAGAAAAGTGGGAAGCAGCACTGACGGAATGCTCCAGAACTTTGATGGGGTTACTAATTGAGGACGAGTCCTATATCTTGGAGAAGGTAGAAAAAGAGCTAGAAACACTTACTCCAGAATTACAGACTCATGAAAGCACACGTGGTTTTGAAGAAGCTTTTAACAAAGCACTAGACCAGATCGATATTGTAGAGACAAAGGTTAAAAATAGAAAAAGGAGAAAATATCTGAGAGACCAATCAGACTACCTTAAGGGGGAAGTTTACCAATGGGGCAAAAAGAAATCTAACCGGCTAATTAGTAACAAAAATAAAACCAACAATCTCGACAACATAGAGACACGCAATTTCACGGACACTGACACTGAGGCAACAGAAGCCTCAGAATCAGAATCCGAATATCCAGCACAAAGTAGTAGGAATAGACCAAAGGGTTTACCCAAAAGACAATTAGAAATAGACAGAGAGACAAACCCTAACTCGGAAGTCCCTTTTTTACGGGACAGAGGGACATGGGGATTCAGGGGATCCCAGAGAGGGAAAAGAAAAATTCTAACACAACGCAGAATGTAACTTTAAATAAAACAGATGTACCTCTGGATTCACTACAGGTGATTAATTTATCTAAACACTCTCTGACTGGGGCTCAGGCTAAGGTTCTAAAAAGAGGTTTAAATTTTTGTCTTACAACCAAACTGAATAAATTCTCCATAATCAAAGACCTGCATCTCTTTGGACGCAAACTAACTTATAAAAAGATCTTTGCTAGAGATGAACACAATATTTCATTAGTAAACCAAACTATGATCATCCCCTCAATATTAGAACAAGAAATGGAGACCATCAAGAATCTGGAGGAACTACTATCTGAAAACCTCAATCTAGATGTGACTAACAATCCAACCTTTGGAACTAAAACACATCTCAAACCTAAATCCACTATCATGCCACCAATGGACACCTGTCCAGCAATTAAGGTATTTTTGGACCTTGTGAGTAGAGACATATTATCACTACCTATCCACACAACATGCGATAACATCTCGCCGGAAGAGCAGAGAGCACTGAGAGAACTTAAACTGTGGGACGATGTGGTCTTTAAGCGGTCTGATAAAGGTGGTAATGTTGTCATTTGGCCAAAGGATAAATATATACATGAGGCCAAGCGACAACTACTTGATAAAGACTGCTACAAACCACTATGGGGAGATCCAACATCACAATTTGTACAAGAATACAGAAATATGATTGAAGATGGTCATAGTTTGGGAGCTATATCCCTTAATGAAAAGAAATATTTATCGGTAAAAGATCCTAGGGTAGCTACCCTATATTTGCTTCCAAAGATACATAAAGACAAGAAAAACCCCCCAGGAAGGCCTATTGTCTCTGGTGTGGGAAATTTAACTGAAAAATGTAGTATTTGGTTAGATAATGAACTTAGAGAAATTGTATATCAGTTGCCTTCCTACACCAGAGACACAATGCAGGTTTTGAAGGAAATAGAAGGGATAAATTTAAACCCAGATGAAATCCTAGTGACCTGTGATGTGGAAAGCCTTTACACGAGCATAGACCACTCCAGGGGATGTAGAGCGGTAGAATTTTTCCTTTCAAAAGACTCTAACTATAACCCTATACGTAAGAACTTTGTCCTTCGCGCCCTCAAATTTATTCTAACACGGAATTACTTTCTGTTTGACGGTCGTTTCTACCTGCAGGTACGTGGAACTGCAATGGGAGCGGCAGTTGCTCCAACCTTTGCGAACATCTATTTGGGTTGGTGGGAAGAAATGATTGTTTTTGATGATAAGATGAGTGAATTTACCAATCATGTCAGTCTATGGCGGCGATTTATAGATGACATTTTGATAGTTTGGAGTGATACTGACTCCAACCTTCAGGAATTCATACGCCAACTTAATGACAATGATTTCAATCTTAGACTGACACTAGATTTTAGTTATAGCTCAATTTCATTCTTGGATATTAAAATATACAAGGATGAAGATGGAGAACTCAATACAGATCTATTTAGGAAAGAAACAGCCACCAACAGCCTACTGGATGCTGAGAGTGCACACTCTCATGGTACCATTAGGGGAATTCCAAGAGGAGAATTCCTACGTCTAAGACGAAATTGTTCAACTTTTGGAATTTTCAAACAGAGAGCTGCAGAATTAAAATCAAGATTGCAGATGAGAAACTACTCGAATAGGAGTATAAAAGAAGGCTACAATATAGCGCTGAGAACGAACAGAACTGATCTCCTAACCCCAAAAAAGAAAAAAGAAACTGTCTTTCCTCTTCAACCAAGATTCATCACGGATTACCATGAGGATTGGAACATAATGTTTGACATTTTAAATAAACACTGGCATGTTCTAAAAACAGACACTGATTTAAGAAAAATTTTAGGAGACAAAATTCCCTCAGGTTACCGTAAAGGTAAAAGCATCTCCAATTTGCTTGTCTCAAGTCATTTCTCCCGCACAAACAATAAACAAAAAACTGCCACACCAGGATTTTACCCATGCAAGCTATGCAAAGCATGCAGAATTCTCAAGAGTACTAAGTCCTTTTTGGATGGTTCGGGTAAAAGCTATATTATCAGGGAACATATCAAATGTACATCAGTAGGCGTGATTTATTGTTTGGAGTGCCCATGTGGTCTCAGATATGTGGGCAAAACTAAAAGAGAACTGAGAGTTAGAATTAGAGAACATATCAGCTCCATCCTAAACTATGAAAAAAATAAGCAAGACAGTCAGACACAGAACAAGCCATTCACCCCAACCCCAATTGCAAAACACTATAAAGAATATCACAATTTGGATTGGACAAACCTAAAAGGTTGGGCAATCTGTCAACTGAAATTGGGCATCAGAGGGGGCAATCTTGATGAAGCCCTTTTGAAAAGAGAAAGTCAGTGGATTTTTCAAATGAACTCTGTCAATCCACATGGTCTAAATGAAAATTTCAACTTTGGCTGTTTTTTATAGATATCTTTATATTTTGCATCATGAAAGAAATCTGATATACCTTATATAACTGAAGTCTACAAACTAGACCAAAAATTATTTACAATTATTTGATCTCTTTGGATATCCTATCAAATGAAATAAATTTTCATAAAATATTTTAAGAAATTGCCCTGTACATTTAAAGAGACTCGAATTTACCACCTAGAGCATTCTCTTCATTAATAAACTGTCCTTCAATATTAAGAATTTTGTCAAAACACCCCCTTGGATATTCCATTACAGGTTCATGGATAATTTATAAACACCCTTTTGCCCTATATCTTGTCAAAGAAAAATAGAAAGAATATATGTGCATTTGTTTATGTATTTTGTGCATTTGAGAAATATATACAAGAGACTATTTTTGCAAATTCGTGAAATAGGAACTCTAAAGTATATGTAATCTATACAAGAAAAACATAAAAATAGATATTGATTAGTTAAAACAATAATATAACAGGCATAATAATCATTTCTGACAAAAGATTTTTGATAAATGGTCTTTTTGAAAATACACAACACTGAGCATTTCTGACAGACATTTGGAATCAATCCACCTGTCAATTACACACTGTCACAATTCAAAATACTACTGGCCCTTTTAGCTGTCAATCAGCACTTACCGTATTTAAGGGCGCCAAAACCGGCGGGTCACACCCCAAGAGGAAGCCGGAATGCCGGCGAAACGCGCGTCGGGTGTCTAGCCATACGAATGTATGATACCAATGTATAAGGTCTAGCATCTATCAAAATCTGTAATACAATCCAATAGTCAATCTAACTTTGAGCCCAGCTACTTTCTCTTGCCTGTCCCAGTTGGGAGATCGACGATAATTTCTGGCGAACGCTGCCGAGTTAATTCACTGACAGCGTCCACATAGCTCTCACAGCGGCACATGAGACAGCTCACCCGGCAATCTCGCCGAACGCTGACAGATGAAATCACTGCTAGCGTCCACTGTGTCATCATAACGGCACACAGAGATTGCTCAGTTCTAATACTTTAGACAATTCTGCCCTGCGTTCTCCGAATCCAGCGGTGCTTACGCTCTAGCCGCTGACATAGTAAATTCAAGGCATATTAACGCAGGGCACTATACTAAAGTCATTGAAAAACTGTTTATCCTAGAAGCAGGTGTTAGCGATGGTTAGCGATGCACATGACACTTGACTGGTGTCTAACCTACCATTAGCATCCAACTACAAGTGTACCTCATATAGTGCACTTCACCACTGGCAGGAAAAATATAGCGCTGGTGATTGACATATATCATCTCGATCTGGATTGCCAGGCTGATCAACTGGCACATCACAATAAGTGTAACCAACGGTGAATTCAAATTTCCCAGCAATATATCTATTGCGGTTTTGCCTGTCATCTTTCACATGGTGAGAACGACAAGACACCTACTGACAGCCAACATTGATACAATCAGTGCATGTGAATACAGCACAACATTGATACACTCAAAGTATACAAATACAAAGCATTGATACATTGAGAATATGTGAATACAGCATACTGAAAAATCACTGCCCTATGGTTACTTAACTCTGATATAATAGACTTAGCTCAAAATAGAGCAACAATTAAGCTTGTTATAAAGTAATATACTACAAGCAAGTCTGATTATAATAGTGCATTACAGGAATATACGATAGATAATTAACTCTTAGGCTCATTTTGCCCTAGGTGTTTGACAGGGGTCATCCACACCACAACATAATAGACCCACATTGGAATATTTTTTAATTATTAAAAATTATTTATTTTTAAAAATCTCTAATAAAGTTTTCTTATTTTTCACATTTCTTCAAAGGAACCATTACTCTTGTCCCACTTGTCCTTTCCTCAATACAAATTTATATAACATTGGTGGTATACACCATTTTGGTTCCAACACTCACTTGTATAACATAAAAAGTGAGAGTATTTGCAAAACCTTCTATTACTGACAAATCTCTTCATTGGCATCAGCCGGAAGTGTGAAAAAATCCTCACGGATCCATGCCTGATTCATTTTCACAAATTTAATGTTTTCTACACTTGTGAGGGACAATTTTGTCCGCTTCAGAGTCTCAACGCCACTTGCCACACTTAATATCCTCTCTGAAATCACACTGGATGCTGGACAAGACAGCCCACCCATGGCAAACAGGGCCAGTTCCTGCCACTGGTCCAATCTGCTGACCCAGAAGTCCATGGGGTCAGAGGTCTGGAGATTATCTGAGTAAGTGAACAGTCCAGGTATGTCTCAACATGGTCGTTCGGGTGGTGCATATCCATTTGCTGCTGTGTGTCAGGTTGGCGATGTGAAGTTAAAAATTTCTGATTCACCATGTTAAAAAATACTGTACTTGCTGCTTCTTCTGCTAATTTTAGGGGAGGCACTGGCAGAGGCGGTGCAGGCATTGACTAGGACTGTGAGCGGACAGAGGACCCCTAAACAGTTGTCTTCTCGCTGAAAGCTGTGGCATGCTGGTTTCTGAGCTTCTACATGCACAAAGTCATCCTCTTCTCCCTCAAGTGCAGGACCCAGACCAAGTTCCTCATCCTCCTCCATTTCCTCCTGTCCATGTGGATCCCCAACAGCCCCAGGGCGGCGACCAAGATGGGGAAGCTGTTGTTGTTCTTCCCCTTCCCCTTGTTTCATGAGTGTGAGCGTTTCCTCCAAAATACATAATAGGGGAACCACATCATTGATGCTGCAGTTGTTCCTTCTGACAAACTTTGTGGCCTCCTCAAAGGGCCTCAGGAGGCAACACACTTCCCTGATGAGCCTCCAATGGCAGATTTCAAAGTAACACATTGTCCCTGTGGTCTTCTGCATGCAGTAATCATTGACTGCCTTTTGCTGCTAGTATAGACAGTCCAGCATGTGCAAGGTGGAATTTCATCGAGTTGGAACGTCGCAGACCAGGCGGTGCAAAGGCAGACTGTTCTGTCTCTGCAAGTCCATGAGGGCGTTTTTAGACAGCTACGAACAGCAAACATTTTCCTGGCCATAAGCAGAACCTCCTTCACGACATGTGTTTATAAAATGCCTCACCACATAATTTAGGCCAGGCAGGGACAATGTGCTATGTTACCCAACAGCAGTGTAGCAACAATGTTGGTGCCATTGTCGCTGGCAACATCGACCAGTTGGATATGGAGGGGAGATATCCAGTGGGAAATTTGCTACTGGATACAGTGGAGCAGCTCCTCCGCAGTGTGACTTCTCCCACCGTACAGCTGGCTGGCAGCAACAGAATTTCTGCTATCACCCATATTCTGCTTACTGGCAGATGAAGTAGCACGGTTGTTTACTCCTCCTACATTATCCCTCTTCCCTTTCCTCTGCCACCCTGTCTTTTACAAGACATTTAAACAATTTTTTCAAATACACACCAAAATGGCGTGTGTACACAATGTCATATAAGCAATTGATTTGCTGTACTAAATGCAATATTCAACTGTTCGTTTTTTTCAAATACACACGAAAATAGCGTGAGTGAACATTGTGATGCAAGCAATTAATTTGCCGCACTAAATGATACATTCAACTGTACGTTTTTTTCAAATATACACCAAAATGGCGTGTGTACACAGTGTAATGCAACCAATTTATTTGACAGACTAAATGCAATATTCAAATGTAAGTTTTTTTTCAAATACACACCTAAATGGTGTGAGTGAACAGTGTGATGCAAGCAATTGATTTGCTGCCAAAAGACGTTGCTTTAAACTGGGGACCTTTCAAAAGACAACGGGCAGTTGTTAAGGGTATGTGCACACGCTAGCTTCCTTTTACGTCTGAAAAGACAGACTGTTTTCAGGAGAAAACAGCTGCATCGTTTCAGACGTAAAAGCTCCTCCTCGCATTATGCGAGGCGTCTTTGACGCCCGTAATCTTGAGCTGCTCTTCATTGACTTCAATGAAGAACAGCTCAAATTACGTTGCAAAGAAGTGTCCTGCACTTCTTTGCCGAGGCAGTCAATTTACGCGTCGTCGGTTGACAGCTGTCAAACGACGACGCGTAAATGACAGGTCGTCGGCACAGTACGTCGGCAAACCCATTCAAATGAATGGGCAGATGTTTGCTGAAGTATTGTAGCCGTATTTTCAGAAGTAAAACGAGGCATAATACGCCTCGTTTACGTCTGAAAATAGGTAGTGTGAACCCAGCCTAAGAGGTTAAGCTCCAGCACTCCATTCTACCTATCCTCTACAGAAGTGAGTTAACCCTTGAAGGATGCAAGTATTTTTTTTTTATCACTGCGTTTTAAGAGTCATCATTTTTATAAATGATTTATAAATATTTTTGTGGAATGGAAAAAAAACACCAATTCTGAAATTATCTGGGTTTACATCTCTTCCACAGGATTGAGATCGGGCTGTGAAAAACAGTCCGAGTGTCATACTGAACAAAATGACACAGTACGGAACAGCAGTTCCGCGGGGAGGCAGGGACTCCTAGCATCCTAAAATGTCTATGATGCCAAGAGTCCCATTCACTTGTACCGTGGTCGGGCCAGGAAATCCAGCCGACACTCAGTTTTTCACGGCCCATCTCAGTCGTGTGCAAGATCACTTAGGTTTTGTTTTTTAACAGCATTTACCCATTAGTATAAATGACATGTTCGCCATATTCTAAGAGCTGTAACTTTTCTATTTTCCATTAACAGAGTTGTGTGAGGGCTTGTTTTCTGTAGGATGAGTTGACGTTTTCATTGATACCATGTTGGGATATATAACATTATTTTGATCACTTTTATTCTTTTTTGACTAGCATTGTTTTTTTTATGGCATTCACATAATGTGATGTATATTATATATTGTAATTTTATAGTTTGGGCCGTCACAGACATGGCGATCTCAATTATGTTTACTATTTTTTCTGTATTTTTTTTACATAATGAAGCATTTCTAACTGGGGAAAAGTTTTTGGGTGTTTTTTTCTTTTTCTCTCTCTTTTTAACATTTTGAAACATTTTATTTTACTTTTTTTTAAAAATTTGTTGGTCCTATTAGGGGATTTGACCATGCGATCACTTTTATCGCTTATATAAGACACTGCAGTATTTCAGTGTATTAGGCATCCTGTTATGCCTTGCCTCTGGCAGGGCCTAATAGGTGTACAAATATGGCCGACCTGGGGTCCTGCATTATATGACAACCCATCGGCACCCCTCGATCATGTCGCAGGGGTGGGGGCCATGGGGTGACATATGGAGCTCCTTCCCTCTCTCTAACGATTTAGATGCCGTGGCTGCTATTGACTGCGGCATCTGAGGGGTTAGACGGCCAGGATTATAGTAATTTTTATACGTAGGTATTAATATACAGCTGACACCTACTGCAGATGGCGCAGGCTCAGCTCCTGTGCCATCACTGCACCGCACATATATGTCAGATGAAGGGTAGTACTTGGCAGATGTCTGTAATTAGTTAGAAGTGAAGTAGACGTTTATTTAATATCAATAGTTATTACGTATCAGGGTATGATTACAGCTACATTTAATGTACATAGTATGTGAATGATTATTAATCTATTCTAAACAGTCACCCATTCTATTCTGAGCAAGAACATTTAATGCTGTTGCCAGCCATTTCAGGAGTTGGTGCACAAGCAAGCACCAACCTTTTATACAGGAGTATTCTAATGGCTCATGCACATGACCATATCATGGCTCCATCTTGTAGCCGTAAGTGCACAGAGCCTATACAACTGTGTACTAAGGAACTGTACATGTTCTGCCATACCGTCACCGTGAGCTGGGCTCTGCCATGTGCATGAGCCCTAAATGTAGCCATCTGCCCAACAACTAAAACTTGTCTGAAAGGTCATGCTTCGGAGACGAAAGTCAGGAAGGTGATGCTTAATTATCCCAGTTAAACTTTAACGATTTTAACAGGCACGCCGGACCCAGGCTAAAACCCGTGGGCGAAGGCCGCCATGACTAAGGGTGTAGTGAGGGGAAAAGTTGGAGGAGCAATTGAATTGCTTCATATCATTTCGGGAGTTTAAGCGCCAGTCTACAGCGCCCTTCCTCCCTATTTTCTGGTATTATTTTATTGGCTCCATCTCTGTTTCTCTGTATTGTATGGTGGAGAGCACCTGATCTTTGGATGTAGGCTGTGTGTGCGGTGTCACAGAAGCAGGTTAGTGGTCCTTGGAGTTGGTGTTAAATTTGTAGATGGGAATTCATTATGGGTATGGTCCCTATCAAAATTTAAAAATGTATTGGTTGGTCTGGCTTATTTTGGGCTCCTGTCGGTTGGTGTCCTGGGGAGTGGGTGCAATTTATAATAGCTATCTTCAGTTGGACTGGTCATGGTGCCCCTAAGCCTTTGGAGAGGCGCTTAGGCGTTAATGGAGTATGTGGGCAGACTAGCGCCAAATTTTGTATTTCCAAGGACCTCTTCAATAAAGTTTTCATGTGAGGGTGTAGTGGTTGATGTGTTTGCAGGAAATGTTTTATTATATACATTTTGAATTTCTTCATTTGCTATGTATATAGTTTGTTAATAAAATGGCCTCTGTGGCCAATTTAATCCAATCCAATATCTACATGTTTGTTCTGGTTAATTTGATTGGGAATTGGCCCAGCTTAGTAAAAATGTAAAGTAGGTAGCGAACCAAACTCTACAATCCCAGAGTTATGTGTTTTTGTAGTAACCTTATTATTTATTTTTAGTATAATAAATATCTGGTTTCCCTGTTTGGATCTCTATTGGAGTATTCTTGAACTATGTGATTTGCTTTCTTCCTCAGTAATTGTACCACACTTTCACATTTTTTGAAGAGCGACAAGGTGTAAATATTTGCAGATGCCAGGAATTCTTGATCCTTACAGTGAAAAAGGAGAGGAGGATTGCCTAGATTCTGAGCCCTTATTGGAACTGGTAGAGCTCAACAGCCGTCACACGTCCGTTTTTTCACTGTCGTGTGAATATAGCCTTAATGTACTGCCCATATGTAAAATAATTATCTTTTGGAGCAAATACTATATTTTCCTGGTTTTCCATTATAATTCCTCTTCTAAGAATACAACAGAATTCACAGTTAAATGCTCAAAATGTAACAGTAGGGCGGATATATTTTGTGGCACTCATCTTGTATTCACACGGTCGTTTTTTAACGGCCCGTGAATAATGGGCATCAAAAAATAGGACATGTCCTATTTTTGGCCGTTTTGACGGCCTGACGGCCCCCATAGAAGTCAATGGATCCGTTTTTAACGGCTGTCAATACATGCAACAACCGTTAAAAACAGATCTGTGACATGGAGATTGGCAAGGGAACCACTAGTTCCCTTGCTGGCTATCGGCGGCTCGATGACACTCACCAAAGCAGCACCGATCTCTTCAGGTGTGGTCTCTCGTCTTCTCGAAGGCGACGTGATGACATCATCTTCGCATATCCCGTAAAGACGAGTTGCATCGGTGAATGTCATCGCGTCGCCGTAGATCCTGTGAAGACGAGAGACACTACCTGAAGAAGACAGCGCTGCATCGGTGAGTATGAAGGGCATTCATGTCGGGCTGTGTGGCATCATATAGAGGGGGCTGTGTGGCATATACAGGAAGGCTGTGTGGCATATACAGGGAGGTGTGTGGCATCATATACAGGGGGCTGTGTGGCATCATATACAGGGGGCTGTGTGGCATATACAGGAGGTGTGTAGCATATACAGGAGGCGTGTGGCATCATATACAGGGAGGTGCATGGCATCATATACAGGGAGGTGTGTGGCATCATATACAGGGAGGTGTGTGGCATAATATACAGGAGATGTGTGGCATCATATACAGGGGGCTGTATGGCATATACAGGGAAGTCTGTGGCATCATATACAGGGAAGTGTGTGGCATCATATACAGGAGGTGTGTGGCATCATATACAGGGAGGTGTGTGGCATATACAGCAGGTGTGTGGCATATACAGGAGGTGTGTGTCATCATATACAGGGGGTCTGTGTGGCATATACAGCGAGGCTGTGTGGAATATACAGGAGGTGTGTGGCATCATATACAGGGGGTCTGTGTGGCATCATATACAAGGAGGTGTGTGGCATATACAGGAGGTGTGTGGCATCATATACAGGGAGGTGCGTGGCATCATATACAGGGAGATGTGTGGCATTATATACAGGGAGGTGTGTGGCATCATATACAGGGAGGTGTGTGGCATCATCTTATACCGGGAGGTGTGTGGCATCATATACAGGGATTTGTGTGGCATCATATACAGGGAGGTGTGTGGCATCATATACAGGAGGTGTGTTGCATCATACAGGGGGTCTGTGTTGCATCATACAGTGGGTCTGTGTGGCATCATATACAGGGAGGTGTGTGGCATAATTTATAGGGAGGTTTGTGGCATCATATACAGGGATGTGTGTGGCATCATATACAGGAAGGTGTGTGGCATCATATACAGGGGGTCTGTGTGGCATATACAGGAGGTGTGTGGCATATACAGGAAGGTGTGTGGCATATCCAGGGAGGCTGTGTCACATATACAGGAGGTGTGTGGCATCATAAACAGGGAGGTGAGTGGCATCAAATACAGTGAGGTGTGTGGCATCATATACCTGGAGGTGTGTGGCATCATATACAGGAAGGTGTGTGGCATCATATACAGGGGCTCTGTGTGGCATATACAGGAGGTGTGTGGCATATACAGGAAGGTGTGTGGCATATCCAGGGAGGCTGTGTCACATATACAGGAGGTGTGTGGCATCATAAACAGGGAGGTGAGTGGCATCAAATACAGGGAGTTGTGTGGCATTATATACAGGGAGGTGTGTGGCATCATATACAGGGAGGTGTGTGGCATCATATACAAGAGGTGTGTTGCATCATACAGGGGTCTGTGTTGCATCATACAGGGGTCTGTGATGCATCATACAGGGGGTCTGTGTGGCATCATATACAGGGCGTCTGTGTGGCATAATTTACAGGGAGGTGTGTGGCATCATATACAGGGAGGTGTGTGGCATCATATACAGGGAGGTGTGTGGCATCATATACAGGAAGGTGTGTGGCATCATATACGGGGTGATGTGTGGCATCATATACAGGGGGTCTGTGTGGCATCATATACAGGGAGGTGTGTGGCATCATATACAGGGCGGTGTGTGGCATCATATACAGGGAGGTGTGTGGCATCATATACAGGGAGGTGTATGGCATCATATACAGGAGGTGTGTTGCATCATATACAGGGGGTCTGTGTGGCATCATATACAGGGAGGTGTGTGGCATCATATACAGGGAGGTGTGTGGCATCACATACAGGGAGTCTGTGTGGTATTATATACAGGGAGGTGTGTGGCATATACAGGAGGTGTGTGGCATCATATACAGGGAGGTGCGTGGCATCATATACAGGGAGATGTGTGGCATCATATACAGGGAGGTGTGTGGCATCATATACAAGGAGGTGTGTGGCATCATATACAGGGAGGTGTGTGGCATCATATACAGGGAGTTGTGTGGCATCATATACAGGGAGGTGTGTGGCATCATATACAGGAGGTGTGTTGCATCATACAGGGGGTCTGTGTTGCATCATACAGTGGGTCTGTGTGGCATCATATACAGGGAGGTGTGTGGCATAATTTACAGGGAGGTTTGTGGCATCATATACAGGGAGGTGTGTGGCATCATATACAGGGAGGTGTGTGGCATCATATACAGGGAGGTGTGTGGCATCATATACAGGGAGTTGTGTGGCATCATATACAGGGAGGTGTGTGGCATCATATACAGGAGGTGTGTTGCATCATACAGGGGGTCTGTGTTGCATCATACAGTGGGTCTGTGTGGCATCATATACAGGGAGGTGTGTGGCATAATTTACAGGGAGGTTTGTGGCATCATATACAGGGATGTGTGTGGCATCATATACAGGAAGGTGTGTGGCATCATATACAGGGAGGTGTGTTTCATCATATACAGGAGGTGTGTGGCATCACATACAGGGGGTCTGTGTGGCATTATATACAGGGAGGTGTGTGGCATAATTTACAAAGAGGTTTGTGGCATTATATACAGGGATGTGTGTGGCATCATATACAGGGGGTCTGTGTGGCATCATATACAGGGAGGTGTGTGGCATCATATACAGGGAGGTGTGTGGCATCATATACAGGGAGGTGTGTTTCATCATATACAGGAGGTGTGTGGCATTACATACAAGGGGTCTGTGTGGCATTATATACAGGGAGGTGTGTGGCATATACAGGAAGTGTGTGGCATCATATACAGGGAGGTGTGTGGCATCATATACAGGGAGGTGTGTGGCATCATATACAGGGAGATGTGTGCCATCATATACAGGGGGGCTGTGTGGCATCATACACAGGGTGGATGTGTGGCATCATATACAGAAGGTGTGTGGCATCATATGCAGGGAGGTGTGTGGCATCATATACAAGGAGGCTGTAAATAGTGTCTAGGTGAACATGTGACCTTCCTTTGTGTGTTTTCAGGGGGCTGGGACAGAAAAAATCCTGACCAATGAAATTCATCATTTTTTTAACGGCCATGAAAAACTGATGCAAAACGAATGTCAAACGCCCATTAAAAATGGACAAACGGACTAGAAATGGATGAAAATTTAGAAACACACTGATGCAAAACGGCCATAAAAAACTGACAGTTCATCAGTTTTTAATGGACATTTTTTTTCACTGTCGTGTGAATATAGCCTAAGGGCCTGTTCACATCACCGTTCGCTTTCCGTTCCGGGGTTCCGTCTGAGGTTTCTATCGGGTGAACCCCGCAACGGAAAGTGAAACTGAAACCACAGCTTCTGTTTCAGTCACCATTGATAGCAATGGTGACGGAAACATCGCTAATGGTTTCCGTTCGTCACCATTCCGGCAGGTTTCCGGTTTTCAGACGGAATCAATAGTGGAGTCGAAACGGAAGCTGTGCTTTCACTTTCACTTTCCGTTGCGGGAAACCCCGGAACGGAAATGACCGGTGATGTGAACAGGCCCTTAGGATATATTCACACGACAGTGAAAAAAAAATGTCCAATAAAAACTGATGAACTGGCTCTGTCACCACATTATAAATGCCCTATCTTGTACATAATGTGATTGGCGCTGTAATGTAAATTACAGCAGTGTTTTTTTATTTGTTATGACTTATTTTAGCTTTATGCTAATGACTTTCTTAATGCCCAACTGGGCGTGTTTTACTTTTTGACCAAGTGGGCGTTGTGGAGAGAAGTGTATGACGCTGACCAATCAGTGACCAATCAGCGTTATACACTTCTCACCATTCATTAACACAGCACATAGTCATCTTACTAGATCACTATGTGCAGCCACATACACACACATTAATGTTACAAGTGTCCTGTCAATGACCTCCAGCCAGGACGCGATGTCTATTCAGAATCCTGACACTTCGGTAACGTTTGTGTGAGATTTACAGCAAGGCAAGCGTAATCTCGCGAGATTACGATGTAAACTGTCATTTAAAACGAGATTACGCTTGCCTTGCTGTAAATCTCAAACAAACGTTACCGAAGTGTCAGGATTCTGAATAGACATCACTTTCTGGCTGGAGGTGATGTCTATTCAATGTCAGGACACTTCAGTAACGTTAGTGTGTGTCTGCACATAGTGATCTAGTAAGATTACTATGTGCTGTGTAAATGAATGGGGAGAAGTGTATGACACTGATTGATCAGCGTCATGCACTTCTCTCAACAATGCCCAATTGGTCAAAAAGTAAAACATGCCTAGTTGTACATTAACCCCTAGGCACACCAGGACGCAACTGTACGTCCATGTGGCCAGTGTCTTAAGGCAGAGGGATGTACAGTTACTGCGTGGTTCCCGGTGCACACTCTCGGCGACAGTGTGCACCGGGACCTGGGGGGCCAGCTGTCCCTGACAGCTGACACTCCATTGTATGCCGATCAGCGGCTTATTTCCGCTGATTCCGGAAATTAACCCCTTGATTGCGGTGATCGATTGCAATCACCGCATTCAGGGGTTTCTAGCTCATCGGCAGACCTCACGATGAAATTGTGAGGTTTGCAGATGGCTAGCATGGCGATCGGAGGCCAAGTAATGGCCTCCCTGTCTGCCATGTACGGAAGCCTATCAGGATCAGCCTCCTGATAGACTTCCTGTCAGAGTGACAGGACGTCACTGCCGTTCGCGATGCACACTGTCGATGACAGTGTCTGTGACCGTGTCGGCGACAGTGTGCATCGAGAACCGGTAGGTCAGCTGTCCCTGACAGCTGACACTCCACTAGTTGCCAATCAGCGGCTCATTAGCCCATTACATGCAGGGCTCGATTGTGTAGGGGGTTTGTAGCACATCAGCAGCCCCCATGCAATTGTGGGGGCTGCTGATGCTTGTGATGGCACCCGGGGGCCAGACAACAGCCCCCGGGTCTGCAATGTATGCAAGCCTATGAGGATCAGCCTCTAGCTGGTCCTCGTAGACTAACTGTCAGAGTGACTGTGACGTCACACTGACAGTTGGAATACGTTACACTACCTAGGTAGTGTAATGTATTCTAGCAGCGATCAGAGCTGCAGGTAAAAAAAAGAAAGTGTAAAAAGTAAAGAAAAAAAAAAGTTAATAAAAATGTTTTACAAAAGTGTAAAAAGAAAAGATTTTTTTTTCCTATAATAAGTCTCTTATTATATGGAAAAAATGAAACCGTTAAAAAACAGTACACCCAATCTATAAAACTATAATGTTATTTTTACCGCACGGTGAACGCCGCAAAAAAAATAAACTAAAAACCATGCCAGAATCACTATTTTTTGGTCACCACCCCTCCCAAAATATAGAATAAAAAGTGATCAAAAAGTCGCATGTACCCGAAAATAGTACCAATAAAAACTACAACCTGTCCCGCAAAAAATAATCCCTTACACCGCTTTTTTGACTGAAAAATAAAAAAGTTATGGCTCTCAGAATATGGTGACAAAGAAAATAAATTATTTTATAAAGAAGTGATTTTATTGTGCAAACGATGCAAAACATAAAAAAATTATATACATATGGTATCGCCGTAATCGTACCAACCCGCAGAATAAAGTACAATTGTAATTTATAGCGCATTATGAACGTTATGGCGTTTGGAAGGCGGGGAGTGAAAAACTAAAATTGAAAAGAAAAAAAGGATCAGTCCTGCAAAGGTTAATTAATTTCTATTAAAAAAAAATAAATTATTACCACATGTGGGGTATTGTCGTACTCGGGAGAGATTGCGTTACAAATTTTGGGTGACTTTTTCTCCTTTATTCCTTGTGAAAATGAAAAAATTCAACATTTTAGTGGACAAAAATGTTTATATTCATTTTCACGGCCTAATTCTACTAAATTCTGCAAAAGACCTGTGGGGTATAAATGCTTACTATACCCCTAGAAAAATTCCTTGAGGGGTCTAGTTTCCAAAATGGGGTCACTTTTGGGGTGTTTCCACTATTTTGCTCCCTCCAGGGGGTTGCAATCGCGACATGGCACTAAAAACCAATCCAGCAAAATCTGTGCTCCAAAATCCAAATGGCGCTCCCTCCCTTCTGAGCGCTGCCGTGGGTCCAAACAGCAGTTTACTACCAAATATAGGGTATTGCTGTAATCGGGAGAAGATGCTTTACAAATGTTGGGGTGAATTTTCTATTTTATTCCTTGTAAATATTAAAAATGTCTATGTTATTTCAGAAAAAAAGTAGATTTTCATTTTCACAGACTAACTCCAATAAATATAGCAAAATAGCTGTGGGGTCAAAGTGCTAACTATACCCTTAGATAAATTCCTTGAGGGGTCTAGTTTCCAAAATGGGGTCACTTTTGGGGAGTTTCTACTGTTTTGGCACCACAAGACCTCTTCCAACTCGACATGGTGCCTAAAATATAATCTAAAAATAAGCAGGCCCCAAAATCCACTAGGTGCTCCTTTGCTTCTGAGGCCGGTGTTTCAGTCCATTACTGCACTAGGGCCACAGGTGGGATATTCCTAAAAACTGCAGGACCTGGGCAATAAATATTGAGTTGTATTTCTCTGGTAAAACCTTCTGTGGTACATAACTTTTTTTATTACAAATTTCGGCAAAAAAAAGAGAAATTTGTAAATTTCCCCTCTACATTGCTTTATTTCATGTGAAATGCCTAAAGGGTTAAAATACTTTCTGAATGCTGTTTTGAATACTTTGAGGGGTGAAATTTTTAAAATGGGGTGATTTATTGGGGAATTCTAATATATAAGGCCCTCAAAACCACTTCAGAACTGAACTGGTCCCTGTAAAAATAGCCTTTTGACATTTTCTTGAAAATGTGAGAAATTGCTGCTAAAGCTCTAAGCCTTGTAACGTCCTAGAAAAATAAAAGGATGTTCAAAAAGCGATGCAAATATAAAGTACACATATGGGAAATGGTAACTAGTGACTATTTTGTGTGGTATTACTATCGGTTTTACAAGCAGATACATTTAAATTTAGAAAAATGCACATTTTTGCAAATTTTCTCTAAATTTTGGTGTTTTTCACAAATAAATATTGAATTCATCGACAAAATTTTTCCACTATCATAATGTACAATATGTCACGAGAAAACAATCTCAGAATCGCTTGGATAGGTTAAAGCATTCCGGAGTTATTACCACATAAAGTGACACATGTCAGATTTGAAAAAATCGGCTGTGCCACAAGGCCAAAACAGGCTGCGTCCTAAATGGGTTAAGAATCTCATTAGCATATATCTAATATAGGTCAAAACTCCGTCAAAAATGATCGTTTTTCTAAATAAATAAAAAAACACTGCTGTAATCTACATTACAGCGCCGATCACATCATGTACAATATAGGCCACTTATAATGTGGTGACAGAGTCTCTTTAAGTATATTACAAAGTCACCTACCTACGAGTTATGATTTGGAACATACTTAGAATTTACAGTGGGGATGGATATATTAGATAGATAGATAGATAGATAGATAGATAGATAGATAGATAGATAGATAGATAGATAGATAGATAGATAGATAGATAGATAGATAGATAGATAGATAGATAGAAAGATAGATAGACAGACAGACAGACAGACAGAATTGGTAAAAACTTTGTTAAAGGGAACCTGTCACCACCGTTATGTTGCCCTCACTGAGGTTGGCATGAAGTAGTGATAGATACGCTGATTTCAGCTTTCTGACGCTAATGCATTAATGTAAAGCCATTTTAAAGAACTTACCTTAATGCTTGCAGCGTGCTGATAAATATGAGTCCGGCATATTCAGGAACTGACGCTCCACCCACCCAGCCACCACTGATTGACAGATTTGTCGCTATGGACAGTAATAGGGAGAAATCTGTCAATCAGCGAGCGGAAACTCAAGAATATGCTGGACTCATCTCTAGCAGCATGCTATAAACATTAAAGAGTAAGTTCTGCAAAACGGTTTCCCATTAGTACCTAAGTTTCAGACCTCTGAAATCAGCAGGTCTGTCACTTCTTAATGCTGCCCTCAGTGAGGGCAACATAATGCAGGTGACAGGTTCTCTTTTAAGCTTTGTAGCACATTCTGAATTTTCTTACGAAAGAAGACACCTACCAGGTAGAAAACTAAAAGTGAGAAACTGAGTAACTCTCTCAACAGCAGGAAATATGGGAGCTTTGCAGAAAATATGCACAGTTTATTCAAGGGCAGTGTAACGGCAGGGGGTAGGGAGACGGACAAGTGAGCCCTAATCTACCCGCCACTCTGTCCCTGCCTACTTGCAACGACCCGCCCTAGGCGACGGGGTACAACTGGGCGGCGGTCCCTGCGCTCAGTAAGTGCACGACAAACACGACAAACATACAAGGAACACAAGCAAGGAAAAGGGGCCGTTGCCCACGGCAACACCGTGAGCAACCAGAGTGGTGAACGAGCCGAGTCAAGCCAGGAGTGTGCGAGGTACAAAACGAACAGCAGAAGAGTAGTCGGTAAGCCAGGGTCGGTATGGAGCAGGATCAAAAATAGCAGGAGCTGTAGCTGGGCCAGGAACCACAAGGAAGGAAACCAAAGCAATAACAAGCACCGAGGGACAGGAAGTGCAGGCTTAAATAGACCGAGGGCGGGAGCTAGCTGAGTCTGGCCAGGTTACGATAGGCTCTCCCACTCCTAAGCCTGCCAGCCTGAATGGTGGAAGCAGGAGTCAGTCTCAGGGATGTATTCTCAGGTGCTGACTGATTAGTTCTGGGAGTTAACCCAGCAGTGCCTGGCAGATCCTTTACAGTACCCCCCCTTTTATGAGGGGCCACCGGACCCTTTCTAAGTGGACCTGGCTTACTGGGGAAACGCAGGTGGAACCTCCTGACCAATACCCCAGCGTGAACATCCCGGGCGGGTACCCAAGTCCTCTCCTCGGGCCCGTATCCTCTCCAATGGACCAGGTACTGGAGGGAGCCTTGGACCATCTTGCTGTCCACAATCCTGGCCACCTCGAATTCCACCCCCTCAGGGGTGAGGATGGGAACAGGAGGTCTCCTCGAGGGAGCCAAGGACGGGGAGCAGCGTTTGAGGAGGGAGGCATGAAACACGTCGTGTATCCGAAAAGACGGGGGTAACTCCAGCCGGAAGGAGACAGGATTGAGGACCTCAATGACCTTATACGGCCCAATAAACCGGGGAGCAAACTTCTTGGACGGAACCTTGAGACGCAAGTTCCTAGACGACAACCACACCAGATCCCCGACCATAAACAGGGGGTTAGCAGAACGTTTTTTATCAGCCTGAGTTTTTTGTACGCTCTGGGACACCTCTAGGTTTTTCTGAACCTGGGCCCAGACTGTGCACAGTTCCCGATGAACGACCTCTACCTCAGGATTGTTGGAACTACCAGGTGAAACGGAGGAGAACCGTGGATTAAACCCAAAATTACAAAAAAAAGGAGAGACCCCAGACGAGTTACTGACCCGGTTATTAAGGGAAAATTCGGCGAGGGGAATGAAAGAGACCCAATCAAATTGACAGTCAGAGACAAAACACCTTAAGTATTGTTCTAGGGACTGATTAGTCCTCTCCGTTTGGCCATTGGTTTCAGGATGGAAGGCAGAGGAGAAGGACAGATCAATCCCCAACTTCATACAGAAGGCTCTCCAAAACAATGAAACAAATTGTACCCCTCTGTCCGAAACAATATTGACAGGGACCCCATGGAGACGCAGGATGTGTTTGACAAACAAGGTAGCCAACGTTTTGGCGTTGGGTAGTTTCTTGAGGGGCACAAAGTGGCACATCTTACTGAAGCGGTCCACCACCACCCACACCACCGACTTGCCTTGGGATGGAGGCAAATCGGTGATAAAATCCATGGAGATATGTGTCCAAGGTCTCTGGGGAATGGGCAACGAACGCAGTAAGCCCGCTGGTCGGGACCTGGGAGTCTTGGACCTAGCACAAACCTCACAAGCGGCGACGTAGGCCTTAACGTCTTTAGGCAACCCAGGCCACCAATAATTTCTGGTAATGAGGTGTTTGGTACCCAGGATGCCTGGATGGCCAGATAGTGCGGAGTCATGATTTTCCCTAAGTACTCTTAGCCGGAATTGCAGGGGAACAAACAGCTTGTTCTCAGGAAGGTTCCCGGGAGCTGCACCTTGATCAGCAGCAATTTCAGAAACTAAATCAGAATCGATCGAGGAAATGATTATACCTGGAGGCAAAATACAAGCAGGATCTTCCTCCGAAGGAGGGCTGGCCATGAAGCTACGCGACAGTGCATCAGCCTTAATATTTTTAGACCCAGCCCTATAGGTAACCAAAAAATTGAATCTGGTAAAAAATAACGCCCATCGAGCTTGTCTCGGGTTTAGCCTCCGGGCAGATTCTAGGAACACCAGATTCTTGTGGTCGGTAAGGACCGTTACCTGGTGCCTAGCCCCCTCCAGGAAGTGGCGCCACTCTTCAAATGCCCATTTAATGGCTAAGAGTTCGCGGTTGCCAATATCATAGTTACTTTCAGTTGGCGAAAACTTCCTGGAGAAGTAGGCACAGGGGCGGAGATGGGTGAGGGACCTGGTACCCTGGGACAAGACAGCCCCCACTCCCACCTCAGATGCGTCAACTTCCACGATAAATGGCTCCATTTGGTTGGGCTGAACCAGCACCGGGGCCGAGACAAAGCACTTCTTAAGGACCTCAAAAGCCTGGACAGCCTCAGGAGGCCAGTGGAGGAGATCAGCACCTTTGCGAGTGAGGTCCGTAAGGGGCTTAGCGATGACCGAGAAGTTAGCAATAAATCTCCTGTAATAATTAGCAAATCCCAAAAAACACTGTAACGCCTTCAGGGAGGCAGGTTGGACCCATTCCGCCACAGCCTGAACCTTGGCGGGGTCCATGCGGAATTCATGAGGAGTGAGGATTTGACCCAAAAATGGAATCTCCTGTACCCCAAACACACATTTTTCGGTTTTGGCAAACAGTTTATTTTCCCGAAGGACCTGGAGCACCTTCCTGACATGCTCCACGTGGGAGGACCAGTCCTTGGAAAACACCAGTATGTCATCAAGGTACACTACCAGAAAAATCCCCAGGTAATTTCTCAAAATCTCATTTATGAAATTCTGGAAGACCGCAGGGGCATTACACAACCCAAAGGGCATGACGAGGTATTCGAAATGGCCTTCGGGCGTGTTAAACGCAGTCTTCCACTCATCCCCCTCTTTGATGCGAATAAGGTTATACGCCCCCCGTAGATCCAATTTAGAAAACCATTGGGCCCCCTGAACCTGATTAAAGAGATCAGGAATCAAAGGAAGGGGATACTGGTTCCTTACCGTGACCTTATTCAGGCTACGGTAGTCAATGCATGGCCTAAGACCACCATCCTTCTTCCCCACGAAGAAGAAGCCAGCACCTACCGGAGAAGAAGAGGGACGAATGTAACCCTTGGCCAGGGATTCCTGGATATACACTCTCATAGCTTCACGTTCGGGACAAGAAAGATTAAATATCCTACCCTTAGGAAGCTTAGCTCCTGGTACCAATTCGATAGCGCAATCGTATTCTCTATGAGGAGGTAACACTTCGGAGGCCTCCCTAGAGAAAACATCAGCGAAGTCCTGAACAAACTCGGGTAGCGTATTCGCCTCCTTAGGGGGAGAAATAGAATTAACAGAAAAACATGACGTACAACATTCATTACCCCATTTGGTTAGCTCCCCAGTATTCCAGTCAAACGTAGGATTATGCAACTGCAACCAGGGAAGACCTAGCACCAAATCGTACGATAATCCCTGCATCAACAGTACAGAGCATTGCTCCAAATGCATGGAGCCAACAAGGAGTTCAAAAACAGGGGTATGCTGTGTAAAATAACCATTAGCAAGAGGAGTGGCGTCGATACCCACTACCGGGACAGGTTTAGGCAAATCAATAAGAGGCATAGCAAGGGACATAGCAAATTCCACAGACATGATATTAGTAGAGGACCCTGAATCCACGAAAGCACTGCCGGTAGCAGACCTACCACCAAAAGAGACCTGAAAGGGAAGCAAGATCTTAGTACGTTTCATATTTACGGGAAATACCTGTGCGCCCAAGTGACCTCCCCGATGATCACTTAGACGCGGAAGTTCTCTGGCTGCAACCTTACGCTTAGGACAGTTGTTCACTTGATGCTTGTCGTCCCCACAGTAGAAGCAGAGACCATTCTTCCTGCGGAATTCTCTACGTTGTTGGGGGGACACGGAGGCCCCGAGTTGCATAGGTATCTCTGAATCTTTCGGGGAGGAACGAAGCAACGGAGCTTCGGGAGGCATCATGGGGGAGTCGGAGGAGAAAACACATAAACGTTCACGTTGTCGTTCCCTGAGACGTCGGTCAAGTCGTATCGCTAAAGCCATAACCTGGTCTAGGGAGTCACAAGAGGGATAGCTAACTAGCAGGTCTTTCAGGGCATTCGACAGACCCAACCTAAACTGGCACCTTAAGGCAGGGTCATTCCACCGAGAAGCTACGCACCACTTCCGAAAGTCAGAGCAATACTCCTCAACAGGTCTCTTACCCTGACTTAAGGTCACCAGCTGACTCTCGGCAAAGGCAGTCCTGTCAGTCTCGTCATAAATAAGTCCGAGAGCAGAAAAGAAACAATCAACGGAGGAAAGTTCAGGGGCGTCAGGAGCCAAGGAGAAGGCCCACTCTTGGGGCCCTTCCTGGAGCCGGGACATAATTATACCCACCCGCTGGCTCTCAGAACCTGAGGAATGAGGCTTTAAACGAAAGTAAAGCCTACAACTCTCCCGAAAGGAGAGAAAAGTCCTCCGGTCCCCTGAGAACCGGTCGGGCAACTTGAGGTGGGGTTCAAGAGGTGCGGTGCGGGGAACTACCAGGGTAGCATCAGGCTGGTTGACCCTCTGAGCCAGGGCCTGGACCTGTAGGGAGAGACCCTGCATTTGCTGAGCCAGGGTCTCACGGGGATCCATAGTGGTGTCAGGGACCAGGGGTAGACTAGGTATGGGCTTGTTATTATGTAACGGCAGGGGGTAGGGAGACGGACAAGTGAGCCCTAATCTACCCGCCACTCTGTCCCTGCCTACTTGCAACGACCCGCCCTAGGCGACGGGGTACAACTGGGCGGCGGTCCCTGCGCTCAGTAAGTGCACGACAAACACGACAAACATACAAGGAACACAAGCAAGGAAAAGGGGCCGTTGCCCACGGCAACACCGTGAGCAACCAGAGTGGTGAACGAGCCGAGTCAAGCCAGGAGTGTGCGAGGTACAAAACGAACAGCAGAAGAGTAGTCGGTAAGCCAGGGTCGGTATGGAGCAGGATCAAAAATAGCAGGAGCTGTAGCTGGGCCAGGAACCACAAGGAAGGAAACCAAAGCAATAACAAGCACCGAGGGACAGGAAGTGCAGGCTTAAATAGACCGAGGGCGGGAGCTAGCTGAGTCTGGCCAGGTTACGATAGGCTCTCCCACTCCTAAGCCTGCCAGCCTGAATGGTGGAAGCAGGAGTCAGTCTCAGGGATGTATTCTCAGGTGCTGACTGATTAGTTCTGGGAGTTAACCCAGCAGTGCCTGGCAGATCCTTTACAGGCAGACTTGAAAAACCATCCTTTGGTTCCTTTATCATTAAATCATCCATTAACCCCTTTCCGACACCAATCTGTAAATAAACGTCCTAGCTACTCATTCCCTGTGCAGCATAGGCGTATATATCTACAGTCCTAACTTTAATGGCAGATGGCCCTACCATTAACCCCTTAACAAAATTTGACGGATATATCTGTAACGATTAGGTGCTAGTTCCCGTTTCGTGACGGATATATCCGTCACTCTTATATCGTGGGTACTGCCCCTGTCATACACAGCTGGTCTCCTGCCACAACTGCCGAAATCGAAGAGCTCTCCATTTCCAGCAGTTTAACCCCTTAGATGCCGCTGTCAATAGCGACCACGGCATTTGAGCTGTTTGACAGAGGGAGCGCCTCGCAAGGCGCCAATGGGTTTCCATGACAACAAATTCCCCCAGGTCTGCCTTCAGCACCTGCCTATTAGGCCATGCCAGATGCATGGCCTAATAGATTGCCTGTCAGTTTTACATGGACAGGCAATAATGCTTTGGTATACTATGTATACCAAAGCATTATGTATGCTATCAGAAGATCACAAAGTGAAGTCCCCTAATGGGACAAAAAAAAACGAAAAAAGTAAACAGTAAAAATGTAAACAGTTAGGCCCCATGCACACAACCCTAGATTTCGTCCGTAATTACGGACCCATTCATTTCTATGGCCGACCGACAACTTCCCATATATTTACGGGAAGGTGTCCGTGCCATAGAAAGGCTCCGCAAAAGATAGGACATGTTCTATTTTTTGCTTTTTGACCGTGCCCTTTTGACCGTGCCCTCATACTTTAAATGGGAGCATGGCCCGTAAATGCAGGTGGCTGTCCGCGGACCGTGATTATGGGCACGGTGGTGTGCATGGGACCTAAGTTTATGAAAAAAGTGGTTTTATTTAGTAAAAGTGTAAAAAATAATAATACATACACATATATGGTATCGCCACGATTGTAACGACTCGAACAATGAAGTTAGCACATTAATTAAACCACCGAGTGAACGGTGTAAAAAAAAAAAAAAAAAGAAACAGCAGCCTTTTTTTCCCATAAAAGTTAATCAATAAGTCCCATGTACCCCAAAATAGTAACAATAAAAAATACACATTGTCCTGCAAAAAACAAGCCCACAAAATCTACACCGACAGAAAAATAAAAAAGTTACGGCTCCTGGAATGAGGAGATGCAAAAACAAGTATATTGTGCAAATGTAGGAAAACGCATAAAAGCTTTACATATTTGGTATCCCCGTAATTGAGCTGACCAATAGAATAAAGGGGACATGTTGTTTACGCCGCATAGTGAACACCGTAAATTTATAATGCGAAAAACAATGCTGGAATAGCGTTTATTTTCAATTCTCTCCTTAAATCAAGTTAACAAAAGCTCATTAATACATTATATGCATCCAACAATGGTGCAATTAAAAAATACAACTCACCCGGCAAAAAAATAAGCCCTTGTATGGCTCTGTCAACCGAATCAAAAAAAGTTATGGCTCTTGGAATGTGACACTGAAAAAACAAAAGATAATCCTTGGTCAATAAGGCCAAAAAAGGCATGGTCAAAGAGATCGGGCGGTCGGAGTGTCAGCCTGACTCTCCTGAGGTGCAAGGAGCTGAAAGATCAATTCCTTCTCACAAAACAAAAACGCTTAACACAGCTCTCAAAGTGAGCACTGTGTTTAGTACTGAAACTTAAATGCAGGAAACGTCACAATTATGTCAGAGGCTTCACGCTGTGACAGGAAGGAGAGGAGCATGTGGGGAGGACATGATCTCTGTCCTTCCAGCATCCCTCTGTGCACAGATCAATGCTAATCGTGATCTAATGCCCAGCAGCCATTAGATCCTTATTATATGTGATCTAAGGGATGCTGGGAGGAAAGAGATCATGTCATCCCAGCCTACTCCAGAACCAGGGCAACAAGTGTGAAATAAATAAAGCCAGTAAAAAATAAATAAATAAAAATATTATAAAAATGTAAAAATAATAAAAAATGAAAACACATCCTCTTAACTCGCCTGTATCATCAGGAGCATACTCTATGAAATGGAAGCAAGTTACATGGGCGTCTTGCACCCTTGTAATAATCCGTCCAACTCATGCAAAATATGTTTCCCCAAATCTCCACAAATAATTACCAGTTACTATTCTATTTCTCCCCAGGCTCGCTGTATCTGATCTTAACCCCTTAATGACGCAGCCTAGTTTGGGCCTTGCGGCTCAGAGCCCATTTTTCAAATGTGTCACTTTATGTGGTAATAACTCTGGAGTTCTTATACCTATCCAGGCGATTCTGAGAATGTTGGACTTTATTTTAGTGGTAAAATTTGGTCGAAATATTTAGTGTTTATTTGTGAAAAATAGCAACATTTAGAGAAAATGTGAAAAAATGTGCATTTTTCTGAATTTAAATGTATTTGCTTGTAAGACAGATAGTAATACCACAGAAAATAGTTACCAGCTCTCATTTTCCATGTCAACTTTATGTTGCCATCATTTTTTGAACATTTTTTTTTTCTAGGATGTTACAAGGCTTAGAGTTTTAGCAGCAATTTCTCATATTTTGAAAAAGTTTTTGTTGGGCACCAGTTCCATTCTGAAATGGTTTTGAGGGACCTATATATTAGAAACCCCCAATAAACACCCTATTAAAAAAAACTAGACCCCTCAAAGTATTCAAAACAGCATTTAGAAAGTATGTTAACCCTTTAGGCATTTCACAGGAATTTAAAGCAAAGTGGAGGTGAAATTTACAAATAATTTTTTTTTGCAGAAAATTCTAATTCAATTTTTTTCTGTAACACAGAAGGATTTACCTGAGAAACTCAACTTAATATTTATTGCCCAGGTTCAGCAGTTTTTAGAAATATCCCACATGTGGCCCTAGTGTGCTAATGGACTGAAGCACAGAATACAGAAGCGAAGGAGCACCTAGTGGATTTTGGGGCCTCCTTTTTATTAGAATATATTGTCAGGTTTGAAGAGGTCTTGTGGTGCCAAAACAGTGGAAACTCCCCAAAAGTGACCCCATTTGGCAAACTACACCCATCAAGGAATTTATCCAGTGGTATAATGAGCATTTAGACCCAACAAGTTTTTTGCTGCATTTTGTGGAATTAGGCTGTGAAATTGAAAATCACATATTTTTGCGATAAAACATGCACATTTTTTATTTTTACAGGGAATAAAGGAGAAAAAGCACCCCAACATTTGAAAAGCAATTTCTCCTGATTACGGCAATACCCCATATGTGGTCATACACTGCTGGTTGAACAAACGGCAGGGCTCAAAATGCCAGGAGCGCTATTTGGCATGTAGATTTTGCTGGATTGGTTTCTGGGCACAATGTCGCATTTGCAGAGCTTCTGAGGTACCAGTAAAGGGGAAACACCTTAAAAGTGACCCCATTTTGGAAACTATTGTAGTTTTCATGGGGTGATTGTGACTTTTTGATCAGTTTTTATTCTATTTTCTACTATTGTTTTTATTTCTTTTTTTTACAGCATTTACCATGCACTATAAATTACATATTCACTTTATTCTCTGGGGTAAAACGATTACAGCGATACCATATGTTTATTATTATACAACTATGTTTCAAACTTCTCCTCTGGCTTGTTGCATTATTGTCCACTCTCCTCTCTTTAATCCCTGGTTTCATTCTGATTCCGCTCCTGCACCTGCTTAAGGCGTTCCCGTAGAGCACCCATCACCAATTGGTGACTACTCTGAGGCCTACAACCTGGTAATCCTAGCTGGCAAAACTATATCCCCTTGCAGGGCACCTAGGATGGATAACAGGGAGATTCCTTAGACTCTGCACCCCAATTTAGCCATCATCAATCCGATGTGTCTGTAGAGTGTTGTAACATATGCGATATCAGTACATCACTTTGCCCAATGAAAGGCAGGTAAAGAGGTGATTTTCCTTGTATTCAATTATGAGTTTATTGTAGCAATTGAGAACTTCAACATAGACTGGAAGAATCTGATTTGTTCCAATTTCTACGAATCTAAAACTTACCTCAAACATTTTGCAATTTATATCAGATATATCTAAATAAACTGTGAAAATCTTGCTTCTCCATTCCTAAGCTGTCCACTCCAGTGTCTAGGAGGGCAAAGGTTGGTGAGGTCAAAAACAGACTTCACAAAAAAATAATGTGATTTGTGCATTTTATCTGCAATTGATGTCTCATTCTAGGGAAGAACTGTCTCAAATGAAAACGGCCGTGTTTTTTCCAATATGGTTTCCCCTATTTTAGTTTTTTGCTACTGAGGCCAAAGGAGACAACTATTCTACATTGCTTCATTTCGTTTTTTGAATGTAGAAATAGTGCAAATTAACCCCACTCATATTCTTTTTTTTTTTATATAGTATTCTTAGTGCAAGATATGGTGATAGAAAATAATGTTAAGGCCACGATCAGACACATAGTTTTGATGCACTTTTTGGCTTTGTTTTTTCCAACCAGGCCAGAAGTGGGTTAAAAAAAGGAAGGGTATAAAGAAAAGACTGATGCATCTGTTTTTCTTTTGTGTCCACTCCTGTATTTGCCTAAAAAAACTGAGCCAAAAACGGCCACAATAACTGCATCAAAAATGCGTGTGCGATCCTGGCATAAGAATCCTTTAAGTAGTTTTATGCAGAACTGGAAAATAATTTATGCTTCTGCTACTTATCCCTGAAGGTGTGCCTTTCAGGTTCAGCATCAGCGTGAATGCTTGTTTCCAGAGCAACAATTTCTCTAGAGATTTCTTTATTTTCATCCTCAGATATGGCACAGAACTGTGATAATTTTGCTGATACACTGCGCCTCAACCCACTTGTCAGGTACATGATCGTGCACAAGGGCAGATGACTGCAGATGACTGCTCTTACACAATATATTTCAGCTGCTACGATTTATATATATATATATATATATATATATATATATATATATATATATATACACACAGGTCATTCTCAATGAATCAGAATATCATCAAAAAGTTAATTTATTTCAGTATTTCAATTTAAAAAATGAATCTCATATATTATATAGATTCATTACATACACTGTGATCTATTTCCAGCATATTTTTTTCTTTTAATGTTGATGATTATGGGTAACAGTTAATGAAAACCCAAAATTTAGTGTCTCAGAAAATTTGATTATTGGGTAAAAGTTGAAGATTGTAGACTCATGGTGTCACACTCTATTCAGCTAATCAACACAAACACCTGCAAAGGTTTCCTAAGCCTTTAAATGGTCCAACAGTCTGGTTCAGTAGGCTACACAATCATGGGGAAGGCTGCTCACTTGACAGTTGCCCAGAAGACAGTAATTGACACCCTCCACAAGGAGGGTAAGCCACAAAAGGACATTGCTAAAGAAGCTGGCTGTTCACAGAGTGCTGTATCCAAGCACATTAATGGAAAGTTAAGAGGAAGGAAAAAGTGTGGTAGAAAAAGGTGCACAAGCAACAGGGATAACCGCAGCCTTAAAAGGATTGTCAAGAAAAGGCCATTCAGGAATCTGGGGGAGATTCACACGGAGTGGACTGCGGCTGGAGTCAGTGCTTCAAGAACCACCACACACAGACTTATCTAGGACATGGGCTACAACTGGATGTAAAAGCAACAAGCAATGGCTTTTGACAAGCCCTCCAAAAATGTACCCTTTTTATTGGCAGATGCCTGCCGGGGTTCTTCCATACATGGATGTAAAAGCAACAAGCAATGGCTTTTGACAAGCCCTCCAAAAATGTACTCTTTTTATTGGCAGATGCCTGCCGGGGTTCTTCCATACATGGATGTAAAAGCAACAAGCAATGGCTTTTGACAAGCCCTCCAAAAATGTACCCTTTTTATTGGCAGATGCCTGCCGGGGTTCTTCCATACATGGATGTAAAAGCAACAAGCAATGGCTTTTGACAAGCCCTCCAAAAATTGACCCTTTTTATTGGCAGATGCCTGCCGGGGTTCTTCCATACATGGATGTAAAAGCAACAAGCAATGGCTTTTGACAAGCCCTCCAAAAATTGACCCTTTTTATTGGCAGATGCCTGCCGGGGTTCTTCCATACATGGTTGTAAAAGCAACATGGAAATGGCTTTTGACAAGCCCTCCAAAAATTGACCCTTTTTATTGGCAGATGCCTGCCGGGGTTCTTCCATACATGGATGTAAAAGCAACAAGCAATGGCTTTTGAATGACAAGCCCTCCAAAAATTGACCCTTTTTATTGGCAGATGCCTGCCGGGGTTCATCCATACATGGATGTAAAAGCAACAAGCAATGGCTTTTGACAAGCCCTCCAAAAATGTACCCTTTTTATTTGCAGATGCCTGCCGGGGTTCATCCATACATGGATGTAAAAGCAACAAGCAATGGCTTTTGACAAGCCCTCCAAAAATGTACCCTTTTTATTGGCAGATGCCTGCCGGGGTTCATCAATACATGGATGTAAAAGCAACAAGCAATGGCTTTTGACAAGCCCTCCAAAAATTTACCCTTTTTATTTGCAGATGCCTGCCGGGGTTCATCCATACATGGATGTAAAAGCAACAAGCAATGGCTTTTGACAAGCCCTCCAAAAATTTACCCTTTTTATTGGCAGATGCCTGCCGGGGTTCTTCCATACATGGATGTAAAAGCAACAAGCAATGGCTTTTGACAAGCCCTCCAAAAATTTACCCTTTTTATTGGCAGATGCCTGCCGGGGTTCTTCCATACATGGATGTAAAAGCAACAAGCAATGGCTTTTGACAAGCCCTCCAAAAATTGACCCTTTTTATTGGCAGATGCCTGCCGGGGTTCTTCCATACATGGATGTAAAAGCAACAAGCAATGGCTTTTGAATGACAAGCCCTCCCAAAATTGACCCTTTTTATTGGCAGATGCCTGCCGGGGTTCATCCATACATGGATGAAAAAGCAACAAGCAATGGTTTTTGACAAGCCCTCCAAAAATTCACCCTTTTTATTGGCAGATGCCTGCCGGGGTTCTTCCATACATGGATGTAAAAGCAACAAGCAATGGCTTTTGACAAGCCCTCCAAAAATTGACCCTTTTTATTGGCCGATGCCTGCCGGGGGTTCATCCATACATGGATGTAAAAGCAACAAGCAATGTGTTTTGACAAGCCCTCCAAAAATGTACCCTTTTTATTGGCAAGGGTTGTAGTAGTAGTAGCAGCAGCACATTAAAAGACACTGGACAGTCACAGGACAAAGCCCTGTGGTGGGGCAAGCCTCAGGCCTGCTTGTAGCAGACGGGCGGCAGTGGAGGTGTATTGGTGGTAGTAGAGGTAGCCAACACAGACAGCAAGGGTGGTAGACTGGTAGTAGCAGCACATTAAAAAAAAGAGACTGGACGACAGTCACAGGACAAAGCCCTGTGGTGGGGCAGGCCTGCTTGTAGCAGACGGGCGGCAGTGGAGGTGTATTGGTGGTAGTAGAGGTAGCCAACACAGACAGAAAGGGTGGTAGTAGTAGTAGCAGCACATTAAAAAAAGAGACTGGACGACCGTCACAGGACAAAGCCCTGTGGTGGGGCAGGCCTGCTTGTAGCAGACGGCACTGGGGGTGGATTGGTGGTAGAAGTAGTAGCAGCACCAACAGCAGCACATTAAAAAAAGAGTGGACAGGACAGAATCCCGTAGTAGCAGGCGGCAGTAGCAGGCGGCAGCAGCAGCAGCAATGTCAGATCTAATCAGTGGCATCAGGCACAGGGGTTTTAAAATCCTCACCGATCCACGCTTGATTCATTTTCAGAAACGTGAGATTTTCCAAGCTGTTGGCGGACAATCTTGTTCGCTTAGGGGTGACGAATCCCCCTGCCGCGCTGAATACCCTCTCTGACGCTACACTGGAGGGTGGACAAGACAGTACACCCATGGCAAACTGGGCCATTTCTTGCCAATGATCCAATCTGCTGACCCAGAAGTCCATGGGGTCTGGGATCAGCATTTCTGATGGAGAAAGGGCACAGTCCAGGTACGAGTGAACCTGGTTGTTTAGGTGCTGCACCTGGTGATGGTGAACATCCCTTTGGTGACTACGATGTGTGTCAGGTCGGGGTATTGGATGTAAAAATGTTGTCATCATATTTTCCAAACTGAATTGGCTGCTGCTGCTGCTGACGCTGCTGCCGCCTATTGCAGAGGTAGCTCTGCCAGAGGCGGTGGAACGATGAGACAGTGGGGAGCGGAGAGTGCCCCCCCGGTCAGACATGCTTGCAGTAGGTGTTTGCCGTTTGAAAGCCGTGACAAGCTGGCTGCATAGCTTCTCTCGATAATAAGCCAATTTTGCCTCCCTCTCGAAAGGCGCAAAAAACTCCACCATTCTGGCTTTATACCGAGGGTCTAAAAGTGTGGCTATCCAGTACTCATCTCTTTGCTTCATGCTAACAATACGACAGTCAGCGCGCAAGTAACGAAGAATACAGCTCGCCATCCTGGCCAGCGTTTCAGAGGGCCCGGTTGGTTCCATCTCCGCCCCATACTGCCATGGTTGTCCATCATCAAGGTCGTCGTCAGACTCGTCATCACCACCATCACTGTCATGTTGTGCGGCTGCCTCATCCCCTATCCCTTCCTGTGATTCCATCTCCAAATCCAGCTCCTCTTCAGGTCCTGTTTCCTCATCCTCATCCTCCTCCTCCTCCTCCTCAACATCCATAGCCAGATGTGATCCTTCCTCCATCCTTTGCTGAATCATCGCTGTGAGACTTTGCTCCATAATGAATATCAGCGGCATAACATCGTTCATTCCGCTAGCGTCACGGCTCACAAATCGTGTGGCCTCTTCAAAGGGCCTCAAAACGCGACATGCGTCTCTAACCAGCTGCCAGTGCCTGAGCTCGAAATTACACTGGCTCCAAACGCTGCCCGTCTGCTGCATCAGGAAATCATTCACGGCTTTCCGCTGTTCGTACAGACGGTCCAACATGTGCAGGGTGGAATTCCAGCGTGTTGGAACGTCACAAATCAGGCTGTGTTCTGGGAGATTGTTTTGACGCTGCAAGTCCAGGAGGGCGTGCTTAAATGCATACGAACGTCTAAAACGAACGCAAACCCTCCTGGACATGGCCAGCACACCCTTCAAACCAACATATGACTTTAAGAAGCGTGTTATGACCAGATTGATCACATGTGCCATGTAAGGAGCGTGTGTCAGGTGACCTAGACGCAGTGTAGCCACAACGTTCTTGCCGTTATCAGAGACAACATTGCCCAGTGTGAGTTTCAGAGGAGACAGCCAGCGTGCGATTTCCTCCTTGATGCACAGCAGCAGCAGCTCCTGCCCTGTGTGTCTTTTCTCGCCCAGGCTCAGCAGGTGTAAGACAGCGTTGTGGCGCTTCACCTTGCACCTATGAAAAGAGGAGGGAGGAGGAGTGGAAGATACGCTGTGTCCTGTCGGGGACGGGAAGACCTCCAAGGAGGAAGGCAAGGAGGAGGAGGAGGAGTAGGAGGAGGAGGATGGTAGGTGCCTGGTGTCCGGAGTTGAACCAGAAAGATACAAGCGTGGAGGTGGTAATGCCTGGCATTGCTGCGGTGGTGCATCGGACTGCAAAATATTGACTCAGTGGGCCGTGAAAGACATGTACTGTCCCTACCCGTAGTTGCTGCTCCACGTGTCGACGGTGGAATGTACCCTGCTGCACACGGATACTTGCAAGGACTGGCACACCTTTTCCTCCGCATGCTTGTGCAAGGCAGGGACAGCTGTTTTGGAGAAGTAATGTCGGCTAGGTATTCGCCACCAATTGCTTGAAGCTGGCGGAGTCGACCAGGTGGTACGGCAGCGACTGCACCACCAACAACTTAGCCAGGTGTGAATTAAGCCGCACGACAAGTGGATGACTGGGTATATATTGTTGCTTATTGGACAACGATTCCGTAATGGATAACTGACGGGACGTAGGAGGAGCACTAGATTACAGTGATGATGATGATGACAACGACATGGTGGATAAGGCCTGGCTACTACTTAGATGACAGGGACTCGGAGCAGCAGCGGCAGAGGGGTCTTCATTAGATGTACATGATGATGGTGGGGCATGTCGATTGTCCCACATAGCCTTGTGATGCCGCTCCATGTGTTTACGTAGAGTGGTAGTTCCTACATTGCTGCCCTGCCCACGCCTTACTTTCTGCTTGCAGATACGGCACTGTGCCATGTTTTAGTCCTCCGGGAAGGTACAGAAAAATTGCCACACGGCAGAGTACCGTAAAGAGGTAGTACCACGTCCACCACCCGAGCTTGCCCCTTGTCTGGCAGGCTTTTTTCAGGAGCCTACACCAGTATCAGTGTCGCCGTCACCGGCTCCTGAGCTGACCCTACCGCTGCAACGTTTTGCAGATTGACTTCTGCCCCTACCTCGGCTTGGCTGTTTATCACGGCCAGTGCCGCCACTACTACCCTCCTCCTCTGACGCCTTCATCACCTCGTCACCTGGTTCCCACGTCCTGTCTAAAACAACATCATCATCATAGCCTTCCTCATCATCCCCGCCACTTCTGTCACTGTGTTGTGAATGTGATGTGACATCATGGCGGGCTCCATGCCCCCCCTCATTACTGCATCTGCCACCACGGCTACCACCACCAACACCCCCACTACCGCAGCTATGCATCTCGGACACCGCTTCCACCTCCACCACCGCCGCAACACACTCCGTTGGCTGACTCGCGGAAAACAAATCATCATCATCACTATGTTGTTGAGTATCTTCCTTCGCACCCGAGGAGATGTCTCTTAGGACTCTCAGGAAAGATGGCTTCCCGCTAGAAAGGGGGAGCGAAGACATAGATGATGGAATGGAAACACTAGAAATACCTATATTACTACTGTCACTGTGCCAAGGAACTGTAGAGGATCTGGAATCCAATGAAACCTGGCTTGAAGCCAGATCGTCAGAGTCTTCCTGCTGAGATGACCGCGAGCCAGCCAACCAGTCCACAATGGCCGTATTGTCTAAAGTATCCCGCCCACCGGAGGAGATGGACAAGTCTGGCTTGCTGATACTGCTACTACTACCAGCAGGCACATGGCTGCTGCTACTAGTGGAACTAGGCACATGTCTTGTGCCACAAATGCTGGTACTGGGTCTGGCACCAACAGATCCAACATTTGGACTGGAAGAGGAGACGGCATGGGTGTTTTTTCCTCTACCCCGTCCTTTCACAACCTTTTTTTTACCAGACATTTTACTGTTGGAGTGAAGCAAGTTGAATCAAAATCTGGGGGATGAGCCCCTTCTAAAAGCGTATTCACACTGACACTAGCTTGGCAAATGGCATTGAATGAGAATTTCTATCAGCCACGCTGCAGTGCACTCAGGGAATGCTGGGCGTTGTAGTACTACGTCTACTACAACGGCTGCCTGTATTGCAAGTTGGATTGTTATTTGTTTGTTATGTTAACGGCCGGGGATGAGCCCCTTCTAAAAGCGTATTCACACTGACACTGGCTTGGCAAATGGCAATGAATGAGAATTTCTATCAGCCACGCTGCAGTGCACTCAGGGAATGCTGGGCGTTGTAGTACTACGTCTACTACAAAGGCTGCCTGTATTGCAAGTTGGATTGTTATTTGTTTGTTATGTTAACGGCCGGGGATGAGCCCCTTCTAAAAGCGTATTCACACTGACACTGGCTTGGCAAATGGCAATGAATGAGAATTTCTATCAGCCACGCTGCAGTGCACTCAGGGAATGCTGGGCCTTGTAGTACTACTACAAAGGCTGCCTGTATTGCAAGTTGGATTGTTATTTGTTTGTTATGTTAACGGGCCGGGGATGAGCCCCTTCTAAAAGCGTATTCACACACTGACACTGGCTTGGCAAATGGCAATGAATGAGAATTTCTATCAGCCACTGTGCACTGACTCAGGGAATGCTGGGCGTTGTAGTACTACAAAGCCTGCCTGTATTGCAAGTTGGATATGCAACGGGGATGAGCCCCTTATAAAAGCGTATTCACACACTGGCTGAGTAGTGAGTAGTGGATGAGCCCCTTCCATTGCTGGATTCCTGCCTTTTAGATTCCTAAAGCTTTCCCTTACTGCACAGAGATGCTATCCCTACAGCTCCTGTCTGTAAAATGGCCACTGAGCTCCGTGCATAGACTTTTATTGCAGACTTGAGCCCGCCCCTATGCTGCCTCCCGATTGGCTGGGAGAGCCGTTTGCAAGGCATTATGGGGTAGCCTGATGTCAGGTGATCTTGTGAAATCCTCCATTTTAGATGTAACATGTGTCAGGCGCCAAAATGTAGCCGGGTTCGGTCAAAACGGGTTCGGCCGAACCCGGTGAAGTTCGGATTCGCTGCGAACCGAACTTTTCCGGAAGTTCGGACCGAAACCGGGTTCGGTTGTCCCGGTTCGCTCATCTCTAATTAAAACCACAGGCAAAGTGAATAGCATTGATTGTCTGGTTACAATGGCACCTGTCAAGGGGTGGGATATATTAGGCTACAAGTGAACAGTCAGTTCTAGAAGGGAATGTGTCAGAAACAGGCACACAAAAATCTGAGCGACTTTGACAAGGGCCAACTTGTTATGGCTAAACGACTAAAGGCCCTATTACATCGGCCGATAATTGGCGGTTGCAGTGAGCACCGATAAACGAAACATCATTGATCGGCACTCGTTTGCTCCTGTCACACGGAGCTATGGATGGGGAAGAGCGATCGTTACTCCGATGGCTCGTCCCCATACGTTATTATCATGTCGGCAGCGCGTCTCCCTGTAAACACAGGGAAATGTGCTGCCGACAACGATAATATTTTACTTTTTTAAAACGATACGATCAGCAGGTGATCGAGCGTTTGCTCGTTCATCTGCAGATCGCTGCCCTGTTTACAATTATCGAGCGTTCTATGGATGCTTGTCTGCCCTATAATCCCCCAGTGTAAAACCCCCTTATCCCCTTTACGATGAAGGACGGATATATCCGTCCTGTGCAGGTGCTAGTTCCCGCAAAAGGACGGACATATCCATCCTCTGATCGCGTGGGTACTGCCAGTATACCCACATGATCAGCGGCAGGAGCACGGCTGTTATACACAGCCTGTCTCCTGCCGCAACTGCCGGTGTTTTATTTAGTAAAAGTGTCAAAACAAATAACACATACACATATATGGTATCCCCGCGATCGTAATGACTTGAACAATAAAATTAACATATTAATTAAACCGCCGGACGGCGTCCAAAAAAACGCAAGAAACAACGGCAAAATTCTCTCTTTTCTACCATTCCCTCCATAAAAAAATTAAATAAAAGTTATTCTATAAGTGTTATGTACCCCAAAATAGAACTAATAAAAACGACACCTTGGCCCGCAAATATCAAGCCCACATACGGCCACATTGACGGAAAAAAAAAAAGTTACGGTTCTTGGAATGCGGCGATGCAAAAACAAGTAATTTTTTTCTAAAAGGGTTTTTATTGTGAAAACGTAGGAACACATATAAGGCCTCATTTACACGAGCGTGTGCGTTTTGCGCGCGCAAAAAACGCTGCGTTTTGCGCGCGCAAAAGGCACTTGGCAGCTCCGTGTGTCATCCGTGTATGATGCGCGGCTGCGTGATTTTCGCGCAGCCGCCATCATAGAGATGAGGCTAGTCGACGCCCGTCACTGTCCAAGGTGCTGAAAGAGCTAACTGATCGGCAGTAACTCTTTCAGCACCCTCGACAGTGAATGCCGAACACAATATACACCAACCTGTGAATAAAAAAAGACTTTCATACTTACCAAGAACTTCCTGCTTCCCCCAGTCCGGGCTCCCGGCCGTTGCCTTGGTGACGCGTCCCTCTCTTGTCATCCGGCCCCACCTCCCAGGATGACGCCGCAGTCCATGAGACCGCTGCAGCCTGTGATTGGCTGCAGCCTGTGCTTGGCCTGTGATTGGCTGCAGCTGTCTCTTTGACTGAACTGTCATCCCGGGAGGTCGGACCGGAGTTATCGGTAAGTCAGAACGTCTTTTTTTTTTTACAGGTTCATGGATTTTCGGAGCGGAAGTCACTGTCCATGGTGCTGAACCAGTTTAACGCTTTCAGCACCGTGGACAGTGACTGTCTCCTGACGTCGCGTACCCGAACATTTTTTACCGGTTTCGGTCAAAACGAGTTTGGCCGAACCCGGTGAAGTTCGGTGCGCTCATCTCGAATTTGACACTCCGTTTGGATGTTTGTAAACAGAAAAGCACGTGGTGCTTTTCTGTTTACATTCAGGAGTTTGACAGCTCTTGCGCGAATCACGCAGTTCGCACGGAAGTGCTTCCGTGCGGCATGCGTGGTTTTCACGCACCCATTGACTTCAATGGGTGCGTGAGTGCGCGAAAAACGCACGATTATAGAACATGTCGTGAGTTTTTTTCTGCGCACACGCGCTGAGCGCAAATCACGCATCGTCTAAACTGCCCCATTGACTAATATAGGTGCGTACGACATGCGTGCAAAGCACGCGCGTCGCACGCGCGTATATTACGTTCGTGTAAATGAGGCCTAAAACCTTTACAGATTTGGTATCCCCTTAATCGTGCCAACACATAGAATAAAGTTAACATGTTATTTACGCTGCATAGTAAAAGGCGTAAATTTATAACGTGAAAATCAATGCTGGAATACCTGCTTATTTTCAATTCTCTCCTAAAATAAAGTTAATAAAAGTTAATCGAAATATTATAAGCATCTAAAAATGGTGCAATTACAAAATGTCGACGGAATAAAAAAACATTTACAACTCTTGGAATGCGACCGTGAAAAAACAAAAAATAATCCTTGGTCATTAACGCACAAAATGGCCTGGTCATTAAAGAGGCTCTGTCACCAAATTTTGCAACCCCTATCTGCTATTGCAGCAGATCGGCGCTGCAATGTAGATTACAGTAACGTTTTTATTTTTAAAAAACGAGCATTTTTGGCCAAGTTATGGCCATTTTTGTATTTATGCAAATGAGGCTTGCAAAAGTACAACTGGGCGTGTTGAAAAGTAAAAGTACAACTGGGCGTGTATTATGTGCGTACATCGGGGCGTTTTTACTACTTTTACTAGCTGGGCGTTCTGATGAGAAGTATCATCCACTTCTCTTCAGAACGCCCAGCTTCTGGCAGTGCAGATCTGTGACGTCACTCACAGGTCCTGCATCGTGTCGGCACCAGAGGCTACAGTTGATTCTGCAGCAGCATCAGCGTTTGCAGGTAAGTAGCTACATCGATTTACCTGCAAACGCCGATGCTGCTGCAGAATCATCTGTAGCCTCTGGTGCCGATGTGTCCTCGCTCGTCTGACACGATGCAGGACCTGGGGAAATGACGTCACAGCGTGATCTCTCGAGAACACGGCTGTGTCTGCACTGCCAGAAGCTGGGCGTTCTGAAGAGAAGTGGATGATACTTCTCGTCAGAAAGCCCAGCTAGTAAAAGTAGTAAAAACGCCCCGATGTACGCACATAATACACGCCCAGTTGTACTTTTACTTTTCAACACGCCCAGTTGTACTTTTGCAAGCCTCATTTGCATAAATACAAAAATGGTCATAACTTAGCCAAAAATGCTCGTTTTTTAAAAATAAAAATGTTACTGTAATCTACATTGCAGCGCCTATCTGCTGCAATAGCAGATAGGGGTTGCAAAATCTGGTGACAGAGCCTCTTTAAGGGGTTAAGCCAGAACATTTCCAAAAAGGCAGGTCTTTTGGGGTGTTTCCAGTATGCAGTGGTTAGTCCATACCAAAAGTGTCCCAAGGAAGTACAACCAACGAACCTGCATCAGGGTCATGGATGCCCAAGGCTCATTGATACATGTTGGGAGTGAAGGCTAGCCCGTCTGGTCCGATCCAACAGAAGAATTATTGTAGCAGAAGTTAATGAGTTAATGTTGGATATCATAGAAAGGTGTCAGAACAAACAGTGCATTGTAGCTTGCTGCGTTTAGGCCTGCGTAGCCACAGACCGGTCAGAATGCCCATGCTGGCCCCTGTTCACTGCCGAGTTTTCCTGTAAATGTTATTAACACACCATGCAGTGCGTAATTTTTTACATTTTTGAGGCCACTTAAAGAATCACTTTAACCCCTTCCCGACATTTGTCGCATGGATACGTCATGGAAAGCTAGTACTTCCCGCATTTTGCCGTATCCATACGACAAATGGTGGATATCGGCTCATCGCCGGATATCAGCGATATCTTACAGCTGACATCTGACTGTAATGGCGGGACCAAAATTAGCTTTTTTCGCCGCCATTAACCCCTTAAATGCAGTGCTCAAACGCAATTACTGCATTTAAGCTGTTTGCAGCTCATCTGAACAATGGCAACCGGAGTCCTAATACTGGCCTCCCAGTCTGCCTAGCATGGAAACCTTCCAGGACCCACCCGGCGGCGTATCCTGAAAGGCTTCTGTAGCCGACGGCAAGATGGCGCTGGCTCAGAAGCTGAGCCGGCGTCATCAGCGGTGGTTGTCAGCTGTATGTTACAGCTGACATCCACCTGTAACGGCAGGAACTGGAGCTAGCTGCGATCCCTGCCATTAACCCTTTCGATGCAGCGATCGCTGCATCTTCGAGGTTGCTAGCAGATTGCCAGCCCTGCCATGCAAACAGGTCTGGCGACTGCTGCTATGGCAACAGGAGACCTAACAAGGACCTCCTGCTCTGCCATTACGGAAGCCGACTAGGCCCCCGCCGGGAGGCGAAGGCTAATCGGCTTGCTGTCAGTGAATGACTGACAGATCTAATACATTGCACTACATAGGTAGTGGAAAGTATTAGAAAAAAAAATCTGACCATTGGACCTTCAAGTCCCCTGGTGGGACTTAAAAAAAAGTGTAAAAAAAAAGTTTTAAAAGATATAATAAGTTTCAAGTAATAAAATAAAACACAATCGCCCTGTTCCCTTATCAAGTCCTTTATTATTGAAAAAAAACCATACATATTTAGTATCACTGCGTTCGTAACCGCCTGGTCTATAAAAATGTTATTTATTCCACGCGGTGAACAGCGTAAAAAAAAAACCCGTAAAAAATTATACATAATTTCTGTTTTTTGGTCACTTTGCCCTACAAATATTGGAATAAAAAGTGATCAAAAGTCGCACGTATCCAAAAATAGTACCAATAAAACTATAACTCGTCTCACAAAAAAACAAGCCCTCATGCAGCTCAATCGACGAAAAAATTAAAACGTTATGGTTGTCACAACATGGCGACAGAAAAAATACATTATTTTTACAAAAGTAATTTTATTGTGCAAAAAGTTGTAAAACATAAAAAAGTGCTATAAATTAGGTATCGCCGGAATCGTACTGACCTGCAGAATAAAGTTAACAAGTAATTTATAACGCATGGTGACTGCTGTATAAAAACATAAACTAAAAACTATGCCAGAATTGCTGTTTTTTGGTCACCAGGCCTCCCAAAAAATAGGATAAAAAGTGATCAAAAAGTCGCATGTACCCCAAAATGGTACCAATAATAACTATAGCACGTCCCGCAAAAAAACAGCCCTCATACCACTACGTCTATCAAAAAATAAAATTAGTTAAGGCTTCCATAAGTCAGGAAATAAAAATATGCGGTTGTTCTGGCCCGAGGGGACCATTTCTTCTGTTTCAAGAGGTGAATTATCAAGGTCCTAAAATTAAGGAACCAGGAAAGGGAGGACCCAAACATATCTGCTGGAAGCAGGGGCGCCCGTATTATATCAGGACAACACTTCCCCGCAAAATTCCCCAAACTGCAAAGGTGCGAAATGTGGAAGGGGAATAAGGAAGGACATTTATCAGTGCGACACCGACCTGTACAGAAAGGATTGCTTCACAGCGTAACACACATCTATGGATTATTTTACTGGTTTTTTTTTTTAACCCAATTATTATACCACCTGACTATGCTCCCTATGTACTCTGCCCAGCTTACATGTGCCCCCACATTATAAACCGAAATACCAGCAATACTCAAAATTACTACCAAGCAACTCCACGCTCCAAAAGCCAAATGGCTCTCTCCCTGATCTGAACCCTACAATGTGCCCAAACAGCAGTTTACTTCCACATATATGGCATCACCATACCCGGGATAACCCTTCTAAGAATTTTTGGGTTGTGTGTCTCCAGTGGCACACGCTGGGCACAACATATTTGCCACTGAAATGACATATCTAGGGGAAAATTGCAATTTTTACTTTGCACCATCCGCTGGAAAAAGTCTTGTAGGGTGAAAATGATCACTACACCTCTTAATAAATGCCTTGAGGGGTGCAGTTCCAAAATGGGGTCACTTCTCTGGGGTTTATGTTATTATTTCACATCAGAGCTCTGCAATTGTGAACCAATACTTTGTAAATCGACAAAATTAGGCTTCGATTTTACATGGTACTCTTTCACTCCTGAGCCCTGTCAAATGTCCAGGCAAAAGATTAGGGCCACATGTAGGGTGTTTCTAAAACTGGGAAACACCGCATAATAATTAGAGAGATGTCTTGTTATGGTGGCACAAGCTGGGCACCACATATTGGCATATCTATGGAAAAAATCCCATTTTCACTCTGCAACATTGAGTGCACACTAATTTCTGCAAAACCCCTGTGGAGTTAACATGCCCACTACACCCCTAGGTGAATAGCCTGAGGGGTGTAGTTTCCAAAATGGGGTCACTTCTGGGGGGTTTCAACTGCTTTGGTCCCGCAGGGGCTTTGCAAATTCGACATAGCGCCCAGAAACCAATCCAGTAAAATCTGCACTACAAAAGCCAAATGGCACTCCTTCCCTTCTGAGCCCTACTGTGTACCCAAAAAGCAGTTTATGACCACATATGGGGTATTGCTGTACTCGGGAGAAATTGCTTTACAAATGTTGGTGTTCTTTTTTTCCTTACTTTGTTGAGAAAATTAAAAGCTAAAGCTACATCGTATTGAAGAAAAGGGATTGTTTTTATTTTCACAGCCCAATTATAATAAATTCTATGAAACACCTGTGGGGTCAAAATGCTCACTACTCCCCTAGATTAATTCCTCAAGGGGTGTAGTCACTTTTTTTGGCATTTTTTTATTGTTTTGTCCCCTGAGGGGCTTTGCAAATGTGACATGGCCTTCCGCAAACCATTCCTGCTAAATGTGATCTCCAAAAGCCAAATAGCGCTCTTTCCTTCTAAGCCCTGCTGCGTGTCCAAACAGCTGTTTATGACCACATGTGGGGTATTGTTTTACTCGTGAGAAGTTGCTTTACAAATTTTGCAGTGCTTTTTTTCCTTTAGTCCTTGTGGAAATTAAAATAAAATAGCTAAACCTACATTTTCTTTGAAAAAATTGAGATTTTAATTTATACGGCCTACTTCCAATAATTTCTGCAATGAACCTGTGTGGTCAAAATGCTCAGCGTACCCCTAAATAATTTCCTTGATGTGAGTAGTTTCCCAAATGGGGTCAATTTTGGGGGATTTCCACTGTTTTGGCACCGCAAGAGCCCTTTAAACCTTACATGGTGCCTAAAATATATTTTAATAAAAAGAAGGCCCCAAAATCCTCTAGGTGGTCCTTTGCTTCTGAGGTCGGTGCTTCAGTCCATTAGCACACTAGGGCCACATGTGGGATATTTCCTAAATCTGCAGAACCTGGGCAATAAATATTGAGTTGCATTTCTCTGGTAAAACTTTCTGTGTTACAAAAAAAGGATTAAACATGAATTTCTACAAAAAACAAAAATGAAACTTATAAATTTCCCCTCTACATTGCTTTAATTCCTGTGAAACATCTAAAGGGTTAAGAAACTTTTTAAATGCTGTTTTGAATACTTTGAGGGGTGACATTTTTAAAATGGGGTGACTTATTGTGGGTTTCTAATATATAAGGCCCTCAAAGCCACTTCACATCTGAACTGGCCCCTGTAAAAATAGCCTTTTGAAATTTTCTTGAAAATGTGAGAAATTGCTGCTAAAGTTCTAAGCCTTGTAACATCCTAGACAAATCCATGCCAATCTAAAGTAGACGTATGGGGGATGTTAATTAGCAACAATTTTGGTATAAAAATTACAAGCAGATACATTTAACCCCTTAATGACCGGGCCATTTTGCACGTTAATGACCAAGGATTATTTTTTGTTTTTTCACGGTCGCATTCCAAGAGTCGTAACTGTTTTTTTATTCCGTCGACATAGCCGTATAAGGGCTTGTTTTTTGCGGGATGAGTTGTCTTTTGTAATTGTAACATTTTTAGATGCTTATAATTTATTGATTAACTTTTATTAACTTTATTTTAGGAGAGTATTGAAAATAAGCAGCTATTCCAGCATTGATTTTCACGTTATAAATTTACGCCGTTTAATATGCAGCGTAAATAACATGTTCACTTTATTCTATGGGTCAGCACGGTTACGGGGATACCAAATATGTAAGGGTTTTATATGTTTTCCTACGTTTGCACAATAAAAAGCCTTTTAGAAAAAAATTACTTGTTTTTGCATCGCCGCATTCCAAGAGCCGTAATGTTTTTATTTTTCCGTCAATGTGGCCGTATGTGGGCTTGATTTTTGCGGGCCAATGTGTAGTTTTCATTAGTACTATTTTGGGGTACATAGGACTTATAGATTAACTTTTATTTAAGTTTTTATGGGGGGAATGGGAGAAAAGAGCGAATTTTGCCGTTGTTTTTTGCGGTTTTTTTGGACGCCGTTCATCCAGCAGTTTAATAAATGTGTTCATTTTATTATTCAAGTTGTTATGATCGCGGGGATACCATATATGTGTATGTGTGATTTGTCTTGACACTTTTACTAAATAAAACCACTTTTTGGGCAAAAAAAGTAGTTTTATTTGATTTTCACTGTAATAATTTATTTTTTTTTTCACCAACTTTATTTAACTGATTGACATTTTTTTTTTTTTTAGTCCCACCAGGGGACTTCACGATGCGATCTGTTGATCGCATATATAATGCTTTGGTATACTTCGTATACCAAAGTATTATTGCCTGTCAGTGTAAAACTGACAGGCAACCTGTTAGGTCATGCCTCCGACATACAAACAGCAGTTCATGATCACATGTGGGATATTGCCGTACTCAGGTAAGATTGCTTTACAAATGTTGGGGTGCTTTTCTCCTTTATCTCTTGTGAAAATGAAAAAAATCAACATTTTAGTGTAAAAAATGTTGATATTCATTTTCACGGCCTAATTCCACTAAATTAAGCAAACAACCTGTGTAGTCTAAATGCTTGCTATACCCCTCGATAAATTCTTTGAGGGCTTTAGTTTCCAAAATGGCGTCACTTTTGGGAGGTTTCCACTATTTTGGTCTCTCAGGGGCTTTGCAAATGCGACATGGCACCCAAAAACTATTCTAGCAAAACTTGAGCTTCAAAAGCCAAATAGCGCTCCTGCATTTCTGTGCACTGCCATGTGCCCAAACAGCAGTTTATTACCACATATGGGGTATTGCCGTAATCGGGAGAAATTGCTTTTCAAATGATAGGGGGAATTTTCTCCTTTATTCCTTGTAAAAATTTAAAATTTCCACGTTTTATCAGAAAAAATGTAATTTTCAATTTCACTGTAAAATTACACTAAATTCCGCAAAAAACAGTGAGGTCAAAATGCTTACCATATAAATTCATTCAGGGGTGTAGTTTCCCAAATGGGGTCAGTTTTGGGGGTTTTCACTGATTTGGTCTCACAAGGCCTTTGAAAATGTGACATGGCACCGCAAACCATTCCAGCAAAATGTGGGCTCCAAAAGCCAAATAATGCTCCTTCTCTTCTAAGCCCTGCTGTGGGTACGAACAGCAATTTATGTTCACATATGGGGTATTGCCGTGCTAAGGAGAAATTGATTTACAAATATTTGGGTGATTTTCTCCTTCAGCCCTTGTGAAAATGAAAAAATCAAAGCTAGATCTGCATTTTATGGGAAAAAAATTTGATTTTAATTTTTACGACCAACTTCCAATTAATTCTGCAAAAAAATCGGTGGGGTCTATACCTCTCTATACCCCTAGGTAAAGTCCATAAGGGGTGTAGTTTCTAAAATGGGGCCACTTTTGAAGAGTTTCCACTGTTTTTGTCCCTCAGGGGTTTTGCAAATATGACATGGCACCGAAAACCATAATTCCAGCAAAATTTGAGCTCCAAAAGCCAAATGGCTCTTCTTCCCTTCTGAGGGGTGCCATGTGTTCAAACATAGTTTTATGACCACTTATGGGGTATTTCCATAATCGGGAGAAATTGCTTTACAAATTTTGGGGTGTTTTTTCACCTTTACTCCTTGTAAAAATGAAAAAAATTTATGTTTCATTGGAAAAAAATTTAGATTTTCATTTTTATGGCTTAATTCAAAGAAATTTAGCAAACAAACTGTGGGATCAAAATACTTGCTATAACCCTAGATTAATTCCTTTGGGGTGCAGTTTCCTAAATTGTGTCTTTTTGAGGGTTTTTCCAATGTTTTGGCACCACAAGACCTATTCAAACCTGACATGGGGCCTAAAATATTTTCTAATTGAAAGGAGGCCTGAAAATCCACTAGGTGCTCCTTTGCTTCTGAGGCCGGTGCTTCAGTCCATTAGCACACTAGGACGACATGTGGGATATTTGCAAAAGCTGCAGAATCTGGGCAATAAATATTTGGTTGTGTTTCTCTGGTAAGACCTTCTATGTTACAGAAAAAAATGTATTACAAATGAATTTTCGGCAAAAAAAATTAAATTTGTAAATTTCACCTCCGCGTTGCTTTAATTCCTGTGAAACGCCCAAAGGGTTAAGACACTCTCTGAACGCTGTTTTGAATACTTTTAGGGGTGAAGTTTTTAAAATGGGGTGATTTAAAGCTGCAAACATAAAATAGACATATGGGAAATATAAACTAGTAACTATTTTGTGTAGTATTACGATCTGTCTTAAAAGCAGATACATTTAAATTTAGAAAAATGCAAATTGTCAAATTTTCTAAAGATTTTAGTGTTTTCACAAATAAATATTGAATTTATCGATCAAATTTTTTCACTAACAAATTACAATATGTCACGAGAAAACAATCTCAGAATCGCTAAGTAAAAGCAATTCAAAGTTGTTACCACATAAAGTGACACGTCAGATTTGAAAAAAATAGGCTGTTCACATGGCCAAAACTGGTCTCCAAGGGGTTTTAAGTATCAAGTCATTTAAAACAAAGTAATATTTAATTCATAATTAGGTGAAGTCTTATGAAAACAACTTGTCATTTCATAAAGTGTCCATTGTATAGATTTCAATGTGATATAGTTGACCAGCTTAACAAGACCTTGACAAGCTCAAGGTCTAAACGAAATAATATAGATGACAGAAATAGATAATTGCATTTCAGCAGATTATTAGCCTGCTTATAAATCTAACAATCAAGTAATATGTTCAACTTCAATGTCCTTATGTTGCAGTGAATTAGAATAGTCAATGACAAATGATCCCTGATGTCTGTTGTTGGAAATTCATTGGGTCATTGGAGTGTGGAAGAAAAAGAAAGGAGCTACAACTCTTATGAATGTCTTTTTAGCAAATATGTTTTTTAAGGGGGTTGTTTATTTTAAAAAACAAAAACAAACCCTGTTTAGTGTGTGAATTCACAAATGATGAGCTGAATTGCAGAGGCCTACATCGACAATGAGGAAATTGTATGCTAAAAAAAAGAATTAAAAAAAGTGCCACAATGTCACACAACAAGACTGTAGAGCACACGCGTCAATCACACTGCGTGCCCATTCACATTTGACTGTTTGCGCACAATGTAAACACTTACTGGAGCAATATAGCACTTTTCAGTAATTTCATTTTTTCACAGTTGTCCTTTTATTATAGTATATCAGAATGCAACATTTTTCACACATTCTATGCTCCTGGAAAATGTGCTGGAAATTGCATGGTGACAAACGGTTGCCATGGCTGAAGACCACCGACTCTGACATTTATGTCCTACTATTAATAAGGATTAATAGGAGAGCACAGAAAAAAGCAATACACCGCAATACATAAGTATTGCAATGTATTGCATGAGCGATGCATCGATCGCATAGTAAAGTCACCAAGGGGGACTCAAAAAAAGGTTTAATACAATTTTTAAAAATATTTTTTTTAAAAAGTAACAAAAAAACCCTTTCCAAATTCTTCATATAAAAAAATCTAAATAAAAAAGTAAACATAATCGGTATCACAGCATCTGTAAAAGTCCATACTATTAAAATATCATGTTATTTAGCCCGTAGTGTTAACACCGTATGGAAAAATATCACATGTACTTATTTATATGTCTGTATGTGAGAGGTAATATGAAGGTAAGTGTCATGTCCGTGGCTGCGGGCTATCAGGTTCACTCTCCAACTGACGGCCGCAGCCATGGGTCGGCGAGTGCTGGCCCCAGTCTCTTCCTCAGGAGACACCAGCACTCGCTTCCACTAACCTCGGCCGGATCCCGCACAGGACTTTAATGAAGTATTAGCCCATGAGTGCCCTGGACTATAAGAGGGGTTCAGCCCCTTGCTTCTATGCCTGAGCGTTGTTGTCGTACCCTAAGTTTGTCTATGCGATAGTCTTCTAGTGTGTTCCTGTTCCTGTTACCTATATCCCATGCTATCCTGGTCGTGTGCCATGCTGAGCCAGAGTCGTGCTGTGCTGTATACCACGCCTGTCCTGCTTCACCACGCCTGACGTCTGCCTGCTGCTTAGTCCCAGCCGAGCCTGCCTTGCTATTGTCCGAGCTGCCGTAGGTACCCTATATGAACTATAGACTTTAACCTGCGCCCTGTTGGCCAGCTGCCATACCGCCAAAGCGGTACGGCCCTGTGGGTCCACGAACCCTATGTGACAGAATGCTCAGGGCATGGACCCCGCTGGTCGATTCAAGACCATGATGACGTCTCAGGAGATGCGGGCAGATATGCTAGACCTTCGGTCTTGACAGGACCAACTCCTCCAGGCGTTGAACATTCTCGAACGTCGGCAGGAGGCACAAGCTGCCGTTCCTCCTACTACACCTCCTGGCCGTGTTGATCCTCAGACTACACCTCCTGGCAGTGTTGACCCCCGTTTTTCTTTGCCACTTCCTGACCGCTATCATGGAGACGCAGGTACCTGTCATGGATTTTTGAACCAGGGCCAGATCCACTTCAGCCTGTAAACTAGGAAATTTTCGTCTGATGGCGCAAAGGTCGCTTTCATCATCTCTGTCCTCACTGGCAAGGCCCTTACATGGGCGAACCCTATCTGGGCCAGACAAGGACCAGAGACCCGTGACTTCCAGGGCTTCCTCTGGACTTTTCGCATTGTGTTTGAGGAGCCTGGATGGGTCTCATCTGCAGTGGCTTCCTTGATTAACCTATGCCAAGGAGACACCTCCGTGAGCGAGTACGCCATCCACTTCCGCACCCTGGCAGGAGAACTGTTATGGAACAATAAGGCCCTGGTGGCTGCATTCTGGCATGGACGGTATCCTAAAATTAGGACGAACTTGCCGCTCGAGATCTGCTGTCTACCCTGGATGACCTCATCCTTCTGTCCGCCCGGATTGATATAGGGATCCGAGAAAGCCTCCAAGAGGTTCGTCGGAAGGGAGTCCTTCCTAGTCTGGCCCCTACTTTGCAGCAACCCCTGCTGTCCTCAGATGTCGATCCTCCTAAGGAGTCTGTGATGATGGACCAGTGTAAGCTATCCACCCAGGAGAGACAACGCAGACGCACTTCAGGACTCTGTCTATATTGCGGCTTCGGTGGCAATCTTGTGCGTCTGTGTCCCCAAAAATCCCAAAGCCTAGGGTTGCTAGGAGAGACAACCTTGGGTAAGAAAGGACTTCCGTCTAAATTGTCCATACCAGTGACCATAGTGTCCGGCGATAGAACGCATCAGGTCTCTGCGTATCTGGACTCTGGATCCGATGCTAATTTCATCCGTAGAGACCTGGTGGATGTTCTTCAATTACCCCCCCCCCTGGAGAGGCCGTTGACGGTTGCATCTGTAATTGGACTACCTCTGCCAGACCCAGTTATAGCTGTGATCAAGCCGCTGAGGCTCCAAGTGGGAGCTCTACACTCCGAACTTCTGTTGTTCTATGTCCTATCCAAAGCTGTTAACTCTGTGTTGCTGGGCCTGCCTTGGCTCCGACTACATGCCCCAGTCCTGGACTGGATTTCTGGAGAGGTTCTCCAGTGGGGCCCTGTGTGTCAAAGCTGATGCATGGTGCAGATTCGTTCAGCTCAGCCTTTGCTGCCTCAGTCATTGGCAGAATTGCCGGGTCATTATGCTGCATTTTCGGACGTCTTCAGCAAGAGGGAGGTGGAGACATTGCTTCCACACCGGGCGTATGACTGCCCTATCGAGCTGATTCCTGGTGCATCCTTCCCCGTGGTAGGGTATATCCTCTCTCCTTGCAAGAGACTCTGTCCATGTCCGCCTATGTGAAAGAGAATTGGAGAGGGGCTTCATACGGAAGTCTTCCTCGCCGGCAGGAGCCGGGTTCTTCTTCGTCAAAAAGAAGGATGGTTCTCTTCGTCCTTGTATTGACTACCGAGGTCTCAAGCAGATCACGGTGAAAAATAAATATCAGTTGCCACTGATCTCAGAACTGTTTGATCGTATACGTGGTGCCAAGATTTTTTCCAAACTAGACCTGCGTGGGGCTTACAATATAGTCCGGATTCGCCAGGGTGATGAATGGAAGACTGCATTTAACACCCATGATGGACACTATGATTATCTAGTAATGCCCTTTGGCCTGTGTAATGCTCCCGCGGTCTTCCAGGAGTTCGTTAATGACATTTTCTGTGACCTCCTCTATGTTTGTGTAGTAGTCTATCTTGATGATATCTTGATTTTTTCTCCAGATCCTACGACGCTTCAGAGACATGTCCGCCAAGTTTTGCTGCGGTTAAGGGAGAATCGTCTGTACGCTAAGTTGGAGAAGTGCGTGTTTTAAAAAGATGCTCTACCCTTCCTGGGCTACATCGTCTCGAATCGAGGTCTCGAGATGGATCCTGAAAAGGTAAAGTCTGTCCTGGAATGGCCACGCCCTCAAGGCTTGAGGACCATACAGCGCTTTCTGGGATTTGCCAATTTCTACAGACAGTTTATTCCAAACTTCTCTTCACTGACTTCTCCTATCTCTAACCTCACTAATAAGGGCATGAACGCCAAGGTGTGGACTCCTGAGGCAGAGTCCGCATTCAATTGCCTGAAGAGTGCCTTTACCTCAGCCTCTATCCTCCATCATCCAGATGTTTCTCTAAAGTTCTCGTTGGAGGTGGACACATCCTCTGTCGGTGCTGGTGCATTCCTGATCCAGAGAGGCTCCAAGGGCAAGTCAATGGTATGTAGATATTTTTCTAAGCTCTTCTCTTCCGCAGAACGCAACTACTCGATTGGGGATCGGGAGTTACTGGCCATCAAATTGGCTCTGGAAGAGTGGAGACATCTACTAGAGGGCGCAGCTCATCCCATCCTGATTTTTACGAACCATAAGAACCTCACCTATCTACAGACGGCCCAACGGCTGAACCCTGGTCAGGCCAGGTGGTCACTGTTCTTTACCAGGTTCCAGTTTGAGCTCCATTATCGCCCGGCCAACAAGAATGTGAGGGCCGATGCCTTGTCCAGTTCTTTCGAGACAGAAGACACCATGGAGATTCCACAAAACATTATTGAACTGTCTTGCATTGTCTCTGTCAATCCCCTGCAAGTTGGAGCCATTCCTCCAGGGAGGACTCTTGTGCGCCTGACTGACCGTGGAAGAATCCTCCGCTGGGGACATTCCTTTAGACTGGAAGGTCACGCGGGGACCCGTAAGACCCGGGATCTGATTGTTCGTCATTTGTGGTGGCCCAGGCTGCCCAAGGACATTCTTTTTCAGATTTTCATTTTCGTTTTTCCCTCCCCACCTTCCAAAGGCCATAACGCCTTTATTTTTCCGTCGATATAGTACTATGAGGGATTGATTTTTGCGGGACAAGTTGTAGTTTTTCGTAGCACTATTTATTTTGGCGTATAATGTACTAGGAAAATTATTTGTGGGGTAGAAAATGAAAAAAACAGCGATTCCGCCATAGTTTTTTTGCGCACCATTTTTACGGAATTCACTGTACAATTAAAACAACATGTTCATTTTATTCTATGGGTCAATACGATTACGCCGATACCAAATATGTGTAGTTTTTTCTATGTTTTACTACTTTTACAAGTAAAAACCTAAGTGTAAGGCCTCATGCACACGACCGTAGCCGTGTGCACGGCCGTGATTTTTGGGTCGGCCGGCTGCGGACTGTCAGGCGCAGGCCGCACGAAAATCGCGGGACATTCACATGGCCGCCGCCATTGTTTTCAATGAGCCCGGACCGCAGAACAGGGCCGTAATAAGACATGCCCGTTCTTTCTGCGGTCCGGGCTCCCGGGCCGTGCAAGGACCGCAAAAACTACGGTCGTGTGCATGGCCCCATAGAAAAGAATGTGGCCGCATTTCTCCCGTGGATTTTCGGGGGAATTGCGGCCGCAAAAACACGTTCGTGTGCATGGGGCCTAAATAAGAAAATTTATTTTGTTTCGCCAAATTCCGAGAGCCGTAACTTCTTTATTTTTCCATCGATTAAGTTGTATAAGCTGTAGTTTTTAATAATACCATTTTGGTGTAAATGTGACGGTTTGATCACTTTTTATTTCATTTTTTTATGGGAGATGATGTGACCAAAAAATAGAGATTCTGGCGTTTACAATTTTTTTTTTACGGCGTTCACTGTGCGGGTTAAATAATGATATATTGTAATAGTTCAGACTTTTACGGACGCGGTGATACCAATTATGTTTATTTATTTAATTTTTTACTATGCTCTAGGGGGGAAATGGGAAAAGGTTTTTTTTTTTAACTTTTAATTTAATTTATTTTTTTTACACAAAAAAAAACGAAACTTTATTTAACTCATTTTTACATTTTTTATTAGTCCCCCTAAGGAACTTCAACCAGCGATCGTTAGATCGCTTGCACGATATACTGCAATACTAATGTATTGCAGTATAATCGTGATTCTGACCGTCTCCTATGAAGCCCTGCCAAATGCTAAATGGGAGTGCTTAAAATCTACTTTGCGTAATTATCTTGCCAGAATTTATTCCTATAGGTAAGAAGTATAAATTTAATGGTAAATTAATTTATTAAAATTGTATTAGATAAAAAGAAACATATATGTACAGTGAAGGAAAGTATTTGATCCCTTGCTGATTTTGTAAGTTTGCCCACTGTCAAAGACATGAACAGTCTAGAATTTTTAGGCTAGGTTAATTTTACCAGTGAGAGATAGATTATATAAAAAAAGAAAAAAAGAAAATCACATTGTCAAAATTATATATATTTATTTGCATTGTGCACTGAGAAATAAGTATTTGATCCCCTACCAACCATTAAGAGTTCAGCCTCCTCCAGACCAGTTACACGCTCCAAATCAACTTGGTGACTGCATCAAAGACAGCTGTCTTAAATGGTCACCTGTATAAAAGACTCCTGTCCACAGACTCAATTAATCAGTCTAACTCTAACCTCTACAACATGGGCAAGACCAAAGAGCTTTCTAAGGATGTCAGGGACAAGATCATAGACCTGCACAAGGCTGGAATGGGCTACAAAACCATAAGTAAGACGCTGGGTGAGAAGGAGACAACTGTTGGTGCAATAGTAAGAAAATGGAAGACATCAAAATGACTGTCAATCGACATCGATCTGGGGCTCCATGCAAAATCTCACCTCGTGGGGTATCCTTGATCCTGAGGAAGGTGGGAGCTCAGCCGAAAACTACACGGGGGGAACTTGTTAATGATCTCAAGGCAGCTGGGACCACAGTCACCAAGAAAACCATTGGTAACACATTACGCCGTAATGGATTAAAATCCTGCAGTGCCCGCAAGGTCCCCCTGCTCAAGAAGGCACATGCACAGGCCCGTCTGAAGTTTGCAAATGAACATCTGGATGATTCTGAGAGTGATTGGGAGAAGGTGCTGTGGTCAGATGAGACTAAAATTGAGCTCTTTGGTATCAACTCGCCGTGTTTGGAGGAAGAGAAATGCTGCCTATGACCCAAAGAACACCGTCCCCACTGTCAAGCATGGAGGTGGAAACATTATGTTTTGGGGGTGTTTCTCTGCTAAGGGCACAGGACTGCTTCACCGCATCAATGGGAGAATGGATGGAGCCATGTACCGTCAAATCCTAAGTGACAACCTCCTTCCCTCCACCAGGACATTAAAAATAGCTCGTGGCTGGGTCTTCCAGCAAGACAATGACCCGAAACATACAGCCAAGGCAACAAAGGAGTGGCTCAAAAAGAAGCACATTAAGGTCATGGAGTGGCCTAGCCAGTCTCCAGACCTTAATCCCATCGAAAACTTATGGAGGGAGCTGAAGATCCGAGTTGCCAAGCGACAGCCTCGAAATCTTAATGATTTACAGATGATCTGCAAAGAGGAGTGGGACAAAATTCCATCTAACATGTGTGCAAACCTCAACATCAACTACAAAAAACGTCTGACTGCTGTGCTTGCCAACAAGGGTTTTGCCACCAAGTATTAAGTCTTGTTTGACAATGTGATTTTCTGTTTTTTTTTAAATATAATCTATCTCTCACTGGTAAAATTAACTGTTCATGTCTTTGACAGTGGGCAAACTTACAAAATCAGCAAGGGATCAAATACTTATTTCCTTCACTATATATATAAGGAAATGTTTTTCTTTTTTCGTGAAAATGATGTAAAAGACCGATTGTAAGATAGCTATTTAAAAATTTGGTATACGTTCCCTTTAAGCTAGGCACTATAAAGATGCCACAGTACTTTGTAGTAATGGAATAGCTCTGAGGAAATCCCAGTTAGGGATGAAATGTGTCAGATGACCCGAAATTAAGTGCTTATGGCAGGTAGTGATGTCAATCCTTATTAAGCAATCACAGGTGGTGTGGAACACCACATGGAAAAGAGCACTATACGATCTTAATATGACCTATACTTTGGAACTTCGTTCATGCTTTTTTGGAGGACCTCTCGTCTATGTTGATCTCCCTAAAAATCTTTGAGAAGCACAAGACGGAGATGAATTAGACCAAGCCTGGCAAAAGATTAGAACGATAGAGATCTTTTCTCCTTGTCATTCTTGGCTCCAAACATAGCCTATAAGGAAAGCACTTCTTGGCAGCATCGGAATGTGCACGCTGGAATCACAATCCTGGATCAGATGAGTATACATGGTTATCTTCTGCGCTGCTATATTACTCTTTTTATATCACTGCTTTGGTCAATGGACAGATTGTATTGTGTTGCAAAGAACATGCATACTTAAATTGTGGCGTGGATGAAGGTAACCGTGGTATTAAACCACTACAGACAATATTCAGACAATGTGGATATACTACTATTAGTTGATGGTCGGACTGTGCGGATCCATGCGGTGGAAATTTGTATACCTTAAACCGCATGTGTGAACGAAACCATGGGCTCTACCGTTCAAAAGTTTGGGGTCGCCCAGACAATTTTGTTTTTTTTACATGAAAACTCACACTTATATTTATCAAATGAGTTGCAAAATAACTAGAAAATATAGTCAAGACATTGACAAGGTTAGAAATAATGATTTTTATTTGAAATAATAATTTTCTCCTTCAAACTTTGCTTTCGTCAAAGAATGCTCCATTTGCAGCAATTACAGCATTGCAGACCTTTGGCATTCGCTGGCGATGCAGATCTGCTCTCTTCTGAGCAGGTCTGCAGGAGCTGAATGAGCGTCGTTCAATGACGCTGATTGGCGGGCCAGAATGACTTGCCCCATCAATCACTGCCTTTCAAGCATGGAAGCGGCGCGATGACATCATCGCGCCGCTAGCCAATCAGCGTCATTGTAAGGCGCTGAATGGTCAGAAACGGAACATGCCCGGCCATTCAGCGCTATTGCATGCATTTGGCTGTCGCTCGCACAGGCGCCCCCTCCGGTGCTAGCGATGCCTACAGGCATGAGAGAGCCTGTGTCGCCCGGCCCATACTTGTTGGAGGCTTGGCGGCGTGGGCCCCATAGTAGCGGCGCTACTGCTGTAGCAGCCATAACGCCTGCTAGCGGCGCCACCGGGCATATGGGCAATAGATATTGAGTTGCGTTTCTCTGGTAAAACTTTCTGTGTTACAAAAAAAATAGATGAAAAATGAATTTCTGCAAAAAAAAAAAGACATTTTAAAATTTCACATCTACTTTGGTTTAATTCACAACACCCAGCTAGTAAAAGAAGAAAAAACGCCCAGATGTACACACATAATACACGCCCAGTTGTACTTTAACTTTAAACACGCCCAGTTGTACTTTAGAAAGCCTCATTTGCATAAATATAAAAATGGTCATAACGTGGCCAAAAATGCTCGTTTTAAAAAAAATAAAATGTTACTCTTATCTACATTGCAGCGCCGATCTGCTGCAATAGGAGATAGGGGTTGCAAAATCTGGTGACAGAGCCTCTTTAAGTCATTGAGGAGTTTGAGTTCCCCTATAGCAGGACTCTGTGTGTCACGAGGGGGACTTTAGTGGAAATAGGAACTTTTTCCTCCCAAACATTCTAACTTGTTAAGAGTAAATAAATCCAAGACCATTCTGCTCTTTAGGTCTTTGAATCATTTGATTCAGATAGGCACATTGTTAATAATAAAATAAATATAGTGGGAGATTGAGGCTGGCATGCCATACATTAACCCCTTAAGGACGCAGCCTAGTTTTGGCCTTAAGGCTCAGAGCCCATTTTTCAAATCTGACATATTTCACTTTATGTGGTAATAACGTCGGAATGCTTAAACCTACCCAAGCGATTCTGAGACTGTTTTCTCGTGACACATTGGGCTTCATGTTCGTGGTAAAATTTGGTCGATATATTCAGTGTTTATTGGTGAAAAATTGCAAAATTGAGAGAAAATTTTGAAAAAATTGCATTTTTCAGAATTTAAATGCATCTGCTTGTAAAACAGACGGTTATACCACCCAAAATAGTTACTAGTTCACATTTCCCATATGTCTTCTTTAGATTAGCATCATTTTTTGAACATTCTTTTATTTTTCTTGGACGTTACAAGGCTTAGAACATAAACAGCAATTTCTCATATTTTTAAGAAAATTTCAAAAGCATTTTTTTTAAGGTCCCTCTTGATTTCTGAAGTGACTTTGTGGGGCCTATGTATTAGAAACCCTGATAAAACACCCCATTTTAAAAACTAGACCCCTCAAAGTATTCAAAACAGCATTTAGCTGTCTTAAATGGTCACCTGTATAAAAGACTCCTGTCCACAGACTCAATTAATCAGTCTAACTCTAACCTCTACAACATGGGCAAGACCAAAGAGCTTTCTAAGGATGTCAGGGACAAGATCATAGACCTGCACAAGGCTGGAATGGGCTACAAAACCATAAGTAAGACGCTGGGTGAGAAGGAGACAACTGTTGGTGCAATAGTAAGAAAATGGAAGACATCAAAATGACTGTCAATCGACATCGATCTGGGGCTCCATGCAAAATCTCACCTCGTGGGGTATCCTTGATCCTGAGGAAGGTGGGAGCTCAGCCGAAAACTACACGGGGGGAACTTGTTAATGATCTCAAGGCAGCTGGGACCACAGTCACCAAGAAAACCATTGGTAACACATTACGCCGTAATGGATTAAAATCCTGCAGTGCCCGCAAGGTCCCCCTGCTCAAGAAGGCACATGCACAGGCCCGTCTGAAGTTTGCAAATGAACATCTGGATGATTCTGAGAGTGATTGGGAGAAGGTGCTGTGGTCAGATGAGACTAAAATTGAGCTCTTTGGTATCAACTCGCCGTGTTTGGAGGAAGAGAAATGCTGCCTATGACCCAAAGAACACCGTCCCCACTGTCAAGCATGGAGGTGGAAACATTATGTTTTGGGGGTGTTTCTCTGCTAAGGGCACAGGACTGCTTCACCGCATCAATGGGAGAATGGATGGAGCCATGTACCGTCAAATCCTAAGTGACAACCTCCTTCCCTCCACCAGGACATTAAAAATAGCTCGTGGCTGGGTCTTCCAGCAAGACAATGACCCGAAACATACAGCCAAGGCAACAAAGGAGTGGCTCAAAAAGAAGCACATTAAGGTCATGGAGTGGCCTAGCCAGTCTCCAGACCTTAATCCCATCGAAAACTTATGGAGGGAGCTGAAGATCCGAGTTGCCAAGCGACAGCCTCGAAATCTTAATGATTTACAGATGATCTGCAAAGAGGAGTGGGACAAAATTCCATCTAACATGTGTGCAAACCTCAACATCAACTACAAAAAACGTCTGACTGCTGTGCTTGCCAACAAGGGTTTTGCCACCAAGTATTAAGTCTTGTTTGACAATGTGATTTTCTGTTTTTTTTTAAATATAATCTATCTCTCACTGGTAAAATTAACTGTTCATGTCTTTGACAGTGGGCAAACTTACAAAATCAGCAAGGGATCAAATACTTATTTCCTTCACTATATATATAAGGAAATGTTTTTCTTTTTTCGTGAAAATGATGTAAAAGACCGATTGTAAGATAGCTATTTAAAAATTTGGTATACGTTCCCTTTAAGCTAGGCACTATAAAGATGCCACAGTACTTTGTAGTAATGGAATAGCTCTGAGGAAATCCCAGTTAGGGATGGAATGTGTCAGATGACCCGAAATTAAGTGCTTATGGCAGGTAGTGATGTCAATCCTTATTAAGCAATCACAGGTGGTGTGGAACACCACATGGAAAAGAGCACTATACGATCTTAATATGACCTATACTTTGGAACTTCGTTCATGCTTTTTTGGAGGACCTCTCGTCTATGTTGATCTCCCTAAAAATCTTTGAGAAGCACAAGACGGAGATGAATTAGACCAAGCCTGGCAAAAGATTAGAACGATAGAGATCTTTTCTCCTTGTCATTCTTGGCTCCAAACATAGCCTATAAGGAAAGCACTTCTTGGCAGCATCGGAATGTGCACGCTGGAATCACAATCCTGGATCAGATGAGTATACATGGTTATCTTCTGCGCTGCTATATTACTCTTTTTATATCACTGCTTTGGTCAATGGACAGATTGTATTGTGTTGCAAAGAACATGCATACTTAAATTGTGGCGTGGATGAAGGTAACCGTGGTATTAAACCACTACAGACAATATTCAGACAATGTGGATATACTACTATTAGTTGATGGTCGGACTGTGCGGATCCATGCGGTGGAAATTTGTATACCTTAAACCGCATGTGTGAACGAAACCATGGGCTCTACCGTTCAAAAGTTTGGGGTCGCCCAGACAATTTTGTGTTTTCCATGAAAACTCACACTTATATTTATCAAATGAGTTGCAAAATAACTAGAAAATATAGTCAAGACATTGACAAGGTTAGAAATAATGATTTTTATTTGAAATAATAATTTTCTCCTTCAAACTTTGCTTTCGTCAAAGAATGCTCCATTTGCAGCAATTACAGCATTGCAGACCTTTGGCATTCGCTGGCGATGCAGATCTGCTCTCTTCTGAGCAGGTCTGCAGGAGCTGAATGAGCGTCGTTCAATGACGCTGATTGGCGGGCCAGAATGACTTGCCCCATCAATCACTGCCTTTCAAGCATGGAAGCGGCGCGATGACATCATCGCGCCGCTAGCCAATCAGCGTCATTGTAAGGCGCTGAATGGTCAGAAACGGAACATGCCCGGCCATTCAGCGCTATTGCATGTATTTGGCTGTCGCTCGCACAGGCGCCCCCTCCGGTGCTAGCGATGCCTACAGGCATGAGAGAGCCTGTGTCGCCCGGCCCATACTTGTTGGAGGCTTGGCGGCGTGGGCCCCATAGTAGCGGCGCTACTGCTGTAGCAGCCATAACGCCTGCTAGCGGCGCCACCGGGCATATGGGCAATAGATATTGAGTTGCGTTTCTCTGGTAAAACTTTCTGTGTTACAAAAAAAATAGATGAAAAATGAATTTCTGCAAAAAAAAAAAGACATTTTAAAATTTCACATCTACTTTGGTTTAATTCACAACACCCAGCTAGTAAAAGAAGAAAAAACGCCCAGATGTACACACATAATACACACCCAGTTGTACTTTAACTTTAAACACGCCCAGTTGTACTTTAGAAAGCCTCATTTGCATAAATATAAAAATGGTCATAACGTGGCCAAAAATGCTCGTTTTAAAAAAAATAAAATGTTACTCTTATCTACATTGCAGCGCCGATCTGCTGCAATAGGAGATAGGGGTTGCAAAATCTGGTGACAGAGCCTCTTTAAGTCATTGAGGAGTTTGAGTTCCCCTATAGCAGGACTCTGTGTGTCACGAGGGGGACTTTAGTGGAAATAGGAACTTTTTCCTCCCAAACATTCTAACTTGTTAAGAGTAAATAAATCCAAGACCATTCTGCTCTTTAGGTCTTTGAATCATTTGATTCAGATAGGCACATTGTTAATAATAAAATAAATATAGTGGGAGATTGAGGCTGGCATGCCATACATTAACCCCTTAAGGACGCAGCCTAGTTTTGGCCTTAAGGCTCAGAGCCCATTTTTCAAATCTGACATATTTCACTTTATGTGGTAATAACGTCGGAATGCTTAAACCTACCCAAGCGATTCTGAGACTGTTTTCTCGTGACACATTGGGCTTCATGTTCGTGGTAAAATTTGGTCGATATATTCAGTGTTTATTGGTGAAAAATTGCAAAATTGAGAGAAAATTTTGAAAAAATTGCATTTTTCAGAATTTAAATGCATCTGCTTGTAAAACAGACGGTTATACCACCCAAAATAGTTACTAGTTCACATTTCCCATATGTCTTCTTTAGATTAGCATCATTTTTTGAACATTCTTTTATTTTTCTTGGACGTTACAAGGCTTAGAACATAAACAGCAATTTCTCATATTTTTAAGAAAATGTCAAAAGCATTTTTTTTAAGGTCCCTCTTGATTTCTGAAGTGACTTTGTGGGGCCTATGTATTAGAAACCCTGATAAAACACCCCATTTTAAAAACTAGACCCCTCAAAGTATTCAAAACAGCATTTAGAAAGTTTTTTAACCCTTCAGGCATTTCACAGGAATTAAAGCAAAGTGGAGGGGAAATTTGCAAATTTCATTTTTCTTGCTGAATTTCAATTTTATTCATTTTTTTTTCTGTAACACAGAAGGTTTTACCAGAGAAACACTACTAAATATGTATTGTCCAGATTCTGCAGTTTTTAGAAATGTCCCACATGTGGCCCTACTGCGCTCGTGGACTAAAACAAAAGCCCTAGAAGCAAAGAAGCACCTAGTGCATTTTGAGTCCTCTTTTTTATTAGAATATATTTTAGGCAGCATGCCAGGTATGAAGAGGTGTTGAGGTGCCAAAACAGTAGGAATCCCCCAATAGTGACCCCATTTTGGAAACTACACCCCTCAAGGAATTCATTTATGGTTGTTGTTACCATTTTGATCGCACAGTTTTTTCACAGCACGTATTTGAATTGGGCTGTGAAATGAAAAAAATGTCATTTTTTCCAATAAAATGTCATTTGTGATCAAAATTTCTTATTTTAACAGGGAACAAAATACCCCATTTTGTTGCCCAATTTGTCCTTAGTGTGGCAATACCCCATTTGCTCAGAAGGGAAGGAGCGCTGTGTGTTCTTTGGAGTACAGATTTTGCTGGTTTGGTTTTCGGGTGCCATGTCGCATTTGCAGAGCCCCAGAGGTATCAAAGCAATGGAAACCCACCAGAAGTGACCCCATTTTGGAAACTACACCCCTCAAGGAATTCATTTATGGGTAATGTGACCATTTAGACACCATAGTTTCTTCACAGAACTTATTTGAATTGGGCTGGGAATGAAAACAAAATTATTTTTTTCAAATAATATGTAGTTTTGGCTGAAAATTTCTTATTTTCACAAGAAACAAAATACCCCATTCTGTTGCGCAATTTGTTCTGAGTGCCGCAATACCCCATTTGTTGTGATAAACTGCCGTTTGTGCCCATGGGAGGGCTCAGAAGGAAAGGACCACCATTTGGCCTACTGGGGATTTTCTAGTGCGAAGTCATGTATGCAGAAGCACCTGAGGTACCAGTACAGTTGAAACCCGCAAGAAGTGACCCCGTTTTAAAAACTACACCCTTAAGGCATTCATCTAGAGGTGTAGTGAGCATTTTGACCGGAGACCTACACCCCATAAACTGTAATGTGGGTTCTCCTGGGTATGGCAATACCCTACATGTCTTCATCAGCTGCCTGGGCACACAGCAGGGCTCAGAGGGGAAAGTCGAGGGGGGATAAGCTGTGCGGAGTGCATCAGGGTAAGTAAAATTGGGGTAAATTATAAACCAAGGGATGTATGATACATTTTAAAACACTCTTTCATACAGAGCTCTGGTTATTCGGGACACGTGTGACACATTGATATATTGTGTCATCCCTTATCGCCCTCTTAGAGCAGACTTTGCATCTCTTTTGACTTTTTCCCTTCTTGCCAGTTTGGGGAACTTCTCCTGGAAAGTGTTGCCGCCCTGGTACGATGCGTGTGGCCCCGCTTCCAGAAGTACTGGGTGCCCCCCCTTCTTGGTCCCTAAAGATTAGGTTCTTGATAATCACCTCTTGAAATTCCAGGAAAGTTCCCGTCTGGCCTGCACAGCGACGTATCACGTACGCATTGTACAAAGCCATCTGTATGATGTGCCTGGCCAGCTTCTTATACCACACCGCATGGCGCTGTAGGGCTTCAGGATTTGATCTTACAAGTCCACCCCTCCCATGTACATATTGTAGTCCAGGATGCAGTCTGGTTTGGGGGTGGCCTTTCCTTCATATATTCTAAACCTGTAGGTATACCCTGATGCTCTCTCGCAGCTTATACATCTTCACGCCATACCTTGCCCTCTTACCCGGCAGGTACTCGCGGAATTGAACCCTCCCTTTAAAATGTACCAGGGACTCATCAATAGAAATACACTTCTCGGGGGTGAATGCTTGGGAAAACCGGGCACTGAAACGGTCTAATAGGGGTGTCCGTTTATACAAACGGTCAAAACTGGGGTCATCTCGGGGTGGGCACGGCTCATTATCAGTATAATGTAAGAAGCAAAGTATTGCCTCATTTATTTATATTTTTAGGTTCCATTTCAGTTCTGAAGTTGCTTTGAGGGGCCCATATATTAGAAACCCCTATCAAACACCCCATTTTAGAAACTAGACCCCTCAAAGTATTACAACAGCATTTAGAAAGTTTATGAACCCTTTAGGTGTTTCACAGAAATTTAGAGCAAAGTAGAGGTGAAATTTACATTTATTTTTTTGTCAGAAAATCCTCTTTATACCATTTTTTTTTATAACACAAAAGGATTAATCAGAGAAACGCAACTTAATACGTATTGCCCAGATTCTGCAGTTTTGAGAAATATCCCACATGTGGCCCTAGTGCGGTAATGGACTGAAGCACCGGTCTCCGAAGCAAAGGAGCAAGTAGTGGATTTTGAGGCCTCTTTTTTATTAGGCACCATGTCCGGTTTGAAGAGGTCTTGTGATGCCAAAACATTGGGAACCCCCCAAAAGTGACCCCAATTTGGAAACTAGACCCCTTGAGGAATCCATTGTAGTTTTCTTGGGGTGCATGCGTCTTTTTGATCAGTTTTTATTCTATTTTTAGGTGGCGTGGTGACTAAAAAACAGCAATTCTACTATTGTTTTTTTATTCTTTTTTTTTTACAGCGTTCACCGTGCGCTATAAATGACATATTCACTTTATTCTGCGGGGGCGATACGATTACGTGGATACCAGATGTTTATAGTTTTTTTTTATGTCTTATGGCGTTTGCACAATAAAATACGTTTTGTAAAAAATCATTCACTTTTTGTGTTACTTTATTCTAAGCGCCAGAACTTTTTTAATTTTCAATCAATAAAGCCATGCGAGAACTTGTTTTTTGCGTAACGAACTGTAGTTTCAATCAGTACCATTTTTTGGTACATGCGACTTTTTGATCTCTTTTTATTCCATTTTTTGGGAGGTGAAGTGACCAAACAATTGTGATTGTGGTACGGTTTATTATTATTTTCTTTTACGCCGTTCACCGTGCGGGATAAATAATGAAATAATTTTGTAATTCAGGCCGTTACGGACGTGGCGATACCGATTATGTATAGTTTATTTGTTTGTTTATATATTTTTATTAATAATAAATGACTGATAAGGGAAAAAGGGGGATTTTTACTTTTAATACTTTTAAAACTTTTATTTTCTTATTTTTACACATCTTTTTTCAACTTTTTTTTAACTTTATTACTTTGTCCCACTAGGGGACTTGAGGGCAGGAGGCCCTGATCGCAATTCTAATAAACTGCACTACATGCGTAGTGCAGTGTATTAGAACTGTCAGCTACTCACTGACAGCAAGCATAGTGGGTCCTGACGTTGTCAGGACCCACTAGGCTTCCGTCTATGGCATAGCCGGACGCCATTGTTTGGTGTCCGGTTGCCATAGTCACCATCGCCGGCCGCTATCGCGTAGCAGGCCGGCGATGGCAGCTTAACCCCTAAAAAGCCGCTATCTCTATAGAACGCGACTATTAAGGGGTTAATCAGCTGTCACAGCTCCTGTATGTGTCGGGAGGACGGCCGAAACGGCCGTTACTCCCGAGATGTACTATTAGGTCATGGAGCGCGAACGATACAGCTGCCATGACCTAATAGTACGTCCAGCAGCGGGAAGGGGTTAATATGGGAAGGGGTTAATATGGCTGCTTCAGACTGCATCACAGAAAAGATGGATGTCTAAATTATTCACTGCACTTGTGAGTCATGTTTACCTTGATTAGGACATGAGTCATTGCAACATGTGCATAGACATGCCTAGTTGTTCTGACTAGATGCCATAGATGGCATGGTAATATGAGACAATGTGTCCAGCTGGGAACTCTGAGGGGTAGGTTCTTAATATGAAACCCATGTATATTGTTATAATGTAATAAACTAATCATGTATATGAAATGTGTTATCACTGGCACTGTATATGTTTTTAACAATTTTTTCAACTGCACTTGACACTTTATTTAACTATTGTTTTGTGGTTATCTTTGGAATATTGGATTAATTCCATCTTAATATTAATATTTTACTTAACTATCACAATCATGTAATCACATGTCATGCTGTATTTAAACCTGCTATTCACATTGTTTGTTATGCTTGAGAAAGGCCCATGAAACGTTGCACTGATGTATGGGTGAATAAACCTTTTTTTCATTGAATTGGAACCTGTGTTGTGCTGCCTATTCGTTTAGAAATATATACACACATAGATACATACACATTTTTTTGTGGGGTGGACATATGTTAGTACAAGGATACTTACTGCCGTGGCCCTGTATATATGTCTACCATGTGTGATACTGTCTGCTTAGGGAGGTATTACTGTGTAGGGAGTTGAAAGGTCGGCCTAAACATTTTTTTGGGGTGGTATTGGTAGAGGCAGTTTATTAACGTAACTTTTACCTCTAATTCCGACAGGTACTGAAATGCTAAAGCCTACAGATACCAAGATTCACACATCGCAGAAACTAGATTCTTTGGCCCATGACTTACATGTGAATGGTAAGTTATCCATGGTTACATCCTTCTGGCATTATGTTTCTGCCTTTATACTGCCGCCGCTCGAGTTGCACTGCAAAGGTGCCCACTAAGCTTCTGTTGCCCAAGGGCCAACAGAAACTTTGAGCCGCCCCTGACTGCACCCCCTCTTGATCAGTTCATAATACACCCCGCGCTGCAACAATGCCACCCCTCTTTGCAACACCCTGCCCCACACCCCTTTGTAAACCCCTGTCTCCCCCCCCGGCCTCGTGTTACACCATCACCCCCCCCCATTTTGACAAACACCCGACCCAAATTGCCTTCCCTTACAATTCTCCTCATTGTAATGTAACTTCTCCCTGTCCTATCCTAATTAATTCTTTGTTAGTTGTTATTTTTTTAAAGGCTACTTCAATAGACTACAATGAAGACAATTTTGAAAATGATTTACTGGATTTGCACGAGACAATGTCCTCATTACAGGTATTATTTTTTTATTACAAAAATATAAAATATTTCTTTATTATTGTTGAAATAAGAATAATTATATGTAATTTTCTCCAAATAAAGATTTCTGCAAATGAGGAAATTGAAGAGGATGAGAGTTTAGACATCGAGCCATTGGAGCATGATAATGAGGTATGATGGTTTTTTTAAATTCAAAATAATCAAATAAAAAAATGTATTTTTTCATAATTGTAGTGTGTAGTGAAATTTTTCATTTAGTTTATTAGTTGTTTAATTATTTATAATCCAGGGAGGAATGCTATTTGATATATTTGTTTTAACAGAATTATATCCAGATATTATATATCTTCTAAAACTTTATTTATAGGAAATACGTGAACTAAGAGAGAGGCTGAGACAGCGAGGTGAGGATTATTGTTTCCAGAATGATCCAACATGGGCACCAGGAGAACGAAGGCCAACTTCTGAACCAGATCCGGAAAACAGGCTTACCAACTTAGCATGGTGTACTTGTCGTAATTGCAGACAAATGAAGACTGTTACGGAAAGTTTATGTTGTTGTGAAGTGGATGTGTTACAAGATTTGATGGAAACAAATCTTCAATGCATAACTATTTGCCTTGATGAGGTCGATCTCATTATAATCCTAACTTTTAGGCCTTATTCACACGAACGTGTCCGTTTTGCGTGCATAAAAAACGTGTTTTGCGCCGTTGCAGTTCCGTGTGTCATCAGTGTTTGGTGCGCGTCTGCGTTATTTTCACGTGTATGCCATCCTTATGGCATGCGGCTTTGACGTTTACAAAATGAAATGAAGGGGGTGGTTTTCTTTGTCCAATCATTTCTTGAGCAACTGTTGCGCGAATCACGCACAGCACACGGATGTGCGTCCGTATGCTGTCCGTGATTTTCACGCACCCATTGATATCAATGGGTGCGTGATGCGCTAAAAACGCTCAAGTATAGGACATGCAGTGAGTTTCACGCAGCGGACACACGCTGCGTGAAAAACACGGACTGTCTGAATGGCCCCATTGACATACATAGGTCCGTGCGACGTGCGTGATTTTGATGTGAAATACACTCGTGTAAATAAGACCTTACTACCAACTATACTGGTCGTTCCTTGGATTACTCTAACCCACGGTTTGTTATTTCTTATTTTAACCCCTTAATGACCAGCGTATTTTAGACCTTAAAGGGAATGTGTCGCGAATGAAACCTTTTTTTTTTTTTAAGTAGGTTACTTATTTCTATTATATTTTTTGCTGTATTTATTTATTTTTCTTCCACATGGTGGAAAGTATTAAAAATTAAATAATAATTTGACATGTTTTCCTATGTTGGCCACCAGAAGGAGCACTTCCCAGAATTACAGCAAGGTGAATAAGGCAAAGCAACCTGACTCACAGCTGCCGTAAATGTGGGAGGGAATCTCACCCCCCCCCCCTCCTACAAGCCAGGAAAAGGTGTCTTCAAGTTGCTAAGCAGTGTCCGGCTGCCATTTTGGGTGTGATTGTTGAAATGCAACTGGCAGAAGCTATAGGACACACCAAAAGGCTAAGGGTATGTTCACACGCTTACTAAACAAAGGGAAAACAGCTCCTGATTTTCAGCTGTTTTTTAATAAAACTCGCGTTTTTGGCGGCGTTTTTTACGGCCGTTTTTGGAGCTGTTTTTCTATAGAGTCAATGAAAAACGGCTCAAAAAACGTCCCAAGAAGTGATATGCACTTCTTTTTGGCAGGCCTCTTTATACGTGGCGTTTTTGGATAATGGCCGCGTAAAAAAATTCTTCGAGTCGGAACATAACGCCGTATTTTCTATTGAAACCAATGGGCAGATGTTTGTTGACGTTCTGCTTCCGATTTTTCAGCAGTTTTTCGGGACATTTACGGCCCGAAAAACGGCTGAAAACACTGCGTGTGAACATACCCTTAGAATGATGAAAGTGAAGTGAATGACTTTTCAGTTGACAGGTTCACACGGCGTGTATTTGGCACCTTTTTTTGTGCATTTTACATGCCTCTCCTGCTAAATGTCTTTATCCCTCCATCCTGCTGACAGTCTCCTCCAGGATCACCACCCAATCTTGCTGACAGTCTCCTCCAGCGTCCCTACCCAATCTTGCTGTCTCCTCCAGAGTTTTGGGGCCTGCTTATTTTTAGAATATATTTTAGGCACCATGTCGAGTTCGAAGAGGTCTTGTGGGGCCAAAACAGTGGAAACTCCCCAAAAGTGACCCCATTTTGGAAACTAGACCCCTCAAGGAATTTATCTAGGGGTATAGTTAGCACTTTTGACCCAACAGGTATTTTGCTATATTTATTGGAGTTAGTCTGTGAAATAACATAGAAATTTTTAATATTTACAAGGAATAAAGAAGAAAATTCACCCCAACATTTGTAAAGCATCTTCTCCCGATTACGGAAATACCCTATATGTGGTAATAAACTGCTGTTTGGACCCACGGCAGCGCTCAGAAGGGAGGGAGCGCCATTTGGATTTTGGAGCACAGATTTTGCTGGATTGATTTTCAGTGCCATGTCGCGATTACAACCCCCTGGAGGGAACAAAATAGTGGAAACCCCCCAAAAGTGACCCCATTTTGGAAACTAGACCCCTCAAGGAATTTTTCTAGGGGTTTAGTAAGCATTTATACCACACAGGTCTTTTGCAGAATTTAGTAGAATTGGGCCATGAAAATGAATATAAATATTTTTGTCCACTAAAATGTTGATTTTTTTCATTTTCACAAGGGATAAAGGAGAAAAAGTCGCCCTAAATTTGTAGCGCAATCTCTCCCTAGTATGACAATATCCCACATGTGGTAATAATTATTTTTTTTAATAGAAATTAATTAACCTTTGCAGGACTGATCCTTTTTTGCTTTTCCATTTTAGTTTTTCACTCCCCGCCTTCCAAACGCCATAATTTTTTTATTTTTCCATGAATTGAGCGGTGTGAGGGCTTATTTTTTGCAGGACGAGCTGTAGTTTTTATTGGTATCATTTTTTGGTAGATGCAAATTTTTGATCACTTTTTATTACATTTTATTTAGAGCTTTGGTGGCCAAAAACAGTGATTTTGGCGTTTTCAATTATTTATTTCTTACAGCGTTCATAATGCGCTATAAATGACAATTGTACTTTATTCTGCGGGTCGGTACGATTACGGCGATACCACATGTATATAGTTTTTTTATGTTTTTAATAAAATCACTTCTTTATAAAATAATTTATTTTCTGTGTCACCATATTCTGAGAGCCGTAACTTTTTTATTTTTCAGTCAAAAAAGCGGTGTAAGGGCTTGTTTTTTGCGGGACGGGTTGTAGTTTTTATTGGTTCTATTTTCGGGTACATGTGACTTTTTGATCACTTTTTATTCTATATTTTGGGAGGGATGGTGACCAAAAAATAGTGATTCTGGCATTGTTTTTAGTTTGGTTTTTTTGCGGCGTTCACCGTGCGGTAAAAACAACATTATAGTGTTATAGATTGGGTCGTTACTAACGCGGTGATACCAAATATGTGTACTGTTTTTTAACGGTTTAATTTTTTTCCTATAATAAGAGACTTATTATAGGAAAAAAAAATCTTTTATTTTTACACTTTTGTAAGACATTTTTATTAACTTTTTTTTTATTTTTTATTTACTTTTTACACTTTCTTTTTTTACCTGCAGCTCTGATCGCTGCTAGAATACATTACACTACCTAGGTAGTGTAACGTATTCCAACTGTCAGTGTGACGTCACAGTCCCTCTGACAGTTAGTCTACGAGGACCAGCAGAGGTTGATCCTCATAGGCTTGCATACATGGCAGACCCGGGGGCCGTTGTCTGGCCCCCGGGTGCCATCACAAGCATCAGCAGCCCCCACAATTGCATGGGGGCTGCTGATGTGCTACAAACCCTGTACATGCGGAGATCGCAATCGAGCCCCAAATGTAACGGATTAATTGACGAAATCAGCGGCAATGAGCCACTGATTGGCAACTAGTGGAGTATCAGCTGTCAGGGACAGCTGACCTCCCGGTTCCCGATGCACACTGTCGCCGACAGTGTCACAGACACCGTGCGGGTTAAATGATGTTTATAGTTGGGGTCGTTACGGACGCGGCGATAGCAAATGTGTGTAATTGTTTTACTTTATTTTGTTTTTTTAATAATAAAGCACTTTGTAAGGTGGGTTTTTCATTTTTTATGGTGGTTAAATGTGATTCCCAATTGTTTGTTTTTTTTCCAGCTGCAAAATCGATAATATTCAACATAATATTTTGAAGAAATTCTTGGGATTTTGGCTCATACAATTTTTTCACGACCCATGCCTTTTGTGATTTTGAATATTCAAAACAAAACCTTTTAATTGGTTCAACATTTATTTTGTCATCCAAATTTTTTAGAACAGCCTGGACTCTACCGACATTGTAGTTGTGATCCATCACGGCTAAAGTTGTTCTCGCCACCATGGCGTCAAAATAAAAGTGTACACTTTTTGGCCTGTATTTGAGAGCACTTGAGTGGAAAACCTCAAGTTGTCCAGTATGACAAAAAAAAAAAAAAAAGACAGATGTTGTATGTCTATTGTCAAAGCTTTATTTTCAAGTATGTCTCTTGTCAAAGCTTTATTTTCAACTATGGCTTTCAGTTTTTCAAAGGCCATAGAATTTTCCTCCAGCAATTTGGGGTCTTTTAAATCTGGAAGGTGATGACAATGAGAATAGCCACCGTCAATTTCCCACTCATGAACATTTTGTACATGAAACAAAACAGATTGCCACCGTTTTATTAAATCATCAGGGTTTTCTTTGCAGTTTCTTGCTGACCACCACAAGTGATTCTTGACAGGAGCTAAAATTTTTGCCCAACGGACTTTGCAAGGTGCCACACATCAAACTGATGATTAGTTTGTGACTATTCCCCCTTGAGAATTTTTTGAATACCTACATGTCGATCAGTTGTAATAATCCGTACATTGACATTACTTTGTAAAGTGTTATCCAGTGTTTTTTTTTTAATGCGGTTTTCTCAAGACTTACAGCACTAGCGGGTGGAATTATTTGTTCCACTGTAAAATCTAAATGTTTTTGTCCTTCAGATTCCATAATTTTGTATATGCAGTAATTTGCTGAGAAACCTGGGCTGTCCGATTGTCCATCCCCCGCCAAGCATATTGCACTAGCACCAATTGACAAAATCAGTTCCCTTTGTTTCCATTGATCGTGTATCATTGGAAATACATATTTTGGTTGATTTCGGTAATGTGTAGATTTTGAAATCATGAACCATATTTATGATCTCAAACAAATGTTTTATTTTCAAGAAATTATTCCTGCTTAGTACAATTCCACTCGATAGTATCAAGTTACCCGCTGGAATCTTGTTTACTTTTGGCTGACTTGACCACAGTTTTTGTGAATGTCCATCCTCACACTTGACATACACATTGATAGCAGTAGCGTATTGCCTATCTGTAGATGAGTCCATTTTTTCATACATAAATGTTGGTATTGGCACTGTATCATAGAAATTAGTATTTCCAAACAAGATTGAAATACTATAAATTTTCGATCTTCAATTGCACTTTCACAGAGGCCTGAAATTTCTTTATATTTGTCCACAACTATTGGAACGTCAACAAGTGGCTCAATATTCTCTTCTATCTCATTTAGAATAGAGTCTAAATCTTCATCCTCTTCCTCCTCTGATTCAAAAGGAATATATTCAGATTCTTCGTTGTCTTCCAATTCTTCCATTGAGTCATCCTCAGCACTGTTATTGTCCAAAGACAATTTTTTACAAGCTGTTTGTTGCTTAGATGACATTGTTAAAGCAATCTTTTTTTTGGGGGGAACCACCTTTTTGCTAATTCATTATTGGCGTGGAAGTAGTGGACATAATATTTGATCTTTCAACAGTGCTTGTGGTTATTGGGGACATGAATTCTGGACTGAAATTAAATTTTGATGGAGTAATTAGATTTTAATCCAAATTACTAGATACTGATGGTTGGTTCAAAATACCAATTGAAGTTGTATCTTCTGGTGATGTAATTTTCATGACGTCAATTAAACTCTGTATAATTGTAATGACAGGGATAGGGAAACAGACAAGTGAGCCCTAATTTACCCGCCACTCAGTCCTTGCCTACTTGCAACGACCCGCCCTAGGCGACGGGGTACAACTGGGCGACGGTCTCTACACTCAGTAAGTGCCCGACAGACAACCAGACAAGGAAACACAGAACAAGGGAAACGGGGCAGTTGCCCACGGAAACACTGTGAGCAACAAGAGTAGTAAACGAGCCGAGTCAAACCAGGAGAGTACGAGGTGCCAAACGCAGAGCAGAAGAGTAGTCAGTAAGCCAGGGTCAATACGTAGCAGGGACAAGTAGTTCAAGAAGCTGCAGCAGGGCCAGGAAACCAACAGAGAAGAATCACAAGCAAGGAGGAACAGGAAAGGCAGGTATAAATAGACAGAGGGCGGGAGCTAGCTCCATCTGGCCAGGCTGTGATAGGCTTTCCCACTCCTAAGCCTGCCATCCTGAGTGGTGGAAGATGGAGTCAGTCTCACAGACATAGAAGCAGGTGCAGACTGATTACCTATGGGCGTGGATACAGAAGCTTTGCCTGGCAGATCCTTAACAGTACCCCCGCTTTTATGAGGGGCCACCGTACCCTTTCTAGATGGACCTGGTTTATTGGGGAAACGAAGGTGGAACCTCCGGACCAATACCCCAGCGTGAACATCCCGGGCGGGTACCCAAGTCCTCTCCTCAGGCCCGTATCCTCTCCAATGGACCAGGTACTGGAGGGAGCCTTGGACCATCTTGCTGTCCACAATCTTGGCCACCTGGAATTCTACCCCCTCAAGGCTGAGAACGGGGACAGGAGGTTTCCTCGAGGGAGCCAAGGACGGGGAGCAGCGTTTAAGGAGGGAGGCATGAAACACGTCGTGTACTCGAAAAGATGGGGGCAACTCCAGTCGGAAGGAGACAGGATTGAGGACTTCAATGACCTTGTACGGCCCTATAAACCGGGGAGCAAACTTCTTGGACGGGACTTTAAGGCGCAAGTTCTTTGACGATAGCCACACCAGATCCCCGACCATAAACAAGGGGTTAGCAGAACGTCTTCTATCTACCTGAGTTTTTTGTATGCTCTGGGACGCCTCTAGGTTCTTCTGAACCTGGGCCCAGACTGTGCACAGTTCCCGATGAACGACCTCTACCTCAGGATTTTTGGAACTACCAGGTGAAACGGAGGAGAACCGTGGATTAAACCCAAAATAACAGAAAAAGGGGGAGACCCCTGACGAGTTACTGACCCGGTTATTAAGGGAAAATTCGGCGAGGGGAATGAATGAGACCCAATCATATTGACAGTCAGAGATAAAATACCTTAAATATTGTTCTAGAGACTGATTAGTCCTCTCGGTTTGGCCATTGGTTTCAGGATGGAAGGCAGAGGAGAAGGAAAGATCAATCTCCAACTTTTTACAGAAGGCTCTCCAAAACAAAGAAACAAATTGTACCCCTCTGTCAGAAACAATATTGACAGGGACCCCATGGAGACGCAGGATGTGTTTGACAAACAAGGTAGCTAACGTCTTAGCATTGGGTAGTTTTTTGAGGGGCACATCTTACTGAAGCGGTCTACTACAACCCACACCACCGACTTGCCTTGAGATGGAGGCAAATCGGTGATAAAATCCATGGAGATATGGGTCCAAGGTCTCTGGGGAATGGGCAAAGAACGTAGTAAGCCCGCTGGTCGGGACCTGGGAGTCTTGGACCTAGCACAAACCTCACAAGCGGCGACGTAGGCCTTAACGTCTTTAGGCAACCCAGGCCACCAATAGTTTCTGGCAATGAGGTGCTTGGTACCCAGGATGACTGGATGACCAGATAGTGCGGAGTCATGATTTTCCCTAAGTACCCTTAGCCGGAATTGCAGAGGAACAAACAGATTGTTCTCAGGAAGGTTCCCGGGAGCTGAACCTTGATCAGCAGCAATTTCAGAGACTAAATCAGAATCAATAGAGGAAATGATTATACCTGGAGGCAAAATACAAGCAGGATCTTCCTCCGAAGGAGGGCTGGCCATGAAGCTACGCGACAGTGCATCAGCCTTAATATTTTTAGACCCAGCCCTATAGGTAACCAAAAAATTGAATCTGGTAAAAAATAACGCACATCGAGCTTGTCTCGGGTTTAGCCTCCGGGCCGATTCTAGGAAAACCAGATTCTTGTGGTCGGTAAGGACAGTTACCTGGTGCCTAGCCCCCTCCAGGAAGTGGCGCCACTCTTCAAATGCCCATTTAATGGCTAAGAGTTTGCAGTTGCCAATATCATAGTTACTCTCAGTGGGCGAAAACTTCCTGGAGAAGTAGGCACAGGGACAAAGATGGGTGAGGGACCTGGTACCCTGGGACAAGACAGCCCCCACTCCCACCTCGGACGCGTCAACCTCCACGATAAATGGCTCCATTTGGTTGGGCTGAACCAACACCGGGGCCGAGATAAAGCACTTCTTAAGGGCCTCAAAAGCCTGGACAGCCTCAGGAGGCCAGTGGAGGAGATCAGCACCCTTGCGAGTGATGTCCGTAAGAGGCTTAGCGATGACCGAGAAGTTAGCAATAAATGTCCTGTAATAATTAGCGAACCCCAAGAAGCACTGTAACGCCTTTAGGGAGGCAGGTTGGACCCATTCCGCCACAGCCTGGACCTTGGCGGGGTCCATGCGGAATTCATGAGGAGTGAGGATTTGACCCAAAAATGGTATCTTCTGCACCCCAAACACACATTTTTCAGTCTTCGCAAACAGTTTGTTTTCCCGAAGGACCTGGAGTACCTTCCTGACATGCTCAATGTGGGAGGACCAGTCCATGGAAAACACAAGTATGTCATCAAGGTACACTACAAGCAATACCCCCAGGTAATCTCTTAAAATCTCATTTATGAAATTCAGGAAGACCGCGGGAGCATTACACAACCCAAAGGGCATGACGAGGTATTCGAAATGACCTTCGGGCGTGTTAAACGCAGTCTTCCACTCATCCCCCTCTTTGATGCGGATATGGTTATACGCCCCCCGTAGATCGAACGTAGAGAACCATTGGGCCCCCTGAAGCTGATTAAAGAGATCAGGAATCAAAGGAAGGGGATACTGGTTCCTTACAGTGACCTTATTCAAGTTACGGTAGTCAATGCATGGCCTAAGACCACCATCCTTCTTCCCTACGAAGAAGAAGCCAGCACCTACCGGAGAAGTAGAGGGGCGAATGTAACCCTTAGCCAGGCATTCCTGGATATACTCTCTCATGGCTTCACGTTCGGGACAAGAGAGATTAAATATCCTACCCTTAGGGAGCTTAGCTCCTGGTACCAAATCGATAGCGCAATCGTATTCTCTATGAGGAGGTAACACTTCGGAGGCCTCCTTAGAGAAAACATCAGCGAAGTCCTGAACAAACTCAGGTAGCGTGTTCACCTCCTCAGGGGGAGAAATAGAATTAACAGAAAAACATGACGTCAAGCATTCATTACCCCATTTGGTAAGATCCCCAGTATTCCAGTCAAACGTGGGATTATGCAACTGCAACCAGGGAAGGCCTAAAACCAAATCGGACGATAATCCCTGCATCAACAGTACAGAGCACTGCTCCAAATGCATGGAGCCAACAAGGAGTTCAAAAACAGGGGTATGCTGTGTAAAATAACCATTAGCAAGAGGAGTGGAGTCGATACCCACTACCGGGACAGGTTTAGGCAAATCAATCAAAGGCATAGCTAGAGACATAGCAAATTCCACAGACGTGATATTAGCAGACGACCCTGAATCCACAAAGGCACTGCCGGTAGCAGACCTACCACCAAAAGAGACCTGAAAGGGAAGCAAGATTTTATTACGTTTCATATTTACGGGAAATACCTGTGCGCCCAAGTGACCTCCCCGATGATCACTTAGGCGCGGAAGTTTTCCGGCTGCTTATTCTTACGCCTAGGACAGGTGTTCACTTGATGCTTGTCATCCCCACAATAGAAGCAGAGACCATTCTTCCTGCGGAACTCTCTACGTTGTTGGGGGGACACGGAGGCCCCGAGTTGCATATGTACCTTCGAGTCTTCCATGGAAGAACGAAGCAACGGAACCTCGGGAGGCATCATGGGGGAGTCAGAGGAGAAAACACATAAACGTTCACGTTGTCGTTCCCGGAGACGTCGGTCAAGTCGTACCGCTAAAGCCATAACCTGGTCTAGGGAGTCAGAAGTGGGATAGCTAACTAGCAGGTCTTTCAGGGCGTTCGACAGACCCAACCTAAACTGGCACCTTAAGGCAGGGTCATTCCACCGAGAAGCTACGCACCACTTCCTAAAGTCAGAGCAATACTCCTCAACAGGTCTCTTACCCTGACGTAAGGTCACCAGCTGACTCTCGGCAAAGGCAGTCCTGTCAGTCTCTGTAACGGCAGGGGGTAGGGAGACGGACAAGTGAGCCCTAATCTACCCGCCACTCTGTCTCTGCCTACTTGCAACGACCCGCCCTAGGCGACGGGGTACAACTGGGCGGCGGTCCCTGCGCTCAGTAAGTGCACGACAAACACGACAAACATACAAGGAACACAAGCAAGGAAAAGGGGCCGTTGCCCACGGCAACACCGTGAGCAACCAGAGTGGTGAACGAGCCGAGTCAAGCCAGGAGTGTGCGAGGTACAAAACGAAAAGCAGAAGAGTAGTCGGTAAGCCAGGGTCGGTATGGAGCAGGATCAAAAATAGCAGGAGCTGTAGCTGGGCCAGGAACCACAAGGAAGGAAACAAAAGCAATAACAAGCACCGAGGGACAGGAAGTGCAGGCTTAAATAGACCGAGGGCGGGAGCTAGCTGAGTCTGGCCAGGTTACGATAGGCTCTCCCACTCCTAAGCCTGCCAGCCTGAATGGTGGAAGCAGGAGTCAGTCTCAGGGATGTATTCTCAGGTGCTGACTGATTAGTTCTGGGAGTTAACCCCGCAGTGCCTGGCAGATCCTTTACAGTACCCCCCCTTTTATGAGGGGCCACCGGACCCTTTCTAAGTGGACCTGGCTTACTGGGGAAACGCAGGTGGAACCTCCTGACCAATACCCCAGCGTGAACATCCCGGCCGGGTACCCAAGTCCTCTCCTCGGGCCCGTATCCTCTCCAATGGACCAGGTACTGGAGGGAGCCTTGGACCATCTTGCTGTCCACAATCCTGGCCACCTCGAATTCCACCCCCTCCGGGGTGAGGATGGGAACAGGAGGTCTCCTCGAGGGAGCCAAGGACGGGGAGCAGCGTTTGAGGAGGGAGGCATGAAACACGTCGTGTATCCGAAAAGACGGGGGTAACTCCAGCCGGAAGGAGACAGGATTGAGGACCTCAATGACCTTATACGGCCCAATAAACCGGGGAGCAAACTTCTTGGACGGAACCTTGAGACGCAAGTTCCTAGACGACAACCACACCAGATCCCCGACCATAAACAGGGGGTTAGCAGAACGTTTTTTATCAGCCTGAGTTTTTTGTACGCTCTGGGACACCTCTAGGTTTTTCTGAACCTGGGCCCAGACTGTGCACAGTTCCCGATGAACGACCTCTACCTCAGGATTGTTGGAACTACCAGGTGAAACGGAGGAGAACCGTGGATTAAACCCAAAATTACAAAAAAAAGGAGAGACCCCAGACGAGTTACTGACCCGGTTATTAAGGGAAAATTCGGCGAGGGGAATGAAAGAGACCCAATCAAATTGACAGTCAGAGACAAAACACCTTAAGTATTGTTCTAGAGACTGATTAGTCCTCTCCGTTTGGCCATTGGTTTCAGGATGGAAGGCAGAGGAGAAGGACAGATCAATCCCCAACTTCATACAGAAGGCTCTCCAAAACAATGAAACAAATTGTACCCCTCTGTCCGAAACAATATTGACAGGGACCCCATGGAGACGCAGGATGTGTTTGACAAACAAGGTAGCCAACGTTTTGGCGTTGGGTAGTTTCTTGAGGGGCACAAAGTGGCACATCTTACTGAAGCGGTCCACCACCACCCACACCACCGACTTGCCTTGGGATGGAGGCAAATCGGTGATAAAATCCATGGAGATATGTGTCCAAGGTCTCTGGGGAATGGGCAACGAACGCAGTAAGCCCGCTGGTCGGGACCTGGGAGTCTTGGACCTAGCACAAACCTCACAAGCGGCGACGTAGGCCTTAACGTCTTTAGGCAACCCAGGCCACCAATAATTTCTGGTAATGAGGTGTTTGGTACCCAGGATGCCTGGATGGCCAGATAGTGCGGAGTCATGATTTTCCCTAAGTACCCTTAGCCGGAATTGCAGGGGAACAAACAGCTTGTTCTCAGGAAGGTTCCCGGGAGCTGCACCTTGATCAGCAGCAATTTCAGAGACTAAATCAGAATCGATCGAGGAAATGATTATACCTGGAGGCAAAATACAAGCAGGATCTTCCTCCGAAGGAGGGCTGGCCATGAAGCTACGCGACAGTGCATCAGCCTTAATATTTTTAGACCCAGCCCTATAGGTAACCAAAAAATTGAATCTGGTAAAAAATAACGCCCATCGAGCTTGTCTCGGGTTTAGCCTCCGGGCAGATTCTAGGAACACCAGATTCTTGTGGTCGGTAAGGACCGTTACCTGGTGCCTAGCCCCCTCCAGGAAGTGGCGCCACTCTTCAAATGCCCATTTAATGGCTAAGAGTTCGCGGTTGCCAATATCATAGTTACTTTCAGTTGGCGAAAACTTCCTGGAGAAGTAGGCACAGGGGCGGAGATGGGTGAGGGACCTGGTACCCTGGGACAAGACAGCCCCCACTCCCACCTCAGATGCGTCAACTTCCACGATAAATGGCTCCATTTGGTTGGGCTGAACCAGCACCGGGGCGGAGACAAAGCACTTCTTAAGGACCTCAAAAGCCTGGACAGCCTCAGGAGGCCAGTGGAGGAGATCAGCACCTTTGCGAGTGAGGTCCGTAAGGGGCTTAGCGATGACCGAGAAGTTAGCAATAAATCTCCTGTAATAATTAGCAAACCCCAAAAAACACTGTAACGCCTTCAGGGAGGCAGGTTGGACCCATTCCGCCACAGCCTGAACCTTGGCGGGGTCCATGCGGAATTCATGAGGAGTGAGGATTTGACCCAAAAATGGAATCTCCTGTACCCCAAACACACATTTTTCGGTTTTGGCAAACAGTTTATTTTCCCGAAGGACCTGGAGCACCTTCCTGACATGCTCCACGTGGGAGGACCAGTCCTTGGAGAACACCAGTATGTCATCAAGGTACACTACCAGAAAAATCCCCAGGTAATTTCTCAAAATCTCATTTATGAAATTCTGGAAGACCGCAGGGGCATTACACAACCCAAAGGGCATGACGAGGTATTCGAAATGGCCTTCGGGCGTGTTAAACGCAGTCTTCCACTCATCCCCCTCTTTGATGCGAATAAGGTTATACGCCCCCCGTAGATCCAATTTAGAAAACCATTGGGCCCCCTGAACCTGATTAAAGAGATCAGGAATCAAAGGAAGGGGATACTGGTTCCTTACCGTGACCTTATTCAGGCTACGGTAGTCAATGCATGGCCTAAGACCACCATCCTTCTTCCCCACGAAGAAGAAGCCAGCACCTACCGGAGAAGAAGAGGGACGAATGTAACCCTTGGCCAGGGATTCCTGGATATACACTCTCATAGCTTCACGTTCGGGACAAGAAAGATTAAATATCCTACCCTTAGGAAGCTTAGCTCCTGGTACCAATTCGATAGCGCAATCGTATTCTCTATGAGGAGGTAACACTTCGGAGGCCTCCCTAGAGAAAACATCAGCGAAGTCCTGAACAAACTCGGGTAGCGTATTCGCCTCCTTAGGGGGAGAAATAGAATTAACAGAAAAACATGACGTACAACATTCATTACCCCATTTGGTTAGCTCCCCAGTATTCCAGTCAAACGTAGGATTATGCAACTGCAACCAGGGAAGACCTAGCACCAAATCGTACGATAATCCCTGCATCAACAGTACAGAGCATTGCTCCAAATGCATGGAGCCAACAAGGAGTTCAAAAACAGGGGTATGCTGTGTAAAATAACCATTAGCAAGAGGAGTGGCGTCGATACCCACTACCGGGACAGGTTTAGGCAAATCAATAAGAGGCATAGCAAGGGACATAGCAAATTCCACAGACATGATATTAGTAGAGGACCCTGAATCCACTAAAGCACTGCCGGTAGCAGACCTACCACCAAAAGAGACCTGAAAGGGAAGCAAGATCTTAGTACGTTTCATATTTACGGGAAATACCTGTGCGCCCAAGTGACCTCCCCGATGATCACTTAGACGCGGAAGTTCTCTGGCTGCAACCTTACGCTTAGGACAGTTGTTCACTTGATGCTTGTCGTCCCCACAGTAGAAGCAGAGACCATTCTTCCTGCGGAATTCTCTACGTTGTTGGGGGGACACGGAGGCCCCGAGTTGCATAGGTATCTCTGAATCTTTCGGGGAGGAACGAAGCAACGGAGCTTCGGGAGGCATCATGGGGGAGTCGGAGGAGAAAACACATAAACGTTCACGTTGTCGTTCCCTGAGACGTCGGTCAAGTCGTATCGCTAAAGCCATAACCTGGTCTAGGGAGTCAGAAGAGGGATAGCTAACTAGCAGGTCTTTCAGGGCATTCGACAGACCCAACCTAAACTGGCACCTTAAGGCAGGGTCATTCCACCGAGAAGCTACGCACCACTTCCGAAAGTCAGAGCAATACTCCTCAACAGGTCTCTTACCCTGACTTAAGGTCACCAGCTGACTCTCGGCAAAGGCAGTCCTGTCAGTCTCGTCATAAATAAGTCCGAGAGCAGAAAAGAAACAATCAACGGAGGAAAGTTCAGGGGCGTCAGGAGCCAAGGAGAAGGCCCACTCTTGGGGCCCTTCCTGGAGCCGGGACATAATTATACCCACCCGCTGGCTCTCAGAACCTGAGGAATGAGGCTTTAAACGAAAGTAAAGCCTACAACTCTCCCGAAAGGAGAGAAAAGTCCTCCGGTCCCCTGAGAACCGGTCGGGCAACTTGAGGTGGGGTTCAAGAGGTGCGGTGCGGGGAACTACCAAGGTAGCATCAGGCTGGTTGACCCTCTGAGCCAGGGCCTGGACCTGTAGGGAGAGACCCTGCATTTGCTGAGCCAGGGTCTCACGGGGATCCATAGTGGTGTCAGGGACCAGGGGTAGACTAGGTATGGGCTTGTTATTATGTAACGGCAGGGGGTAGGGAGACGGACAAGTGAGCCCTAATCTACCCGCCACTCTGTCCCTGCCTACTTGCAACGACCCGCCCTAGGCGACGGGGTACAACTGGGCGGCGGTCCCTGCGCTCAGTAAGTGCACGACAAACACGACAAACATACAAGGAACACAAGCAAGGAAAAGGGGCCGTTGCCCACGGCAACACCGTGAGCAACCAGAGTGGTGAACGAGCCGAGTCAAGCCAGGAGTGTGCGAGGTACAAAACGAAAAGCAGAAGAGTAGTCGGTAAGCCAGGGTTGGTATGGAGCAGGATCAAAAATAGCAGGAGCTGTAGCTGGGCCAGGAACCACAAGGAAGGAAACAAAAGCAATAACAAGCACCGAGGGACAGGAAGTGCAGGCTTAAATAGACCGAGGGCGGGAGCTAGCTGAGTCTGGCCAGGTTACGATAGGCTCTCCCACTCCTAAGCCTGCCAGCCTGAATGGTGGAAGCAGGAGTCAGTCTCAGGGATGTATTCTCAGGTGCTGACTGATTAGTTCTGGGAGTTAACCCCGCAGTGCCTGGCAGATCCTTTACAGTCTCATCATAAATGAGTCCGAGAGCAGAAAAGAAAAGATCAACGGAGAAAAGTTCAGGGGCGTCAGGAGCCAAGGAGAAGGCCCATTCTTGGGGCCCTTCCTGGAGCCAGGACATAATTATACCCACCCACTGGCTCTCAGAACCTGAGGAGTGGGGCTTTAAACGAAAATAGAGACTACAACTATCCCGAAAGGAGAGAAAAGTCTTCTGGTCCCCTGAGAACCGGTCAGGCAACTTGAGGTGGGGTTCAAGAGGTGGGGTGAGGGGCACTAGCATGGTAGCATCAGGCTGGTTGACTCTCTGAGCCAGGGCCTGGACCTGTGGGGAGAGACCCTGCATTTGCTGAACCAGGGTCTCAAGGGGGTCCACAGTGGTGTGAGGGACCAGGGTAGAGTAGGTATATGGGCTTGTGATTATGTAATGACAGGGATAGGGAAACAGACAAGTGAGCCCTAATCTGCCAGCCACTCAGTACCTACCTACTTGTTTGCCCCGTTTCCCTTGTTCTGTGTTTCCTTGTCTGGTTGTCTGTCGTGCACTTACTGAGTGTAGGTACCGTCGCCCAGTTGTACCCCGTCGCCTAGGGCGGGTCGTTACCTACCTAGGGAAACAGACAAGTGAGCCCTAATCTACCCGCCACTCAGTACCTACCTACTTGCAACGACCCGCCCTAGGCGACGGGGTGCAACTGGGCGACGGTACCTACACTCAGTAAGTGCACGACAGACAACCAGACAAGGAAACACAGAACAAGGGAAACGGGGCAGTTGCCCACGGAAACACCGTGAGCAACAAGAGTAGTAAACGAGCCGAGTCAAACCAGGAGAGTACGAGGTGCCAAACGCAGAGCAGGAGAGTAGTGAACAAGCGGAGTCAAACCAGGAGTGTACGAGGTACCAAACGCAGAGCAGAAGAGTAGTAAGTAAGCCAGGGTCAATACGTAGCAGGGACAAGTAGTTCAAGAAGCTGCAGCAGGGCCTGGAAACCAACAGAGAAGAATCACAAGCAAGGAGGAACAGGAAAGGCAGGTATAAATAGACAGAGGGCGGGAGCTAGCTCCGTCTGGCCAGGCTGTGATAGGCTCTCCCACTCCTAAGCCTGCCATCCTGAGTGGTGGAAGATGGAGTCAGTCTCATAGACATAGAAGCAGGTGCAGACTGATTACCTATGGGCGTGGATACAGAAGCTGTGTCTGGCAGATCCTTAACAGTAATGCTAGATTTTTCAGGAAATAAGTTACTTATCTTTGAATGTAGTATTTCTTCATTATTGCTTTCACTTTTTTCTACATTTGAAATATGTTTACTTAGCAAAGATTAAATATCAGACTCTAAGTTAGCTTACGAAACAACTGAGCTAATTTTATTAGAGTCTTTCAGTCAGTCACATTGTATTCCTTTTGTTTTATATCTTGGCTTCATTGTTTGTATTCCAAAACTTTTCTTTCCTAAGTTTGAATCCGTCAAAATAGCTTGATTTTTTTTGCCAGTAAATACATCTGTGTTTACTCCAATGTCTTTCTTGTTAGTAAGCGTCAAAGAATCTTTCTTGATTTTGTCAAAGGACACAATATTTTGGATGATTCTGTCTCCTACCATACTCGTCTTCCTTACAAAAATTGTATCCAAACTATTACTAGTGGCTTCAATAACTAGATTCTGAATACTCACTCAGTCTCTTTCTATTTAGGGCTCTACGTTCCCAAAAAGTGTTGTTCAAATCAAGATTACAATCTGTTACCTCATTACTGGCTAGCAGATTCGTTGAGCTTGATGGTGTTTGCGCATGGCTACTCAAAACACTAGGAAAAATATTTGGCAAAGCATCAAAACGTAGTTTTCGTTTTTCCCCATCATGGTGATGACATATTATCAAAATGTTTGGAGCACATTCGATAATGATCACTTTTTTTCCTTCATGAATTTTTTCAACCCATTCATCTATGTTTGGAAAATGTCCTGCTGCTTGTTCAAGCCAACGTCTTATGAGAGAAGGGTTTTTGGGAAAAACGTGCATAGTCACATTTTTATCTTTGTTCTTCCATGTGTTTCCACATACTCTAATAATACACGCAGGCATCTTATTAGAAAAAAAAAATGTATGGAATAAAATTTGAAGTAGAAGTTATAAATTGGTTATAACTACATGTATTAATTTTTTTTATATTGTAGTGGGTGTAACTAATCAAAGAAAATTTAAGGCATAGACATAGTGGACAGTTGACAAACAATCTGCTGATAGATGTAACTAATCTGATCACATGTCAAATTTAGTGCCAATGTGTCAAACCATATAATGGGATATATACTGTATGTAAGAAGATTATATTTTATATATAAATTATAATGGTGAAAACAATCAAAAATCCAAGACGCTGTGCGCCACGCACAAAGTAAAAATGCGGCATGGTGTCAGGACATCCACTGCACCTGCAGCCAAAGCAGAGGAGGGTAACTGTAATATTACGGTCTGCTAGGGTCCTCTATCTGAGCAAGCCTTGGGGTAGCCATAGATACAGCGTCTAACACGTTACCACACATGGACCCTGTATCTAAGCGTAACACATGGTATGGCAAGATACAATGGTGGATCATTATATGGGTGGTTTGGGCGGCCGCCCGGGGTCCGAGGCTCCCAGGGGGCCAATGGTTGTCCAAACCGCACATAATCTTTAAAAAATCTGCAGCGCTCTAGCGCTGCTAACTACAGTGGTGTAGCTATAGGGGTCGCAATGGTTGCGACCTGACCCCTAAGGCCTCATGCCCACTTCCGTTTTTTCTTTCAGGGTGCTAGCCGTTGTTTTGACGGCTATCACCCTGCAACCTGAACCATTCATTTCAATGGGGCCATGCACACTTCAGTTTTTGTAAAGCTCCTTTTTGTTCCTTTCCGTCAAAAGTATAGCATGGGTCCGTCCAAAAAACTGAAGGCACACGGAAGTCTTGGTGACGCCTCTCTCTTTTGACATCCATTCCTTCCTCCCTGGATGATGCGTTGCCACACAGCGCTGACCGCGCTGGTCCCTTTTCCAACTGAACCTGCGTGGGCAGAACGCAGATTCAGGTGAGTTGAATGCTGGAGCCTCGCTCCACCATTCACTCTGCCGTGAGCGGCTCGGAGCAGGAAGGTGTGATGTAGTGAGAAAAGCCCCAGTGTGAGGGCTGAAACGTCGCTCCATGGGTACATAAACACTACTTTTGTATTTCTCTAGCCTGGAGTGCTGTTTCAACCCCTCTTCGTTGTCAATGACCGTTATGGGATCAGGAGTCAGGATAGAGGCGTGCACCCAAACTGGATCCCTTTATGCTTGGTGCTGTTTAACCTGTGTTTTTGTTATTGTCTCCTCCCTGGTCGTGACATGCAAACTCAGGTGCACGGCTCGTTGCAAGATAAGCTCTGATAACCGTGAGAGTGGGAACACATGGAGCAGCAGCAACACGTGGCCAAAAACACACACATGCGTTGGCACATAAGCGCATGATTTTGCGGATAATACAAAAACGTTTTATCAGTGGAAATGTGCAGCCACCGCATGTGGGCATGGTATCAGCTACGTGCGGCTGCCACTTTTTGTGTTCTCAACCTAACTACAATGAGCCATGTACCTATGTCTATCACATGTCTAGCATTCACTGGTGTGATATATGAGTAAAATATAACATTTATTTATAACTCTCTAAAAACAGGGGTACAATCACCACTGTGAAAAAGCCCCACCGTGTGTATAAAAACGTATTAAATAATAAACTCTGAGTTCTAATTCAATTGTGAACCTACTATAGCTCAGTGTTCAACAAGAATATCAATACGGAATCAGCATTTGAAAAATGGGCATAACAATAGTCTTGACCCTAATTCACACTAGAGTCCGTGATAACCGCACCGGAAGCTCCTAGTGTTGAGGTATACAAACAATGCTAGTGTTCCCAATGCTAAAAAATTCCTATTCACAACCGACCCAACGCGTTTCAATACTCATCATCAGGGGTCTGTAGCTTGGTCACTCTGGCCAGGGATGCCAGCGATATTTAGTTCAGCAGCAGGTAAACCTCTCTAGAGTTTGTTGTAGGATTTTATCTTTTTTCTCAAAGCCAGGGGTATCGATCAGAGTCTTAGCCGTCTCAATTTCTTTTTTAAGGTCAGCACTAATGTGATCAAACTGGATTTTCTCTTCCTCAACCAAAATTTGCATTAGTCTCAGTGAACTCCCTGTGATCTCCTGTTCCCACCTCTCTTTTATATTAGATGTTTTTAATCTGGAAGCAGGGGCAATAGGTATTCTTAGGCCTCTAGGTACTATTTTATTCTTGAGATAGTTCTCCAGACTCTGGATCTCCCACCAACTCCTTGTATAATCCTTGTGTAGTCTAGTCAGGTTTTTAAAAGAGGATTTCAGGGACACACCCTGCGTTGTATACACCAGTTCACACTCAGAGAAGACACTTTTTGCTTCACTCATCCATCCCTCTGTACTCAAATCAGAGAGTGCAAAGGCTGCCATACCCAGATGAAATGTACTATATAAAGAACTGTATAATTTGTATAAATTCACTGTATTTCAAAGATACATTCAATTGTGCTCCCACAACATAACAATTTTAAAGGATTCACTGGTGTGATATATGAGTAAAATATAACATTTATTTATAACTCTCTAAAAACAGGGGTACAATCACCACTGTGAAAAAGCCCCACCGTGTGTATAAAAACGTATTAAATAATAAACTCTGAGTTCTAATTCAATTGTGAACCTACTATAGCTCAGTGTTCAACAAGAATATCAATACGGAATCAGCATTTGAAAAATGGGCATAACAATAGTCTTGACCCTAATTCACACTAGAGTCCGTGATAACCGCACCGGAAGCTCCTAGTGTTGAGGTATACAAACAATGCTAGTGTTCCCAATGGGAGTTTAAATGAGCAGACAAATTATGCATGTTTCATTTAAACATGCATTTCCATGGCCAGTTTTCCCTTCAGGATAGCAAGAGACCCACATGGTCGTCATGACAGGTGGTCTCTTTATTATCAATGATCATCATGTGGGCAGTCTGGCTATGGTTCCTTATTCAGTAGGTGTTCCAATGACACCTTGTAGTGGGGTAGACATTCATTTATCTACACAATATGTATTATCAGTGTAGTTGTTTTATCAATGGCAGTCCAGCTGCGGGTTTTGAGCTGATCCGCAACACTTACCCAAACTCTTAAATATCGATATACTCCTTCTTTGCAGTGGTGAGTTCCCGGCAGCATGGGCGACTCGATTGTGGCCTCTACTGCACCTGCGCGTTCGGCTTTTGATGCGGTCGATGTTGGTTCCTGGCTGTCAGCTGATGGCCGGGAGTCACATGGACAGGTGTCACGAATTCGATTGGTGAGTGTGTTTGGCTGTTTCGATTGGCGGTGCCGAGGACAGGGGGAGGAGTCAGATGCTTTAAATAACTCAGAGTCCCAGAATGAAGCATGCCGCTGACATCTATGCGAGCATGCTTCCGTGGAGTACAGCAGAATACCTGCTGCTGAACTAAATATCGCTGGCATCCCTGGCCAGAGTGACCAAGCTACAGACCCCTGATGATGAGTATTGAAACGCGTTAGGTCGGTTGTGAATAGGAATTTTTTAGCATTGGGAACACTAGCATTGTTTGTATACCTCAACACTAGGAGCTTCCGGTGCGGTTATCACGGACTCTAGTGTGAATTAGGGTCAAGACTATTGTTATGCCCATTTTTCAAATGCTGATTCCGTATTGATATTCTTGTTGAACACTGAGCTATAGTAGGTTCACAATTGAATTAGAACTCAGAGTTTATTATTTAATACGTTTTTATACACACGGTGGGGCTTTTTCACAGTGGTGATTGTACCCCTGTTTTTAGAGAGTTATAAATAAATGTTATATTTTACTCATATATCACACCAGTGAATCCTTTAAAATTGTTATGTTGTGGGAGTACAATTGAATGTATCTTTGAAATACAGTGAATTTATCACATGTCTAGGACAGAAAGCTGGGGTGCTTCTTTAGCCCCTTCCCGACATTTGACGTATGCATACGCCAAAGTCGGGTAGGGGAAAGTATGGAGCGGGCTCACGCAGTATGTTACAGCCGACACTTCAGAGTAACTAGCGGCATTGCGCTCGAGTTTAACTGGTTAAATGCCGCGGTCAATACCGACCGCAGCATTTAAATCCTCGGAAAGAGGGGGGCAGCCCCCTCTAACAGCTCATCGCGCCCCCGCAACGCAATCGCGGGGGGGGGGGGGGGGCGATGGTTGCTATGGCTGCCTGGGGGCTTAATGAACGCCCCCAGGTCCACCTTCTTTGTACACCTATTAAGCCCAGGGCTTAATAGATGACTGTCAGAATCACGATATACTGTAATACATTAATATTGTAGTATATCGTGCAAGCGATGTAACGATCGCTGGTTGAAGTCCCCTAGGGGGACTAATTAAAAAAAGTAAAAATGAGTTAAATAAAGTTTGTTTTTTTGTGTAAAAAAAAAAATAACAAATTAAAAGTTCAAAAAAAAAACCTTTTGCCATTTTCCCCCTAGAGCATATTAAAAAAATAAATAAATAAACATAATTGGTATCGCCGCGTCCGTAAAAGTCTTAAATATTACAATATATAATTATTTAACCCGCACGGTGAACGCCGTAAAAAAAAAAAAATTGTAAACGCCAGAATGTCTATTTTTTGGTCACCTAATCTCCCGCAAAAAATGAAATAAAAAGCGATCAAACCATCGCATTTACACAAAAATTTTATTATTAAAAACTACAGCTTATCCCGCAAAAAATAAGCCCTCATACCACTTAATCGACAGAAAAATAAAAAAGTTATGGCTCTCGGAATTTGGCGACACAAAATTTTACACTTAGGTTTTTACTTGTAAAAGTAGTAAAATATAGATAAAACGATACATATTTGGTGTAGCCGTAATCGTATTGACCCGCAGAATAAAGTTAACATGTTGTTTTAATTGAACAGTGAATTCCGTAAAAACGGCGGGTTAAAAACCATGGAGGAATCGCTGTTTTTTTCATTTTCTACCCCACAAATAATTTTTTCCCGTTTCCTAGTACATTATACGGCAAAATAAATGGTGCTACGAAAAACTACAACTCGTCCCGCAAAAATCAAGCCCTCATAGTACTATATCGACGGAAAAATAAAGACGCTATGGCTTCTGGAATGTGGGGAGGAAAAAACGAAAATGAAAATCTGAAAAAGGGCTGCGGCGGAAAGGGGTTAAACTTTATTTTTAACCAGCTCAAGTCCAGTTCCTAACCAACAGGAAACAATATTCCTTTAATATTTATTGGTCGGGATAAGAAAGGAGTGACAGGCCGGGGACTTGTATGAGCTGCTGAAAACCAGCATGTTTACGAGAAGCAATAACGGCACAGGGAAATTGTTACTAAAAATTTGGAAGTAGACTAAAGATTTGGTAAATATCACTACCTGTGTAAAGAAACCCAAGTTTGGAGGAATAATGACGGACCATAAGTATTGGTGTAAGAATGATTTATTTAATCAGGAAAATATCAAATGTTGCGAGGATATTCAGGAAGACCATGGTGTTATCGTAATAGATTATTTTAGGTACTCCCAAATTAGACATGCATTCTTGAAGACACAATTTAGTAGGCTATATAACTTTACAAAATCTTAAGCACTTCACGATTTAAAGGTAAATGAGAATAGCAGGAGCTTATTGTCACGGTTATACAAATAATTCTTGTATCAAAAGATAAGGAAACAAAACTTTACACAGGATGGGAATTAGTGAAACCCTGCGTGCCCACAATGCGATGCTGTGGACGCACATTTGTTGCAAATGTTGTTCCGTAAATGAATTGAGTACTCGCAGAAAGTTGTGAAACACTTAAAGGTTATTCCCAACGTAGACATTTATATCATATTAATATTATATGCTATTAATGTCTGATAGATGCAGATCCCAGCTCTATATCAAGAACTGCGGTCACCCCCGTTTTGCCCGGTGAGGCGGCCGCTTGCTGCTGATTCCAGGCGTGGACTACTGGAGAGGGGTCCGCACGCAGCTCTCTCCATTATGTTCAATGGAAGTTCAGGAAACCGCCGTGAATATCCTGTGGATATGCCATAAATATCTAAGGACTTATTCAGACAAGTGGATTGTTACGTTTTTGCGGACCACATCACCCACTGAAGTCAATGGGTACGTGAAAAACATGGACAGCACACGGACGACATTTGCTAAAGAAATTATGAGAAAAAAACCACAAAGAAAAAAATGGGAACACTGATGCCACACAGAATACACACGGATACCACACAGAACTAAAATGCATGAAATACGCTCCCTTTTTTTGCAGACGCAAAACCCTTAGTTCCGAATAACCCTTTAAGCAGGATATTTGAAACACAATTCCCTGCAGGCCCGGTGGTTTGTTTGTTAGGTGATGATAGCCTAATTAGGGCTATAACTGGTGGTCACAAAGGGCTAAAGGAACTTTTATTTTTAGCTGGGAATATTATTTCATAAAACTGGGTGTCAATCCGGAATCCTAATTTATGTGAATGGATTAAAATGGTTACTAGAGTTATGGTCAAAGTTCCGCGACAGAGGTAAGGAGGAGATATTTATAAGTAACTGGCAAGTTTGATTGAGTAACCAGGTGGGCAACACAGAAGCCTTGATATAAGGTTTCCCCAAACTTATTTATTCATCCATTTATTATTAGTTTTTTCTCTTCTGGAACGGGTGGGAAATGTAGGAAGGTTAAAGTGTAGCTAAACGTTTGACAAACTTCTGACATGTCATAGTGACATGTCAGAAGTTTGGATTGGTGGGGGTTACGAGCACTGAGACCCCAACCAAATGCTAGAACGAAGCAGCTGAAGTGCTCGCGGCTTCGTGTCTGTTCGACTTTTTCCGGAAAGCCGATGTATCAGAGTACGAGCTAATGGACTTTCTATTGAGTCCGTACACCGATACATTTATTTACGGAAAAAGCCCAACAGACACGAGCGCTTCATCTGCTTCGTTCTGGCGATTGGTGGGAGTCTCAGTGCTCGGACCACCACCAATCAAAACTTCTGACATGTCACTATGATATGTCAGAAGTTTGTCAAATGTTTAGCTACACTTTAAGGATGCAAAAAAGAAAAATAAATATGTAAATGTACTATAGAATGTAACTCACTGTTGTACCTGACATTGGAGTGAAAAAAAGAATAAAAGAAAAAAAAAAGAATGAGTTTTTCTAAAACGGAAATAACTGAATTCTGATGAGTGTGTGCTAGTTTTTTTTTTACTTTAAAAGTTATGGAAACCTTTGACATGGAAGAAATTATATTCATATATGTTAGTGGTTACCTAGAATAAAAAAATGTTGCCCTAAGCTTCAGGTTGCAATCTTCATATTCCTTCATTCATTTTCAGAACCCCTGATATTCAGTTTGCAAGCTACTTTAATTTCAGACTTTTTGCCTGTGTGATATGACCTACCAGTAATACATGCTTGACGAGCCAGACACTATACTGGCGAAACGCGTAGGAACGAATACCACGCAGCGAAATCTTAGGAAATTAATTTAAGTCTAGGGACAGTTTCCAGTGATAATGGGGTCATTCTTTTAAGAACAGGTGAACGGATACGCTATCAACAGTGAGGCAATCTCAGAGTAGATATAGGGAGAGAGACTGAGCACCAATGTGTGATCCCCACATATCAGTAATTTTGCCTAATAATGTGGAACATAACGCCTAGCGCTCATTAATTTGAGTGTATATGTTTTGTATGTCAGTGTTTTTTTAATACAATAAATACAAGTAACTTAATTTTATGGGCTTAAATAAAAGCTATGATTTAAAATACGAATCCTTCCTTTTCATATTTGTAATTTGATATGGGAAGGCATAACAGGAACCAGCCCATGGTAACTATTTGGGAAACATAATATCTAATACATGCTGGAGTTTCAGGGATGGACATAACATTGGTGCAACCTGTGCAGCTGAACAGGGGCACAGTAGCTAATATCTTCTTACTGTCTACATCTCAGAATTACTGGTGTATTGTTAGTGAATTACTGGTGTATTATTAGTGAAATATAAGGGGGTCCTCTGTGCTGAGCTATTAGAGAGCAAGGGGCCCATATATTGTTCTTGCACAGGGACCCTCTGCTGTCTGTGTCAGTTTGTGAGTCCAGGATACTGCTGCCTTCACTAGCTCTCATGTATCCGCACAGCTTTCTCTCCAAACTGATAGCCTGTGTGTGATTTACCCTCTTTTCTGCTCCCTATCTACACTCTTATACAGTTTTGCCTGTCTGATCTCCCATCTTGAACACTTGGAAACTTTCCTCCCTCTTCACTCTCTGATCTGCCGTGTACAACCTCCTTCCCCCTCCCTGCTGCTATCTCTAACACTAAGAGAAGGGTGGGGAAGAGCAGATTATCTCAGTCCGTCAGGAGAAGTTGACTGATGGATTTGAGTTAGAAGCAGCAACACAGCCAGTTATCTGCAGGAGCTGCACAGACTCTACAGCAGCAAAATAGTACAAAACATTTAATGAAGACTATCTAGAAATTAACTTACTGTAACGTTGCATTTAGGAAGAAAATGAACAAAAAATAAAACGTGCGGCCTCTTCAATGTTTACCAGGCATAACGCCTTCCACTTTAATAACGTCTGTGTCTGTGATTGCAGTTCCGGTCCCATTTAAGTGAATGGGACCAGGCTGAAGAGAACTGCAATACCAGGCACATCCACTATAGAAATGTGTGGTGTTGTCATTGGTAAACTATGTAGTGGCGGCAGCATTCATCGCCGCGGTCCCTTCAGTCAGCTGATCATAGGGGTCGGACTACCCACCGATCTAATATTGATGACATATCCTAACGATAGATTATCAATATAAAAGTCCCAGAGAACCCTTTTAAGTGCATATGTTCTAGGTAGCTGTACAATGGATGTCAATACTGATCTGGGTTTGCTAAGTTGCTAAGTGTATATAACGTCCGTCTGTCATTCGCCTCACCCTCCAGACGGACGACATATCCACATGTATAACCTGGGGCAGTATTGGTGGGGGTGTTGGATATTAAACACATGCTGTGGATACAATTGATATACTGTATTTAAGAATTACTTATGTATTGTGTTATTCAATGCTGATAGAACACTATTGACGTGTATGCATGCCTGACATGACTACGTTGGTATAATACTAAGGCTTCGTTCACATCTGCGTCAGGGCTCTGTTCCTACATTCCGTCGGAACGGAGCTCTGACTGACACAAACAGAAACCAGAGGTTTCCATCACTATTGATTTTAATGGTGACAGATCTGGTGCCAATGGTTTCCGTTTGTCTCAGTTGTGCAGGGCTTCCGTCGTTTTGACGGAATCAATAGTGTAGTCGACTACGCTATTGATTCCGTCAAAAAGACGGAACCCCTGCACAACTGAGACAAACGGAAAATATTGGCACCGGATCCGCCACCATTGAAATCAACGGTGATGGAAACGGAAACCTCTGGTTTCCGCTTGTGTCAGTCAGGGCTCCATTCCGACGGAACGTAGCCCTGACGCAGATGTGAACAAAGCCTAACAAACTTATATGTGTCTGGTCTGTTCCTTCACTCCCTTGTTTTTAAATGTCCCATGTGTACTTTTGGCATTTTATGTTGATTTGTACAGCCATCCACTGGCATAGCTATAGGGGTCGCAGCGGTCGCAATTGCGACCGGGCCCCGAAGCCAGGGGGGCCCACGGCCCCCCGCACCACAACAATAAAAAGTTACTATAGTAACTCGGGCCGCGGGCCCCTGTTACTATAGTAACATACTTTACTTACCTTCCTGGTTCCGGATCGCAGCGGAGGTCCTGACGTCAAGCGCTGTGCGCAGCGCATGACGTCACAGCGCTATGCGCCGCGCACAGCATTGAGACGACAGAACTCCCGCCGCGGCCGAAGAGGAAGGTAAGGTTAGCCCTGACTGGCGGGGTCCGACTCCCGGAACCCGCCAATCAGCTGTTTTGAAGGGGCCGCAGCACTCGTACGAGAGCTGCTCCCCTTCATTCCTGTCACTTCATTCCGGTCACACTGTGAATCCGTGTCGGCGATTCACAGTGTGAGCGAGTAGTGAAATGAAGGGGAAGCAGCTCTCGTACGAGTGCTGCAGCCCCTTCAAAACAGCTGATTTGCGGGTCCCGAGAGACACATCAGCTATTGATGGCCTATCCTGAGGATAGGCCATCAATGTTTAGGGACTGTACAACCCCTAAGCCTACGATGTAGCAGGCTTAGGGGGCCCATGAGACAGGATCACAGATTATGTGATCCTGTCTGCTGGGCCCTGTATCTAAGCCAATCACATGGTAGGCTTAGATACATGGCCCATGCGTGATCCGGTCTGCTGGGCCCTGTATCTAAGCCAATCACATGGTAGGCTTAGATACATGGCCCATGTGTGATCCTGTCTGATGGGCCCTCTATATAAGCCTACCACACTGTAGGTTTAAATACAGGGCCCAGCACACAGTAATCTTATACTGTATAAGATTACTGTCTGCTGGACCCTGTATCTAAGCCTACGTTGTGGTAGGCTTAGATACAGGATCCCACTGACCGTATCACACATGGGCCCTGTATCTAAGCCTAACACATGTGTTACTAATCGTTTTTCTTGTGTGTTTTCTTACAGGTTCGGTCGTTGGACTACGTCGGATTCCAGGACTACTTCGATGACAGCTTTTTTTTATTATCAATAAAATGGTTAATGAGGGCTGTGTGGGTTTTTTTTTTTATTTCAATAAAATATTTTTTCTATGTCTTTGTGTTTTTTTTTAAACTATATTACTACTGCCTTAGTAATGGCCGCCGGCTGATTGACAGCATCCATTGCTAAGGCGGCGCTTAGTGTTAGCCAGTGCAGAGGCTAACACTAACCCCCTTTATTACCCCGGTACCCACCGCCACCAGGGGTGCTGGGAAGAGCCGGGTACGATCCAGTACCTGACCATCTGTAGTGATGGTCGGCCACTGGGGTGGCCGCAGGCTGGTATTATCAGGAGGGGAAAGGCCAAAAACAGTGGCCCTTCCTACCCTGGTGATGCTAGGCTGCTGCTGCTTTATTGTATCTGGCTGGTTATGAAAAATGGGGGGGACCCCACGTCATTTAAAAAAAATAAAAAATAAAAATAATTGGAAAGAACGATGTGGGGTCCCCCCCAATTTTCATAACCAGCCAGATACAACACAGCAGCAGCAGCAGGCAGCATTACCAGGGTGGGAAGGGCCACTGTTTTTGGCCTTCCCCAGCCTAATAGTATCAGCCTGCGGCCACCCCGATGCCTGCCCGTCACTACAAATGGTCGGGTACTGGTTCGTACCCGGCTCTTCCCAGTACCCCTGGTTTTGGTGGGTACCGGGGTAATAATGGGGGTTAGTGTAGCCTCTGCACCGGCTAACTTTAAGCCCCGCCTTAGTAATGGAGGTTGTCAATCATCCAGCGGCCATTACTAAGGCGGTGATAATAAAGTTTAAAAAGATACAAGCACATAGAAAAAATATTTTATTGAAATAAAAAAACACAACCCTCAGTAAACATTTTATTGAGAATAAAAAAAACGCCGTCATTGAAGTCCTCGTATCCGAAGTCCAACAACCGAACCTGTAAAAAAACACAAACACACAAAAGTAATCAGTAACACATAAATAAGCAAAATTATTATTCTTACCTATCCTGGGTCCAGCACTGGAGACGCAATGTCAGCGAGCTGGGCCCTGTATCTAATCCAATCATGTGTGATACTGTCTGCTGAGCTGTGTATCTAATCCAATCATGTGTGATACTGTCTGCTGGGCCCTGTATCTAATCGTATCTTGTGTGATACTATCTGCTGGGCCCTATATCTAATCCGATCATGTGTGATACTGTCTGCTGAGCCACTGTATCTAATCCTATCATGTGTGATACTGCCTTCTGAGCCACTGTATCTAATCCTATCATGTGTGGTACTGTCTGCTGAGCCACTGTATCTAATCCTATCATGTGTGGTACTGTCTGCTGAGCCACTGTATCTAATCCTATCATGTGTGATACTGTCTGCTGGGCCACTGTATCTAATCCTATCATGTGTGATATTGCCTTCTGAGCCACTGTATCTAATCCTATCATGTGTGATAATGTCTGCTGAGCCACTGTATCTAATCCTATCCATAGTTTATAGGGTCGTAGTGCTATAGATATGCTATGCTGTCTCATATACACACTTTTTTTGGGGCGGACACATATGTATTATGGCTATTTCCCTGACATTTTAAGCCCTGAGGGTATGTTCACACGGCTGCGTCCGTTACGGCTGTAATTACGGTGCTGTTTTCAGGAGAAAACAGCACCGTAATTTCAGACGTAATGGCATGTGCAGGCGTCTTTCGCTGCGTCCATTGCGGACGTAATTGGAGCTGTTTTTCTATGGAGTCCATGAAAAACGGCTCCACTTACGTCTGAAGAAGTGACAGGCACTTCTTTGACGCGGGCGTCTTTTTTTTACGCGCCGCCTTTTGACAGCGGCGCGTAAAAAAAAATGACCGTCGGCACAGAACATCGTAAGACCCATTCAAATGAATGGGCAGATGTTTGCCAACGCTTTTGAGCCGCATTTTCGGACGTAATTCAATGCTAAAACGCCCGAATTACGTCCGTAAATAGGGTGTGTGAAGCCAGCCTTAGTGACGCCGCGGCTGCTAGTGCTGCATTGTTGGGTCACTTAGGAGACCCAGCGATGAGCGTCGGCCATGAGAAGTTTGCGGGGGGGGGGGCCCAGTAAGAATTTTCGCATCGGGGCCCATGAGCCTTTAGCTACGCCCCTGCAGCCATCAATAAATAAATTGTGTTTGGAATAGAAGAATGGCGTATTTTACTATTTAAGATTATGTAGGTTGTATATTGTTTTGCTACCTGAGGTGTAGAGATGAGATGGTCTTTTTATTTTTATTTGGTGATGTCTTTATAGGGTTTATTCATAATAATAAAATTATTATGTAGTATTATAATAGAGAAAAATAGACTGTGTACCGTATTACCTAAAATTTATGGGACTCATACTTTCTGATTTGTGGAATCAGAAAGTAGGACGGATACTCAGGCACTATGGTGGGCCAGTCCCACCCTCATTAACATTAGTTACCAGAAAATATGTTTATAAATATGGTGTACGTTAAATAAAGCAATGTGCCCACTGTACTATGACCAAGTGTCATGACACATTGATCCAGGTGCTCCCAAGTTGTTACTTTATTTACCATAAATAGTAACTATGGTGAGGAAACCATTGAATGATATGAGATGAATAGTGTTAGTGGCTACAAAGAAGGGGGGGGGGGAGGCATGCAAAGATCATGTGACAAGGGGAGCTTGATACCTGCTGCATAGGGTGGGGGAGGGGTGGCTTACTGAGACCACCCAGTGCCCCCGTGTCCAGTGCCGTGAAGAGAGCCGCTGTGTGTGTATGCAGCACTGCTGGAGGTCAGCTCAGCAGTCATGCTGTTCCTTTAAGAGCTGGATGGCGGCGGAGATGATGATGCGCGCTGATCACCTGCCGGAGCCGAGCATGCTCCCTGCCCAGGAGAGGAGGAGACTTCCAGCCGTAGCATCTCTAGCCGGCCAGCCCGGATCACTATCGCTGGAGCCCATCACTATGGAGGAAGCAGTGTAGGATTAGATGATCGCAGGGAATAACGAGCAGGGCAGGGCTAGTAGTACATACCGTGCAGCTGGCTGCTCATCATGGGCAACGAGGGCAGCATAGAAGGAGGAGAAGGGCTGGGTGGGCATCCAGAGGGCGATGGAAGAGGAGGATTCGCCCAGATCCCTGCTGGAATGGAGGCTGATCTGAGCCGGCTCAGCGAGGTGGAGAGGAAGCAGATCGCTGCTGTGATGTCAAGGGCGCACGATCTGCCGACGGATCGCCCCGGGTTAAGGCATGTCATACCTCTTATTACCCCCTGTGTACTGTGTATTATAACCTCTGCTGGGGACGGGTGGATCCTCTACACCTTCCGCCGTCACAATATGTCTGATCTGAGGAGACTCACACCGATCTCCTGCTCTTCCTCCCCCTTCTTGAAGGACGTGACAAGCTGTTAGAGTAATCTCTCTCATTATACCCCTTCTCTCTGTAGATCGGTGGCTGCTGTATATGTCATGTGTGATAATCTGGGAAATAGAAGTGTGATGATGGGACGTGTCCATGTTCTGCATGAATGAGTGTGCTGCTCATAGGTGCAGCTTGACTCTATAGAAGGCTCCTGTTCCTTTAAATAGGACTGGCACATCGATTACCCTCCCATATCAGTGCTGAGGAGAAGAATCCTGATTAATAATGGATTATATTTATGATCCAGGATTTATTGTGCATTAGATAGGAAGCTGTTACATTGGGGCTTTCTATAAAATAATATTCTATTTGATCGTCCTATTTCCTTTTGAGTAAGTGGTCAGTGATGCTGGATGATGCCAGTGCAGTGCCAGGCTATCTGATCCCAGGGCGCATTCACGGCTAGAGGATTGTGTTGGGGTTTCATTACCGCTGTCTGTAGATTAGCCCTGTCCATGGTGCTGAAGTCCTGCCATCCATACCATGGTATATATAAGCCATGATGGCACACTTCATATGATCAATACATAAGTGTATAATACCTAGGTTCTATAAGTACATATGCATGCTCTAGTGTGTGCCAGTGGTCATCTGATGAGGCACTTGGCTTTAGTAATGCATTTTGAAGAGTGCATGTGTGTAATATCTATATACATATATATATATATATATATAATTTTTTCCCTTCATTTCATTGAAAAGCTGTACACTGCCATGATGCTACCAATATACTTTAGGTTTCCATAGTGTGATATTATGTATTATAACTACTTCAGTAAATTCAGCATTCATACTAGTCTATACTATATAAACTATATGGACATAAAACTTGAATGTAGTATCCATAGTGTCAAAGCGAACTGTAGCCAGATTTACTCTGCTTTATATCTATCAGCCATTCTGAGAGACTGGTATATTGATATATATCACTGGGCTATCAATGGATGCAGTCCACCCTCACTGCCAGAATACATATTGATTGCAATTCTTGTCTATTCATGATGTTATGGCCTTTCTTTTATTCCTATTTCATTTCAGACTTCTAGAGTGCAGTCTGAGAACCATTGCAAATGGGAATTTGCATGTAAGACAAAGCTAAAAGAAAAGCCATCATTATATGAGTTCATATGGATATATGTGTTAGTTCAAGCCTTGCATTGGGTACATTTAGGGGGTAAATAACATGAAATCTTACTAGGAGGATTAAAATTATTACACTGATCATATATCTTAAAGCATGTAATTTATGTTTTGCAGCAGCTTCTTGCTTTACTGGTATTATCAATGGAAGAAATTGTTTCAGTGGACATTACATTATTTGATATGCAAATCAGTTGATCATAAAATCACTGTTTCCTGAGTGTGGAAAGAGCTGGGAATTACAGTGTTAAAACTTACACTTGCTGTAGGACAATTAGTGTGTAAGTGTGTGTAATAGCAGAAGATTCCCACTGCAGCCTTATAGAGTCAATTTCTCATTAGCCTGAGCTGGTAACTATTTTATTTCCACAGTAATCACTTAGATCTAGCACTGATAAATACCTAAAAAATACTACACTTGTTTGTTTATTTATAAGAAGCTGACAAATGTAAGAATATTTAGTTTTTTGCTTTGAAGTAGTTTACTTGTCTTCTAGTTTAATTAGTTTTAACTGCTGGTTAATTTATTAAGATTTCTAAGGTAATAAAAATAAAAATAAACTGGCAAGAAAACAGAACCTGCAGTTAAGTTTTTTCTTTTTTAATAATAATAATTTACATGCATGTCAATCACAAAAGCAAAAAGTAGTATTCCATATGTGACACTTTTTTGGATTACTATATACTTTGATGGTCTATTGTGATAACTGTTGTTTTTATCTATCTATCTATCTATCTATCTACTGTATCTCGGAAAGCCGAGCGAGCAGTGTACAGACTCATAGACTTTCTATTAAGCCCATACACCGCTCGCTTGGCTTTCTGAAGTAAGCCAAGCAGAACCAAGCATAAACAAAGTGGCACAGCGCTCTCCTGAGCGATTCCGCCGCTTTGGTGGGGGTCTCAGTGCTTGGACCCCCACCAATCAAAACTTCTGACATGTCACAAGTTCTTTTTTAAAGTAGAGGTACACTGTGAATCACTCATCACTAGGCTCAGTGCTGCTAGTTCTTGCTCAAGATTTTGGTGAAATAGTAAAACTGGAGGAGAGTACATTCTCTGCAAATCAGCAGCCTTTAGTGGGCTCAAGATGCCGCTGATTTGCAAAGAAAAAGATATTCCCTCACACTGATCTACCTTAAAAAAAGTAGAAGTGCCAAGTCTGGTTACGCATCCACTATATTTTTGTACTTCATTTTCCATTTCTCTTTAGGATCTTGACAAAGTGGATTACAGTAGATAACATTCCCAAAAATTCCCCATTTCCTCTTGATTTATTACTAGTGGAACATAAAGGGTACAGGATCCAAAAATAACTCCACAAATGTTAGTTTCATTCAGTGCTATGTTATATACACTATATAAACAAAAGTATTGGGACCTCTCATAATCATTGACTTCAGGTGTTTTATTCAGTGCCATTGTCACAGGTGTATAAAATCCAGCAACTAGCCATGCAGTCGCCTTTACAAACATTTCTGAAAGAATGGGTCGTTCTAAAGAGATCACTGAATTCCAGCGTGGTACTGTCATAGGATGCCACCGTTGCAACAAGTGAGCTTGTGAAATTTCTTTCCTCCTAGATATTCAACGATCAACTGTGAGTAGTATTATTGCAAAGTGGAAGTGTTTAGGTACCAGAGCCACACAGCCATGAAGTGGCAGACCACATAAATTTACAGAGCAGGGTCTACGAGTGCTAAGACGCATAGTGCATAAAAGTCACCAACGCTCTGCTGACTCAACTGCAGAGTTCCAAACCTCCTCTGGAGTTGACATCTGCAAAAAAAATGTGTGGCAGTGGCTTCATGGCATTGGTTTCCATGGCCGAACAGCTGCATGTAAGCCTTACATCACCAAGCACAATGCCACGTGTTGGATGGAGTGGTGTATAGCATGCCACCACTGGACTTTGGAGCAGTGGAAACGTTATCTGTGGAGTGATGAATTACGCTTCTCTATCTAGCAGTCTGATGGGCGAGTTTGGCAAATTCCAGGAGCACATTACTTGTCTGACAGCATTGTGCTAACTGTAAAGTTTGGTGGAGGATGGATAATGCTATGTTTTTTTTTTTTTTTAAGGGTTGGCCTTAGTTCCAGTAAAAGGCAATCTTAATGTCCCAATTTTTTTTTTTGCATATAGTGTATATAGGAACGTGCTATTTATAGTAATAATTTAATATGTAATGATATCTTTGGTAATAATAACCTTAAGAAAATGGAGTCTATATAAAACCCATGCAATATAAAATATATAAACTTTATTGAAATGCAAAAACATTTAAAAAGTATTTGTTTAACATGAAGGCCTCCACCAGGTAAAGACTTCCAGCCGAAACGTGCATCGGGAAGTGACGCCAGGCTACCACCTCATACCTTTATCCCCTCATGGGTGAGGTGTTTCTGTGCATTACCATTGCTCAATATTATTTATGTATTTTTCCATTTAAATAAGTCAGTCTGTGATATTTTCTCTGTGTACATGTTAGACTCCTTCAAGGAGGTGATAGATTGGGGTTGTTCCCCATTGACATCGTTGCTTACTGGGATCTATTTGGCTTACTGTGTAGATTACATACAGTTTTTTGCTTCCTAGTTTCTGCTTTTCACACTGTGGGAATCATCTCTGAATTTTAATTTTGTGTTAAACATTTCATTTTTAATGTTTTTGTGTTTCAATAAAGTTTATATATTTTATATTGCATGAGTGTCATGTAGACTAAATTTTCTATAGGTTATTATTTCAGCTTAGGGGGTTGACACCACTGACACGATGTCCAGCTCATTGCATGCATGGTTTCCTCTATATGCTATAGGTTGACAGGGCATTGTCCGGTGATTAGGATGGGGATTGTGGTTGTTCTCCAAATTGGTTTAATGATATCTTCTGTTATAAAATAAGTGGCTGGTCGTAATTCTCTCGTTGGCACACCTGTAAAAGTAAAAGAGCATGTTGTGGTCAAGGATATTTGTGTTTATTCTCCTCGGGAAGTGGAGTTACTGACTTTCTGATCTTCCTATTATTTCAGTGTGTTAAGGCATGAGCTGAGCTTCTTTACTACGTAAATGACACAATATCAGCATTGAAAATGTGGCTAATGTCAACCACCATCTTCTTTATATTGCTGACGTTCAGGACAAGACAATTATGTCACAGTAGGAACATCTATTTAGTGTGCCCATGGTGGGAATAACCGGAGAGGACAATCACCTTCCAGTGCTGACAGTTTACTTCTGACAAGTCTAGTTGCAAGGAGTTTCTGTGTATCCTAGTCCATGGAGTTTCTGGATAATCTCAGTTGGCCTTATCTTGTTCCAAGCTGATCTATAGTCCAGGAACAGCATTCTAGGTGGAGATGAGCAAAATGTTTAATTCATTGATTCGAGTTTTTGCTTGGTTTGCAGCTCAGTTCCAATGCATTGGTATTCCAATCCGTTTTTAAGCTTGAGATTTTTGCTTTTGGTAAAAAAAAATAGACAAATCGATTACCTTTATGTATTCCATGGACTGGCAAACTTCTAAATTAGCAAATAAAGTGAAATGGAAAATCATGCAAAACAAATTGCTCACCTCTAAATTTAAGGTAAGAATTTGGTTTTCCAGATGATCTAACAGAACAACACCATGTGACCTGCACTGATGTGTCTGCTGCTGGTAGGCAAACTACGGATGGTCCCGTTTTAAAGTTGTAGTCTTGTTTATGTGCTTCAGCTGTAACTTCTTCAAGGACATCATTCATACTGACATGATAATGATTGGTTTGGAGGTATTGAGGCATTAGATGTTGAGATCTTTGGGGATGGTGGATGATGTTTTGAAGAACCGAGGGATTGTTTTTTGGGTTTTGGGACAACACACAGGGTTTGTTTGTTGTGACATCACAAGGGGATTGGTTCTTGAGATGTCCGTATAAATGCCAGCCAGATGCACTGCACAGGTCAACAGGAATTTTGGATGGATGCCTTAAATTGGGTTGGCTAAGCAAAGGGTTGCGTTGGTTGGCTGATCGCCTTTCATACCTATGCCCTTCCAAAGATACAGCAACAAATGCATTAAACTGATTTGTAAAATTAAGAAAACATTTGAGAAGTGATTTATAAGCTTGGTGGTGGAATCAATGTAGGATTGTCATTACTATTTTCTTTTTACCAGATATATATTTCTGTGTGATGATTTTTGTACATTACCGGTTGTTATTAATTTGTCATTTTAATGGGAATAGACACAATATACATCATGTTCTGGTATGCTCTTGTCATTTGTTACCCCAGCATTCGAATTTGATAATATTGTGGCTCTCCATTAAAGAATACAGTGTTGTAATGAATGTCGTGTTCAAGCAATCTGGTGCCTGGGAATGTAGTCAAGTGTCTTTTGGGCACATTGCTGAAACTAGAGATAATGACCACATGGGCCCAGCAGTACCTTCAGTGATTGAATAAAGCATTATGTTTCTAAACTAGATAATTTGACGGTAATAATAAGTAAAGCTGGTCAAACATATGAGCTGAGTGACAAGCAACAGGGTCACAGTCCAATTTGGGTCATACATTACACGATATCTAGCAATTTATCATTCATGCTTTACATACAGATCATTTTTGACTTTTATTTGGGGTAGGTAAAGCTTTCTCACTAGAGAGACTGTAATATACTAATGATAAAAGTGTATGTGTATAACATTTATCTAGAATTTATAAATAAAAATATGCTTTCTTATTTATTGATGTAAAATGTATTTAATGTTTAGATAATAATCTTTTGGCTTAATAAGGCGAGTTTATACTTTAAAGTACAAAAAAAATGCTGTTTCACAATTGATAAGCAAAACATTTAGAAAACTTAAAGAGCAAATTGAACAGGAATGAAAAGTAATGTGATATATTGTTTGTAACATGCTCTATATTAGCATGGATGTGAATTTTTATACAAGAGTCACCAAACAATGCTTACCTCAACATTCTTATTTCCACTAGTTTGTATTTTTTAATGTTGTAGTATTGCATATAGTTGAATCGGAAAGGGGGTGAATAGCCTCTAGTGCACTTTAACTGATGAAAAACATTATGTAATGTATTGTGTAAAAGGCGAAATGACTAATGTTCTGGTGACTTGGTGACAAGCTGAATATTCCTTGACCGAAACAAGCTAACACAGATCATGTCATCGCAAGGAACAAGCATTTCAGAAAATATCTCTCAGTCTATAATGATTTCCATTTAGTACACTGCAAAATAATAGAGGAAATTGTTTACTTTTTGTGGTAGCAATCCAGTATTATGTACTTTAGGGGTAGACAAATTACTCCAGGAGCCAGTATTATTATTAGATATTTTTTATTTTTTTTACATTAAGAACTTGCAAAGACACCAATAAAACACAACCAAGAAGTCCAGACACTATCAGCAAATTTCTAGGTATCTTGGTTGCTTGGATTTTAGGACTCATCCAGCCCTGAATTAATGTTTTCTTCCATGTACATTCGATATTAACAAACACCTGCCTTTTTTATATAAACAAACACCTGCTACATTTGTAAAATCATCTGTGCTACAGAAGCAGTTCTAGAAAAATACTTGGTCACTGGTGCATAAAGGGGCCGGTCTCCTCCCACTATTCTTAAGCGAGGGTTGACGCTCTTGTTTTTGGACGCACACTTCTTTGTGAATAGCTATGCATATACACTTTGTTGCAAAACTTTGCTGTACACTGTGTGCATTGCACAGGACCCTGAATAAGCTTATGTCCTCAACATAGAAAGTGATTCACAGCTTCCTGCAGCTCTTAAAGGGGTGTTCCCATCTTGACAAATATACCTATAAAGATTAACAACCTAAAATTAGGCATTTTTGTAAATACCTTCTTTTTTTAAATGCTGTACTTAGCGAGATATCCTGGCTCCATCTTACTGACAGCTCCTCTTTGTTTATTGCTCATTGCCTAGGGATCTGGCCACCACTGTTTTCCTCTTTATTTTGCAGTGAGGGTGGCCTGGATCTCGGGAACGAGCATGCTAGAGCATGCGCAGTAGCTCCCTGCCCGACCACCTCACAGGTTCTATTCAAGTCTATAGGACGGCCCCATGGGATGCGCAGTAGCCCTGGAGCCGTCCTGTACCCTTCACATCACTAAAGGCCAGGCGAGTTAGCTGAGCCCTTATCAGGACTAGGTATGTAACATTGTCTGTTACATACTTATGCTATACAGCAGCATGGACTGACCGCTGTCCGTGGTGTAAGCTGCACATAAATCAGCTGTATGAGACACCGTCCTGCTCGATCTCCTGTGCTCTCATCTGCTGTAAGGAAGCCAGCCATGTATCAGTGTGTCAGCGTATCAGTGCGGGCTGCTGTACTGCCGACAGGAGACAGAGCAAGACGCTTTCTCATACAGTTGATTTATGTGCAGCTTACCATGGACCCTACATTCAGGGGCTCCTACCAGTGGCGGATTAAGAAGACCATGGGCCCTGGGCTGTTACCCAAACTTGGGCCCCCCTTCTCCACCACCACCCTGCCGCGCCGTAACTATTGCTAACACTACCTAAACACTAGTACACAAAGTAGGCACATTAGGCACAAAGTACGCACATTATGCACAAAGTACACAAAGTAGGCACATTATGCACAAAGTACGCACAGTACACAAAGTACCACATTATGCACAAAGTACGCACATTATGCACAAAGTATGCACATTATGCACAAAGTACACAAAGTAGGCACATTATGCACAAAGTACGCACAGTACACAAAGTACCACATTATGCACAAAGTACGCACATTATGCACAAAGTACACAAAGTAGGCACATTATGCACAAAGTACGCACATTATGCACAAAGTACGAACATTATGCACAAAGTACGCACAGTACACACATTATGCACAAAGTACGCACAGTACAAAGTACGCACATTATGCACAAAGTACGCACAGTACACAAAGTACACACATTATGCACAAAGTAGGCACATTATACACAAAGTACGCACATTATACACAAAGTATGCATAGTACACAAAGTACACACGAGTATGCACATTATACACAAATTACACCTTGTAAACACATGAATATGGACATTAAACACATGAATATACACATTAAACACACATGAATATGGACATTAAACACACATGAATATGGACATTAAACATACATGAATATGGACATTAAACATACATGAATATGGACATTAAACATACATGAATATGGACATTAAACACACATGTACTTACCTTTTATGTCTTCACTGCAGCTCTTCTCCTGCTCACAGCACGACACAGAGCCCACCGACAGTCTCCCCTCCCCCATGTCCCGACAGCTAGCAGCAGAGGAGAGATGTTTAGAGCAGGGAAGGGGGGCTGGAGGGGGAGCTTCTAATGCAGCACAGACCACGGCTGCTAAGTAGAAGCGAAGCTCCCCTCGCCTGACAGGTGCGGTCTTGGCACCGGGGCTCCCTCCGGTGCTAGCGACGCCACTGGGCATGAGGGGGTTCGGGCGGTCATGGGCCCCCTGGGATCCTTGGGCCCCGGGCGACCGCCCGAAACGCCCTAATGATAATCCGCCACTGGCTCCTACAGGACAGGAATTCCCCGCTAGAGTGTTGGAAACGACACTCCTAGAAGGAGTCCCAGTGGAGTTAGCTACAGGGAGGGGGAGAGTAGCATCTAACGACGTCGGGAGCGCACACTAACAGAGCAGAGCGGCCCCTTTTAGAAAATATAACCAGCACTAGCAGCATTATCTAGTTGAGGAAAAAGGGAGTTAAGAAATTATTCCCAAAATTTTTTTTAGAGCAATATATTTATATTTTTATTTATGTTTAGGATATATATAAAAAAAAAAAAAAATGACCCAACTTGGGAATAACCCTTTAAAGGGGTTGGTCACCATCAGTATAAAATATCCAAAGTGCCTCAGGCAATAAACAAAACCAAAAAGAACTGGCATTAGGCAAAATGAAGTATGTATAGATAATTTATAAAACCTCTCCACCTTACCATGCTCCCATAGTACTGCTCTCTCCTGCAGGCTTGTGTGGGAGGGACACCCGAAAAGTGAAACTAAAAAGATCTGTAGGTGTGTGTGTATGTGTGTATGTGTTTGTATGTATGTATATATATATATATATATATATATATCGACATATATTTTATAATTCTACATGCATTAAGTGTATGTGTGTATGTATATATATATATATATATATATATATATATATACACACACAGAAAATAATACTATATATATATATATATATATATATATATATATATATATGGTACATGACAAATGCTAATGGCACCTGACAGACACCATTGACATAATGGAGTCCGTTGGGGTGCCCTCATAGAACTGACAGAATTTCTAACGGTAGTGTGAACCCAGCTATGTATAGTGTATGTGTGTGTGTGTGTATATATATATATACATAGAGAGAGAGAGATTATATAGTATAAATATATATATATAGAGAGAGAGAGAGGAATTCTTTTTAAACTAATCAGCATTATATAATCTGGCATGATCTCTCCCAGTATCCTATTCCTGAGTTCCTAGTACCATCTCCCTGCCCCCCAGCATCCGCTCCCTTCCCACTGTATCATCTCACCCCCTTCCTCTTAGCGCCTACAACTGCTGCTACAGGTAGTGCAGTATTATGCTGCGGTGTAGAGAGGAGATAGTGCTGACGACCTGCATAAGATAGCTGCTGCTTATAGGGGGTGATACTGGGCAAGGGGGGATGTGAAGAAGGGGGGAGATGATGTGAGCAGGAGATAATACCTGGGGGAGATGATGTGAGGAGGGAGATGAATGCAGGAAACAAGTGCATGTGCAGATAGAGACCAGGCAGTCCAGCCACATTCAGGCATGGTCCTCCATGTCACGCGCTGGGATGGACGAGAGCAGCTAGGCAGAGGGAGAAGGGTTTCTCTTTGCCGGGGGTCGTGGCTAACAATAGGATGAAAAGACAGCAGAACTGGTAATGAAGATATATTAGTAAGTGGAATATTTTCCTGCCTGCCACACATGAAAATAAGTCTACACAAAAGTGGCCAACCCCTCTAATGGTGTTTATATGAAGGGCTTTATTTAACCCCTTAAGGACGCAGCCTAGTTTTGGCCTTAAGGCTCAGAGCCCATTTTTCAAATCTGACATATTTCACTTTATGTGGTAATAACGTCATAATGCTTAAACCTATCCAAGTGATTCTGAGATTGTTTTCTCGTGACACATTGGGCTTCATGTTCGTGGTAAAATTTGGTTGATATATTCAGTGTTTATTTAGAGAAAATTTTGAAAAAATAGCATTTTTCACAATTTAAATGCATCTGCTTGTAAAACAGACGGTTATACCACCCAAAATAGTTACTAGTTCACATTTCCCATATGTCTACTTTAGATTGGCATCGTTTTTTGAACATTCTTTTATTTTTCTTGGACGTTACAAGGCTTAGAACATAAACAGCAATTTCTCATATTTTTAAGAAAATGTCAAAAGCCTTTTTTTTAAGGTACCTGTTCAGTTCTGAAGTGGCTTTGAGGGGCCTATGTATTAGAAACCCTGATAAAACACCCCATTTTAAAAACTAGACCCCTCAAAGTATTCAAAACAGCATTTAGAAAGTTTTTTAACCCTTCAGGCATTTCACAAGAATTAAAGCAAAGTAGAGGGGAAATTTGCAAATTTCATTTTTCTTGCTGAATTTAAATTTTATTCAAATTTTTTTCTGTAACAAAGAAGGTTTTACCAGAGAAATACTACTAAATATGTATTGTCCAGATTCTGCAGTTTTTAGAAATGTCCCACATGTGGCTCTAGTGCGCTCGTGGAATAAAACACAAGCCCTAGAAGCAAAGAAGCACCTAGTGCATTTTGAGGCCTTTTTTTTATTAGAATATATTTTAGGCAGCATGCCAGGTTTGAAGAGGTGTTGAGGTGCCAAAACAGTAGGAATCCCCCAATAGTGACCCCATTTTGGAAACTGCACCCCTCAAGGAATTCATTTATGGTTGTTGTTACCATTTTGACCGCACAGTTTTTTCACAGCACCTATTTGAATTGGGCTGTGAAATCAAAAAAATGTCTTTTTTTCCAATAAGATGTCATTTGTGATCAAAATTTCTTATTTTCACAGGGAACAAAATACCTCATTTTGTTGCCCAATTTCCTGAGTGCAGCAATACCCCATTTGTGGCGATAAACTGCAGTTTGGGCCCATGGGAGGCCTCAGAAGGAGCGCTGTGTGTTCTTTGGAGTGCAGATTTTTCTGGATTGGTTTTCGGGTACCATATGGCATTTGCAGAACCCCAGAGGTATCAAAGCAATGGAAACCCACCAGAAGTGACCCCATTTTGGAAACTACACCCCTCAAGGAATTCATTTATGGGTAATGTGACCATTTAGACACCATAGTTTCTTCACAGAACTTATTTGAATTGGGCTGGGAATTAAAAAAAATATATTTTTTCCAATAATATGTCCTTTTAGCTCAAAAATGCTTATTTTCACAAGAAATAAAATACTGCATTTTGTTGCCCAATTTGTCCTGAGTGCGGCAATACCCCATTTGTGTTGATAAACTGCCGTTTGGGCCCATGGGAGGGCTCAGAAGGAAAGGAGCGCTATTTGTTCTTTGGAGTCCAGATTTTGCTGGATTGGTTTTCGGGTGCCATGTCGCATATGCAGAGCCCCAGAGGTATCAAAGCAATGGAAACCCACCAGAAGTGACCCCATTTTGGAAACTACACCCCTAAAGGAATTCATTTATGGGTGTTGTGACCATTTTGACACCATAGTTTTTTCACAGAACTTATTTGAATTGGGCTGGGAATTAAAACAAAATATATTTTTTCCAATAATATGTCCTTTTAGCTCAAAAATGCTTATTTTCACAAGAAATAAAATACCCGATTCTGTTGCCCAATTTGTCCTGAGTGCGACAATACTCCATTTGTGGTGATAAACTGACGTTTTGGCCCATGGGAGGGCTCAGAACGAAAGACCACCATGTCATGTATGCAGAAGCCCCTGAGGTACCAGTACAGTTGAAACTCGAAAGAAGTTACCCCGTTTTAAAAACTACACCCTTAAGGCATTCATCTAGAGGTGTAGTGAGCATTTTGACCGGAGACATACACCCCATAAACTGTAATGTTGGTTCTCACGGGTACGACAATACCCTACATGTGGCTGTTATCGGCTGCCTGGGCACACAGCAGGGCTCAGAAGGGAAAGATAAGGGGGGATAAGCTGTGCGGAGTGCATCAGGGTAAGTAAAATTGGGGTAAATTATAAACCAAGGGATGTATGATAAATTTTAAAACACTCTTTCATACAGAGCTCTGGTTTTTCGGGACACATGTCACATTGGTATATTGTGTCTTCCCTTATCCCCCTCTTATAGCAGACTCTGCACCTCTTTTGACTTTTTCCCTTCTTGCCAGTTTGGGGAACGTCTCCTGGAAAGTGTTGCCCTTGTACGATGTGTGTGGCCCCGCTTCCAGAAGTTCTGGGTGTCCCCCTTCTTGGTCCCTAAAGATTAGGTTCTTTATAATCACCTCTTGAAATTCCAGGAAAGTTCCTGTCTGGCCTGTACATCGACGTAGCACGTACACATTGTACAAAGCCATCGGTATGATGTGCACGGCCAGCTTCTTATACCACACCGCATGGCGCTGTAGAGCTTCAGGACTTGATCTGACAAATCCACCCGTCCCATGTACCTATTGTAGTCCAGGATCCTGGTTTGGGGGTCTCTGTACTGGTACCTCGTACTGGTACATGGGTACTGGTGTGACATCTCTCTTGTCCTTGTACTTGACACACAATATGTTGCTGCTAGAATGTGCCCTGCTCTCACCCCTTCTTGTTTGCCCAAGCAGAGTCTTAGGGAGGCCTCTCAGATTTCTTCTAGCAGTGCCGCATGCCGCAGTATTTCTGGAAGCGAGGCAGTTGAAGAGTGGGACGCTGGTATAAAAATTATCCAGGTAGAGGCAGTTGAAGAGTGGGACGCTGGTATAAAAATTATCCAGATAGAGGTGGTGACCCTGGTCCAGCAGTGGGTGCACCAAATCCCCCACAATTTTTGCATTAACTCACAGTAAGGGGGGTGGGCATTCTGGGGGTTGAATACTGGTGTCCTTCCCTTTTATATATCCTAAATTTGTAGATATACCCTGATGCACTCTCGCACAGCTTATACATCTTCACTCCATACCTTGCCCTCTTACCCGGCAGGTACTCGTGGAATTGAACCCTCCCTTTAAAATCTACCAAGGACTCATCAATAGAAATACACTTCTCAGGGTGTATGATTGGGAAAACCGGGCACTGAAACGGTCTAATAGGGGTCTCCGTTTATATAAATTGTCAAAACTGGAGTTATCTCGGGGTGGGCACGGCTCATTATCAGTATAATGTAAGAAGCGAAGTATTGCCTCATTTATTTATTTTTTTTAGGCTCCAGTTCAGTTCTGAAGTTGCTTTGAGGGGCCTATATATTAGAAACCCCTATGAAACACCCCATTTTAGAAACTAGACCCCTCAAAGTATTCACAACAGCATATAGAAAGTTTATGAACCCTTTAGGTGTTTCACAGGAATTTAGAGCAAAGTAGAGGTGACATTTTTTTTTTTTGTCAGAAAGCCTCTTTATACAATTTTTTTTATAACACAAAAGGTTTCACCAGAGAAACGCAACTTAATACTTATTGCCCAGATTCTGCAGTTTTGAGAAATATCCCACATGTGGCGCTAGTGCGGTAATGGACTGAAGCACCGGCCTCAGAAGCAAAGGAGCACCTAGTGGATTTTGAACCCTTCTTTTTATTAGGCACCATGTCCGGTTTGAACAGGTCTTGTCGTGCCAAAACAGTGGAAAACCCCCAAAAGTGACCCCATTTTGGAAACTAGACCCCTTGAGGAATTCATTGCAGTTTTCATGGGGTGCATGCGGCTTTTTGATCAGTTTTTATTCTATTTTTAAGTAGCGTGATGACTAAAAAACCGCAATTCTACTATTGTTTTTTTTATCTATTTTTTTTTACAGCGTTCACCGTGCGTCATAAATGACATATTCACTTTATTCTGCGGGGCGATACGATTACGGCGATACCACATGTTTATAGTTTTTTTATGTCTTATGGCGTTTGCACAATAAAAATACTTTTTGTAAAAAATCATTTACTTTTTGTGTTACCTTATTCTTAGAGCCATAACTTAAAGCCGTGCGAGGACTTATTTTTTTCGTAACGAACTGTAGTTTCAATCAGTACCATTTTTAGGTACATGCAACTTTTTGATCTCTTTTTATTCCATTTTTTGGGAGGTGAAGTGACCAAAGAATTGTGATTGTGGTACGGTTTATTATTATTTTCTTTTACAGCGTTTACCGCGCGGGATAAATAACGAAATAATTTTGTAGTTCAGGCCGTTACGGACGCGGCGATACCAATTATGTATAGTTTATTTGTTTGTTTATATATTGTTATTAATAATAAAGGACTGATAAGGGAAAAGGGGGGATTTTTACTTTTATTACTTTTAAAACTTTTATTTTCTTATTTTTACACATCTTTTTTTAACTTTATTACTTTGTCCCACTAGGGGACTTGAGGGCAGGAGGCCCTGATCGCTATTCTAATACACTGCACTACATGCGTAGTGCAGTGTATTAGAGCTGTCAGCTACTCACTGACAGCAAGCATAGTGGGTCCTGACTTCGTCAGGACCCACTAGGCTTCTGTCGATGGCATAGCCGGACGCCATTGTTTGGTGTCCGGTTGCCATAGTCACCATCGCCAGCCGCTATCGCGTAGCAGGCTGGCGATTGTAGCTTAACCCCTAAAAAGTCGTGATCACTATTGAACACGGCTTTTAAGGGGTTAATCAGTGGGGACACAGCGATCGGTCCCCGCTGTAGGAGCTGTGGCAGCTGCTGTACGAGACAGCAGTTGTCACAGCTCCTGTATGTGTCGGGAGGACGGCCGAAATGGCCGTTACTCCCGCGACGTAATAGTCCGTCGCTGAGCGCGAACGATACACTTAGCGCGACGGATTATTACGCCGCTGAGCGTTAAGGGGTTAAATAAATTCATTTCGGCCAATTCAGGCACTTTATTGTCTGATAGAGCTTCCACGTGTATCAAGATTATTAGTTAAAGCCTTATTTACATGGAATATTTTTTACATGTATTTTGATGCTTTTGAGGCGCTGAATTACGCATCAAAAAACGCTTGGATAAGACTTTCCATTGACTTTAATGGGAATCCGTATCATTGGTGCATATCACACGTGTTTTTTTTAACACTTGTGTAATTAAATTACGCGTCATATAAAAAATAAAACACATAAAAAATGTTTGAAATACACATTAAAATCGACATCTACCCATACATTAAAAAACAGCTTAAAAAAGGCGTGTGTTTTTGACATGTCGTTTTTTCAGCCTCCAAATTACGCCGTGTATTTCTATAGAAAAAGTGTACGTTTCCATTGGATGCATATAATATGGTGTTAAGATCTTGTGAGTATAAACTGCTTTCTGTTTACATTTAAATAGTTTCAGGCATTTAACTAAGATAAGCTTTATCCTCAACAATCCTTTATTAGTTTGACTTAAAATTCCTCTGCAGGAATTATGTCTTGAACACTCGTTGAGAAGCTGTAGCGATTTTTGAATATTCTGGTAATAATAAGAATGTAATTGTTAAAAAAACTAATTATGATTAGGGAATGAATTTTCCTTTATTGTAAACTTTTAGGATTCCAACCTATTAACATGGCTAGTTTCATGTTCTATTCATACAGGAAGATTGTAGTGTTTTTTTATGGCCTATTTTTTTTCTGCTAAACAAACAAAGGTAGGAGAATAAAGAGAGCAGTGGAAATTGCTCATTGAAAGGTCACTTTTCCATATGAAGAGGAGTTGCTTGAAAGTCCACTATCTCTACTCAACATGCTTGTCAATACTTTTATTCTAAGGGATGACGTCTGGCACAAAGGACAGTGGTCGAATGTCATAAAATCGACATTTGCAAAGCAGTCATTTTATTAAAGAGGTTCTATAATGTTCCATAAATTACTCTAAAACTTTACATACCCCACTTTGTATAATTATATATAACTCTGTTCTCTAGGCTTGATCTTAGGGACCAAGGCTGGGCATGAATGTATGTATCACTAATGTATGTATTCCATTCATAAAGCAGCTTATACGGACATGCATATGAAAACCAAGAAGTACGAAAGTCCCTCTCCCACAGCAGTAATCCTTGAAATTAGCACTTGGGGGCCAAATTTTACCTACAGTATATAACAAAGTTGTAATGGGATTATTCATTAAATTATATACAACCTCGTTATTAGAAACACAAAGTTATTAACTGGATGTTTTATATTTGCAGCTTCATGAGGCATTTGTGTGTAGTGGTGTATTCCCCCTTTGCCACATTCAGGACCTAGGTTCAGATAATATATTGCAGTTCAATTTGTTTTTATAGCTATTTTATTGATGTTTTTAATAATCAGTAGTATCGTGAACTTTTTGTAAAAACAAGTAAAGCAGAACAAGTAATTTAAAGAATAGTTTCCACACATATTGGCATGCCAGCTGTGACTAAGTGGTACAACAAATGCATCGATACTCACCCTTTATGCCCTGAACATAATGAGACAGAAAGTCCTTCGACTTTTGCACCAAGCACACACAATGCTATGCGAGAAATGCCGACTCTATACATTACATGAAATCCTACCCAAAAATGATTGGTTTAAATTATGTAGAGGGACAAAAGTAATATGGCAAAGACTAAATGCCTATTACAGATGTAGTAGACTACAATGGAAACACATTGATTTTCACTGTCAAAACAAAGAGCTACCTGATAGCACAAGGCTGGCTTCTTGCCAGAAAACATAGCAGGTGACAGCAGGGAAGGTGACGTCTGCTGCTTCTGTATATGCATAAATGATCAGTTAGAGTCATCACGGAAAATAAACTTGGGATCTAGACTCTGATCCGATACATAGACTGGATTGCTTTTGTCCTTTGGGGGTATCAACAAAAACTCAAAGTCCCAATGGCAGATTTAGAATCTAAAAATAAACATATTAATAGTACATCTGGGCTGCTAGACTGCAGAGAAAATGTCACTTCCCTGTGGTTTTCCCTGCCTATTCGTCAGCAAGCTACCATTTTATATTCCTAACACCTACAGCAAATTGTAATAGCCAACCAGTCAATGCTTTAAATATGCTTTGTTTGGCAGTACAAAATACTGGTTATAGAGCATTAAAAAAAAAGCTTCAAGTGAGACCGACAATTAATGTTGTATGTGGGGTCTGTCATACAGGACTCATGGCCACGGCAACCACACAGCAACACATAAATTATATGCGTATAATGTCAAACGCTTAGAAATAATAACCGGAGTCATGGACTAGTGTAGAAAAATAACATGAAAATTCACTTGTGATTCATAAGCATTAATCATGCAGCAAAATGTTCTGAGTTATATTAAAGTTACACAAGTAACACTGCTTATAATATGTAAGCAGTAGGAAATAGTGCTGTCATAGTCCAAGGCAAAAGATGTGGGCTTTCTAGAACCGACTGGAGCAGATGAAAAAATAGCTCAGTTTAACAGGAATTTCAGTATTTATAAGAGAACCCTGCAAGGAAGTTTTGGACTTAATACCCCCCAAAAAAAGCCTTCTGGGGTGTTTGCTGGGCAAGGTTATAAGTGGAAACTGCAAAGAGTAATCAGACAATCGGTACAAGTACAAGTCAGTATCAGACAAAGTAGAACAGGAGAAACAGGGGAAGTCATTATACAGCCCAGGTTATGGTCACTAATGTGCAACCTAGTCAGACAGGCAAAAATGCTACACAAGGAAAGAATCACAGGAACAACACTAAGGAATTCTGTAGGAATACTATACTCTGGCAATGGCTAGAAGTGAAATTTCCATGTAAAGAGTGTGTCTTGAGTGTGGACATGCGTCATGGTGTCATCCATCATCACTATTATCCTTTAAAGGAGTTATGGACAAACACATGTGTCCAGAGCTAAGTTTTCAAGCAACTTATGCTTATCTAATAGTATACCTGATATAAATCCATTTTGTAATTGACTTACTGTTAAAAATGTTGTTGTTTTATCCATGTCAATTCTGTGTGAAATTATTGCCACTGGGTGTCTCACTTTGTATAATTTGCTGTACACCCCCCTGTTGTAAATCAAAATCTATCCCTGGTTAACGAGCAGAAATAACAGACTGCAGGAGGTGGGGGTGTCTCCACATTCCCTGCCTATACAAGCCTATGGAGAGGGGAGGAGGAGCAGGAGGAGGTAGCAGGAGCAGAGAGTGAGTCAGAAAGATACAACATACAAGTCTATGGAGAGGGGAGGGGGCAGCAGGAGAAAAGTGAGAAACACACACATGTGCTGTCAATACAAGTCTATAGAGAGGGGAGGGGTGAGCAGGAGGAGGAAGTAGGAGCAAAGTGTGAGTCAGACACAGAAACTGCATGCATGTCTTTTGAGAGGGGAGGGGTGAGTAGGGGTAGGATGCTGGAGCAGAGTGAGAAAGACAGGCTGCTGGTAAGGTTTCTATGTGCCCCCAGTGCTGGATTCTTAGCTACACTACTCAGTACTGCTGAATAATCTCCACCATGCTGCTGCATCTTGAATATATGTAATAGATATAGTACAGCAGGATTCTCCTCTTCTCTGTGAGCAGTGTATGGAAGCCATCATAGATGTTAGGCTCCGCCCTCTAGCTCACAGACAACTGAGAATTCGAGATAGAACCTGCAGAGGGCAAAACTGATTGAAAAAAAAAAAGCAGAATACAAGTCATATAATGGCCAGAAATAGTGTTATTCTTCATGTGCTCACATATGACAGCTGATTCTGAAAAGTCACATAAAAAGTTAGGTACGCTTTAAGTATGACTTGTAACAAGGGCGCTACAAAACACAATAATAACTATGAAACGTATGACATCTAAAATGTCATACTGCAGCAGAGCAATGTACACATTTTATCTAGTGCACTCATTAACAAGATACCTGTGCAAATTTAAGTATCAAAGGCCTATACATAATAAGGCCTAACCTGTGGAGATCAAGTACACCATCTTGAAATCCAACATGTTTCACATAAGTCGATTCAGCAGGGGGAACAGTATTCCTGGCAGCTCAAGCCATTCAGTTATTACTAATATACACCAGTCAGCGATAACATTAAAACCAACTGACTAATATGGTGTAGGTTCCCCTTCTGCCCGCAGAACAACTCAGACCCGCTGAGGCATGAACACCACTCCTCTGAAGGTTTCCTGTGGTATCTAGAACCTAGGCGTTAACTGCAGATCTTTTAGGACTTGCAAGTTTTGAGGTGGGGCCTCCATGGATCTGACTTGTTTTTGCAGCATATCTCACAGATGCTTGATCGGATTGAGATCCGGAGAATTTGGAGGCCAAGACAACGCGTTAAACTGTTTGTCATGTTCCTCAAATCATTCCTGAACAATTTTTTCAGTGTGACAGGGTGCATTATTCTTCTGAAAGAAGCCACTAGGGAATACCATTGCCATAAAGGGGTTATTTGGTCTGCAACCATGTTTAGATATGTGGTACTTGTTGAAGTAACATCTACATATAGACTAAGTGATGCACACACACCCGGCTGTCTACATGATGTAAAAGAAAACGTGATTCATCAGACCACCTTCTTCCATTGCTCCATGGTCCAGTTTTGATGCTCACGTGACCATTGTAAGCGCTTTTGACGAGTGACAGGCGGCACTGTCTGGTTTTCAGCTACACAGCCCCAAACGGACCAAGCTGCGATGCTCTTTGTGTTCTGGCACCTCTCTATCATAGAATAATGTCCTTAGGAATAACCTAAAAGACAATAGTAAGGTACAGTATGATATGCAGAGATATACTTGGGATTTTATGAGGATGGAGGAGCAGACTGGATAACAGAGTGGAATGGGAAAGAAAATGGAATCAGCAGAAACAGTTTTATGTTACAGTTTTTGGTCTTTGCTCTAAAGATGGAGCTCCTTTATTTCTACTCTTTCACCCACACACTTTTTTATTCAGCATTTTACAACACATATAAAAAATGGCATGAGTTTAAAGCGTTTTTTTTACATGCGTTTTTTTGGGTGATGTTTTTTTAATTTGTGATATTATGTACAGACACTTTTCTGGCGTTTTAAAAGTTGTTAAAGTTCTATAGAGAATAAAAAAAATACAAGAAAAATGTCATACCTAGACTGCTGCTCTTTTGAAATTACCCCACTGACCCCAAAAATGCTACAAAAACACCAGAAACCCAAATGCTGTGTATGTAGAATTTCTCATATTTTACTACAGACTTTAAAGCAACATCTGGCTGCAGAATTCTTGGGTAAAAGCAAAAAACATCTGTAAAATACCTAGTAAATGCTGTGTGTAAATTCAGCCCAAGATGTTCCATTCTTAGAACCACGATCATGGCTGTGAATAGTCAATTTTAGTAAGCCTTTACTAAAAAAACAGGGCTTCCTTTAACACAATTAATAAAAGAATGGAGGTAACATTACTAATGTTAATAAGTATAAATATCAGCAAAAAACTATTTAGGCCTTGGAAAGTTAGGCTGGGTTCACACGATCACATTAACGTCCGTAATGGACGGACGTATTTCGGCCAGAAGTCCCGGACCGAACTCTGTGCAGGGAGCCGGGCTTCTAGCATCATAGTTATGTACGATGCTAGGAGTCCCTGCCTCTCTGCAGGACAACTGTCCCGTACTGTAATCATGTTTTCAGTACGGGACAGTAGTTCCACGCAGAGGCAGGGACTCCTAGCGTCGTACATAACTACGATGCTAGGAGCCCGGCTCCCTGCACTGAGTTCGGTCCGGGACTTCCGGCCGAAATACGTCCGTCCATTACGGACGTTAATGTGCTCGTGTGAACCCAGCCTAAAAGTGGAAGAATTTTTTCCACTAACAGGATAAGATTTCTAATTTCTTAAGTAGTAGAGTTTTCCTGACAATGTAATTAATGTATTGGATTTCCTCCTTTCAAAGAGCAATAAATGTAGGTCTAAGGCCACATTCACAAGGGCGTATTATGGTCAGTATTTTGCATCAGTATTTGTAAGCCAACACCAGGAGTGGGTCTAATACACAGAAAAGGTACACATTTCTTCCATTATACTTTATCTCTGTTTATGTCCCACTTCTGGTTTTGGAATATAAATACTGATGCAAAATATTGACAAAATACCGCCATGGGAAAGTGATTTAAAATACTCAAATTACAAATGAGTTGCTTGATGGAGGAATCTAGTCTGAATGCCAGGTATGGAGTCATTAAAGGGGTTTTCCAGCTTCTGACAACTGATGACCTATCCACCAGATAGGTCATCAGTACATCATCTGTGGGGGTCCGACACCCGGGCCCCGTACAGATCAGCTGGTTCGGTGCCACCATACACCGGACGTACAAGCTGGAAGCAGTTAGCTCTGGCCACGGAATAGTGGCCGAGCAGCAGTACTGCAGCTCTGCTCCTATTCAAGCGAATAGGAGCAGACCTGCAGTTCTGCAGCACGGCCGCTATTCTATGTACGGAGCCAACTGCTTCCGGGCTCCATCCATAGCATTATGTGCCACAACATCCGGTGCCCACAGGCCACCGGAGCGGCTTATCGGTACGGGGTCCGGGTGTCGAACCCGCACCATTAACATACAGATGACCAATCCGGTGGATAGCTCATCAGTTATCAGAAGCTGGACAACCCCTTTAAGGATTTTACTCTCTCAAAGAGCTACTTGTAAATCCACTTGTATGCCATCTAATAACAATGGAATACCTTGCAATATGCTGTTGTGTGTTTTAAGCTGTAATTCTTCATTCTGCATTTCCATTTGTCAAAACTGGATAACAAAACATTTACCTTGTTGCCCATAGCAACCAATTAGAGCGCAATGGCCATTTTTCCAGAGCAGCTGGTTTAGATATGGTTGCTGTGAGCAACAAGGACAGTTTTTCTGTTAGACAGTTTTGATAAATGGAACCCATTATCTGCGGTCACCAGCAGTTATTCTGTACAGCCTACAGCACAGCATGATATGGAGACGCAAGGTGCTGATATGTTTGTGCATAAGCTAAAGGAATAGGCTCTGAAGTCTCAAATGGAAAAATATTGCAGTTATGTGGTATTAGAGGTTTTGTATTTTTGGGCAAATAGTCAGTGCTTAAATTAAGATTTGGACCTTTAAATCTTTATGCGCAGATAATGTCTATAGTTACAAGTTCAAATGTATTCATCGATTGTCTTATTTGATCTTTAGTATAGCTATGTAGCAATTTTGGTTTTTGAACATACAGTAAATTGAAACAGGTTTTGGCTGCACTTCTATAAAAAGAAAATTTAATTTCAGGCACAAAATACTCTATTTAACGCACAAAAACTAGATTGTTGTGTATATAATTATATGTATGTTATAGTAGCTAAAATTGTAAACAAGAAAATAGAATGCAATAAAAAGTATACACTGTGAAAAAATATTTGACAGTTCACTGGTTAGGCTTGTTCACATTTCTAAACCTGTTTAAGCTCATTTTTCACTTCGCAGTCATGTGGGTTTCTCCGTAACACAGTCCACAGTGCAGGATCCACACAGTGACTAATGTCGCCGCCAGAATCGGCAGGCAATGGCACCCCTAAACCTTTTTTACAGTATGCAGTCTTTTTTAACCAAAGTTTTTTACACGTAGTAAAAATATATTCGAAATCTTGCTTTTAGCTAAAGATAGCCATTCAAAAACGGCATCAAAACATTGATGGTTGAACACAGCCCTCCCGCCATGTTCAAATGCAGCCTCACTGCTAGGATCTTTCCAAACAAGTGCAACTTAAAATGTATTTTACACTTATTTTATTCTCGTTTTTAATTACATGTAATTCATTATGCAACAATGTCTTGAGTATTTTGTGCTTTTCATTTTCTTTTATTTATTCTATAACGAAAAGTTAGCCAAGTTAAAGCCTATGTCCACCTTTGCAATAGTTTTTTTTTGTAATGTGATAATGCTTCTGAAACGAGGAATAAATCAACTTTGCAAAAAGTCTATCCTACTGATTTGTGTCTACAGCTCTTAGCAGGCTCATGGTAACAGACTACAAACAAAACCCTGTGTAGTCTGATACTGCAGTCATACTGCCATCAATCTCCTACTTACCAAATGTACATCCGTGTGTATTCACACAAAAAACGCTGCAAAAACGTACCATGTGAATAAACCCTTAGCAAAAATTAGTGGACAGATTGATGCCAATATGACTTCAGGATAAAACTAGACAGAGTTGGTTATTATGCTTCGGCCTGCATAGGAGCTGTGAACACAAAACTGTAGGTTATTTGTTATGAAGACAAAGATTTTTAAAGTTTTTTTTTTTTTCTTGATGCATTGAAGCAATAAAACAAATGGTAGTAAGGGTGGATATAGCATTTAATACTTCTTTCAGCTGAGAGTTTGCTATTGTTGTATTCAGTCTAGATAAGGCCTCATGCACAGGACTGTAAGGGATTTTGCTATCCTCAAATACGGATCCGAAAACTTTGGATACATATCTGTAGCAGCCGCAATTGCGGAAACGCCAATAGACTTCTAAGGACAAGAGTCCGTGCCGCAATTGCGGACAAGAATAGGACATGTCCTATAATCTGCGGATCATTTCTACGGCAAGGACACACATCCCTAAATATACGGAATGGTGTCTGTGGCCAATAGAAATGAATGGGTCCGCAATTTCATCCGTAATTACTGATGAAAACTATGGTCGTGTGCATGAGGCCTAATCTATTATCTCTTTACGTTTAAAAAACAAAACATTAGCAGAAAAAATTTATCGCAGTAGGTGGAACCAGCACTCATCTGCTAAAAAGTCCTTTTTATTTGTAACAAAGTAAAAACATCAACACACAAAATACAGAGCACCCACAAAGAATTAATCCAATTGATGCGTTTCTGACTCCTGAGTCCTTAAGTCCCTTTTACACTGGCCTACACTCGGCCGGTGCAGCGAGCGCCGATCAACGAGACATCGTTGATCGGCGCTCGCTTACTCCTGTCACACGGAGCTATGGATGGGGATGAGCGGTCATTACTCCGATCGCTCATCCCCATACATTATTATCATGTCTGCAGCGCGTCTCCCTGTGTATACACAGGCTCTTTTACTTTTTTAAAACGATACGATCAGCAGATGACCGAGCTGATCGCTTCGCTTTTTACACAGGGCAATTATCAGCAACGAGCGTTCTATGAATGCTCGTCTGCCTGATAATCGTCCTGTGTAAAACCCCCTTTAGTCATAAAACATATTAGCAGCACAATCTATCCATATCTAATATAATGTATCTTGCTGGAGTCCAGGTTTCTTAGCTCACAGAGGATTGCCTGGACTGGATACAAATATATCCACCTCTCAGCTGAAAGTAGCAAAAGGTCCAAATTGGCTTTGGATGTAACAAAGAGTGCTGTCATTGATTGACAGCAGAGATCTTGAAAATATTGAGGTATTGAAACACAAAGTTTTATAAAAGGTTGCAGAACATTTGATTTTACAATAGCTAAGCTTTATTTTCATAAAACTTTATAAACCTTTTAATTTATATTTGTCCAGCACAATCTCCTTCATCTGCATTTTATTTTGTACTTCCATGCGGACAGTACAGATTGTTTCCGGCCTGATGTAGTAGTGGAGCGTCCGCATGATTGTACTTACTCTCTGAATCAATAAAGTAATTTATAGCTGAAGGCATAAAAAGATAAATTGATTTAGAGTTTTCTGTGTAATACAAGGAGTGTCAGTGTTGAGAGATTGTAACAGTAAGGATGGAACTTTTGCTTTTTCCACAGGAATCTTGTAAGTCTAAGGCCTCATTTACACGAGCGTGTGAGTTTTGCACACGCAAAAAAAATGCAGCATTTTGCGTGCACAAAAGGCACTTGACAGCTCCGTGTGTCATCAGTGTATGATGCGCGGCTGCGTGATTTTTGCGCAGCCGCCATCATAGAGATGAGGCTAGGCGACGTCAGTCACTGTCCAGGGTGCTGAAAGAGTTAACTGATCGGCAGTAACTCTTTCAGCACCCTCGACAGTGAACGCCGATCACAATATACATCAACCTGTGAATAAAAAAAAGACGTTCATACTTACCAAGAACGTCCTGCTTCCTCCAGTCCGGTCTCCCGGCCGTTGCCTTGGTGACGCGTCCCTCTCTTGACATCCGGCCCCACATCCCTGGATGATGCGGCAGTCCATGTGACCGCTGCAGCCTGTGATTGGCTGCAGCCTGTGCTTGGCCTGTGATTGGCTGCAGCTGTCACTTGGACTGAATCGTCATCCAGGGAGGTCAGACTGGAGGAAGAAGCCGGGAGTTATCGGTAAGTCAGAACTTCTTTTTTTTTTTACACGTTCATGTATATTGTGATCGGAAGTCACTGTCCAGGGTGCTGAACCAGTTGAACTCTTTCAGCACCCTGGACAGTGACTGTCTCCTGACGTCGCGTACCGGAACATTTTTTGCCGGGTTCGGTCAAAACGAGTTCGGCCGAACCCGGTGAAGTTCGGTTCGCTCATCTCTAAATTCTGACACTCCGTTTGGATGTTTGTAAACAGAAAAGCACGTGGTGCTTTTCTGTTTACATTCAGAGTTTGACAGCTCTTGCGTGAATCACGCAGTTTGCACGGAAGTGCTTCCGTGCGACCTGCGTGGTTTTCACGCACCCATTGACTTCAATGGGTGCGTGATGCGCGAAAAACGCAGAAATTTAGAACATGTCGTGAGTTTTTTTCAGCGCACTCACGCTGAGCAAAACTCACGGACTGTCTGCACTGCCCCATAGACTTGTATAGGTCCGTGCGACCCGCGTGAAAAGCACGCGCGTCGCACGGACGTATATCACGTTAGTGTAAATGAGGCCTAAGGCTGTGTACACACCTGCCTTTGCAGTCTGAGTTAAAGGCCTCGTTCACGTCAGCGCTGGGTTCCGTTCATGGGTTCTGTTAGGGTATGTTCACACGCAGAGTCAAATTGTCTCAAAATTCAAGAGAAAACAGCTCCTGATTTTCAGACGATTTTTGTGCCACTCGCGATTTTTGCATGCGTTTTTCGCTGCATTTTTTACGGCCATTTTTGGAGCTTTTTTCAACAGAGTCTATGGAAAACGGCTCCAAAAACGACCCAAAAAGTGTCCTGCACTTCTTTTTCGCGGCCGGTTTTTTAAGTGTAAAAAAAACGCAGCGAAAAACGCTCCATCGGAACAGAACACCGTTTTCCCATAGAAATCAATGGGCAGATGTTTGGAGGCGTTCTGTTTCCGATTTTCTCGGTTGCTTTTCGGCCGTTTACGGCCCGAGAAACGGACGAAAATAGGCCGCGTGAACATATCCTCAGGCTGGGTTCACACACACTATTTCCGGACGTAATTCGGGCGTTTTAGCTCCGAATTACGTCCGAAAATGCGGCTCAATAGCTGTCAAAAGGCGGGGCATAAAAAAGACGGCCGCGTCAAAGAAGTACCTGTCACTTCTTCAGACGTAAATGGAGCCGTTTTCCATTGACTCCATGGAAAAACAGCTCCATTTACGTCCGTAATGGACGCAGCGAAAAGCGCCTCAACATGCCATTACGGCTGAAATTACGGGGCTGTTTTCTCCTGAAAACAGCCCCGTAATTTCAGCCGTAACGGACGCTGCCGTGTGAACATACCCTTACCTTTCCCTTGGAGGAACCCATGAACAGAAAGACAAACGGATAACATACCTTCTGTTTGTATTACCATTTCAATGGTAATGCTTCTGTTGCAAATGGTTTCTGTTTGTTTCCATTCCGTAAGCTTTCCGGTTTTTTTTTGCGGAAACAATAGCATAGTTGGCTAAAAGAGGGGACCCCTCTCTATTTCGTCCATATCCCCTAAAAGGCAACCCCTTGAAGTGTGTTATACCGTCTCTTTCCACATGGAACATAAACTATGCAAGTGTATCAGTTATTTTTAGGTGCATTGATCACTGATTGACTTACGTAGTAATGCCTCAATGGGGAAATTCTTCAGCTTGAGTTACATACAGAACAGAAGTGACTAAGTCACAGAAGAGAAATAAGAATGGAATTGTTTCCTCAAATATCAAACTAAGGTCTTATGCACGCGGCCGTATTACAGTTCTGTCTTGTATAGAGCCCTATAAGGGCTTCCATAGAGAACCATGAGCCCTCTACTGTACCTTTCGTATACTTCCTATTTTATATGGTATACAGAATTTTTTTTAGTTGGATTCCATATATATCCAACAGAGAAAACTTGTGCCATGTCCCATCGAACTTTGTATGTACGGAGGTATTTTCCTTAGACGTATTCTCGCCCAACGACCCCCCGTTCGTACGTTGCCCGATGGAGCATGTACAGCCGTGCATGGAGGCTGTTTGGCTCTGTACTAAGAAGCCATACATCTGCTGTGCACTGCCGTAAGGCTCAGTGCACAGGGCTCTGTTCATACAACACTATTGTTTATTGACCCAGGGTAAGGTGTGCCACTATTGTGTCAAAAATGTATAGCTCGATTTTAAGATGGTGGTACTGTAATACAGTCGTTTTAATTAAATCCTCTCCTATTTTGTTCCATGCTTAGATATTTTTTCTAATCTTATGTATTCAAGGGTTTGAAGCATGCTGTATTTCAGAATCATTATTTGGGATGGGATAATATATATCAATGTGAGATTCTGAATTTTTTTGTGGCAACATATCATATAGGTTATCATGACATGGGTTTGATGCAAACCAGGCATATTAAGAAATTTTCCATAAATATTTCTCATTAGAAATCCCCTTTAGTTAGTATTTGTGGAATTTGGGACATTTGTGTTTCAGAATAGGACTGTTCTTAGGAGTGGATTCTAAACAAAGTAAACATGTAAGTGGAAGACTTAGGGTCAGTTCACACAGAGTTTTCTGGCACGGAATCAGCGCCAAAAACCACCAAAATCGCCACAAGTCAGTGGTGTTTTTTCCCCCGGACGGCTTCTGGCCACTCGTGTCCTATCTTGCTGCGGTTTCCGCCTCTGACCTTCCATTGAAATCAATTGGAGGCAGAAAAAACCCATGGCGCTAGTTTCTGAGCGTTTTTCACTGCATATTTTTGCCCTCGGTCTTAGCATTAGCTTCAATGGCCACAGGCAAAAAACACAGCAAAAAACTTAGAATAATAAGTGCAGGCAGTTTGAAACCTGCCTCAAAATGTCTGAAGGATGGGTAGAGTAAGGCCCTGTTCACACAGAGTTTTTTGCAGGCAAAAAACTCTGCCTGTAAAAATCAGCTCAGTTTTTTTAAAAATGGTTTTGCACCACAGGCGTTTTTTTTTACGCATTTTTTTGCCTCTTTGTTCAACAGGCAAAGGAAAAAAACCGCGAGCGGTTTTTGCCATAAAACAATTTAAAAAACACTGTCTCCCATTGATTTCATTGGGGTATTTTAGGCGGAAAATGCCTCAAGATAGGACATGTTGCTTCTTTTTCCCGCGTGCATTTTTTTCGGCTCATGGGGAAAAAACGCCTTCACCAAAATGTGTTAAGAAACTTTGTGTGAACGGGGCCGATATTATTTATATTTGTGGCAAAAAAACTGCATCAAAAACCACACCACAAACTGCATCATGTGCTTTTACTGGAAAATGTTAAACAAAAGAAGCCTCATGCTTTCTGATTTGGGGTATGTTCACACTCTTAATAAAAATGTCTGAAAATACAGAGCTGTTTTCAAGGGAAAACAGCTCCTGATTTTCAGCCGTATTTTAATCAACAAGTGTTTTTTGTGGTGTATTTCACGCCCGTTTTTGGAGCTATTTTTCTATGGAGTCAATGAAAAACGGCTCCAAAAACGGCACTTCTTTTTACAGGGCGTCTTTTTACATGCCGTTATTTGAAAATGAAGCGTAATAAAATGCCCTGTCGGAACAGAACGCCGTATTTCCCATTGAAATCAATGGGCAGATGTTTGTAGGCGTTCTGCTTCCGATTTTTCAGGCATTTTTCAGCCTGAAAAACAGTCGAAAATAGGCCGTGTGAACATACCCTTGATATCACCTGAATGATGTATTTTTCAGATAAATGATACCCTAAAAATATCCAAAAGGGCACCCAAATACCACGTGTAAATCTGGCCTTTTAACCCTGTAGTGATTATTGAAAGCATAGTAAGTGTTTTCTTAAATCAAATTGAGTGAATAATGCAATTTGTTTCTCCATGTAAAGAAAATTATTTACACAATTTACCTCAAGCTATGTGTACTTCTTCAACCATTTTTTAATTACTCAATTGCAAAAAAAAAAGATGAAGATACTTTGCAAGAAGTCTTGAGTAATATATTCTATGCAGTCCTAAGTGTTTCCATGGTTACAGATTACAAACAAATCATGTGTAGTCCTACAGTAATGTGTTAGGCCCCATTTAAATAACGTTTTGGTCCCTGGGTTCAGCATATTCACTGGGCAAACTCCCAGATGTAGGCTGTGACAGATGCCTGACAGTATACTATGCTATTCCATACCTAAAAAGAAGTATACCAGCCTGATGGTGGCCAAATGGACACCGTAGAACTAATGGAGCCCTATGGATACGTTTACGTCAGGAGCTTTCCTGGCCTACATCCTAAACGTACATCACAAACGTGATGTGAACAGTACCTTAAGGTTACATTACATGGCCCGACGTGGGCCGTGTAAATGAGCGCTGATCAACGAGACAGCTCATTGATCGGCGCTCGTTTGCGCCTTTCACAAGTTACTCATTACTCCAATCGCTCGTCCCGATACATTTCTATCATGTCGGTAGCACGTCTCCCTGTTTACACAGCGAGATGTGCTGCCGACAGCGATAATAGTTCAGGCATTTAAAAAGATACATTCAGCGTTTTTGCTCGTTCATCGGCTGATCGTTGCCCTGTTTACACAGAACAATTATCAGGACCGAGCGTTCCATGAATGCTGTAAAAGGGCCTTTTTTCCCTTCCATCTCCCTCGTTTTCTTACTAACTTACACACAGATAGTGTCAGGGATCATTACCATGTATATTGTTTGAAAAATATTATCCTTACATATATATATATATATATATTCAGTATATTACAAAAAGAGATTGGATTCATGGAGCACAAAGAACCTGCATAACACGCCTATGGAAGACACCGCCCCCTGGAATGCAAAGAGGAGTGTGCAGAAGAATGTACAGGAAAACTTACAACAGAGGAGCCAATGGGACTTAAGCAAGTCCCACATCTCTAGGGAGGGGCATGTGTCTCCTCTGTCTGTTTCTTTGTTCTGAATAAAGTTCAGTTCTCCTCTTTTCTGATGAAGGGAAAGTGTGTAGCGAACATTTCTGACTCGTTCACTTCTTTCCAGGCATGCCTTCAGCTTTCAATTTACAGAGGTGGTTATTCGGTGTGAAATGACAGGGAGAAAGGAGCTTCCCTGATATACGGACCTGACAATAGCAGAAGAGAAGTCAGAGATAATGCCGTAACACATGACTGTGGGATCTGATTTAACATAGAGTCTGTTGATCTGTATCTAAGAAGAAACATAGGTAGGTCTTTACAGTAGCCGTATATGCAAAATTGTAGGATATTTTAAACTTAGATTATTAATTTTTGGATTTTAGATGCTGCAGCAATGAAAAAGTGTACATAGCCATGAAAAAGAATCTTCAGGTCCAGGGTATTCAAATTTAACGTTTTTCAATATCTTCACTTTACCACCTGTCACTTGACTACTACAGCGAATGTCCACCCTCTGAGGTGATTCCACTATAAATAACACACCACCATGGTTGGAGGATATTGACATAGAGAAGTAAAGCTGGTGTAATATAAAGGAAAATAAATATTAACGGTATGGTCTACCTGATTTTGTTTTTACTCATAACGGGAGTTAAATGTTTAGTGTAAACAAGATGCTTTTTTTTTCTTGTTGAGTTACGAGTTTACAGGCTGAAGGAAATGATTATTTAATGAAAATAATTTAGACTTTGGCTTGGCTGGACATGTGTTTCTTGCTGATAAAGAATTTTTTATAGCTTGTATTTGATGATGAGGCATAGCAAATTAAGTCTTTCCAGAAATGTCGGCAATGTGTTAAATGTTTCAAGATTAATTGAATTAATTTGTGTTCCTGTTAGATAGCTATGTATTGCAATTTTAGTCAGTGATGCCTTTAATTTTCGATTAGTTCTATAAACTAAAAACGTGGAATGAACTCCTCAGTTAGTCCAAACAGAAATGAGTATTTATAGTGGTTTTCCCATTTTATAACATGTTGGCATATGATGGCATAAGTTTTGATGGGATATGTTTGCTTTGCACATCGAGGCTCCTAGCCACCCAGCTGTGCAGGGAACTGTAGGCATCCTAATTCATTTGAAAAACAGTAAAAAGGATGCAGCGCTAATTCAGCGCTGCGGCCCCTTTATTCTTAGCATCATTGGGGTCAGATCCCGGAGATCAGACCCACACCGATCATAAAGTGATGGAATATCCTAGCGCTATTCTATTACTTTATAAAATGGGAATACTTCTTTAATAACACATGACATATTACCATGGTTGTAAACAAATTTTATTGAATTTTTATAGCACTATTACAATCTAATAAATGTAACATATCAAAAGCGATACATGAGGAAAGAGAATGTACAATAGCAATTACATATATCACAGGAAATGACAGGATATGCATTGTCCTACAGCATTCACAATATCGCGTATGAGCGTTAAGATACATTTTATTTCAAATAACATTAGAACAAAGTAACTAATCAATCAATCCTAACCGCCCCACCATAGCTCAAGGACCCATCAGTTTTCAATCAGTCTACAAAAAAAGGCAAATAAAAGAAAATAGAACATCAGATCTAGTATTCGTATGTAACGACACCCATAAGCTTCGTACACCTCCTCTCCTTGCAACAAACCTTCATTGAGGCCCCAAGTTACCTAGCATCCCAGCAACCGCTCTGGTCAAATACCAGAACGTATAATGAAACGGAGCCATCAACTCCACAATCTCACTTTGTTGATAGTGCTTACAAATAAAGACCATTGCTCATTTACTACCGCTTTTCTCACTTTCAGCCACCCCTCCAGAATTTGTTGGGTCAGATCTGAGACCGGGAACTCTCTATTCCAGGCTTTAAACAAAAGTGAAGATGTAGATCTCACATGGCGATCCATAAACGTTTTATATAGAAGTGATAAGGAGTCTTTATAGGGAGGAGAGCCAATCAAAGAATCAATAGGGTTCTCCAAGCACATCAGTGAAATGTCTCGGAGTAGGGAACGTAAAAAGGAACGTAGCTGACAATAAGCCAGATAATGATGTGAAGGGACATGAAAAGTATCTACTATCTCCTGAAAGGTCATTACACGGTTTTCAGAAGGGTGCAGAATGTGGCTAAGTGTAGAGATGCCCAAGACGTGCCACCGCCGAAAGTGAGGATTATCCCTCTCCTGGGGGAAGCCTGGATGACCCCAGAGATTCATGTGTGGAGATAGGCGCTGAGGAAGCTTATTACGAAGACCTAAGGGACTTCCATGCCATTATAGTATCCCGTAATAATATGCGTCGTCTCACATTGGCAGGAAGCATACCAAAAGCAGTATGCAATAAAGATGATAACTGCAGCATATATACTATTCCTGCCTCTAGCGAATAATTAGAGTAGTCGTTAGATCTCTGCATCCAATCAATCCCATGACGAGCAAGGCAAGCTAAATTGTACCTACGGAGATCAAGGAAATTGAGGCCCCCCAAGTCTTTAGGTAGCATAAGTTTCTGAAGGGCTATCCTTGGAATTTTTGAGACCAAATAAAAGAAGTAAAGGCCGCATTAAGTTTCAAAATATCAGTATGTTTAAGGAGAAGAGGTATAGTCTGCATCGGGTACAACAATCTTGGAAAGCTTACCATCTTAAGTAAATGACATTTACCCATAAAATATAATGGCAAATGACGCCATCTCGTTATCTCATTTACCATTTTAGACAACAGGGGAGGATAGTTGAGAGTATACACGGAGTCCGGGGTACGTCCTATATTAATTCCCAGATATTTTATCTAAATTTTGGAAATGGTCACAGGGATATTTAGAGTAGACCAGTTAGGCGAGGATCGTGCCCGAGACAAATCCAGTAATTCAGATTTTGCCACATTAACCTTAAAGCCTGAAGAAGCCTCAAAGGCCTTCAGCAGGTCAAAAACCCGAGGAAGGTCTCCGAGCGGGTCGGATAGAAAGACCAAAACATCATCCGCAAAATATGACGCCTTAACCACAGTCGAACCCACCGTTATTCCATGCACATCACCATCAGCCTCCAGTGTCCTAATAAAAGGTTCAAGGGCAATGTTAAAAAGAAGAGGGGAAAGCGGACAGCCTTGTCTGGTGCCCTTAAATAAAGGGAAAAGGGGCGACAAGAAACCAGGGGTATATACCCTCGCTGACGGATCCTTGTATAGTGCTGTCAAATACGTGCAAAAAGAACCCACGATGTGCATAGAATCTAGAGTCCTGCCCAACCATCCCCAGTCCACCATATCAAAATCTTTTTCGGCATCCATGGTAAGGATCGCCGGGGATGGAAGAGTAGAAGGGTTAAGATTTACGTAGTCTAGGACACTCAGGATTCTACGTATATTCAACACAGCTGAACGGCCCTTGACATTAATTTCAGATCTAAATTAATTAACGAGATCGGTCGATATGATAATGCAAGATCAAGATCCTTATCCTGTTTCGGCAAAACCTTTATATATGCGACATTGGAGGCTGGTGAAATCGGCTGCCCAGACAGGTAGCCATTATATAATTGAAGCAAACATGGAGCAATTTGATTCGTCAGAGCTTTGAAATATTCACCAGTATAACCATCGGGGCCTGGAGCTTTATTTAGTTTCAAAGAATAGATAGAAGATTTAAGCTCATCCTCCGTAATCGGGGAATCTAACAAAACTTTCTCTTCTTCAGTGAGAACAGGTAAATTGAGGGAGTCTAATGAAAGAGGAGTCACATTAGGCGTATTCTGGCGACTAGCATATAGATTGGCATAGAAATCCTTCAAAATTGAATTTATCTGTTGGGGGTGGCTCTGCGGCTGACCTAACTAATCCCATAACCTAGCAATAACAGAGTGTGACCAAGGACCTTTTGATAGTCTAGCCAAGAGAGACCAAGAGAGGCCGAACGCTTCAGTTTCTCACCCTTATCTAACCATAGCTCATAGTCACTTTTGGCTTTTTTCCAGGCTTCTCTATTTACTGGAGAAGGCGAATTCTGAAAAAGAGTGTAAGATGCCCTAAGAGTTGTACTGAAAATGTCAATTTTTTGCTTAGTGACTTTCTTAAAGTTGGATACATACGCCATAATGTGACCCCGCATGACTACCTTTGCTGTATCCCAATAAAGCTGAGTGTTAATTGCATGATCTCCATTCGTCAATTCAAACTCCTGCCACCATCCTTTAAGTCTGTTTTGAAAAGATTCCTCCATAGCTAGATTAGACGGAAATCTCCATAAGAAACAATGGGGGAAACAATCGTGAACTTCTAATAATACAGGAAAATGATCCGAAATAATCATCTGCTCTATTGCGCAAAATCGTATTCGTTGCAATAAAAGGGGAGATGCTAACATGTAGTCACTGCGCGACCAGGATTGATGTGGATGGGAAAAATGGGAATACTCCCTACCTTCTGGGTTATGTAATCGCCAGATGTCAGTCAAATCCGTGGCTGTAAGAAATTTTTTTAATATCGTTTCACTTGTACTCAAGGGATACCTTCCGCCTTGAACTGCATTGGTTTTATCTTCACTCGGGTGCAAAACTACATTCAGATCACCTCCTAAAATCTTATGCGGATGCCGATCTGCTCCAATTGTAGTGCTTAAATTATGGAAAAAGGATGAGCTACGTGTATTTGGGCCATAGACCTTGTACAGACTAATTTGTTCTGTGGAGCTAGTAAGTAGGACATTCACCCAACGACCCTCTGAATCTTTAGATACCTGTGACACTTTGAAGGAGAGTTTTTGGTGTACAAGAATAAGAACTCCTGCTTTAGAGTCTACAACCGGGGATCCAAATACCTGGCCTACCCATAACCGTTTCATCCTAAAAAAATCTACCTCTGACAATTGCGTTTCTTGCAAGAGCGCTATGTCTGTACGTAAACGTTTTAGGTGGCGCAATACCATCATGCGTTTGTGTGGTGACCTGAGTCCTTTGACGTTCCAAGATATAATTCTCATATAAGAGCAGTTAATAATACGGTACGAGTATAGGTGTCCCTGAGCATGGATTCCCACATTACTAACTGCAAGATCAAACTTTTAACTTGAAACAATAGAACAAACCCCGCACTGGAAGTGTGGAGTATTATCCTAACTCCCACCCATTGGTGCAATAAGACTTCACTTATTTCCGACACACAGAAATACACTACCATAAAAGCATATAGGTTATGTATCATAGAACAGTTACATTCATTAGCCTTCCGTTCCCCCCTACCAAAGTAAAATCAGCTGAGGGAGCTAAATAAAGAACAAAGTGAAACAGTTAGTATGTCCATACCACGACTCCCATAACGACAAGGCTCAAGAGAAGACCCGCCATACAGTCTCGTCTCACTCGATCTGGTGAGTAATAGAAGAGGCAACTCAAATCAGGCAATCCTCAGTGAATGAAGAAAGGAACTGTCCCTCTGTGTTAGACATCCAAACATTGTCAGGTAGTAGCGGAAGAGAGACGACTAACCCACTGAGGCTTCAGAGAAGATGGAGTATCACAAATTTCTTCTACACTCTGTCTCAGAAATCTAGAGGGAAGGTGAGTAGAGGGCGTAGGAGAATCCTTAGAAGTCGGGGTCTTCAAGCTTGCAAGGGCCTCTTCCGGAGACTGAAACGATTCAAAAGATCCATCCGCTTGGAAGATTTTTAGAACCGCAGGATATAGTAAAGCAAATTTCATCTGACGCTTGTACAGATCCAAACAAATTTGAGAAAATGCTCGTCTTTTCTTAGTAACCTCCGCCGAAAAGTCTCCAAAAATAAGAATACGGTGACCCTTGTAATCTAAACCATCCTTTCTATTTTTGAAGGATTTGAGCACAGACATCCTGTCAGAATAATCCAAGTATTTTACGATTACTTGCCTCGGATGATCTCTCACAGCATTGACATCACTACGATTGTCCAATTTTGCAGCACGCAAATCAGCGCCAATTCTATGTGCCCTTTCCACCCTGCACGGATGATGAATCCCCAAAGCTGCAGGCAGATCAAGCTCACACAGACGTCTCAGATCTTTAGATGGCACCGATTCCGCCAAGCCGACGATTCGCAAATTATTGTGCCGAGAGCGATTCTCAAGGTCTTCAACCCGCTCCCACAATTTCTTGTTTTCTAGCCGGGTATCCCGTACGTGTTGTTGCAGATCTACAAGCCCAGAGTCCATATGTTGAACCGCCATTTCCAGCTTATCTAGGCATTCCTCATGTTGTGCCACAGATGTATGTAGATGAGACAATGAGGTTACTATCATTTTAGATAGGGATTCCTGCAGGTCCGGGGTAATCAATTGTGCCACCTGCACCGCCAATTGCTCGTAATCGATGACACAAGATGTGTCACCCCAGTGCTTGTGAGGAGCTGTGCTCCGAGTGTTCAGGCGAGATACTAGGCGGAAAAGGTCTGTCCACCATATTGGGAGGCTGCTCAGCCACGCGGCCCGTTTTGCTCTGCGTCCTGGAGAAGGGGCCTCTGTGCTCTGAAAGCTTGCATATAGAACTTTTATGGTTAGCCAATAAAGGTATCATACCTACTATACTTTTGTCTTTTTTGACACAAAAGTATTTAACATTTCCCATAACAGAGACAAATCTGTCTGTCAGGGTCAGCATCCGGAAGGTGGCTGGGTGATCTGTGCTGCCCCAGAGAATGTAAGTACGGTCTGACAGGGCGATATGTGGGGTGAAGGCAGGAGCGCTCTCATGCGTGCATCCCTACATGCCAGGGCCGGAACCGGAAGTCATATTACCATGGTTAATTGGAAGCTTTTGACATGTTTTTCTAGCTATAAAAGTAAAGACAAATCTAACCATATAATCAATTCAAAAATGAAAATTTTAGAATTGTTTCTGCTTTTCTTTTGCGCTTGTGCTTTAAATTGTAGCAATTAGGTGTAAACATGTTTGAATATAGCAGGCAACTGATTAGTTGGCATTTACAATTCCACTATCTTTCTTTTCTGCGTCCCCCATTGTTGAAACAAAATAGTTTCACACCCCCTGACACCAATTAAACAGAGTTGTCCACTTTCTACAATCTTAATTTGTAAGCAGGGCCCCTCAATGATACTGTAAAATGCTGGGATCTCAGCAAACAGCTATAATCTGTGGGGAATTGAAGCATTATTGAAATCAATGGACTGTCTATGTAATGCAAGGTCCTTTAGAGTGAGAGAGAGACTTTGTAGACGCTCTCCTACACTGTCCAAAAGATATGGGTCCTGAATTTAAAGTGCTGACTTTCCATCTCAAGATGTTAGGCCTCATGCACACAACCGTAAAGGGTTTTGACTGTCTGCAAATACGGAAACCACAAATACGGATGCACATCCGTAGCTGTCCTCAATTGTGGAAGCGCCCATAGAATTCTATGAATCCGTGCCCCAATTGCAGACAAGAATAGGACATGTTCTATATTTTGCGGATAATTTCTAAGGCCTGGACACACATCCGTAAATATACGAAAAAGTGTCTGTGTCCTTTAGAAAAGAATGGGTCTGCAATTTCATCTGTAATTACCTGATGAAAACTAGGGTCGTGTGCATAGGTCCTTAGTATACAGTTGCAAGAAAAAGAAAGTGAACCCTTTGGAGTTACCAGGATTTCTGCGGTGATTACTAATATAATGGAGTCTGATTGTTATCTAAGTCACAATTATAGAAAAATACAATCTAACTAAACTAATATCACACACTTGTACTGTTCATGTCTTTTATTGAGCACAATAAATAAACGTCCACAGTGCAGGGAGAAAATATAAGTGAATAATAGCCTGTAGATCCCCCTTCAACAGCAATCGCCTCCACCAAACGTTTCCTGTAGCTGAAAATAATATTTGCACAACATTGAGGAGGAATCTAGGACCATTCCTTCCTGCAAATGTGTTTCAGTTCATCAATATTTCTGGGATGTCTTGTGTGTACAGCCGTCTTCAGGTCATGCCAAAGGATCTCAATAGGGATAAGGTCAAGACTTTGAATGGCCAGTCCAAAACACAAATCTTCTTCTTTTTCAACCATTCTTTAATTGATAAAATTGTGTTTTTTGGGTCATTGTCTTGTTGCATGCACAAAAATAAATTATTAGCCCAGCAGGTAATGGGTAGAACTACAATTACACCAACAAATTGCCTAAGGCAAGAAAAATAACCTGTTTCCGCTCTACTAATTGATAGTACCAGTGTGGATGGATTGATTTTAAAACATAATTTTTATTTATATGCTCTATAACACAACAAATGTTAAAAATGTATAAGGCTTCTGTTCTATAACCTAACAATTGTTAAAAACCTATAAGGGTTCAAAATGAAACTATCACAGAACTCTTATAGGTTTTTAGCATTTGTTAGGTTACAGAGCATATGAATAAAAATTATGTTTCAAGATCATTCAAAAGATCCACACTGGTTCTAACGATTAGTAGAGGGGAAATAGGGTATATCTCTTGCCTTAGGCAATTTTGTTGTCTTGTTGCATCACCCAACATCTCAACAAAAGTAAGTGAACCTCTTAGTTAATGACTGCTTCAAGAACTACAGATGTGTCCTCCTTTTACTTTCTCCCTAAATCTGACTTAAACCGAGATGTATGGCATGAGGTGTTAATCAAGGATGTAAAAAAAAAACAAAAACGTATACCTCCGATGGATGACATCTGTCAGCCATCCGTCACCCATAGACTCTAATGTAAATAAAAAGTAAACATAACAGCCATCTAGTAAAAAAGTATGAGGTTTATTTTTAACATGGGAGTCTATGGAAGACAGATGGCCAATGGATGGCATCCATCAGAGACATCCATCGGGCACCCGTTGCCCATATATACCCATACTAAAAAATGTATACGTTTAACATATACTTTTTTTTACTGAATGGCTGTGAGGGATGCCTCACCTCGGCCAAAGATTCACAGTTTTTTTTACTGGATGGCGCAACCTTGTATTATGACAAAATCTATAACTTAATGCAATTCAAGAAAATGAAAGGGTGGACACATCTATAATTGGCAAAAGGTGTTTCCATTAACAAGATGAGATTAGAAGTGTGGGTTTCACAGATGCTCTGCCCATTAAATAAAGGCACACAAAGCCTGGTTACTGACAAATCTGTTATTTTCAAGAAAGATTGGTTAGTTTGAACTATGCCTCAAGACAAACAACTTTCAGAAGACTTTAGAAGATGTGTTGGAGAGACACATGAAGCTGGAAATTGCTGCAAAAGCATTGCTAAAGACCTTGGTGTGCATCAATCCACGGTTAGACAAATAGTCTACAAATGAAGAATATTCAGGACTGTTGCTTATTTCCCTAGGAGTGGACAACCTGTTTAGGTCACTCCAAGAGAACAATGGGCAATCCTGAAAGAGGTGAGAAAGAACCCAAGAGTAACTGCAAAACACCTACTGAAGACTCTACAAACTGCAAAAACTTCTGTTCCTATGTCTACTATTAGAAAAACAATGAACATGATTTGCTGTTTATGGAAGGACACCATGAAGGGAGCCCCTGCCCTCCAAAAAAAAACCATTGCAACGCTTCTCAAATTTTCCTGAGACTACCTGGCTATTCCACAATGCTTCTGGGAAAAATGCTTCTATGGACAGATTAAATAAAAGAAGAACTTTTTAGCACAAATGCACAAAGCTATGTCTGGAGGAAAAAGAACACTATAGAAAAACATCAAAAGTTCATCCCAACTGTGAAGCATGGAGCATCATGGTTTGGGGCTGCTTTGCTGCCTAAGGGCCTGGGCACCTTTCATCATTAAGGGAACAATTCATTCAAAGGTTGTATCAAAACATTTTACAGGGGATTGCAAGGTCAGCAGTCCATCATCTCAAGATGAAGAGATATTGTGTGATGCAACAAGAGAATGACCTAAATCACTCAAGTAAATCAATTAAAGAAGAAGATATGTTATTTGGAATAACCATGTCAGAGTCCTAACCTTAAACCTATCAAGATGCCGTGGCATGACCTGAAGAGACATCCCAGAAATATTGATGAACTGAAACACATTTGCAGGGAGGAATTTCCCAAAATTCCTCCTCAACACTGTGCAAATCTTATTTGTCACTACAGGAAATGTTTAGTGGCGGTAAGTGCTGCTAAAGGCGTGTATGCAGGTTATTAAATTCAAGGGTTCACTTACTTTTTCTCTCTGCACTGTGGATGTTTACTCAATGTGCTCAATAAAACAGATGTTTATGTGTAATTAATTTAGTTAGATTGTCTTTGTCTATAATTGGGACTTAGATAACAATCAGACCACATTTTATTAGTAATCAATGCAGAAATCCTGGTAATTCCAAAGGATTCACTTACTTTTTCCTGACACTTTACATATAGTTTTCACAATAGTTGACAAACCTCCGTCTTCTGAATCAAAAAATAAAGTTTTTATTGTAATTGTTGGCTTCCCAGCATTGAAGCAATTAACAAGATCTGATACAGCAAAACAACTTCATTTTAAGATTTATTTATTTTTTACAACTGGATTGCAAAATGCTATCACTGCTATATAATGCTCAATATTTTGATTAAATATGCCTAAAACATGGGAGAACAGATTACCATATAAAGTGAAGTAGTTATCCAGTAATAGATTCTCTTTAACATTTATATCTATCTATCTATCTATCTATCTATCTATCTATCTATCTATCATCTACAGTGCATTTGGAAAGTCTTTAGCCCCTTTCACTTTTTTCACATTTTGTTATGTTGAGGCCTTGTGCTAAATTAAAACAAGATTAAGTTTTCCCCCATCATTCTGCACTCAATACCCCATAATGACAATGAAAGTGAAAGCAGAATTTTAGAAATTTTTGTAAATCTATTAAAAACTAAAAACTAAAATTTTGCATGCACATAAGTATTCAGACCCTTTGCTATTACACTTTCAATTTAGCTCTGGGGGCCTCCCATTTCTCTAGATCGTCTTTTGAATGTTTCTACACCTTGATTTGAGTCCACTTGTCGTAAATTCATTTGATTGGACATGATTTGGAAAGACACACCCCTGTCTATATAAGGTCTCACAGCTGACAATGCATATCAGAGCAAAAACCAAGCCAAGGGGAGGAAAGAACTGTCTGTAGAGCTCAGAGACAGAATTGTGTGGAGGTACAGATCTGGAGAAGGGTATAAAAAAAAATGTCTGCTGCATTGAAAGTTCCCAAGAGCACAGTAATACCTAAATGAAGAAAAAGGAAAGAGAAGGACAACGGCACTCCTCTAAGGTAATATTGTAAGGAACGGGGGGACAGTGAGAGCAGAGAGGTGAGCTGGTACACTCACCTGACAGTGTTCTGGAAGGATAGGCACAGGTCCCTTCCTCAGGTTCACGAAAAATACTTTGTTTTGAACACTCACCTGTCAGGCACCGTGTCCCGAATACTGCAACTTTTCTTCTTGACATCCTGCCCAAGATCACAGTGGCCTCCATAATTCTTAAATGGAAGAAGTTTGGAACAACCAGAAATCTTCCAAGAGCCGGCCGCCCCACCAAACTAAGTAATCGGGAGAGAATTGCCTTGGTAAGTGACGTGACCAAGAACACAATGGTTACTCTGGCTGAGCTACAAAGATCCTGTGTGCAGATGAGAGAAACTTCCAGAAGGTCAACCATCACTGCAGCACTCCATCAGTCTGGGCTTTATGGCAGAGTGGCCAGAATAAAGCCTCTCCTCAGTAAAAGACACATGAAACCCTGCCTGGAGTTTGCAAAAAAGCACCTAAAGGACTCTCAGACTGTGAGAAACAAGATACTGTGGTCTGATGAAACCGAAATTTAACTTTTTGGCCTCAACTCTAAGCGTCCTGTCTGGAGGAAACCAGGCACTGCTTATCACGTCCCCGATACCATCCCTACAGTAAGACATGGTGGTGGCAGCATCATGCTGTGGGGGTGTTTTTCAGCGGCTGGGACAGTGAGACTGGTCAAGGTTGAGGGAAAGATGAATGGAGCAAAGTACAGAGATATTTTTAATGATATCCTGATCCAGAGTGCACTGGACCTCAGATTGGGCCAAAGGTTCACCTTCCAAAAACACAATGACCCTAAGCACACAGCTAAGAAAACGCAGGTGTGGCTTGGGGACAACTTTGTGAACTTAAACCCAATCGAACATCTCTGGATATACCTGAAAATGTCCATCCACAGATGGTCCCCATCCAACCTGACAAAGCTTGAGAGAATCTGTAGAGAAGAATGGCAGAAAATCCCCAAATCCAGGTGTTCAAACACTTGTGGCATCATACCCAAGAAGACTGGAGGCTGTTATCGCTGCCAAAGGTGCTTCAACGAAGTACTGAGTAAAGGGTCTGAATACTTATGTCAATGCCATATTTTAGGTTTTCATTTTCAACAAATCAGTAAAAATTACTAACATTTTGTTTTCACCTTGTCATTATGGGGTATTGAGTGCAGAATGATGGGGAAAAACGTGAATTTTTTTTTAATAATAGCACAAGACCTCAACATAAGAAAATGGGAAAAAATTTAAACGTTTTGAAGACTTTCTGTGTCTATCTATCTATCTATTTATCTATCTATCTATCTATCTATCTATCTATCTATCTATCTATCTATCTATCTATCTATCTATCTATCTATCTATCTATCTATCTATCTATCTATCTATCTATCTATCTATCTATCTATCTATCTATCTATCTATCTATCTATCTATCTATCTATCTATCTATCTATCTATCATAACAGTTTATAAACAGATGTAATATTCACCCTTATAATGAGGTGTTTAACTGGTTGCCGACACAGGACGAGAACGCTAGTCCTGAGCAGCGAGTACTTTGCGCATTAGGACGGGCATTCTCGTCCTGTGTGACAGCCGCCTGTGCGCGCGATCGAGAGCGGGGCAATGGCTGTAATACACAGCCACGGCCCCGCTCTGACAGCGGAGAGAAGAGAAACATCTCTCCGCCATTAACCCTTTGAATGTCGCGATGAAAGCTGTTCGCGGCGTTCGAGGAGCGGGGACTGCACTTTGATAAGAAGATAACTGTGACGCGATCAAAGCCCATAACTCGTATGGCCAGACAGCCCAGGGTCCATTGAAGGACCCCAGGGCTGTCTGAACATATTTCCTGTTGTTAGGGCATACTGAGGTATGCCCTAACAACTGCCTGTGTACAATCAGTATACAGGCTAGTGTACTGGCATATAGATCTATGCCAGTACATTACAGTTACAAAATAAAAATCTAAATGATAAATCCCTTTATGGGATTAAAAAAGTTAAATGAATGTAAAAAAAAATAATGATAAATAAAAAGTAAAAAAAAATACACAGAAACACACTTTTTTTATATAATAAATAAACTTTTTAAAATAGTCCCAAAACATGAAATAATATAGACATATTTGGTATCGCCCCGACCGTAACAACCTAAACAACAAATATATAACATTATTTATGATGATCGGTGTATGGTGTAAAAAAATAAAAATATTAAAACTGCTGCGGAACTGCCTTTTTTCTGCATTTTTGGCAAAATAAAAATGTATAGAAATTGAACGATAATGTATTTGTACCAAAAAATGTTACCTACATAAAGTGCAACTCATCCCGCAAAAAACAAAGTCTCATACAACTACGTCGTACAAAAAAATAAAAGAGTTATGAGCGTCGGGATGCAAAGAGGGAAATCTAAAAAAATTGTTCTGTCCTCAAGGCCAAAATTGGCCATGTCCTTAAGGGGTTAAAGATATTTGAAGTGTTGTCTCTTTTTCTTAAATTTCATTAGCCAATAACGATAGTGGATAGAAAGACTATGTATTGCTCTGGGAGACCCTGCACTTGCATGCATTACACAAACAGCCAATTGATCTAATTTTTCCTACAGTGGTGCTTGATTCCCTAATAGGACACATGGATTTTAAGGACTTTATTAAAATAAACACAAATAGATTTTACATTATTGAACAATTTACAACTAGTTAGAAATTAGAATTATATATAAAATAATAAATCAGTCTGCAAATGCCAAGTGAAGCTGTCAAAGTACTGGTGCACACTGCAGTTTTAGAGTGTAGACCTTGGTATAAGTGTCTGTTATGTGAACCTGACCCCAGAGTCAAGTGCTATTGATATGATCTTGGCATAGTGTCAGCTGCCTGTAATATGTTTCTGATCCTTGGCATCATTGATACACAATATCAATCTACAACTTGCAAAAACTGGTGATTCACATACAGGAAGCCTGAGAGCCACATGTGGCCCCAGAGCCACTCATTTTATAGAAAAATGGCATCATTAGTTTATGCATTCAAGGTTGAAATAATTTTAGAAGAAATGTTAAAGGCTTTCAAGTTCTCAGGCTAGCCCATGTTCACATTACGTTTGGGATGTAGATCTAGCACGTATGCCAGGAAAGCAACTGGCTTACACGCTAATTGTGTCCATAGGGCTCCATTAGCCCAAAGCAGACCAAAAGGTGTCCTTTTGGCCTCCATTAGTCCGCATACGTCAGTACGCAGCAAAAAAAAAAAAAAAAAGATATGGAATAGCTTGCTAGATTCAATTATTCCATACAATGGAATCCCGTATTGAAAAAAACAGTATACCGTATAACGTATATGCGGTATACTTTTTTTTAACATGGAAGCCTATGGGTCAAAGATGCCACTGTATAGCATCTGATACAGGCATCCGTTTAACGTATATGTCACGAGATTTTCATGACGTTTACATGAAATGGATGTCATGATAGTCTATGTGTCACTGATGCATGGCAATGACATCCGTCACCCATAAGCTATTATGCCATCCGTTTAACTTATACTACAAGAAATGGTCATGACAGTTCATGACGTATATGTTAAACGTGTCCCATAATTGTCTCTGTTAGGCATCCGTCACAGCCTACATATAACAAACGTCAGGAACTTTACCTGTTATATACGTTAAACATATGCCAAAAAACGTGATGTGAATGAGGCCTTGAAATTACAGTTAGATTTTTCATTAACATCAGAACTTGGAATTGATCTCATTTTTGCAAAGCTGATGTTGCTTCAAAAGTAGTTTATTAGGTGCATACATCGAACTAGACTGGTTCAGACATTTTTGGACATTTCTAACAGTTTAATAGGAACTGGATGTTAAAAGTAAAATTTTCCTTTAATTTATACGCACTCTTAGGGTATGTGCACACACACTAATTACGTCCGTAAATGACGGACGAATTTCGGCCGCAAGTACCGGACCGAACACAGTGCAGGGAGCCGGGCTCCTAGCATCATAGTTATGTACGATGCTAGGAGTCCCTGCCTCTCCGTGGAACTACTGTCCTGTACTGAAAACATGATTACAATACGGGACAGTTGTCCTGCAGAGAGGCAGGGACTCCTAGCATCGTATATAACTATGATGCTAGGAGCCCGGCTCCCTGCACTGTGTTCGGTCCGGTACTTGCGGCCGAAATACGTCCGTCAAGCACGGACGTAATTAGTGTGTGTGCACATACCCTTAATTTTCTAAAGAAAAGACTTACAAATTTCTATGACTATGATTATGTTCATCCTGAGAAAATTAGCTACATTCAATAAAAGCAGCATGGATTAATGGATCTTTTCAAAGCAAGATGGATACAATTAATCAGGATGGCACAAAATATGAGCAAAATAAATCATTTGGTTTTCATACAGTAGTTGCTTAAATATTGCTGTCCGTGTATGTTGTGGCATCAATATCGTAAAATTGCAAGTGTTGTTGAAACAACCCTTTTCTTCATTAAGGAGGTTTTCCAGCCAGTAAAAATTGATGGCCTATCCTCAGGATAGGCCATCAATAGCTTATTGGTCGGGGTCCGAATCCCTTCAGCTGTTTTGAAGGGGCTGCAGCGCTCGTACGAGCACAGGTATTGCAGCATTTTCTTCAATTCACTTCAATGGGAGAAGAAGGCTGCAATACCTGTGAATCGCCGCTACATGCGTGTCGAAAATTCACAGTGAGCAAGTAGAAATAAAGTGGATGCAGCGGTTGTACGAGTGCTGCACCCCCTTCAAAACAGTTGATCGGCGGGGGTCCCGGGAGTCAGACCCCGACCGATCAGCTATTGGTGGCCTATCCTGAGGATAGGCCATCAATATTTACTGGCTGGAAAACCCCTTTAATACAGAGCCTGTAGATATCTATGGTCCCATACTGTACTGTATGTATCTGATTTTAAAGGAAAGCACACAGAGGTTTTCTTTATAAATAATTCACTGAAGATCTGTGAGAGAATTGCTCTAATGCATGCCATATTACAGAGATTGTGGGGAGATGTATTTAGGCCCCATGCACACGAACGTGCTTTTGCGGCCGTAATTCCCCCGAAAATCCACGGGAGAATAGCGGCCCCATTCATTTCTATGGGGCCATGCACACGACCGTAGTTTTTACCGTCCATGCATTGCCCGGGAGCCCACACCGCAGAGAGAACAGACATGTCTTATTACGGCCGTGTTCTGCGGTCCGTGCTCATTGAAAATAATGGCCGCGGCCATGTGCATGGCCCGCGATTTGCGGGCGGCTTCGGCTGACAGTCCGCTGCCGGCCGACCCGAAAATCACGGCCATGCACATGGCTACGGTCCTGTGCATGAGGCCTTAGACTGGTGTTTTTTACGCCAGTCTAAAACCAAAATATGTTGCATATCTTTGGCTGTCCATGTTCCAGCAATTGTAATCTACGCTTGCTATGATCAGGCATAGATCTGTGGCATAATTTACGCCAATTTTTGGTGTCAATTATGGTAAATCTGTCAGACTGATGGTTGCCCCCTCTGCTAAACAATGCTGCTTTTCTTACCACTTTCGTAAAGTGGCAGAGGAAAAATAAAACATCAAAAAGTCACAAATTATTGTGCAAATATGGTATGCGCCATAGCTTGTAACTTTTCAATGCCAGCATTGTGGCACAAATGCAATTATAAATTTCCCTTATTGTTTGTAGGGGAGAGTATGGCTTCTCACAAAAGTGCAGTGTACAGCAAATAGTACCTACAAGTCCGTATGTAGATCGCAGTTCACCATGGATCATAGGAACCTGTGAACAAAAGTGCACCCATTGATTGCTATGGGAGAGTTTTCTAGGTCATTGTGCCAGAAGGGGTAGGAGGGGAGCTGTTTCCTTCACCTATTGTCAATAGTGGATACTCTGTTATTTATATAGAGGTGTTACCTTTCATTGTAATCCTGCCTCTGATGATAATGAGATGACTGTTGAGAAGTGATCGCTACAGAACAGGAAGTGTCAGTCTATTATGAGGCTCTGTGGCCGGTTATTTTTTAAGGCCACTTTCACTATGCAATATTTTAGTCAGTATTTTGCTTCAGTATTTGTAAGCCAAAACCAGAAGTGGTACCAACACAGAGAAACAGTACAATGGAAAGATTTTTAACTCTTGAGGTTTTGCATCCACTGACCAAAAAACTGCTGTGTGGCCTAAAGTCGATAATGACAGAAAATAAAAGAAAAAAAAAATAATCAAAAATTCTTAAAATTATGTTTAACTCAAAAACTTGAATAAAACAATAGGTAATTTCTGACGACACATTCCCTTTAAGATTGTAGCCATGTTCAACAATGTGTAAGGAAACATTAATTGTTCAAAAAATATTTGCTATTTATTATTGCTAATACTTGCTATTTACTTGATATTTTTTCTTCTCAATATTTATATACATGTAAATATCTTTTTTTTATTATTATTGCAGAAATCCAAGCAATGATACTTCTCAATCTCCAAGACATCCAAGTAAACCGCCTGATCCAGGACCGACTGGTCTAAGTAAGAGTAGAACAGTAGATGCATTCAAAACTGAAACAAAACCACCTGGCAGAAGTCCTTCAACTATGAGTTTAAGAGAGCCTAAAGCAAAACCTGATATTAAAGAAGACCAGAAAACTGGTATGATGAGTGGTTTCCTTGCAGACAGTAATCCAATGAATATGGTCTCTTCTGTAGTTAACAAATTTAGTCCATTTGATGCAAAAACTGATCCTAGTGAAGTCCTAGTTAAAAAACAAACGGAAAAACAGCAAGAAAATAAAGAAGATACTAAAGGCATTATTAGATCTATGCCTCAAATGCAACATCAACAAGGACATGTTAAGGCCACAATACCAACTCAACAGTTTACTAAATCTACACAACAACAGTCTGAGATTAAGCCAGCATCCTTACAACAGAGTCCTGCAAGGACCACAACACAATCATCAAATGCCACAAAATCACTTACACACTCCCCTTTCCCCAAAGAACATTTGCCTGAATCCGTAAACTCCACAAAACCCTTAGTTCAAGAGCCAAAACATACTACCTCATTACCCCAAGGACAAGAATATAAAAAGGAACCAATGAAACAAGATATCTCTGCTAAACCAATAATAACTATGGAAAAGCAAAACTTTCCACAAACAGGACCTTCAAAACCTTCAATACCATCAAACACATCTGAACGAGAAAAACAGTCCACACAACCCCCAGCTACTGCCAAACAAACTTTGCAAGAACAACCTGGTTCTAAAAAGCCACAACCACAGCAAACTGGGACTGCTAAAGCTCCTCCGCAGCAAATGTTACCAGTAAAACAACAGTTACAGCAATCAGGTCCTTCAAAACCACAAGGACCCACACCAGAGAAGCAAGCCCCCTTCACAACAAGTACACAACAAGTAACGCAGAAGCCAGAAATGACACCGCTTGGTGGTACTAAACAGCCTGTGCAGGTACCAGGAAAATCAATGCCTGCTTCACAACCACAACCCTTAAAAGAACAGAGGACAGAGTTTATTAAACTACAACAAGATACTGCACAGAAAGTATCCAAAGTAGGCACGAAGAATATGTGTCCTCTGTGTAAAACAACAGAACTCATGTTGGATGTAAATGAAAAGGCTAATTATAATACGTGCACCCAGTGTAACGAAACTGTATGCAGCTTCTGTGGCTTCAATCCTAACCCACATATAACTGAGGTAAGTGTAGATTTTGGGATCGTGTATGAAAAGCAAATTCATAGTAGTTGTTTATTAAAACAAGCCATTCAACTACAAATACCAAGGGTTTGTTGTGGAAAATCCGCAGCAAATACAGTAGCAGCAAAGTGCATGAGATAAAGCAAATCTCATCCACACGCTGCGTAAATACTTTATTCCACAGCATGTCATTGAACGCTGCTTATTTGTTGCTGCTTTTCCCTATTGAAGTCAATGGGGAGGTAAAATCCACAACAAATAGCAGTTGTTGCATTTTTTGCGGCGGGTTCGCAACGATTCCACAGCAAAAAAACGCAACTTAGAATTTTTTTTTATCTTATACTTACCAAGGAGTCTGTGTTTCTTCCTCCAGGCCGGCTTCCTGGGATGACATTTCATCCCATGCGACCACTGCAGCCAATCACAGGCTGTAGCGGCGGTCACATGGGATAAAACGTCATCCAAAGAGGCCGGCCAAGATGACATCAGAGGGCCGGCCTCTTGGGATGACGCTTCATCCCATGTTTACCGCTGCAGCCAATCACAGGCTGCAGCGGTCTCCTGGGATGAAACTTCATCCCAGGAGGTTGTAATGCTAGCAGGCCACCTAAGTGCCCCGTGTTAACTCAGCCTTCAGACGAGCGTGTCCGATTTGCGTGCGTAAAAACCGCAGCGTTTTTCCTACATTTCATGTCCGTGTGTGTTGCATATTGGCATCAGTGTGCGTTGCGTGTGGCATGAATTTTTCACGTCCGTGCGAGCACCGTGGTTTTCACGCACCCATAGACTTCAATAGGCGACTAGGTGCACAAAAATGCACCAATATTGGACATGCGGAGAGTTTCACGTAACGGACACTCGCTGCATGAAAACTCACACATGTCTGAATAGCCCCATTGAAATTAATAGGTCAGTGTGCTGTGAGTTATTTAAACGCACAGCACACGGACGAGTATTACGCTCATCTGAATAAGCCCTAACGGTATGTTCCCACACACTGGATACGCTGTGGATTTTCTGCAACAGAAAATTGGAATCAGAATCTAAAAAAAATGCAGAAATCCGCTCCAAATAGTAATGCTTGGTGCTTCAATGTCAATGAGACTATCCAGACAGAACTACCACTGTTACAATAATATCAATGTGTCCTTAGGCACTGTCCAATGCAGCTACTCCCCTCAAGCCCTTACCCCTTTACAGAGTATGAGCCAATGGCAGAGCTTAATACAAACTGATTGCAGCTAATCCCAAAAACTACAAGCATTTTGATTGGATGTACACTGTCTAGACTAGAGGCTGAAGACTTACAATTGCCACAAGCTGGTAGTTGACACTCTATGGGGAGATTTATAAAAACTGCTGCAGAGGAAAAGTGAATTAGTTGCCCATGGCAACCAGTCGGGTCTATGCTTTCACTTTGCTAATGACATTTGTAAAATGAGAGCTGGAATCTGATTGGTTGCTATGAGCAACTACTTAACTTTTCTTTTTTTTTTCACCAGCTTTGATAATTCTCTCCCTATATCTCTGTTGCTGCACTGCACTGCTCCAGATGTCTGAGATGTAAAGTACAAAACTTGAACTGACAATGTCAATTCAGGCAACAGACTCCTCAGTTAAGTCCCTTAGGTAATAAATATACATGTTTACAATTTCAGAAGTCTTCAATTTATAGCATCGGTTAAACCTCACTGTAAAGCATTACATCACAAATACAACCAGAGGCATAGCAAATAGAATCATAATACATCATCAAATGGAAGACAACATTCTGAAGACATAATCCTGATTCCCCTTGTGGTTGGAAGGTCTATTGCTACCACTGCAACTTCTATGAAAGGGTGCACCATATTTTTTGGTAGTCCTCAAAGTATTGGGTGCGAAGGTTGCAGTTGCACACAGGCCCTGTGTATAGGAAGGCCCAAATGGCCCTCTGCCACATAAGATGAGGGCAATACTTAACATGGCACACATTAAAACCCATAAGCTTCAAGGTACGTTTCTATTGGTAATCTATATAGATAAAATAGATTCAAGGGTTCTGCTGTCATTTCCATAAAAATAATACTGGAAATTTTAGTGAATTCTGTTTAGAACAATATTTTTAACTGTGCTTACTTATGCAGATTTCTAAAGAATAGTAAACAAAATATATATTTCATGTCTACAAAACCGTGCTAAATGCCCATATTTAAAAGTTCTAGGTTAGCCAAAGTGCAGTGGACAAAATAGTTTCTTTCAGTGGTAATGCAAAACCATCTATCCATCTGACTAGATACAGTTCAACTTCACATTGCGGTTGTAATTGGAAACGGTGTAACTGAGAAGCTATGGAGAGCTGTAGAAAGTCGATTGTGTAGAATAACTCCTACAAGGTCCTGTCTTTTCCAGCCACTGTAGAGTTTAATAAGACCACCAAAGATAAGATGATCAATATAAGTAGACACCATAAGTCTGTGTTCTTTTATCTTTTTGAATAGCCCCTTTACGCTCTTCTCTATGGGCTTATTGTTCTGTCTTGTGTTATAAATAATTGAGATGCTTGGGTGTCATGTGTGTAATTGTGTATCCTTTCTTTTTTAGGCGAGGTTCACACTAACATTTTGCTTATAGTTTCTTATAATAAAAAAAAACTAATAAAGACTAAAAACAATACAGTTCTCTACTAAACAATACTATTCAGTGGATCCCATCTATTACTATGGGTACCTTTATGCTCATTTTGCCATCAGTCTGTAGCCTTTCCACAAAGACAATGACAATTGCAGTAACAGTTAATGTATTATGATTCAAATATACATATATACATTCCATGCCATGTAAATAAACCAACAAAAAAACAGTTGTGTACATATAAATATTTTATATCAAACCGGTAAAAAGGGTGATGTACAGGGTGGCCCATTTTCATGGATACACCTAAATAAAATGGGAATGGTTGGTGATATTAACTTCCTGTTTGTGGCACATTAGTATATGGGAGGGGGAAACTTTTCAAGCTGGGTGTTGACCATGGCGGCCATTTTGAAGTCGGCCATTTTGTATCCAACTTTAGTTTTTTCAATGGGAAGTGGGTCATGTGACACATCAAACTTATCGAGAATGTCAAAAGAAAAACAATGGTGTGCTTGGTTTTAACGTTACTTTATTCTTTCATGAGTTATTTACAAGTTTCTGACCACTTATAAAATATGTTCAAAGTGCTGCCCATTGTGTTGGATTGTCAATGCAACCCTCTTCTCCCACTCTTCACACACTGATAGCAACACTGCAGAAGAAATGCCTCCCGATCTGACCCCCTTAGACTTTTATCTTTGGGGTCATCTGAAGGCAATTGTCTATGCTGTGAAGATACGAGATCTGCAGCAACTGAAACTATGGATACTGGAAGCCTGTGCTAGCATTTCTTCTGCGGTGTTGCTATCAGTGTGTGAAGAGTGGGAGAACTTCTATTTTTTTTACAGGTTGCTGTATATTGTGATCGGTAGTCACTGTCCAGGGTGCAGAAACAGTTACTGCCGATCGCTTAACTCTTTCAGCACCCTGGACAGTGACTATTTACTGACTTCGCCTAGCAACGCTCCCGTAATTACGGGTGCACACACATAGTCACCCGTAATTATGGGTGCACACACGTAGTCACCCGTAATTACGGGAGCCCCATTGACTTCCTCAGTCTGGCTGTAGACCTAGAAATACATAGGTCCAGCCAGAATGAAGAAATGTCATGTTAGTAAAACCAATACGCTCCGCAGCACACATAACCTCTACATAACATCTGCGGACTTCAGTGCGGAATTTTGAATCTCCATTGAAGTCAATGGAGAAATTCCGCAATGAGTCCGCAACCAGTCCGCCACACGTCCGCAACAACCATTGTATGCTGAGGACACCAAACTCTGCACCGCAGCCTATGCTTCGCAGCGGAATTGTCCGCAACGTGCAAACGAACCCTACTAAAAAGCTATGGAAGGCAATGGAGAAACGGTTCCGCTGCGGATTTCCGCTGCGGAGTGTCCGCAGTGGAATTCCAGAGCAATTCCGCCACGTCTGGCCATGCCCTTACAGTTGGTGTCAGGTTCTTCTGGTGAAATGCTTTCTTTAGTTTTTGCCAGACATGTATTCTGGTACTGTGGCCAAACAACTCTATCTTTGCCTCATCTTTTGACAACACAATGTTGCAGAAATCCTGGTATTCGTCTGGTACTGCAGCTCTCTGCATTTAAGTGAATCAGACACAACTTCAATACCAGTCACAGCCGCTAACAAATGTGTGGCGTTGTGCATGATAAGCAATAAAGGGGACAAGGCACTGACTGACAGTCAGCTGATCAGTGGGGGTGCAGGTAGTCGGACCACCACCGATCTGATATTTATGGCCTATCCTAAGGATAGGCTGTTTATATCAAGGTCCCGGAAAACCCCTTTAACTATGCTACATTCACACTAACATTTATTATGACACTTTTTAACTGATTAAAATAGAATGGATAACTGTTGGCAAAATGAAATCATTTTCTATTGATAATTCTGTCAATTTTGTGTTTCAATATATATGAATAATCTCTGTCATCTAATGTTTTTAGATGTATTTTAATGCCAAGGAATTCACCACAGGGCTACAGAATAAAAGCTGTGTTTAGCTAGCACATAGAAGCGCAAATGTCGGCAAACATATTTTTCAGCATAAGTACACTTACAAATATTTTAATGCATACTATCTAATGATCTAAGCAGCTTAAATAACTAAAGCAATGCACAACCGTAGCCCATTTATTACTAAAGTTTAGCATTTAATATGGCTGTTGCTGGTACAGCAATATTGACCATTTGTTTTTGTAGATTAAATAGATTTTTTTGTAATTTTTTTTTAACAGTGGAGTAAATAAAACATTGATCTGCATAGCTAAAGAGGTCAACCACAGTGAGCCATCTGCACCTTTGTTTTGTCTCCTGGCAACTGTAATTCACTACTATAATGTGCCATGTGACCAGCCTTGCCGTGCTGTGGGTAAATCCGGCACAGGAAGTATATTTGGCTCATTGTTTAAACAGACAAGATAATTTGTATTTTCAAATACTGCTAATATTATGTTACACTGACTTGCTGCGGCAGCACACACTTTTTTTTATATGCTTCTTCTTCTAGCTACAGTATAGTTCCATAGACTAATAAAATGTAATAATACACAGATGAATGCAGGTTTACAATTAATGTCCATAATCAATAATATTATACATTTCTACATTACTATTGCACTTAGCATTACATCATAATGTGTTAAATGGAATAACATAAAAACAGTAAACATTTTTGGTATTATCCTTTTTCACAAATAGGGGTTGATACAGGTCAATGAGCATCAGTGTATTATGTATTCTACAGGGTGGGCCATTTATATGGATACACCTAAATAAAATGGGAATGGTTGGTGATATTAACTTCCTGTTTGTGGCACATTAGTATATGGGAGAGGGGAAACTTTTCAAGCTGGGTGTTGAACATGGCGGCCATTTTGAAGTCGCACATTTTGTATCCAACTTTATTTTTTTCAATGGGAAGAGGGTCATGCATTTCACAAGAAAAACAATGGTGTGCTTGGTTTTAACGTTACTTTATTCTTTCATGAGTTATTTACAAGTTTCTGACCACTTATAAAATGTGTTCAAAGTGCTGCCGATTGTGTTGGATTGTCAATGCAACCCTCTTCTCCCACTCTTCACACACTGATAGCAACACCGCAGAAGAAATGCTAGCACAGGCTTCCAGTATCCGTAGTTTCAGTTGCTGCACATCTCGTATCTTCACAGCATAGACAATTGCCTTCAGATGACCCCAAAGATAAAAAGTCTAAGGGGGTCAGATCGGGAGACCTAGGGGGCCATTCAACTGGCCCACGATGACCAATCCACTTTTCAGGAAACTGTTCATCTAGGAATGCTTGGACCTGACACCCATAATGTGGTGGTGCACCATCTTGCTGGAAAAACTCAGGGAACGTGCCAGTTTCAGTGCATAAAGAGAGAAACACATCATCATGTAGCAATTGTTGAATGGCCCCCTAGGTCTCCCGATCTGACCCCCTTAGACTTTTATCTTTGGGGTCATCTGAAGGTAATTGTCTATGCTGTGAAGATACGAGATGTGCAGCAACTGAAACTACGGATACTGGAAGCCTGTGCTAGCATTTCTTCTGCGGTGTTGCTATCAGTGTGTGAAGAGTGGGAGAAGAGGGTTGCATTGACAATCCAACACAATGGGCAGCACTTTGAACACATTTTATAAGTGGTCAGAAACTTGTAAATAACTCATGAAAGAATAAAGTAACGTTAAAACCAAGCACACCATTGTTTTTCTTGTGAAATTCTCGATAAGTGTGCCACAAACAGGAAGTTAATATCACCAACCATTCCCATTTTATTTAGGTGTATCCATATAAATGGCCCACCCTGTACAGTATATCAGGTAAAAGTAAACTAGAAAATGTAGACAATAAAAATTATATCATGTGAGAAATGTTAAAGGGGTTATCCGGGACTGTTTTTCAGCAGCAGGGCAGGGTATGGTGAAAAATTATAAACTGGCAGAGACTCAACCCCTGAAGTGCTTCCTAGGCCAGCGCTGAGGTCCCATTTTCCACGACTCCACACCTGGAAGCTTCTGCAGCGGTCATGTACTATTCATCGGTCACATGCCAATGCAGCCAATCGCTAACCTCAGCGGTTACTTGCCGTTCATGACAGCATCACCGCTATGGCCAGCAATTGGCTACATGATCATCGAATAGAACGTGATTGTTAAAGGACCCTTCGGGATCACAGCCATGGAGAATGGTGCCTCAGCACCAGAACAGGGGGCACTTCAGCAGGTAAATATATCTGTCAATGTATTATTTTATACCAACTCCTGCCCTGCTTCCAATTTATTTATTTTTTGTACATTTTACTGCAATTACAGATGCAAGTCTCCTGGGGTATGTCTCTATTAGGGTATGTTCACACGGCCGAAAAATCGGAAGCAGAATGCCTCCAAGCATCTGCCCGTTGATTTCAATGGGAAAAACGTCGTTCTGTTCCGATGGGCCGTTTTTTTTTTTCGCATTTTCAGACGTTTTTGACTCAGCGTGTGAAAATACCCATAACTTACCACATCTAGACACTGGGAGTTTTTGCCCATTCTTCCAGTCAAAATTGCTCCAACTTCTTCAAGTTAAATGGGGTGCGTTGTGTACAGCAGTCTTCAAGTCATATCAGAGATTCTAAATAAGATTGATGTCTGGGCTTTGACTCGGTCATTCCAAGGCATTAAACTTTTTCTCCTTAAACCATTCCAGTGTAGCTTTATCCGTATGTTTAGAGTCATGTTCCTGCTGGAAGGTGAACTTCCTTTTCAGTCTCAGATTTCTGGCAGACTGAAATGGGCTCTGTTCCAGAATTGCCCTATATTTACTGTCATCCATTCTTTCTCCAAACCAGACCAGTTTTCCCAGCCCCTGCCGATGAAAAGCATCCCCACAGCATGATTCTTTCCCTACAATGCTTCACTGTAGAATGGTGTTCTTTGGGTAATGCATAAATAAAGTGGAAAAAAAAACAAGGATATCTGGGTACTGCTAGATGAAGGACAGAGACTAAAATCTGTTTAAAATAGTTTTTGTTATTTTATAGGGCTACGCGTTTCAACACCGAACAGGTTTCTTCCTCAAGCAAGTGTAATAGCAGTACATTATACACGAGCTTTTATACCCACCAGTAAAAGGGAAGAAAAATAAAATATGACATCATATGGTCAAAGCGATATGAGTCTAATGAATGACATTGTTACAATACAAGCATGAAAAAAATGTCATAGTAATATTAGAAATAGGTAAAATAAACAACAGTGGTGGAATAAATACCAGCAGATAGTTAGAACAGATATAAAAAAAAAATGAAAAAGGTTTAAAGAATAAATATTATGGAAACACTTAGGACAGTATGTAGAGGTTGGGGGGGGGGACATTGGGGAAGTTGATTGACTTGACCAGACCTCATTTAGGGGTTTCATAGCAAAGGGGGTGAATACAGATGACCTTGTCAGGGTCACTGCATATATCTGATTTAAAATCCATTTTATTCTAGGTTGTAATATAACAAAACAAGAAAAACACCAAGGGAGTGTATAATTTTGCAAGGCACTGTACATACACCCAGTGTATACCACTTTAACTATTCACATTTCACATAATATTGTTTAAAAGAAAGAAATCAACGTGCTGGATTGATATATATATATATATATATATATATATATATATATATATATATATATATATATATATATATATATATATATATATATATAGAGAGAGAAATGTAGAGCGTAGTAACGGCACCAGGCTTTCATCCATCTTGAAGTCCTGGTGCCGTTACTACGCTCTACATTTCTCTCTATCTGGATATTGGGGAATTGATTCACCCCCAGGTAACGAGCACATGGCCTGATTTGTTGCATTTGGAGTGCTGTGTTCATCCACCCTGGACTGTATATATATATATATATATATACATATGTATGAAATATCAAATTGTTAAAAAACATTTACAAATATGTAAATACATTATGAATATTTTATGTAATCACCAGACTCAAGCACTTATCATTAAGTATAATTTTTTTTTGCTAAGTTCTTGATTTTGTATGTAGTGCATTGCAAGGGTAAATCTGTATTAGCCAGAGCTGCTGCATAGAGTGTCTCCTGCTCTGGAGGATTCTGCTCTTTCAAGGATATGTAGGCGCAATGTAACACATTTCCACCTGAGCTGAGCTCTGGATGCTCCAATTGGAGTGCCAATTGGCATACATTTAGAAAAGGGGTTTTGAGTATGACAATCCCTGTAAAAAGAATATTCCACTATTCAAAAACATTTTACAGTTTATATTAATGTAACTAGCTGAGTAATTGGCCGACATTTAGCTGTTTTTGAGTTATGTCATCAATTCTTGACCTTACATGAAATGTATCTTAGCTGTCTGGCTGTCATTTAAATTGCCACCATGTATTCTGGACAGGAAGCCGGAAGAATTCTGTCTTTCATTTTGGATGTGAAATACCCCTTGAAACCAAATCTGTGCAAGATTTGTAATGCAAAGTTTGCAATGTTTACAAAGTTGTCTAATATTGTGTGTATATTTAGAGCTAAGTTAAATATTCTCAAATGTTGTCCAGTAGATTTTGACTATACTGGTTGTTATTTTTCTTGTCAGTATGGCCATTTATCCACATTTGTTATAACAATTAATAATGGTTATTAAAAACAGTTTACACATTTTACACAATTTATCAGAAACATGTTCTGAAAATGTATAGCTATGAAATGGATAGTTAAGATACAACTTTCATATTGTCCTTGCGCTCATGTTTGCAGATTGTTATCTCTATTTCCTTATTCCACGTAGTGGAGATATCAGTTTATCTGTCGTATTGGCATTGGAAAGAAAAAAGTAAAGAGCAAGAGTACTAAAATGAAATCAAAGAAATGTAGTAGAAATTGAACCAGGGGTCATCATGATTAGAAGTAAACAAATAGATATAAAGAAATTCAATTGTATTGACTTGCACTGATGACAATTATTTTATTCATTTAGTTATTTTATCATTTTTATACAATATGTATTTTAAATATATAACATATTTAAAATATATAACATGTTTCTGATGGTCTGTAAACTTTTAAAAAATAGATTAATTCCAGTAACATTATGTGCCAATTTGTAATGTGAACATCAATGTATTTAATTGTATGTTGTTGTCTTTTGGTAACAGGTACAGGAATGGCTTTGTTTGAACTGTCAGATGCAAAGAGCCCTTGGTATGGATATGGCTGGTCCTCTGACACCCATGCCTCAGCCAGGCAAGCAAAAACCTGCAGTACCACCACCAGTGAAATCTGTTTCTTCTCTAAAGAAAGAACCTAATGCAGTGCCAGATAAATTCATGAAACAAGACCCCAAAGCATTACCAATGTTAACCAAGCAGATATCTGTGTCAGACTCTCCATCCAAGTCTAATCAATCAACAACAGAAATTAAAACAGGTAAAACTACAATATCAGATAAAACCAAACCAACAGTACCTGAAAAGAAGCTGCTAGTTGAACCTATCCAGACTGAATCCTCTCAACGGCTTCAGAGTAAGACTGATTATGTTCATTCTGCGGCAACCATAAAAGCAGATCCTAAAATAACAGAATGCACAAAGATGGTGCTTCAACAGTCAGTTACTGATAAAATGAAACAAAATGATAGCCTACCATTATCTCATCAAGTTAAAGAATTGAAGCAATCTGCATTACCTAATGAACAGCAAAGACTCGCTCAAGAAGTAGAAAAATCACAGCTAAAAGAAGATTCTACAAAAAGTCCCAAAAAGATTTATCCAGCCAGCCAGCAAGCTCCAAAGGAGGAACCTCTGCCAATAAGCCCCAAACCTAGTCCTTTACATAAACCTGTGACTCCACTGGCATCACACCCTCCTGAACTTGTAAGCTCAAAGCCAAGCCTCTTTCAAAAACCTGTGGCTCCACAAGCGTCACAGTTTTCTGGGACAGGAAGTCCGAAATCTAGTCCTTCTCATAAACCTGTAGCTCCACAAATAACACAGCCTTCTGGAACAGGAAGTCCAAAAACTAGTCCTTCTCATAAACCTGTAGTTCCACAAACAACACAGTCTTCTGGAACAGGAAGTCCAAAATCTAGTCCTTCTCATAAAGCTGTAGCTCCACAAACAACACAGCCTTCTGGACCTGCAAGTCCAAAATCTAGCCCTTCTCATAAGCCTGTAACTCCACAAACAACGCAGCTTTCTGGGCCAGGAAGTCCAAAATCTGGTCCTTATAAACCTGTAGCTCCACAAACAACACAGCCTTCTGGGCCAGGAAGTCCAAAACCTAGTCCTTATCATAAACCGGTTGCTCTACAAACAACACAGCCTTCTGCACCAGGAAGTCCAAAACCTATTCCTTCTCAGAAACCTGTAGCTCCACAAGCCACACAGCTTTCTGGGCCAGGAAGTCCAAAACCTAGTCCAGCTCACAAACCTGCAGCTCCACCACCCAGTGGACCAGGAAGTCCAAAACCTATTCCTTCTCAAAAACCTGCAGCTTCAATACCCAGTGGACCAGGAAGTTCAAAACCTAGTCCTACTCACAAACCTGCAGCTCCACCACCCAGTGGACCAGGAAGTCCAAAACCTAGTCCTTCTCACAAGCCTGTCATTCCACAAACAAGTTCACAGCCTACCATTCCAGTATCCGCAAAACCTAGTCCTTTGCCTAAACCTGGCACTCCACAAATAGCAACACAACCTACAGCACAGCTCCCTAAATCACAAGAGCAGCCAAGACGTTTCAGTTTAAATCTGGGAAGTGCTGCTGAAGCTCCAAAAGTACAACCAACAACACCACAAGGAACAGTGACTGGAAAGCTCTTTGGGTTTGGTGCATCAATATTTAGCCAAGCCTCCAGTTTTATATCGACTGCAGCCCAACCAGGTACTCAAACACAAAGCACACAAGAAACAGCAGCCAAGTCGCCTATACCTGCACAAAAAATAGCTGAGACTCATAAACTAATAAAAGAGCCTGTTGCTCCACATTCACCCATATTACCTGCAATAAAAAAAGAAACACAACCGGTACTTACAAAAGTGACAGAACAGCCAAAATCTACTTTAAGGAAAGAAATTGATGAGAAAAAAGTTTTGGAAAAAGACACTAAGAAGGATATTCCTGAATCAAAGAAGATTACAAAATTAGAGCCAGAAATTATTGAAAAAATCATAGAGGCAAAAACACTATGTCGTCTTTGTAAAACAGAACTAAATATTGGTTCAAAGGACCTCCCCAATTTTAATACATGTACAGAATGCAAAAATATGGTATGCAACCTATGCGGATTTAACCCAACTCCACACCTGACCGAGGTAAGAAATCAACTGTTTTCCTATTACTTGAGAAATGTTGTTTAAGAAAAAAAATTCTATTGAAAGCATAGACCATTTCCTGCCGACTGTGTAAAAGTGATCTGCAATGTTGGTTTTTTGTTCGCCACAGATCAAGGCAGAGAAAGATTGGCAATTTGTTGTGTTTAATTATGAAGTTGGTGTCCAGAATGACAACCTTTACAGACCAACCGTGAAAACAAGTCGTTTAGAAAATGTCTGTCAAAAACCCCTAATGTATGGCCAGCTCCAATGCCTTCCTCTTAACCTGCATAGATATGTATGACTAAAAATAACATATGTGATATAAGGGATTGTACAAGAATATCTTTTAAGAAATATTTAGTAGTACCACTTTGTGGTAATTGTTATATATATATATATATATATATATATATATATATATATAAATATATTCATACACACATATCTATATATATATATACATATATATATATATATATATATTCACAAAAAAATCCTACAGATCTACTTTACAAATCTTACCTTCATCGTATTGTTAGACATTCACAAAATGGTCAAAAACTTTACTTTAATAATTTTTGTTTCCATTGATTTTATTATAACATATTTGTAAGAACAAATTGAATGCATCTACATTGATGCAAGTACAAAGGTACATACACAAAAAACCATTGTGCTACCCATTTACCAGTTCTGCCTCGGCTATAATGTTATCTTTTACAAGCAGTTCTTGGAAACGTTTCTAGAATTGCTACTATGGGAAACTGAGTTGTGGTACTACTTGTAAAGTCCACAGTCTTGAATGCTACAGTTTTCCCTATTGATGTAAAAAAAAAAAAAACAAAACCCCACTACACTGAATATAACTTCTGTTTAGACAAAATTCTAGAACAGACAGTTTTGAGAGGGGCATGTTTAGGATGCTAAACCCTAGCAATATAACAACATGCTGGTGGTTTAGTGGCCTAACATCTAGTGACAGGTTCCTTTTAACAGATATAGCAGAACTGAGTTGTGTTAGGGTATAAGAATGTGTTACCATTTGCTTTTCATAGGATTTATCATTATGAATTAAATTTCATATTCAGCTCTGCTTTAGTTGTATCGTAAAAATAATTTGAAATGCGGTCTATGATATGTGAATATATGTCTGCAGTTCATAGTGTAGGTTCAACCCTTAGAAGCCTGTAATAAGATGGCCATAATACAGTTCCACATGGTTTTGTTTGGGAAAGGTTTCCCTTCGTTATCCTGACTGCATCCAATCCCGTGTTGCAAAGGACGCAAACTGTACACAAATGGCTAATTGGTACTGACGACTTAAGTAAGGCCCCATGCACACGACCGTAGATTTCATCCGTAATTATGGTCCATAATTACGGACCCATTCACTTCTATTCTCTATGAACACCTTCCCGTATATTTATGGTAAGGTGTCTGGGCCGTAGAAACCCTCTGGATAAAATAGGACGTGTCCTAATTTTTTTATTTTATGGACAGAGCTCCCATACTTTATAATGGGAGCACGGTCCGCAAATGCGGACGACTGCCCATGCCCGTAATTATGACCGTGATTTTGGGCATGGTCATGTGCATTGGGCCTAAAGATATCATCATCCATCCTGTTTCTGTATGTAATATTATAATTGTATTTTACCTTTGATAGCCTGAGGGTATGTTCACACGATGAGAGGCATTTACGTGTGAAAAGACATACTGTTTGCAGCTGCCTCGTTTCACACGTAAATGCTCCTCCTCGTAATTTACGAGGCGTCTGAGACGCTCTGAGACGCTCGTAAATCTTGAGCTGTGCTTCATTGAGTTCAATGAAGAACAGCTCAAATTACGTGGCAAAGAAGTGCCCTGCACTTCTTTGCCGAGGCAGTCCATTTACACGTCGTCGTTTGACAGCTGTCAAACGACGACACGTAAATGACAGGTCGTCTGCACAGTACGTCGGCAAACCCATTCAAATGAATGGGCAGATGTTTGCCGACGTATTGTAGCCTTATTTTCAGACGTAAAACGAGGCATAATACGCCTCGTTTACGTCTGAAAATAGGTTGTGTGAACCCAGCCTAAGAGTTCCATTGGCAATAAATATCGATTTTAGTAGCAACAAACAAATAGCTAATCTTAGGCCTGATCACACTGAGTTTTTTTGCAGGCCAAAAAAATCTGCTTCAAAATTCCTTGACCAGCCTGCAAATTTTTCACAGTGTTTTTCGCCTATGGCCATTGAACACCGGGGGCATAAGACACTGCAAAAAACGCTTTCTCTGCCTCCTATTGATTTCAAAGGGAGGTCAAAGGCAGAACTGCGGCAAGAAAGAGCATGTCTCTTTTTTTTTAAATCAATGGGAAGCAGATTCGGACATTTTTTGGCGCTAACTCCGACGCAGCATCCGCGTCAAAATCCGCATCAAACAACTCTGTGTGAACAGGGCCTGCTAAAACCAGAAGTTTTCCATTAACAACCTGATGATCACTGATGTTAAGAACCTCAAGCCTGTCATCTGTAGTATTAGTTTATACACTAAATGCAGAATCTATGGCAAGCACTCAGTTTAGGATGGATCCTAAAGCAATGTATTCCATTGCTGTATTTGCCTGAAAAAGCCATTAATGGAGTAGGAGTAGAGTCTTAGCATAACTGATGATCCTCATCACTTAAAAATGAACACATTATTCTTATGGACTGCGGAATATATTCTGTATGGAATGAAATATGCTTTATGCTTTCCTATAAGCGCAAAGCAAAAAATTGATTACAGTTTAGTGGACAACTTACTCTCATTTTAGATTGAACACAGTAATTTCAGTAATTTCTGTTTGACACTCCATAGATATATATATATATATATATATATATATATATATATATATATATATATATATATATATATATATATATCTCTATGGAGTGTCAAACAGAAATTACTGAAATTACTGAAATTTCTTTGTTATTTTGAGTTGACCCAGACTGTTTCCTGACTTTGATTATTGATCACCGCCTTCCTTAACCAGTGTGTGTTTCCTGTATTGCATTAAATATGCCAGCCCTGACCTTGGATTGTACAACCATGCATATCATTATGGATTCTAGTACCTTCTTTAAAATACCATCTGCAAACCATCAGCTGGTACTGATGGGGACTACTCCAGGGATGCTATCTGGGAGTCCCCCAAGCAAAGTCTATACCCCGTAAGGGGCACTTTAAGGTGAGGATTGAACAATCCCTTTAGGACCTGTTATAGAGGGCAATTATCTTATTAATAAAATCTGAATATCGAGTAAAATGTAGCAGTAATTGGCCAGTGTAAACATGTGCAGCAATTGCGTGAGAAATTGCTTGTTGTCGTTGAGCCAATTTTTTATGATGACCTACTGAATAAATTATCGTTTGTGGGTGGTATATTCCCTGGAGTAAACAGGCATCTGTAGCCATTAGCAAACAAGACTGGAGTTGGGGAATTGTTGCCCGGAAAAACAAACTATCTTAAAAGTGATCACATTAATAAAAAAAAGATATGATAACTGCTGCATAGAAATGCATGTCTTTCCAACATTAACGACTCGCTATATCATCGTTTTTACAAACTTATCTTCTGTGTAAAAGAACCTACATATTTAGCCTTAAGTCAAATCTAATATTGACATAGTGGGTCAACGCTCCTGCCCCAAAGCTTGTCCATGATAAATTGCACTTCAGAATTGACTAAACATTATAGTCGGTACACTGTATTACTCAATTTGGAACTGATTTCCAAAAACAATGAATTCAAGTAGTAGTGTCAAGGGTGCCATATGTGGTTGTGACAATGTTACAGCTTCCTAGTATTTTACTGAACAATGTCAACAGACCCTTTATAAAGTGTCGAAATTTGTGAAATGACGCTCCTGCGTTGCGATTTTACACATCTTTTTTTTTTTTAAGTGTAGGTAGGAGTCTTACATTTTTTGCCAGAAACAGGAGCAAATCTCTGTGGATTCTAAACCGGTCAATGTACGGCCATGTGAATGCAGCCTTATTTACATATGGTGTAAAGAAATTTCCGTCACCCTATACTTCTATGAGTAGATCTAGGACTGATTTAGTTTACCATTAGAGATGAGCGAACCGGGACAACCGAACCCGGTTTCGGTCCGAACATCAGGAAAAGTTCGGTTCGCAGCGAATCCGAACTTCACCGGGTTCGGCCGAACCCGTTTTGACCGAACCCGGTCAAAAATATTATACAAATCGGCAGCCACTTGTCTCTATCAATCACTGATAGAGAAAAGAGGCTGCTGATTAAAAATAAAATAAAAAGCATTTCATACGTACCCGGTCGTTGTCTTGGTGACGAGTCCCTCTTCTTCCTCCAGTCCGACCTTCTTTTCTGACGCGGCAGCCTGTGATTGGCTGCAGAAGCCTCTGCAGCCTGTGATTGGTTGCAGAGGCCTCTGCAGCCTGTGATTGGCTGCAGCGGTCACATGGGCTGTAACGTCACCCAGGAATGTCGGGCCGGATGTCGAGAGGGACGCGTCACCAAGGCAACGGCCAGGAGACCGGACTGGAGGAAGCAGAAAGTTCTCGGTAAGTATGAATGTCTTTTTTTTTTACAGGTTGATGTATATTCTGATCGGAATTCACTGTCCAGGGTGCTGAAACAGTTACTGCCGATCAGTTAACTCTTTCAGCACCCTGGACAGTGACTATTTACTGACATCGCCTAGCAACGCTGCCGTAATGACGGGTGCACACATGTAGCCACCCGTCATTACGGGGCCTCATGCACACGACCGTAAAAACACCCGTTATTACGGGTCGTAATTACGACCCGAAATAGCGGGCCCATAGACTTCTGTTAGCCCCGGGTACCTTCCCGTTTTCTCACGGGAAGGTGCCCGTGCCGTTAAAAAGATAGAACATGTTCTATTTTTTTATTTTACGGGCCGTGCTCCTATACTTTATAATGGGAGCACGGCTCGGAAAAACGACCGGCTGCCCGTGGCCGGCCGTGCTCATCTCCTGAAATACTCTGTGCTGCGCTGCCTTAAACTCTGTGGACAGGTCAGGATCCTGTTTCTTTTAAATGCTGCTGGGGAACCCGCTCGATCCACTATATAAGGCTGCGCTACAGTGCAGCATTTAAAAGAAACAGGATTCTGACCTGTCCACAGAGTTTAAGGCAGCACAGAGTATTTCAGGAGATGAGAGTGCAGATTCAGTGCTGCTGTGAACTCTGCTCTTACCATTACGTAGCTCTCAGTCTGTTACCTCTCCTCCACTTCTGTCCTCAATAACACCTTCACATGATTGGCAAGTCACCGCAGCACAGAGTATTTCAGGAGATGAGCGTGCGGATCTTGTGCGGGGTGGTGACTTGCCAATCACGTGAAGGTGTTATTGAGGATAGGAGTGGAGGAGAGGTAACAGACTGAGCTACGTAATGGTAAGAGCAGAGTTCACAGCAGCACAGAGTATTTTAGGAGAGGAGCGTGCAGATTCTGTGCTGCTGTGAACTCTGCTCTTACCATTACGTAGCTCAGTCTGTTACCTCTCCTCCACTCCTGTCCTCAATAACACCTTCACATGGCAAGTCCCCACCCCACACAAGATCCGCACGCTCATCTCCTGAAATACTCTGTGCTGCTGTGAACTCTGCTCTTACCATTACGTGGTGACTTGCCAATCATGTGAAGGTGTTATTGAGGACAGGAGTGGAGGAGAGGTACAACTGAGCTACGTAATGGCAAGAGCAGAGTTCACAGCAGCACTGAATCTGCACGCTCATCTCCTGAAATACTCTGTGATGCCTTAAACTCTGTGGACAGGTCAGGATCCTGTTTCTTTTAAATGCTGCACTGTAGCGCAGCCTTATATAGTGGATCGAGCGGGTTCCCCAGCAGCATTTAAAAGAAACAGGATCCTGACCTGTCCACAGAGTTTAAGGCAGCGCAGCACAGAGTATTTCAGGAGAGGAGCGTGTGATTGGCTGCAGAGGCCGCTGCAGCCTGTGATTGGCTGCAGAGGCCGCTGCAGCCTGTGATTGGCTGCAGAGGCTGTCACGTGGGATGAAGCGTCATCCCTGGAGGCCGGCCTTCTGACGTCATCCTGACATGCGTGACCGCCACTACAGCCTGTGATTGGCTGCAGCGGCGACATGGATGAAACGTCATCGCTGGAGGCCGGACAGGAGGAATGTAAGTATGAACGTATTTATTATTATTTTTTATTACATTAAAATTGTATTTTCCGTGCGCCGAGCATGTACTGTCAAGGTTGCTGAAAGAGTTAGTGCAGCCCATTAACTCTTTCAGCACCCTGGACAGTACCATGCTCGGCGCACGGAAATTACAGGTTCGGTCAGAACTAGTTCGGTCCGAATCGAACTTTTTCGTGAAATTCGGCGAACTAGCCGAACCGAACTTTTCATAAGTTCGCTCATCTCTATTTACCATCATAATGAGATATAAGCATAATAAATGCTCCAAGTCAATCATACTGAAAGGGAGTGAAAGAAATTCTCAGGATTTGCCTTAATAAAAGTGATGTAGAAAAATAATGGTATACCCTTAACCTTCAGGGACAATCCTCTGTCATATAGTGTGGGTCTCTCCCCAAGACATTTCCAGCGCTTATCATACTGACTTCTATTTTAGTCATAATATAAAAAGAGTCTTAAAAGATAAAAGGAAAAACTGTGTTTTGCTACTATTACCCCAGGGAATGCTCTCTGTAGCAAGTAATGTTAGCGCACATCCCACTGAGGAATGTTTTTTTCCTTACATGTTAATTAGACAAACACATCCCTGATGACATGATAGCCGACGTAGATCCGTAACTTCATGGAATAAATATAAGTTAAAATAATAATAAAGAATCACTTCGCATAATTAAGACTAAGCTTCACATTCAGTAAGCAGATAAAATGACATATATTTGAATGGAGGGAGAGTTAATGCTATATCAGATACTGTAAACCACAGATAATTGTTACATGGCATTTAGCTCTGCTACATCTGTAAATGGAAGCGCACAGACACGCATCAGATCCCCACTAAGTGCAAGTATTCCCAGCTTTATAATAAAATCCTATATTTAGTAATCTCAAGGTCTAAAAAAATCGTAACAGCTCAAAAATACAGATGTAGACTTTACTTAAATAGATTTACTTGTCTGGTGCACAAATACAGATCATCTGTCCGCTTATGCATCATCTGGTTTAGGGCTTATATACATGAACGTATTATGTCTCCCATAGAAGTTAATGGGGCATTTTGGGCTATATGCTTCCGATTGCATACAAAGGCATAGAGATTTTTTCCGTCTGGTTCATATGGATTGTGACAAACAAAATCTTGGCATTCTCCATTGGTTTTCATATTAGAAATGTTTACTCCGCTAGAGTCATTGCTTTCAAGGCCTCATGCACACATCCTTCACCATTTTCACGTCCATTTAAAACGGATCCATGTGTCCGTTGTGACGTCGGTGTGGATTCCGTTATCACTCCGCGTCCGTTCCGTTGTTCCATTTTAAACAGATGTTGTGCTTCTGTTTGTCTTCCGTTTTAAACAGTCCTTTAAAATCCATCTTGTGTGCTGAATGCAGGGAACTTTGGCACCCCCTGCAGTTGCTTGGCAACAGATCCATGAAAAACGGACAGCACACGGATGCCTTCCGTGTGCCGTCCGTTTTTTGGACGGACCTATAGACTTCAATGGGCTCCACGGTCACTGAACGACGGACAAAAGTAGGACATGCACTACTTTTGACTGAACGGATGAACGGAACTGTCAAAACAACGGAAGTATGCTTTACCCCATAGAAATTAATATGTCAGGGTGCTATCAATTAAAAAAACGGATAGCACCCTGAAGAAAATAACTGAAGTGGGCATGAGGCCTAATATCTATATAATATGGTGCTGTATGGAGGCACCATACAACGGCACACATAGGCACTCAATATGTTATCGTTTATGCTGTGTACACACAACTCTGTGATGTGCATGAACTCTTAAGCAGCAAAAATCCCTGGACCTACATTGCCACTGACTTAATACTATAACAATCAATGACAAAAGCAAAACTAACAACAAAAGAGGCAAAATATCTGATTGGTGTGAACACAGCTCTCATATTACACCAGATAAAGCCTTCTCTCTCAGCTTTCCAACTGTTGTCTGGTATTGCAGCTGAGCTCAATTGAAGTGATTGGTTCTGAGATGTAATACCAAACACAAACTGTGGACAGGTGGGGCACTGTTTTTGGAAGAAAGCAGCCACGTTTTCCTAATCCTGTGAAACCCCTTTAAATGGGCTTTTTATTGCTAAAAAGGCCATTTACTTAAAAGAACTTCAAGTATTAGGCAAATGAAGCTTATATTTGAAATGATATGAAGCAAAATGTTTAATCATGTGTTACATAAGGTGCAATATCAGCATACTTATCAAACATTCCTTTTACAATTTAGTAATTTATTCTTACACCAATTAGATTTTGTTTCTACCCGGAGAATTTTTTGATAACTACAATGGAAAGGTTAGAGCAATGAGGTATTCAGCGTCTTTCAATCAATATTTTTTCTGTTTTAGACTTTCTTGGTCTCAGTTATAATAGTAGATTGACAGTTATTTGGTATAGCATCTGTCATGTCCGTGGCCGCGAGCTGTCAGCTCCAATCTCCCCCTGACAGTTGCAGCCACGAGTCGGCAAGCGCTGGCCCCAGCCTCCTCCTCAAGAGACGCCAGCGCTCGCTTCCACTCACCTCAGCCGGATCCCGTAGGGTGATGAACATCAGGCCATGAGTACCCTGGACTATAAGAGGGGTCCAGCCCCCTGCTTTGATGCCTGAGAGTTGTTGTTGTTTCCTAAGTTTGTCTATGTGATGGCCTCCTAGTGTGTTCATGTTCCCTGCATTCCGTACTATCCTGGTCGAGTACTGTGCTGAGCCAAATTCGTGCCGTGCTGTATTCCACGCCTGTCCTGCTTCACCACGCCTGACGTCTACCTGCTGCCTAGTTCCAGCCGAGCCTGCCTTGCTACTGTCCGAGCTGCCACAGGTACCCTATACGAACTATAGACATTGACCTGCGCTCTGTTGGCCAGCTGCCATACCATCAAGGCGGTACGACCAAGTGGGTCCACAGACCCTTCGTGACAGTACGCTCAGGCCATAGACTCCACAGGACCAACTCCTCCAGGCGTTGAACATTCTTGCACGTCGGCAGGAGGCACAAGCTGCCGTTCCTCCTACTACACCTCCTGGCAGTGTTGAACCTCAGACTACACCTCTTGGCAGTGTTGACCCGCGAGTTTCCTTGCCACTTCCTGACCGCTATCATGGAGATGCAAGTACCTGTCGTGGATTTCTGAATCAGTGCCAGATCCACTTCAGCCTGTATAGTAGGACATTTTCGTCTGATGGCGCAAGGGTCGCTTTCATCATCTCTCTCCTCACTGGCAAGGCTCTTGCATGGGCGAACCCTATCTTGGAGAGACAAGGACCAGAGACCCGTGACTTCCAGGCCTTCCTCCGGACTTTTCGTATGGCGTTTGAGGAGCCTGGTCGGGTCTCATCTGCAGCGGCCTCTTTGATTAACCTACTCCAAGTAGACACCTCCATGAGTGAGTACGCCATCCACTTCCGCACCCTGGCGGGAGAGCGGTTATGGAACAATGAGGCTCTGGTGGCTGCATTCTGGCATGGACTGGCTCCTAAAATTATAGACGAATTTGCCGCTCGAGATCTGCCGTCTACCCTGGATGACCTCATCCTTCTGTCTGCCCGGATTGATATACGGATCCGAGAACGCCTCCAAGAGGTTCGTTGGGAGGGAGTTCTTCCTTTTCTGGCTCCTACTTTTCAGCAACCCCTGCTGTCCTCAGATGTCGATCCTCCAAAGGAGTCTGTGATAATGGACCAGTGTAAGCTATCCACCCAGGAGAGACAACGCAGACGCACTTCTGGACTCTATCTATATTGCGGCCTCGGTGGCCATCTTGTGCGCCTGTGTTCCCAAAGATCCCAAAGCCTAGAGTTGCTTGGAGTGACAACCTTGGGTGAGAGAGGACTTCCGTCTAAATTGTCCATACCTGTGACCATAGTGTCCGGTGAGAGAACGCATCAGGTCTCTGCGTATCTGGACTGGATCCGCTGCTAATTTCATCCGTAGAGACCTGGTGGACCTTCTTCAATTACCCACCACCCCTCTGGAGAGCTCATTGACAGTTGCTTCAGTAAATGGACTACCTCTGCCAGACCCAGTTATAGCTGTGATCAAGCCGCTGAGGCTCCAAGTAGAGGCTCTTCACTCCGAACTTCTGTCGTTCTATATCCTATCCAAAGCTATTAACCCTGTGTTGCTGGGCCTGCCTTGGCTCCGACTGCATGCACCAGTCCTGGACTGGAATTCTGGGGAGGTTCTCCAGTGGGGCCCTGAGTGTCAAAGCTGTTGCCTGGTGCATATTCATTCGGTTCAGCCTTCTCTGCCTCGGTCATTGGCAGGATTGCCGAGCCATTATGCTGCATTTTCGGACGTCTTCAGCAAGAGGGAGGCGGAGACATTGCCTCCACATCGGGCGTATGACTGCCCTATCAAACTGATTCCTGGTGCATCCCTTCCCCGTGGTAGGGTATATCCTCTCTCCTTGCCAGAGACTCTGTCCATGTTCGCCTATGTGAAAGAGAACTTGGAGAAGGGCTTCATACGAAGGTCTTCCTCCCCGGCAGGAGCCGGGTTCTTCTTCGTCAAAAAGAAGGATGGTACTCTTCGCCCTTGTATCGACTACCGTGGTCTGAACCAGATCACGGTGAAGAATAAATATCCGTTGCCACTGATCTTTGAACTGTTTGATCGTATATGTGGTGCCAAGATTTTTTCTAAACTAGACCTGCGTGTGGCTTACAACCTAGTCCGGATTCGCCAGGGTGACGAATGGAAGACTGCATTTAACACCCGTGATGGACACTATGAGTATCTAGTAATGCCCCTCGGCCTGTGTAATGCTCCCGCGGTCTTCCAGGAGTTTGTTAATGACATTTTCCGTGACCTCCTCTATGTTTGTGTAGTAGTCTACCTTGATGATATCTTGATTTTTTTCTCCAGATCCTATGACGCATCAGAGACATGTCCGTCAAGTTCTGCTACGTTTAAGGGAGAATCGTTTGTACGCCAAGTTGGAGAAGTGCATGTTTGACAGAGATGCTCTACCCTTCCTGGGCTACATCGTATCGAATCGTGGCCTCGAGATGGATCCTGAGAAGGTTTAGTCTGTCCTGGAATGGCCACGCCCTCAAGGCTTGAGGGCCATACAGCGCTTTTTGGGATTCGCCAATTTTTACAGACAGTTTATTCCAAACTTCTACTCACTAACTTCTCCTATCTCTAACCTCACCTAAGAAGGGCATGAACACCAAGGTGTGGACTCGCGAGGCAGAGTCTACATTCAATAGCCTAAAGAGTGCTTTCACATCAGCTGCTATCCTCCATCATCCGGATGTCTCTCTTCAGTTCTCATTGGAGGTGGACGCATCCTCTGTCGGTGCTGGTGCACTCCTGTTCCAGAGAGGTCCCAAGGGCAAGTCAATGGTATGTGGATATTTCTCTAAGCTGTTCTCTTCCGCAGAATGCAACTACTCGATTGGGGATCGTGAGTTACTGGCCATCAAATTTGCTCTGGAAGGGTGGAGACATCTACTAGAGGGCGTAGCTCATCCGATCCTAATTTTAACAGACCACAAGAATCTGACCTACCTTCAGATAGCCCAATGGCTGAACCCTCATCAGGCCAGGTGGTCACTGTTCTTTACCAGGTTCCAGTTTGAACTCCAATATCGCCGGGCCGATAAGAATGTGAGGGCCAATGCCTTGTCCAGGTCTTTCAAGACGGAAGACACCATGGAGATTCCAAAGAGCATTATTTGGGCACATTCCTCCTGGGAGGACTTTTGTGCGCCTGGCTGATCGAGGAAGAATCCTCCGCTCGGGACACTCCTCTAGACTGGCAGGTCACGCGGGGGTCCCTAAGACCCAGGATCTAATTGCTCATCATTTCTGGTGGCCCACGCTGCCCAAGTACATTATGGACTTTGTTTCTTCCTGTTCTGTATGTGCAGCCAACAAGGTCGCTCACTCCAGACCTGCTGGTCTGCTCCAGCCATTGCCTGTGCCCAATGCTCCCTGGCAGCATATAGCTATGGACTTTATTATGGACCTGCCTCTCTCTGCCAGATGCAGTACTGTCTGGGTGGTGGTGGATCGGTTTTCGAAGATGGCCCACTTCGTTCCTCTGACCGGTCTTCCTTCTGCTCCTCAGCTGGCCAAACTATTCATCCAACACATCTTCCGCCTGCACGGCTTGCCACAGCATATTGTGTCTAATCGGGGGGGTTCAGTTCACCTCGAAGTTCTGGAGAGCCCTCTGCGGACTCCTCGGTGTGGATTTTGACTTTGCCTCAGCCTACTATCCTTAGTCCAATGGTCAGGTCGAGAGGATCAATCAGATCTTGGAGAACTACCTACGCCACTTCATCTCCAAGCAGCATGATGACTGGGTGCAGCTGCTTCCGTGGGCTGAGTTCTCATATAATAATCACACCAGCGAGTCCACAAGGAATACACCGTTCATCATTGTCTACGGCCAACACCCACAGATTCCTCTCCCGGTTCCCGATACTTCCGAGGTACCAGCAGCTGACTCCGCTTTTAGAGACTTCCTGCAGATCTGGCAGCAGACTCGATCCTCCATTCTAGTGGCAGTCGACCGCATGAAACGGAAGGCTGACACAAAGAGAAGTGAACCTCCTCAATTTCTCCCTGGCACGAAGGTCTGGCTGTCTTCTAGGAATATCCGACTGAGGGTCCATCATGCAAATTTGCTCCCAGGTTCCTCGGACCCTTCGAGATCCTACAGCAGATCAACCCTGTCGCCTACAAACTTCGGCTGCCTCCTACCCTCAAGATCCCCAACTCCTCCATGTGTCCCTCCTGAAGCCGGTGGTTCTGAACCGCTATTCCAAAACTCTTAGCCCTGCGGTTGCCTCCATCGGCCCTTTAGACACCTTTGAGGTTAAGGAGATCTTGGACACCAAAAAAGTGAGAGGAAAGACTTTTTATTTGTTGGATTGGAGGGGGTTTGGTCCTGAAGAGAGGTCCTGGGAGCCAGAGGAGAACCTCAATGCTCCTACTCTTCTGAAAAAGTTTCTCTCTCGCTCCGGTCCCAAGAAAAGGGGGCGTAAGTGGGGATACTGTCATATCCGTGGCTGTGGGCGGTCAGCTCCAATCTCCCCCTGACAGCCGCAGCCACGAGTCGGCAAGCGCTGGCCCCAGCCTCCTCCTCAGGAGACGCCAGCGCTCGCTTCCACTCACCTCATCCGTATCCCGTAGGGTGCAGCGCGCGCACCAGACTTTGATGAACATCAGGCCGTGAGTATCCTGGACTATAAGAGGGGTCCAGCCCCCTGCTTTGATGCCTGAGCGTTGTTGTTGTTTCCTAAGTTTGTCTATGTGATGGCCTCTTAGTGTGTTCCTGTTCCCTGCATTCCGTACTATCCTGGTCGAGTACTGTGCTGAGCCAACGTCGTGCCTTGCTGTATACCACGCCTGTCCTGCTTCACCACGCCTGACGTCTGCCTGCTGCCTAGTTCCAGCCGAGCCTGCCTTGCTACTGTCCGAGCTACCACATGTACCCTATACGAACTATAGACATTGTTGCGCGCCCTGTTGGCCAGCTGCCATACCGTCAAGGCGGTACGGCCCAGTGGGTCCACAGACCCTTCATGACAGCATCCCAATAAGGCTTCAAAAATATCACATAACATGTGGAATGTATAGTTACCATACCTGGTAAACTCCTTTTCAATGTTGCTGCCGTGGTTCCTCCCAGGGGTCAGTCCTCTCTTTATGTATGTAAAATGGCCACCATCTTCTCAGACTAACCTATGCACAGTTTGTTCAGTGGTCTGAGACACACCCTCTGTGAAACGGAGGGATGTTTTCAGGCATACTGCTAGGAAATGCCTTAACATTCTGATTGGTGGGGTACGACATCTGGGACCCTCATTGACCCCAAAATCAAAAGGATGAAGTCTCCTACACAGGGTGCTTCTGGAACTGAAACACAGCTCTATTTAAGTGAATTGGGTTGCGCTGTATGTCCCTGCACAGTGGGTGACCGTGAGTGTCTCCGTGCAGGAAAAAATTCTGAAATAACCCCAGCGCTATGGCCCCTTAATTCCGAAGATAGCAGTCAGATCCCTACTGATGAGAAAATTATAGCTTATCCCAGTGTTATGCCACCCCTTTCTTTAGTAGGAAAAACCCTTTAAAATAGATAGATAGATAGATAGATAGAATAGATGTGTAGCAGGGCTAAGTTTAGCAGATGTAGCAGAGCTATTTTTACCATTTAGTATAACCCAAAGTTTGTATGTAATTACATTAATTCAATTTATGTTTCTTACATCCTCTATACATTGAAAACATAAAATTGTGTTGTGGCTTCCGTTTAACCCCTTAGTGACAAGCCTATTTTAGACTTTAATGACCAAGTCATTTTTTAAGTTTTTCCATCGTCTCATTCAAAGAGCTATAACTTTTTTTTATTTTTGCGTCGACATAGCTGTATGAGGTCTTGTTTTTTGCGGGACAAGTTGTAATTTTTATTAGCACCATTTTGGGGTACATAGAATTTATTGATTAACTTTTATTAACTTTTTTTAGGGGGGGAATATAAAAAAAACTGCAATTTCGCCACACTTTTTTGCGTCCTAAATTTACGCCGTTTACCGTGTGGTATAAATAACATGATAACTTTATTCAGCGGGTTGTTGCAATTGCAGCAATACCAAATTTATATCGATTTTGTATGTTTTACTACTTTTACACAGTGAAAACACTTCTTTCTAAATTATTGTTTTTTGCGTCTCCATATTTGAAGAGCCGTAACGTTTTGATTTTTTCGCCGATGCAGTTGTATGAGGGCTTTTTTTTGCGGGAGGACTTGTCGTTTTTATCGGCACCATTTTCGAATATTTGCGACTTTTTGATCACTTTTTATCACATTTTTTTTAAGACTGGATTCAAAGAAAACAGCAATTTTTGCATGTTTTTTTATTTTATTTTTTACGACGTTCACCGTGCAGGTTAAATGATGTAATAAGTTTATAGTTGGGGTCGTTATGGACGCGGTGATACCAAATATGTGTAACTTTTTTTACTTTATTTTGGTTTTTAATAATAAAGCAGTTTGTAAGGGGACTTTTTTTTAACTTTTTTACTAGTCCCACTAGGGGACTTCACTATGCGATTATCTGATCACATTTATAATACACTGCAATACTTCTGTATTGCAATGTATTATGCCTGTCTGTGTAAAATGGACAGACATCTGCTAGGTCATGCCAGAAGACAGACATTGTATTGCAATGTATTATGCCTGTCTGTGTAAAATGGACAGACATCTGCCGGCTGCCATAGAAGACAGACACTCGGCAATCTTATCGCCGGGTGTCGGTGGAATGAGAGGGAGCTCCCTCCCTCTCTCCAAAACAACTCAGATGCGGCGCTCGCTATTGAGCGCCGCATCTGAGGGGTTAAATGAGTGAGATCGATACTAATATCGATCTCACCCGTTCGAGCAGGGATGCCCCCATCCCTCAGCTACCTCTGTTTATTTATTGGCCATTGCCATTGCCAGGCTATTGCATCGGAATAAAGCCCATTAGTGGCCGCCGTAAAATCACTCTGGGGCGGTCACTAACGGGTTAATACAAAAGCCACGACACTGTGTCAGATTCGCCATACAACCGATGCCAACCCTACCTGACTGACCACATTGACTTATAATGTGGTCTGTTAGGTACTCTTAAGGTTTCTGTTGTTTTGACAGGAAGAATAGTGCTGCATGTAAGCGCTATTCTTGCTGTCAAATCTGAAAGGTGTTGCAATGGAAGTGTTCTGCATAATCGTCGGATTCCACATTGAAAAGCCTTCAGATTTGCACACACGGATTAGTCCCATTAATTTGTGTGCAGCTCTTTGGGTATATTTGAGTAATTCATGGATTTCTGACAAGGGGTTTCCCTTGAAATCCGCGTTGGATTTTTTTGCCTCGAAATCCGTCATCTGAACATAGAATTAGTCTTGTTAATGAGATGACAAAATTGCTTTCTTAACTATAGCAAACCTGATTGGGCAATACAATTCAGATTTTTTATAGTGAGTTTAGCTTAATGTCCTGGATAAATTACCCAAGATATGAAAAAATAAACCGTTTAGGCTGACCAGTTAGGCATCATTTAGATTATCTTAATATTTACTGCCAAGTGGTAATTTCAACAAGATTTTGTTGAAGAGAACCTGTCACCAGCATTTCACCTATTGAGCTCTCCTCACCCCTCGCTGGCCGCAGCTGTCAAAAGTTCATTGGCGTTATACCCTCTCCTAAACTCCTCCTATTGTAGATAACGGTCTGCAAACATTTTGTGCCTTTTATGGTAATAATCCATCAGCCCCGTTCATTCCTATTCTTATGCCCACCCACCCCTGAAAACTGGCCCACCCTGAATGTTGTGAATCAAAAGTAAGCTATCAACCAAAATTAAGGAGGCGGGGTTAACTCGGAAAGGCTTGAGGAATGAAGATATTACTGTTTTATGCTTATTAGCATACAGTGTGGGAACACTAAAAAACTGAATACTAAAAGGTACACAGAAGATAATTATAGGTTACATAAAAATTATTTTTCACCCACAAAGGTTTTCCTGCTTTGCTCTGACGTGATTGGATCACGTTCTTGGCACTAAATTTATATTTAGGACTTCACTACATCTGAATGGTGTCTTGGCTAGACATCCAATCCAATGCTAAATCTAGTAAATAATCCAGTCTTATTTGGGGGGAAAAAAATTGCCTAAATTCATAGCAAATAATACACAGAGGTTGCGTCTCGAAAATAAACCAACTCTAATCTATGTTCACACTGAGTATTTTGGGGGAGGAATATCTGCCTCAAAGCTCCAAACGGAATTTTGAGACAGATATTCCTCCCCCAAAATACTCCGTGTGAATAGCAATGATCGCGCCGTTTTTCGCCCGCGGCCATTGAGCGCCGCGGGCAGAAAACACGCTTTCTCCTGCCTCCCATTGAAGTCAATGGGAGGTCGGAGGCGGAAGCGCCCGAAGATAGGGCATGTCGCTTCTTTTTCCCGCGAGGCAGTTTTACTGCTCGCGGGAAAAAGACGCCGACGCCTCCCATTGAAATCAATGGGAGGCGTTCTCGGGCCGTTTCTGCCGAGTTTTGCGACGCGGTTTCCGCGTCAAAAAACTCGGCAAAAGACCCCGTGTGAACATAGCCTAAAATGGAGCAGTTGCCAATAGTCAGGACTGTATTTACCATTATGCACAAGAGGCTTACTGGAAAAGGATATATTTCACAAGAAGCCATTTAAAGAGGCTCTGTCACCAGATTTTGCAACCCCTATCTGCTATTGCAGCAGATAGGCGCTGCAATGTAGATTACAGTAACGTTTTTATTTTTAAAAAACGAGCATTTTTGGCCAAGTTATGACCATTTTTGTATTTATGCAAATGAGGCTTGCAAAAGTACAACTGGGCGTGTATTATGTGCGTACATCGGGGCGTTTTTACTTCTTTTACTAGCTGGGCGTTCTGACGAGAAGTATCATCCACTTCTCTTCAGAACGCCCAGCTTCTGGCAGTGCAGACAGCGTGTTCTCGAGAGATCACGCTGTGACGTTACTCACAGGTCCTGCATCGTGTCGGACGAGCGAGGACACATCGGCACCAGAGGCTACAGATGATTCTGCAGCAGCATCGGCGTTTGCAGGTAAGTCGATGTAGCTACTTACCTGCAAACGCTGATGCTGCTGCAGACTCAACTGTAGCCTCTGGTGCCGATGTGTCCTCGCTCGTCTGACACGATGCAGGACCTGGGGAAGTGACGTCACAGCGTGATCTCCCAGAAGCTGGGCGTTCTGAAGAGAAGTGGGTGATACATTTCGTCAGAACGCCCAGCTAGTAAAAGTAGTAAAAACGCCCCGATGTACGCACATAATACACGCCCAGTTGTACTTTTACTTTTAAACACGCCCACTTGGACTTTTGCAAGCCTCATTTGCATAAATACAAAAATGGTCATAACTTGGCCAAAAATGCTCGTTTTTTAAAAATTAAAACGTTACTGTAATCTACATTGCAGCGCCTATCTGCTGCAATAGCAGATAGGGGTTGCAAAATCTGGTGACAGAGCCTCTTTAAACCTATCAGAATGTTTTAGTGTGGGAAATCAAAGGACCCGGTGGAATTCTACACAAACATTGTTAGAATGTGTAAACTCCATACATTTGGTTTTGGGAACCTAGTGCTGCAAGGTGATAGTTCTTACCACTGAGCCATCATGATGTTACATGTAATCTAGCTCTGTGTTGTCAGCAAAGTTAGAAGAGTATATAGCTGTACTGGTAAATGTAGTACCCATGGAGGTCTGGCACTGACCCTGTTACATTTACACTAGTTGATCAGATTCTCGCTGAAGAGCATTTTCTGCTTATAGGGTCCTCAGATGTAAATACTATTACAGTCCATAGTAACTAATAAGTGAACGGCTTTCAATTTTCTGAGGCACATGACATGATTTGTTGCTATAAGCAACTGCTTTAGGTTTTTAGAGCACTAGACTTCAAATGTCTCCCAACATTTTTTTATTTGTTTAGACTGCATTCACTTTCAATCTGTCTGTATTGCAACAAACAAGCATATGTACAAAATACGGGGCTGTAAAGTTGCCTGAAGGGCATCACTTCAACAACAAAGAAGGTTTGAAAAAAAAAAACTCTGCTAGAAATTCATTAAAACACAATGTAACGTTAGTTCTGAATCGCAAAACATCTGCCGTCATCACTAACCACAATGACGTACAATACAAGTTCTTTTATTTGCCTTCATAACAGAGGAACAGAAGCAAAGAGCAATTATATAGTTCTTAAATAGGTATAAAGTGTAGCATCAACAGGTCGACAACTGTCATCTGACATGAATTATACAAGAGGCTTTTGTTAACCCTGTGTAATGTTTTGTATAGAAATCAGCACAAAGAAAATAGACAAGTGGATCTTCACAGAACATTGCTAAATACTAAACCCCAAAAGACTCGGCAAAGAATATGAAACACTGTTCATTTTTTCATAATTTTATTTTAATATGAAGCAGCATTTAAATAAGTAAGCACACTGAGATTGTATGGAAGAGATTTTTTATATATCAATAGGCCAATGTGGAAATTTATCAATGACACCATCTGGAAACAAAGTACTTTGAGGAAACCATGATAAATTGTGGTTATGAAAGCAATTAATCACTTTTAATGAAATCCATGTGCTCATTTATCTGCACTTATATATAGTTTGGGCAATGTAATGAAACAGTCATTTACTAAAGTGTGAATACAAAGCAAAAGACAGAGTATACAATTGTGTACAGTAGAACATATCATAGTCTACTGTATTATATATGCACACATATCAAAATAAACACTGAAAAACACAGACAAACATTTTTATCATTATTATAAATCCAGACATTTTTGTTAATGTTGGATATAAAATGTAATTTGAAGCAAATTGAGGGGAACACTGCGGTCCAAGGCTACACCTGCAAAAATACTAAGCAGGGGAAGCAGATGCCTAGGGCTCAAATCCCCCCCCTGCTTTGGGTGGAGGGGGCACATAAAATTGCTCCCAAAGTTAAAATTAGCACTTATGCAGAACTGCTGCCAATCACATAGAAAGGTGCAGCTGTCAAAAGACAGGGCTGAGTGCTGCCACTTGACAGCAGACCGATTCTTTCTGTCCTAAATTAATCAGAATGACCAATGTAAGAAGTTTTATGTACGCACCCTCTGACTGCTTTGTAGCGTTCTGCCTGTCCGTTACAGAGAACAGCACAAGAGTCTGGAGCAGGTAAGAGAACACTGAGGCTAGCACTCTTGGGAAATCATAGCTGGTACTCATTAGGGCATTTTGTGGGCATAGTGGCACAGTTGAACTATGGCATGATATTGTTATGGGGCACTTTGGCATGGAACTCTTATTGGGGCTCTGTAGCACATCATAGACATGACAACAATATATTGGCCTTGTTGCTGGTACTGCTATGGGTGTATTGCAGCAAACACTCCTTGCCGACACTGTTTCCGGCATTACTATTGTAGCATTTTGACTTGCATTTTTTGGGGGGAATTGTGGCTAGCACTGCTATGGGGCACAGGTTAATGGGTAGATGGTGATTACCACTTCTTGTGACCATTATGGCTGACACACTAATGCTTTTATAGTGGGTTCTCTAGCAGGCATCTTTATGGAGGCACTGTGACTGACATTCTAATAGGGGGTCTGTGACTGACACTTTTTGGCTGTACCCTTATGGGGGCAGCTGTTGCACCTTTTATGGGGACACTCTGTCAGGCACCCTTATAGAAGCACTTTCGCTTAAACTCAAATGGGGTCAGTGAATAACACTGGGGGCACTATGAGGGAATGTATTTTTCACGCTTTGCTTTGAATTTCAAAAATTCCTGTCCTACCCCTGGTTTAAGGTACTTTTATTTGCACATGAAAGTGCTGGGAATACAGTACAGTATGTTGAACTCTTTCACTTTTCTGAAGGTATTATAATATTGGACCAGTAAGCCCACTAAGACCAGCTTGAAGTGTCTGTTTTTTTTACCTCAATTATTTCTTCAGGATTGTATTACATGTCTACTTGTTGAGAGGTGCACATTTGGTTGTTTTCTAAGTGCTGACAAAATAATAAATTTACTATTCAATTCAACAGTATACAGTACAATGGGAACATGGCTGACTGTCTCGGCAAATAATTTCCATTCTATGTAGATACAGAGAGATGCAGATGCATAACGGAGATGACAGGTTCCCTTTAAGTGAGAAGTTTCTCATTCTAATTATCTATTCTGGTCTGCTCCACATTCCTGAAGGCAAAGTTCACAAAGTCAAGCTTTTGATGCAAAAAAAGAGAAGCCTAATTCACATGACCGCGTTCGGTCCGTGATATAGGGACCGCATGTCGGCCGCATTTCACGGACCGAACACAGTGCAGGGAGCCGGGCTCCTGGCATCATAGTTATGTACAACGCTAGGAGTCCCTGCCTCCCCGTGGAACTACTGTCCCGTGCTGAAAACATGATTAAAAGTACGGGACAGTCCTGCAGCGAGGCAGCGACTCCTGGCATCGTACATAACTATGATGCTAGTAGTGTTCCTCCCTGCACTGTGTTCGGTCCGGGAAATGCGGCCGACATGCAGTCCGTATTTCGCGGATCGCACACGGTCGTGTGAATTAGGCCTAAGGCCTCATGCACACGACCGTAGCTGTGTGCGCGGACTGTGATTGCGGTACGGACGGCGCTGGAGTGCCACACATTGATTTCAATGAGCCTGGACAGCAAATGCGGCCCGTAATATGACATGTCCTATCTTTTTTGCGGTCCAGGCTCCCAGCCAGTGCACGGACCGTGGAAACCATGGTCGTGTGCATGGGCCCATATCAATGAATGGGTCCTCAATTCACCTGCAGATTTTCTGGTGAATTGCGAATGCAAAAGCACGTTCGTGTGCATGAGGCCTAAGTCTCTCATTTACACACCTCTTGCCCTTAGCTTTGACTAAAAATGCATAAAAATTGCACCAATCTGCCTTGTCTGAATTGCTAAGCAGTGCTCCGCATCTGATCTGTGCTAGTCACTATCTTGCAACAGGTATAGGAATAAGTGGAAGATACTGGATCTTCCACACCTTAATTTACATAAGATGCCCCCTGGGTCCCCATGGCAAGAGGAGTAGGTTAGGATATCTAAAACATGGTTACCAAAAGGGACTGTGTTAGAAAGAGACAAAGATAGCGCTGGCAACAGAAGGTTTAGACCACTGCCACAGTTGCTGTTGAAGTAGGGAGTAAGTATGTTCTAATTAGGAATTTTAGATATGTAGCCTGCAAAATATCCAAAGCTGAGTTGTTCCTCTCATTTGTGTATTAATGCACATAATGATATTGTTTTTGTCTTAATTATTACGCCTACATGATACAATACTTTATTTCCCACATCCGAATTGCTTCTCTTCCATATGCTGCTCAGAACTAAGAATAATTTTCTAATGCTTATAAAAGTCCATTATTCGGAATTGCTTTGAATTTTTGTAGTATTCAGCTTTTCAGATTAAAGCTGTTCTGACATACACTAATTCTAAGATAAGCGTACTGAAATGTTAATCTTTTCTATAATTATCCTTTTCTTATACTCTCCACGGTAGTTAATGCTACAAATCCCAATGTATTTATAGGGTGTATGAGAGCTGCATACAGTTTACATTTAGTACATGCTTGATCATATATATATATATATATATATATATATATATCTTAGAGAATCCCATTGCAGCTCTCATGTGGGCCTTTAATAAGAACCCAAATGTTTTGATTTGATATACATTATATGATACTGTTCCATTGTTTAAACAGTGGTGAGGCCGCAATTTGAGAAAAATATTGCCATTTGTGAGATATTACAGTTCTTGTTTTTATAGCAGAAATAGAGACCAATATTTTCAAAAATGCCATAACAACAATCACTATTTAAGGTAACACAAGATGCAGGTAGAATGGACATAATTGATGGATCAGCAATAGTGTATCTGATGATGACTTCAGAAATATACTAATGGCCTGTTCACATCTGCGTTAGAGGCTTCCATCGAAGATCCAGCTGAAAATACTGGAAACAATAGCGCAGCATGCTATGCTATTGTTTCCGGTAAAAGACTCAATTGGGGTTGTCGGGTGTCCGTCGTACAACGCAAACAGCCCTTCCATTATTTTCGTTATTTTACTTCTTTGACAGAGCAGAACAACGGAAAGGCCAACACAAGTGTGAACATGCCCTAATACCTTTGTAAAATAAACATTTGTCTTTGTGTTTTAAACATTACACGTCATATGACTGTAGGTCCGATCTCTAGTTCATGGTGAGTTAACAGACCCAGGTGTATTTCCAGCCCTTTCATGTTAGTACAAAGAGAATATTTTTGTTAAATTCTGCTGATTCTAAAGAGAGAACTGATACTCTCACTTCTTGGCAGCCTTTGTGACAACACTACCTGACGGTGGTAAAAAGAGAATAACTGTTAAAGTGTAGTGTAAATATGTCATATTTTTAGAATTAGTTTTAGTCTAATTCTTACGAAGAAAATTAAATCATGTTAATGCTATCACAAGGGGATACAGTCACTAAATCTGTGTAGTTTATAGGCATCAGCAGTCCACTGGAAAGAGAGCTTTGCACCAACTACTTGCTCTAACTAATAAACTACTATATGCCCTAGTAATTGTTGTGTAAAGCAGACAATCCATTTAACCCCTTCCTGCAAATGGACATACTATTAAGTCCTAATTGTGATTATTTAACCACAATAGGACGTAATAATACATACTGATGATCTTGCAGGCACAGAAGTTGTACCCGCGGAGCCTGTCGGTTACGGACAGCTGAGCTCCCACTGAAAGGGCCAGGATCAAATAAGCTACCGCTCTCGACCGTTTAACCCCTTAGATGCCATGGGCAGTAGCAACTGTGGCCTCTAAGGAGTTTGACGAAGGAAGAGTGCCCCCTCTGTGAGCCCATCGGCACCCACAAAAAGTTATGGCTCTCAAAATGTGGCATTACAAAAATATTTTTGGGTTAAATAGTAACTTTTTGTTCAATGACTGGCAGCAGTATAAAATAGGAGAACCCAAATCTCCCAGGGTCTTTATAGGCAATAATCTATAACAAAACTATAATAAATACGAGACAACTGTGTTTGGATAAAGTGGGGGTAGGCCACAGCTTTTTTAAACAATAAATAAATGTGGAGAACCTTGCCAATTGGTATTTGGACCTCTTCGATTCCATCTGGTCTGGAAAGGGACAAGGTCCTGCCATGCGCCCGCCAAAGCTGTGACACCTAAAGCAAACACAATAAAATAAGAATAAGAATAACAACACCAGACTGGTAACAAAGGCCAAAGACAGAAAAAATTGGGTGGGACGGTGGGAAACGTCTTCACAGGGGTCTGTATAGGTGTCCAAAGCGGCAGGGACACACACACAGCAAACTTTTATTACATGTAGGTGGACGCCCACCTAATATATACAGCCAATAAAATAGCAAGCCAAGGGAGGGGGGCCTCCCATGCAAACTAACATAACACTGCCAATCAACAGCTCCATGTCTTATGCACCCAAGGAGCAGGGAAAGAAGCAGGGGTGGACTCACCCGAGGGCCCAAAGTACTGTGTTGGACCCAAAGGTCAGAAAGTGCAACACAGATTAATATTTAGTTGCAGACATAATACTGACAGGGTAGCATAGTGTGAGGAAGGTCGGCTTTCCTATTATTCCAAACAGCACAAAAACATATTGTGTCAAAGAATACAGCAGATAGTTAGTGCGCTGTATTCATGAGTAGCATGAGTAGGGCACTCTCTCCGTCGCTCCCTGCTTCCTCTCACCCCTCAGCACTAATTGATGGCTGGCTGCTAGGTATGCAGATACACAGCAGCCTGTCAATAACTGCTGATACGGAAAGCACTCCCATCATGATTACAGCAATTTTAAATGGCAACCATAAAGCATTTAATAGTATGTATGAAAGCACGAGCAATAGTTCACGAGAAACAGTTGTGTGTTTTTTTCTATAGCTGTATACCAAAATTCCAGTGGACCCTCATATGTTGCAGCATATCATAATTGGAAATAATTTAATGTGTAGTCCCATACTTAAATATATGTGTAGTACTGGCTGCCTAATGTTGTCCAATAAGTTAAAGGGTTTTTCCCATCAGGGACATTTATGACATATTCACAGGATATGTCATAAATGTTAGATAGATGTGGGTCCCATCTCTAGGACCCGTACCTATCTCTAGAACAGGCCCCCTAGTGGTATGCTTTTTCCGTAACTGGCATTCACTTCTATGGGACTTACTGAAACAGCGTAGCTCAGCAAGCTATGCAGTTTTTATCTAACATGGTTGGAAATCACACGCTTCAGCGGGAACACAGAGTGATAGAACAGGGTTTAGTGGGCCCCGTTCTAGAGATAGCTGCAGGTCCCAGAGGTGGGACTTGCATCCATCTGACATTTATGACATATCCTGTGAATATATCATAAATGTCCCTGATGGTAAAACCACTTTAACCTGTTGCGTACCTTCTCCGCAATAGTACGGCGCACGCCGCTCATTGCAGCGGACCTTCGCCGTACTATTGCGGTGAAGGAATAAACTGTTACTATGTGAAATCACATAGCGATATAACAGCGGCAGCAGCTGTCATTGACAGCTAACCGTCTCTTCTACTGGCCTGGGGACCAATTAGCAGGCCCCCATGCCGGCGATTGCTGTGATTGGTCAGTCTTCAGAGACTGACCAATCACAGCCGTCTGTGACGTCGCCTACAGGAAAAAGCTCCTGTCACTTTCTCTGATCTCCTCATTTCTGTGAGATCCGTGAGGAGATCAGAGAAAGCCATGTAAAACAAAAAAAAAAAACACTATTTTTATTAACCCTTCCCGAAAATGGGCGTATAGTAACGCCCTGAGGATGAAGCGGGCACAGGAGATGTGCGTGCTCCATCTTCATCGGGTGTCGACTGTAATATACAGCCGACATCCCACTGCAACAACAGCGATCACTGTTCTCTCCGATCGCTGTAGTTTAACCCCTTAAATGCCGCTGTGAATAGCGACAGCGGCATTTAAGTGATTGATACAGAGGGAGGGGGCTCCCTCTGCACCCCATTGCCCCCCCGCAAAAAATCGCGGGGTTCTGATGGTTGCATTGGCAACCAGGAAGCCTAGCAACAGCTTCCTGGTTGCCAGGTACGGGAGCCTATTAGGTCCTGCCCAAGGCAGGATGTAATAGGCTCAACTGTCAGTTGTAAAGTGACAGTTACAATACACTGCACTACACAAGTACATACAGAAGTAGTGCAGTGTATTGTACAGGGGATCAGAAGATCGGATCTTCCAGTCTCCTAGTAAGTGTAAAATAAAAAATGAAAAAAAAAAAGTATAAAATAAATACATAAATAAAAGTATTACGTAATAAAAACAATAATCGCCCTGTTTCCCTGATCAAGCCCTTTATAATTAGAAAAAAATGGAAAAAAAACTAGACATAATAGGTATCGCCGCGTTCGTATCGGCCTGACCTAAAAAAAATCATATTATTTATCCCGCACGGTGAACACCGTAAAAAAAATACAATAAAAAACAATGGCAGAATTTTCTTTTTTGGTCACGTTGTTTCCAAAAAAATTGAATAAAAAGTGATCAAAAAGTCATGCGCAGCCAAACATGGTACAAATAAAAACTACAGTGTGTCACGCAAAAAACAAGCCCTCACAAAGCTCCGTCGACAAAAAAATTAAAAAGTTATGGCTCTCTGGACATGGTGACACTAAAACATTTTGTTTAGAAAAAAGTGTTTTTATTTTGTAAAAGTAGTAAAACATATAAAAACTATATAAATTTGGTATTGCCATAATCGTATCAAACCGCAGAATAAAGTAAACATGTTGTTTATACTGCACAGTGAACGCCAGTAAAAAATTATAAAAAAAAACAGTGAAAGAATTTCTGTTTTTTGGTCTCCTCACCTCACAAAAAATGGAATAAAAACGGATCAAATTATCGCATGTACCCCAAAATGATACTAATAAAAACTACAGCTCGTCCCATGAAAATCAAGCACTCACACAGCTCGTCAACGGAAAAATAAAAAGTTATGACTCTTGGAACGCAATAATGCAAAACGACGGCCCAGACTAATTTATATGTACAGCAGTTCTTCACCTAAAACCCCACATCATCATTTGCAGCCCCCACTGGTAGACCCTGTAAATGAGCGGAAACTATGACATTTTGGGGTCTGTGCTACATATGGGGCTAGTGAAGAAGTCAAAGATTAGGCAATGCTGGAGTGCGGATGTTTTGTACAACACCACGGACACCCTTTAGAAGTGCGACTCCTGCACCCAATAATCCGGCCTGCGCATAAAGGATTGGTTCAAAGCGTACGTCACTATCCATGGATAATTTATTTTATTATTCATTCTCCCCATTATTACATCATCCTATTATGACCTGTTGCACGCCGCCCAGCTTACATATACCCTGATGTACTCCACATAGCTTACATATACCCTGATGTACTCCGCCCAGTTTACATATATCCTGATGTACTCCGCCCAGCTTACATATACCCTGATGTACTCCGCACAGCTTACATATATCCTGATGTACTCCGCCCATCTAACATATACCCTGATGAACTCCGCCCAGCTTACATATACCCTGATGTACTCCGCACAGCTTACATATACCCTGATACACTCCACCCAGCTAACATATACCCTGATGTACTCCGCCCAGCTTACATATGCCCCCACATTATAAACTGAAACACCAGTAAAACACTAAACAAAACTACTACCAAGCAAAATCTGCGCTCCAATAGCCAAATGGCGCTCCTTCTGGGCCTGGCAGTGTGCCCAAACAGCAGTTTAAGACCACATATGGGATATTACCGTACTCTGGAGAACCGCTTAACAATTAATGGGGCGTATGTCTCTAGTGGTACAAGCTGGGCCCAACACATTGGGCACTGAAATAGCATATCTGTGGAAAATGGCAATTTTCAATCTGCAACATCCACTGTGCACTAATTTCTGCAAAACCTTTGGGGGTCAAAATGCTCACTAGATGAATTCCTTGAGTGGTGTAGTTTCCTAAATGGGGTCACTTCTCGGGAGTTTTCACTGTACTGGTACCTCAGCGCAATGCAACATGGCCAGGGGCGTAACTAGGAAAGACTGGGCCCCATAGCAAACTTTTGACTGGGGCCCCCCCTCCCCTGGGTGTCACACAACCCCCCCCCCCCTTGTAGATAGTGCCTTTTTTACAGCCCCCCCTGTAGATAACGCCATCCATACAGCCCCCCCTTCTGTAGATAGCGCCATACATCCCCCTTTAGAGTACGCCATACAGCCCCCTGTAGATAACGCCATACAGCCCCCCTGTAGATAACGCCATACAGCCCCCCTGCAGAGAACGCCATACAGCCCCCCCTGTAGATAACGCCATACAGCCCCCCCTGTAGGGAACGCCATACAGCTCCCCCCCTGTAGGGAATGCCATACAGCCACCCCCCCCCCTGTAGGGAACGCCATACAGCGTCCCCCCTCCCAAAAAAATGTGACCTACAGTGTGTCCTACAAAATACATGTATCCCCTCTCCACAGGATCTCCACAGGATAAGGGATACATGTGTGATCGCTGGCAGCGATAGGGAGAACGGGGGACTGAAAGTCCCCTGAACTTCTCCATGACAAACCTCTGACTTCCGGCGTCTGCGCAGCTCAATAAAAATTAAAGGAGCGCTGGTCACGCATGCGCACAAGCACGACCGGCGCTCCATTCATTTCTACGGAGCTGCCGACACAGACCCCGGAAGTCCGAGGTTTGTGATGGAGAACTTCAGGGGACTTTCAGTCCCCCGTTCTCCCTATCAATGCAATGAAATAGCATATCTGTGGAAAATGGCAATTTTCAATCTGCAACATCCACTGTGCACTAATTTCTGCAAAACCTTTGGGGGTCAAAATGCTCACTAGATGAATTCCTTGAGTGGTGTAGTTTCCTAAATGGGGTCACTTCTCGGGAGTTTTCACTGTACTGGTACCTCAGCGCAATGCAACATGGCCAGGGGCGTAACTAGGAAAGACTGGGCCCCATAGCAAACTTTTGACTGGGGCCCCCCCTCCCCTGGGTGTCACACAACCCCCCCCCCCCTTGTAGATAGTGCCTTTTTTACAGCCCCCCCTGTAGATAACGCCATCCATACAGCCCCCCCCTCTGTAGATAGCGCCATACATCCCCCTGTAGAGTACGCCATACAGCCCCCTGTAGATAACGCCATACAGCCCCCCTGTAGATAACGCCATACAGCCCCCCTGCAGAGAACGCCATACAGCCCCCCCTGTAGATAACGCCATACAGCCCCCCCTGTAGGGAACGCCATACAGCTCCCCCCCTGTAGGGAATGCCATACAGCCACCCCCCCCCCTGTAGGGAACGCCATACAGCGTCCCCCCTCCCAAAAAAATGTGACCTACAGTGTGTCCTACAAAATACATGTATCCCCTCTCCACAGGATCTCCACAGGATAAGGGATACATGTGTGATCGCTGGCAGCGATAGGGAGAACGGGGGACTGAAAGTCCCCTGAACTTCTCCATGACAAACCTCTGACTTCCGGCGTCTGCGCAGCTCAATAAAAATTAAAGGAGCGCTGGTCACGCATGCGCACAAGCACGACCGGCGCTCCATTCATTTCTACGGAGCTGCCGACACAGACCCCGGAAGTCCGAGGTTTGTGATGGAGAACTTCAGGGGACTTTCAGTCCCCCGTTCTCCCTATCAATGCCAGCGATCACACATGTATCTCCTGTCCTGTGGATATCCTGTGGATAGGGGATACGTGTCTTTTGCTCTATTTTGCGCCTTCAGGACCAGACACCGTTTAGCCATTTTTAGCACGTGTTAGTTAAATGGCTATAACTTTTTTATTTGTTGGGCTAACGACGTGATTTTAGACAATGCAGGTTTCATTTTGTATCGTTTTTATACACACCTTTTTTGCTATTTTAGAATTTTTATTCATAAAGTTTGAAAATAATAGTAAAAAAATAAGCTTTTTTAAATTTCAGCTATTTTTTTTTTGGTAATAACATAGTTTTACCCTAAAATAGACCTTTTATTTGTGATCGTCATTGTCTACCGTAAATTTTTATATATTACATGTCTATATTAGGGTAATTGGGTCAGCGCTAGCGTTACAACAATGATTGGCGGAGGGGAACGTTTTTTTTTGGGGGTGGGTATTTTATGTGTATTTATTATTTACATTTTCTTTGCACTTTACTTTATTATTTTTTTATTACTATGGTCTGTCCCCCAAAGGTCAAAGAAGACCTTTGGGGAACTTTATATATATTTTTTCTTTCTTTTACACCATGTTTTTCCACTGTAACTGGAGCTGCACAGCAGCCCCAGTTACAGGGGAAATCAGCCCTCTCATAGTGACGATTGTCACTAATAGGGCTGTGCTGGGTCTAGTAAGACCCAGCAGCAGCCTGCCACTAACGGCACCCGGCGATCATGTGACCAGTCACATGATCACCGGGAGGAATAGAGACAGCGACGCTGCTGCTGTCTCTATTCCTGTACACAGCGCGCATACAAGTGATCAGAGAAGACAGAAGCAGCGAAAGCTGCTTCTATTCTCTCCTCAGGGTCCCCGGCAGTCACTGACAGCCTGAGACCCGACATTCAGCTACCCGATCGCGCGGGCAGCAAGTTAAAACCAGAGCCGTAGAAAGTCTATGGCTCGGGTTTTAAGGACCCTGACCGCTGGCCGTAAAAATACAGCCAGCGGTCGGGAACCAGTTAATGGCAGAGCGGGGAGATACCTCCCTGCTCTGCCGTAGTGTTCAGTGGCGTCCCGCTGTAGCAGCCATAGCGGCTGCTAGCGGAGCCTCCGGCCATGCTGGGGGCCCATGCCGGCGGGCGACACGGGCCCCCTCATGCCGCGGGCCCCGTAGCAGCCGCTACTGCTGCTACAGCGGTAGTTACGCCACTGAACATGGCGTCAAAAACTAATTTTGTAAAATCTCCACTCCAAAAACGAAATTGCGCTTTTTCCGTTTAGACCCTTGCCGTATGTCCAAATAGCCGTTTACAACCACATATGGGGTATTTCCCTACTCCGGAGAAATTGTGTAATACATTTTGGGGTGTCTTTTCTCCTGTTTTCCTTGTGGAAATGAAAAATTATGAGCTAAATCTACAGGTTATTGGAAAAAAAATCTTTTTTCATTTTCACGGCCCAATTCTAATAAAATCTATAAAACACCTGAGGGCTCAAAATGCTCACTGCACCTCTAATTTAATTCTTTCAGGGATATAGTCTCCAAATTGGGATCATACCTTGGGAGTTTCTAATGTACTGGTACTTCAGGGACTCTGAAAATGCGACATGGCCCACAGAAACCAATTCGGAAAATCTGAGCTGCAAAATCCAAATGGTGCTCCGTCCCTTCTGAGCCCTGCCCTGGGTCCAAACAGCAGTTTATTACCACTTATGGGGTATTACCGTAATCAGGAGAAATTGCTTTACAAATGTTGAGGTGCTTTTTCTCCTTTATTCCTTATAAAAATTAGAAAATTCTGTTTTCTTTCCGAAAAAAAGTATTTTTTCATCTTCACAGACTAATTCCAATAAATTCAGCAAAAAACCTGTGGGGTCAAAATGCTAACTATACCACTAGAAAAATTCCTTCAGGGGTATAGTTTCCAAAATGGGGTCACTTTTGGGGGGATTCCACTGTTTAGGTCCCTCCAGGGCGTTGCAAACGTGACACGGCACCGAAAACCATTCCAGTAAAATCAGAGCTCCAAAATCCAAATGGCGCTCCTTCCCTTCTGAGCCCTGCTGTGGGTCCAAACAGCAGTTTATTACCACATATGGGGTATTTCCGTAATCGGGAGAAATTGCTTTACAAATGTTGGGGTGATTGTTCTCCTTTATTTCTTGCAAAAATTAGACATTTTTACATTTTTCCAGAAAAAAAGTAGATTTTAATTTTCACAGACTAACTCCAATAAATATAGCAAAATACCTGTGGCGTCAAAATGCTAACTATACCCCTAGATAAATTCCTTGAGGGGTGTAGTTTAAAAAATGGGGCCATTTTTGGCACCACAAGACCTCTTCAAACCTGACATGGTGCTTAAAATATATTCTAAAAAAAGGAGGCCCCAAAATCCTCTAGGTGCTCCTTTGCTTCGGAGGCCGGTGTTTCAGTCCATTAACACACTAGGGCCACATGTGGGATATTTCTAAAAACTGCAGAACCTGGGCAATAAGTATTGATTTGCGTTTCTTAGGTAAAACCTTCTGTGGTACAGAAAAAAAAGTATTATAAATGAATTTTGTAAAACAAAAAATGAAATTTGAACATTTCAGCTCTACATTCCTTCAATTCCTGTAAAACTCCTAAAGGGTTGAAACACTTTCTGAATGCTGTTTTGAATACTTTGAGGGGTGCCGTTTTGAAAATGAGGTGTTTTATGGGGGTTTCTAATATATAGGGCCCTCAAAACCACTTCAGAACTGAACTCGTCCCTGAAAAAAATACTTATGAAATTTTCTTAAAAATGTGAGAAATTGCTGCTAAAGTTCTAAGCCTTGTAACGTCCTAGAAAAATAAAAGGATGTTCAAAAAACGATGCAATTATAAAGTAGACATATGGGAAATGTTAATTAGTAATTATTTTGTGTGGTATTACTATCTGTTTTACAAGCAGATACATTTCAAATTGGAAAAATCCAAATTTCTTAAAATTTTTCTCTAAATTTTGGTGTTTTTCACAAATAAGCAATGAATTTATCGACCAAATTTTTTCACTAACATAAAGTACAATATGTCACAAGAAAACAATCTCAGAATCAATTGGATAGGTAAAAACATTCCGGAGTTATTACCACATAAATTGACACATGTCAGATTTGAAAAAATGGGTCTGGTCCCCAAGGCCAAAATGAGCTGGGTACTCAAGGGGTTAAAGCTGTGTGTAACCAAGTAAATACTGTTCCAAAAATATTTTTATTCCCTCCTAAAATTAGAGGATGGGAATCAAAGTAAAAACTTAATGGGGTCTTCTCACTAAGACAACCTTTTGCTATATACCGTGCTTTTTTTCTTTTTGTTACATTCCAAACTTGTACAGGATTGTACAATTTGATTTACACAACATGTCTATCACTTTGAAGGTGCAAAATATTTTTTACTGTGACACGAACAATAATTAAGACAAAAAAACAGAGATCTGTAATGTACATAAGTCTTCACCCAATGATAGTAAATACTTTGTGGATCCACCTTGCTGCAGTTACAGATGTAAGTCTCTTGGGGTTTGTCTCTATTAGCTCAGCACATCTAGACACTGGGAATTTTTCCCATTCTTCCAGGCAAAACGACTCCAAGTTCTTCAAGTTAGATGTGTTGCATTGGTAGACCTCAGTCTTCAAGTCATTCCACTGATTCTCAATTGTTTTGAGGTCTAGGCTGTGACTAGGCTATTCCAAGACATTTATATGTTTCCCCTTGAACCACTCCAGTGTAGCTTTAGCAGTTTTTTTTAGGGTCATTGCCCTGCTGAGAGGTGAACCATCGTCCCAGTCTCAAATCTCTGGCAGACTAAAACAGATTTTCCTCAAAAATTACCCTGGATTTACTGCCATCAATCCCCCTTGAATCCTGACCAGTTTTCAAGTCCCTGCCAATGAAAAGTATTCCCACAGCATAATGTTGCCAGCACCATGCTTCACTGCGGGAATGGTGTTCTTGCGGTGATGGTAAGTGTTGCGTTTGCGCCACACATAGCGTTTCCCATAATGGCCAAAAAGTAAAATTTTAGTCTCTCTGACCAGAGAACCTTCTTACATGTGTTTGGGGAGTCTACCACATGCTGTTTGGCAAAATCAAAATGTGTTTGCTTATGTTTTTCTTTAAATAATGGCATTTTCTGTTTTTGTTATATCTGTGCTCAATGCCCTTCTTGCCCGGTCTGTGAGTTTTAGTGATTGTCCTTTTCTTGTCAGGTTTGTAGTTGTGCCATATTCATTCCATTATGTTATGTGAAAATGGGGACGTTCAAAGTTTCGGATAATTTTTCATAACCCAGCCCTGATCTATAATTCCCCACAACTTTGCTCTGACTTGTTTGGAGAACTCATTGATCTTCATGTTGCTTGCTTAGTGGTGTTGCAGACTCAGGGGCATTTTAAAAACATATGTTTTGTAGGCAAATGGTGGTCAAACCTAATATTAATTTGATTTACATTTCTCTCCTGTTCATTCACTTTATATTTTGCTAAATGATAGAAAGAAAAATATTTAACACTTCTATTTTTGAAAGCGTTCTTACTTTGCAGCTTTTTTTCACAACTGCCTAAAACTTTTCCACAGTACTGTGTAAATATAGTTGAGGCCTTGTGCTAAAATTAAAAAAAACTCACGTTTTTCCTCATCGTTCTGCACTCAATACCCCATAATCGCAAAGTGAAAACAGAATGTTAGTAATCTTTGCTAATTCATTGAGAAGAAAAAAACTAATATGACATAAGTATTCAGACGCCTTACTCAGTACTTCGTTAAAGCACCTTTGTCAGCGATAACAGCCCCTAGTCTTCTTGAGTATGATTCCACAAGGATTTTCTGCTATTCTTCTCTGCAGATCCCCTCAAGCTCTGTCAGGTTGGATGGGGACCGTCAGTGGACAGCCATTTTCAGGTCTCTCCAGAGATGTTTGATTGAGTTCAAGTCAGGGCTCTGGCTGTGCCACTCAAAGACGTTCACAGAGGTGTCTTGTTGGAAGGTGAACCTTCGGCCCAGTCTGAGGTGCAGAGCACTCTGGATCAGGTTTTCATTAGGAATATGTCTGTACTTTGCTTGCTCCATTCATCTTTCCCTCAACCCTGACCAGTCTCCCTGTCCCAACCGCTGAAAAACACCCCACAGCATTATGCTGCCACCACCATGCCTCACTCTAGGGATGATATTGGGCAGGTGATGAGCAGTGCCTGGTTTCCTCCAGACATGATGCTTAGAATTGAGGCCAAAAATTTCAATCTTGGTCTCATCAGACCACACAATCGTCTTTCTCACAGACTGAAAGTCCTTTAGGTTGTTTTGTTTGCAAACTCCAGGCGGGCTTTCATGTGTCTTTTACTGATGAGAAGCCCAGATTGGTGGAGTGCTGCAGTGATGGCTGACCTTCTGGAAGTTTCTCCCATTTTCAAACAGGATCTTTGGAGCTCAGCCAGAGTGACCATTGGGTTCTTTGTAACCTCTCTTACTAAGGCCCTTCTTCCCCGATTACTGCGTTTGGAGGAGCAGCCAGCTCTAGGAAGAGTCCTGGTTGCTCCAAGCTTCTTCAATTTAAGAATTATGGAGGCCACTGTGTTCTTGGGAGCTTTCGTTACAGCAGAAATTTTTTTGTACCCTTCTCCAGATCTGTGCCTCCACACAATCTTGTCTCTGAGCTCCACAGGCAGTTTGTTCCTCCTCATGGCTTGGTTCTTGCTCTGATATGCATTGTCAGCTTGAGACCTTATACAGGGGTGTTTTTCCAAATCATGTCCAATCAAATGAATTTACCACCGCTGGACTCCAATCAAGGTGTCAAAACATTTCAAAGATGATCTAAAGAAATGGGAACCCCTCAGAACTCAATTTCAAGTGTCATAGCAAAGGGTCTGAATACTTATCTCCATGCAAAATTTGAGTTTTTCATTTTTAATAAATTTGCACAATTTTCTAAAATTCGGTTTTCACTTTGTCATTATGGGGTATTGGTTGCAGAATGATGGGGAAAACTGGGAAACACTTTCAGAATTCACTGTATATGCATTGGCCCTAACAGTTTATTTATTCTCATTAAATTCAAAGTTATGGTCACTAATTGTGGCACTATTAGGACCAGAATCTAAAGTCTGCTCTTTTTTGTAAAATTCCAATAGATATGGATTTTTTTTGGGCATTAGTAAGCATTCAGAAAGGGGCCTGATAATACAGTTAGGTCAAGAATTATTTGGACAGGGACACAAGTTTTGGCATTTTAGCTGTTTACCAAAACATATTGAATGTACAGTTATATAACCAATATGGGCTTAAAGTGCAGACTCTCAGCTTTAATTTGAGGCTATTCACATACTAATTTGAGGAAGGGTTTAGGAATTACAGCTCTTTAATATGTAGCTGCCTCTTTTTCAAGGGATCAAAGGTAATTGAACAATTATCTCAAAAGCTATTTAATGGGTTTCATGGGCTATTGCCTCGTTAATCCAACATCAATTAAGTTGATTCCAGGTGTGGCATTTGCATTTGGAAGCTGTTGCTGTGAACCCACAACATGAGGTCAAAGGAGCTCTCAATGCAAGTGAAACAGACTATCGTTAGGCTGCAAAAAAATGAAGAAATCCATCAGAGAGATAGCACAAATGTTAAGCATGGCCAAATCAACAGTTTGGTACATTCTTGAAAAAAAAGAGAGCACTGGTGATTTTGTGAATTCCAAAAGGCTTGGACGTCCACGAAAGACTACAGTGGTGGATGATCGCAGTCCTTTCCATGGTGAATACAAACCTTTTCACAACATCTACGCAAGTGAAGAACACTCTCCTGGAAGTAGGTGTATCAGTATCTAAGTCTACCATAAAGAGAAGACTTCATGAGAGCTAATATGGAGGGTTCACCACAAGGTGCAAACCATTAATCAGCCTAAAAAATAGACAGGCCAGCTTAGACTTTGCCAAGCAACATCTAAAGAAGCCAGCCCAGTTCTGGAACAGCATTGTTTGGACAGGTGAAACTAAGATCAACCTGTACCAGAATGATGGGAGGAAGAAAGTATGGAGAAGGCTTAGAACGGCTCATAATCCAAAGCACACCACATCCTCTGTAAAACAACGTGAAGGCAGTGTAATGGCATGGCGATGCACGGCTGCCAAAGGCACTGGATCACTTTATTGATGATGTGACTGAAGACAGAAGCAGCTGGATGAATTCTGAAGTGTTCAAGGATATACTTTCTGCTCAGATTCAACCAAATGCAGCAAGGTTAATTGGACGTCGCTTCACAGTACAGATCTACAATGACCTAAAACATACTGTGAAAGCAACCCAGGAGTTTTTTTTAAGGCAAAGAAGTGGAATATTCTGCAATGGCCAAGTCAATCACCAGATCTCAACCCGATCGAGCATGCATTTCACTTGCTTAAGGCAAAATTTATGGCAAAGTTTTATAAAGGAGGAAACCCAGCATTTGGTAATGTCCATGGGTTCCAGACTTCAGGCCGTCATTGTCTGCAAAGGATTCTCTACAAAGTATTAAAAAAAAAACATTTTATTTGTGGTAAAGTTAATTTGTCCAATTACTTTTGAGCCCCTGAAATGAGGAGGCTGTGTAGAAAAATGGTTGCAATTCCTAAACGTTTCACAGGATATTTTTGTTCAACACCTTGAATTAAACCTGAAAGTCTACACTTCAATTGCATCTCCGTTGTTTCATTTCAAATCAAGTGGTGGCATGCAGAGCCCAAATCATGAAGATTGTGTCACTGTCCAAATAATTCTGGACACAGCTGTATGTATATCTCATCCTTTGGATATTGTGAATGATAGGCTACTAGAATTAAGCCATTTCCAATAGATCCCTCAAAGCAGGAAAGACTTAAGAAGATTTTTAATCTATTTTTGCTTTTCAAGAGAACTGGGTCTCATCGGTATAATAAATAGGATAAGATAGCATATAGTGCAGTGTAAGGAGCATTGCAAATATTCTTGTATCTTAAATTAAGAGCATCAATGAAAAGTATTCTACATTTACATGTTATTTTCTGATCCGAATATAATATAATTTAATTGTGTCCATTTCCATAAGCTGTAATGTTGCAATATGAGTTATCTATTCAACCTGTCATTTTTATAACTGGTAACGTGTGGGTTACTAAGGTAATCTATTGTATTGCAGGTTAATTATTACACAACATCCTAAAGGCCTAGCATATGCTACCAATCCATGAATTGGATTGCCTTTTTTCTTTGTTGTTGAAAATACAGATGTAGCAAATGTGATGTCCGCTCCACAAACACTGCAGTGCAATGATGGGAGAGTGTATTAGCAAGAGATAATGCTTTTAACTTGCTGAATAATAAAGTTAACCAAGACATTACCAAGACATTTCCTGTCTTTCTTAATTTGAATGGAGCAGGTGGATTATTTTCTTTTTCCATTTTCTTTCTGGACAGTTTATTGATGAACAGTGTTTGTTGATCTTAATTTTATTGGACTCTGCATTGCTAATACTTTGACGTATACAGTGGCGTAGCTATAGGGGTCGGTGCGGTCGCAATTGCGACCGGGCCCCAAAGCCAGGGTGGCCCGCGGCCCCCCGCACCACATCAATAAAAAGTCACTATAATAACTGCAGTACTTACCTTCCTGTGTCCAAAGCGCAGCGGAGGTCCTGACGTCACAGCACTGTGCGCAGCGCATGAGGTCACAACGCTATGCGCCACGCACAGCATCCTGATCCCGGATAGACTCAGGACATCTGCTGAGGCTGAAGAGGAGGGTAAGCTTAATATCCCTGTCTGCTGAAGCTGATTGGCGGGGTCAGACTCCCGGGAGCCGGCCAATCAGCTGTTTTGAAGGGGCCGCAGCACTCGTACGACAGCTGCTTCCCCTTCATTCCGGTCACTTGCTCACACTGTGAATCCGTGTTGGCGATTCACAGTGTGAGGGAGTAAGTGAAATGAAGTGGAAGCAGCTGTCGTACGAGTTCTGCAGCCCCTTCAAAACAGCTGATTGGCCGGCTATATATCCGTCTGCCCCTATATACCTTGCTGCCCCTATATATCCTGCTGCCCCTTATATACCCTGTTGCTCCTATATACCCTGCTGCCCCTATATATCCTGCTGCCCACTATGTATCCGTCTGCCCCTTATATAACCTGCTGCCTCCTATATACCCTGCTGTCCCTTATATACCCTGCTGCCACTTATATACCCTGCTGCTACTTATATACTCTGCTGCCCCTCATATACTCTGCTGCCCCTTATAAACCCTGCTGCCCTTATATACTCTGCTGCCCTTATGTATGTGTGTGTGTGTGTGTGTGCGTGTGCGTGTGTGTGTGTTTGTGTGTGTGTGTGTTTATATGTGTCCGTGGGTATAGTTATCATCTACAACATTATCTGTGCTCGGAGAGTTATCACTGTGTTATCAGCGGTGTTACATAGGACTGCAGGTAACACTACTATATTATCTGTACTCAGAGAGTTATCAATGTGTTATCTGTTATGTTACATAGGACTGCAGGTAATATCTACTACATTATCTGTACTCCGGTATTACTGTGTGTTATCTGTGGTGTTACATAGGGCCGCACGTGAAATCTACGACATTATCTGTACTCAGAGAGTTAACACTTTGTGTTATCTGTGGTGTTACATAGGACTGCATGTGAAATCGACTACATTATCTGCTCTGGGTATATATGGGTCTGTTCGTGAATGTGTCTTTGTGCTTGTATTTACGTGCCTTTTATGTATTTGCATATGTTCCCGTCTGTGTATTTATCTGCCGGTGTGTGTGTGTATATGTGTCTGTACATCTATATATTTACCTGTATGTATATATTCCAGATGTGTGTATGTATATTTGCCTGTATGTCTAAATATCTGTCTTTATGTATGTACAGTATATATGTTCCAGTATGTGCGTGTCTATATATGTGGTTAATTTTTTGTTTGTGTAGGGGGTGGCAATAGAGAGTCCCGCACAGGGCGCCATCCAACCTAAGGCCGGCCCTGTGTGTATCCATCCAACATAAGCTTGCTAAAATCAGACATACATGGGGAATTGATTAACTTTTCTTTGCCAGTTTGCAAATTTTGGTCCGTTTTTGCCACTCTCGTCTAAAAAGTAAGCTGAGCTTAAGGGGCAGGGTATCCAGGGTCCAAAGCATTTACTATAATTTACGCCAGAACCTGGCATAAATTATAATCGAAATCTATGCGAGCTCCTGACAGGCACATATTTTACTCATTGACTCATGAACAGTCGAAGATGCGACACATTTATGAAGAGGCAAGCCTCTTAATACATTTTTTTGCATCTTACTCTTGCTTGTTTCCTATTAAGACCGATGTATGACAAGACAGTCTTAAGGTACTATTACACGGCTTGATATAGGTCGTGTAAACGAGCGGCGATCAACGAGACAGCTTGTTAATCGGTGCTCGTTTTCTACTATCACACGGAGCAATGATTGTGTATAGAGACGAGCGCTCATTACTACAATCGCTCATCCCTATACAGTTTCATCATGTCAGCAGCACATCTCCTTGATTACACTGGGAGATGTGCTGCCAACAATGATGATATTTACTTCTGCATAAAAGAGCAGATCAGCCGATGAACGAGCGTATGCTCGCTCTTCAGCTGATCATTGCCCTTTTTACACGGGGCAATGATCGGGAGACGCTCGTTTGCCCAATCATTGCCCTGTGTAATAGGGCCTTTACTAAATTCCCCCTCCACTGTCTTCCATAGTCTATTACGTGGATCAATAATATAAACAAATATAAGAAACTTTGTAATGTATCTTGTTAGAGAAGAATGCCTTTTTTCTTTACTTATCAGACTCCTTTCCTACCCCCGCCCCCTCCCTCCTCCCTCCTAACTCCTAACTGTTCACTTACTCTGAATTAACTGTTTTCTCTGTGTTGTTTTAGACAAGTTGGATTATCTACTCCCTAAAGGATTAGGTTACAGCTGCCCATAGAACTTTGTGAAGAGGGGAGGAGGAGGGAGCATTAGCAGAGTGAGAGAGAGTCAGAGAGACATACACAGTCATGCCGCAGTTGCAGGATGACTGTGTTTGTCATCCCAGTCATGGATTCTCAGCTGCACTGCTCATTACTGCTGTTTAATCTCTTCCATGTTGCTGCAGCTTCTATGTATATGTAATTTGGAAAAATAGGGGAGCTTGATTCTCATCTTCTATGTGTGCTGTCTATAAAAGACATGATAGCCATTAGGCTCCACCCACTGCGAACTGCCAAAGAAAAAAAATGCAGAATACAAGTTATATAAGTTCCAGAAATAGGGTTATTCCTTATTGCACACACATGTGTCTGTTATTCTGAAAAGTTAAGTACGCTTTGACCACTTATTTATGAAACGTGTTTTGCTACATTCACTATGAAAGATACTATGACAGGATAGTTATTCATTGTTTTAGCAGTTCTGCTGAATACACTATTTTGAGGGTAGTGATGAATCTGAAAGCAATCATCCATTCTCCTAGTTTATTGTATTGTGACAATTTAAACATTAATAAAGACTGTGTCATGTAAATCCAATCTTTGTAAAAGTGCGTATTAGGCAGAATGCATGAGCAGCTGACAATAGCACGATCATATGCAGTTGTGCCTTAAAATGTGTTTAGTTTCTTTATGAGACATGTCAGCCTCTAAAGTACAGAATATTGACTATTGTGCACAATACAGTAAATACTAAGGGTGGAATTTTATTAAAAAGAGAAAAAATAAATAAATAGGTCCGCAGTATTGAATTTTCTTATGGAATTTATCAAGACTGGCGTTTCATATGCCAGTCTTAAACGGAACTGTACAGAACTAAAAATGTGACCGATTTATTAAGGGTGCGCACGCCTCTAAATTAATGTAATGTATTTTCTGCCTCTTCGATTTTTATGAGCAGGCAAAAGATTTGCGCTAGAATTTACGCCCCTCCTTCTAAACCGCATCCACTTTTTTCAAAAGTGGCAAAAGAATCTTAAAACGGCAAAGAGTCACAAAATGATTGTGCAAATATGGCATGCACCATAGTATGCAAGTTTTTAACATCACAAAAGTAGTACAAAGCCGGTAATAAATTTCCCCTAAGAGTGTATAGATGTAGCCAGTGTTAGCCATTTGTACACATATGTGCTTTTTGCTTTTTGGATTCTATTCTGTTACCATGTATGCATAATCTCAATCCCCTGTACATGTGTTCTAGGTTTTCATAAAATATATATCAGTATCTGAGCATATTCTGTTAGCTATAGCTAGGCTATTACACATGGCCAGAAAACAGATTGGACTTTCGAACAACCACCTACTATACAAATATTTATTTTAAAAGTAAACTAGTTACTTAACTTGGAGAAACATGTTTATTCAAAAAGAGGAGCCATGCATGTGTGCCCCATAGCTTGACATACCTGGTCTAAACCCAGCCACTGCTTACCCAAAGTAGGACACTCCTGGCTAATCTGAACAGTCGTATACAGAACACTAATGCAGAATGTAAAATATTTATTTTTTTGGAATATAGCTAAGACAATTAGTGGTTATGGTCTAAATGACAAGTTTTTGTATTTTATCATAAAAGAAGAGAGATCCAAGCAGATCTTTTATTGACCCATGCAACATTTCTGCTCCAATGAGCCTTTCTCAAGCATAACAAAAAATGCTACAGTATGTGCCATGTACTGTATATAACACACACAATAAATCAGCAGTGATTAAATAAACAATTCATCAATTTATAATACAGCGCATATAGTGTATAAAATTGCAAACCCCAACCCCTGTCTCTAGCCAATGTTTCTTGGCTGTTTCCGTAACTCTTATAAAAACAGAATGGAGAGGGCTACGCGCATGCGTGACCATCTCTCCACTTGGTCTTCACCTGGAATCAGCGGTAGCCTCACTGGTCCGAACCAGGTCAGATGACCCCCCACTTCCTGATACAGGTTAGGGTCCTAGAGCTGGGATCCAGTTTAGTCAGGCATTTATTGAATATCCGTTACCTAAATGCCTAAAAAGTGGGTTGAAATGCAAAAATTTGTTGAATTACGGCCCAGCCCTTATTTTACGATAGGTCTTGTTTCTTTTTATCTTGTGATTCCTGAAATATGCCAGGACTTTGCCACTGTCTATAGGGTGTGTAAACACATTGGGTGTAGATCACGGGTTGTTCAAAGAAAGTGGATTCATTGCTTCTGGGCTACATTTTCTTTTAGGAGGTTGTCGAGGCTTTATTTAAAAAATAAATAAAATACTTTTACTTGCATATAGCATAGTGAAAAAAGCCCATACTCACCTTTTCATGCCCCACCCGCTCAGATGCCACTAATCACTGGCTTCAAGGGTTAAATGCTGTACTTGTTGAAATCACCGTTGTGGCCAGTGATTGGCCAGAGAAGTCATGTGTTGGTACGGCACATCATCGCTTCTACCAATGAAATTTGATTTGGCAGTACTGTCTACACCACCACAATATATAATAAAACAAACTGTTACGGAGTATCCTAGTCTTTTACATACTAAGATAAAGACTGTGTTTGTGAATAGCTAGACATTAATATACTTGTATGATTTTTATGTGGAGGTAGTGAAGTTGCATTTGTTTGTTTCTTTTTCTATTACTTTTTATCAGGCTCTTTCTAAAGTTCTATATTTTACACTGGACCCACTTGTTGCTAACAATAGATGGGGTTCTATAGCACTAGGCGTTATGCACACAGTAGAGCCATGTGTACAGAGCCTGTAGAGAGGCACACGGAGGACTTGCAGCTCCGTACTATGTAGGTCCATGCAGCTCTACTACAAAGATGAATACGCTCCATGTGCCATCGTATTGAACTCTGTACGGCAACATATCACCTCATTAATGCAGCATCAGAGGAAGCATCCAATGGAGAAAAAAATGTCTGCATAAATTATAAGGCATATGGAGGTGCAGTAGGGACCCACACATTTCTATGGATGCCATATTATAGCTCTGTATGGCTTTTTGGAGGTTTTCTCAATTTACTTTTTTTTGGGGGTATTTCACCACCCTACATGATATAGTCCAGATAAACATGATTATACAGTTATCTCATCAATAAAGTGATTTAGGCCTATTTTTAAAGTCTATTTGGCTAGATTATTCAATGTTAGTTCACTTCAAATGCAGGGACATGTAGACAAAAAATCAGAAAACATACAATATTCATTATAGTTTTTCTTAAATCACGTACCATCTAAAATCTTGGTTTATGAAGGTTCGCCTTCACTACCACATTACTGTTCAGTATTTATTCCTAGCAGTGTCTTCAAAAGCCCAAATTATAGTCACTTTCTACAGAACTGCGCTGCCACTCCTGGGGAAATTCTACAAGCTTATGTTCTGACGGAGCTTGTTCTAAATAGTGCATTGGTAATCTATTTTCACCTGTGTAAGTTTTGTAAATGATTCCTTTAACTCCATTCAAGCCTTGCCAAGTTAATGCATTGCTATTCATTAGGGGAATATTGCCAGTATTCAGTGATTCAGTATTCAGGAAAGAACTATTGGGTTTAGTATAGAATACTTAATGGTTCTGCAGTGAACAATCTGAGAATTTCTTTCTGAAATTGAAACATAAAAGTCACAAGTTTTGGCTACATATGGCTCAAACATATGTTAGCAGACAATTGTTTTTTTTTTGTTAGGTGTGTATTATGCATGTGCAAATTATTCACAGCTAGTCGGAAGTATCAATAAGTTTGATGGGCTGAATTAGGTATTCATGTGTAGAAACTTCTTTGCAGTTTTGTGACACAATTTGTGACACATCCCCGGATTACTTAGATTTATAGAGAATTTATTGTTATGGCGGTAAATAATTAGTCATTGGGAAAAAGGAGAGATATATTCAGCATGCATTCACAGATGAGACCTGACAGCTAACACGTATTACACAGAGGTGTTAATCTTATTAGTGTTCTCTCTACTTCCTGACATTCTCTAAAGGCTCCAATCTTTCGAAAACATTAATCAGATTGAGTGAATCACTTTTTATTTACAACAGTATTATTTTTTTATAGAAACCATTCTTGGTATTAGAAAGTTTTATATATTAAATTCCGACCAGACTTTTATTAGTTTAGGTTCCAAAATATACAAAAGGCCTAACCTGTTAAAGGATTCAGGAGCGCCTCCATCTTTTATTAACATTGACTATCCTGTTGGCAAATATAATATCAATCATATTTGTAATATGTTTTCATAACATTTTATATGTTTTTTTTTTTCAACTTAATATGCCAGTACATTGAAGTTAAAAAATCAAAATCAAAATTAAAAATCCCTCTATGGGATTAAAAAAGTAAATAATATGAAAAAGCAATAGCTTTCGGTAATTTTTCGATTATTTCTTTTAACAAATATTGGGCAGCCTAGACAGGATCATCCCTCTGCACAAATACCTAATATATTCAGCCTGGTTAGATTTGCTCACAGTAAAACAACGAGTTTCTTTTTGTCCTTTTCTGTTACTGTTTTTGTTGTTGTTTGTATACTTTGCTTTGGCGTTTTTCTCCCGGTACACTGTCGACACAAATGACTGAAGGAGTTTATGAAACCAGTTGGTCCACTATGATGCGACGAGTCCATGTGCTTATGGGTCACGTTGTAGTGGATTTAAAGTAATGGTTATTTCTTCATTGTATTTTATACATGCTCATATTCTGAACTCCTCTCTAACTTTTTAATTTAACAAGACAGAGTTGCATTGATGCTAAGTTGTTATGTTTTATATGTCTGTAACACCTCAATAAAAAACTATTTGAATTAAAAAAGTAAATAATAATAATTAAAAAAAAAAAGTAATGTTAAATTTAAAAAAACAGTAAAAACTATACAAATGCACATTTTTTACAAAAAATAAACTTTATTAAATATAAGTCCCAAAACATAAAATAATATACACATATTTGGTATTGTCATGGCCGTAAAAACCTGCACAATAAATGTATAGCCTATATATTTCCACAAAAAAAAGGCGACTTCATAAAGTACAATTTGTCTTGCAAAAAACAAAGCCTCATACAGCTACGTCAAACAAAAAAATAAAAGTTATGAGCGAGAGATGCAAAGAGGAAAAATCAAAAAATTGTTCTGGTCCTTAAAGGGAACCTGTCACCAGCATTTTCAGTATCAAGTCAGCAATACCTTGTGAAAGTGGGGGAAAAAGTCGGCTCTGTACCTTTAGTATTCCGGTTTTCAGTGGTCCCGCGCCGTATGCAAATGAGCACAAAAGAGTAAAATCTTCACTCGAAAAGAGTCAGGTTTTCATTCCTCCGACGCTTCAGAGCTGGCTCCGCCTCCTTGACAGCTCCTCTCACTGCACTGCACATGAAATCCCGCGCTTGCTCATTGAGACAGTTATGTTGTATAACATACGACGGCGAAAGGGGATGTGTACCCGCGCGGCGCATGCGCAGTTAAATATTTCAGGATGAATGAAGCAGGGAAGGGTGGTGAGGCACGCATGCGCGAGATCTGAAACACGATTTCGGCATTTAGGGCTGTACAGGCGGCGTACGTGGGCGGAGTTAAGATCGTGCGTCACTAAGCTAAATTTAATTACCATAAATGGCGGTAAAACTTTAAATGATAATATTTCGGGCAAGAGGAGGGCGTGAGGAGAGAAGAACACATCAATCAACTATGCGGCCACTACAGGGTCAGGACGTTTTATAAGGTAAGATGGTGATGACAGGATCCCTTTAAGGCCAAAATTGGCCCAGTCTTTAAGGGTTAAATAAATAATGGAAAATGACAAATATGAAGACAGTTATTAAGCAGTACAGTTTAATTAGGATATACTTTATTTTATGATTGAGCAATATCAAATAATAGTGAAGTAAAAATGTGAGATTCCTATCTTTATATTATTACTGCACCAGAATTCTAGCTCTAATTGCACCAAAAAAGTGTAGTAAATGCCTTGCACCTGATTTTTATTAAATGTGCTTTAGACACTTTTTGCGCCTTACTAGAAAGTTTTGAAAAGTGTCCAAAAACGGCTAAGGAGTTGTAAAATGTGCCAAATGTATTATTTTTTGCGCAGAATACTAATGTAAGGTAAGCCAAGTAAAAGAAGAAAAAGTGTGTAACATGTCTAGTAAGATGCGCCAAATTTGCGTGCGTCACTGTGATAGCTGTTAGTCCTTCTCTTAATGGGAAACTCCAGTCGTTTGTTTATGTGTTTTATGCATTTGCTAGACAGTGCCAAGTATGTTTAATAGTTATCTAGCAACAGGTCCACCAAGAAGCAAGTTAGGCTTCGTTCACATCTGAGTCGGGGTCCCGTTCTAACGTTCCGTCAGAGTTTTCCGTCAGAACGGGACCCTGACTGAAACAAACGCGAACAATAGGTTTCCGTTTCCACCACCATTGATTTCAATAGGGACCGATCCGGTGCCAATGGTTTCCGTTTGTCTCAGTTGTGCAAGGGTTCCGTCGTTTTGTCGGAATCAATACCGTAGTCGACTCACTCTTATTTGATCATTATTGTAACCTCCGGGAAGGAAGTTGTTGGAATGTACTAATGACACACCACTAGACATTTTACATTCAGGATCACTTTGATCAGTCTGTCAAATAATTTCATTTATTTTTTACTAATTGTGTGGCTTAGGCTGATTTCATATCTGCATCGTCAATTCCATTTTTCTGTTCCATCAGAGGAACAAAAAAACTAAATTGACAGAGTGCTGGATCTGTTGCATGGTGGACACCAACGGCCCCTGACCGACCCTATTGACTTATAATAGGGTCCACTGGGTTCTGTCGTGGTGTCCACCGTTCAGATGTGAACAGAGCCTTAAAATGGGTACAGGTGGTGGACATCTGAACACCATTATGTTGCACTCCCATTGTCACAATTATTTAGGACCATTTATTTTTTAGAATTATTGTAGACAGTTTATTTAGTCTTCAGTTTTCTGTTTTGTGTATAACTATATTTCATAATATGTTATTTAGGAAAAACCTTACACTATAATGCGGGTCCATTTTGATCTTTGCTATGAGGCATTTATAGGAATCATTCTAGACAACGTCTTGTTTATTTGTCAGGCTCTGTGAGGCAAGTCAATAGAAGAGGCTTATAGTAGTGCGTTTTAATGGACAATTTCCTATGACCCAAGCCACTTTTAACCAATTTTAATAGTATCATGTGGCAAAAAGCAACCTGATTGAACTTACTAATTTTTACAGTTCCTCTATGCTTAGTCACCCCTGATCTAAGCATCCATAGTGCTACTGCGCTACTGATTTATAGAAAAACTGATGCAAGTATTTCGAAATGCGTCATCACATCCACATCACCGCACATTTGCAACAGTTGTCAAATCACTCCCTTAAAATAGTACAATATACTGACCTAGTTGAATATATGACATTGTTAAATAGATGTTAATTATTTTGATGTCACATAAAAGTGTAATGAAATAATCAAGTATAAAAAATAGCAGGGATTTACAAAATAATGCATATGTGTCATAATAAAGATTTGATTTTCTTGAAACACAAGGTATAAGGCCTTGTTCACACAGTGTTTGCAGCTTTTTATGGTCATTCCATTTGTTAAAGATGAAGATTTATTCAAAACCTATATCACCCATGTGAAAAAGTAATTGTCCCCCTAAACCTCATAACTGGTTGTTCTACTCTTGACAGTAACAACTGCAATCAAACGTTTGTAATAATTTGCGATGAGTCATTTACATTTCTGTGGAAGAATTTTGGCCCACTCTTTTTTGCAGAATTGTTTTGATTCGGCTACATTGCAGGTTAAGGTCGTGTCGCACCATCTCAATGGGATTCAATTCAGGACTTTGACTTGGCCACTCCAAAACCTTAAAGCGTACCTAAATTTTCAGGGGACATTTTAGAATAATCTAAAGCAATGAATGACGTCAGCATTCCAAAAAAGTAATTATTTTTATTATCCCATAGTACAGACATCAGGAATGTTTTTGCTTTAAGTGAGCCTTTTTCAAGCTAGGGCTTTGACTCAGCAAGTTAACGGCTGACATCGATCTTGCAAGTTAACATCCATTTATTTGTTTATTATTTTTTTGTCCTTAACACTTACAGATTTATAATTGAATAGTTTTAATCTGTACTTGGTGTCTTCTATGATTGTGTTATTTCTGTCTGCTGCACTGTTATTTATTGGAGTAATTCCACCATGCTCTGTTTATATACTACTCTGACGTCATGGTTGAGTTTTGACCCCATGTTTTTGCTCTCTTTTTTTGTTGAATGTGTTTTCAGTGCATGCTTTACCTCTATAAATAGAGGTACTATTGTGTCCTTGTAGTATTGGCCTGATGAAGACATTAGTCCAACGTCGAAAAGCGTTGCCTGTATATTAATAAACCAACTTATCTTAATAGCACCTCTTATTCTTCTCCGCAGCCCAGCAGCGCCTTACTATAGGTCCTTATATATTCTCACCCATATATATATGTATATATACAATTTTTTATTCTCTAACAATCCCTCTGCTTTAAAGAGGCTCTGTCACCACATTATAGGTGTCCTATCTTGTACATAATGTGATTTGGCGCTGTAATGTAGATTACAGCAGTGTTTTTTATTTAGAAAAACGATCATTTTTGACGGGCGTTGAGGAGAGAAGTGTATGACGCTGACCAATCAGTGACCAATCAGCGTCATACACTTCTCTCCATTCATTTACACAGATCATAGCGATATAGCAATATCGCTATGTGCAGCCACATAAACACACTATAACGTTGCTGCAGTGTCCTGACAATGAATATACATTACCTCCAGCCAGGACGTGATGTGTATTCAGAATCCTGACACTTCGCTAATACAATCCCGACACTACAGCACAGGAAGCGTAATCTTGCGAGATTACGCTGTAAACTGTCATTTCAAACGAGATTACGCTTGCTGTGCTGTAGTGTCGGGATTGTATTAGCGAAGTGTCAGGATTCTGAATACTCATCACGTCCTGGCTGGAGGTAATGTATATTCACTGTCAGGACACATCAGTAACGTTATAGTGTGTTTATGTGTCTGCACATAGCGATATAGCTATATCGCTATGTGATTTATAAATGAATGGAGCGAAGTGTATGACGCTGATTGGTCACTGATTGGTCAGCGTCATACACTTCCCCCCACAACGCCCACTTGGCCATATAGTAAAACACGCCCAGTTGTCCATTGAGAAACTCATTAGCATAAAGCTAATATAGGTCATAACTCCGTCAAAAATGATAGTTTTTCTAAATAAAAAACACTGCTGTAATCTACATTACAGCGCCGATCACATCATGTACAAGATAGGGCACTTATAATGTGGTGACAGAGACTCTTTAAGTGAGCCTTTTTCATGCTAGGGCTTTGACTCAGCAACTCCAAAACCTTAATTTTATTTATTTTGAGCCTTTCATAGGTGGACTTGCTTGTGTGCTTCAGATCATTGTCCTGCAGCATAACCCAACTGCGCTTCGGCTTTAGATCACAAACTGATGGGCAAACAGTCTCCTTCAGGATTTTCTGATAGAAAGCAGAATTCATGGTTTAATCTATTATGTCAAGTCATCCAGTTCTTGCAGAAACAAAGCACCCCCAGACTATCCCACTACAACCACCAAGACTGACTGAATTTTTTTATTTGTCTTTATTTTTTTATTTTCAATTTTTTTACTTTTACTATTTTTTTGTGTCTGGAGGAAGCTAGAATAACATGATGTGTGTTATCCCAACATTCCCCTGTATGCAGATCACTGGTAATAGTGATCTGATGTCTGCTGGCCAAAATACCACTATTAGCACTATCTCCATACAGAGGAGTTCTGGGAGGGCACAGTTCATGTCCTCCCAGCATGCTCCTCTCCCCCAACGGACTTTTGGAAGCCTGTGACATCATCGAGCCGGCGCAGGTTTCCATGGCAACTTCCCAAATGAAGGAAGCTTCCTTCATTCGGGTTCCTTTGCTGCACACATCACTCACGTTAAGCGTATTTTGTGTCAGGGAGCTCATCATATCAGCTTCCTGTCAATTCAGTTAGATCGGGCTGACACAATGTCAGCTATTTAATGGCATGGCGCTATGTAACGTGCTCTGCCATTTAGGAGGATCACGTCTATTTATGATGCTGCAGCATGAGGTATAGACTACAGCAAAGTAAATATTCAGATTGGTGACGTAAGAGGGTTAATCTGTCAGATCCACTTAATTAATCAATGAGTAAAAAGAAAAAAATATTACTGAGTATATTCAGAAGTAAAAAAAATAAAACCCAATACAAATAAATAGACACACCAACATCTGTATGCACAATTTCAATTTCTTTGTTTTGTTTAAAGTAAATATGCATACATGTTAAAGGGAACCTGTTGTTTTAGCCGCTACCTTGCCTTATTAGAGTACCTGATAATGTTTCCATAACAATATTTCCCGACCACATGTCCTGTATATTATTTAGATGGAGCAAAATCTGTCAAATCGATTTATAAAACGGTGCATGCTATATGTTATTTAGCAGTGAGTCATCTGGGCGTTGATATTATCAGGAAGAGTCAGGTAGTCTGGTCTTCAGACTTGCCCCTCCAGGCTGAATTGACATTATACCGCTAGCCTGTGGTGATATACGGCGGCCGTGGAGATGTCAATCAAGCGTGGAGGAACTGGGTTGGAGACTGGACTGTCTGACTCTTACTGATGTTTTAAACTGGCAAAACATTTCATTTTCTATTATTATAAATACTACATTTTCCCCCCGTAAAAATTATGATAATTTGCAGGGATGTCCTACATTTTGTTAAGACTCCAGGGAGTTATTTCCAGAGTTCAAAGTAGATGAATATTACATAGATACAGCACATAAATCCTGAATCAGTTTGTTACTAACTGTGTAATGTCCCAAAGGACATCTTCACTAGGGTAAATATAATGAATTAATAATCATCTGACACACATCAATAGGATTTGGCAGAGTGAATTACACTTTTATGTGTAGTTACGTAACATATCTGTGACCTTAATAGATCGTGTTTTGTAGTTATTAATTAAAACTTTTATATGACCGTGAAAAACTAGACATGGTTTTATTAAGCATAGATCAAAATATATAATATTAGTGCATGATTTGTAGGTCTCTTGCTAGGAGCACAACTGAATGGTTGGGAAATTTTGAGAACATTTTTTTGATAACATCTTATACTTAATAAGAAAGGAGTATAATAATAAAGCAATACAATGATACGTTTTAAAGTGATGATCAGCTAAAAACCTACAGTAGCAATGATTACCGTAGATCGAGAGGGTATGGAGTACTACAACAGCAGGTAATTGTATGCTGAATTCTGTCCTGACATTGTCCTTACTTCTCACTAATATGGCCATTGAAGTTCAACATCATGCATACTGGTCCATAGTAAAGAACTCTACAGACATAAATGTAAATATAGTATAACCAAATCACAGCAATGCTTTCTTAAGTATAGTGCATTTTAGCCCAGTTAATTACAAATTCCTTAGTTATTTTCTTTAAGAGAACCTGTCTTGATATTTCAGCCCTCTAAACCGCCACTATGCTGTAATACCTGACGTGCATAGGTTAATAAAGATAACTCTGTATATACTGGCTCATGCAGCATGACCTAGAAAACCAACTTATAAAACAGCACGCTGTATGCAAATTACTTGTGAAGAGTCATCTGGACATAGCCATGATTCCTGAAAAATCAGGTCACTAAACACGCCCTATATTGCTTGATTGGCGTCCCCCTGGCTGGTTTGTAATTACATGGCATGGGCAGGTGGACGTCTATCAAGCCAGGAAGGGTATGTTTATGGACCGGACTGCCTGACTGTTTAGCATCATGGTTACAAAGAGTACATAGGTTTATAAAGATGCCGCTGTATATAATTGCTGATGCAGAAAAATCTAGAACACCAATTTTTACAGCATAGTGACAGTTTAGGGGGCTGTAAAGCAATGACAGGTTCCCTGTAAAATTTAGGATCAGTTTACACGTTGTGTAAACACTGCAGATTTTCTGCAACAGAATTTGTTGCAGAAAATCTGCAGCAAATACAGTAGCAGCAAAGTGGATGAGATAAAACAAATCTCATCTAAACGCTGCATAAATACTGAGCGGAAAAAACGCTCAGAACGTGACCTATGGTGCATAATTTTATTCCGCAGCATGTCAATTGTATTTGCGTAAATGCTGCTTATTTGTCGCAGGTTTTCCCCATTGAATTCAATGGGGAGATAAAACCCGCAACAAATAGCAATTGTTGCGTTTTTTTGCAGCGGGTTTACAGAGATTCCACCGCAAAAAGCGCAACAAAAAACAACCTCATACTTACCCAGAAGTCTGTGAACCTCCCTCCAGCTCGGCCTCCGTGATGACGTTTCATCCCATGTGACCACTGCAGCTAATCACAGGCTGTAGCGGCGGTCACATGAGATGAAACATCATCCCTGGAGGCCGACCTGGGTGACGTCAGAGGGCCGCCTCCTGGGATGACGCTTCATCCCAAGTGACCGCCGCTGCTGCCAATCACAGACTGCAGCGGTCTCCTAGGATGAAACATCATCCCAGATGGCCGGCTTGCTAGGTGCTGCAGTTTTCCGCAGCTGACAGTTTGGTGCAGTTTTTCGTCTGGAATTCCCTGCGGTGCACATGGCAGATACACTATGTGCTTTTACGCAGCATATCCGCCCCGTGTGAACTCAGCCTTAAAGAAGCTCTGTCACCAGATTATAAGTGGTCAACTTATAGGGAAATCAGCGTCATACACTTCTCTCCATTTATGTCCATTTGTACTTAGCACAACATGATCTCGCGTGATCACTCTGTACTGTCACATACACCCACATTAACTTTACTGAAGTGTCTTAAGAGTGAATAGACATTGCCTCCAGCCAGTACGCAATGTCTATTCACACTCCCGACACTGCGGTAAAGTTTTTGTGGGACTTACTCACACAGCACACTGTGCTATGTACAAATGGACATGAATGGAGAGAAGTGTATGACGCTGATTGGTCCGCGTCATACACTTCTCTTTACAATCCCCACTTGGTCAAAAGTTTTAAAAAAAAGCCTATTTGGGCATGAAGAATCTAATTAGCATAAATATAAGATTGCTCATAACTTGCTAAAAAAAATGATAGTTTTTCAAAATAAAAACCACTGTTGTTATCTACATTACAGCGCCGATGAGATTATGTAGGAGATAGGGCACTTATGATCTGGGGACAGAGCCTCTTTAAGGTAAATTTAATACTTAAAGCGACCCTCCAGTCAAAAGTTAAAAATTGTCTGTACATTGTCAACATACCTGGTACCCTCCTGAACGATACTGCTGATGTTCCAGCGTTCCAGTCCCCCATTGTCATCTTTCCAAGATGGCCATTGCAGTCCCAGACTTCTATATGCAGAGCATACTTAGGAAGTCTGAGACACACCACCCTTCACTGCCCTGCCATTGGACCAGCGCCAATGATGTCATGAGCGATTTGAGTAGTTTCGCGCTGGTCCATTGGCACTGCAGTGGAATAAGGGCATGTCTCAGACTTCTTAAGAATGTTTTGCACAGGGAAGTCTGAGACTGCAATGGCAATTTTAGAAAGATGACAACAAAGGACCAGAACGCTGGAAAAGTGGCAGTATTGTTCTGAACGAGGGCACCAGGCATGTTGACTATACATTTGCAATGTATAGTCAACTCTTTACTTTTGACTGGAGAGTCTCTTTAATAAAATGTTAGGCTCCTCATCTTCCACTTTTTTGTCTCCTAGAAAGGAATACCACACAATAACTACCACACAGTGTAAACTAGTAAAAGTGACATGTAGAGGTTGACGTTACATGTTCAAACCATCCCTTTTGGCCTCTCACTGAGGGTCATGGTCACCAGTGTAACGCCATTACGTATTTGAGGGGAATTTCTAATTTCTGATGTTACTCGGTTACCGCAAATTGACAGCTTCCCACTAAATTATGTCACTCTGCTCCAAATCTCCAGTTCTGTCACTGGTCAGTAGCATTGTGGACAAGAAAGGGGTGCTATTCCACCATTACAAATTCTATGTCTTTACCCTGTGCATGACAAAGGGCTTGTTCACATCACATTTTGGCCCTACGTTTAGCATGCACATTGGGAAAACACCCTATGGACACGCTAAACGTGTCCATAGGGCTCCATTAGCCCGATTGAATCCAAAAGAGTGTTGGGCTGGTATTCGTCGTTATCCTTTTTTTTGAGGATGGAATAACGTAGTATACTATACTATAGCATCCTGAGAGGTCCTGCAAAAAAAAATATACCACACAATATACTTTTTTTTTTTTTACATAGGAGCATATGTGTGAGGAATGCCGCTGTATGTATGGCATCTGTCACAGGTATACGTTAAACGTATACCATGGGTAGCTTTCCCAGGTCTAAAATCCCAGAGGAGAGCATCAGGTAGCGCTTGACAGTGACTCCATAGTTGATAGTGGTATCAGAGACTTCCCCAGGCTCCACCCTTAAAGTAGCACTGTGCCCGGGGAGTTCGGGCGACGTATCCGATCGACTCTTCCCGACGTATACCTTTGACGGAAGTAAAAAAACGTGATGTGATACAGGCCCTAAGCTGCATTTGTAGAGACACCCCCTCCACCGCTTCCTGCAGTCCGTCTCCTCTGCCCTGAAACTTGAGACAGATGTTGCTTGACAACAGGGCATGGACAGCAGATAACAAGAAAGGAGACACCTAGTGACAGTAACTTCACACAGTATTTGCATGGATTTAACAACTCGATTTTAACTGTAAGTAAATTATTAAGTTTATATCATCAGGTATACTAAAAGATTGTTTGAAAAGTTAGTGTCCATTTCAGGGAAAGAGTAGCACAAAGACCACTGGGAGGAAAAGTGACACAGAGGCACAAACACTGTAGACACAGTAGGATAGATTGACAGAAGCACAGTTGCGAATGACCAGGGAGGGCTGACTTGACCTTGTTTTAGTTGAACAGCCATGATTGCAGCTTCACATTCTGGTTTAGTAAGCACTCTCTTTTTCAAGCTGTGCTGCAACTTCAAATAATTTAGGTTACACACACCACAGAGAAAAAACTATAAAGGGAGCATTGCGGCTAAAACAGAACTGCTGTTTAGGTTTCTATACTATTTTACATTTAATTGTCTAGCACATTTGCATGCAAAGATATTAACAGCAAGACAACGTAGCTAATTAGTTGCTTGGGTTTGCAAAAGGATAAAACTGTGATTCAATATTAAAATTCAGGACATTTATCATACAGTGCTGTGCTAGTAAAAAGGATTTGCCCCTCACCCGATTTCTTCTATTTTTGCTAGTTTGTCACATGACAAAGTTTCAGATCATCCAACTAATTTTAGTATAACATAAAGACACGAGCAAACACAAAATGCAGCTTTTAAATGACCATTCCAATTATTGAAAATAAAGATTTATTCAAAAGCTATATCACCCATGTGAAAAAGTGATTGCCCCCCTTACGTAATAACTGGCTGTGCCAAACTGCAATCAAACATTTGCGATAACAAAAAAATCAGTTACATCGCTGTGGAGGAATTTTGGCCCACTCTTCTTTGCAGAATTGTTTTAATTTGAATACATTGCAGGTTTTTCGAGCATTAACTACCCAATATAGGTCATTCATTCTCTATGGCAGCGCCGGAAAAAGCCGAACACTGCACTCCGCTATCTCCGGCGCTCCCATAGAGAATGAACAGAGCGGCAGTGCGCATGAGCGACCTGCCACTTGGTTTAAACGAGGGACTCAGGCAACTTTGGGGTCCCCGTTCTCTTAAACGGTGGCGTCCGAGCTTTCGGATATCCACCGATCAGCAAGTTACCCCTTACCCTACGGATAGGAGGTAACTTGTTGTAAATTGAATACCCCTTTAAGTCAGGACTTTGACTCAGCCACTCCAAAACCTTAACGTGTACTTAACTTTTCAGGTAACATTTCAGAATAAGCTACAGCAATGATGTCCACATTCCAAAAAAAAGTGAATATTTTTATTGTCCTATAGTACAGACACCAGCAAAGTTTCTGCTTTAAGTGAGCCTTTTTTAAGGTAGAAAAAGGCTCACTTAGAGGCAAAACGTTGCTGGTGTCTGTATTATGGGACAATAAAAGTATTTTATTTTTTTGGAATGCCGACGTCATTGCTTCTGGGCTGGAGCTCGCCCATAAAGTCTGTTGCATTCTTACATCCCCATTTAAAGTGACAGTGGTGCTGTTCCCATCTCTATTTGTACAATATCTCAGAATAAGCTGTCAAATGTGTGTACATGAGGAATAATACTCTTTATGGCCCCTATATGACTTGTGTATGCAATTTTTTGACAGTTTTCACCTCTGCAGGCTCTCTTTCTAATTCTCAGTTTTCCCTGAACTAGCGGGTGAAGCCTAACTGCTATCATGTCTCCCATACACAGCATACAAATAAAGTCAATCCTTGTCTCCTATCTCTATCTATCACATATGTGTATAGAAGCAGCACCATCGAGGAGATTATACAGCAGTAATGAGCAGTGTAGCTGAGAATCCTGCACTAGGGTTATATATAACTCTTGCTAGAAGCTGCAGCAGCGTCTCCATGTGTTTCACTCACGCTGTTCCAACTCCCTCCTCCCGCTTAATAGACTTCTATGAGCATCATGCGTGTGTCTGTCTTTTCCTGCTCCCCCTCTCCACTCCATAGACTTTTTTGGGCAGCATGTTTGTGTCTCTCTCTCTTCTCCACCCTCCCCTCTCCATAGACTTCTATGGGCAGGCTGTGAAAAGACACCCCCCCTCACACTTCCTGCAGTCCATCTCCTCTGCTCTGTAACTAGGGATGGATTTTACTTGACAACAGGGAGTGGACAGCAGATTTCAGGAAGGGAGAAAGCTAGTTGTAGTAACTTCTTATACAATTTGCATGTATAAAACAACTAAATGTTAACAGTAGGTTACAAAGTTGATCTACAGGTATACTGTTAGATTAGCATAAGTTGTTGGAAAAGTTAGTGTCCATTTAATTTTTTTTCTTCTGAGTCATTTAGAGGTGGACTTGCTTGTGTTACGCAGATCATTCGCCTGCTGCATAATCCAACTGTATTTGAGCTTTAGGTTATGAACTGACAGGCGGATATTCCTCTTCAGGACCTTCTGTAAGAGCTGAATTCATGATTCCATCATTTATGACAAGTAGTCCAGGTCCTGCAGAAGCAAAGCAGCCCTAGACCATCACACTACCACCATCATGTTTGACTGTTGGTATCATGTTCTTATGGTGGACTGCTGTCTTAGCTTTACGCCAGATATGACAAGACCCATGTCTTCTAAAAAGTTCCACCTTTGACTCATCTGTTCGCAAAATATTATCCCCAACTTTTTAGAGGTTATCTAAATGCTTTTTGGAAAACATGAGACAAGCCTCTGTGTTCTTTTTGGTCAACAGGATAACTATGTAGAGACCTGGCTGTGGTGAGAGTGCGTGCCCATCAGCACTCAGCTCAGTAGTTGGATGTAACACAAAGTGACACAATACTATAAATGTAAATGTCATAACTCTTCAATGGATTATTTTTTAACAGCATGTAAAAGGCTGTTCATTTTGGCAGATCTTCGCCCATTTTTCCATTGGTGCTGTGTGGAGCAGATGTTCAATTTATGTATTTTGTAAAACCACCAAATGAAGATTATTCTTTTTAATGTTCGAATTCCACAGTGAAATAATTAGCAGATATTTTATGTTTATCTCTGACCAAAACCTGGGGTTAGGGCTATGCATTGTCCTATATCATTATTATACAATGTATTTTTAACACTACAAACTCTTTTGTTGTAGTTAAAAGTGTAGTTCTTGTTTGGAGGTATATAGGCTTGTATAGTAGAGAACTGCATTATATGCAATAACACCAGCTTGTGGAGAGCAGCTATGAGGATTATAAATTCAGTATGGTTGCCCATGGAGCCTCCCCATAAACTATACACCATCATCTGTAGTAATGTGCAGACTGAGCACAGACTATAGATTTTCAGGTAGAGACCTCAGAATTAGTTTCCTCTATAGCTGACTTGCTCTAGTTAAAGATTGTTTTTGCTTGTAGCACAAATGATACAGATGATATTAGTGTATTAAGGAGTAGTGTACAATTTCTAAATATATGTATTTCTCCAAATAAGTGGTAAACTGTTCAGAGGAACTCCAGGATCCCCAATTTTAAAAGCTTATTTACCTTGATATATACTTGAGTGTGGCAATTACATGATAATCTTTCTTTCTCATTGGGGGTTTAGTTGCTTTTGGTTTTTACTCCTTCTTTCTTTACTGTAATTGAAGTCATCCCTCCTTGCACTGACCTGCAGGGGAGTTTCTAATGGGCAGCAAGTGTTTTTTTTGTAGTGGCAATGGAAAATCCGCTCCAAAAATGCCTCAAGAAATGACATGCCACTTCTTTTTACGAGATGTATTTTTACGAGACGTTTTTTAATACAGAAGCGTAATAATACACCTCATATGAACTACACAGTGTATTTCCCATTAAAACCAATGGGAAACTGTTTGCAGGCATATTTCAAGAGTATTTTGGAGCGTCTGAAACGAAGTCGTGTGAATATACCCTAAAATAGCTGTTCACCATGACCTTGGCCCAATGTATTAATTTTGCATTTGTGTTTAGCTGTTTTGTTTTTTGCTGTTTTGTTCTTGCACATTCTTTTTTATTTTTTATTTTTTGCAATGCTCATATATTTTATTTATTGGGAGAGATATCACCTTCAACTTTGCAGACTGCATATATTCTGTTTATGTTAATCTACTGTATATACTATTTATTGTGTGCCTTTAAATAAGGATAGTAATTATTATTATTATTATTATTATTATTAATAAATAGAAATCGCTTTATAAACAAAAAAACAGCAGCTGAAAATTTTTCTGAATGATATGAAATCCATTCACATTCTCATTATGCTTAAGCCAGCCATTCCAAACAATTCCCACACATAATTATCAACTCATCACAAATGCATTTCTGTAGGTTTATGAAATGTCTAAAAGAAAAAGACTTGCATAATGGGTGGCAATGGAATGCTAGTTAGTAATCTTTTCAGTTCATCCACTTCAATATTTTATTCTTTTTCTGTATATGAAGAAAAGGTTTCCAGATTACAGATGATAGCTTTTGGATACATTAACAAGTGATGCTATCCCTCCAAATGCTTTCAGCTTTTGCAATTACATTGTATTGTCCTATTTTAAAGCTGGCAGAGTTTGCTACTTTGTGAATATTAGAAGAATAAAAAAAAGATGTTTTGGCTCTTGAAACCAACTTACCAGCTGCAATCTCCATGGGTGTACTTCTACAGCCATATTGAGGTTGCTTTCAGTGAATGCAGCAAAACTGCTTGGCATTAAGTTACATAGAATATTCCAAATGAGCAAGTAAAACAATATTTTTAAATACATATTAACCCATTAGTGTCTAAGCCTGTTTTGGCCTTGTGGACACAGCCGATTTTTGCAAATCTGACATGTGTTACTTTATGTGGTAATAACTCCAGAATGCTTTTGCCTATCCAAGCGATTCTGAGATTGTTTTCTCGTGACATGTTGTACTTTATGATACTGAAAAAATTTGGTCGTTAAATTCAATATTTATTTGTAAAAAAACACCAAAATTTAGAGAAAATTTGCAGAAATCTGCATTTTTCTAAATTGTAATGTAATGTAATTAATTGTAATGTAATGTAAAACAGATCGTAATACCACACAATATATTTACTAGTTAACTTTCCTATATGTCTACTTTATATTTGCATTGTTTTTTGAACGTCCTTTTATTTTTCTAGGATGTTACAAGGCTTAGAACTTTAGCTGCAATTTCTCTCATTTTCAAGAAAATTTCAAAAGGCTATTTTTTCAGGGACCAGTTCAGTTCTGAAGTGGCTTTGAGGGCCTTATATATTAGAAACCCCCTATAAAACACCCCATTTTAAAAACTGCACACCTCAAAGTATTCAACGCAGCATTCAGAAATTATTTTAACCATTTAGGCATTTCACAGAAAATAAAGCAAAGTAGAGGTGAAATTTACAAATTTCAATTTTTTTTTACGAAATTCATTTGTAATACAGTTTTTTCTGTAACACAGAAGGTTTTACGAGAGAAACGCAACTCAATACTTATTGCCCAGATTCTGCAGTTTTTAGAAATATCCCCCATGAAGCAAAAGAGCACCTGGTGGATTTTGGGGCCTCTATTTTATTAGAATATATTTTAGGCACCATGTCAGGTTTGAAGAGGTCTTGTGGTGCCAAAACAGTGGAAACCCCCCAAAAGTGACCCCATTTTGGAAACTACACCCCTCAAGGAATTTTTCAAGAGGTATAGTTAGCATTTTTAGCCCACAGGTTTTTTGCTAAATTTATTGGAACTGGTCTGTGAAAATGAAAATCTACTTTTTTTCTGAAAAAACATACAATGTTTTAGTTTTTACAAGGAATAAAGGAGAAAAAGCACTCCAACATTTGTAAAGCAATGTCTCCCGATTACGGCAATACCCCATATGTGGTAATAAAGTGCTGTTTGGACCCACGGCAGGGCTCAGAAGGGAACGAGGGCCATTTGGATTTTGGAGCGCAGATTTTGCTGGAATGGTTTTCGGTGCCATGTCATGTTTGCAAAGCCCTGGAGGGACCATAACCGTTGAAACTCCCCAAAAGTGACCCCATTTTGGAAACTACACCCCTCAAGGAATTTTTCTAGGGGTATAGTTAGCATTTTGACCCTACACATTTTTTGCTGAATTTATGGGAATTATGCCGTGAAATTGAAAATCAGATTTTTTCATTTTTACAACAGATAAAGGAGAAAAAACACCCCAATATTTGTAACGCAAACTCTTCTGAGCACAGCAATACCCCATATGTGGTAATAAACTGCTGTTTGGACACATGGCGGAAGTTAGGAAGGACGGAGCGCCATTTGACTTTTGGAGCTCAAGTTTTGCTGGAATGGTTTGCGGCCCCATGTCACATTTGCAAAGCCACTAAGGGGCGAAAATAGTGCAAACCCGGCAAAAGAGACCCCATTTGGGAAACTATACCCCTCGTGGAATTTATCTAGCGGTATAGTGAGCATTTTGACCCCACAGTTTTTTTGCTGAATTATTGGGATTATGCAGTGAAAATGAAAATCTACATTCTTTCCACTAAAATGTTGCATTTTTTTCATTTTCACAAGGAATAAAGGAGAAAAAGCGCCCCAACAATTGTAAAGCAATTTCTCCCAAGTACGGCAATACCCCATATCTGGTCATAAACTGCTGCTTGTGTACACCGCAGGGCTCAGAATGGCAGGAGTGCTACTTGGCATGTAGATTTTGGTTCATTGTTTTGGGCGCCATGTCGCATTTGCAGAGCCCTTGAGGTACCCGTACGGTAGAAACCCCTGAGAAGTGACTCCATTTTGGAAACTTTACACCTCAGGGTAATCATCTAGGGGTGTACTGAGCATTTTGATCCCAGAAGTGTTTCATAGATTGTATTAGAATGAGGCATTGAAAATGTTAAATTATTTTTTTTCCCAAAAATATGTAGTTTTGCACCCAATTTTTTTTTCCACAAGGGGTAATAGGAGAAAAAAAAACACATAATTTGTTACCCAATTTCTCCCGAGTATGGCAATACCCCATGTGTGGCCCAAAACTGCTGTTCGGGCACATGGCAGAGCTCAAAATGGAAGGAGTGCCATGTGGCTTTTAGAGCACAGATTTTGCTGGACTGGTGTATGGGTGCCATGTCGCATTTGCAGAGCTCCCTTAGGTACCAGAGTAGAGTGTAAAACCATGAGAAGTGACCCCATTTTGTAAACTACACCCCTCAAGGCATTTATTATTTGCCTGGACATATGACAGGGCTTAGGAGTAAAAGGCGCATGTGAGACCTATTTTGGTGATTTTCGCAGCATTAGCCCACAATGGCAGGGCTCTGAGGTCAAATAGTAAAACAAAGCCCCAAGTAGTGACCCCCATTTTGGAAAATGCACCCCTGAAGGCATTTTGTTAAGGGGTGTAGTGAGCATTTTGACCACACAGGGTTTTTTTTTCTATTAGAAATAAACGCTCAGTGGATGGTGCAAAGTGAAAATTGCAAATTTCCACAGGTATGTGCCATTTTAGTGCACAATATTTTGTGCCCAGTTTGTGCCACTGAAGACAAATACCTCAAACTGTTAAGCGGGTTCTCCCGACGTTGGGCGATGCCATATATGTGGACGTAGACTGCTGCTTGGGCACGCTGCAGGGCTCAGAAGGGAGGTAGCGCCATTTGGCTTTTGGAGCGCAGATTTTGCTTAGTGGTAGTTTTTTTGGCGTTTTGCTGGTATTTCAGTTTATAATCTGGGGGCATATGTAATCTGTGCGGGGTACATCAGGGCATAATAAGAGGGTATAATAATTGGGTAAATAAATAATTATCCACGGATGTGTGGCCAGTGTCGCACTGATAAATGGTGGCAGATCTTATACGCTTTTGGACACTCTGCACATTTTGCATCGCCATATTCTGAGAGCCATAACTTCTTTATTTTTTCTCCACCGGAGCTGGGTGAGGGCTTATTTGTTGCGGGACAATCTGTAGATTTCATTGGTACCATTTTGGGGTACATGCGATTTTTTGATCACTTTGTATTTCATTTTTTTGGCAAGCAAGGTGACAAAAAACCTGCAATTCTGATGTGTTTTATTATTTATTTATTTTTACGGCGTTCGCCATGCGCTATGAATGACAATTTTACTTTATTCTGTCGGTCAGTGCGATTACGGCGATACCATATGTATATAGTTTATCTTATGCTTTGCAGCGTCTACACGATAAAATCACTTTTGTTTCAAATATTGAATTTTTTGTGTCACAATATTCTGAGAGCCATAACTTTTTTATTTTTCCATCAAAAAAGCTGCGGGAGAGCTTGTTTTTTGCGGGGCGGGCTGCAGTTTTTAATGGTATAATTTTGGGGAACATGCAACTTTTAGATCCCTTTTTTTATTCTGTTTTGCGAGGGGTTGTGACTAACAAACAGCGATTCTGGAATAGTTTTTTATTTAATTTTTTTACGGTGTTCACCATACGGGTAAAATAGCGTGATATTTTTATAGTTTGGGTCGTTACGGATGCGGGGATACCACATATGTGTACTTTCTTTTATGTTTTTTGTTTTTTCCTATAATAAAAGACTTATTATAGGAAAAAAGGCTGTTATAGTGTTTTTTAACATGAAACATATTTTTTTTTACTTTTTTACAACATTTTTATTGACTTGTTTTAACTTTTTTTGTGTCCCACTAGGGAACTTGAAGACATGAAGCCCTGATCGCTATTCTAATACACTGCACTACCTACATAGTGCACTGTATTAGAGCTGTCAGCTATTCACTGACAGCAAGCCTATTAGGCTTCGCCTCCCGGCGGGGCCTAATAGGCTTCCGTACTAGGAAGCGATTGTTTGGCTACGGTTGCCATAGCAACCATCGGAACACCCGCGGGTGCCGATGGTTGTCATTAGCAACCATAGGGTGCGATCTAATCACTTTGATGCAGCGATAGCTGCATCAAAGGAGTTAATCGGCCGGATCGGAGCCTAGCCCTGGTCCTGGCCGTTGCAGAGGTGTGTCGGACAGCTGATTGCCGGTGGTGATAGTGCTGGCTCAGCTTCTGAGCCAGCGCCATCACATACACACGTCATGGAGCTGTGATTGGTCAGTCTGTTTTGACTGACCAATCACAGCAATCGCCAGCAGGAGACCGCTGTGAATGGTCCCCTGCCGTCTTACTGTGCCAATCAACTGTCATAAACAGTTGACGGCACAGTTCTGTCACCTTGTCCTTTGACAGGGTGACCGTTTTTAGCCAGGATGCACCGGTACGCCCTGGTGCCTTAAAGCACTTCAATGCAGGACGTACCGTTGCGTCCTGGTGCGGTAAGGGATTAACCGCCGATGCAGTAGATGTTGCTAAATGCACATAGAGCTTTTAAACACATTTCTGTTACATTTGATCACAGTGTGGACCCAGATTTGAAAGCAGTACCTAAAGAGGATCTGTCACCAGATTTCACAACACAAACTGCATACATTATTAAATAGATTTCTTAGACCTGATGAAGCTGGTGTACTTACTGTGAAAATATGTGTAAGAACAGCTGTATAATCCTTTCTCAAAGATTTCCTGCCTGATATTAAAATAAGCATTTTTGAGTCCGAGTGTATTCATGAGATAAACTCATTCTCATCCCACCTAGAACAGACAAGCTCCTAACAGTGTCCCTCCTCCCCCGCACCATGCTGAAATCTCACACATACGCAGTACAAATCTGCAATCTCCCTAACTCCGCTGTAAAAGAATGCAGCAGATGTAGTAAGAAGCTGTAATTCCAATGCTGCTAGAAGACTGTCTTTCCTACTGCAGAGCCAGGGAAACTGCAGCTTGTACTGAGCATGTGTGAAATTTCAGTAGCATTCGGGGGCGGAGGGACACTCATAGGAGCTTGTCAGCTGCAGGCAGGAGGATATTGAGATTACATCATATATATATTTGGTCTCACAAAATATTAATTTTAAGCATTTTAAGGATAACTTTGAGAAAGGATTATACAGCTATTCTGGCATGGAATTTTAAAGTAAGTACATATGACTCATCAGGTCTAAGATAGCTGTTTAATTGTGTATGTAATTTGTATTGTAAAATCTTGTAACAGGTTCTCTTTAACATACAAATAATATAAAGCTATATTAGCAAGAATTTCCACCATATTAACAATCAATATAGCTGATTTGCCGTTACCCTACACCACAATATTTTTTGTGACAAATGGGTATAAGTGGGCAGTGATATGGGCATAGCACATAAACACTATATGGTCAAAAGTATGTGATTATCACATCTTAGTGAGCTTGTTGGGCTTCACACTTCAAAAATATAAGAATTGAGCCACCTTTTTGCAGTTATAACAGCCTCTACTCTGTGAGTTCAGGCACTAATGTTGGACAAGAAAGTCTGGCCCGAAAACGGAATTGCAATTCATCCAAAAGTTGTTAGGTGGGGTTGAGGTCAGGGCTATGTGAAGGTCATTCAGGTTCCTCCATACCAAACTCCCCAAACCTTGACTTTATGAACCTTGCTTTGTGCACTGAGGCACATTTATGCTGGAATAGAAATGGGCCTTCCGTAAACTGTTGCCACAAAGTTGGAAGCAAACAATTGTCTAAAATGTCTTTGCTTGCTATAGCATTAACATAACCCTTCACTGGAAATAAGAGGCCGAGACCAAACCCTGAAAAACAGCCCCAGACCATATCCCTCCTCCCCCAAATTTTATAGTAGGCACTATGCATTCCAGTATTTAGAATTCTCCTGGCATTCACCAAGGCCAGATCATCCATCAGAGTGCCCAATAGTGAAACGTGATTCATTGCTCCGGAGAACACGCTTTCACTGCTCCATAGCTGGCACTTGGCATTGCACATGGTGATCTTAGACTTGTTTGCATCTGCTTGACCATGGAATCTCATTTCTTGAAGCTTCCAACGCACAGTTCTTGTGTTGATGTCACTTCTTGAGGCAGTTTGGAACTTTGTAGTGAGTAATGCAATAGAGCATAGTCGTTTTTTACGCGCCATGCTCTTCAGCGATTGGCATGGTCTTACGCTGCTATGTACTAGTACATGATCCTATCTTGGACAATTTTCACCATGCATTTGAGGTGCCATGACAGCCTCCTGGTTCAGTTTTCATTCGTAAGATTCATATGATAAAATTAGCTACCATTTGTTGCCTAGAGATCTATTTTAATATGTTTGATTAATGTAACAGTATTCATACTGATTAATTATATTTTTTATGATCATTTGAAGGTATTATAACGTCAAGGCTTTAATATTCACACACATTATGATTAACAATTGCATGACATGCATTTAACAGCATGTAACAAATTATAGGAAAGGTCCCAGAATGCTGAACTGACTTAACCTGGGATGGATTAGCTGTGCAAGCTGTTTAGGTGGCATACTTTAGAAGTTAGGTAAGCAAGGCTGCCAGGACAAAAGCTTAAAAATGACATGAGAATTTGATTTTATCAAAATATGATTTTTTTTTTATAAACTGTTGTAAGTGTTATACTTTTAACTAAAGATGAGCAAATTTCACAAAATTAGTTTTGGGTTCGATTTGATCGAATTGACCGTCCGATTCAATTTGGTCCGAATACATTCGCCATGACTTGCAAGTGCCTCAATTGCCCTGAAAACTCTTGTCTGACTGTCTGATGACTGCATCAACATCAGTGGCTGCATCAAACCCTTTTCAGGCTCTTTAACGCCAAGCCAGCATTAGTTCTGTTATCCACCTATACCCCTCATGATTGGCTGTGCTAGAAAGACGGATAACTGCAGTAAATTTTGGGAAGGCTGCTTGCAAGACATTATGGGGAAGCCCACCCAAGGTTATGTGATCCTGTTTATAATTTGAAAAATATCTGCTGTTGCCCTCCATTTTGCCGTGTTTTGTGTGACGCAAGTCCCAAAACTTTCGGATTTGTAGAATACAAAACTTTTTGGAGATTCGGACCAAATTCGATAAATAAACAGTTGATTCGCTAATCTTTACTTCTAACTCCTGATGTTATGTTTCTTGTATTTTTATAATAGCACTGTAATAGTGGGGGGGGGGGTAGGGAAACGGACAAGTGAGCCCTAATCTACCCGCCACTCTGTCCCTGCCTACTTGCAACGACCCGCCCTAGGCGACGGGGTACAACTGGGCGGCGGTCCCTGCGCTCAGTAAGTGCATGACAAACACGACAAACAAACAAGGGAATACAAGCAAGGGAAATGGGCAGTTGCTCGCGGAAACACCGTGAGCAACAGAGTAGTGAACGAGCCGAGTCAAGCCAGGAGAGTGCGAGGTACAAAGCGAAAAGCAGAAGAGTAGTCGGTAAGCCGTGGTCTGTATGGAGCAGGATCAAAAATAGCAGGAGCTGTAGCTGGGCCAGGAAACCTCAAGGAAAGAAATTCACAAGCACAGATGGACAGGAAGAGCAGGCTTAAATAGACCGAGGGCGGGAGCTAGCTGAGTCTGGCCAGGTTGCGATAGGATCTCCCACTCCTAAGCCTGCCAGCCTGAGTGGAGGAAGCTGGTGTCTGTCTCAGGGATGTACACTCAGGTGTTGACTGATTAATTCTGGGAGTTAACCCCGAAGCAGTGCCTGGCAGATCCTTTACAGTACCCCCCCTTTTATGAGGGGCCACCGGACCCTTTCTAAGTGGACCTGGCTTACTGGGGAAACGCAGGTGGAACCTCCTGACCAATACCCCAGCGTGAACATCCCGGGCGGGTACCCAAGTCCTCTCCTCGGGCCCGTATCCTCTCCAATGGACCAGGTACTGGAGGGAGCCTTGGACCATCTTGCTGTCCACGATCCTGGCCACCTCAAATTCCACCCCCTCAGGGGTGAGGACGGGAACAGGAGGTTTCCTCGAGGGGGCCAAGGACGGGGAGCAGCGTTTCAGGAGGGAGGCATGAAACACGTTGTGTATACGAAAAGACGGGGGTAACTCCAGCCGGAAAGAGACAGGACTGAGGACCTCAATGACCTTATACGGCCCAATAAACCGGGGAGCAAACTTTTTGGACGGAACCTTGAGACGCAAGTTCCTGGATGACAACCACACCAGATCCCCGACCACAAACAGGGGGTTAGCAGAACGTCTTCTATCGGCCTGAGCCTTCTGTATGCTCTGGGACGCCTCTAGGTTCTTCTGAACCTGGGCCCAGACTGTGCACAGATCCCGATGAACGACCTCCACCTCGGGATTGTTGGAACAACCAGGTGAAACGGAGGAGAACCGTGGATTAAACCCAAAATTACAGAAAAAGGGAGAGACCCCTGACGAGTTACTGACCCGGTTATTAAGGGAAAATTCGGCGAGGGGAATGAAAGAAACCCAATCAAATTGACAGTCAGAGACAAAACATCTTAAGTATTGTTCTAGAGACTGATTAGTCCTCTCCGTTTGGCCATTGGTTTCAGGATGGAAAGCAGAGGAGAAGGACAGATCAATCCCCAACTTATTACAGAAGGCTCTCCAAAACAATGAAACAAATTGTACCCCTCTGTCAGAAACAATATTGACGGGGACCCCATGGAGACGCAGGATGTGTTTGATAAACAAGGTAGCCAACGTCTTGGCGTTGGGTAGTTTCTTGAGGGGCACAAAGTGGCACATTTTACTGAAGCGGTCTACCACCACCCACACCACCGACTTGCCTTGGGATGGAGGCAAATCGGTGATAAAATCCATGGAGATATGTGTCCAAGGTCTCTGGGGAATGGGCAACGAACGCAGTAAGCCCGCTGGTCGGGACCTGGGAGTCTTGGACCTGGCACAAACCTCACAGGCGGCGACGTAGGCCTTAACGTCTTTAGGCAAACCAGGCCACCAATAATTTCTGGTAATGAGGTGTTTGGTACCCAGGATGCCTGGATGGCCAGATAGTGCGGAGTCGTGATTTTCCCTAAGTACCCTTAGCCGGAATTGCAGGGGAACAAACAGCTTGTTCTCAGGAAGGTTCCCAGGAGCTGAACCTTGATCAGCAGCAATTTCAGAGACTAAATCGGACTCGATAGAGGAAATGACTATACCTGGAGGCAAAATACAAACAGGATCTTCCTCCGAAGGAGGGCTGGCCATGAAGCTACGCGACAGTGCATCCGCCTTAATATTTTTAGACCCGGCCCTATAGGTAACCAAAAAATTGAATCTGGTAAAAAACAACGCCCATCGAGCTTGTCTCGGGTTTAGCCTCCGGGCAGATTCTAGGAAAACCAGATTCTTGTGGTCGGTAAGGACCGTTACCTGGTGCCTAGCCCCCTCCAGGAAGTGGCGCCACTCTTCAAATGCCCATTTAATGGCTAAAAGTTCGCGGTTGCCAATATCATAGTTACACTCCGTGGGCGAAAACTTCCTAGAAAAGTAAGCACAGGGGCGGAGATGGGTGAGGGAGCTGGTACCCTGGGACAAGACGGCCCCCACTCCCACCTCGGACGCGTCAACCTCCACAATAAATGGCTCCCTTTGGTTGGGCTGAACCAGCACGGGGGCCGAGATAAAGCACTTCTTGAGGGTCTCAAAAGCCTGGACGGCCTCAGGGGGCCAATGGAGGACATCAGCACCCTTGCGAGTGAGGTCCGTAAGAGGCTTAGCGACGACCGAGAAGTTAGCAATAAATCTCCTGTAATAGTTAGCGAACCCCAAAAAACACTGTAGCGCTTTCAGGGAGGCAGGTTGGACCCATTCAGCCACAGCCTGAACCTTGGCAGGGTCCATGCGGAATTCATGAGGAGTGAGGATTTGACCTAAAAATGGTATCTCCTGTACCCCAAATACACATTTTTCGATTTTGGCAAACAGTTTGTTTTCTCGAAGGACCTGGAGCACTTTCCTGACATGCTCTATGTGGGAGGACCAGTCCCTGGAAAACACCAATATGTCATCAAGGTACACTACAAGAAATATCCCCAGGTAATTTCTCAAAATCTCATTTATGAAGTTCTGGAAGACCGCAGGGGCATTGCACAACCCAAAGGGCATGACGAGGTATTCGAAATGGCCTTCGGGCGTGTTAAACGCAGTCTTCCACTCATCCCCCTCTTTGATGCGAATAAGGTTATACGCCCCCCGTAGATCCAATTTAGAGAACCATTGGGCCCCCTGAACCTGATTAAAGAGATCAGGAATCAAAGGAAGGGGATACTGGTTCCTTACCGTGACCTTATTCAGGCCACGGTAGTCAATGCATGGCCTAAGACCCCCATCCTTCTTCCCTACGAAGAAGAAGCCAGCACCTACCGGAGAAGAAGAGGGACGAATGTAACCCTTGGCCAGGGATTCCTGGATATACTCCCTCATGGCTTCACGTTCGGGACAAGAAAGGTTAAATATCCTACCCTTAGGAAGCTTAGCTCCTGGTACCAATTCGATAGCGCAATCGTATTCTCTATGAGGCGGTAATACTTCGGAGGCCTCTTTAGAGAAAACATCAGCGAAGTCCTGAACAAACTCGGGTAGCGTATTCACCTCCTTAGGGGGAGAAATAGAATTAACAGAAAAACATGACGTACAACATTCATTACCCCATTTGGTTAGCTCCCCAGTATTCCAGTCAAACGTAGGATTATGCAACTGCAACCAGGGAAGACCTAGAACCAAATCGTACGATAATCCCTGCATCAATAGTACAGAGCATTGCTCCAAATGCATGGAGCCAACAAGGAGTTCAAAAACAGGGGTATGCTGTGTAAAATAACCATTAGCAAGAGGAGTGGAGTCGATACCCACTACCGGAACAGGTTTAGGCAAATCAATCAGAGGCATAGCGAGAGACATAGCAAATTCCACAGACATGATATTAGTAGAGGACCCTGAATCCACGAAGGCACTGCCGGTAGCAGACCTACCACCAAAAGAGACCTGAAAGGGAAGCAATATCTTAGTACGTTTCATATTTACGGGAAATACCTGTGCGCCCAAGTGACCTCCCCGATGATCACTTAGACGCGGGAGCTCTCTGACAGCATTCTTACGCTTGGGACAGTTGTTTACTTGATGCTTGACATCCCCACAGTAGAAGCAGAGACCATTCTTCCTGCGGAATTCTCTACGTTGTTGAGGGGACACGGAAGCCCCGAGTTGCATAGGTATTTCTGAGTCTTTAGGGGAGAAACGAAGCAACGGGACTTCGGGAGGCATCATGGGGGAGTCGGAGGAAAAAACACATAAACGTTCACGTTGTCGTTCCCTGAGACGTCGGTCAAGTCGTACCACTAAAGCCATAACCTGGTCTAAGGAGTCAGAAGAGGGATAACTAACTAGCAGGTCTTTCAGGGCATTCGACAGACCCAACCTAAACTGGCACCTTAAGGCAGGGTCATTCCACCGAGAAGCTACGCACCACTTCCTAAAGTCAGAGCAATACTCCTCAACAGGTCTCTTACCCTGACGTAAGGTCACCAGCTGACTCTCGGCAAAGGCAGTTCTGTCAGTCTCGTCATAAATAAGTCCGAGGGCAGAAAAGAAACGATCAACGGAGGAAAGTTCAGGGGCGCCAGGAGCCAAGGAGAAGGCCCACTCTTGGGGCCCTTCCTGGAGCCGGGACATAATTATACCCACCCGCTGGCTCTCAGAACCTGAGGAGTGAGGCTTTAAGCGAAAGTAAAGCCTACAACTCTCCCGAAAGGAGAGAAAAGCCCTCCGGTCACCTGAGAACCGGTCGGGCAACTTGAGGTGGGGTTCAAGGGGTGCGGTGAGGGGAACTACCAAGGTAGCATCAGGCTGGTTGACCCTCTGAGCCAGGGCCTGGACCTGTAGGGAGAGACCCTGCATTTGCTGAGCCAGGGTTTCACGGGGTTCCATAATGGTGTCAGGGACCAGGGTAGACTAGGTATAGGGCTTGTGAATTTGTAATAGTGGGGGGGGGGTAGGGAAACGGACAAGTGAGCCCTAATCTACCCGCCACTCTGTCCCTGCCTACTTGCAACGACCCGCCCTAGGCGACGGGGTACAACTGGGCGGCGGTCCCTGCGCTCAGTAAGTGCATGACAAACACGACAAACAAACAAGGGAATACAAGCAAGGGAAATGGGCAGTTGCTCGCGGAAACACCGTGAGCAACAGAGTAGTGAACGAGCCGAGTCAAGCCAGGAGAGTGCGAGGTACAAAGCGAAAAGCAGAAGAGTAGTCGGTAAGCCGTGGTCTGTATGGAGCAGGATCAAAAATAGCAGGAGCTGTAGCTGGGCCAGGAAACCTCAAGGAAAGAAATTCACAAGCACAGATGGACAGGAAGAGCAGGCTTAAATAGACCGAGGGCGGGAGCTAGCTGAGTCTGGCCAGGTTGCGATAGGATCTCCCACTCCTAAGCCTGCCAGCCTGAGTGGAGGAAGCTGGTGTCTGTCTCAGGGATGTACACTCAGGTGTTGACTGATTAATTCTGGGAGTTAACCCCGAAGCAGTGCCTGGCAGATCCTTTACAAGCACCTTTATAATATTAATATATATATATATATATATATATATATATATATATATATATATATATATATATATACTTCTATCTATACCTTTTGTACTCTGGTCTGCATAATTACTTCCAGATCATAATTTTGGTTAATTTAAAGAAGCTCTGTCACCACATTATAAGTGCACTATCTCCTACATAAGGAGATAGCCGCTATAATGTAGGTGACAGCTTTGCTTTTTATTTAAAAAAACGATCTGTTTTCACCACTTTATTAGCAATTTTAGATTTATGCTAATGAGTTGCTTAATGCCCAAGTGGAATGTCTATTCACTGTCTAAACACTTCAGTATTGTTAATGTGTCAGTATAAGACAGCACATAGCGATCTAAAAGGATCCCTATGCGCTGACTAAATGAATGGAGAGGAGTGCATGACGCTGATTGGTCAGCGTCATACACTCCCCTGTACAACGCCCACTTGGTCTAACGTAAAAACACGCCCACTTGGGCATTAAGCAACTCATTAGCATAAATCTAAAATCGCTAATAAAGTGGTGAAAACAGATCGTTTTTTTTAAATAAAAAGCACTGCTGTCACCTACATTATAGCGCCGATCTCCTTATGTAGGAGATAGGGCACTTATAATGTGGTGACAGAGCCTCTTTAAGTAAAACAGCCATCCTAAAGGGGATGTGTGCTTGTAAGCACACCAAAAATCTCACCATAAAAGTTTTATGCCTTTTGGTTCTATTTTTAAATTGAAGAAATGTGATCTGGGAAATTTTTCAAGAATTTCAAGAGTTTTAATATTACTCATGTAAAAAGTATTCTTATGCATTTTCATTTGCTTTTACAAGTTCTTTTGTGTTGATGTGAATGGGTAAGAAAATACAATAAAACACTGTCCCAGGGTATTCGGAGGTTCAATCTGGGTTTCCACTGGCCTTTACAGTATTTTTGACAATAAGAATAGCATACACTGTAGACTGCATAACTATTCTTGCTGTGAAAAATTCCAGAATGTGACCGGTGCCCATAAGGTCAGTGAGGTCCATCAGGGTTCGTTGGCATGATTGCATAGTTGTCATGGCTTTGTTATAAACTAAGACGATGACGCTTGTGTGAACAGTATCTAAGAAAAGCTCAATGCCCTGAAAAGGATAGACTTAGCAATACCCAAAATCACACTACATTGAAATCTGTAAAAATATTTATTTTGTTTGATACTTTACTGCTCTGTAATGTTACAGTGATTCTGTATTAATCATTTTGTTACTTTTTGAAAGAAAATTCTAAAATAAATAGAGAATTTACAAAAAAATAAATATTTTCCTATTTATTCACAGCTAATATACTGCATTTAAAAAAAAAAAAACAATGCCATGCTTGAACATGCCCTAAGCACTATGTTGTAAGTATACCATAGATTAAATATATAACCAATGCCATATATCGAATATGTTGCCACGCAGCAGCGCCCTATAGGATCCTCCCTTTTGCCTCCCTTTTGTCCACATGTTTGATTAGCGGTAACCGGTCTGGTTTACCGGCTTTGGATCCTGGCAGCAGCACGAAGTGGACTGATTATTCTCTGCCTTTATCACATACTTACAAGGTGAGCATAACCGATTATGTTTATGACTCTCCCGTTATCCCATTGACCTGCACCATGTGGCGCCGTGCCTTTTGCTTCTCTATTCATACTATATATTGGATATGTTTCCAGTGCTTTATACGGTAACATCAAACAATGGTAAGCTAATCAAGGAAGGCAAAAACATAAAGCATTACTAAGTCCCCATGCCCACGACCATAGATTTTATCCGTAATTGTGGTCCGTAATTACGGATGCATTCATGTCCTATTTTTTTATTTTACGGACCTTGCTCCTATACTTTATAATGGGATCGTGGTCCGCAAATGCGGATGACTGTCCGCGGCCGGCCGTGCTCGTAATCATGGTCCGTGATTATGGGCACGGTTGTGTGCATGGGGCCTAAAAGATGTGTAGAAATATCCTTTAAGTTACAAAAATCAAAGTCTAAGACAAAATCATAAAAATAGAACGTAAAATAGGAGCTCATTCAAAGAACAGCACGGCTGACATCTGTTGCGTAACTGCTCACTAAGAAATACCCTGCATATAAATGAGAGCATATCACTGTAGTTCTTAAAATTTGTTCTGTTTCCATCAGCGTCAAATCCTTAAAACATGTAGATTTCATTTTTACAGACAGTAACAACTCTGTGTTATCCAATGGGATTGTTTGCTTTGTTAGCTGTTCCATTTATTTTGTGCTAAATATTTAGACATCATAAAAGGTAACTCCACCTGTAATCATCCTGCTTTTACTGTGAAGCTATTTTAACTTGTGATCAGGATTTGAGTTTCCAGTAGTTGGTAAATTCACAGATAGTCTGTAAAAATGGTGGGACTTGTGACCAGCGGTCATATACAAAGTCAATGCGCCCGTGGCGTTTGTAAGCTGGAGGAGCTTGTGCAGGATCTTGAAATTGGAACTTTCATAATATTACAGATCACATTAGATGCGCTAATGTGTTCATATTAACCCATTAATGACCGCCGATAAGCCTTTTTACGGCGGTCATTAGTGGGCTTTATTTTAGAGCGCCGCCATTCTACGTCGCTGCTGTAGAATAAAGTAAACAGAGCAGGGAGCCGTGAAATCTCCCTGCTCTCAGCTGCCAGAGGCAGCTGAGGGCTGGGGGCGTCCCTGCTCTGCCGGGTGAGATCGATATTAGTATCGATCTCACCCGTTTAACCCTTCAGATGCGGTGCACAATAGCGAGCACTGCATCTGAATGGTTTTGGAGAGAGGGAGGGAGCTCCCTCTCATCTCACTGACACCCGGCGATAAAATCGCCGAGTGTCTGTGTCTTCTATGGCAGCCGGGGGTCTAATAAAGACCCCCAGGTCTGCCTGGAGCAAATGCCTGCTAGATCATGCCGCAGGCATGACCTAGCAGATGCCTGTCCGTTTTAAACGGACAGGCAGTAATACACTGCAATACAAAAGTATTGCAGTGTATTATAATAGCGATCGGAGGATAGTGAAGTCCCCTAGTGGGACTAGTAAAAAAGTTTAATAAAGTTAATTTAAAAAAAAAGTGAAACAAAAAAAATGAAAAACCCACTTTTTCCCCTTACAAAATGCTTTACTATTAAAAAAAACTACAATAAAGCAAAAAAGTTACACATATTTGGTATTGCCGCGTCCGTAACAACCCTGACTATAAAGCTGTTACATTATTTAACCCGCACTGTGAACGCTGTAAAAAATAAAATAAAAAACAATGGAAAAATTGCTGTTTTCTGTTAATCCTGACTTAAAAAAAATGTGATAAAAAGTGATCAAAAAGTCGCATCTACTCTCAAATGGTACCAATAAAAACTGCAAGTCGTCCCGCAAAAAACAAGACCTTATACAGCTATGCCGACGCAAAAATAAAAAAGTTACAGCTCTTCGAATGTGACAATGTAAAAATGTAAAAAATGGCTTGGACATTAGGGCCCAGAATGCAAGCAGGGGGAAGGGGTTAATATTCTGAGATATAGACATATATCACTTAACATTGTTGTTATTCAGGTTTGGTTTTGCAATTCAACCTATAAATAAATTTGACTGTCTATGATTTTCGTCCCAGTTGTCAGGAAAACATTATGAAGTTAGCGGCAGGGTTTAGCAGAGGTAGAGTGAAGGCAGTCCTGGGGGCCTTCATTATGCCCCTGTGCTGCCATGACAACCATCGTCAACCCCCGATCTCACTGCAGGGGGGGAGGCGGTGAGCTTTAAGAGGGGGCCTCGCACCTCTTTTCAACGCCTCAGATGCTGCGGTCACGATCGACCGCAGCATTTGAGGAGTTAAACAGCCAGGAACAGCGTGATCGCTGCTCCTGGCAGTTTGTCCCGGGTGTGACACCCGCAGCGTATGGAGCGCGCTCATCGCGTGAGCGCGCACCATACAGTCGTCGTCCCCCCGCACTACGACGTATGAGACTTTCCGTTTGGAGCATTTTAAGAATATATTCCTAAATCGAGCAAATAACTTTTACCTTGGATATTGCAAATAACAAAACTACAAATGAGTCAAAAAGTAACAATGCAGTTGTGTGTGGAGTGTTTCTAGATAACCTGAGGGTATGTTCACACGCTTAGCAAAAAACTTCTGAGAATATGAAGCTGTTTTCAAGGGAAATCAGCTCCTGATTTTCAGAGGCTTTTTTAGCAACTCGCATTTATACAGCGTTTTTTTACGGCCGTTTTTGGAGTCAATGAAAAACTGCTCCAAAAACGGCTTAAGAAGTGACATGCACTTCTTTTTCGCAGGCGTTTTTTTTACGCGGCCGTTTTTCAAAACAGCCGCATCAAAATCGGCCCATCGAAACAGAACGTCGTTTTTCCCATTGAAATCAATGTTTGGAGGCGTTCTTCTTCCGATTTTTCAGCCCAAAAACATGGCTGAAAATAAGCCGTGTGAACATACCCTAACTGCACAAGTCTTTCACTTTTATTTATCAAAAGAGTAATAGACAGCACTCACCTCTTGATACAAAGTGTAACAAATTTAATCTGGTTGTCTCTTTTATTTAGATGACTTTAAAGGGGTTGTCCGAGATTAACCCCTTAGTGTCTAAGCCTGTGTTGGCCTTAAGGACCAGACCATTTTTTTCACTCATGTATCACTTGAAGTGGTAATAAATTTGAAATGCTTTTATTTTTTCAAGCGATTCTGAGATTGTTTTCTCGTGACACATTGGACTTTAAGTTAGTGGTAAAATTTGGTCGACGCATTCAGTGTTTATTTATGAAAAATACCAAAATTTGGAGAAAAATTGAAAAAATTAGAATTTTTTAAAATTTAAATGTATCTGCTTGTAAGACAGATAGTAATACCACACAAAATAGTTACTAGTTTGCATTTCCCATATGTCTACTTTATGTTTGCATCATTTTTTGAAAGTCCTTTTATTTTTCTAGGACGTTACAAGGCTTAGAACTTTAGCAGCAATTTCTCATATTTCCAAGAAAATGTCAAAAACCTTATTTTAGGGACCAGTTCCGTTCTGAACTGGTTTTGAGGGCCTTATATACTATAAACCCCTATAAATCACCCCATTTTAAAAACTGATCCCCTCAAAGTATTCAAAACAGCATTTAGAAAGTTTCTTAACCCTTTAGGCGTTTCACAGGAATTAAAGCAAATTAAAGGTGAAATTTACAAATGTAATTTTTTTGCAGAAAATCAGTTTTGATCCATTTTTTTTCTGTAACACGGAAGGTTTTACCAGAGAAACACTACTCAATATTTATGGCCCAGATTCTGCAGTTTTTATCAATATCCCACATGTGTCCCTAGCATGCTACTCGACAGAAACACCGGCCCCTGAAGCAACGGAGCACCTAGAGGATTTTGGGGCTTTATTTTTATTAGAATATATTTTAGGCACCATGTCAGGCTTGAAGAGGTCTTGTGGGGCCAAAACAAAGAAAACACCCCAAAAAATATACCATTTCGCAAACTACATCCCTCAAGGAATTTATCAAGGGGTATAGTGGGCATTTTGACCCCACATGTATTTTGCTGAATTTAGTGTAATTAGGCTCTGAAAATATAAATCTAAGTTTTTTTCTAATAAAATGCTGTTTTAGCTCAGATTTTTCCATTTTCACAATAGATAAAGGACAAAAAGAACCCCAACATTTGTAAAGCAAACTCTTCTCAGTACGGCAGTACTCTATATGTGGTAATAAACATATTGAACTGTTTGAACCCACAGCAGGGCTCAGAAGCGAAGGAAAGCCATTTGGATTTGGAGCTCAAATTTTGCTTGATTGTTTTTCAGGTGCCATGTTTCATTTGCAAAGCAAATGAGAGGCCAAAACATTGGAAACCCCTCAAAAGTGAGCCCATTTTGGAAACTTCACCCCTCAAGGAATCTATCTAGGGGTTTAGTGGGCATTTAGACCCCACATGTCTTTTGCAAAATTTATTGAAATTAGGCCGCGAAAATTAAGATCTACATTTTGTTCCAATAAATTGTAGAATGTTTTAATTTTCACAAGGGATACTGGAGAAAAAGAAAGCAAACATTTGAAAAGCAATTTCTCCAGATTACGGCAATACCCCATATGTGGTCATAAACTGCCGTTTGGACACACGGCAGGGCTCAGAATGGCAGGAGCGCTATTTGGCATGTCAATTTTGCTGTATTGGTTTTTGGCTCATGTCACATATGCAAAACCCCTGAGGTACCAGAGTACAGTGGAAGCCCCAAGAAGTGACCCCATTTTGGAAACTGCACCCCTCAAGGCATTTATCAATTGCCTGGACAAATGAGCATGCGCACCATGTGCATTTGAGGTCTATTTTGGTGATTTTCACAGCTTTGGCCCACAATTGCAGGGGTCGGAAGTCAAATAGTAAAACAAACCCCCAAGTAGTGACCCCCATATTAGAAACTACACCCCATAGGGCATTTTAAGGGGTGTAGTGAGCATTTTGACCCCACAGGTAATTCTACATTAGAAATAAGTGCCCAGCGGATGGTGCAAAGTGAAAATTGCAATTCTCCACTGATATGCCAATTTAGTGCACAATATGTTGTGCCCAGTTTGTGCCACTGAAGACAAATTTCTCATAAACTGTTAAGCCAGTTCTGCCGGGTATGGCAATGCCATATAAGTTGACGTAAACTGGTGTTTGGGCACGCTGCAGGGCTCAGAAGGGAGGGAGCGACATTTGGGTTTTGGAGCGCAGATTTTACTTGGTAGTTGTTCTGTTTGGGGTTTTGCTGGTATTTCAGTTTATAATGTGAGGACATATGTAATCTGTGTGGGGTACATCAGGGCATAATAATACGGTATGATAATGGGGTAAATAAATAATGATCTGCAGATGTGTGGCCAGTGTCGCACTGATAAATGGCGCCCAATCTAATCTTCTTTTGGAAAACTGCATATTTTTCGCGCTATATTCTGAGAGCCAGAACTTTTTTATTTTTTCTCCACCGGAGCTGTGAGGGCTTATTTGTTGCGGGACAATCTGCAGTTTTCATTGGTACCATTTTGGGGTACTCACAATTTTTTGATCACTATTTATTCAATTTTTTTGGGAAGCACGGTGACAAAAAAAACAGCAATTCTGACAATGTTTTTTTTGTTTTTTTTAGTGTTCACCGTGCGCTATAAATGACATTTTACTTAATGCTACGGGTCGATATGATTACGGCGATAACATATGTATATTGTTTTGTTATATTTTATAGCATTTGCACAAAAAAAATCCCTTTTTTTTTGTGTCCCCATATTCTGAGAGCCATAACTTTTTTATTTTTGCGTCGACAAGGCTGTGTAAGGACTTGTTTTTTGCGGGACGGGATGCAGTTTTTATTGGTACTATTTTGGGTTACCTGCGACTTTTTGATCACTTTTTATTCTATACTTTAGAAGGGATGGTGACCAAAAAAATAGCGATTCTGGCACTTCTCTCCACAACGCCCACTTGGCCATATAGTAAAACACGCCCAGTTGTCCATTGAGAAACTCATTAGCATAAAGCTAATATAGGTCATAAATGCATCAAAAATGATAGTTTTTCTAAATAAAAAACACTGCTGTAATCTACATTACAGCGCCGATCACATCATGTACAATATAGGCCACTTATAACGTGGTGACAGAGCCTCTTTAAATGGTTTCAACTAAAACTCAGATTTGGATGTTTTTATAGACGATAGAATTGCAGCAAACACTAAACAAGAATTGTCCCAGATCTTGAAAATGGTGAGGAGCACAACATAAATGAGAGAGTTTCAGAACTTTGTATTATACATTGGTTAACCGCTAGCCACACAACTCAGTAACTGTACATTGTCGCGGGAAGTTACTTCCCACGGGAGGACGTACAGTTATTGAACGGTTCCCGGTTCACAAGGTAAGTGCCAGTGTGCATCGGGAATCTGGAGAGTAGCTGTCCCGACAGCGAACGCTCTCGAGTAACCGGCATTGAACCATAGAATAATGGTCCAATGCCGGCGATCAGTGTGATCGGTGGATCTGTACATCATTCTGGTCTTTTACCCATTTTTAAAATTGGATACTTTAAAACACAGTATAAGGAAACGAAAAATTCTCATTATACCCCTAGATGAATCCCTAATACTCTAACAAATGTGTACGATCTGCACACTTTTTTTAGGCCTATGCTTGTGGTAAAAAATCATCTACGTAAAAATAAGGCCTCAAAATCGTTGTGGTGCTCCTTCACTTCCAGGCACTGCTATGTGTCCAGACAACATATTTAGACCACTTTGGGGGTATTTCAGAACTAGCCCAATAAATGTAGAGGTGTTTTCCTTCACTTACATGCTCAGTGTCTGAAAATTCTGTCCATTAAATGACACATTTGTGAAAAATGTAACATTTTATTTTTCATGCCAGATTTCCACTAAATTCAGAAAAAAAAGTAATTACACCCCAAGATAAATTCTTTGAGGGGTGCACTTTCCAAAATGGGGTCACTTCTTGGAGGTCTCCACTGTACTGGTACCTTGGGAGCTCTGAAAACGTGACATGGCACCCAAAAAACATTCTAGAAAAATCTGTGCTACAAATAGCTTTCCTTCTCTTCTGAACCCTGACGTGGGTCCAAACAGCAGTGTATTACCACATATGGGATATTGCCATAATCCATAAAATTGGCTTTACAAATGTTGGGCTGCTTTTTCTCCTTTATTCCTTGTAAAAAAAAATGTAGATGTTCATTTTGACAGACTATTCTCCAAAAAACCTGTGTTTCAAAATTCTAACTATAACCCCAGGCCAAATTCTTTGAGGGGTGTAGTTTCCAAAATGGTGTCACTTCTTGGGGGTTTCCACTGTACTGGTACCTCAGTAACTCTGCGACATTGCACCCAAAAAACATTCCAGCAAAATCTGTGCTCCAAATGGCGCTCTTTCTCTTCTGAGCACTGCCGTGGTTTATTACTACATAAGGGGTATTGCCGTAATTGAGATAGATTGCTTTACAAATGTTGGGATGCTTTTTCTCCTTTATTCCTTGTAAAAAAAAAATCTACGTTTTTTTGAAGGAAAAATGTAGATGTTCATTTTCACAGACTAATTCTAATATATTCAGCAAAAAACCTGTGGTGTCAAAATGATAGTTATACACCTAGAAAATTCCTTGAGAGGTGTTGTTTCCAAAATGGGGTCCACTGTTTTGGTCCCTCCAGGGCATTGCAGACGCAATATGGCACAGAAAAACCATTTCAACAAAATCTGCGCTCCAAAATCCAAATGGCGCTCCTTCCCTTCTGAGCCCTGCCGTGGGTCCAAACAGCAGTTTATTACCACATACGTGATATTGCCGCAATCCGGAGACATTGATTTACAAATGTTGGGCTGCTTTTTCTCCTTTTATTCCTTGCAAAAATTTTACATTTCTACATTTTCTCAGAAAAAAGTAGAGTTTAACAGACTAATTCAGTTACATTTAGCAAAAAACTGTGTGGTCAAAAAATGCTAACTATACCCCTGGATAAATTATTTGAGGGGTGTAGTTTCCAAAATGGGGTCACTTTTTGGGGATTTCCACAGTTTTGGCACAAGACCCCTTCAAACCTAACATGGTGCCTAAAATATATTCTAAATAAAAGGAGGGCCCAAAATCCGCTGGGTGCTCCTTTGCTTCTGAGGCCTGTGTTTCAGTCTATTAGCACACCAGGGCCACATGTGGGATATTTCTAAAATCTGCAGAATCTGTAAATAAATATTGAGTTGCGTTTCTCTGGTAAAACCTTCTGTGTTACAGAAAAAAATTATCAAAAAAGAATTTTGGCCAAAAAAATTAAATTCGGAAATGTTACCGCTTTAATTCCTGTGAAATGCCTAAAGGGTTAAGACACTTTCTGAATGCTGTTTTGAATACTTTGAGGGGTGCAGTTTTTAAAATGGGGTGATTTAAGGGGACTTTATTTAATATATAAGGCCTCAAAGCCACATCAGAACTGAACTGGTCTCTGAAAAAATAGCCTTTTCTCGAATTTTCTCAGAAATGTGAGAAATTGCTGCTAAAGTTCTAAACCTTGTAACGTCCTAGAAATGGACGTTCAAAAAAATGATGCAAACATAAAGTAGACATATGGGAAATGTTATCTAGTAACCATTTTGTGTGGTATTACTATCTGTTTTACAAGCAGATACATTTAAATTTAGAAAAATTAAATGTTTTCAAATTTTCTCTAAACTTTGGTGTTTTTCACAAATAAATATTGAATTTACCGACAACATTTTTTCAATAACATAAAGTACAATATGTCAAGAGAAAACAATCTCAAAATCGTTTGGATAGGTAAAGCATTCCAAAGTTATTACCCCATAAAGTAACACGTCAGATTTGAAAAAATCGGCTGTGTCCACGAGGCCGAAACAGGCTGTGTACTAAAGGGATTAAGCTTTATTTGCATAAAACTGGGAAATAATTAATAATTAGCCAAATATGCATTATAACAAGACCGAGATCAGTAGCTATGTTAGGGTTAATCTGCATACATGCTTGGTTAACATTATCAATAAAAGCCTTGCAGACAAGCATCATCCACATTACTAAAATTGTTAGTGAAGGATGGGTCTTTCCAGCACATGGCATAATGCCCAGAACGCTGCAACAAAACATTTAACTATATTAAACGTGACAGTACTCTCAGACAGTTGCTATAGAAACCACAACCAGAAAAAGTAGCAGAACAAAAAATACAATTTACAGAGACCGGATATCATAAATTGCTAATTGAATAAAGAAAATCAGTATACTAACACACATTTCCATTTTTTGCTAATTTTTAAGCCGTATAAGTAGAAGTATAGATTTAATTAGCTAATACACATATAGGGAAAATTAAATATTAATAATGGGACCTCAGACAGGGAAAAGATTATTTTCAAATAAACAAAACCTCACTTGAGGCATAATTTTACCAAATTAGAACCTTTTTAAGGGGTGTTATAAGCGGCTGCTAAACCTTCATTGATTTCAGAATATTATACATATGATAAATTATTCAAATAGCAGAATCCAGTTTTATAGTTATTCTGCTGCAGGCTGGTGAATTTTTTTGCTTACAGGTCTATATTGTCTGCTATTGTATGTATAGTATTATGTTGATAAAGTAAATGTTACGGCAAACAAACAACCCCAGTAGTTACATTCACCAAGATCATTGCTCAAGGACCATTTTTTTCTATTGGATGGAACCCTTTTATTGTCTGGGTAAACTAGGTCGTAATTAGGCGCGCACTGACACTTTAATAAAAGAGGGTCAGCACGCGCCCGCATCAGAAAGTGCAGGAGAGGAGCGATGGAGAGTGCAACCAGACGAGCGTGATAGAGGGATGCGGCCGTGGGGAGCGGCGGCCTTTACAATTTATCCTAATTTATGCCATAAGAGTGATTTAAGGCCCATTTACACAGGCCAGAAATCGGGCAAACAAGCATTTTTACAAACACTTGTTCCCGATTATTGGCCCATGTAAACAGGACAGCAAGCAGCCGACAAACAGGGAAATGCTCTTTTGTCGGCTAATCACATAGTTTGTGCATCCTATAAATTCCTCATTTTGGCAGCACATCTCCCGTATGAACATTGATGCAAACTGACGGGGACTTAACAATCCTATTAACAATTGTTCATCCCCATACAGATAGCATCTACCTGTGTAAAAGGGCCTGTTAATAAGCTATGATAGGAGCTTGTTTAGCAGAAAACTATTAGTGTGAACCAGTCTTTAAGGTGGTTGGGTGCCAGCGAATGCTTCTTTTTCCTGTCCACTTGTTTTATGCTAGGAGGGTGGACAAGCAGGGGATTTGTCTGAGGTGGCATGTGTCCTAGTTTTTCAATATATGAGGAAGAGCTAAACCTCCCTGTAAAACCCCTGCGGTCATATCTGAATTTTGAATTCGATGTCTACCATATCTCCATACAAAGTTTAGAAAAGAGGAGTCTATTTTTTGGAGGACCTGACAAGGTACTGGGACAAGGATAGTTTTAAATAAATAGAGGAAGTTTGGGAAAATGTAAATTTTTAGTCATTTATCTTTGGCATTTATACATTCTAAAACTGAAATACGGACTGTTTTCCATTTGGACAGTACATTTTTAAGCTCCTGAAGTAGAGGGCGAAATTATGTTAAGTGTAGAATAGTGAGATGGAGTCCCAGATATTTAATATGAGTGGGTTGCCAGTCACAATGATAGTTTTGTTGGATGATGTTTAAGAGTAGTAGAAAGGTTAATGGGTAAGGCACCAAATTTATATGTGATGAATTTTATCCCAAGGGACAGCCAAATTACGGTATCAAGCTATGAATGTTAGGAAGAGAAATGTATAGTCAACCATGTAGTAGGTGGGCCGGTCCACCAGAGGGATAGTCACTATCAGCAGCTCCCTATTTTTTTCTGTAGAAAGGGGGCCTCCCTTTGATGATATCCATATTCCCTAGTAGGGATTGTCATGAGAAAACCCTTTAACCTCCTTAAAGAATGTGCTTCTTAAATATAAGGGCTAAATTATTAATCAAAACACCTGGAATGGTGCTGAGAAATTGTATAAATTAATTGATACCATTGATAGCTTTTTGCCTAACCAATAAAATGGCACTAACACCTAGATTATGCCTAAAAGTAGATTTTGACACATTTTAACTTTATTGAATGACAGTCTTATGTCTATTAGTGTTACATGGACTGTCTACTTACGTCTCCCACCAGGAGAAACAGGATTTGAAAACATTGGATTTTTTCTCTTTCCTCATAAAAATTAATGCACCTCTGTCCGAGCTGTGTGTTCATAATGATGGGGTTGTCAGGGAAGATAGATGCCATGAGTCGATAACCATCTTATTTTTGTGCCAAGATGAATACTGATATCTACCAATTACAATGTTATGTTTACTGGGTACATGATTTTTTTTATTTTCAGACAAAACTGTTGCTGTTACTCAAAATGTCACATTCATTTCATTTTAAATTGCTACTGAAAATTTACTTTGAAATAGGGCTTTGTCAGTTGCAGAATTCAATATTTTTCTATTGGTAAGGCCTCATGCACACAAACGTATTTTTTTCCTTCTGTAAATACTGGCGTAAATACGGGTCCTTTGTCACACGTATTCGACCCGTATTGCACCAGTATTTACGGACCCGTGCCCGTAAATACGGGTCCGCTGTCACCAGTATTCCACCCGTATTTACGGGCACGTTTTCGCTGCAAATTTGCACTGCACTAATCGGCAGCCCCTTCTCTCTATCAGTGCAGGATAGAGAGAAGGGACAGCCCTTTCCGCAGTAAAAGTAAAAAGAAATTCATACTTACCCGGCCGTTGTCTTGGTGACGCGTCCCTCTTTCGACAGCCAGCCCGACCTCCCTGGATGACGCGGCAGTCCATGTGACCGCTGCAGCCTGTGATTGGCTGCAGCAATCACACAGGCTGAAACATCATCCCAGGAGGCCGGACTGGAGGAAGAAACAGGCAGTTCTGGGTAAGTTTGAACGTTTTTTTTTTTTTTTGTACAGGTTGATCTATATTGGGATCGGTAGTCACTGTCCAGTTTAACTCTTTCAGCACCCTGGACAGTGACTATCCCCTGACGTCGCCTAGCAATGCTCCCGTAATTACGGGTGCACACATGTAGCCAGCCATAATTACGGGAGCCCCATGGACTTCTATGGGCCTGCCCCTGCCGTTATTACGGCCTGAAATAGGACAAGTTCTATATTTTTCAACGGCACGGGCACCTTCCCGTAAGCATACGGGGAGGTACCCGTGGCCAATAGAAGTCTATGGGCCCGTAATTACAGCCCGTAATTACGGGTGTTTTTAAAGTCGTGTGCATGGGGCCTTAGTAGTCGATTTATATAACTAGAGGTGTTGTATGTTGTTGAAAGTTACAGCAGAATTAGAATTTAATTAACTTGTGTCACCACAATTCATGGCCTGTTTAATATTGTTAATATTATTTTCTATCTTTGTCGAACCTACTCATGAGATACATGTAAACGTTATATAATCTATATACATTTTAAGTGTCTTTTATGACCATTTCTTTAATATTTATTTCATAGTCAAAAAGTACAACAATAAAATCAGTTACATGCAAAGAATTTATTAAGGCCATTCACTATCTTATACTTCCAACATGTTAAAATGAACCAAACCCCAAAAGACATTTGAAAGCAATATGATTTTAGGTATAAAGAAAAAATAAGTTCTTACACCTGTTAAAGGGTAGTGTTCATGTATTTGACTAAGATATGTTATAATGGCGAGAAAGATTTTGTAAAAGAATACATTCTCCATTGAGTTTTTCAGCATCGTTTTCCAGACATATAGCTGTATGCTTATTATCCTGCAGCATTTTGCTGTGTGTGCGGCATTATGTAACAAAAGAATAGTTTACATGAATAGGCACTGAAAATTCATTCTTGATCGCCATCTTTTATTTTCGCAGTCTATTTCTTTTGTAGTGTTTATAATGATTTGCTTTCACTTCAAAATGGCTCTTTGTCAATGGCTTCGTTTTCAGTGACATCTAGAAAAATACTTTTATTGTTGTGAGCTAAAACATATATGCAGAATTGTATTTATTTTCAAGGCATTAATTACTTTATGGCATATTTGTTTGTATTCTTTTGGTAGCTCTTAGCTCAGTAAAACATACAGATTTCAAAAGCTTATTGTAAATCTCTAAGAAAAAAACTGAACTATCCACTCTTCTTTTAAAACTGCTTAATACAGCCGTGGACATATTATATGTGCAACCTGTGCAGATGCATAGGGCCCAATATGTAAGGGGGTTTCTGTCACCTTAAAAGCAGCTAGCGACTCCCTATTGTCTGTTAGATTGCATGCAAGGGACCTCACTAACGAATGTCATAGCTCCCAATTACTGGTGGATTGTTAATGAATTATAGGGACAGTGCTATGATGAGCTACTGGAGAGAAAGTGGCCCATATTCTAATCTTGCTCAGGGGTCTCACAGGGTACTCTGCTGTCTGTATCTCCTGACAAGAACAAATGTTTTCACATTTAGTACAGAGATTCCAGTTAAAGTCTCAAAACAGCTAGATTTAAGGGATAGGTGCACTTTTGTCAAGAGGAAGATGAGAGACACCAAACCCAACAATGCAGACGAGCTGAAGGCCGCTATCAAAGCAACTTGGGCTTCCATAACACCTCAGCAGTACCACAAGCTGATCACCTCCATGCCACGCCGTATTGATGCAGTAATTCATGCAAAAGGAGCCCCCACAAAGTTTTGAGTGCATATACTGTACATACTGTTCAGTAGGACAACATTTCGGTATTAAAAATCATTTTTGAAATAGGGCTTATATAGTATTCTAATTTTCTGAGACACTAAATTTTGGGTTTTTCATTAAATGTTAGCCATAATCCTCAACATTAAAAGAAAACAATGCTGGAAATAGATCACTTTGTGTGTAATGAATCTATATAATATATATGAGTTTCACTTTTTGAATTGAATTACTGAAATAAATTAACTTTTTAATGATATTCTAATTCATTGGGGAGGACTATGTTATGCAAAATAATGACTTTTTTGGCCATTATTTTATAAATTTTTTTGTTACATATTTGTATTTTTTTTAAATTCCATTAAGGCCTAATTTTATTTATAACTTTATTTTTTACTTATAATGGATTAGCATAATCTTCTATGCTAATACATGATCTGCCGTGTCACTTTCATGCATGCATACTGAGCAGACAGCCCTGGGGTCCTTTGTAGGTCCCCAGGGCTGACTGCAGACGGATTCCCGGGTCCTTGATTATGTCACCGGGTCACCAGTGACGTGATTGAAGAGGAGAGTCCCCTTTGATCATGCTGCGGACAAGGACCGTGGCAATCAAAGGGTTAAGCAGCTGGGATTGTAATGTTTTCCGATTCAAGCTGTGTTTAGCAGGCTGTTCTAAGTTCAGGAACTGTTAGTTCCAGCTCCTGCTTAGAGGATGAGCGCTCATAGGAGCACTTATCAGCCTCTTCTACTACGACGCCAAAATACATCACTGTAGACTAAGCACCTGCACCGCCTGCCGTCAAAAGATGGTGGACGGTCATTAAGGGGTTAACCTACTGTTCTAAATGACAATGCTAGAGAATTGTGAAAGTCTATGCAATAAGGTCAGGGACAAAATAAGGCAGGGCCAGCGTCAGCACCCGGCTAACCCGGGCAAGTGCCAAGGCCCACTACCCTTTGGTGGGCCCACTCGGTCGCCGGGTGCTGACACTGCTGTCGTCACGGCATCACTGTCCATATATGGACAGTGATGTTAGGAGGAAAGAAGGAGTCCCAGACAGAGTGCTAGAAGCGTCTCTGCTCCGGGACTCCGTCTGTGGGGAAGCCCCTGACATCACTGGCTGCATATGGAACGTGATGTCAGGGGCTTCCCCAGAGCCGGAGCAGAGCCTTTACTAGCGCTCTGCCCGGGACTTCAGCTCTGCTCCTGACATCAATATCCATATATGGACAGTGATATCAGGTGCAGAGCACGAGACCCAGGCACAGTGCTAGTAGTGCTCTGCCCAGGACTATGGCTCTGGGGTTTCCCATGACAAAACTGTCCATATATGGACAGTGACGTCAGGGGCTTCTCCTGAAGTGGAATCTCCAGCCAGAGCATTGGCAATGCTCTGGCTGGGGATTCCACTCCTAGAGGAAACCTTAAAGGCGCTACCTACAGGGAGGGGGCTGTGTGGCACTACCTGGGAGGGGGAATGTGTGGCACTACCTGGGAGGTGGGGGCTGTGTGGCACTACCTAGGAGGAGGGGGCTGTGTGGCACTACCTGTGATGGGGGCTGTGTGGCACTACCTGGGAGGGGGGCTGTGTGGCAATACCAGGGAGGGGGATGTGTGGCACCATCAGGAAGGGGGGCTGTGTGGCACTACATGGGGGGGCTGTGTGGCACTATCTACAGAGGGCACTAAATTTTTGGGGGTACAAACTGGGGGCCTAACTTCTATATGGGGGCTTAAACAGGGCCTAACGCCTATATGGTGGCACAAAGTTAAGTTTTCTGCCATTTTACTGCCACTGTGATTTCCCCCGCAAAGGGGCCTACTAAGTCTGTATCGCCCAAGGGCCCACATAATCCTGGAGTCGGCCCTGAAATAAGTTATACAGTATGTTAGTTCATTAATACTCCTTTACTCCATTTTTCAATTCTATTATACTGAACTGTTTAACCATGGGAGGAATTATGTTTATTTTTCCATTTCACCCCACAACATAATTTTTAAAAGTTTCCCAGCACATTATATAATACATTAAATGCATTTTCTACCTTAAGGGAATTATTAAGCCAGTCTCTGGAAAACAAAGATGCAACTCTGCTTAACTATAAGAATAGTACACTATATGGACAAAAGTATTGGGGCACCTACACATTAATCCTACCTGAGCTTTTATGATATCCCATTCTAAATCCTTGGGCATTAATATGGAGTTGGTTCCCCTTTGCAGCTAAAACAGCTTTCACTCTTCTGGGAAGGATTTCTAAAAGATTTATCCAGAAACGCATTTGTGAGGTCAGACACTGATGTTGAAAGAGAGGCCCTTGCTCACAATCTCCATTCTAGTTCATCCCAAAGGTGTTCAATTGGGGTTGAGGTCAGGGCTCTGTGCGGCCTATCAAGTTCTTCCACACCAAACTCACCCACCATGCCTTTATGAACCTTGTTTTATGCACTGGAGCAGAATCATGCTGGAACAGAAAAGGGACTTCCCCAAACAGTTCCCACAAAGCTGGAAGCATACAATTGTCCAAAATGTCTTGGTATGCTAAAGTATTAATATTTCCCTTAACTTGAACTAAGGGGCCTAGGCCAACCCCTGAAAAACAACCCTATAGCATTATCCCTCCTCCACCAAACTTTACAGTTGGCACAATGCAGTCAGGCAAGTAACGTTCTCCTGGCATTTACCAAACGTAGACTAGTCCATCCAACTGTCAGATAGAGATGCGCGATTTGCCACTCCACAGAACATGTTTTTCACTGTTCCAAAGTCGAGTGGTATCGTGCTTTTCACCACTCCATCTCACACTTGGCATTGTGCTTGGTGATGTAAGACTTGCATGCAGCAGCTCGGCCATGTAAAGTTATGCCATGAAGCTCCCAGCACACAGTTTTTGTGCGGATGTTAATTCCAGATGAGGTTATGCACTATGCCTCTAAGCAGTGGGCGACCCCGCTCTGTAGCACAGAATACATTTCACAAACTAACTTGTTGCAACGGTGACATCTTATTACAGTACTATGCTAGAATTCAATGAGCTCTTTAGAACGGCCCATTCTTTCCAACATTTTGTAAAGGCAGAATACATGGCAAGAGGCTAGATATTATTCACCTGTGGCAATGAGACTGAATGAATCAACTGAATCATATCATTAAGAGTTGTGTCCCAATACTTTTGTCCATTTAGTCTACTGTATGTCATAAATATTTCAGCACTTTTAAATCAAGCGGATTTTGCAGATTCTGGTATATTAACCCCATAAGGACACAGCCTATTTTGGCCTTGTGGCACAGCCGATTTTTGCAAATCTGACGTGTCACTTTATGTGGTAATAACTCCGGAATGCTTTTGCCTATCCAAGCGATTCTGAGATTGTTTTCTCGTGACATGTTGTACTTTATGATACTGAAAAAAATTTGTCGTTAAATTCGATATTTATTTGTAAAAATCAGCCAAAATTTAGAGAAAATTTGCAAAAATCAATTTTAAAAACTGCATCCCTCAAAGTATTCAAAACCACATTCAGAATTTTTTTTAACCCTTTAGGCATTTCACAGGAAATAAAGCAAAGTAGAGGTGAAATTTACAAATTTCAATTTTTGTTTACTAAATTCATTTGTAATACAGTTTTTTCTGTACCACAGAAGGTTTTACCCAAGAAATGCAACTCAATATTTATTGCCCAGATTCTGCAATTTTTAGAAATATCCCACATGTGGCCCTAGTGTGGTAATGGACTGAAATACCGGCCTCAGAAGCAAAAGAGCACCTGGTGGATTTTGGGGCCTCTATTTTATTAGAATATATTTTAGGCACCATGTCAGGTTTGAAGAGGTCTTGTGGTGCCAAAACAGTGGAAACCCCCCAAAAGTGACCCCATTTTGGAAACTACACCCCTCAAGGAATTTTTCAAGATGTATAGTTAGCATTTTTAGCCCACAGGTTTTTTGCTAAATTTATTGGAACTGGTCTGTGAAAATGAAAATCTACTTTTTTTCTGAAAAAAACATACGATGTTTTAGTTTTTACAAGGAATAAAGGGGAAAAAGCACCCCAACATTTGTAAAGCAATGTCTCCCGATTACGGCAATACCCCATATGTGGTAATAAACTGCTGTTTGGACCCACGGCAGGGCTCAGAAGGGAACAAGGGCCATTTGGATTTTGGAGCGCAGATTTTGCTGGAATGGTTTTCGGTGCCATGTCGTGTTTGCAAAGCCCTGGAGGTACCATAACAGTGGAAACTCCCCAAAAGTGACCCCATTTTGGAAACTACACCCCCTCAATAAATTTTTCTAGGGGTGTAGTGTGCATTTTGACCCTACACGGTTTTTGCTTAATTTCTGGGAATTATGCCGTGAAATTGAAAATCTAAATTTTTTTCTAATAAAATGTCGTTTTAGCTCAGATTTTTTAATTTTTACAACAGATAAAGGAGAAAAAACACCCCAATATTTGTAAAGCAAACTCTTCTGAGCACAGCAATACCCCATATGTGGTAATAAACTGCTGTTTGGACACATGGCGGAAGTTAGAAAGGACGGAGCACCATTTGACTTTTGGAGCTCAAGTTTTGCTGGAATGGTTTAGGCCCCATGTCACATTTGCAAAGCCACTGAGGGGCCAAAATAGTGCAAACCCGGCAAAAGTGACCCCATTTGGGAAACTATACCCCTCATGGAATTTATCTAGCGGTATAGTGAGCATTTTGACCCCACAGTTTTTTTGCTGAATAATTGGGATTATGCAGTGAAAATGAAAATCTACATTCTTTCCACTAAAATGTTGAATTGTTTTCATTTTCACAAGGAATAAAGGAGAAAAAGCGCCCCAACAATTGTAAAGCAATTTCTCCCGAGTACGGCAATACCCCATATGTGGTTATAAACTGCTGCTTGGATACACCGCAGGGCTCAGAATGGCAAGAGTGCTACTTGGCATGTAGATTTTGGTTGGTTGTTTTTTGGGCGCCATGTCGCATTTGCAGAGCCCCTGAAGTACCCGTACAGTAGAAACCCCTGAGAAGTGACTCCATTTTGGAAACTTTACCCCTCAGGGTAATCATCTAGGGGTGTACTCAGCATTTTGATCCCACAGGTGTTTCATAGATTGTTTTAGAATGAGGCAGTGAAAATGAAAAATTATTTTTTTTCCCAAAAATATGTAGTTTTGCACCCAATTTTTTTTCCCACAAGGAGTAATAGGAGAAAAAACAACACATAATTTGTTGCCCAATTTCTCCCGAGTACGGCAATACCCCATGTGTGGCCCTAAACTGCTGTTTGGGCACATGGCAGAGCTCAAAATGGAAGGAGTGCCATGTGGCTTTTAGAGCACAGATTTTGCTGGACTGGTGTACGGGCGCCATGTCGCATTTGCAGAGCGTTCTTAGGTACCAGAGTAGAGTGTAAAACCCTGAGAAGTGACCCCATTTTGTAAATTACACCCCTCAAGGCATTTATCATTTGCCTGGACATATCACAGGGCTTAGGAGTGAAAGGCGCATGTGAGACCTATTTTGGTGATTTCGCAGCATTAGCCCACAACGGCAGGGCTCTGAGGTCAAATAGTAAAACAAACCCCCAAGTAGTGACCCCCATTTTAGAAACTGAACCCCTCAAGGCATTTTGACCACACAGGTTTTTTTTTTTTCTATTAAAAGAAATGAATGCTCAGTGGATAGTGCAAAGTGAAAATTTCCACAGGTATGTGCCATTTTAGTGCACAATATTTTGTGCCCAGTTCGTGCCACTGAAGACAAATACCTCAAACTGTTAAGCGGGTTCTCCCGGGTATGGCGATGCCATATATGTGGACGTACACTTCTGCTTGGGCACGCTGCAGGGCGCGCCATTTGGCTTAGTTGTTTTGTTTGGGGTTTTGCTGGTATTTCAGTTATGATGTGGGGGCATATCTAAGTTGTGCGGAGAACATCAGGGGTATAATAAGAGAGTTTAATAATGGGGTAAATAAATAATTATCCACAGATATGTGGCCGGTGTCGCACTGATAAATGGCGCCCGATCTTATCCGCTTTTGGACACTTTGCACATTTTGCATCGCCATATTCTGAGAGCCAAAACGTCTTTATTTTTTCTCCACTGGAGCCGTGTGAGGGCTTATTCTTTGTGGGACAATCTGTAGATTTCATTGGTACCATTTTGGGGTACATACGATTTTTTGATCACTTTGTATTTCATTTTTTTGGCAAGCAAGGTGACCAAAAACCTGCAATTCTGATGTTTTTTATTATTTCTTTTTTTCGGCGTTCGCCATGCGCTATGAATGAAAATTTTACGTTATTCTGCGGGTCGGTACGATTACGGTGATACCAGATGTATATAGTTTTTCTTATGCTTTGAAGCGTCTGCACGATAAAATCACTTTTGTTTCAAATAATTTTATTTTTTGTCACCATATTCTGAGAGCCATAACTTTTTTATTTTTCCGTCAAAAAAGCGGTGGGAGAGCTTGTTTTTTGCGGGACGGGCTGCGTTTTTTAATGGTATAATTTTGGGGTACATGCAACTTTTAGATCCCTTTTTTTATTCTGTTTTGCGAGGGGTAGCGACTAACAAACAGCGATTCTGTAATGTTTTTTTATTTAATTTTTTTACGGTGTTCACCGTACGGGTAAAATAGCGTGATATTTTTATAGTTGGGGTCGTTACGGACGCGGGGATACCACATATGTGTACTTTTTTTATGTTTTTTGTTTTTTCCTATAATAAAAGACTTATTATAGGAAAAAAGGCTGTTATAGTCTTTTTTAACATGAAACTTATTTTTTTTTACTTTTTTACAACATTTTTATTAACTTGTTTTAACTTTTTTTTTTGTCCCACTAGGGAACTTGAAGGCATGAAGCCCTTATCGCTATTCTAATACACTGCACTACCTACATAGTGCAGTGTATTAGAGCTGTCAGCTATTCACTGACAGCAAGCCTATTAGGCTTCGCCTCCCGGCGGGGCCTAATAGGCTTCCGTACTAGGAAGCGATTGTTAGGCTATGGTTGCCATAGCAACCATCGGAACACCCGCGGGTGCCAATGGTTGTCATTAGCAACCATAGGGTACGATCTAATCACTTAGATGCAGCGATAGCTGCATCTAAGGGGTTAATCGGCCGGATCGGAACCTTGCTCCGGTCCTGGCCGTTAGGGCACAATGTCAGCTGTGACAAGCAGCTGACACCCGTGCCCGTGGCAACCATCGTGGTTGCCAACAGGCTACAAGACACTTCGATGCATCGATCACGTTAATCGATGCATCAAAGGGGTTAATCGGCCGGATCAGAGCCTAGCTCCGGTCCTGGCCGTTGCAGAGGGGCGTCGGACAGCTGATTCCCGGCGGTGATAGCGCTGGCTCAGCTTCTGAGCCAGCGCCATCACATACACACGTCATGGAGCTGTGATTGGTCAGTCTGCTTTGACTGACCAATCACAGCGATCGCCGGCAGGAGACCGCTGTGAATGGTCCCCTGCCGTCTTACTGTGCCGGTCAACTGTCATAAACAGTTGACGGCACAGTTCTGTCACCTTGTCCTTTGACAGGGTGACAGAAATTAGCCAGGACGCGCCGGTACGTCCCTGTGCCTTAAAGCACTTCAATGCAGGACGTACCGGTGCGTCCTGGTGCGCTAAGGGGTTAATGAGCTTCATAAGTATACATTTTTATATCTGTTAGTATTGTAAATCCTTTTACATAAGCTTTATGTGGAAATGCAAGAATTTTGAAATACTTAGAATAGGCCCCATCAAACTTGTCATATCAGTAACTACATTTAGCAAGGCCTGTTATTCCCCTGTTGGGTATAAAGTGCCTTGGATAGAGAAATGACTTTCATATGATGAAGACAACGAGGATCTTTCACTAGTTTAGTAATGCCCAATCTCCTAGCTAATCTAATAGGCGCTGTCACACTGATAATGCTAGTGAAAATTGTGTCCCAAAACGTTTATTATTATAAAAGTTATGAGCTTTTTTCTAAATATGCAAATGAGCCTATACTTGACAAATGTGCGTCAACAGCAGCGATTCTCCTGAGGTGGAGCTACCGCACAGCCTTTAACGCTGTCCTATCATATGACACCAGGATCGCAGTTCTAGCTGTGAAATAATCGGAGGTGTCGAAAGTTGATTACACAGTCAGGAATGGAAGCTGTGTTGCTGGGCAGGGAAGGGGGAGAAGCTGTCTGCTGATTGGACAGCGTCATACAGAAAACAATAATCCGCCCAGAGTGAAAAAAAAGAGTCACCTCCTATTTGGCTATTATAGCCAAATTAGCATATTTTAAAAAATGCTCATAACTTTGCAAATAATAAACTTTTTTGAAAAAACAATTACACTGAAGTTATCAGCATCATAGCGCCTATTAGGTTAGTTAGGAGATGGGCAATAATAAATTAGTGATAGAGCCTCTTTTAAGGTTTTTATTTATTTTTATTATTTTTTTTAAGAAAGCAGCAGCATGTATAAATTCAAGCTTTTCCTAAAATAATGGTGCATCAATCACTATGGTGCAACATTTTTTACACATGGGTTTAACCGCAATAAAACTGCAACCCCCCTCATGTTGCAATATGCCCTATTTTCCGGCACATACATATGCTGCTCATACCCTCAAAAGGAAGAGAACAGAGTACAGAGACAGAAATATATATATATATATATATATATATATATATATATATATATATATATATATATTTTTTTTTTTTTTTTTTTGCTCATCCTAGACTAAGCATATAGCACTGTTTTAAACCATTCCAAGATTAATTTCCTCACTATTTAGTGTCATGGACATAACACTTTAAGGCCGGGTTCCCACGGGTCTGATATTCTGCGTAAAAACTGCACAGTGTATCCAACATTGTGGTGTGGTTTTTCTAACTGAGTTTCCGCTGCGAAATGGCAGCGCAGGGGTAAAAAATAAATTAAAAAAATGACCATACATACCCCCTCCCTCTTTTATGTGCGTAGTCCAGCCTCCCAAGACGACGTTGCAGGCCATGAGAGGTTTTTTTTTTTGTTTTTTTTCGTTTTGTTTTTCGTTTTTTTGATCAAACTAACTTTTTAGGAGCTAAGTAAAGTTGTGGGGCCCACTGTTCTATCTGACAGCATCAAATTGTTACATCTTAAAATGTTGTCAATGAGATGAGTCAAAGTGCCCATATATTCTTTGGAAGGGCTTGTCAAATACTTTGACTACATTTTACTAAAATAGTTAAAAGGAATAACTTGTTTCATATTGAAGCCGCTGCCACTCTAGGCACCATCTAGCAAACAGCTGATTTTGCCAGGGGAAGCCATTCTCTGGCCAAACATATTTTTTTCTGGAACAATTGCTGCAGGGGAAATGTAGTAACATGGCAGCCACTCAAATGAGTGAGTCTCCAGAACAATTCTGGTAGCAGGAGGGAGCTGCTGGGTCTAACTGGATCAAGCTTAGCCCTAGCAGTGACAAATGTCTCTTTACAGTGCTGATTTGGAAAGTAAAGGGTAGAATATTTAAAAAAAATTTAAAAAAATAGCCTCGTTGCCAAAAATAATTCAGTAATATAATACACATTTGGTGGGAGGTCAACACAATATCCTCTCTATGGAATGCAATTGGAGACCTTCTCTCATAAATTTGAGGATATACAATCAAATTATCTCCCTCCCAGTATTTACTCTCATTAGAACTAGATATTTTCTCTTATCATATTGTTTTTTGTTTGTTTTTTTTCCCAATACATCATATCACAATATCACAAAACAAAAGATGTATGCTATGACATATACCTAATTGCCTCCCAGAACTCCTATTGGCTATTGAGGAGGGGAGGGGAAAAAAATAACTGTGCTCAAAAAGTTGCTATTTACTGTGTCGATCCTCAAAGCTACATTCTTAGTGGCAATTTATACTGAACATATTAAATAGTATTCACACTGTAGACTTTATTCTCCATTATATTCAATAAAGGTCTCTGTTGGGAGATTCAACAGCCATTCAGAGCAGTAAGAATCTTTAGACAGAAAATATAAGGTCTTTAACCCCTGAATATAGACCCTTCTTAATTTCCAATCCAGCTTTAGGGTATGTGCACACGGTAGCAGGCTTTTACGTCTGAAATGACAGACTGTTTTCAGGAGAAAACAGCTGCCTCGTTTCAGCCGTAATTGCTCCTCCTCGCATTTTGCGAGGCTTCTCTGACAGCCGTAAATTTTGAGCTGTGCTTCATTGAGTTCAATGAAGAACGGCTCAAATTACGTCTGAAAGAAGTGTCCTGCACTTCTTTTGACGAGGCTGTAATTTTACGCGTCGTCTTTTGACAGCAGTCAAACGACGACGCGTAAATGACAGGTTGTCTGCACAGTACGTCGGCAAACCCATTCAAATGAATGGGCAGATGTTTGCCGACCTATTGTAGCCCTATTTTCAGACGTAAAACGAGGCATAATACGCCTCGTTTACGTCTGAAAATAGGTCTGTGAACCCAGTCTTACAATCCTAACAAGCTGAGGAATCTCCTCCACTATACAGCTACTGCAGAGGCTCTGCAGCAAACAGATGATCACTATGCAGAAATATGGCTGTGAGGATAGTAAATGAGCATGCATGTTCACAATCACTTAGCTCAGTAAGTGGACGTGCACTTTGATATAAACTTTGAACTCTAGGTTGGTTTATACTAAGTAAGTAAATGTAATAACACCTTACAAGATAATTTTTTTTGATGCGCATAAGTGTCAAATATTGTTAATTTTTCATGATCTGTACAATAAGTATATAATATTTACTAGTGGGACTACCCCTTTAATGATACTTAAAATTGCTTTCAAAAATAGAAGTGTTAATTTTTTTTATCAATTAACAAAATACAAAGTGAATGAACAGAAGATAAATCAAATAAATATTTGGTGTGACCAACCTTTGCCTTCAAATGAGCATCAACTCTTCTAGGTGCATTTGCACAAAGTCATAGATTTTGTGGGATTATAGTCAGGTGTATGATTAACCAATTATACCAAACAGGTGATAATGATCATCATTTTTATATGGAGGTTGAAACACAGTAATTAACTGTTACAGAAACAGCTGTGCAGAAGACTTAATACTGAGCGGGGAGCAGCCAAACTCTTCTACAAAAGTGAGGTTGTGGAAGACAGTTGCATGTCACAGGTCCACCATGGTAACACTAAGCACAACAACAAGACACAAGGTAGTCATACTGCGTTAACAAGGTCTATTGCAGGCAAAGATTTCAAAGCAGACTGAAGTTTCAAGATGTGCTGTTCAAGCTCTTTTCAAGAACACAAAGAAACAGCAATGTTGAAGACCATAAATACTATGGTCATCCAAGGAAACTTAGTGCAGCAGTTCAAAGACACATCATGCTTACTTCCCTTCGAAATCGGAAGATACAGGTACACCCGACTACTGTTTGGAAAAATCTCGCCAGAAGTGGTCTTCATTCAAGAATTGCAGCCAAAAATCCATACTTTCGACGTAGAAACAAGGCCAATCGACTTAAAGGTAATGTGTCGCTAGAATTTTTTTTTATTTTTTTTAGTTAAACAGTTAGTGTATAGGTGATTAAACATTGTTCCAATTTTTTTAATTTTTTCACGAGTCAGGAAATATTATAAATTAGATTCTAATTTATAATATTTCCCAGCGCTGGTCACTAGATGGAGCAATTCCCAAAATTGCAGCATTGCATGTGGTAAAGCAACCACATTGCTTTATGCTGCAAAATTTGAGAAAACTCACTCGCTCTAGTGAGCTCTCAGAATCCCCCCTCCTTTATCCTGGCTAGTGCCGGGAGAAACGAGGGGATTGAACGGTCAAACCTCCTACACTGTGTGTCGCCATTTTTTGAGCTAACACACAGTGTAGTAGGTTAACATACAGTAGTAAACACACAGTAAAACACGTACATACACAGACCTAACTTACCTGCTCCTGCCGCTCCCTCCGGTCCGTCCACTCCATCTGCTACCTCCGCTCCAAGTGCACAAGTCCGGAAGCCGCGACCGGAAGTAGTAATCTTACTGTCCGGCCGTGACTTTCGGTTCACAAGAAAATGGCGGCGGACGTCGCACAGTTCTATTTGGACTGTGTGGGAGCGGCGCATGCGCTGTTCCCACACAGACGGCGTACAGCATAGTGGATGGAACGGGCCCCGTTCGCATTCACTATGGGACTGTATGTGCCGTTTTCCATGTCTGTATGTGTCGTTAATCGACACATACAGAGATGGAAAAAAAATGGCAGCCCCCATGGACAAGAAAAAGTAAAAAAATAAAAAAAAGTAAAACATAAACACACAAATAAACAAAAAAATGTTGAATAAAACACTAAAAGCAAATTGGTCTAAAATTATTTTTTTTCGTGACACTGGTCCTTTAACTATGCATGAAAACATAGGAACTGGGGTGCAGAGAAATGGCAGCAGGACTGGTGGGTCAAAATGTGAAATATTGGCTGTAACAGAAGTCAGTTTGATCGCCAAAGGGCTGGAGAGCGGTACAATAATGAGTTTCTGCAGGCAACAGTGAAGCATGGTGGAGGCACCTTGCAAGTTTGGGGATGCATTTCAGCAATTGGAGTTAAGGATATGGTCAGGATTAATGGTGTCCTCAGTGCTGAGAAATACAGGCAGATACTTATCCATTATGCAATACAATCAGGGAGTCGACTGATTGGTTCCAAATTTATTCTGCAGTAGTACACCGACCCCAAACATACAGACAATGTCATTAAGACCTATCTTCAGCATAAAGAAGAACTAGGAGCCCTGGAAGTGATTATGTGGCCCACAAGGAGCCCTGAACTCAACATCATCGAGTCTGTCTGGGATTACATGAAGAGAGAAGGACTTGAGGAAGCCTACATCCACAGAAGATCTGTGGTTAGTTCTCCAAGATGTTTGAAACAACCTTCCTTCCGAATTCCTTCAAAAACTGAGTGCAAGTGTACTTAGAAAAATGTATGCTGTTTTGAAGGCAAAGGGTGGTCACACCAAATATTGATTTGTTTAGATCTCTTTTTTTGTTGATTCACTTTGTATTTTGTTAATTGATAAAAAAAAAACTATTAACACTTCTATTTTTGAAAGCATTCTTACTTCGCAGCATTTTTCCACAACTGCCTAAAATTTTTGCACAGTATTGTATTATTGTGAATAAGCAGTACCAAGATATTTACATGATAGCAACTATATGAGCTATTTGTATTAATATACACTCTATATACTGTATCATTTCTTAAATAAATTCTGCTTGCTAAACTGGAAAAATACATATTCCTCTGTAGGCATGTATGGTTGGCAGATTTTTGTAGTCATATGCTTTCCTTTCCATAGGACATATGCTATGTACCCAGGGGCATAAAGACTTAGATTAGCTAAAGCATGACAAAATCATCCTCAGATCAGGTTTATGGTTTGTATTTATATGGTAATATAAAAATCTATTTGCAGAGCTTTTACTAGACATTGTAATACTTTATCTAAAATTGTTATGTTTTAGAATTTTTGGTGGTTTACCGTCATTTACTCAATTATTTTATATTTCATGAAATTATTATTGTAAATAAAATAAGAAAAACAGTTTTGGAATAAATAATGCTGCTATAAAATAGTAAATCACAATTGTAAAAAGCATAAAGGGGTTTGCCACCTTAGTAGAAATTTTGCTGAAATGAAAAAAATAGTTCCGATATTCAACTTACCACCTGACGTTTATTTATCCATTGCTATTGCCATAAATTAGCAAGCACATCTCCACTCACGATCTCCTCTTCCATGTGGTATTATTAAAGGGTAAATAAACCTACAACAAGCTTCTGACATGTCATAGGGACATGTCAGAAGTTTTGATCAGTGGGGATCCGAGCACTGGGACCCCCACGGATCGCTAGAATGAAGAGGAAGAAGTGCTCATAAGAAGCTTTGTAATATACATCGGAGAGGAATTTGTCATTCGAAAGACTGCTGGTACAAGAAGTGGATTCCTTGTGTAGCAGGGACCTCTTTCTTTACACATGAAAAATGCCAGACTCCCACTTCTCTCTCACCTCTCCCCTTTTAACTACATTCCAGCGTGCTGCACCTAATACTTACCTTGTGCACAGTGACACTGAGAAGGCACCGCACTGCCCAGCTCATCACACAGGCAGCAGAGATTTTTCTGCCTTTTTTTGCAGGAGCGCCTTCATAATGCCCCTCAGTGCTGTCAGGTGCCGTCTTCATGATGAAGCTAGGCTGAAGTCCCCCCCCCCCCGGTTTGGGTGCCACTGCTCCCTGACCAGTTCTACTGCTTCCACTGTCACGGCTGGACACAAGAGGAAGAAGGCACAGAGACATCACACAGGAGGAAAAAGACACAGCAGCCGTGACTCCTCTTCAGCCTCCGTGTTGGGGTTCTGGCCTGGTGGAGCCCCCTATTTACTTACTTTGAAAGGGGAAGTTTCTGGGCAACCAGAAACTCCCCAAAGTGCGCCCCAATATGTATATCATTAGACTATTCCTCTATGGCACATGAGCAAGAAAGCCCCTTTGAAACAGAATTCTATGTAAATGGTTAATGGTGGAAAAAACACTGCTCTGTTTTGAGATGACATAGATGGAGCAAATTGTCCAAAATATGTACATCATTTGCATTAATTTGGTGACCTTGAATATTACTACATAACTGTCTACAGTCCTATTAACCTTAGGCCTATAAACACGACCATAAATTTAGTCTATAATTACGGACCCATTAATTTCTATGGCCGACGGACACCTTCCCGTATATTTACAGGAAGGTGTCTGCACCGTAGAAAGGCTCCGCAAAAGACTGGACATGTCAAATGTGGGTGGCTGTCCGTGGCCTTCAGTGGCAACGTGCATTAGTTGGCAATAGAGAATTCCAAGGATGTTCTCAACAACATGGGGAATTGAAATTACCAACTGAGCAAACTATGTTGCCCCATGATCATATTTATTTATTGAGTTTAACCCCTTCCCTCTTTAGCCACTTTTGACCTTCCTGACAGAGCCTCATTTTTCAAATCTGACATGTTTCACTTTATGTGGTAATAACTCTGGAATGCTTTCACCTATCCGGGCGATTCTGAGATTGTTTTCTCGTGACACATTGGACTTTAAGATAGTGGTAAAATTTGGTCGATACATTCAGTATTTAATTGTGAAATACACCAAAATATAGTGAAAAATTGCAAAAATTAGCATTTTTCTCAATTTAAATGTATCTGCTTGTAAGACAGGCAGTTATACCACACAAAATTGGTGCTAAATAACATCCCCCATATGTCTACTTTAGATTGGCATCGTTTTTTGAACATCCTTTTATTTTTCTATGACCTCACAAGGCTTAGAACTTTAGCAGCGATTTCTCATATTTTCAAGAAAATTTAAAAAGGCTATTTTTACAGGGGCCAGTTCAGTTGTGAAGTGGTTTTGAGGGTCTTATATATTAGAAACACCCAAAAAGTCACCCCATTTTAAAAACTTCACCCCCCAAAGTATTCAAAACAGCATTTAGAAAATGTCTTAACCCTTTACACATTTCACAGGAATTAAAGCAAAGTAGAGGTGAAATTTACAAATTTCATATTTTTTTGCAGAAATAAATTTTTAATACAATTTTTTTTATAACACAGAAGGTTTTACCAGAGAAATGCAACTCAATATTTGTTGCCCAGTTTCTGCAGTTTTAGGAAATATCCCACATGTGGCCGTAGCGTGCTACTGGACTGAAGCACCGGCCTCAGAAGCAAAGGAGCACCTAGTGGATTTTGGGGCCTTATTTTTGTTAGAATATATTTTAGGCACCATGTCAGGTTTGAAGGGCTCTTGCGGTGCCAAAACAGTGAAAATCCCCCAAAAGTGACCCCATCTGGGAAACTAGACACCTCAAGGAAATTATCTAGGAGTATAGTGAGCGTTTTGACCCCACAGGTTTTTTGCATAAATTATTGGAAGTAGGCTGTGAAAATGATAATCTAAATTTTTTCAAAGAAAATGTAGGTTTAGCTAATTTATTCTCATTTCCACAAGGACTGAAGGAGAAAAATCACCGTAAAATTTGTAAAGCAATTTCTCCCGAGTAAAACAATACCCCACATGTGGTAATAAACGGCTGTTTGGACACACGGCAGGGCTTAGAAGGGAAAGAGCGCCATTTGGCTTTTGGAGTCCACATTTAGCAGGAATGGTTTGCGAAGGCCAGGTCACATTTACGAAGCCCCTGAGGGGACAAAACAGTGGAAACCCCCCACAAGTGACCCCATTTTGGAGACTACACCCATTGAGGAAATTATCTAGGGGTATAGTGAGAGATTTGACTCAACAGTTTTTTTGCAGAAATTATTGGAACTAGGCCCTGAAAATAATAATCTACATTTTTTCAAAAAAAGTCTAGGTTTAGCTAATTTTTTCTCATTTCCAGAAGGACTGAAGGAGAAAAAGCACCACAAAATTTGTAAAGCAATTTCTCCCGAGTAAAACAATACCCCACATGTGGTAATAAACGGCTGTTTGGACACACGGCAGGGCTTAGAAGGGAAAGAGCGCTATTTGGCTTTTGGAGATCACATTGAGCAGGAATGGTTTGCGGCGGCCATGTCACATTTGCAAAGCCCCTGAGGGGACAAAACAATGAAAACGCCCAAAAAGGGACTCCATTTAGGAAACTACACCTCTTGAGGAATTCATCTAGGGGTGTAGTAAGCATTTTGACCCCACAGATGTTTCATAGAATTTATTAGAATTAGGCAGTGAAAATAAAAACAGTCCTTTTTCTTCAATAAGATGTAGCTTTAGCGCAAATTTTTTCATTTTCTCAACAAATAAAGGAAAAAAAGAACCCAAAATTTGTAAAGCAATTTCTCCCGAGTACGGCAATACCCCATATGTGGTCATAAACTGTTGTTTGGGCAAACGGCAGGTTCAGAAGGAAAGGACCGCCATTTGGAGTGCAGATGTTGCTGGATTGGTTTCTGGGCACCTGTGGGCCCAAAACAGTGGAAACACCCCAGAAGTGACCCCATTTTGGAAACGACACCCCTCAATGCATTTACCAAGGGGTGTAGTAAGCATTTTAACCCTGCAGGTGTTTTGTAGAAATTAGTGTTCACTCGATGTTGCAGAGTGAAAATGGGATTTTCTTCCACAGATATGTGGCCAATATGTGGTGCCCGGCTTGTGCCACCATAACAAGACAGCCCTCTAATTATTATGCGGTGTTTCCCGGTTTTAGAAACACCCTACATGTGGCCCTAATCTTTTGCCTGGACATATGACAGGGCTCAGGAGTGAAGAGTACCATGCGGAGTGGAGGCCTAATTTGGCGATTTACAAAGTGTTGGTTCACAACTGCAGAGGCTCAGATGTGAAATAATAAAAATAAACCCCTGAGAAGTGACCCCATTATGGAAACTGCACCCCTCAAGGCATTTATTAAGAGGTGTAGTGAGCATTTTCACCCCACAGGTCTTTTCCATAAATGAATGCACTGCGGATGGTGCAAATTAAAAATTTATATTTTTCCCTAGATTTGCCATTCAGTGGCAAATATGTCATGCCAAGCTTATGACACTGGAGACACACACCCCAAAAATTGTTAAAAGGGTTCTCCCGGGCATGACGATGCCATATATGTTGAAGGAAACTGCTGTTTGGGCACGCTGTAGGGTTCAGAGCCGAGGGAGCACCATTTGGCTTTTGGAGAGCGGATTTTGCTTGGTACTATATTTGTTTGAGTATTGCTGGTGTTTTATAATGTGGGGGTACATGTAAGCGGGGCGGAGTATATAAGGGGCATAGTCAGGTGGTATGAAAATAAATAAATAATCCATAGATGTGTGTTACGCTGTGAAGCAATCCTTTCTGCACAGGCCGGTGTCGCACTGATAAATGGTGTCATTTCTTATCCCCCTTTTGGTCCACACGCCGCACCTTTTGTAGTTTGGGGAATTTTGCTGGGAAAGTGTTGTCCTGGTATAATACGGGCACCGTCGCTTCCAGCGTATATGTTTGGGCCCTCCCTTTCCTGGTTCCCTAATTTTAGGTCCTTGATAAATCGCCTCTTCAAACTGAAGAAATGTTCCCCTCGGGCACAACTGCATATTTTTTTATTTCCTGACTTATTGGAGCCATAACTAATTTTATTTTTCATAGACGTAGCGGTATGAGGGCTGGTTTGTTGCGGGACGAGCTGTAGTTATTATTGGTACCATTTTGGGGTACATGCGACTTTTTGATCACCTTTTATCCTATTTTTTGGGATGCCAGGTAAACAAAAAAACGCAATTCTGGCACAGCTTTTTTCGTTTTTTTTATACAGCGTTCACCAAGCGTTATAAATTACATGTTAACTTTATTCTGTGGGTCAGTACGATTCCGGCGATACCTAATTTCTAGCACTTTTTTATGTTTTACAACTTTTTTCACAATAAAATTACTTTTGTAAAAAGAATGTATTTTTTTTCTGTCGCCAAGTTGTGAGAACCATAACGTTTTAATTTTTTTGTCGACGGAAGTGTATGAGGGCTTGTTTTTTGCGGGACGAGCTATAGTTTTTATAGGTACCATTTTTGGATACGTGCGACTTTTTGATCACTTTTTATTCTAATATTTGTAGGGCAAAGTGACTAAAAAACAGAAACTCTGGTAACGTTTTTTACGTTTTTTTTACGCTGTTCACCGCGTGCAATAAATAATACAATATTTTGATACCTCAGGTTGTTACGGTCGTGGCGATACCAAATACATATGGTTTATTATTATTTTTCAATAATAAAGGACTTGATAAGAGTAAAAGGGGGATTGTGTTTTATTTGATTACTTGAAACTTTTATTGTTTTCAAACTTTTATTTTTTGCACTTTTTTTTTACACTTTTTTATACTTTTTTTACACTTTTCTTCAAGTCCCACTAGGGGACTTGAAGGTCCAACGGTCAGATTTTTTTTTTTCTAATACATTGCACTACCTATGTAGTGCAATGTATTAGATCTGTCAGTCATTCACTGACAGCAAGCCAATTAGGCTTCGCCTCCCGGCGGGGCCTAAATCGGCTTCCGTAATGGCAGAACAGGAGACCATTGTGTCTCCTGTTGCCATAACAGCAGTCGCCAGTCCCGATTGCCTGTCAGGGCTGGCGATCTGCTAGTAACCGCTACGATGCAGCAATCGCTTTCGATTGCTGCATCGAAGGGGTTAATGGCAGGGATCGGAGCTAGCTCCGGTTCCTGCCGTTACAGGTGGATGTCAGCTGTACAGTACAGCTGACTTCCACCGCTGATGACGCCGGATCAGCTCCTGACCCGGCGCCATCTTGCCGGCAGCTACGGAAGCCGATCAGGCTCCGCCGCCGGGCGGATCTTGACCGGCTTCGGTGCTAGGCAGACCGGGAGGCCAGTATTAGGCCTCCGGTTGCCATTGCAGCCACCGGAACCCCGGCAATTTCATTGCTGGGGCTCCGATGAGCTGCAAACACCTTAAGTGCAGCGATCGCGTTTGAGCGCTGCACTTAAGGGGTTAATGGCGGGGATCGAAGCTAATTTCGGTCCCCGCCGTTACAGTCGGATGTCAGCTGTAAGATACAGCTGAGATCCGACGATGATGGCACCGACTCAGCTTCTGAGCCGGTGCCAAACATTTGACGTACATGTACGGCATTTTGCGGGAAGTCAATGCTTTCCATGACGTACATGTACGGCAAATGTCGGGAAGGGGTTAATATATAACAACATGCAGTAATCTCTTAAGCTCACTCTAGTGACAAAGATAATCAGCAAAGAATTTAGATAGAAAAATCTTTACATTAAAAAATAAAATCGTGTTCCAGGGCATTCACTTTAAGAGGTTACTGAAAAACTAAACCATCTGTGCTAAGAGTTTTACTAAAATGTAAAAACTAACGACAAATAATACACACATTACAGAAGTTATTTGACAGATTGTGGTTATTCACACTGGGCTTGTATTTAAAACAAATAAAAAAACTGCTTCAGTGTCAGAATGGCAAGCAGACGGGAAAGTCTGAATTGAGAAAATAATATTGTTATACCATATTTGACTGATGTGCCTTTTTGTGGAGACAAACAGCCTTTGAGCAGGTGCGTAACTAGAGTTCTATGGGCCCCAGGACAAATTTTCCACCATCTAGTATTTAGGTGCCCCATCTAGTAGTTAAGCCGCCATATAGTAGTTAGGTGCCAACATACAGTAAGTAGTAAGCTGCCCCCAAATAGTACTTATGCCCCCATACAGTAGTTAGGCCCCTCCATTAATAGTACCCCCTTTGCTCCATTGGAAAAAAGCTGAAACTCACCTAACTCCATTCCCAGGATGAGCTGCTGAGTTTTCTGCCTGCTGCCCGGTGCAGGCAGCACAATGCAAAGCAGTCATCACGCTGCCTACAGTAGAACGTCAGGCTGACATCCACAGCATCCTCCCGAGCTCAAGTAGGCCACAGGCTTATACCAGCCTGTGGCTTACCAGAGTTAGTGGTGGTGCGGGGAGCCAATGGCTCTCTGCTCCATCCTAGTAAGCGGTGCTCGTACGGGGGCCCGTGGCTGGCCAGGTCCAACTGGACCAGCCTGAAGGGGGCAATCTCTACCACCTATCATCCACATAGTACTGCTTTCACATCTTTACCCCAGCATAATAACAATTCACACCTAATAGACCCAAATGACACACTGTCAAAGAAAATGATTGCCTTCTTCAAATAAATTAAGGTCAGTTGTCATTAAATGGATCTTTAGAATTAATGCTCATTTAATGTTTGTGATTGATTTTCTCATCTTGTATAATTACCGGTGAAATTTATTATCTAATTAGATTTGAAAAGAAACAGTCCATTAACTTGTTATTGCAGACAAGGTTTCTTTAATGGATAATTACAGAAGGTTAAAGTACATGCTTCTAATTTTGCTTAATTGTAAATGCCTGAACTATATACTAAAGGCAAAATTTCAGTAATCCTCCTATTTTTAATCACCTATGACTGTGTGCTGTACAGCATTGTGGAATATGTTAGTGCAAAATAAATAAAGGAATAATATTTATACTTAGGCTGGATTCACACGAACGTGGCGTTTTTTCGGACGCAAAAACGCGGCGTTTTGCGCGCGCAAAAACCACTTGACAGCTCCGTGTGTCATCCGTGTATGATGCGCGGCTGCGTGATCATAGAGATGAGGCTAGTCGACTGTCCAGGGTGCTGAAAGAGTTAACTGATCGGCAGTTAACTCTTTCAGCACCCTCGACCGTGAATGCCGATCACAATATCGAGCAACCTGTTAAAAAAAAAAGAAAAAGTTTGTACTTACCGAGAACTTCCCTCCCGGCCGTTGCCTTGGTGACGCGTCCTTGGTGACGCGCATCTCTTGACATCTGGCCCCACTTCCCTGGATGACGCCGCAGTCCATGTGACCGCTGCAGCCTGTGCTTGGCCTGTGATTGGCTGGAGCTGTCACTTGGACTGAATTGTCATCCCGGGAGGTCAGACTGGAGGAAGAAGCCGGGAGTTATCGGTAAGTCAGAACTTCTTTTTTTTTTACACGTTCATGTATATTGGGATCGGAAGTCACTGTCCAGGGTGCTGAAACAGTTTAACTCTTTCAGCACCCTGGACAGTGACTATCTCCTGACGTCGCATACCGGAAATTTTTTTGACGGGTTCGGCCAAAACGAGTTCGACCGAACCCGGTGAAGTTCGGTTCGGTTGTCCGAGTTCGCTCATCTCAAAGACACTCTGTTTGGATGTTTGTAAACAGAAAAGCACGTGGTGCTTTTCTGTTTACATTCATCCTTTTAACATCTCTTGCGCGAATCACGCAGTTCGCACAGAAGTGCTTCCGTGCGGCATGCGTGGTTTTCACGCACCCATTGACTTCAATGGGTGCGTGATGCGTGCAAAACGCCGAAAGAACGGACATGTCGTGACTTTTTTTCAGCGGACTCACGCTGAGGAAAAATCACGGACATGTCTGCACGGCCCCATAGACACACATAGGTCCGTGCAACGCGCGTGCAAATCACGCGCGTTGCACGGACGTTTTTCCCGTTCGTCTGAATAAAGCCTTAATGTTATGTTTGAAAACCCTAGCCATAGTCAGAGTAGCAATACGTCAACAATAATTGTAATCACAGTGGTTAAAATATTATAAAAATAACCCAATTGATCATAGAAAATCATTCGCATCTCAGGGCATACTGTTAATGCTTTACTTTTACAGAATTTTATCTTGTTTTTGCATAAATACATGTTCTTTAGAGTCTATGTACAAGATCTTTCTGTAACTTGTAACTGTTGTGTCTAAACAATTTTACTTGTTTAAAAGAGGTTCTCCTAAGGGTATGTGCACACACACTAATTACGTCCGTAATTGACGGACGTATTTCGGCCGCAAGTCCCGGACCGAACACACTGCAGGGAGCCGGACTCCTAGCATCATACTTATGTACGATGCTAGGAGTCCCTGCCTCGCTGCAGGACAACTGTCCCGTACTGAAAACATGATTACAGTACGGGACAGTTGTCCTGCAGCGAGGCAGGGACTCCTAGCATCGTACATAAGTATGATGCTAGGAGCCCGGCTCCCTGCAGTGTGTTCGGTCCGGGATTTGCGGCCGAAATACGTCCGGCGATTACGGACGTAATTAGTGTGTGTGCACTTACCCTTACTGCACAGCGTTTTTCCAGCATCCAGCCGGCCCTGCAATAATCTGATCACTAAGGGTCTATTCAGATGTTGCGGTTAAGATGCAGTTAAAACTGCATAAAAGCCGCACCCGAAAACCACATGTGTTTTTATCGTGATTTTGTGCATTTTTGAAGAGTCACAGTAAAAAAAATGCAGCCGCATCAAAAACCGCACCAAATCCGGGTAAAAGCACATGCACTTTTTTTTATGCGGTTTTAACTGATGGCAACTGCACCTTAACCGCAACCTCTAAATGTACCCTATGGTAGGATAAGGATGGCCACACATTTTCTGCTGCTGGGAAAAATAAGAATTCATGGTGCATATTTATATCAAGTGTTTTTAGCAGCTCTAGCTAATATAGGGGTCCTGAGCAGGACCCTTTCTATGGTGCCCATAGGCCTGGCTAGGATATATAAAGCTATTTTCCAGTTGTAAAACCTCTTTACGTTCTCACCTCCTAGAGGATGTTGATAGTATAAAAAATAATGTGTTGGGAATTCCATCAAATGTGACAGAATCTGTGACTGAGGTTTTGTTTAGGCCTCTAAAGCAGATATGAACATATCCTCGTAGACCGGAAAGTCCAGAATGTTGTTTTTCCAACTTGGACTCTGATGGAACAGACAACCTGATGGCAAAAATGAGCATTTTGCTATCTGTTTCAAACCGAAAAAATATTTCTAGTGTGACTGACACCTAAAATAGTATGAAATCTTACAGGAGAAGTACATGCAAACCTGTTACGTTTTTCACATTTTAAATTCAAATTAATTCATTTATTAAGAAACCATATTTAAATCAAACTAATATTGAATTTAAACAAGTTAATATTTAGTATAAAAAGATCAATGGATGTTTGTGTGTATAATGTAATCCATTAAAAAGACATCTGAGGGTCAGATTTCTGGTTGTTGACTAATCTAGTAATTTTAGAAGCTGAGGTCAGAAAATACAAATCTATGAGATGAGATATTTTTATATATTGTATTTTGAATTTTAACTATAGAGTGCCCTAAAAAATTACAAATATATGACTAGTTATTCTGGCGATATTACTTCAAAAGGGTTTTCTTAAATAGATGGTATCAAAACAGTGTTTAGCATAAAACAGCATGAGCAAAGTGTGAGATGTATCTCAGCGCTAAGAAAATACAGCTTACTTTCAGAATGTTTTCCAGATTCGTTCCAGTTCTTATTTTTTTAAGGATTATTTTTACCATCTAGCTACATGTTGTCTGAGTGATTTATATACAATTATAGAAAGCTGATATTGTGAGTCATCAGACTAATTTAATACGTACTTGCACCGAGAGTGGAAGACAGGATGAGTAACAGCAGATATTGGCTTTCTGAAAACCAGAGGTAGTGTACATACATAAGAAAGAGGCATCTGTGGAAATTACAGTAGTATCGCCATAATGTCAACATTGAAATAATGAAAGGAGATATCTAGCATATGGCAAAATAATTTAATCTACACATTAGTATACATTCAGCCTGTTTATACAGGTTAGAAAGAAATCTTCTTACGGCAGCAAGTTACGGCAATCATGAAAGTTATTACCTCTAAACACTTAAATTCTTAAACAATCTGAAGGAAAGAGGCTCAGTGGTAGCTCCGCCCATTAAGAGTCGCTGGAGGCCAAACCCACTTTGCTAGCAAGCGGCTCATTTTATATTAGTTGCTAAATAAAGAGGGGTCTATAGCTCAGCAACGGGGGAACCCCCAAGTACAGGACAAACACTGCTGGACTCTTAGTAGTCTGACCTAATAGCCGCTGTGTCTAACTCACTTTGTAGGACCTAGTGACAGGTCCTCTTTAATGTAGAATTGATATTCTAGCTGTATTATCTCTCAACCAAATAGTTCAGCAACGGGGGGACCCCAAGTACAGGACAACCACTAATGGACTCTTAGACACAGCGGCTATTAGGTTAGACTCTAACTCACTTTGTAGGACCTAGTAAAAGGTCCTCTTTAAGGGTGTTGGAATGCTAGCTGTATAATCTTTCTGAGCCTTTCAGCTGAGAAGGACATACTGTCTAGCATACAACATACGCCTCTGAATGTCTACATGATGGGAGTTTGTGGGGGCTGTTCAGTAGGTGCAGTGCCACCCACAGGTACCACCTAATCTATCTATCTATCTATCTATCTATCTATCTATCTATCTATCTATCTATCTATCTATCTATCTATCCATCCATCCATCCATCCCATTTATGTATTATTAAATGGATAGCATGGTTAACAATGTCTTAATATATTGAAGAACATTAATAAAATAAATTCAAGAACATTTCAGGATATTTGTTCAAACAGCCAGGATTTGCACTACCCCATTCACGTTCATTGCACTACCCCATTCACGTTCATTGCCTGCGGAATGCGTGTGGATTATTTCCTCAATTTTGGCGTGAAATCTGCACCTACATCCTCACAGAATTCACAACGTGGGAATATGACCTAAAATGTACTTTGCACTCCTACCTTTCAGGGTGCATGTTGGTTTTCATATGGGTGCTCGAACATCAGTGTAGTGTCTTCCTCTTGTGTACAAATCCATGTAGACTCACATGGCACAGGGAGTAACATACACAAAAAATATAATATATACAGAGTTCACTGCTTTGTTATATTTTCTATACAGTAATATATTATAATGTAGTCAGCTTTTGTGCTCAAGTGGAAGGATAATTAATGTTGAAGGATATTCTGTGCATCTTGGTCCAAAATAAGGAAAAGCTTCTTCATGAAAGATTCACTCTTGAATGTTATGCATGTCTTCCTGCTGTACTCTGCAATGGCAGTTTGTTACTAGAATGTATTTTAATTTTTTAATGCGCAAAAAAGAACAGCTATAGCTGAAGGCTTTGAAAAAGAGACACAATAAAGTTGTTGCTGGCAGAGTTGCTAAAAATCACATTAAGGGGTTTTGAGTGTAAAATGAGCTGAATTAAACACCATTATTTACGTCTCAGTAAATGTCTAAAAATATTTAACTGAAAAAAAAACAAATTTAACTAATCTCCAAATTCGTTATGATTCCCTAAATCTGAATTGTACTGATGATATAATAGACAGAAAATAATACAGTCCTTGTATTTCAGTATCTAAATAAAATTAGACTCCGTATTGTAAACATTGTCCTTCACCAAGTTATACAATTAATAGTTTAACCTTCCCGATGCCTGCCAATTCATTTTTGGTAAATGCTGCAATGTGAATCTCCCTTTAAGGCTTAGTGTGCAACTACCTGAAGAATGGTTTAGAAAAACATTGTTTTTTGCACAGAAGTGTAACTTAAAAGCTTCTTGGCCCCAATGCAAAATTTGTTATAGGGATCCCCACCTACCATGTGCCATGTACAATCCTAGTGTCTCCTTATGTTGCAGAGGGGCCTTTGGGCCAACTCAGGCATACATTTTATTTATTGTTATTTTTCAATAAATGTTATATATCTAAATCTACGTGTCTTAAAACTTTGGTCCATTTTAAGACAGCACCCGTCTTAAAGTACAACTCCCATATAAAACCCCCGGTATTCCTATATCAGTGTGGTGACTTGGATAATAACATGTTTTGGAGATGTGAATGGGATGTAGGATCTCTCTCTCTCATATATGTTAGGATTGTGCTAAAATTAAACTGTTTTTAATGTTGAGGAGACCATAAAAAAAATATGTGCCTCAAGGCTTCTGTTGTCACACCCCTCAATCCTTTTGAAGATCGATTTGCATCCTTTTCAACCTATTACCTACTGCCATGTCTATTTGCTACTTTTTTGCTTATGACCGCAAAGCTACTTATGTCTCTATGCTGGCAACTGGCCCCCTGCCCCACCAAACAGCTGTAGTTTAAAAAGTCCACCACATTTTAAGAATGGAGGAAATCACCCTGGATTGGTCATACACATGATCGATTCCCAAAATGATGGGCTCCCAGCTACTCGTTTAAATGGACGATTACCCTCTAACACCCTATTGTTCCAAATGTCCAAACGTCTCGACTTTCAATTGGCTTTTATTAATCTGGCTATTGTGTTATTAAAGGGGTTGTCCAGGAATAAATTGTATTTATATTTTAACTTAATTGGACATATTTAAGCACATTTCTAATATAGTGTCTGTTTACCTGTGGCAGCGTTACTTTGTTCTCATCTGCGGTCATGTGACCGCACCGAGAGTACAGCACATCGCGTCATCAACTACATTTACAGGTAGTGGGCCGGGCGGATGTTTCATGAGCTCTTCAGAGCTCCGCCTCCTCTGGCCCTGCCTCCTGTAAAGATAGTTGATGACGCGCCTTGTCTCTACACAGCAGTAAGTACTGGCTGAGCAGAGACACGGAATGTTGTCTCTGCTTGTACATGCCCCCTGCTCCTCCTATATTGGAGTTCCCGCACTGCCTGCCCGTCTCCTCTCATCTCCCATGCCGCCCCTTCTTGCGGAGCCCCCCCGGCGGTGGCACCCCCTGATGGTATATACAGTTATTACAGGGGTTATATAAATACAGGGATGACAGGGGTTATATACAGGAATGGTGGGGCCATCATCCCTGACTATAACTCCCATCGTCCCTGTGCATAACCCCCATCATCCCTGAGTATTACCCCCATCAACTCTGTATATAACCCCCATCATCCCTGTATATAACCCCCATCATCCCTGTGTATTACCCCATCATCCCTGTATTTAACCCCCATCATCCCTGTGTATTACCTCATCATCCGTGTATTACCTCATCATCCCTGTGGATAATGAGGTAATACACGGATGATGTGGGTTATATACACGGATGATGAGGTAATACACAGGGATGGTGGGGGTTATTCATAGGGATGATGCAGTAATACACAGAGATGATGAGGTTATATACAGGGATGATCAGGGTTATATACAGGAATGATGAGGTAATACACAGGGATTATGGGGGCTACATATAGGTTGCATACAAGTATGATGGAGTTATATCATTTTGCCAAGGTTCCAATGTGTGGCGGAAGATGTCGAGAGATCAGCTGGCAATTTCTGCTGTTTCTTCTATAAGATACAACTGGTCTACCTTGCATAGCCACTGCACGACAGAAAAACTTTTTTTTTTATCTCCACAGAGGTGGTACTGGTAACTTAGCTCCTGTTAGTAAGTGCATCAGGAGTTTATTATCTTTTTTTTTACTGTATATAGCCATGGGAGCATTGAGGAAAATAGTTTGCAGAGGACGTTGTTTAGCTGTCTCACAGATTTTGGATTCGAAGGCTAAGACTGCATTCCAAAAAGTGTCTGAGAATAGTACTGTAACACATTTGGCTAGGGTATACCTCCAACATATGTCCGGAATGGACAGATACCAATTGGTTTTTTTTTTCCGATGTCAAATATGTGGTGTACCAACATGTTACAATTTTATATGAATATTTTTGGACCCTCACGTAGTACAATGGCCCATGAGATTTTTTTATATTGGCGTTATGTTAAGAAAGATTTAAAGGGATCCTGTCATCAACATCTTACCTGTTAAACTCGCAGGACCCCTCAATGGCCGCAGCTGTCCAGAGTTCATATCTGTTCTCTTCTTTCCTGAAGTCCTCCTCTGTCAGTAAATATAGTCGTTTAAACTTTTCCCGCCTTTTATGGTAAATATTTTTCCCTCTGGGATGCAGCTTCTTAACCACGCCCACTGTCACCACCTGTCTGCCCCTGACTGGCTAAGGAGCTGTCAATCAAAAAGAAGGAGGTGGAGTCCACTCTGAGATGCTGAAGGAATGAAAACCTGACTCTTTTCAGATGAAGATTTGACTCTTTTCTGCTCATTTGCATACGGCGTGGGACCACTGAAAAACGGAATACTAAAGCTACAGAGCTTACTTAGAACATATTTATAGCTTAGATGACAATGATTTTTCACCCACTTTCACCAGGTATTGCTGGCTTTATAGCTAAAATGCTGGTGACAGGTTCCCTTTAAAGTCCCACTCCCATAGAGATAAATAACACCTCTTTAAAGGTATATTATAACATAATAATATCTCATATTCTGGAGATAATAGTTTGATAGGGTATCATGATGAGTTTTTTTTAAAAAGGGTTAATGTTCCTACTGAGGGAACCTTTGGTGATGTATGGTAGAATAGCTTTTTTAAGGAGCGAATGTTGAAGAAAGTAGATATTGGGCAGTGATTCTATCCTATTACCTAGGATAGAATCCAGTGGAACACGTGATTTAATATTGTGCCCTGTAGTATGGGTATAAGGTTCTGTTTTATAAAGGTCCACTAGACCTGATAAAGTTAATGTTGATGGTATTGGACCGAGTATGTTTGACTATGTAGCTCAAGTTTTAAGAGTGATTTTGGTTAGTTCATTAGCACATTGTAGTCCATTAAGTTCCCCTGGAGTGGCAAGTAGTGCAGTTCTAAGTGGAATTGGTGCCACATGGTCTAACGTCATCCCCAGTTGTCAGGTTGTCGTATCCAGTCAATTGCTCTTATGAGAAGGAATGCATGATAATGAATATACAAGTTAGGAGCTCCCACCCATCCTAGTAAACTCGGGAGTTCTAGTGTGGAAGAACTTATTTTGGGGTGCTTATTACTCCAGATATAATTATAGAGTAAAGACCACGCCTTAGTGAAGATGGATGAGTAGCATCTGGAAGAAATAGTTGAATTTCGAGAGGATTAAGCCTTTTTCTAGATTGTTTTTTGTATCCTGGAGAGAAAGGTTGCCCATCAGAATTTGAACACATGCTTGGAAATCTGTAGAAGTGGTAAATAGTTTAAAGTGTATTAACCCCTTCCCACTGCAGCCATTTTCCAGATTTTTACTACTGTTTTTTTCCTCCCCACATTCCAAAAGCTATACTTTTTATTTTACCTTTGATATAGCCATATGAGGGTTTGTTTCTTGTGGGACGAGTAGTAAATTTTCATTATTTATTGTACCATATAATGTAGTGGGAAACTGTAAAAAAAAAAACTCTTTATGGTGTGGAATGCGAAAAAAACAGGGATTCCTCAATTTTTCGGGGGTTTTGTTTTTACAGTATTCACTGTGCAAAAAAAAAAGGCATGTTATCTTTATTCTGCTGGTCAGTACAATCACGGAGATGCCAAATTTATGTTGTTTTTTATGTTTTACCACTTTTACAAGGAAAAAACTGATTGTTAAAAATAAAATTTGTGTTTTGTCACCAAATTCTGAGAGCCATAACTTTTTATTTTGATTGAGCATTATGAGGGCTTATTTTTTGCAGAGCGAGCTGTAGTTTCTACTGGTACCATTTTTTGGTACATGAGACTTTTTATCACTTTTTATTTCATATTTTGTGGAGATGAAGTGACCAAAAAACATTGATTCTGGCGGTTAGTAAAAAAACTTTATTTAACCCCAACCGTTAAGGGGAAGCATGGAGCGGACTCACGGGCTGAGCTCGCTCCATACTCAGCAGGTGACGGCTGTGTTATACAGCCGACACCTCACTGCAATTGCGGAATCAAATATCACTTTGATTCCGCTCGTTTAACACCTTAAAGGCCGCGGTCAATCGCGACGGCGGCATTTAAATTGTTAGAATCAGGGGGGGCACCCCCTCAAACACGCCATCGCACCCCCCCCCCCAGGGCTTCAAAGGAGACTGACAGAATCATGATATACTGCAATACATTAAAAAGTATGTTCCAAAAAAATATTAAGTATTAAAAGTTCAAAAAATAAACCTTTTCCCCTAAAGCAATGATAAAAAAATAACAACGGCTATCGCCGCATCGGTAATAGTCCGAACTATAACAATATAGTGTTATTTAACCCGCTCGGTGAACGCCGTAAATACAATGTACAGGGTGGGCCATTTATATGGATACACCTAAATAAAATGGGAATGGTTGGTGATATTAACTTCCTGTTTGTGGCACATTAGTTTATGGGAGGGGGGAAACTTTTCAAGCTGGGTGTTGACCATGGCGGCCATTTTGAAGTCGGCCATTTTGTATCCAACTTTAGTTTTTTCAATGGGAAGAGGGTCATGTGATACATCAAACTTATCGAGAATTTCACAAGAAAAACAATGGTGTGCTTGGTTTTAACGTTACTTTATTCTTTCATGAGTTATTTAAAGTTTCTCTTTGTTTACAGCCATTGACATGTCGCAGAGGTTAACACGTGAGAAGCGGATAGAAATTGTGTTGATGTCTGGTGAACGCAGTACCCAGGTCATTGCAGCAGATTTCAATGCAAGACACCCTACGAGACCACCCATCTCCCATGCTACAGTTTGCAAACTGCTTGCCAAGTTTCGTGAAACTGGTTCAGTGTTGGATTTGCCCAAATGTGGACGCGTGAAAACTGTCACCAATGAAGAAACATCAGTGGCTGTCCTAGCTTCATTCAGCAAGAGCCCACAGTGTATCACTCGCCTCATGTCACTGGAGAGTGGCATCAGTCGAACATCCCTTCGGCGGATATTAGCTACTCACAAATGGCACCCTTACAAACTCCAGCTGCTGCAGCATCTCAACAAGGATGACCCAGATCGGCGCACTGAATTTGCAGAATGGGCAAAAAAAAAATTGGAACAGGACCCTCAGTTTACACAGAACATTTTGTTCAGTGATGAGGCAAACTTTTATGTGAATGGTGAAGTTAACAAACAAAACCACCGCTATTGGTCTGACACTAACCCACATTGGATAGATCCCTCCAAGACTGTTGGAACACAAAAATTGATGGTATGGTGTGGTATATGGGGTACAAAGATAGTGGGGCCATTCTTCATCAATGGAAATCTCAAGGCCACGGGATATCTGAAATTGCTACATGATGATGTGTTTCCCTCTTTATGCACTGAAGCTGGCATGTTCCCTGAGTTTTTCCAGCAAGATGGTGCACCACCACATTATGGGTGTCAAGTCCGAGCATTCCTAGATGAACAGTTTCCTGGAAAGTGGATTGGTCATCGTGGGCCAGTTGAATGGCCCCCTAGGTCTCCCGATCTGACCCCCTTAGACTTTTATCTTTGGGGTCATCTGAAGGCAATTGTCTATGCTGTGAAGATACGAGATGTGCAGCAACTGAAACTACGGATACTGGAAGCCTGTGCTAGCATTTCTTCTGCGGTGTTGCTATCAGTGTGTGAAGAGTGGGAGAAGGGGGTTGCATTGACAATCCAACACAATGGGCAGCACTTTGAACACATTTTATAAGTGATCAGAAACTTGTAAATAACTCATGAAAGAATAAAGTAACGTTAAAACCAAGCACACCATTGTTTTTCTTGTTAAATGTTCGATAAGTTTGATGTGTCACATGACCCTCTTCCCATTGAAAAAACTAAAGTTGGATACAAAATGGCCGACTTCAAAAATGGCCGCCATGGTCAACACCCAGCTTGAAAAGTTTCCCCCCTCCCATATACTAATGTGCCACAAACAGGAAGTTAATATCACCAACGATTCCCATTTTATTTAGGTGTATCCATATAAATGGCCCACCCTGTATATATAAAACATTCAAATATCTGTTTTTTGGTCACCTTAGATCTAAAAAAAAATAGAATACTAAAACGTGATAAAAAAAGTTGCATGTACCCCAAAATGGTATTCGTGAAAACTACAGATCGCCCCGCAAAATGTAAGCCCTCACACCACTAAACTGATGGAAAAATATGGCGACACAAAACATTATTTTTTTTAGCAAATAGTTTTATTTTGTTTAAAAGTGGTAAAACATAAAACAAAACATATAAATTTAGTATCGTAATAATCGTATCAACCTGTAGAAAAAGGTGAATGTGTAGTTTTTACCGCCTGATGGACGCCGTAAAAACAAAACCCCAAAAAATATTGCATAATCTCTGTTTTATGCCCATTTCACCTCATGCTTAATTTTTTTTCAGCTTCCCAGTACAACAAATGATGTCATGAAAAACGACACAAAAAACAAGCCCTCATATGGCTATGTCGACGAAGAAATAAAAAAGTTATGGCTTTTGGAAGACGGGGAGGAAAAAACTAAAATGAAATAACTCAAATTGTCGTTAAGGGGTATACTATTATACTATTCCCCCTAGGGGATATGAAGCAGCAATCATTTGATCACTTGCATGATATACTGCAATACTAATGTAATGCAGCATACCGTTATACTGACAGTCTCCTATGAAGATTTCCCAGAGTACAAAGATGGCAGACCTGGGTGCCTCTATTAGGCCCCCAGGCTGCCATTACAACCATCGGCACCCCGCAGTCACATAGCGTGGGGGACGATGACGATGCAAAGCCACAATGGGTCGCCCCCATTTCTAATTTCTTATTTGCCGTGGTCACTTATGACTGCGACATCTAATGGGTTAAACTGGTGGGATCCCGCTCATTACACTGAAGTGTCGGCTGTTACACACAGCCGACCCGCCCATGAGCCCGCTCCATACTCCCCCACCCGACCTCCGCCGTATACAGTGGAGGAAATAAGTATTTGATCCCTTGCTGATTTTGTAAGTTTGCCCACTGTCAAAGTCATGAACAGTCTAGAATTTTTAGGCTAGGTTAATTTTACCAGTGAGAGATAGATTATATAAAAAAAAAAAAGAAAATCACATTGTCAAAATTATATATATTTATTTGCATTGTGCACAGAGAAATAAGTATTTGATCCCTTTGGCAAACAAGACTTAATACTTGGTGGCAAAACCCTTGTTGGCAAGCACAGCAGTCAGACATTTTTAGTAGTTGATGATGAGGTTTGCACACATGTTAGATGGAATTTTGGCCCACTCCTCTTTGCAGATCATCTGTAAATCATTAAGATTTCAAGGCTGTCGCTTGGCAACTCGGATCTTCAGCTCCCTCCATAAGTTTTCGATGGGATTAAGGTCTGGAGACTGGCTAGGCCACTCCATGACCATAATGTGCTTCTTTTTGAGCCACTCCTTTGTTGCCTTGGCTGTATGTTTCGGGTAATTGTCGTACTGGAAGACCCAGCCACGAGCCATTTTTAATGTCTTGATGGAGGGAAGCAGGTTGTCACTCAGGATTTGACGGTACATGGCTGCATCCATTCTCCCATTGATGCGGTGAAGTAGTCCTGTGCCTTTAGCAGAGAAACACCCCCAAAACATAATGTTTCCACCTCCATGCTTGACAGTGGGGACGGTTTTCTTTGGGCCATAGGCAGCATTTCTCTTCCTCCAAAAACAGCGAGTTGAGTTAATGCCAAAGAGCTCAATTTTAGTCTCATCTGACCACAGCACCTTCTCCCAATCACTCTCAGAATCATCCAGATGTTCATTTGCAAACTTCAGACGGGCCTGTACATGTGCCTTCTTGAGAAGGGGGACCTTGCGGGCACTGCAGGATTTTAATCCATTACGGCGTAATGTTACCAATGGTTTTCTTGGTGACTGTGGTCCCAGCTGCCTTGAGATCATTAACAAGTTCCCCCCGTGTAGTTTTCGGCTGAGCTGTCACCTTCCTCAGGATCAAGGATACCCCACGAGGTGAGATTTTGCATGGAGCCCCAGATCGATGTCGATTGACAGTCATTTTGTATGTCTTCCATTTTCTTACTATTGCACCAACAGTTGTCTCTTTGTCACCCAGCGTCTTACTTATGGTTTTGTAGCCCATTCCAGCCTTGTGCAGGTCTATGATCTTGTCCCTGACATCCTTAGAAAGCTCTTTGGTCTTGCCCATGTTGTAGAGGTTAGAGTCAGACTGATTAATTGAGTCTGTGGACAGGAGTCTTTTATACAGGTGACCATGTAAGACAGCTGTCTTTAATGCAGGCACCAAGTTGATTTGGAGCGTGTAACTGGTCTGGAGGAGGCTGAACTCTTAATGGTTGGTAAGGGATCAAATACTTATTTCTCTGTGCACAATGCAAATAAATATATATAATTTTGACAATGTGATTTTCTTTTTTTTTCTTCTATAATCTATGTCTCACTGGTAAAATTAACCTAGCCTAAAAATTCTAGACTGTTCATGACTTTGACAGTGGGCAAACTTACAAAAACAGCAAGGGATCAAATACTTATTTCCTCCACTGTATATACAGCGGATGTCGGCAAGGGGTTAATCTGCTCAGTGACAGCATATTTTTATACCTAGATATGTTATGTTTAGGTGGCCTTTTAAAGGGAATTGCTGTTGTATATGCTCGATTTGTGACTCACTCATGTTTATGCCAAGAGCCTCTGATTTATCCAAGTTAATTTTAAAATTTGAGCTTTCCAAACTGATCAAAGATATGAATGATAGCCGGTAATTTGACTATTGGTTCAGACATAATTAGGAGATTGTCCGCAAAGTCGGCGGATCTATGTCATATATTATTCGTTTCTACACCCTTGATGTTGAGATGCTGCCTGCTGGATTGAATCAGGGTCTCCATTACCAGTATCAAGAGTAGGGGAGATGACCCTGTTGAGCACCAATTTACTATATGAAATGATGGGTAAAATGTACCGTTGATTTTAATTCTGAAAGAAGGTTGTGAATACATCTGCATTATTGCTGAAATAAATGTTATTGGGAAATTATACAAATGAAAGAAAAGAAGATCGGATAGATCCCTTTGGCGCTGCCCTGTATTCGTTCAGAATAGTAGCTTACAAGATTGGCAAGCTAGTATAGTGTATTGTTGATATGTTAAAAGGCGACACTGTTTTGATATAATTTTAGTTTGCTTTTGTGCACACTATAAGTTTCTTCATACTTAGAAACTGGCAATATTTAACTCCTTCCCGACATTTGTCGTATGGATACGTCATGGAAAGCCAGTGCTTCCCGCAAATTGCCGTATCCATACAACAAATGGATTGCACAGGCTCAGAAGTCTGTGCCATCCTCCTCGGGTGTCAGCTGTTTGTTACCAGTTTTGTTTGCCCAGAGGTGGAGCCTAATTGGCTAGCTGTCAGTCAACAACTGACAGTTCTAATACATTGCACTACATAGGTATTGCAATGTGTTAGAACATAAATCAGACAATTAGACCTTCAAGACCCATAGCGGGATCAAACGTCTTTTTTTTTTTTAAAAGAGAAAAAAAAGTTTCAAGTAACAAAATAAAACACAATCGCCCTTTTTCCCTTATCAAGTCCTTTATTTTTGAAAAATATATATAAACCAAACATATTTGGTATTGCCGCATCCGTAACAGCCTGAATTATAAAAATATTATGTTATTTATCCGGCCCGGTGAATGGCGTAAAAAAAAACAACTAAAACAATTGAAGAGTCGTGCAATTGTAAACCAATACTTTGTAAGTCACCAAATTAGGCCTCAATTTTGCATGCCACTCTTTCACTCCTGAGCCTTGTCAAATGTCCAGGTAAAAGATTAGGGCCACATGTAGGGTGTTTCTAAAACCGGGAATCACTACATAATAATTAGAGGGCTGTCTTTTCTTGGTGGCACAAACTGGGCACCACATATTGGCATATCTATGGAAAAATCGCCATTTTCACTATGCAACATCGAGGGTACACTAATTTCTGAGAAACACCTGCAGGGTTAACATGCTCACTACACCCCTAGGTGAATACCTTGAGGGGTGTAGTTTCCAAAATTAGGTCACTTCTGGGGGGTTTCCACTGTTTTGGTCCCACAGGGACTCTGCAAATGTGACATAGCGACCAGAAACCAATCCAGCAAAATCTGCACTCCAAAAGCCAAATGGCACTTCTTCTCTTCTGAGCCCTACCATGTGCCCAAACGCATTTTATTACTACATATGGGTATTGCCGTGCTTGGGAGAAATTGCTGTACATGTATTGGTATGCTTTTTCTCATTTATTTGTTGAGAAAATGAAAATGCGCCAAAGCTACATCTTATTGGAAACATTTAATTTTTATTTTCACTGCTCAATTCTAATCAAATCAATGAAACACCTGTGGGTCAAAATCTCAAAGTTTCCACTGTTTTGGTCCCACAGGGGCTTTGGAAAAGCGACATGGTGCCAAGAAACCAATCCAGAAAAATCTGTACTCAAAGCCAGTTGCTGTTGCTTTTTGACCCCGTGGGTTCAAAATGCTCACAACAACCCTAGAGGAATTGCTCAAGGGGTGCAGTTTCCTAAATGGAGTCACTTTTTGGGAATTTCCACTGTACTGGTCCCTCATGGGCTTTGCAAATGCGACATTGTGCCAAGAAACTAATACAGCAAAATCTTCGCTTCAAAAGCCAAATGGCTTCCCTTCTGAGCCCTGCCATGTACCCAAACAGCAGTTTATGAACGCATATGGGGTATTTCTGTACTCTGGAGAAGTTGCTTTACAAATGTTTTTCTTGCTTTTTCTTCTTTATTCCTTATGGAAATTGTTTTTTTTTTAAGCTAAAACGTCATCTTATTAGAAAAAAATTTACATTTCTAATTTTCACGTCCAAATTCTAATAAAATTTATCAAACACATGTGGGGTCAAAAATCGCACTACAATCCTAGATGAATTCCTTTGTTTTTGCATCACAAGACCTCTTTATACCTGACATGGTGCCTAAAATATAATATACTAAAAAGGAAGCCCCAAAATCTACTAGGTGCTTCATTGCTCCTGAGACCTGTGCTTCAGTAAATTAACACGCTAGGGCCACATGTGGAATAATTCTAAAAACTTCAGAGTCGGGGCAATAAATATTGTTTTGCATTTCTCTGGTAAAACCTTCTGTGTTAGAGAAAAAAAGAATTAAAATGTATTTCTGCAAAAAAAACAAGACATTTCACCCCTAATTTGCTTTAATTCTTGTGATACGCCTAAAGCGTTAAGAAACTTTCTAAATGCTGTTTTGGATACTTTGTGGGGTGCCGTTTTTAAAATGGGGTGATTTATGGGGAATTTCTAATATATAGGGCCCTCAAAACCACTTCAGAACTGAACTGGTCCATGAAAAATAGCCTTTGGAATTTTTCTTGAAAATGTGAGAAATTCTGCTTAAGTTCTAAGCCTTGTAAAGTCCTCGAAAAATAAAAAGAAGTTTAAAAAAAAACTATGGAAAATGTTAATTAGCAACTATTTTGTGTGATATAACTGCCTTATAAGCAGATACATTTACATTTTTTTAAATGATAATTTTTGCACATTTTTTTTGCAAAATGTTGATGTTTTTCACAATTAAATACTGAATGTATCAACCAAATTTTACCAGTAACATAAAGTCCAATGTGACACGAGAAAACAATCTCAGAATCGCTTGAATAGGTAAAAGCATTCCAAAGTTATTACCACATAAAGTGACATGTCAGATTTGAAAAATGAGGCTCTGTCAGGAATGCCAAAAGCGGCTGCAGCTGAAAGGTTAAAAATACTATTGCAGTGGTATTTTTATTATGTGTTTTCTATGAGTATATTGATCATAAAAGTGTGTACTATTGCTAATGGTTTGTTTATATGATTGATTCATTAACACATTTTAAGGGTATGTTTGTATTTTAGTGGCATTATCTCTGGGTTTTATTCGCTATGTTGTTGCTTTTTTTGTAAAAATATTTTCTTATCACTTGTTCATTTGTGCCAAAAGAGGCAAAAATGCACCAGGAAAACAAAACAAAATGTAAAAGCAGGAAAGATGCCATGTGTGAACAATCCTTAATACATCCTGCAGCCCTACTCACTAACACATAAATACACAACACAAGTTTTAGATCTTTATATGTAAATCAGACTGTTTTGATGTTTGTGTGCAAAAGGATATAAGATATTCATTTGTTGATGTGTTTCATCAGCACCTAGCCTGCTTGTTAATAGCATTACTGGGGGGGGGGGGGGGCGGGGGGACACATTGATGACCCATTAAAGGGGTTTTACAGGATTAAAAAAAACCTGGCTGCTTACGTTAGAAAATAGAACCACAGGTTGTGTTGTGGTATTGCAGCTGAGCTCCATTCACGTCCATGAATTTCAGACACAGCCCATGGACAGGTATGATGTTGTTGTTTGGAAGTGAGCAGCCATGTTTTTCTAATCATACTTATACTTGTCATGCTAATCTGCTACTGTGCCCATATAATCAGGAGAAGGGGCCAACACTGTAACACACAGCCGTAGCCCCACTCTAAAGGTATAGATCAGTAAAACCTCCGCTCTCCATTGTTTAAACCTTTGTATGCTGCGATCAACGCTGATCGCGACATGCAAAGAATTGAAAGAAAAGGTTCATCCGAACAACATACATGGACAAAAGACACTAGGTGCCACAACCAGTTTAAGTTTCCCAAATTTCTTCAAACATCCAAATAAAACAGTAAACATTTGTTGCTCTCTACCAGTGTCTCGATGCATAGACAGATAAGCCAGCCTACTTCTCCTCCAGTTCAAAGAATAGTTGTCAGTCCTAATAGGCCAGTAATAAATTAAAATTCCTCCTATACCAAAGATTTTTCGATGGTCAAAATACAAAAGGACAGAGTGTAATATAACGAACCAATGCATGGTTTAAAATTTCATTCATTCACACAAACACATATGTAAATAGCTTGCATATAATAATGAATAAAAGTCCACGTGGAGTTCAAATCATAAAACACGTCTGACACCCACTGATAAAATATTCATGGTTTTCAGATAACAACTACACTGCATTGAGTAAAAAAAACGGATAATTTTGTAAAAACGGCAAAAAAGTCATTCAAATTATTTGGCAAAATTAACAGCATGGAAAGCCATTTCTGCCTCTTCATTTAAAATCATATATAACCACAGTTTTTTTTTACAATACATACTTTAAATAGAACATTTCAGAACAGCATATACATAGCACTGAATATAAAAGGTAGCTGGAACAAAAATTGAAAAAAGCCTGACCTTTTAAAATATGAGACAATGGTGCAATTATTCATGTTATTAATACCAAGCAGCCATTCAGCCTGAACAGTTTCGGAACAAAGTGTAGCATAAATAAATTTTTATATTGAATTTTTGTTTTTGTAACAGTACATTCACCCCGTAAAAAATGATCGCATTACTGATGATTATTTAAAAAAGGAGCAAAAAAGTCATTTTTGTTGTTGTTGTTCAGTTTTATATTTTGTTTTTAAAGAGGCTCTGTCACCAGATTATAAATGCTGTCATGTAGATTACAACAGTGGTTTTTATTTTGAAAAACTAAAATTTTTGACCAAGTTATAAACAATTTTAGATTTATGCTAATTAGTTTCTTAATAGACAACTGGGCGTGTTTTTACTTTTTACCAACTGGGTATTATGGAGAGAAGTGTATGACGCTGACCAATCAGTGACCAATCAGCGTCATACACTTCTCATTGTTCCAGCCCAGCTTCTTTCACTGCACAATCACACTGTAACAATGGGCTGGAAAAATGAGAAGTGTATGACGCTGATTAGTCACTGATTGGTCAGCGTCATACACTTCTCTTTACAACGCCCAGTTGGTAAAAAGTAAAAACACGCCCAGTTGGTCATTAAGAAACGAATTAGCGTAAATCTAAAATTGCTCATAACTTGCTCAAAAATGATAGTTTTTCAAAATAAAAAACACTGTTGTTGTAATGACGGGGGGTGAAGAGACAGACAAGTGAGCCCTAATCTACCCGCCACTCAGTCCCTGCCTACTTGCAACGACCCGCCCTAGGCGACGGGGTACAACTGGGCGACGGTCCCTACGCTCAATAAGTGCACGACAGACAAACAGACAAGGGTACACAGAGCTAGGGGGGGAAGGGGCAGTTGCCCACGGCAACACCGTGAGCAACAAGAGAAGTAAACAAGCCGAGTCAAACCAGGAGTGTACGAGGTACCAAACGTAGAGCAGGAGAGTAGTCAGCAAGCCGGGGTCAATATGAAGCAAGGACAATAGTACAAGATACTGCAGCAGGGCCAGGAAACCAAACAAAAAGAATCACAAGCAAAGGAGGAACAGGAAAGGCAGGTATAAATAGACAGAGGGCGGGAGCTAGCTCCGACTGGCCAGGCTGTGATAGGTTCTCCCACTCATAAGCCTGCCACCCTGAGTGGTGGAAGATGGAGTCAGTCTCACAGACATAGAAGCAGGTGCAGACTGATTATCTATGGGCATTAACTCCGAAGCTGTGCCTGGCAGATCCTTTACAGTAACCCCCCTTTTATGAGGGGCCACCGGACCCTTTCTAAGTGGACCTGGTTTACTGGGGAAACGAAGGTGAAACCTCCTGACCAATATCCCAGTGTGAACATCCCGAGCGGGTACCCAAGTCCTCTCCTCAGGCCTGTATCCTCTCCAATGGACCAGGTACTGGAGGGAGCCTTGGACCATCCTGCTGTCCACAATCTCGGCCACCTCGAATTCTGCCCCCTCAGGGGTTAGAACAGGGACCGGAGGTTTCCTCGAGGGAGCCAAGGACGGGGAGCAGCGTTTAAGGACTGAGGCATGGAACACGTCGTGTACTCGAAAAGATGGGGGCAACTCCAGTCGGAAGGAGACAGGATTGAGGACTTCAATGACCTTGTACGGCCCTATAAACCGGGGAGCAAACTTCTTGGACGGGACCTTCAGGCGCAAATTTTTAGACGATAGCCACACCAGATCCCCGACCATAAACAAGGGGTTAGCAGAACGTTTTCTATCTGCCTGAGTTTTTTGTATGCTCTGGGACGCCTCTAGGTTCTTCTGAACCTGAGCCCAGACTGTGCACAGTTCTCGATGAACGACCTCTACCTCGGGATTGTTGGAACTACCAGGTGAAATGGAAGAGAACCGTGGATTAAACCCAAAATTACAGAAAAAGGGGGAGACCCCTGACGAGTTACTGACCCGGTTATTAAGGGAAAATTCGGCGAGGGGAATGAATGAGACCCAATCATATTGACAGTCAGAGATAAAACACCTTAAATATTTTTCTAGAGACTGATTAGTCCTCTCAGTTTGGCCATTAGTTTCAGGATGGAAGGCTGAGGAGAAGGACAGATCAATCTCCAACTTTTTACAGAAGGCTCTCCAAAACAATGAAACAAATTGTACCCCTCTATCAGAAACAATATTGACAGGGACCCCATGAAGACGCAGGATGTGTTTGACAAACAAGGTAGCTAACGTCTTAGCATTGGGTAGTTTCTCGAGGGGCATAAAATGGAGCATCTTACTGAAGCGGTCTACTACAACCCACACCACCGACTTGCCTTGAGATGGAGGCAAATCGGTGATAAAATCCATAGAGATATGGGTCCAAGGTCTCTGGGGAATGGGCAAAGAACATAGTAAGCCCGCTGGTCGGGACCTGGGAGTCTTGGACCTAGCACAAACTTCACAAGCGGCGACGTAGGCCTTAACGTCTTTGGGCAACCCAGGCCACCAATAGTTTCTGGCAATGAGGTGCTTGGTACCCAGGATGCCTGGATGGCCATATAGTGCAGAGTCATGATTTTCCCTAAGTACCCTTAGCCGGAATTGCAGGGGAACAAACAGCTTGTTCTCAGGAAGGCTCCTGGGAGCTGAAGCTTGATCAGCCGCAATTTCAGAGACTAAATCAGAATCAATAGCGGAAATGATTATACCTGGAGGCAAAATACAAGCAGGATCTTCCTCCGAAGGAGGGCTGGCCATGAAGCTACGTGACAGAGCATCAGCCTTAACATTTTTAGACCCAGCCCTATAGGTAACCAGAAAGTTGAATCTGGTAAAAAATAACGCCCAACGAGCTTGTCTCGGGTTTAGCCTCCGGGCAGATTCTAGGAAAACCAGATTCTTGTGGTCGGTAAGGACCGTTACCTGGTGCCTAGCCCCCTCCAGGAAGTGGCGCCACTCTTCAAATGCCCATTTAATGGCTAAGAGTTCGCGGTTGCCAATATCATAGTTACTCTCAGTGGGTGAAAACTTCCTGGAGAAGTAGGCACAGGGACGGAGATGGGTGAGGGACCTGGTACCCTGGAACAAGACAGCCCCCACTCCCACCTTGGACGCGTCAACCTCCACGATAAATGGCTCCATTTGGTTGGGCTGAACCAGCATCGTGGCCGAGATAAAGCACTTCTTAAGGACCTCAAAAGCCTGGACAGCCTCAGGAGGTCAGTGGACGAGATCAGCACCTTTGCGAGTGAGATCCGTAAGAGGCTTAGCGATGACCGAGAAGTTAGCAATAAACCTCCTGTAATAATTAGCGAACCCCAGGAAGCACTGTAACGCCTTCAGGGAGGCAGGTTGGACCCATTCCGCCACAGCCTGGACCTTGGCAGGGTCCATGCGGAATTCATGAGGAGTGAGGATTTGGCCCAAAAATGGTATCTCCTGCCCCCCAAACACACATTTTTCGGTCTTCGCAAACAGTTTGTTTTCTCGAAGGACTTGGAGCACCTTCCTGACATGCTCAATGTGGGAGGACCAGTCCTTGGAAAACACAAGTATGTCATCAAGGTACACTACAAGAAATACCCGCAGGTAGTCTCTTAAAATCTCATTTATGAAATTCTGGAAGACCGCGGGAGCATTACACAGCCCAAAGGGCATGACGAGGTAATCGAAATGACCTTCGGGCGTGTTAAACGCAGTCTTCCACTCATCCACCTCTTTGATGCGGATAAGGTTATACGCCCCCCGTAGATCAAACTTAGAGAACCATTGGGCCCCCTGAACCTTATTAAAGAGATCAGGAATCAGAGGAAGGGGATACTGGTTCCTTACAGTGACCTTATTCAAGCTTCGGTAGTCAATGCATGGCCTAAGACCACTATCCTTCTTCCCTGCGAAGAAGAAGCCAGCAGCTACCGGAGAAGTAGAGGGGCGAATGTAACCCTTGGCCAGGCATTCCTGGATATACTCTCTCATGGCTTCACGTTCGGGACAAGAGAGATTAAATATCCTACCCTTAGGGAGCTTAGCTCCTGGTACCAAATTGATTGCACAATCATATTCTCTATGAGGAGGTAACACTTCGGAGGCCTCCTTAGAGAAAACATCGGCGAAGTCCTGAACAAACTCAGGTAGCGTGTTCACCTCCTCAGGGGGAGAAATAGAATTAACAGAAAAGCATGACGTCAAGCATTCATTACCCCACTTGGTAAGGTCCCCAGAATTCCAGTCAAACGTGGGATTATGCAACTGCAACTAGGGAAGGCCTAAAACCAAATCGGACGATAATCCCTGCATTAACAGTACAGAGCACTGCTCCAAATGCATGGAGCCAACAAGGAGTTCAAAAACAGGGGTATGCTGTGTAAAATAACCATTAGCAAGAGGAGTGGAGTCGATACCCACTACCGGGACAGGTTTAGGCAAATCAATCAAAGGCATAGCTAGAGACATAGCAAATTCCACAGACATGATATTAGCAGAAGACCCTGAATCCACAAAGGCACTGCCGGTAGCAGACCTACCACCAAAAGAGACCTGAAAGGGAAGCAAGATTTTATTACGTTTCATATTTACGGGAAATACCTGTGCGCCCAAGTGACCTCCCCGATGATCACTTAGGCGCGGAAGTTCTCCGGCTGCATTCTTACGCTTAGGACAGTTGTTCACTTGATGCTTGTCATCCCCACAGTAGAAGCAGAGACCATTCTTCCTGCGGAAATCTCTACGTTGTTGGGGGGACACGGAGGCCCCGAGTTGCATAGGTACCTCCGAGTCTTCCGGGGAGGAACAAAGCAACGGAACCTCGGGAGGCATCATGGGGGAGTCAGAGGAGAAAACACATAAACGTTCACGTTGTCGTTCCCTGAGACGTCGGTCAAGTCGTACCGCTAAAGCCATAACCTGGTCTAGGGAGTCAGAAGAGGGATAGCTAACTAGCAGGTCTTTCAGGGCGTTCGAAAGACCCAACCTGAACTGGCACCTTAAGGCAGGGTCATTCCACCGAGAAGCTACGCACCACTTCCTAAAGTCAGAGCAATACTCCTCAACAGGTCTCTTACCCTGATTTAAGGTCACCAGCTGACTCTCGGCAAAAGCAGTCTTGTCAGTCTTGTCATAGATGAGTCCGAGAGCAGAAAAGAAAAGATCAACGGAGGAAAGTTCAGGGGCGTCAGGAGCCAAGGAGAAGGCCCATTCTTGGGGCCCTTCCTGGAGCCGGGACATAATTATACCCACCCGCTGGCTCTCAGAACCTGAGGAGTGGGGCTTTAAACGAAAATAAAGCCTACAACTCTCCCGAAAGGAGAGAAAAGTCTTCCGGTCCCCTGAGAACCGGTCGGGCAACTTGAGGTGGGGTTCAAGATGTGAGGTGAGGGGGACTACCAAGGTAGCATCAGGCTGGTTGACCCTCTGAGCCAGGGCCTGGACCTGTAGGGAGAGACCCTGCATTTGCTGAGCCAGGGTCTCAAGGGGGTCCATAGTGGTGTCAGGGACCAGGGTAGACTAGGTATGTGCTTGTGATTATGTAATGACGGGGGGTGGGGAGACAGACAAGTGAGCCCTAATCTACCCGCCACTCAGTCCCTGCCTACTTGCAACGACCCGCCCTAGGCGACGGGGTACAACTGGGCGACGGTCCCTACGCTCAATAAGTGCACGACAGACAAACAGACAAGGGTACACAGAGCTAGGGGGAGAAAGGGGCAGTTGCCCACGGCAACACCGTGAGCAACAAGAGAAGTAAACAAGCCGAGTCAAACCAGGAGTGTACGAGGTACCAAACGCAGAGCAGGAGAGTAGTCAGCAAGCCGGGGTCAATATGAAGCAAGGACAATAGTACAAGAAGCTGCAGCAGGGCCAGGAAACCAAACAAAAAGAATCACAAGCAAAGGAGGAACAGGAAAGGCAGGTATAAATAGACAGGCGGGAGCTAGCTCCGTCTGGCCAGGCTGTGATAGGTTCTCCCACTCCTAAGCCTGCCACCCTGAGTGGTGGAAGATGGAGTCAGTCTCACAGACATAGAAGCAGGTGCAGACTGATTATCTATGGGCGTTAACCCCGAAGCTGTGCCTGGCAGATCCTTTACAGTTGTTATCTACATTACAGCGCCGTAGGAGATAGGCCACTTATAATCTGGTGACAGAGCCTCTTTAATAACACTATTTTATATATGAATGTAAAATAATGTTTAAAAGCACATAACCACAAACTGAAGGCCCTTTTAGCCTTCACATGAGCGCTCGTTCCCGATTATTGTTGGCAGCACTTCTCCCTGTTTAAACAGGGAAATGTTACATAGTTACATAGTTAGTACGGCTGAAAAAAGACACATGTCCATCAAGTTCAACCAAGGGACGGGAAAAGGGAAGGGAAAAATTTCTACACATAGGAGCTAATACCTTTCTGTTCTCGGAAATTATCTAATCCTTTTTTAAAGCCATCTACTGTCCCTGCTGTGACTGCTCCTGCGGTAGACTATTCCATAGATTCACAGTTCTCACAGTAAAGAAGGCTTGTCACCTCTGAAGGTTGAACCTTTTTTTCTCCAGACGGAGTGAGTACCCCCTTGTTTTTTGAGGGGGTTTTACATGGAACAGGATTTCACCAAATTTTTTGTATGTGCCATTAATATATTTATATAAATTAATCATGTCCCCGGCTTAGTCGTCTTTTTGCAAGGCTAAATAGGTTTAATTCTTTTAATCTTTCCTCATAACTTAGATGCCCCTTATTAGCTTCGTTGCTCTTCTTTGTATTTTTTCCAACTCCAGGGCATTCTTTCTATGAACTGGAGCCCAGAACTGAACTGCATATTCTAGATGAGGCCTCACTAATGCTTTGTAAAGTGGCAATATTACATCCCTGTCCCGCGAGTCCATGCCTCTTTTAATACACGACAATATTTTGATGGCCTTTGAAGCAGCTGATTGACTACATGCTGTTATTTAGTTTATGATGTACATGTACACCAAGATCCTTCTCAACAAGTGACTCCCCCAGTGTAGCTCCCCCTAGGACATATGATGCATGCAGGTTGTTGGTACCCAGGTGCATAACTTTACATTTATCTACATTAAACTTCATTTGCCAACTGGATGCCCAAACACTTAGTTTGTTTAAATCCGCTTGCAATTCACGAACATCTTCCATAGACTGAACTATATTACATAGCTTGGTGTCATCTGCAAGAAAAAATAGAAATAGTGCTATTAATCCCATCCTCTATATCATTAATAAATAAGTTGAATAATAGTGGTCCCAGCACTGAACCCTGGGGTACACCACTTATTACTGGGGACCATTCAGAGTAGGAATAATTTACCACAACTCTCTGGATATGATCCTTGAGCCAATTCTCAATCCAATTACAAACTATACTTTCTAAACCTATAGTCCTTAATTCACCCATTAGACGTCTATGAGGGACAGTTTCAAATGCCTTTGAAAAGTCCAAAAACACTATATCCACAGCGGCCCCTCTGTCTAGGCTTCTGCTCACCTCTCAATAAAAACAAATCAGGTTTGACAACTTCTGTCCTTAGTAAAACCGTGCTGGCTGCCACTTATATTACTATTTTTTGTGACATAATTCTGTATATAGTCCCTCAATAGCCCCTCAAACATTTTCCCCATGATGGATGTTAAGCTTACTGGTCTATAATTACCCGGGGAAGACCTAGAGCCCTTTTTGAAAATAAGCACCACATTTGCCCTGCGCCAGTCCCTTGGCACTATACCAATGTGCTGCCGACATGATGGTAATGATCGCTCGTCCCCATACATCACTGATCATAGCTCTTTATAAAAGGAGCAAAAAAGCGCCGATCAACGAGAAATCTCGTTGATCGGTGCTAGTTGTTATGGCCAGTATTGGCCGGTGTAAAAGCACCCTGAGGCCTCCGGCACACGTCCGTAGCTGTGTGTACAGTCTGTGATTATGGAAAGGATGGGCCGCGGGGTATCATCCGTGGGCCGTCCGCAATCACGGACTGTGCACACAGAAGATCTGCATTCATTTCAATGAGCCCGGACTGCAAATGCGGACCATACATGTCCTATTTTTTTTTTGTGGTCCGAGCTCCAGGCAATGCACAGACCGTAGAATCCACGGTCGTGTGCATTGGCTCATAGGAATGCATGCATTCTATACTATCCGCAATTGTGGATAGTATTCGGCTGCAAAACTGCAGTCGTGTGCATGATGCTTTAGAATGAAGTATGCATTGCAAACATTGTAGTAATTCATCTATTACCATTAACATGCAAATAAGCGGAGCCGATGCTCATTGTATACAAACAGCTGAACTTTATTTTATCATATATTTATATTTGTCCCATTTCCCAGTTTCAAAACAGCAGTTGTCACCATATTTTGAAGAAAGGTATTTTTCCTGCTCATGAACCCTGTTTATATATAAATGATGGTTCTGAGCCACACTGAATATTCAATAAAAGAAAGTCTATCATGGACAGTATAACCAAGTGATATAAACAGGGGTTGCTTAGAATGGGCAAGCCAATTTAGGCCACTTTTAGATGCAATTTCTTGAAACAATCTGCAACCAATTCAAAGTACAATTCTAGAGAGGTCCAAATGGTCACAGTACAGTTTGAGGCGGCCGATCACATTTCCCTGAGCTCTATCTAGGTGAGCTATAACAACTTATGGAGTTACTTTGTTAAGTGGGGCTTTTGACTATCAGTTTTAAATCGGGTGCACTAGCATTCACTTTGTTTAAGCTATTATGCCCCTATCTATCCACTTTTTGATAGGATACATATATATATACATATTGCATGGCATTTTTTCTGGTTTTTTTTATGCACTTTACCTATGAATGACATATACCACATGTCTTCTTGGTAGTCATTTTATTGTACAGTTGAATTTGTGAATATAAAACTCTTTGTACATATATGCTGTATCAATACATCCAGTGTTGAATGTTGATCGGCTCAAATTTGTTCCATTTCCTTATAGTTCTATACTGTTGTTGTTGTTTTTAATCATATTCAATAAAAGGTATTTTTTACATCCATTCTTGTGTGATTAGGTTTGCATGACTCCTGTTAGGTTGATTATCAGTTTAAATGCATGTGGAGTCGGAACCACGTTCCAATCGTTTGGACCTTATTTAAGTGTGCAGTATAGAGTAGGCCCAGCCATAACAAGGTTTGTAGGTTACAGAAAATTTGGATAGGGTTCATTTGGTATAGAGGAGAAGTAGGCTAAGGAGAGTGAGTAGGGACTCATGGGTAGATATCATTGGTTCAGGGGAACAGGAGAAGGATTTAGTTAAGTACCTTATAAATTGGGATTAGAAGAAGCAAGTCATTCCTGCCTGAAGCCCAGACATTGAAACAGCCCGCCTGTTCTTAAAATTAAGTTCTGGTTGGTGATGTGAGGTTCTTCTGATCCTCTTTCGCAGCAGTTTACGGAGGGAAGCTCATGGATGGCACTCATTGAGGTATTTGGGGTCCCTCGGTTGTATGGTCCCCCCTCTTCAATTAAGTGCTTTGGTCAATGGGTGGTGGTGTTCCTGCTGGGTCGTTCCCAGGGGAACAGGTTCTAAACAAACCGGGAAGTGGTATCTTGAATAGATTTGTCTTCCCCTATCTGGCCCAGTGTGACAGTAGCTCAAGTATTATGGTTCTGCTGGGAAGAGGGCCATTCATGATCTCCTCATTGGACCCTATTTCTCGACTGCTTGAATATTCAGTATGTTCATTATGTTAATGAGGTTTGGTCCTTTGCTGACTTATATTATGTAAAAGTTATTTTGTATGTTATTTAAAAAAAAAGAGGCTGCTTTGGCCAATCATTTTCCAACATCACACAGCATCATCACACAGCGTTTTGCGTCTTATTTCAAGGGATGGGCGGAGAATATTAGGGCATTTGAAGGGGTGTAGTGATCATTTTGCCCCAACAGGCGTTTTTTCATTCGAAATTAATGCGCAGCAGATGGTTCAAAGTGAAAATTGCACTTTTCCACTGATATGCAATTTTAGTCACAATATGTTGTGTCCAGTTTGTACCACCAAAGACAAATATATCATAAAGTGTTAAGTGGGTTCTCCTGGGTATGGCGATGCCATATATGTAGACATGAACTACTGTTTGGGCACGCTGTAGTGTTCAGAAGGGAGGGAGCGCTATTTGGCATTTGGAGCACAGATTTTGCTTGGTAGTTGTTCTGTTTGGCTTTTACTGGTTTTTCAGTTTATAATGTGGGGGCATATGTTGGCTGGGCAGAGTACATCAGGGCCATAATAAGAGGGTATAATAATGCAGTAATAAATAATAATTCATAGATGTGTGGCCAGTGTCGCACTGATAATTAGTGCCCAATCATCCACATTTGGAACACTGTACAATTTGTGTCGCCATATTCTGGGAGCCAGAACTTTTTTATGTTTTCTGCAACGGAGCTGTGTTATTTGTTACGGGACAATCTGTAGTTTTCATTGGTACAGTTTTGGGGTGCACGTGATTTTTTGATCACTTTATATTACATTTTTTGGCAAGCAGGGTAAGCAAAAAACAGTGATTGGGACTATGTTTTCTATCCCTCTTTTTTTACGACATTCACCGTGTACTATAAATGACAATTTTAAACTTTTTATAAAAAAAATTCACTTTTTATTAAATTTTTTTAGAGCTAAGGTGACAAAAAAAACTGTGATTTTGGCGTTTTAATTTAGTTATTTCTTACGGCGTTCACCGTGCGCAATGAATTACGTTTTACTTTATTCTGCAAGTCGGTACAATTACGGCAATACCATATGTATATAGTTTTTTTTATATTTTGCAGCGTTTGCACAATGAAATCACTTCTTTAAAAAATGATAAAAATTTTTATGTCACCATATTCTGAAAGCGGGATGGGTTGTAGCTTTATTTGGTACTACTTTGGGGTACATACGACTTTTTGATCACATTTTGTTCTGTTTTAGAAGGGGTGGTGGCCAAAAAAATAGCGATTCTGGAATTATTTTATATTTATTTTTTTGCGTTGTTTACCGCGTTGAAAAAATAACATTATAGTCATATAGTTTGGGTCATTACGAATACAGTGATACCAAATATGTGTACTTTTTTTAACGTTTTACATTTTTTCCTATAGTAAAAGTATTATTAAAGGCAGTTGAAGCCCTGATCTTTATTCTAATGCATTGCACTACCAACTACCATTGCAAAGCCCCTATGGCCTATAAGGCTACGCCTCTGGGTGGTGCCTAATGGGCTTCCATAGATGGCAGACAAGGAGATCATTGTTAGGCCTCCGGTTCCCATAGCAACCATCGGCACCCCCGCGATCGCATCGCAGCGATGCCGATTGCTTACAAACCACTAAGATGCCACATTTGCTTTTGATCGTGGCATCTGAGGGATTAATGTCAGGGAGCGGAGCTGCATCATACAGCTGACAGCCGTGCCTTCTCTTTTTGGGCATTAAGAAACTCATTAGCATAAATCTAAAATAGTTCATAACTCCGTCAAAAATGATTGTTTTTCTAAATAAAAAACACTGCTGTATTCTACATTACAGCGCTGGCCATATTATGTAGAAGATAGGCCACTTATAATGTGGTGACAGAGCCTCTTTAAATAATGAAAAATTAACCAAAATCATATTCCATATGCATCTGTACTGCCAAATAAGGAATCTAAATAACAAAACAAAGGGAGGTCAAGTTCTCGAATTAACCCGGCCAGACACATCCAATTTTCTTATGTTTATTTACAAAAAAATTGTTTCAGTCAACTCATGTTCACAAAACTTGACAGAAGCATGCAAAGGTGATGCCATAGCAATATTAGGTTAAATAACACAGTGGCTGTCAGATTCCATGAAAAATTTGAGTAGGATGAGTTATTATTTTATTATCTAATAGAAAATTTAATATTGTATGTTCACTTTCTAAAAGAGATAAAGTTAATAATCAAATAATAAAAATAATCCCATTCTTAGAGATGTTGTCCTTTTACCTTAAAGAATATCACTACTATTTGTTAAGAAATAATAGGACAGAGTATAATCATAATTCCAATCCTTACAGATTGTCCATGAGTCTCCCAAAGAAGGAGACCTCTTCTAAAGCCTGGAGCCCATCTGACAGGAGTGGTTAGTCACGGTCTCTGGTGCTGGGATCTGTAGTTAATAATGAGTATTGGAATAAGTGACATGCAAGTGGCCGTTATTTGGAGTGAAGAAGTGAATGATAGCTGGCACTACTGATGGAGGAACACTGTCTGACACCATGACTGTTGGCACACCTACTAGCACTATTCATAGTCACTCCGACTTTACTATTTATGGGAATACTCCAGCTGGCACAGTTTAATGGTGACATTTTGGCTGGCGCTAAAAATTGAGATTTTCTTTTACTCTTAAAAGGGGTGCTCTAACTGGAACTAGTAATGAGGAACTCTGGCTAATCACCTACTCCTATTTCAACCGGTTAAGGACTAGGGTGTTTTACAGCTAAATGACCAGAGGAAATGTCACAATTTTGCTATGCGCTTCTTTAGATGACTATAACTCTGCAGGTGAATAAAGTTCATCTTTGATTTTTACAGTCATTTTAAAGGCTTTGTTTTAATGTCATTTGTCAGTATACATAGTTTTAATTTTTTCTCTAAAGTGGGCAAAATTGGAAAAAAATGCAAGAATTTAGCAATAGAAGAAGCTTATTTCACAAATCGCCTTTTTCAAAGCTGATTTTACAAAACTCAGCAGAGTTTCTATAACACTTCCAAAATATCTGCTCTTGAAGCAGAGATCCCAAAATATTAATCTAGGGGTATAATGGGAAATTATTTTATTGGGTTTCCTAAAATAAGAAATTGCAGATTTATGCAAATGGGGCTTTCCAGCAGTTGAACTTTAGAAAATATGTAGACATGACATCCACCTCCCACCCATCCCCCGCCCACCTCACCCTTGGAGTAAAATCAGGGGGGAAATAAAAATGTAATGTAGGGCAAATATATTTTCAACTAATTAACTAAAGTCTAATAATTCTTAACAGTAGGGTATTTTTTATTTTTTTTAAAACATGCGTGAATGCACAGGCCTGATTGTGAGGGACATGAGGGACAGAAATATCGGGAATCTTTGCGGGCGCGTTTTTTCTGCAGACGCGGCACTTTTTCTGGGGGTTGCTTCTAGTTGGTGTTGGGGGAATGCAAGTGATAAAATGTCTTTCAGTCAGTCAGTTGACATCTTCAGACTGGGGTAATTCTCTGGTGTCCTGAACGTCCAATATGAGGCCTTCGATAATTATCTCCTGGAAATCCAGATATGCGTCTCTGCTTCTGTTTGTTTTATAGAGCACACATGAATTGTGGATTGCCACCTTTAGAAGATACATGGCCACTTTTTTGTACCAGGTTTTTGTTTTTCGTTTCACTAAATATGGCTGTAAACCCTGGTCGCTTAAATCCACCCCCCATGTACTTATTATATTCGGACACGCTCACTGGTTTGTGCTTGTCCCATGATGCCCCTCTTTACCTCACTGCCACTGTTGCTGCAGTATGTATTGTGCTTAGCACATACACATCTTTGTGATCCCTGTATTTGACCGCCAGCAATTCCTTAGATGCATAAGCGCAGGAGTCCCCCTTCACCATTCGCTACCCCACTAATTGCTGTGGAAAACCAATTTGGTTTTTGCGCATGGTACCACATGCCCCGGTCCTCGCAGCATGCAAATGCCTAAACAGGGGCACACTAGAATAAAAATAGTCGCAGTACAGGTGGTACCCCTTGTGAAGCAGAGGCTGCATTATCTCTCACACAATTTTGCTGCTGGTGGAAAGATCAGGGGGGCATCCAGGAACATTTATTGAGCAGTCCCGCCCTTCATAAATCCTGAAGGCGGTAGTATATAGTGACACACCTTCGAACAATTTATAAAGCTTAACGCCATATCTTGCCCTTTTGGAAGATAGATATTGGCGAAAGCTAAGCCTTCCATGAAAGTTGAGGAGGGATTTGTCCACGCTTACATTCTGCTCAGGGGTGTAAAGTTGCAGAAATAAATTATTGAGGGAATTTATTAGCTGTCTTATTTTGAACAACCGATCACGGTTTGCATCGGTACTTGGGGGGGCCTGTGCGATGTCATTGAAGTAGAGGAACCTCATTATTGTTTCATAACGAGACCTGGGCATTACTGCAGAATACACTGGGGTGGCTTGGGCGTTTCTTGTTGACCAGTAAGACCTAATGGAGGGCTTCTTTACAATACCCATATTTAGGGTGAGACCCACATTTTTTTTTTAAGTCTGGCAAATTGGTGGGCAACCAATCTCTGGCATGGGTCGATGAAGGTTTCTTCCTTATATACTGAGCGACATATAAATTGGTTTAGTATATGATTATATTTAGGAGGTCATGTGTAATAAAAAAAATGGAAGTAATCCATTTGAACAAAATTTGCATTGTCCACGATTAGGCCAGGAGTGGCAGTAAATGCGTGGATTCTAGGCCCAAAAGATGGGGCAGATGCCCATACAAGAGCCTGAACTGGAGAGCCAGGCTGTCTTGGGCTGCAGCGCTACTGGGCAATGCGCTTTCATGTTCTGCAGTTTCAATTGCGTCAGGGACAACGTCCCCTGAAGAGGAACCTGAAGTGATGCTATCATCATTTGAAAAAAGGAGAAAAAAGCCTCCAGCTCACCTTGTCAGCCATGACTAAGGACGCAGGCAGCGTCAGAAACGCGTAGGCTTCTTCCGATATTGGATAATTTTCCTTACACTATAGGATTCTACACCTCCAATTTAGTCCTAACTTTTAATTTTTTTTGACTAATTAAACTTGGAAATAGTTCCATTTTAAATACATCCACGCTGGATCCACTTTCTCCTTTTCCCTGATGCTATCATCGTCACTGCCTAAAACAGGTTCCATTTCTGACGCCATCTCTAATGCGGTCTCAGACTCTGACCACAGCATGGCGTATGCCTCCTCAGCGCTAAACAACTTTCTCACCATAATGTAGCTAACACTAACTAAACAAACAATTATTTTCTTTTTATATATCTATTTTATAACAGATTATATTTATATAAAGATGTATCTATATCTATATATGTATGTATACACAAACTAACTGATGTATATTATATCATTATTTATGATCGAACAGACTATCTACACTACCGCTAACAAAAAAAATAAACCACTATTGATATATATATATATATTATATATATGTGGATATATATAATTATATATTCCCTACCTACCTATTCAAATATTGTAGTAAAGATAGAAAGGTAGATAAATGGAACAAAAGATAGATGGATAGATTGTATAGATCGATAGAAATCTACCTATACAAAGATTGTATTATAGTGTAACACTGTATTATTATACACTATTTAATACCCTAAGAAAAGTATCCAGATGTATACCAGTATACTGGAGGCCAAAAGAAGACTTTTTTTTGGCTTCTGTCAGGCTTATGGAGCCCTTTGGACACGTTTAGCATGTATGTTTGGGAGCTTTCCAGGTGTACATACGAAATGTAGGGCCAAAATGTCATGTGAACAGAGACCTGATGGTAAATGTTTATCAATAAAATTGTATAGTAAGATGCAATAGACTTGTTTAATTAGGATGATAATGTAATACACAAAAAACAAAAAAAAATATGATTTCTGAGATAATAAGTCAGCAACCATTAATTATAAAAAAATGTTTTCTACTTTGCAGGTTGCAGAGTGGCTATGTTTAAATTGCCAGACCCAAAGAGCACTCTCTGGACATCTTGGAGAATTAGACAAGATGTCACAACCATTAGGACTATCATCTAAGTCTTCATCAAAGCATCCTGTTCCTGCAGACGAACTACAAAAACCTCCAACGCCCCATACAAAGTCAAATGAGAAAACAACTGATCAAGTATTAAAAAAAGAAATTCCTAAAGTTCTAGAAGAAAAACTTGGACAGATTGATAATGTTGATCAAGAAATCAAAGATATCAAGCCTGTAGACCATCAGCCTGTAGTAATAAAAGGAGATACAGCGTTTGTGGCACCTATAGTAGCAGAGGTACTGTCTTTTAAAGAACATAAACTAGATACTATACGGAATACTATGCTAGTAGCTGCAGAGCATTTACAGTCTAAAGAGAAAATGATGCCAAAGCTAGATTTGATGATTGACCTTTCAGCTACAGCATTGAAGGAAATTGATGGAAGAACATGTGATGACAGAATGAAACCTGAAGCAAGCCAACTCATGGATCATGAAACTGCAAAAGAAAAGACTGTAAGTAGTCATTGCTATATAAATCAAGTACCATTGTATATAAAATAAATTGACAGGAATATTGTTACCCTACAACATTAAAATCACTTCTCATTTCTGTTTAAAACGAAAAGGTTTTCCATACTTAGTCCCAGTGATTTATAGACTATACTGCACAAAACCTTCATTTTTATATTGAGATCTTGGAAGAAAAGCCTGCTTATAATTATACAGTATACTGTATATAGTAGGTTATTACCCAACAGTGGCTCATAAGAATGTGACTTGGTGATTTCAGTATGTTTTAATTTGTATGTTTCCATCTTCTCATTGTGTTTTCACAGTATAGTATTGTTCAAACAGAAAAGAGTAGTTAAAATATTAAAATATAACTTTTACTGGTCAGTTAAAATAATAACCAGCATAAATCTGGAATTATGCGCATAATGAGATCCGGTTCAGCTCAATAATGGGGAGGTAATTAATGAACCTAGAATACTGCCCCATCCTCTTCCCCAGGACCTGTTGTGGCAGCATAAATAGTTCATTATAGTGCGGTCAGATGAATTGTAGAAGGGAGAGGTAAAAGCCTCTAGCTTTCCCTCACTCTCGCCTTAAAGGGTATAGGTTGACATTGCTAATTCTTAGGAAATAGCATAGTCCCTTATAGACGAGAAATGGAACTGAAATTATACACAAAGATAATGTGCACTGCTTCTGTGACTGTGAGATTGCTAACCCTATGAAAATGCCTTACACGTCTATTCACATTGAATAAACAGCAGTCAATCATAAGGGGCATGCAGAAAAAATTAGAAATACTGGGGCAGATTTAAAAATACTGTCTTAAATTCAGACAGCTATGAATTAGACGAGATGGGCCAAATTTACCACAGTCAGAAAAAATGGGACATAAATATCATCAAAACCACAAAAAAGGCCATACTCACTAGGTAGGTGGGTGGGTGAAAACCCGTTCCCATCAGGACGCAGACGGGTCAAAGAATGCTGCAGAAGGAGTGTGCATTAAATAGTGATAGCCCCTCCCACTAGTCTTGAGGGGAGTGGCGGACTAAGTGCTCAAAGATGTGCGATAAATGTGTGTCAGTGTAGTGCTAGGGTGTGAATGGATATTTTGGCCAAAATACGCAAAGCTCGCAACCCAACGTCAAGGGTCCCCAGTGCCTTGCGAGTCCCTAACCAGAACTTTTCGTTCCTAATTTAAAAACACAAACAGAAAAAATGGGACATAAATATCATCAAAACCACAAAAAAGGCCATACTCACTAGGTAGGTGGGTGGGTGAAAACCCGTTCCCATCAGGACGCAGACGGGTCAAAGAATGCTGCAGAAGGAGTGTGCATTAAATAGTGATAGCCCCTCCCACTAGTCTTGAGGGGAGTGGCGGACTAAGTGCTCAAAGATGTGCGATAAATGTGTGTCAGTGTAGTGCTAGGGTGTGAATGGATGGTAAAAAAATAAATATGTATGTATGAAAGTGTCGGAACTGTGTAATAATGTAATAAAAATAAATAAATAAAATAAATGTGATGAATAGGGGTCAGTGCTGTGAATAGTACATGGGGTTACAAATAGGCTGTTATTCGGCAAGATACGCCATGCCTGACGACCAGCACATTATCCCTCCACGTATTACACATAGTACTGACACCCCATGTACTATTCACAGCACTGACCCCTATTCATCACATTTATTTTATTTATTTATTTTTATTACATTATTACACAGTTCCGACACTTTCATACATACATATTTATTTTTTTACCATCCATTCACACCCTAGCACTACACTGACACACATTTATCGCACATCTTTGAGCACTTAGTCCGCCACTCCCCTCAAGACTAGTGGGAGGGGCTATCACTATTTAATGCACACTCCTTCTGCAGCATTCTTTGACCCGTCTGCGTCCTGATGGGAACGGGTTTTCACCCACCCACCTACCTAGTGAGTATGGCCTTTTTTGTGGTTTTGAAAATTTACCACAGTGGCTCATGCTGGATGATAAATTTTGCGCACCTTTAGACACTTCTAACCTTATACCGTCTGAATATTTCCATGATACTTTTTCTGTTTATATTCCACTCCTAGTATTGGCCTATAAATAGAGATGCAAAATACTGATCAAAATACATTCATGTGAAAGTAGCCAAAAGTTATGATTATAATCTTATTGTGTTCTAAATGTGATATTGGAATTTGTCCAAAGTACCAGATAGCCTGCCCTCAGTCAATATGACATTACAGAAATAATTAGCGAGTGGCATTACTATTATTACTTGCTCAAAATCTGTGTTGATGGATTGTAGAGATGTTTTAGTTCAAGGGAAACTAGTATTTATGAAAAATATGTGAAACTACTTTGTTCATTGCATATACCTTTAGTTATCAGTAGTTGAAGGTATATGCTGGAAACCATGTTCTAACAATAGACTGACACTTCCTGTTCTGTAGCGATCACTTCTCAGCAGTTATCTCATTATCATCACATACAGGATTACAATGAAAGGTAACACCTCTATATAGATAACGCAGGATCCACCGTTCACTGTCCGAAATAAGCAAGAAACCTTTATTTATCAGGAAATTAGACAAAAATCTTCAACACGAAGTATAATAGTAAAAAAAAATAAGTTTTCAAAGCTGGAGTTGAAAAAAAGATTGAATGGTACAGTATAGAAAAAATAGGACACCTGACAACCATGAAAGATGTGCAATAGTATGTTCACACATAGCAGATTTTTGTAGAATCGTTTTCGTATCCAGAAATTTATGCACATGTTGCAGAAACAACCCTATTCAGATACATGGAACAGATTTTTACTAAAAATTCTGCAACAAATTTGCCATCTATGAATTTACTTGTAGACCATCAATTACATAACCAGGATATAGGAGAAATTTCAAGCTCCAATCTTTGTCCTATTTTTAATGTGTTGCGTTTGATTGATCGTATAATAAGTTGATAAGTATAAATTATTATTTTTAAATACATCATGCAATACCATTTGGACAAGATTTAGGAATGATGAACGATCCCAAGCATACAGTTGTAAAGATCAAGAGGTACTTATGAAGTAAGGAAGTTACTGGTGCTGCAGCTGATGCTCAGAACAATGAACTGGCTATCCTGGAGCCCAGACATCAACATGATTGGGAAGATGTATCAAACTGGTGCAATTATAAAGCATTGTAATTTTCCATGGTAACCATGGATTGCACCTCTCACTTTTCAAAGGCCCTCTGAAAAATGAAAAAAGCGACCTGATTGGATACAATAGGCCACTTCTTAACTTTTACTTTCAACCAATTTTTATACATTTCCCCCAGTTTGTTTAAGATTACTTGGAATGTAAAAAGCAAAAAAATGCATTCTAAGCCTGAACTGAGTGTTTATAAGGGGCATTAAAAATATCCCTGTCTTTGAAAAACTAAAAGTAAGTCTTTAAAGAGGAACTGTCATGGTTGTTTTTTTTTTTGTTTTTTTTTTTAAAACGCATACTTCCTCGTATTCCTGGTGTCTTCTGGATTCCAGCGCTGTATTATTATTTTTTTTGGCCTTCCCATTGTCCCCCTACTGCCCCTGCTCCACTTGCCGCCTAATATGCTAATTGTGAGTAAAGGGACAGAGAGGAGGAGACATTATCCTTTCTAAATAGGCGTTGCCTCCTGCTATGCTGTGACACTGTCCACTCAGAGCAAACCGCTTCATACGGAATCAGAAAACCTGCAGTAAATCTTGCGAGATCATCAGGTCTTCTGCATCACTATGAGACTGTCCGCTCTGATTGGACAACATCACAGTGATGAAGGAGATAACGCCTACTGAGGAGAAATGAGGTCTGCTCTTCTCTGTATCTTTACTCACAATTAGCATATTAGGCACCAAACGGAGCGAGTGGACGCCGTAGTAGGACTACAGGAAGGCCAGGAAAAAAAAATTGTGGGTCTGGAATCGAGAGGATGCCGGGAATAAGGGGAGGTATGTGGTTTAAAAAAAACCATAATTGACAGGTCCTCTTTAACAACTAATGGAACCTTTAATAATAGCAAAGAGTGGACAAACAAAATACAGACAAATTTGACACTACATTTTGCTATTAAGGCTTATGTTTCAGGTTTTTCCCCAGTTTGACTGGTAATCAATTAAATGAAAGGGTGATCTGACTTTTTCATAGTACTGTACATAAGCGAATGTGCTTTGTTAAAACTGATACTCCAGGTAAAATAAAAATTCCTCAGAGATTACGGTAATTAAATTTTTCATAACATGCTACATCTAAAAGTGTTACTAGCGTTTCATTGGGACATGCTAAGATAGCATGATTGTATCCTTGGTGACTGGGGTTACTAAATTATTTCTGAGACATCACAGATTTTTACGTAAAGAAGCACATATGGGACTTTATACATGGCAGATATTTGAAAAATAAAAGTGGGGAACTGGAAATTGATTGCTTGTTATTAGTATCGTCTTGTTACTATTAATACTTGTTAGTTGTCACCTAAAATGTCTATTGGGCAGTTGAATAGTTTTGGCAAAAAAATAGCATTCTCATATATTGTGTAGAATCAGCATTACTCGAACTACCATTTTAAAATGGCAATGATAGTATTAAAAGCCACCACATTCGGCCTTGTGTACATCATTTTTTCCTATATGTCGTGTGTGTTTAGTGGTTAAAAAAAAAAAAGAATGAGTAATGTGTCTGAAAGTCCCATTGATTTTTTTTATGGAACTGATAATTTAATGCTGAATAGTGAAGGAATATTGCAAGACTGTAAAAGATCTGATACTGACAGTGAATTGCATCTGTTCTATCTGACATATTTTTGGAGTGCTAAATATTGTAGCTTGCTGTAGTATTTGTTTTACATAAAAAAAATGTTTTAGCTGGGTTTTTCTTGCATGTTCTATGGAACTGTGGATCATAACAATTGTCATCTGTTGTCTAAATTTTTTACAATACAATTCAACCATATAACAAAAAAAAAAAGTTTAGGTTTAGCAACAAATATGTCATACTTTTTCTATGTGCCAGTATGAAGTTCATGATGGTAGTTTTTACTGTCATCCAGAGAAATTGTAACTGGACTATAAAGTAATATTTTCTTTAAAAAATATATACTAGCCTAAGTTTGCATTGTGACTTTACAATCATCTCTAGATATCCAAACTTTTTCTTCATATTTTTTATTATTCCAGGCTTCTGTCCTAATCTATAAAGTTTTAAACTATGTTATATTCAGTGACAAGTCATTTAAAGGGGTTTCCCATCATAAGAAGTGATGCCATATTTTTTTTTTTAGATATGATCTAAGTGATTGATGCCATCACATTTTATGATGGAATTCCCCTTTAAATAATTAGAGACAGACTATAGTAGCACTTATATTTATCAATCATATGGGAAGATAGTAATTAACATTTATTGTAGCTTAGAAAACACAATGGCAATGTACTATTTTAATCAAGTCACATGCAATAATTAAAGTTTACTTATCAATTTTTTCTCATTAGTCTAAAAAGGGTGAAAATTATGTTCTGATTAATATTATCATTTATCTTGAAGAGGACTGGAGCTCAGTTTTTCTGATATAAATAGAAAGATAAGTGCTATTCAGTAATAAATTAAAGGGTAAGTAAACCTTCGAAAATCATCTGACATGTCAAAGTGACGTCAAAAGTTTTAATCAGTGGGGGTCTAAATCCCCCACAAATCGCTAAAACGAAGTGGCAGAAGCGCTCGCGTGAGCGCTGAGCACCTTGGTTTCTGATCGGCCTTCCTCAGAAATCCAAGCAATTGGTGTACAGACTTAATAGAAAATCGGCGCTCACACCAGTGTTTCTGCTGCTTAGTTTTAATGATCAGTGGGGGTCTCGATGCTCAGACCCCCACCCCCACTGTCTCTATGACATGTCAGAAGTTTTTCAAAGGTTTACTTACCCTTTAAAGGGAAATTGCACAGGAAAATAATACACTTTCTTAATTAATAGAGTCCCAATTAATAATTTTTCAACAGTGCTGTTTGTTAAATCCATTTTCAAATACCCTATTAGAGCATTTGTGCTTAATAGAAAGGTGAGAACCTAAATCGGAGCCTTCATCAATTAGCTAATGTTGAGAGCCATTACTAAGAGCATCTCTCTGGAGGACCTGGCATGTCTGTACATTACACAGAGCTAATTTATTTCAATGGGAACCCTGCAATGCTCCCTTTTGCTACAGTAATGTTAAACATCAGCTGGCAGGCATCCTAGTTGACTTCGAGTGATTCTGCAAGCGGGACACACTGATTAACTTATTAGGGGAACATTCAAAAGAAAAAAAAAGATTGTTCAAATTGGACAACCTCTATAGGGAGTGACGTGCCCTGATATGCTTAGCCCACTACTTAGCAACAAAGACAGGAGTTAGTGATACTGCCTGATATTAATACTCTTGTGGGGTCTGGCATGTCAGTCACTAAAGTAGTAAAAAGCTGGTTTGCTATATTCAATCATAACCAGCATAATTTCTTAACACCCTGGGCCCAGAAAGTATTATTCCCAGCTCTAGAATATGAATTACTAGTTAGAACTATTGTTTCTTTAATTATTATTATTATAATTTTTTTATATGGCAGAGTTGAAAAGGGCCATGAAAGCCTGGTGTTTTTTTTAATTGTATTAGTGTTGCCCATGTGTAGCATATTGTTTTGACATATGACCAAAAAAATTATATATATATATATATATATATATATATATATATATGTATATATATATATATATATATATATATATAGCAGACATAAAATGGCGACAGCACCCTGCGACACTAATGCCACCTAAACCACTAAATATATATAAATATGCACTAAAGCTAAATCTACTTACAAATAGGGAGGTTCTTAGTGCACATTTTGATCAAAAAGTGTTAGCCCACCTGCCACGACAAGGCGACCTCTGTAAGGTGGGAACCTACGCTGCACATACACCCAGAACTGGGACTAAGCCTACATATATACCTGGGGATGGTAGGATCCAGCATTGAACTGATTAAAATCACCCAGGGCAGAATGGGAGGAGTGCAAGAACAACAAGTGGAGGCAGTCACTAACCCCACATATATGGATACCATAAGCACAACAAAAATTGAACAGCACATTCCAACTAAATGATACAAAATGTATGCAGGTGCAAGAACACCTATGACTGCAGATATACAGCAGACATAAAATGGTGACAGCACCCTGCGACACTAATGCCACCTAAACCACTGGCTCCTCAACATTGAAATTGCAACACCAAGAAGGAAATAATTTGGAATTGTGGAAATCACAGGATCAATAGACATCTTAATAATATGCAAACGAGAATGAGCACCACGCCTAGAAATACACGCACTTACATCCCTTGACATCCTATCAATGGGGTTATTAATGGTTATCTGAGGATTGTTATGCCACGCTGAATGCACTTGGGCTCGCAAATCATCAAGATTGACTGCTGGCAGCTCCCTTTGCAACTACCGACCAATGACGTCCCAGATGTGCTTGATGGGAGACAAGTCCAAAGACACTGCAGACCATTGTGAAAATCAGCTTTTAGGACACTTTGGAGAAATGGCCGTACCTATGGTTCCATGACCAAATCAATGTAATGCAGAGATGTTAGTGTACCTGAAACGAAGACTAGAGGGATCCGTCTACTGTACATTGTACCACCCCACACCATAATTTTTGGAGTAGGACCAGTGTGACGTTCCCTTCTGAAGGACTCTTGATGGTGTTGCCCATGTGGTCTCCAGACTAATCTCCGGCTATCATTGCACCCGAGGCGATAGCGGGACTCATCGCTGAAGAGGATAGACTTCCATTCCAGCCTCCATTGCCGTCTTGCTGTGCACCTTGATAGCATTTGAGAGTGGAAGCGTGTGGTCAATGGTGAACACCTGTAGCTGGGCGTCTGGCTTGTAGTCCAATGTTGTGCAAACGTCTTCTGATGGATTGTGTCGACACTGGTTTCTGCCCTAGGCTTGGAATGTGACGCCCAATTTCACTTAATGGATCACTAGGTGCCATTCTTCCAATCAGGTGATCCATCCGTGCAGAGGTTTGCCTCCGCGCACCTCTTGCTGTCATTCGCATTCGTTGTTGTTCTCCCAACCTCCGGGACATGCAATGTTGATCAGTGCTGATCTCTCGTCCTAGGCGCGTAGCGATCTGCCGGAGTGATAAGCCAAGGTCTCTCAGTTCAAGAATTCTGTCCCTCTCAGTTTGCGACAAGTAGCGATAACTGTCACATAGACGAACAGGAGGCAAAAAAAAATGTTGCTTTCAATCTGGCTTTTATGCCCCCCCCCCCCCCCATATGCCACAGATTGGAGCTAGGTGCTTGAAAATTTTATAATTTGCAGTTCTTAGTGACACCTGTATGTCCTCGATTTGCATAACCTCCCAGCTTACCGTTCTTGGTGCATTTCAATGTTGAGGAGTGTGTGTGTATATATATAAATATATATATATACGTTACCTTTCAAAAGTTTAGGGTCACTTAGAAATGTCCTTATTTTTGAAAGAAAAGCACAGTTTTTTTCAATGAAGATAACATAAAATTAATCAGAAATACACTCTATACATTGTTAATGTGCTAAATGACTATTCTAGCTGCAGACGTCTGGTTTTTAATGCAATATCTACATAGGTGTATAGAGGCCCATTTCCAGCAACCATCACTCCAGTGTTCTAATGGTACATTGTGTTTGCTAACTGTGTTAGAAGGCTAATGGATGATTAGAAAACACTTGAAAACCCTTGTGCAATTATGTTAGCACCGCTGTAAACAGTTTTGCTGTTTAGAGGAGCTATAAAACTGACCTTCCTTTGAGCTAGTTGAGAATCTGGAGCATTACATTTTTGGGTTCGATTTAAACTCTCAAAATGGCTACAAAAAGAGAGATTCCATGTGAAACTCGACAGTCTATTCTTGTTCTTAGAAATTAAGGCTATTCCATGCGAGAAATTGCCAAGAAACTGAAGATTTCCTACAACGGTGTGTACTACTCCCTTCAGAGGACAGCACACACAGGCTCTAACCAGAGTAGAAAGAGAAGTGGGAGGCCCTGCTGCACAACTGAGCAACAAGACAAGTACATTAGAGTCTCTAGTTTGAGAAATAGATGCCTCACAGGTCCTCAACTGGCAGGTTCATTAAATAGTACCCGCAAAACGCCAGTGTCAACGTCTACAGTGAAGAGGCGACTCCGGGATGCTGACCTTCAGGGCAGAGTGGCAAAGAAAAAGCCATATCTGAGACTGGTTAATGAAAGGAAAAGATTAATATGGGCAAGAGCACACAGACATTGGACAGAGGAAGATTGGAAAAACTGTTATAGACAGACGAATCGAAGTTTGAGGTGTCTGGTGACCCCAAACTTTTGAACGGTATAGTGTGTGTATATATATATATGTATGTATATATATATATATATATATGTACATTGGGTGAACAGTGTTTAATATCCAGAAGGCGCCACTGAATCTGTGAGCGATATGATGTTAATCATGCTTGTACAACTTTCAAGGTACTTCTTTTAATTTTCAATTCTATACAGCCATACATTTATATCAAAACTACCTGTAAACTCATCTCAATAAGGCAATTTAGAACTTTAAGTTATCTATTTCTTTAACACATTTAGGACCAACTCAACGTAGTTGTATAAGGGTTGTTTTTTATAGGATAAGTTGAATTTTTCAATTGCACCATTTGGGTTACCTATAACTTATTTATTAACTTTTATTAAACGGGAGAATAGAAATAAACAGCAATTCTGACCTTGATTTTTGCGTTATAACCTTTACAACCTTTACGTAGTTCACCGTGCAGAATAAATAACCTGTTATTGTTACTTTATGTGTCAGTACAATTACGGGGATTCCAAATATGTATTGTTTTATGTTTTACCACTTTTACACAATAAAAGCACATTTCAAGGAAAAAAATATTTTTTATGTTGCCATCATTTTTACATCAGTCGATGTGCCCATATTTGTCATATTTGTCAGTCGATGTGGCCATATGTGGCCTTGTTTTTTCAAGACAAGTCATATTTCTTAATATAAACATTTTGGGTTACATATAAATTATTAATGAACATTTTTGCCATTGTTTTTTAAGGGTTTTTTTAACGTTGTTTGCCAAGTGGTTTAAATAATGTGATAACTTTATTATGTGGGTGCTTACGATTCTCATAATGCCATAAATGCCATAAAGTAGATATTTACCGTGGCACCTAAGGGGTTAAATGGAGGATCGGCGTCCATTGCAATGGGATGTAGGCCAATGGATGTAGCTTTATCCCCATTTGCAGGAAGGCACCGTTAAAATAGACGTATAGTTACGTCCATGTGTGTTAAAGTGTAGCTAAATGTTTGACAATCTTCTGACATGTCATAGTGATATGTCAGAAGTTTGGATTGGTGGGGGTCCGAGCACTGAGACCCCCACCAATCGCTAGAACGAAGCAGCTGAAGCGCACATGTGAGTTGACAGCGCTTCGTGTCTGTTCGGCTTTTTCCGGAAAGCCGATGTATTGGAGTACGGGCACATAGACTTTCTATTGAGTCCGTACACCGATGCATTTAGGGCTTCAGCTGCTTTGTTCTAGCGATTGGTGGGTGTCTCAGTGCTCGGACCCCGACCAATCCAAACTGCTGACATGTCACTATGACATGTCAGAAGTTTGTCAAACGTCTACATTTTAAGGTGTTATTAAAAAAACACACAAAAAAAAAATCTTATTTCTTACACTAGGAATTTCTATAAAACACTTCAGTATATTACATTTCTCAATAGCTGCATTTATGTTTCTACAACATAGTTTGCTCCAAAGAATATTTGTACTTTATTTTTTTTTCATTTACATTTTCTCCACTTCTTTCATAGATATTTAGTAGGAGTATGATTTAAAATAATATTACTAATAATAATAATCATAAGATTTAAAGATGAAATTACTCTGTTTCATTAAATGTTTCATTAAATACATTGATTCCTTATATTGAATTATCCATATTTGCTCCATAGAACATAATTTGACTTCCCCAATGAATTTAAAAAGAGGTGATTATTATTTTGTATTATTTATATGTACATTACAAATTTTAATTCAACATTTTTACATTAAATGACTTTTTAACTTTTGTTATAATTTTAATAGAATTAACTGAGTTACAAATGTGGTGTTTGTTTTTAATTATTTTATTCTTAGTTCATGAAAATGTTATTTTTTTATTCTGTTTTGTAGGAAAAGGAAGATGCCTTATCTGATACTTCAAATTCTCATCAACAAAAAAGCCCACAAGGACTAAGTGATACAGGCTATTCATCAGATGGTATATCTGGTTCACTTGGAGAAATTCCAAGTCTAATACCTAGTGACGAAAAAGACTTCAATAAGGAAGCAACAAAAAAAGATTTTCTTTCACATGAAAGCAGTCCTTCTAGTCCTTCAGATTTAGCAAAGTTGGAAAGTACAGTTTTATCAATCTTAGAAGCCCAAACAAGTGTTCTTGCTGATGAAAAGTTCCGAAAAGGTAATGATATGTATGGTAAATTTGCTGGACAGGGTCAAGAGAGAAGTAGAACTAAGATATTACCAATGACACCAGAATCCTACAGTTCAGAGGAAGAACTTGAAGATATTCAGGAAGAGGAAGAAGAGACACTAGAGGAGAATGGAAAAAGGGGGTTTCCATCCCGGAAAGTTCAAATGGAGGGCGTAAACACAGAAAAAGATAAAATTGTACGCAAACGACGTGATTCAATAGATGACAGTAGTGAAAGTGAAAATTCACCAGTTCCACAGAGGAAAAGAAGAACTAGCAATGGATCATCAAGTAGTGATGACTTTAAACATGATGATAGTCAGGGATCTGGAGATGATGAAGACTTTATCCGAAAACAGATTATTGAAATGAGTGCTGATGAGGATGCATCTGGCTCTGAAGATGAAGAATTTATTAGAACAAAATTAAAGGAAATAAGTGCTAATGAAACTCAGAAGAAAGAAACTAAAGCAAAACCAATACCAGCAAAGTGCAAGAGATTAACTAAAAAAAGCAGCGCAACCTATGATGAAGATGGAATAAGGCGGTACTCATGGCATGATGATGATGAAGAGGATGAAGATGAGAAAATTTATGATGAGAGCCCTGAACCGAAATTTAGAGAAACTAAAAGTCAAGAAAATGAAGAGCTTTCAGTAAGTGGCGGTGGAGGACTTAGAAGATTTAAAACTATAGAGCTCAATAGCACTATGTCTAATACCTACACTGAAGACTCTAGCAAACAGTCTACCGTATTATATTATGATGAGGAACCAGAGTTGGAGATGGAAAGCTTAACAGATTCTCCAGAAGACAGGTCACGTGAAGAAAGATCATCAAGTCTCCATGCTTCAAGTTTTACTCCAGGTACCTCACCAACTTCTGTTTCCTCCCTGGATGAAGACAGTGACAGTAGTCCAAGTCACAAAAAGATGTCAGGAGAAAGCAAACAGCAGAGGAAAGCACGGCATCGATCTCATGGACCTGTTCTACCCACTATTGAAGACTCTTCAGAAGAGGAAGAATTAAGAGAAGAGGAAGAACTTTTGAAAGAGCAGGAAAAGCAGAGAGAATTGGAGCAGCAACAAAGAAAAAGCTCTAGTAAAAAGTCCAAAAAAGACAAAGATGAACTAAGAGCTCAGAGAAGGAGAGAAAGACCAAAGACACCCCCAAGCAACCTTTCTCCTATTGAAGATGCTTCTCCAACAGAAGAATTGCGTCAAGCAGCTGAAATGGAAGAACTTCATAGATCCTCATGTTCAGAGTATTCACCTAGTATTGAGTCAGAACCAGAAGGATTTGAAATTAGTCCTGAGAAAATATTAGAAGTTCAAAAGGTCTATAAATTGCCTACTTCAGTATCGTTATATTCTCCTACCGAGGGGACCTCTAATGTTGTTATAACAGAGAACAAAAGCGGACAGCAAACTCTAAAAAGTGCAGAGGAGGCTTATGAAGATATTTTATGTAAAGCTAAATTATATCGCAGTGATAAGGAAAAAGAAGAAGTCTTTGAAAAAGAACCTTTATATGGGGGGATGCTAATTGAAGATTATATCTATGAATCCTTAGTTGAAGAGAATTATGACGAAAACTTGGATGCTAATATAAGTAGTCAACATAATTTATTTGACCAGCGATTAAAAGAAGTAAAAAACAATTCTGCAAGTGATATTCGTATAGATATTGTTCAGACTATTGCAAGTGTAGACAGTAAATGCTTTAAAACAGAAACATTCCATTCTATGTTGCCTCAAGAAGACATTGTCTCAAGTTCTTACATTGTCCCAGAAAGCCATGAAATAATTATTTTAGATAACGCAGATGAAAGGCAATGCCATGATGATGCTACTGGCTTTTATGATATTATTACTTGTCAAGACATGCAGCTAACACCAGGATCAAGTCCAACTCAACATAGAAATGAGTTTAGCATAAAAACTGAGCATACATCTTCTATGAATGTGAAATTATGTAAAACTGAAAATATTATACTTACTGCTTCAGTGGAGTCATCCTCTCTGAACTCAATGTCTATTCCTGATGTTAAAATAACTCAGCACTTCACTGCAGAAGTACCTGAAGATGATTTTAACATAGAAAAAACTTCTGATTTTTCTGTTTCAGAAAAAACGGAAGAATCCATAAATGGCAAAGATGGCTTTAATGCAAGCTTATCTTCTAATGCTGAAAGTGAATCTGTTTTAATATCTAATTCTTTCATATCACAAAGTGACACACAGTTTAGTCAAACTTCAGCATTCAGTTCAGTTACTGATGTACCTACTATAGGTCATGTAATAATTACAGTTCCTGATGTCGCTCAAGATACCAGTGCCCAAACGCTACCATTTTCTTCTGCTGTGTGTACCATGGCAACAGAAAGTATTGAGAATGTATTATCAGACGTTAAAAGCAAAGCGCTTCCAAAGGATACATCAAATGCTGCTGGGTCTCTAGTAAATCATGTGAAACCTATCACCACTGAATGCATAGTGTCATTAAAGCACACTGTGACTTCTGCAGCAGTTACACATGCAACAACCACTGCCCCTAATTTACAATCTGTCATGTCATCTGTTCCATCAGTCACTACAAAAGTAATGTCTTTCTTTAAAAGTTCTTCTGATTCTACTGACCCTGTGACAACTCAAACTTCTGTTCCTCCACCACCCCCTCCACCACCTCCATTACCTCCAGCAGCAACCCCCAAACCAGCAGTAAGCACAAAAAAGAGGCCAGCACCTAAAATTCCGACAACACAAGCAAAACCTTACACAATAGGATACAACAGAGAATCCGTTCCGGAAGGTTTACCATTAACAACCAGTTCAACGCCTATATCTAGGCCTCATGCTCCACCTCCACCTGTCCCTCCAAAGCCATCTTCTATTCCTGCTGGTTTGATATTTAGTCATAAGACAATTGAAGGCTCAAGACCACAGAAAGTAACAAAACCTGTGGCATATGAGCCACTATTTGCTATGCAAAAGAGAACAGAAGCACAATACAAAACACCAGCGCATCCTATACAATCCAGTATGACTTTACACTTAGCTTCATCTACAGAATATCAGTTACCTTCTCCAACATCACCTCTTTCTCCTCATTCTAATAAATCATCGCCGAGATTAACCAAACCTTCTCAAGAAACCTATGTTGTTATCACTTTGCCATCTGAGTCTGGTACCCCCACCGAAAGTTATTCATCTCAAACTACAACATGTTGGCCTCTACAGACATCTGTCCATGAGCATATACCACTTCTAACACAAACAGTGTTTTCTACCACACCATTCAGTGTAAATAAAAAAGTGGCAGTATGTCAACCATCAGATAATTTGTACAGTTTATCGCAAATAACAGCAGAAGTTACCAAGACTACTGTTTCTTTACCTCAAAACACAGCCTCTGAAGTCACTTGCATTCCAGATGTTTTTCCAACGGAAAGAGCAGCAACAGTTGGGAGACCTACTGAATCTAATGCTATTATAGACCTACGCACATTAAACAAGATGGATTATAAGGTTAAAGATTTTGACGTTGATAACTGCATTGACCTCTCTTCCACAACAAATGAGGGAAAACGGCAGTCTACTGCACTTAGTTCTATGAATCGACCAATAAGTGCTGTCCAACCTGCTATAGTAAACCTTAGTACTGCATCTCCAGTAATTTCATCTACCTTACTAGTTACTGAATCCGATACCGTATTGACTTGCTCAACAACTATGAGTTATACATCAAGTTTGGAGAGTCTTGTTGACTTAGGAAATTCAATGAAGGAACCATTAAAACTGACAACTTCTAAACAATATGAGGAGGAAAAGGTGGCATATTCCTTTGATGTAGAAGTGCCAATTAACTTATCTCTGGGTGTTCCGGCATACTCAACAGCTGGATCCACGACAAAACCTTTCCCCGTTTCCTCTGGTAGTGTAACAAATGTCTCTACTGATATCTCTACCTCTCAAGAATCCGTAGACAGTGGTGTAGTGGATCTTAGCACAACAAAATTCCTCAGAACAATGGTAACTGTGGATGATGCATCGTCAGCAATTGTCACTGAAATAATTGAAGATGATAAACCTGTGGACTTAACTGCAGGTAGAAGAGCTGTGTGTTGTGATGTGGTATATAAATTGCCTTTTGGAAAAAGTTGCATTTCACAACAACCGTCCACTACTTTACCTGAAGATCGTTTTGGATATAGAGATGACCATTATCAGTATGACCGTTCAGGAATTTCAGGTTTTAGGGGTATGAAACCCTCTATGTCTGATACAAATTTAGCTGAAGCAGGACTCTTTTTGTACAAAAGCAAAAATACTTTTGATTACCCAGTTGGAATAGCTGATGTTGCTGTAGACCTTACATCTGGGAAAATGACTACAGGTCAGTATGATGTGCCAGCAAATCTTTCTTTGAAATGTGATTTTGGTGTTCCCCATCTCATTTCCGGGTAAACATTTTTATTTAATTTTACTTAATTTATTTCTTTTTTGGCACATTGTGACAAAATATTTTGACGTACTGGTGTATTTTATTTTTTCATTATTTGTATGTTTTGCTCACAGGTTCATGCATGTGCCTGCATGTTCCACGTTTAATTTTGCTTTTTGTCCAAATAATCATTAACCTGGAGATTTGCATGCAATTTTACCCATGTATTTCATCAAGATTGGATGGCTCACGGAACCACCAAACATCAATGTTTTTAGGAAATGGACTATAACTGTACCCCTATACTTTCAGGTGAGGCTTTGGATTACCAAACCAAGACTACAGGTCCTTACCCAGAGACACGACAAGTCATTTCTGGCCTTGGAATAAGTGCCCCCCAGTATTCACAAGCACGCATGACTACTTCTATAGTCCCACCATATGGTATGGGAAGTGTTTTGCGGTCATGTAATGGAGTTGTTTATTCATCAGTTACCAGTCCAATTCCTTCAACGTTTGCGATCACCACACAACCTGGCTCTATATTCAGTACAACCGCAAAAGATTTATCTACTTTCACTACTGGTGACGCAGTTACTTCAATTTCAAGCTTAAACCAAATTCAACCGCTACCAAGAACATATAGCATGTTATCATCACCAGTGGGAGATGTTACGGATGCATTGTCTGTGATTGATACTAGTTTGCAAACATTTCCTGTAGAAGCTGCAATAAGTACACAAGGCGAACTTATTTCCATTTTGACATCAGAATCAGATACTTTCTCTGAAATGGGTGAAGATGAGTCATCTTTTATAATGCCATCTGATGATGGTAAGCAACAGCACCTACATTTGCAGCGTGAGCTTCTAGAGCTGGAAAAACTAAAACAGCAGAGATTAGCTGAGGAGCTTGAGTGGGAACGTCAGGAAATTCAAAGATTTAGAGAGCAAGAAACTTTTATGGTTCAGAAAAAACTTGAAGAATTACAGTCAATGAAACAACACTTACTGTATCAACAGGAGGAAGAGAGACAAGCTCAGTTCATGATGAGGCAGGAAACACTGGCCCAACAACAGCTACATCTTGAGCAAATTCAGCAACTTCAGCAGCAACTCCATCAGCAGTTAGAAGAACAAAAGATACGACAAATGTATCAATATGGTTATGAGTCTGAAAATGTGCCACCTCAAATAGCTTCTGAGCAAGGGATTTTAGAAGGTCAATATTCAGCACCAGAGGAAGGACAGTTCTGGACTGGTGATCATACTGCAACCACATCAGCAACAGTTGCAGGCATTGAAATGACACCAAGTGATACATGGTATGCTGTACAGTCAGATGGTGTTCCACAATATATTTCGAGACCAGGGATACTAAATTCTGTTTCTGAATTGTCTCTAAAAGACATGGATATTAATGATGAAAGGCAGCTTAAAAAGAGGAGTTCCATGCCTAGACTGTGTGGTATGTATGATGAAATAGATGGAAATATGCAAGAAGATTCAAGATCTTACAGACTAATTGTTGATAGTGGAGTTCAAACCGATGATGAGGATGGAAATGAAAATAGGTATACTGGCAGAAGAAGAAAATCCAAAAAAGGTGTTGATACAAGCGTTCAGACTGATGATGAGGATCAAGATGAATGGGATATCCCCACAAGATCAAGAAGACGGTCACGTGCAGGAAAATACAGTGATGGAAACACTGATGCTGATAAATCCAGATCATTCTCCAAAGTATCTAGTATAGCTGTGCAAACTGTTGCAGAAATTTCAGTACAAACAGAACCACTTGGAACAATAAGAACACCTTCAATAAGGGCAAAAGTTGATTCAAAAGTTGAAATAGTTAAGCATATTTCTGCTCCAGAGAAGAGTTATAAAGGAGGAAGCTTGGGCTGTCAAACAGAAAACTATTCTGATGTACAAAGTTCACAATATCTAAATGACACATCACAAAAAGATAAAAGACGCCCAACACCCTTAGAAATAGGTTACTCTTCTCATCTTCGAGCTGATTCAGGACTGCAGGTTGCGCCTTCTCCTCCTAAGTCCCCTAAAGTTCTTTATTCACCAATTTCACCAGTTTCCCCTAACAAAGCTTTAGAATCTGCTTTTGTTCCCTATGATAAAACAATGGTGGATGACATTGGCACTCACAAGCCACATGCTGATATGGTGCAAATTCCACCATCAAGTCCAAAATCTGCAAAGGTCATGCAACGCTCTATGTCAGATCCAAAACCCTTAAGTCCAACTGCAGAAGACATTGCTAGAACACAGTTCCAGTACTCAGATGGATACTCAGTAAGAACTCATTTCTATTATCTAAATTATTTTTAAAGCATTTAAAATTAAAAGTTATTTTTATTATTAAGAAAGTAATTTGTATTAATCTTTGTATATATTGAATTAACTTCTGCAGAGTAACCAAATTTCTCTATAGAAATCTTTCAGATATCTTCATGTATTTCTTACTGAATCATCCTACCCTTTGCATTATCTACCTATATTATGCATCTCATTAAAAATATATTAATTCATATATATATATGAAGGTGTATGAGAATGTTATGAAGAATTTATTGTTATTTATTGTGTAAGAAGAATATCCAAGTGTTTTGCACCCAAAGTTGCAGCGATTAGATATTAAAGGGACATTGGTGGTACATTGATAGGTTATTATAGCCAAAGACCATTTATACGGCCTCTGGAAGAAAGGTGAGCGGAGCCGTTAGGAGATAAAGTGCTATTGGCTACCCCAGCACCGCTGCTACTTTGTTCTAGCATTGACAGGGTTCATAATGGTTGGACCCTGCAAAACTGACATTATTGGCATATCCTAATAATATGTAGCTCGTATTACCAAAAAGTGTTTGAAGTGTTACTTTATCATATCACATTGCAAAAGCATTAGGGTTAGTACACACCTAGTGTAAATTCTGCAGATCTTCTGCAACGTATTTAGTTGTGGACAATCTGACGAATAATATAATAGCAGCAGAGTGGATGAGATTTGAACAAATATCATCCACACGCTAAGTTAGGCCTTATTCACACGAACGTGTCTGTTTTGCGCGCGCAAAAAACGCTGCGTTTTGCGCGCGCAAAAGTTCAGTGTGGCATCTGTATATGGTGCATGGCTACGTGATTTTCGCGCAGCCGGCATTATTATGACACTCTGTTTTGATGTTACGACACAGTAAAGAAGGAGGGGCTTTTATGTTCCCCTTCACTTCTTTACCTACTGTAGCGTGAATCACACGCGTCACCCGGAAGTGCTTCCGTGTGCCGTGCGCGATTTGCACGCACCCATTGACTTCAATGAGTGCGTGCTGCTCAAAACACGGGCAAGTATAGGACATGTCGTGAGTTTTACGCAGCGGACATACGCTGCGTGAAAATCACGACCTGTCAGAACGGCCCCATTGACTTACATAAGTCCGTGCGACGCGCGTGATTTCCATTCATCTGAATAAGGCCTAAATGATAACTGGGAAAAAACGCTCAGAAATTGACCTGCGGTGTGTTTTTTTAATCCGCAGGATGTCAATTGTATTTGCGTAATCGCTGCTTTTTTGTTGCAGGTTTTCCAAATTGAATTCACTGGGGAGGTAAAACTCTCAACAAATAGCAGAATTCTTGCCCAGAATTCAGTGCTTCTTTGTTCAGGCTGGCCTCCTGGGATGATGTTTCATCCCATGTGACCGCTGCAACCAATCACCGGCTGCAGCGGTCACATGGGATGAAAAGTCATCACAGGAGGCCGGTCTGCAGGACATCAGAGGGTCGGTTTTTTTATTTTTCGCTTCTGTTTTCCGCAGCGGAATTCTCTGCGGCCGCCAGGGCGAATGTGCTGTGTACTTTTACTCAGTATATCCACCCTGTGTGAACATATCCTAAGGCCGGGTTTCCATGTAGCATAAACTCTGCAGTAATTTTTGCAACAGAATTCTGTGGAGAAATTCTGCACAATTTACAGTAGCAGAAAAGTGGATGAGATTTAGAAATGTTGGTGCAGATTTGGGGCATTTACGCAACGAATCTGCACCAATGTTTGCATATTTGACAGGTAATTCAGACGTTGCAGAAAAGACAGCGGACTTTTTGCATTGCAAAGGCTGAAATCCGCAGTGAAATTCCGCTTCCTCTCCGCAACAGTCAGAGGGAAAATTCCGCACCGCAGCCTATGGTCCGCATTGGAGTTTTCCACAACATCTGAACTACCTTCCCTTAAAATGTATTGAAACAACTGTAAAAAACGGCCGCAGGAGAATTCCACTGCGGACTGTCCGCAGCGGAATTCCACAGCAATTCCGCCACGTCTGGCCGTGCCCTAAGGGTGTGTTCACATATATCAGTTGCATCAGCTCCAGTTTTTTTGTCTCTCATGTGATTACAACTTATGCGAAAACTGATTGCCATCAGGCTTTTTCACAATTTTTACTACAAAACCATCAGTTATTGATAGTTGTCATCAGTTTACCATCCGTTTTTAACATCAGTTTTTACCACAGTGGTCCACCAAAAAGGTAGTCTAGGGTCTGAAAATGTGCCAATTTTATCAGAGTGGTGAATAGTTTGTGATAGATTGGATACATGATAGATTAGATACATGTGTACCATGTCAGGGCTCTCCTTCTCTGCTACGGCCTCAGCGCTACACTGAAGTCTGACACACATTGTAATGTTACGTGTGTATTGTGTATATTGTGCAAGAGATCCAATGATCGCTTGTTCGGGTCCTCTAGAGGGACTACAAAAGTAAAATGTAAAAAACAGTTCAATATTAAAAGTTCTAAAAAGCCTCCTTTCCCATTTACTCCCCATATTAAAAAAAGAGACAATTGGTATCTCGAGCGTCTGTAAAAGTCTGAACTTTTACAACATAACATTATTTAACCCCTTCCCGCTGCAGCCATTTTTCAGATTTTCATTTTCGTTTTTTCCTCCCTACCTTCCAAAGGCCATAACTTTTTTACTTTTCTGTCGATATAGTCCTATAGGGCTTGATTTTTGCGGGACGAGTTGTAGTTTGTCGTTGCACCATTTATTGTGCCATATAATGTACTAGAAAACAGGGAAAAAATTATTTGTGGGATAGAAAATGAAAAAAACAGCGATTCCTCCATTATTTTTTCAGCCCCCAGGCAGCCATAGCAACCATCGCCACCCCGCAATTGCATTGCGTGGGGTGTGATGAACTGTTAGAGGGGGTCGCCCCCCTCTTTCTAACGTCGCTATTGATATTGGCATTTAACAAGTTAAACAAGCGGGATCGTGCTCGAGCGCGATTCCGCTCATTACTCTGAAGTGACGGCAGTATCATACAGCCAAAATCGGCATCATATGGAGCGGGTTCACTCCGTGAGACCGTTCCATACTTCCCTTACCCGACTTTGGCATATGGATACATCAAATGTCGGGAAGGGGTTAAACTGCACAGGGAACGCTGTAAAAAAAAAAATGTAATTGCCAGAATTGCTGTTTTTTTGGTCAACTTGCCTCTTACAAAAAATGGGAAAATAAGTGGCTAAAAAGTTCCATGTACCCCAAAGTAGTACCAATAAAAATTAGCACTCATCTCGTAAAAAAAATGCCTTCGCACAGCTCAACAAATAATAAAGGCTATGGCGACACAATATAATTATTTTTAACAATTAGTTTTTTCTTTGTAAAAGTAGTAAAAAAAAAAAAACTGCTATATTTTTTGGACAATAAGACGTATTGCACCATAACACACACCCATAATTTATAGGATAAAACTGTATATGTCCTATGGGAAATATTAAGGCAATACAGTACAACAGTGACCCAATACAATGCCAGCCATAGTGCCCCAATACAATGCCACCCTTAGTGCCTCAATACAATGCCAGCCACAATGCCCCATTATTAGGCACCCTGCCCCAGTACAAACACAGCCTCAGTGATACAACATATTGGCACCTGTAATGCCCTGACACTCCCCTGAACTCAGCAGATATCAGAGGTGTGAAGAAGCAGGGGTTAATGATGATGGCTAATGTTGTGTTTCTGTTCATAGGAGGGGGCGTGGCTAGAAGGTCCTTGCAGATCAGTACCTGCATAGATTTACTTTTCTGTGTGTACAAATGTCCGTGCTATTTGCTCACTGAACAGTCAGATTTTACGTGTGTGTGTGTGTGTGTGTGTGTGTGTGTGTGTGTGTGTGTGTGTGCGTGTGTGTGTGTCATAACTGTTCAGTGAGGAGATAACAGAAATTCTTTACACACAGCACAGGACATGCTGCTTCCATAACACTCTAGTGCAAGGACCTTTTGAATAAGATCCTTGCACTAGAGTGCAAGGACCTGCTTAGAGTGCAGTCTCCTGCTTCTTCATTCACTGGCAACTGCCTGAATTCAGACTATTAGACGCACCAGAAGATTACAGCACAGATTTTAGGACAAAAAGTGCATCTAATAGTGCGAAAAATACAGTATATGAATTTAGTATCGCCGTAATCATATTAAACCACAGAATAAAGTCCCTTCTACCACTCGGTGAAGGCCGTAAAAAATAAACATTAAAAACAATGGAGGAATCTCTGGTTTTTCTTTGTTTACCAGTATATTATATGGTACAATAAATGGTGCCGTGAAAAATAAAAAAGTTATCGCTTTTTGAATGCAGGGAGAAAAAAACGTAAAGAGAAAAACAAAAATGATTGCTGCGGCAAGGGGTTAACAATTTAGTGACAAGCCTATTTTGGGCCCTAATGACCATTCAATTTTCTTTTTCATTTTTTCATTATTGCATTCCAAGAGCCATAGCTTTTTAAATTTTTTGAGGGCTTGTTTTCTTGTGGGACAAGTTGTATTTTAAATGCACAATTTTGCGGTACATGTAATGTATAACTTTTTATTAATTTTTTTTTCGGTGGGATGGGGAAAAAAGCTATTTTTTTTAGGCTTTTGTTTTTATGCTGTTCACCATGTGGTATAAATAACATGACAGATGTATTCTCCGAGTCGTTACGATTATGGCAATACCAAACTTATATAATTTTTTATGTTTTACTATCTTTGCACAATCAAAAAAAAAACCAATGTGTTCTTCTGTCGCTGCATTCCAAGACCGATAACATTTTTCAGTTAATGGAGCTGTACGAGGGCTTTATTTTTTGCAGCACAAGCTGTCATTTTCAGTAGGCTATTTTGGGGAACATGCAACTTTTTGATGATCTTTTTTTTTTTAGTTTTATGGTAACTGGATTAACCAAAAAATAGTTTGGTTGCACAGACACGGCAATTCCAATTATGTGTAGATTTTTATTAGATTTTTTCTAAAAAAAAAAACATTTTGTAATAGAATACACAGATTTTTTTTTACTTAAGATTTATTTATTATTTATGAACACTCTATTGAACATTTTTTTATTAGCCCTACAAGGGCACTTGACCGTGTGATCATTTGATCGCTTGCATAATATACTTCACTACTAGTGCAGTGTATTATGCCTGTCAGTATAAAAATTATTTAGACGAACGTGATATACGTCCGTGCAACGCGTGTGATTTTCACACGCCTCGCACGGACCTATGTTAGTCTATGGGGCCGTGCAGACTGTCTGTGAGTTTCACGCAGCGTGTGTCCGCTGCGTAAAACTCATGATATGTCCTATATTTGTGCGTTGTTCGCGCATCACGCACCCATTGAAGTCAATGGGTGCGTGAAAATCACGCGCAGCACACGGAAGCACTTCCGTGTGCCGCGTGTGATTCGCGCAACAGCAGTAAAAAGTATGAATGAAAACAGAAAAGCACCACGTGCTTTTCTGTTTACAAACATACAGAGTGTCATAATGATGGCGGCTGCGCATCATACGCTGCTGACACACGGAGCTGTTAAGTAACTTTTGCGCGCGCAAAAAGCCGCATTTTTTGCACGTGCAAAACGCACACGCTCGTGTAAATCCGGCCTAACTGTCTGCCTTGGAAACCCATCGGCCCTCCAAAATTGCATTGCGGGGGTGCCAATGGGATGATTGGGAGCCCCTTCCCATTGAAACCACTTAAATGCCGAAGTCACTATTGACAGTGGCATCTAAGGGGCCAAACGGCTGTTAGAGTAAGAGCCTGGCTCTTACATAGCTGAGCACTGATGTCGGGTTTCTGCTGCAGCGTCGTTAAAAGAGGTATGCAGCATAATAAAACCTTAGTGACCACCGTAAATAAGCGTATTGGCCGTCACTAAGGTGTAGACAAAACGTTTTGATTTTGTATCAATAAATATATAAAAATGTCACACACATTAGCTTATTGATTTTCGCTGCCCTCAAATAACTTTACTGCAGCATGTACATTTACAGTATGTCGACACACAGGGTTAACCTGTGTACATCAATTTGTGTTGTCAATTTGAGTTGTCGTGTGTACCCCATAGCATTAAAATATAGTTGCGGTTGCCTCATTTCAGGAAAGTGTCATGGAGCTAAAATACAGTGCCCAATTTCAAAGCACAAAATAAAAATTATAATATCAGAAATAAAATGCCTTTAGTCTCTAAAGCTGCACCACAGACACATGGGTGTCCCTACACAAGGAAGAATTATAGGATTAACTTGTACTGTGCGCACATAGACTGTACAGAGAAAAAAAAGTGTCCTTTTGGCTCCATACTGCAGAGCCTAAGGGCTTGTCCACACGTAACGGAATTGCTGCAGAAAGTGTCTGCAGCAATTCCGCAGAAAGTAGCAGGATTTCTGCTGCGGAAAAACGGCACCATTTCCTGTGTATTTTACTGCAGAAAATGGTGCGTATTTTGCTGTGTTTTTCTCAATGTTGGAAGATGGTGACTTCTCCTCTGAAAAACGCAGCAAATCAGTCCAATTTCCACAGCAGGAATTGACAAGCTGCGATACGAAAAATACGCGCTGCAAGTCAATTTCTGGTCGGAAATTTTACGCAGCGTGTGGATGAGATTTCTTAAATCTCACCCACTTTGCTGCTACTGTATTCTGCTGCGTATTTTCCATCCACAATTCCAGACAGAAAATATGCAACAATTGCGCTATGTGTGGACAAGCCCTTAAGCATTCCATATGCTGCCTAAGGCTATGTTCACACGGGGTATTTTGCAGGAGGAATATCTGCCTCAAAATTCCGTTTGGAAGTTTGAGGCAGATATTCCTCTCCCTGCACGCCGATTTTCGCGGCGATTTTCGCGCCGTTTTTCGCCCACGTCCATTTAGCGCTGCGGGCATAAAACAGCGCGAAATACGCTCTCTCTGCCTCCCATTGAAGTCAATGGGAGGTCAGAGGCGGAAGCGCCCGAAGATAGGGCATGTCGCTTCTTTTTCCCGCGAGGCAGTTTTACTGCTCGCTGGAAAAAGACGCCGACGCCTCCCATTGAAATCAATGGGAGGCGTTTTCAGGCCGTCTTTGCCGAGTTTTGCGACGCGGTTTCCGCGTCAAAAAACTCGGCAAAATACCCCGTGTGAACATAGCCTTATAGTGCCTCTGTATGGCACTGTATTACGGAGGATTTCTCCTTCATAATATGTCATCAAATATAGTATGCCACGTTTACTATTTCGTGAATTCACTATGAACTCATATGGGGAATTTATTATTATTTCTATGGCAGTTTTCTGGTGTAAAAAAATGTTGCAAACAGGACAAAAGTCAGAATTTTCAAAAAACACAACAGAACTTTTGTGCCGTTTGTGCTGCTCACATCACTTTTTTGAAAAGTCTGACAAATTTATTATAATGTATATCACTAGGCGACTGGAACATGCAGTCGTCAGATCACTTGCACAATACACTGCAATGCTTATGTACTACAGTGTATTGTGCTTTTTCCCATCTCCTTTTAAGCCCTGCTTCTGGCAGGGTTTCATACGAGGACTGGGATGGAAAACCTGAGAGCCTTCCTTAGGCCCCCAGGATGCCATGATAACCTATCCACACCTTGCGATGACATCGCCAACGGATCAATGGGGTGCCGGAGCGGGCCTCCCCTTTGTCTAATGGCTTAGATGCTCCAGTCACTGCTATTGATCTAAGGCATCTGGCATCTAAGCAATTAAAACAATTGGGATCAGAGTTATCGTGTTCGAGAGAGTTGTCAGCTGTAATATACAACTGACACCTATGACATATGGAGCGAAATCAGTCCATGAGCTTGCTCCATACCCACCCCCCTCCTGACTATGGCATATATGTGCGTCAAATGTCGGGAAGTGGTTAAAATGTTTATGTAAACATCATCTCTGTCTTAAATCTATGCGATTCCCAAGGCATTTAAGTCCTTAATGACCGTTCACCGTCTTTTGACGGCAGGCGGTGCAGGTCCCCAGCCTACAACGATGTCTTTTGGCGTCGCTCTAGTTGAGGCTGATGAGCGCCCGTGTGAGCACTCATCCTCTAAGTAGGAGCTGTTACTAACAGCTCCTGATCTTAGAGGAGCCTCCTGAATACAGCTGGGGTCGGAAAACATTCGGACCCGAACTGTTTAACCCTTTGATTGCCGCGGTCCGTGATCGCGGCATGATCAAAGGGAATTCTCCTCTTTGATCGCATCACCAGGATTCCGGTGATGCGATCAAAAACTGGGGAATCCCTCTGCAGTCAGCCCTGGGGACCTACAAAGGACCCCAGGGCTGTCTGTTCCGGTTTTTTTGCATTATGTGCTGCCCGATCAGCAGCCTGTGTCATAGGGACACAGTGTAATGTATTAGAAAACAGGAGTATGCTAATACATTACAAGTAAAAAATAAAGTTATAAATAAAGTTATCCCTTAATGGGATTTAAAAAAAAGTAACAAAAAAATAAATAAATAAAAAAAGTCCCAAAAAAAGGCATTGTTTTGCATAAAATATATTTTATTGCCCCTACACTAAATAAAAACATAAAACCTACACATATTAGGTATCTACACGACCGTAATAACCTGAAGAATTAATTTAATCGGTTATTTAGCATGAAACGTGAACGGGATAAAAAATAAACAAGAAAAACAATGCCAAGAATCGCTTTTTCCTATATTCACACCGTAAAAAAAAAAAATACTATTTCTCTCGCATAAAACAAGGCCTCATATAACCACGTCAATGAAAAAATAAAAAAGTTATGGCTGCTGAAAGGCAGAGAGCCAAAAACAGAAAAATGTAGCTGGTCATTAAGGTCTTTTCAGGCCCGGTCATTAAGGGGTTAAAGACCTCATAATCTTTGCTATGAATAAAGATTCATAGCCACATTTGTTATTTTCTATGATTTTTTTTTTTTTTTTTAACTATAACAATTATTTAAGCCTGTTGTGACTTCCAATAATGAGTGGTTGGAGTTTATGAATACATTCTTATACATTTAATACAGAGGCATACATATTGTGACATGCTCAATGAGATGCTTTATTGCGTAGCTATTCTTCCCTAGAAGAAAAGCTTCACATCAAATGGACACATTGGACACATCAAGTGCTAACACTTCGTAATTTTGCCACTGAGAGCTACAGAACTGTTGGTCAAAAGAGGGAGCAGTGAGACTAGCTTGGGTTTCTTTCATGCGAGTGGGTGCAAGAATGACCCGGATTACATTACTCTTATCCTTATAGTGGTTTACATAGACAAATCCCTACTTTCTCTCACCGCTCCATCCTCTGAGGTTTTAGCAGCAACATTTTAACAAGTTAAAAACAAGTTGTAAAAAATTCACTTTGTAATCTGATTTAATATACGAGCACAGAACCTTTAAATTTGTCTGATTCTGACATCACTACCTATAAAGTAAGCACTCAGAAGTGAACCAAAATGTTTATTCTGTTAGAAAGACAAACTGCTTTGTGGTTATTGTTGTTAATTTAAATTTAATTTAACCTCTTGAAATATAATAAATAATAACTCTCTAGCAACCTAAAATTGACTGACTAGCAAGTATACAAATTCCAGCTCAAAGTTAGTTTTTCAGTATTTGTCCCAGTACTATTATTGGGATGATTAAAGGGGTTTTCTCCCCCAGAAAACCATTTCATAATGCAGCTCCCACAGCAATCAGGGAAAGCCTTGTCTGGCCAGACATTTCCCTGGCAGCGCCAGCTACAGGGAAAATTAAGTATTACATGGCAACCATTCAGATGAATAACAGTCCATTTAATACATGGACAATCTTGTCTGTCTGAGAGTCTGAAGTCTAAATGCCGTAACAGGGCATATTCGACAGAGATTGATTCAGGAGATAACTCCTTTTAATATAGTTACATAGTTAGTACGGTTGAAAAAAGACACATGTCCATCAAGTTCAACCAAGGGATGGGAAAAGGAAAGGGATGTAACAAAAATTCTACACATTGACATAGGAGCTGATATTTTTTCGTTCTAGGAAATTACATTCACATTAATTCACATTCAGTATCAGAAATGTAATTATTTGACATTATTTGGGCATTTTTATCTTCAATGTTGTTTTGTAACAAGAGGATCTCCTTATCCTGTTGCTTAATCTTCTCCCCACAGTCTATCCCCCACCCACCAATATAGTCTGACCCATCTCTAACCTAACTACCCATTTATTTTCTACATTGTCCTCCCGCCTCAGACCTAGTTTACATACTGCTCCATCCCAGCTAGAATTCTGTCCCCCAGCAAATCATCTGCAGAATACAGTTTGTACCCCAATGAAAAGTCAGCCCAATGCTCTAGGAACCCAAAGCCTTCTCCTCTACACCAAGACTTAAGCCATGTATTTAACTCCCTGAGCTCCCGCTGTCTTTCCTGTGATGCGCATGGCACACTGCCTGTGTATTCCTGAGAATACAACCTTGGAGGTCCTTCCCTTCAGCTTCTAGCCTAGGTCTTTAAAATGATTCTTAAGGCTTCTCCACCTACTATGTATTCTGTCGTGGGTTCCCACATGGACCACGACAGCTGGAGCATCTCCGGCCCCTCCCAGTAATTTATCCACCCATTCCACCACATGCCGAACCCTGGCACCAGGAAAACAGCAAACCATTCGGTTGAGGCAGTCTTGGCGACAAATTATTCTATCCGTCTTCCTGATTATAGAATCCCCTACAACTACTAATTATACTAATGTGTATTTGCTTTGTTGCTCTTATAGACTTTTGTGTGCTTCAGACAAATCGAATCTTTGGAACGATACTTTAACCCCGTCCCGACATTTGTCGTAAGTATATGACACGGAAAGCCAGTGCTTCCTGCAAAATGTTGTATACTTACGACAAATGCATGGCACCGGCTCAGAAGCTGAGTCGGTGCCATCATCACCGGATATCAGCTGTATCTTACAGCTGACATCCTGCTGTAACGGTGGGGACCGAAGTTAGCTTCGATCCCCATCATTAACCCCTTAAATGCAGCCGTCAAAATGGCTACATTTAAGGTGTTTGCAGCTCATCGACACCCCAGCAATGAAATCGCCGGGTTTCCGGTGGCTGCAATGGCAACCGGAGGCCTAATACTGGCCTCCCAGTCTGCCTAGCATGGAAAACTTCCAGCCCCCGCCCTGTGGCTGAGCCTGAACGGCTTCCGTAGCTGCCGGCAAGATGGCACTGGCTCAGGAGATGATCCGGCGTCATCAGCGGTGGATGTCAGCTGTATTTTACATCCACCTGAAAGGGCAGGAACCGGAGCTAGAGCCGATCCCTGCCATTAACCCCTCAGATGCAGCGATCGGATGCGATCACTGCATCTTAGCAGTTGCGAGCAGATCGCCAGCCCTGACAAGCAATTAGGACTTGCAACTGCTGCTATGGCAACAGGAGACACAATGGCCTCCTGCTCTGCCATTATGGAAGCCGATTAGGCCCCACCGGGAGGCGAAGCCTAATCGGCTTGCTGTCAGTGAATAACTGACAAATCTAATACATTGCACTACGTAGGTAGCGCAATGTATTACAAAAAACAAATCTGACAGTTGGACCTTCAAGTCCCTTAGTGGGACTTGAAAAAAAGTGTAAAAAAAAAAAAAAAGTGAAAAAAATACGTTTGAAAACATAATAAAAGTTTCAAGTAATAAAATAAAACACAATCGCCCTGTTCCATTATCAAGTCCTTTATTATTGAAAAAATAATAATAAACCATATGTATTTTGTATCGCCGCAACCGTAACGACCTGAGGTATAAAAATATTATATTATTTATTGCATGCGGTGAACAGCATAAAAAAAAAACTTGAAAGACTATACCAGAGTTTCTGTTTTTTGGTGACTTTGCCCTCCAAATATTGAAATAAAAAGTAATCAAAAAGTCGCACGTATCCAAAAATGGTACCTTTAAAAACTATAGCTCATCTCGCAAAAAACAAGCTCTCATACAGCTCCGTGGACGAAAAAATTAAAAAGTTATGGTTCTCACAACATGGCAACAGAAAAAATACATTCTTTTTACAAAAGTAATTTTATCGTACAAAACGTTGTAAAACATAAAAAAGTGCCATAAATTAGGTATTGCCGGAATCGTACTGACCTGCAGAATAAAGTTAACATGTAATTTATAACGCATGGTGAACGCTGTATAAAAAACCCCTAAATAAATTATGCCAGAATTGCTGTTTTTTGGTCACCTTGCCTCTCAAAAAATAGGCTAAAAGTGATCAAAAAGTTGCATGTACCCCAAAATAGTACCAATAATAACTACAGCTCATCCCGCAAAAAACAGCCAGGAAATAAAAAATATGCAATTGTGCAGATCAGAGGGGAACATTTAGCCTGTTTCAAGAGGCGATTTATCGGGGCCCTAAAATTAGGGAACCAGGAAGGGGGGGCCCAAACATATCTGCTAGAAGCGAGGGCGCCCGTATTATACTAGGATAACACTTCCTAGCAAAATTCCCCAAACTGCAAAGGTGCGGAGTGTGGACCAAAAGGGGGATAAGTAAAGACACTGTTTATCAGTGCTACACCGGCCTGTGCAGAAATAATTGCTTCACAGCGTAAGGGGGGATTCACACGAACGTGTATTGTGTCCGTGCGGGCCGCGTCACGCACAGACCAATACAAGTCTATGGGGCAGTACAGACAGTCCGTGCTTTTTGCGCAGCGTTTGTCCGCTGCGCAACAAGCGCGACATGTTCAATATCTCCGCGTATTTCGCGCATCACGCACCCATTGAAGTCAATGGGTGCGTGAAAACCACGCAGGTCGCACGGAAGCACTTCCGTGCGAACTGCCTGTTTCGCGCACCAGCTGTCAAAAGTGCTTTTCTGTTTACAAACATCCAAACGGAGTGTCTTTGAGATGAGCGAACCCGGACAACCGAACCGAACTTCACCGGGTTCGGCCGAACTCGTTTTGGCCGAACCCGGCAAAAAAATTTCCGGTACGCGACGTCAGGAGATAGTCACTGTCCAGGGTGCTGAAAGAGTTAAACTGTTTCAGCACCCTGGACAGTGACTTCCGATCCCAATATACATGAACGTGTAAAAAAAAAAAGAAGTTCTGACTTACCGATAACTCCCGGCTTCTTCCTCCAGTCTGACCTCCCGGGATGACAATTCAGTCCAAGTGACAGCTCCAGCCAATCACAGGCCAAGCACAGGCTGCAGCGGTCACATGGACTGTGGCATCATCCAGGGAGGTGGGGCCCGATGTCAAGAGAGCCGCGTAACCAAGGACGCGTCACCAAGGCAACGGCCGGGAGGGAAGTTCTCGGTAAGTACAAACTTTTTTTTTTTTTTTAAACAGGTTTCTCGATATTGTGATCGGCATTCACTGTCGAGGGTGCTGAAAGAGTTACTGCCGATCAGTTAACTCTTTCAGCACCCTGGACAGTGACTGACGTCGACTAGACTCATCTCTATGATGGCGGCTGCGTGAAAATCACACAGCCGCACATCATACACGGATGACACACGGAGCTGTCAAGTGGTTTTTGCGCGCGCAAAACGCAGCGTTTTTTGCGCGCGCAAAAACGCAACGTTCATCTGAATCAGCCCTTAATACACATCTATGGATTATTTTATTGTTTACCCCATTATTATACCACCTGACTATGCCCCTTATGTACTCTGCCCAGCTTACATATGCCCCCACATTATAAACGGAAACACCAGTAATACTCAAACAAACCTACTACCAAGCAAAATCTACGCTTCAAAAGCCAAATTGCGCTCCCACCCATCTGAGCCTTACAGCGTGCCCAAACAGCAGTTTACTTCCACATATATGGCACCGCCATACCCGGGAGAACCCTTTTAACAATTTTTGGGGTGTGTGTCTACAGTGGCATAACCTGGGCACGACATACTTGCCACTGAATTGGCAATTCTGGGGAAAAATGTTAATTTTTACTTTGCACCATACACAGCGCATTTATTTATAGAAAATACATGTGGGGTGAAAATGCTTACTACACCCCTTAATAAATGCTTTGAGCGATGTAGTTTCTAAAATGGGGTCACTTCTGCGGGGTAGCTCCAGAGCCATCTGATCCTCTGCAATTGTGAACCATTCTGTGTCAATCGCCAAATTAGGCCTCAATTTTGCATGGTATTCTCTCATTCCTTAGCCCTGTCGAATGTCCAGGCAAAAGATTAGTGCCCCATGTAGGGTGATTCTAAAACCGGGAAATACAGCATAATAATTAGAGAGCTGTCTTGTTATGGTGGCACAAGCTGGGCACCACATATTGGCATATCTATTGAAAAATCCCATTTTCACTCTGCAATATCGAGTGCACACTAATTTATTCTTTTTCTCCTTTAGTCCTTGTGGAAATGAGAAAAAATTTGCTAAATCTACATTTTCTTTGAAAGAATGTAGATTTCCATTTTCACGGCCTACTTCCAATATTTTCTGGAATAAACCTGTAGGGTCAAAATGCTCACCATACCCCCAGATAATTTCCTTAAGGTGTGTAGTTTCCCAAATGGGGTCACTTTTGGGAGATTTCCACTGTTTTGGCACCGCAAGAGCCCTTCAAACCCGACATGGTGCCTAAAATATATTCTAATAAAAAGAAGGCCCCAAATCCACTGGGTGCTCCTTTGCTTCTGAGGCCGGTGCTTCAGTCCATTAGCACACTAGGACCATATGTGGGATATTTCCTAAAACTGCAGAACCTGGGCAATAAATATTGAGGTGCGTTTCTCAGGTAAAACTGTGTTACAAAAAAAATGGATTAAAAATGATTTTCTGCAACAACAAAAAATTGAATTTGTAAATTTCATCTCTACTTTGGTTTAATTCCTGTGAAACGTCTAAAGGGTTGAGAAACTTTCTAAATGCTGTTTTGAATACTTTGAAGGGTGAAGTTTTTGAAATGGGGTGACTTTTTGGAGGTTTCTAATATATAAGGCCAGGCGGGTATTACTGGTACTCCCGTCAGGGGCCAGGCCACATGGATGAAGAAAAGGGGCCGGCTGGGCTGCCATCGTCGCCCCTCGGACTGTTGCCCCCCCTCGCAGCGTTCACGGGCCCCCCCTCGCAACGCTCGCGCCCGACTAACGCCCGCGGCACCCCCCTAGCAACGCTCGCGGCACCCCCCTAGCAACACTTGCGGCACCCCCTGCATACCTGTTGTAGCTTCACTGGACGGGGAAGATGCAGCATGTGCTGAAACTCCGTGTGGAGATCCCGCCCCCCATCTCCTCTACTCTGCCGAACGGACCTGCAGGCTGGTGAGTATTTTCCCCTATCCATCCTGCTTCCCATCCCCCTGACCCCATTTGTAGAATGTATAAGGTTGATTAAAATGTTTTTTGGGATTTTTTCATTTTCCTAGCAGTTTTTTTGCTGCGATTTTCATAATCACAGCAAAAATGGTGCAGTTTTGCCACGATTATATAAAAATCGTGGCAAAACCGCGTGATTTGTGCCGCAATTCCGAAAATTGCATAAAAAAAGGATACAAAACATGAAAAGTGCTGTTAGGCTATATTCTCACAGTGCGGTCAAATCACGTTTTTGCCGCGATCTTGCAAAAATTGTGGCAAAAAAATGGGATTTCACCACACTGTGTAACTAGACTAAGGCCTTATTTAGACGGCCGCTTTCGGTCCGTGACATACGGAGCGTGTATCGGCCGTATTTCCCAGGCCGACCACAATTCATGGAGCCGGACTCCTAGCATCATAGTTATCAGTGTTGTTGGGAGTCCTTGCCTCTCCGCGGGAATACTGTCACATACTGTAATGATGCTTTCAGTACGGGATCGGGGACAGTATTCCCACGGGAAGGGAGGGACTATGATCATAGATAACTGTGATGCTAGAAACCCGGCTGCCTGAACTATGGTCGGTCCGGGAAATATGGCCGATACACGCTCCGTATATCACAGACTGAACATGGACGTCTGAATAAGCCACTTACTTGCCTCCTATTTTTGGTGCGGATTGCGCACTGAAAATTCACTACAAATTACAATATAAGGCCTTATTCACACGAACGTGTTATACGTCCGTGCTACGCGCGTGATTTTCACGGGCGTCGCACGGACTTATGTTAGTGAATGGGGCCGTTCAGACTGTCAGTGAATTTCACACAGCGTATGTGCGCTGTGTAAAACTCACGACATGTCCTATACTTGCCCGTGTTTCGCGCAGCACGCACCCATTGAAGTAATTGGGTGCGTGCAAATCGCGCACAGCACACGGAAGCACTTCCGAGTGACGCGCGTGATTCGCGCTACAGTAGGTAAAGAAGTGAAGGGAAACATAAAAGCCCCTCCTTCTTTACTGTGTTGTAACATCAAAACAGAGTGTCATAATGATGCCGGCTGTGCGAAAATCACGCAGCCACGCACCATATGCTGATGCCACACTGAACTTTTGCTCGCGCAAAACGCAGCGTTTTTTGCGCGTGCAAAATGGACACGTTCGTGTGAATAAGGCCTAAGGAGATATTCAGACCAACGTGTGTGAAATCAGACGTGAAGAACGGCCGATTTGCAGCCGTGCGGTACCCGTTTTCACACATCTCTCATAGACTTGAGTCTATTGAGGGATCCGTGAAAACGCACAAAAATAGGACATGTCCTATTTTTTTTACAGGCCCTTCACACGGTCCGTTAGAACAACGACCATGTGAATAGCCCCATAGAAATACATGCAGCCGTGTGACGGCCATTAAAAAAAACGTCCTTCACATGGACGATTAACACGTTAGTCTGAATAAGCCCTAACTCATGTGAATGGGGTTTGTCAAAACCTCATGCATGTGCGGCATTTCACCCCACAAATAATTTTTTTTCAGCTTCCCAGTACATTATGAGTAGAGATGAGTGAACCGGGACAACCGATCCCGGTTTCGGTCCGAACATCGCGAAAAGTTCGGTTCGCAGCGAATCCGAACTTCACCGGGTTCGGCCGAACACGTTTTGACCGAACCCGGGCGGGCAGAAAAAACATTACAAAAATATTATAATAATCGGCAGCCACTTGTCTCTATCAATCACTGATAGAGAAAAGAGGCTCTGGCACTTTTCCTGATGTCCATATACGTAAAGTGACATCCGAAGCTTTGCAAAGCCTGAGTACATGGCCGGAGCGTCGGCAATGCTCTGGCCAGGGATTCCGGCCCTGGAGAATCCCCTGATGTCACTTTACATATATGGAAAGCGATGTCAGGAGCTTTCCCAGGGGCAAAGTCCACGGCTAGAGCACTCGTGATGCTGCCTGGGGACTCCGGAATAACAAAGTCTACTACGCTATTCCATCCTTCAAAAAGAAGGTAAACCGACGTCTACCAGCCCGACGGAGGCTAAAAGGACATAATGGAGCCCTGTGAATTACCGTCTACGTTGTTTATACTGTAAGGTAGGAGATTTCCTGACTACACGATAAACTTAGGGCAACAATACGATGTGAAGGGGAAGGGAGGGGGAAGCGCTTGTGAGGATGTAAGGAGCACTAATGCTCCGCTCTTACGTTGCCATTAAAGTTCAATGTGTTTTTCCACAGCTCTGTTCATGGGCAGTGACTTCAGTAGTTTCCCCATGGCCAATCCCCAGGCGACGTATCCCACTGTATGCCATACAGTCGGATACATTTTAACTAAATAGATCAAAATCCGGAGCATTAACCGGTCACTGCCTGCTCCATGGTTTCCTTCACTGTAATTGACATCAGCACCAAAATCAGTTAATGCGTATAACGTTCAAACGTGAGTGCCACAATTTCCGTTGCCCACCCCCGGTAATGGAGGGGGGGCCCCAGACATCCTAGCTGTATGGGGCCCAGAAATTCCTGATGGTGGCCCTTTATAAGGCCCTAAAAGCCACTCCACAACTCAACTGGCCCCTGTAAAAATAGCATTTTGAAATTTTCTTGAAAATGTGAGAAGTTGCTGCTAAAGTTCTAAGCCTTGTAACGTCATAGAAAAATAAAAGGATGTTCAAAAACGATGTCAACCTAAAGTAGACATATGGGGGATGTTAATTCGCAATTATTTTGTGTGGTATACCTGCCTGTCTTACAAGCAGATACATTTAAATTTAGAAAAATGCACATTTTTGCAATTTTTCGCTCAATTTTTGTGTTTTTCACATTTAAATACTGAATGTATCGAGCAAATTTTGCCAGTTACATAAAGTTCAATGTGTCACGAGAAAACAAACTCAGAATCGCTTGGATAGGTTAAAGCATTCCGAAGTTATTACCACATAAAGTGAAACATGTCAGATTTGAAAAATGAGGCTCTGTCAGGAAGGTCAAAAGTGGCTAAAGAGGGAAGGGGTTAAAGCTGGCCATACACTTTAAAAAACTTGTTGGCCAAACACTTATTTAGCAAAGAGCTATTCCTCCCAGCTCAATGGAGAGAAGGGAATACGTCGCTACCAGATCCCTCTGGCACCATCTTATCTCCTATGGGTACAACAGATCTGGCATGTTGAAATCAAACATGCCTGATCTTTCTTTCCCCTGACATCTGCGGTCAGAGACCTACGTAAACATTTGATAATCGGCCAATCTAGCTGAATTTGTCAAGTTCCGATGACTGTTATCTAATGTGTATGGCCATCTTAAGCATTAAATAAAGCTTTCATTTTACATGAAATACTAGGATAATCAATTGTTTATTGTTACCAAGACATTCTGTGTGGTCACAGATCTTTTAGGTTTTGTTCACATCTGCATTCAGGGTTTCAGTTTTTATTCTCCTATGAGGTAGAAGAGCAATGAAAAAATGTAAGTGTTGGATTCATTGCATGCTGAACACCAATGGCGCCCGATAGAATCAATTGACTGTAATGTGCTCCAACAGGTTTCCGGCATGGTATCCGTCATTTTACGCTGCACAATTTTTTCCAGCATTTTGGACAGGATCTTCTACAGAGGCTCCTAAAGGAGTCTCCGACGCAGATGTGAACAGTGCCTTAACTTTCTTGTCTAGACTTGTACTCTTATAATATATTTTAGGGTCTTTGTTGTGTTGTTTTTAATTTTGAGTAATTCTTCCCTACTGTATAACCTATTTCAAATTTCTAAATTCATATCCTTTAAAGTGCTAGTAGAAAGTTCATAGTTTGATAGCAGACATGTGACAACCATCTTACTGCTATGTGTCACGGACACAGGGTATGTGGACCCACTAGGCCGCACCGCCGTAGCGGGGAGGCAGCTGACCAGGTCACAGTCTATACGGAAGTCAATGGCAGACAGTAATGCTTGGGTACCTGAAATAGTCCGGGCGGTGGCTGTGGCTCCAGCACGGATGGAGGCTGGTGCGGCAGGTGGCGCCAGACGTGGCGGGCAGTATCCGATGAAGCAGAAGACACTTGACGTGGCAGAAGGCACTTGACGTGGCAGACGACACTGGACGTGGCAGAAGACTCGACGTGGCAGAAGACACTCGACGTGGCGGACGACACTTGACGTGGCGGACGACACTTGACGTGGCGGAAGACACTTGACGTGGCGGACGACACTTGACGTAGCAGAAGACACTATTCCAACGCTGGTAGGCACAGGAACTGGAACAATACAGAATACAGGAACGGTAACAGGGCACGGGTAACAGCTGGAACGGGAGACACTAAGGGACCATTGCGAGACAGACTGGGAAAGACTAACAACGCTCAGGCATCGAACTACGGGGCTGGACCCCTCTTATAGCCCATGGTACTCATGGGTCAAAGGTCGTTCAAGATGTCCGGCGGAGGTGAGTGGATGCAAGCGCTGGCGTCTCCTGAGGAGGAGGCTGGGGCCAGCGCTTGCCGACTCGTGGCTGTGGCTGTCAGCGGGAGGCTGGAGCTGACAGCCCGCAGCCACAGACATTACAGTATCCCCCCTCTTACGCCCCCTCTTCTTGGGACTGGAGCGAGAGAGAAACTTCTTTAGAAGAGTAGGGGCATTGAGGTTCTCCTCTGGCTCCCAGGACCTCTCTTCGGGACCAAACCCCTCCAATCCACCAAATAAAAGGTCTTTCCTCTCACTCTCTTGGTGTACAAGATCTCCTTGATCTCAAAGATGTCCGAGGAGCTGCTTGGAGCAACCGCAGGGCTGGGAGTCTTGGAATAGCGGTTTAGGATTACAGGCTTCAGGAGGGAGACGTGGAAGGAGTTGGGAATCCTGAGGGTAGGAGGCAGCCGAAGCTTGTAGGCGACAGGGTTGATCTGCTGCAGTACCTCGAATGGTCCAAGGAACCTGGGAGCGAACTTGTATGAGGGCACCTTCAAGCGAATGTTCCGAGAGGACAGTCAGACTTTAGTCCCCGGAAGATACTGAGGCGGCTCTCTTCTCTTAGTATCTGCCTTTCGCTTCATGCGATCTACTGCCAGCAAAATAGAGGATCGGGTCTGTTGCCAGATTTGCAGGAAGTCCCCATATGCAGAGTCAGCAGCGGGAACCTGAGATGAAGTCGACACAGGAAGAGGGACTCTGGGATGTTGACTGTACACGATGTGAAACGGAGTGGAGGTGGTGGACTCACTTGTGTGGTTGTAACTTGTTATATGAAAACTCGGCCCAAGGAAGAAGCTGTACCCAGTTATCGTGCTGAGAAGAGATGAAGTGATGGAGATAATTTTCCATGATCTGGTTGATCCTCTCAACTTACCCATTGGATTGGGGGTGATAGGCAGAGGAAAAGTCCAAACTCACATCCAGGAGTTTACAGAGTTCTCTCCAGAATTTAGAGGTAAACTGGACCCCCCCCCCCCCGGTCGGACACAATGTGAAGAGGCAAGCCATGCAAGCGAAAGATGTGCTGAATGAAGAGACTCGCCAGTCGGGGAGCAGAAGGTAGGCCAGTCAGCGGGATAAAATGTGCCATCTTAGAGAACCGGTCCACCACCACCCAGATGGTGTTGCATCCTGCTGAGAGAGGAAGGTCTGTGACTAAGTCCATTGCGATTTGCTGCCAGGGGGCACTGCGTACAGTCAGAGGTTGAAGCAGGCCGGCAGGCTTGGAGTGAGTCACTTTATTAGAGGCACACACCGTGCAAGCAGAGACAAAGTCCAGAACATCCTTAGGTAGCGTGGGCCACCAAAAGTGACGAGCAATCAGGTCTTGGGTTTTACGGACACCAGCGTCTAGTTTAGAACTGTGTCCCCAGCGGAGAATTCTTTTTCTGTCTGCCAACCGAACAAAAGTTCTCCCCGGAGGGATATTTCTAAGCTGCAGAGGATTGGCGGTGACAACGCAGGATGGGTCTATGATCGTCTGAAGGGACTCCACCGTGTCTTCCGTCTCAAATAATCTGGACAGGGCATCGGCCCTCACATTCTTGTCAGCGGGACAGTAGTGGAGCAGAAATTGGAAACGGGTGAAGAACAGTGACCACCTGGCTTGACGAGGATTCAGTCTTTGAGCGGACTGAAGGTAGGTGAGGTTCTTGTGGTCGGTGAAGATCAGGATGGGGTGAGCTGCGCCTTCTAAAAGATGTCTCCACTCCTCCAGGGCCAATTTGATAGCCAGTAGCTCCCGATCTCCAATGGAGTAATTGCGCTCAGCAGAAGAAAACAGTCTTGAGTAGTAGCCACATACAACTGCCTTTCCTTTGGAGCTCCTCTGGAACAGAAGTGCACCTGCACCAAAAGAGGAAGCGTCCACCTCTAGTGAGAACTGCCGAGATACGTCAGGGTGATGGAGGATTAAAGCTGAAGTGAAGGCTTTCTTGAGGCTAATGAATGCGGACTCTGCCTCTGGAGTCCACACCTTGGCGTTCACACCCTTCTTGGTAAGGGTAGAGATGGGAGCCGTCAGAGAAGAAAAGTTCGGAATAAACTGCCGGTAGAAATTGGCGAAACCCAGGAACCGCTGTATGGCTCTTAGGCCTTGAGGACGTGGCCATTCCAGGACAGACTTTAGTTTCTCAGGGTCCATCTTAAGGCCTTGATCCGAGATGACATAGCCCAGGAAGGGCAAAGACCTCTTTTCAAAGGTGCATTTTTCTAACTTGGCATACAAGCGATTCTCTCTTAGTCGCAGGAGAACTTGACGAACATGCCTCCGATGGGTCATCAGATCTGGGGAGAAAATTAGAATATCATCGAGATAAACTACAACACACATATAGAGGAGATCTCGGAAGATATCATTAACGAACTCCTGAAATACTGCGGGAGCGTTACACAGTCCGAAGGGCATCACTAGGTATTCGTAGTGCACATCGCGGGTGTTAAATTCCGTCTTCCATTCGTCACCCCGGCGAATACGGATTAGATTATAGGCCCCCCGCAGATCTAGCTTGGAAAACATTTTGGCTCCTCGTATGCGATCAAACAGCTCGTAAATAAGTGGCAACGGGTATTTGTTCTTGATCGTGATCTGATTGAGACCACGGTAGTCAATGCAGGGTCGGAGAGATCCATCTCTCTTTTTAAAGAAGAAGAAGCCTGCCCCGGCCGGGGAGGAAGGTTTTCGAATAAAACCCCTCTCCAAGTTCTCCTTGATATAGGCTGACATCGATAAAGTCTCTGGCAAGGAGAGAGGATATACTCGTCCACGGGGAAGAGAAGCATTGGGAACCAGTTCAATGGGACAGTCATAATTCCGATGTGGAGGCAACGTCTCAGCCTCTCTTTTGCAAAAGACATCCGCAAAACTGGCATACTGAGATGGTAGGCCGGAAAGTGACTGAGGCAGCGGGGGCACAACAGGGCGGACTTGTGACAGGCAATGGCTATGGCTTCTGGAACCCCATTGAAGAACCTCTCCAGAATTCCAGTCAAGTGTCGGGGCGTGTAGACGGAGCCATGGCAGACCCAGCAGGATAGGGTTGATAGCCTTGGGTAGTACCAGGAAGGTGATCTGTTCCGAGTGAAGAGCTCCAACCCGTAGTGTCAACGGCTCAGTGATGAGCATGATCGGATCAGGCAATGGTAGACCATTCACAGAGGCAACTGCCAGGGTTCTCTCCAGATGGACTGTGGGTAGTCGAAACAGATCCACTAGATCCTGGTGGATAAAATTAGCAGCCGCTCCAGAGTCAAGGTAGGCGGAGGAAGGATGTGATGTCTCTCCGGTGACGATGGCCACAGGTATCGATAATCTGGAAGAGGTTTTAACGTTTGGAGACGTTCCACCTAGAGTTGCCTCTCCAACCAACCCTAGGTACTGGAGTTTCCCGGTTTCTGTGGGCATTGGCACACAAAATGACCCTTGAGGCCACAATACATACAAAGTTCAGAGGAGCGTCTGCGCTGCTTCTCCTGTTCAGATAACCGGACTCTGTCTACCTGCATGGGTTCCTCAGGTAGCGCACTAGAAGTGGACAATAGTAGTCTCTGGACAGAGGGTGCTGGTCTGTGGGCCCAGCTCTCCTGACGAACCTCTTGAGAGCGCTCCCGGATTCTCATATCAACCTGGGTGGCTAACAGGATGAGGGCATCCAAGGTAGAAGGAAGGTTGCGGGCTGCCAGTTCGTCCTTGATGTGAGAGGACAGTCCCTGCCAGAAGGTCGCCACCAGTGCCTCATTGTTCCATGCCAGCTCGGCTGCTAGGGTATGGAATGAGATAGCATACTCCCCTACTGTGGAGCCCTCTTGCTTGAGGGTCAACAGAGTAGCTGCGGCAGAGGATGTTCGACCCGGCTCCTCGAACACGGCACGAAAGGACTGCAGGAACAAGGCTAGGTCCGCGGATACAGGTCCATGTTGCTCCAAGATTGGGTTCGCCTATTCGAGGGCCTTGCCAGTGAGGATGGAGATAATAAATGCCACTTTGGCCTCCTCGGAGGGGAAGAGATGAGGCCGTAGCCTAAAATGCACCGTGCATTGATTGAGAAACCCTCTACATGCTCTGGGGTCACCGTCGTAGCGTGGAGGAAGGGGCAGAGGAACTAAGGATCCGGAACAAACAGGGGGAGCAACAGGCAGTGGCACGGCAACAGTTTCCGGAGGAAGAACCGGAGGTGGAACGGCGAGTAGATCCAGGCGGAGCAGGATAGAATTCACCGCCTCAAGGAGTTGATCCTGACATGTGCGTAGGTCATGCATCTCTGTCTGAATCTTTTGTACTGGGGTCTTGGGCTGGCCAGCGGGTTCCATGGCCTGAGCGTACTGTCATGGACACAGGGTTTGTGGACCCACTAGGCCGCTCCACCATAGCGGGGAGGCAGCTGACCAGGTCACAGTCTATGCGGAAGTCAATGGCAGACAGTAATGCTTGGGTACCTGAAATAGTCCGGGCGGTGGCTGTGGCTCCAGCACGGATGGAGGCTGGTGCGGCAGGTGGCGCTAGACGTGGCAGGCAGTATCCGATGAAGCAGAAGACACTTGACGTGGCAGAAGACACTTGACGTGGCAGACGACACTGGACGTGGCAGACGACACTTGACGTGGCGGAAGACACTTGACGTGGCGGAAGACACTTGGCGTGGCGGACAACACTTGACGTGGCGGACGACACTTGACGTGGCGGACGACACTTGACGTGGCGGACGACACTTAACGTGGCGGACGACACTTGACGTGGCGGAAGACACTATTCCAATGCTGGTAGGCACAGGAACTGGAACAATACGGAATACAGGAACGGTAACAGGGCACTGGTAACAGCTGTAACGGGAGACACTAAGGGACCATTGCGAGACAGACTGGGAAAGACTAACAATGCTCAGGCATCAAACTAGGGGGCTGGACCCCTCTTATAGCCCAGGGTACTCACGGGTCAAAGGTCGTTCAAGATGTCCGGTGCGCGCGCTGCCCCTTTAAGAGCGGGGACGAGCGTGCATGCGCAGCCTGCGGGCTCCGGCGGACGTGAGTGGATGCAAGCTCTGGCGTCTCCTGAGGAGGAGGCTAGGGCCAGCGCTTGCCGACTCGTGGCTGCGGCTGTCAGCGGGAGGCTGGAGCTGACAGCCCGCAGCCACGGACATTACACTATGTGACAAGAAACTTTAATAATTTGCAAGAACATACGTAGGTTCTGCAGCTGTAGGTCGTGAAAGATTTGTTTAATGTCATAATTAGACAGGGATGTACTTCAGTTTGTACAGATTTCGGATAACAATGGTTTAATGACCAGTTTCCATGGGTGTAATTGGTAGATCCCTTTCCAAAGGACTTTTACCCTTTAGTCAGTACACCTTTTTATGGCTTATTCTATAGTGGCATGTTTTTAACATCACTATAGTATGATTTAAGAGAAAGCTAACGACCCACAAGAGAAGGCAGAAGCAGTATTTCTCCATTTCTGCCTTCCTGATCACTAGTGCTGTGTATACAATAGAGGCAAGGTGACAACTTATTCTGAAAAGACCCTTGAAAAGTTGTTAGGCTGTAACAATAATATATTCAGTTTAAAAGTATGGAATTGGCAAGGTAAGTTCCCACTAAATTATCTTCTGTTTAATAAACAATATATATTTATATACATATATATACACTATTAAGCAATACTACTTCAATCAATGGTAATACATTTTACTTATTTAAAAAAAAAAAATACAAGAATGCTCTGTAGTGCATTACATATATTTAAAAAGGTGTGTTTTTAGTGAACCACATGAATAGGTTGGATATCCATCATGTGATATTTATCCTCATGTACAGATGTAGCCATCTTTATCTTGATTCTGATAACTTGCTGCAGCGTGATATCACACAACAAAAGTCATTGAAAAGTCATTGAAAAAGATAAGAGATCTAGCCATTCTTTATTTAATGCGTTAATGCGTTTAATTTGTTAAGGCCCCATTCACACGATAGGGTTACCTGGCCATTCAAAAAAACGGCCGTCACACGGCCGCAGTAGGAACAATAGACCCCAAATGGGGTTATTCACACAACCAAGTTTTTTGACGGCCCGGGAAACACTGTCGTGTGAATAGGACCTTAACGCATTAAATAAAGAATGCCCTATTTTCGGACGTTCTCCCGGCCGCCCTGCTGCCATAGAAGTCTATGGGGCCGGGTAATACATAGACATCACTCAAATGTGTTCCGAGTGACCGCCGTGTCTTCCGTCGCTCGCTCTCTCTTCCTCCCCCTCACAGTGCGAAGTGCATGTGAGGAGGAGGAGGGTATTTTTTTGCTCCCTGTAGGAGCGGAATCCCCAATCCCCGGCCACAGCTTCGGCAACGCTGTGGCCGGGGATTGGGGATTCTGCTCCAGGAATAGTCCCTGACCTCACTGTCCATATATGGACACAGTGACGTCAGGGACTTCTGAAGCAGAATCCCCGGCACTGTGGCCGGTGTTTCCACTCCAGGAGAAGTCCCTGACTTCACTGTGTCCATATATGGACACAGTGACGGCAGGGACTTCTGAAGCGGAATCCCCGGTGCTGTGGCCGGTGTTTCCGCTCCAGGAGAAGTCTATGACTTCATTGTCCATATATGGACACAGTGACGTCAGGGACTTCTAAAGCGGAATCCCTGGCACTGTGGCCGGTGTTTCCGCTCCAGGAGAAGTCCCTGACTTCACTGTCCATATATGGAAATTGAAGTCAGGGACTTCTCCTTGAACGATGGCGCTATCTACAGAAATGTAGGGGGGGTGCCATCTATGGGGGGGTGCCATCTATGGGGGTGTGCTGTGTAGAACTATGTAGAACTACCTACAGGGGGCTGTGTGGCATTACCTATGGGGGGCTATGTGGCATTATATACAGGGGGCTGTGTGGCATTACCTACAGGGGGCTGTGTGGCATTACCTACAGGGGGCTGTGGGGCATTACCTACAGGGGGGCTGTGTGGCATTACCTACGGGGGGCTGTGTGGAATTACCTACGGGGGGCTGTGTGGCACTACTTACAGGGGGGCTCTGTGGCACTACCTACAAGTGGGGCTGTGTGGCACTACATACAGGGGGGCTGTGGCAGTATCTACAGAGGGCAGTGTGTGGCATTATCTAGAGATGGAAGTGTGTGGCAAAAAATTTAAGAATGAAATTCATCCGTTTTTAAAATGGACAGTAAAAAAACAGATGCAAAATGGGTGAAAATGGCTATTAAAAATGGAAACACAGAATGGAAACGGAACGGGTACAAAACGGCTGAGAAAAATGGACCAAAACGGCTTTGTATGGGAGCACGGCCTGAAATTGCGGACGGCCGTGCCTGCAATCATGGGCCGTAATTACGGGCATGGCCGTGTGGATGGGGCTTAAGAACATGGCTGTGATTTTCCGAGTCGCGAAATGCACCAGGTTTAACACTTGCCTGCGTCACTTTTGTGATGCACAATACTGGTCTAAGCTATACCACCCAATAGGTGGTGTAAAGAAGTCTAGTATGCACCAAGTTGCACCAAATCCATTAAACAGCATGCACGTCATTGAAAAATGTATTGCATCTTCTGACTAACGCCTCTAGCTTTATGTTACCTATCTTTAAGCCATTATTAATAAATCTGCAGCATTGTCTCTTTATAGGACATAAGTTGGCCATATCCGTCAGTTAAGTAAAAGCTCATGCTTAGCATATCATGTCTTTGTATACCACTAAACAATTGATTAACTTAAATTCGATACAGTAAAAGCAAAGCTTGTTTTAAGAACTTTGCATATATGGCAGTTTTTTGTTTCAGACACTTCCCTGATATACGAAAGATTCAATTGAAAATATAAAATTATACCCTACTGAACCAAATCACTAACAAATCAATATTTACAAACAATTTAAAACAATTATATTAGATCGCAGATGAAACAAAGAGGCAAGAAATTGTGTTTTTGCTTGTTTCTTTTAGTTTCTATTACGGTTTCTATTTAGAGATGAGGAGAAAGAAGGGTGGAGCAAGTGGTTAAAGAGGCTCTGTCACCAGGTTTTGCAACCCCTATCTCCTATTGCAGCAGATCGGCGCTGCAATGTAGATAAGAGTAGCGTTTTTTTTTTTTTAAAACGAGCATTTTTGGCCAAGTTATGACCATTTTTATATTTATGTAAATGAGGCTTTCTAAAGTACAACTGGGCGTGTTTAAAGTAAAAGTACAACTGGGCGTGTATTGTGTTCGTTACATCTGGGCGTTTTTACTTCTTTTACTAGCTGGGCGTTGTGTATAGAAGTATCATCCACTTCTCTTCACAACGCCCAGCTTCTGGCAGTGCACAGACACAGCGTGTTCTCGAGAGATCACGCTGTGACGTCACTCACTTCCTGCCCCAGGTCCTGCATCGTGTCGGACGAGCGAGGACACATTGGCACCAGAGGCTACAGTTGATTCTGCAGCAGCATCAGCGTTTGCAGGTAAGTAGCTACATCGACTTACCTGCAAACGCCGATGCTGCTGCTGAATCAAATGTAGCCTCTGGTGCCGATGTGTCGTCGCTCGTCCGACACGATGCAGGACCTGGGGCAGGAAGTGAGTGACGTCACAGCGTGATCTCTCGAGAACACGCTGTGTGTCTACACTGCCAGAAGCTGGGTGTTGTGAAGAGAAGTGGATGATACTTCTATACACAACGCCCAGCTAGTAAAAGAAGTAAAAACGCCCAGATGTAACGAACACAATACACGACCAGATGAACTTTAACGTTAAACACGCCCAGTTGTACTTTAGAAAGCATCATTTGCATAAATATAAAAATGGTCATAACTTGGCCAAAAATGCTTGTTTTAAAAAAACAAAAACGTTACTCTTATCTACATTGCAGCGCCTATCTACTGCAATAGGAGATAGGGCTTGCAAAATCTGGTGACAGAGCCTCTTTAACCCCTTGCGTACCTTCGACGTAATAGTACGTCGCTGGCCGCTTATTCCAGCGTACCTTCGACGTACTATTACTGCGCAGGAATAAACTGTCACTATGTGAAATCACATTATGACAGAACAGCGGCGGCAGCTGTCATTGACAGCTAACCGTCTCTGCTACCAGCCTGGGGACCAATTAGCAGTCCCCAATGCCGGCGATTGCTGTGATTGGTCAGTCTCTGAAGACTGACCAATCACAGCCGTCTGTGACGTCGTCTGCAGGAGAAAGCTCCTGTCACTTTCTCTGATCTCCTCACTTCTGTGAGATACGTGAGGAGATCAGAGAAAGCGGTGTAAAAAAAAAAACCACTATTTTTATTAACCCCTTCCCGAAAATGGGCGTATAGTAACGCCCTGAGGATGAAGCGGGCACAGGAGCTGTGCTCGCTCCATCTTCATCGGATGTCGGCTGTAATATACAGCCGACATCCCACTGCAACTAGTATGTGTAAAATAAAAAGTGAAAAAAAAGTAAAAAAAAAAGTTTTAGATAAATAAATAAATACAAGTTTTACGTAATAAAAACAATAATCGCCTTGTTTCCCTGATCAAGCCCTTTATAATTAGAAAAAAAATGAAAAAAAAGACAAAAACTAAACATAATAGGTATCGCCGCGTTCGTATCGGCCTGACCTAAAAAAATATCATATTATTTATCCCGCACGGTGAACACCGTAAAAAAAATACCATAAAAAACAATGGCAGAATTTCCTTTTTTGGTCACGTTGTTTCCAAAAAAATGGAATAAAAAGTGATCAAAAAGTCGCGCGTAGCCAAACATGGTACCAATAAAAACGACAGTGTGTCACGCAAAAAATTTATGTACTCCGCACAGATTACATATGCCCCCACATTATAAACTGAAACACCAGTAAAACACTAAACAAAACTACTACCAAGCAAAATCTGCGCTCCAAAAGCCAAATGGCGCTCCTTCTGGGCCTGGCAGTGTGCCCAAACAGCGGTTTATGACCACATATGGGGTATTACCGTACTCTGGAGAACCGCTTAACAATTTATGGGGCGTATGTCTCCAGTGGTACAAGCTGGGCCCAACGCATTGGGCACTGAAATAGCATATATGTGGAAAATGTCAATTTTCAATCTGCAACATCCACTGTGCACTAATTTCTGAAAAACCTTTGGGTGTCAAAATGCTCACAACACTTATAGATGAATTCCTTGAGGGGTGTAGTTTCCTAAATGGGGTCACTTCTCGGGAGTTTTCACTGTACTCGTACCTCAGCGCAATGCAACATGGCGTCAAAAACAAATTTTGTAAAATCTCCACTCCAAAAACGAAATTGCACTTTTTCCGTTTAGACCCTTGCCGTATGTCCAAATAGCCATTTACAACCACATATGGGGTATTTCCGTAATCAGGAGAAATTGTGTAACACATTTTGGGGTGTCTTTTCTCCTGTATTCCTTGTGGAAATGAAAAATTCTGAGCTAAAGCTACAGGTTATTGGAAGAAAAAAAATGTTTTCATTTTCACGGACCAATTCTAATAAAATCTATAAAACACCTGAGGGCTCAAAATGCTCACTACACCTCTAATTTAATTCTTTCAGGGGTATAGTCTCCAAATTGGGATCACATCTGGGGAATTTCTACTGTACTGGTACTTCAGGGACTCTGCAAATGCGACATGGCCCCCAGAAACCAATTCAGCAAAATCTGAGCTGCAAAATCCAAATGGTGCTCCGTCCCTTTTGAGCCCTGCCGTGGGTCCAAACAGCAGTTTATTACCACATAATGGGGTATTTCCGTAATCAGGAGAAATTGCTTTACAAATTTTGAGGTGCTTTTTCTCCTTTATTCCTTATAAAAATTAGAAAATTCTGTGTTTTTTCCAAAAAAAAGTCTCTTTTCATCTTCACAGTCTAATTCCAATAAATTCAGCAAAAAACCTGTGGGGTCAAAATGATAACTATACCACTAGAAAAATTCCTTGAGGGGTATAGTTTCCAAAATGGGGTCACTTTTGGGGGGATTCCACTGTTTAGGTCCCTCCAAGGCGTTGCAAACGTGACACGGCACTGAAAACCATTCCAGTAAAATCAGAGCTCCAAAATCCAAATGGGGGTCCTTCCCTTCTGAGCCCTGCTGTGGGTCCAAACAGCAGTTTATTACCACATATGGGGTATTTCCGTAATCGCGAGAAATTGCTTTACAAATGTTGGGGTGCTTTCTCTCCTTTATTTCTTGCAAAAATTAGAAATTTTTACGTTTTTCCAGAAAAAAAGTTGATTTTCATTTTCACAGACTAACTCCAGAAAATATAGCAAAATACCTGTGGGGTCAAAATGCTAACTATACCCCTAGATAAATTCCCTGAGGGGTGTAGTTTAAAAAATGGGGGTCACTTTTGGGGGTTTCCACTGTTTAGGTACCACAAGACCTCTTCAAACCTGACATGGTGCCTAAAATATATTCTGAAAAAAGGAGGCCCCAAAATCCAAGAGGTGCTCCTTTGCTTCTGAGGCCTGTGTTTCAGTCCATTAGCGCACTAGGGCCACGTGTGGGATATTTCTAAAAACTGCAGAATCTGGGCAATAAATATTGAGTTGCGTTTCTCAGGTAAAACCTTCTGTGGTACAGAAGAAAATGTATTACATATGAATTTTGTAAAAAAAAATGAAATTTGAAAATTTCAGCTCTACTTTCCTTCAATTCCTGTAAAACGCCTAAAGGGTTGAAACACTTTCTGAATGCTGTTTTGGATACTTTGAGGGGTGCAGTTTTCAAAATGGGGTGTTTTATGGGGGTTTCTAATATATAGGGCACTCAAAACCACTTCAGAACTGAACTCGTCCCTGAAAAAATCGCTTTTTGAAATTTTCTTAAAAATATGAGAAATTGCTGCTAAAGTTCTAAGCCTTGTGAGGTCATAGAAAAATAAAAGGATGTTCAAAAAACGATGCAAACATAAAGTAGACATATGGGAGATGTTAATTGGTAACTATTTTGTGTGGTATTACCATCTGTTTTAAAAGCAGATGCATTTAAAATTGGAAAAATCATAATTTCTTCATATTTTCGCTAAATGTTGGTGTTTTTCACAAATAAGCAATGAATTTATCGACCAAATTTTTGCACTAAACTAAAGTACAATATGTCACGAGAAAACAATCTCAGAATCAATTGGATAGGTAAAAGCATTCCGGAGTTATTACCACATAAAGTGATACATGTCAGATTTTAAAAAATGGGTCTGGTCCTCAAGGCCAAAATGAGCTGGGTACTCAAGGGGTTAACATAAAAGGGCTATTGGAGGTGGTACAGCATGAATGAACTGCCCATACACATTTGATTAAAGGGGTTTCTCTGGGCATTTTATATTAATGAACTACCCTTAGGATAGATTAACAATATCAGATCAGTGGGGTCTGACTCCCAGCACCCCCTGCTGATCAGCTGACTGAAGGGGCCACGGCAACTAATGCTGCAACCTCCTTAATGTTTGCCAGGCACAGTGCTGTACACACCCGTAGCGGTGGTGCCTTAGATTGCAGCTCAGTCCCAAATGCGTGGCCCCATTAGTCAGCTAAACGGTGGGGCCCCGGGAGTCGGACCCCCACCGATCTGATATTGATAACCTATCCTAAGGATAGGCCATCAAAATGAAATGCCAGAAGAACCCTTTTAATATCAGGGAAACCTACTGAAAATCAAATGTACTTAATCCTCACTTTCTCCAACATCTGACATCTTGTTACAGTTGGGAGCTTCTCATATACAGTACTGTGCAAAAGTTTTTGGCAGTTATGGAAAAATGCTGCAAAGTAAGAGTGCTTTAAAATAGAAGTATCAATAGCTGTCTTTTTTTTTTAGCAATTAACAAAATACTAGTTGAATAAACAGAAGAAAAATCTAAATCAAATCAATATGTGGTGTGACCACCCTTTGCCTTTAAAACAGCATCAGTTCCTCTAGGTACACTTGCACAAAGTCAAAGATTTTGTAGGATTATAGTCTGGTATAATTGGTTAATCATACACCTAACGGGTGATAATGATCATCACTTTCATATGTAGGTTGAAGCACAGTCATTAACTGTAACAGAAACAGCTGTGTAGGAGGCTTAAAGAGGCTCTGTCACCAGTTTATAAATGCCCTATCCCCTACCTAATCTGATAGAAGCTGTAATGTACATAACAACAGTGTTTTTTTTTTGTTTGTTTTTTTAAAACTATCATTTTTTTAGCAAGTTATGAACAATTTTAGATTTATGCAAATTTGTTTCTTAATGCCCAACTGGGCGTTTTTAACTCTTGACCAAGTGGGCGTTGTAAAGAGAAGTGTATGATGCTGACCAATCAGCGTCATACACTTCTCTCCATTCATGTCCATCTGTATTCACAGCACAGCGTGATCTCGCGAGATCATGCTGTGCTGTCACATACACCCACAGTAACTTTACCGAAGTGTCTTGAGAGTGAATAGACATTGCCTCCAGCCAGGATGCGATGTCTATTCACACTCTCGAGACTTCCGTAAAGTTTCTGTGGGACTTACTCACACAACACAGCGTGATCTCGCACTTATAATCTGGTGACAGAGTCTCTTTAAGACTGAGTGAGGAATAGCCAAACTGTGCTATCAATGTGAGGTTGTGGAGGACAGTTTTATGTCACAGCTCCCCCAAGGCAAGACTGAGTACAGCAACAGGACACAAGATATTGCATCAGCAAAGTCTCTCCCAGGCAAAGATTTCAAAGCAGACTGGGGTTTCAATATGTGCTGTTTAAGCTCTTTTGAAGAAGCACAAAAAAAAATGGGCAGCGTTGAGGTCTACAGTGTTTGGCCAAGGAAACATAGTGCAGCAGATGAAAGTCACATCATTTTTACTTCCCTTCAAAATCGGAAGATGTCTAGCAATGGCATCAGCTCAGAACTGTCAGAATCCAGTGGTTTCTATTGTTCGGAGAAATCTGGCCAGAAGTGGTCTTCATGAAATAATGGAGACCAAAAAGCTATACTTTTGACATGGAAACAAGGCCAAACGTCTCCACTATGCATGAAAACATAGAAACTGAGGTGCAAAAAATGGCAGCAGGTGCTCTGGACTGATTAGTAAAAATATGAAATATTTGGCTGTAACAGAAGGCAGTTTGTTCGCCGAAGGGCTTTAGAGCGGTACAATAATGAGTGTCTGCATGCAAGAGTGAAGCATGGTGGAGGTTCCTTGCAAGTTTGGGACTTCATCTCAGCAAATGGAGTTGGGGATTTGGTCAGGATTAATGGTAATGTTGAGAAATTGTAAAGGATCTGCCAGACAAAGCTTCTGTGTCGACGCCCGTGGTTACTCAGTCTGCACCTGCTTCCAAGTCTGCTAGAGTGACTCCTTCTTCTACCACTCAGGCTGGGAGGCTGAGGAGTGGGAGAGCCTATCACAGCCTGGCCAGACGGAGCTAGCTCCCGCCCTCTGTCTATTTATACCTTCATTTCCTGCTTCTCCTTTGCCTGTGATTCTGCTTGTTTCCTGGCTCTGCTGCTGCTTGTACTATTTGTCCTCTGCTTCATATTGACCCTGGCTTTACTGACTACTCTCTTGCTCTGAGTTTGGTACCTCGTACGCTCTTAGTTTGACTCGGCTCGTTCACTACTCTTGTAGCTCACGGTGTTGCCGTGGGCATCTGCCCCTTTTCCTTTAGCTTCTTTGTACCCTTGTCTGTCTGTCTGTCTGTCGTGCACATAGTGAGAGTAGGGACCGTCGCCCAGTTGTACGCTGTCGCCTAGGATGGGCCGTTGCAAGTAGGCAGGGACTGAGTGGCGGGTAGATTAGGGCTCATCTGTCTGTCTCCCTACCCCGTCATTACATAATCACAGGCCCATATACCTTTTCTACCCTGGTCCCTGACACACTATGGACCCCCTTGAGACCCTGGCTCAGCAAATGCAGGGCCTCTCCCTACAGGTCCAAGCCCTGACTCAGAGGGGCAACCTGCATGATGCTACCCTGGTAGTGCCCCCCACCTCACCTCTTGAACCCCACCTCAAGTTGCCTGACCGGTTCTCAGGGGACCGGAAGACTTTTTTCTCCTTTCGGGAGAGTTGTAGGGTCTATTTCCTTCTAAAGCCCCACTCCTCAGGTTCTGAGAGCCAGCGAGTGGGTATAATTATGTCCTGGCTCCAGGACGGCCCCAAGAATGGGCCTTCTCCTTGGCTCCCGACGCCCCTGAGCTTTCCTCTGTTGACTTTTTTTTTTCTGCTCTCGGGCTCATATATGACGAGACTGACAAGACTGCCTTTGCCGAGAGTCAGCTGGCGACCTTATGTCAGGGTAAGAGACCCGTTGAGGAGTACTGTTCGGACTTTAGGAAGTGGTGTGTAGCTTCTCGGTGGAATGACCCTGCCTTGAGGTGCCAGTTTAGATTGGGTCTGTCAAATGCCCTGAAAGACCTGTTAGTTAGCTATCCCTCTTCAGACTCTCTAGATCAGGTTATGGCTTTAGCAGTACGTCTTGACCGACGTCTCAGGGAACGACGACGTGAACGTTTTTGTGCTTTCAACTCTGGCTCCCTCATGATGTCTCCCGAGGTTCCGTTGCTTCGTTCTTCCACGGAAAACTTGGATGAACCAATGCAACTCGGGGCCTCCGTGTCTCCCCAACATCGTAGAGAGCTCCGCAGGAAGAATGGTCTCTGCTTCTACTGTGGGGATGACAAGCATCAAGTGAACAACTGTCCTAGGCGTAAGAATAAGCAGCCGGAAGAACTTCCGCGCCTAAGTGACCATCGGGGAGGTCACTTGGGCGCACAGGTATTTCCCGTAAATATGAAACCTAATAAGATCTTGCTTCCCTTTCAGGTCTCTTTTGAGGGTAGGTCTGCTACCGGCAGTGCCTTCGTGGATTCAGGGTGTTCTGCTAATATTGTGTTTGCTATGTCTCTAGCTATGCCATTGATTTGCCTAAACCTGTCCCAGTAGTGGGTATCGACTCCACTCCACTTGCTAATGGTTATTTTACGCAGCATACCCTTGTTTTTGAACTCATTGTTGGCTCCATGCATTTGGAGCAGTGCTCTGTACTGGTGATGCAGGGATTATCGTCCTATTTGGTTTTAGGCCTTCCCTGGTTGCAGTTGCATAAACCCACGTTTAACTGGAACACTGGGGATCTTACCAAATGGGGTAATGAATGCATGACGTCATGTTTTTCTGTTAATTTTATTTCTCTCCCTGAGGAGGTGAACACGCTACCTGAGTTTATTCAGGACTTTGCTGATGTTTTTTCTAAAAAGGCCTCCGAAGTGTTACCTCCTCATAGAGAGTACGATTGCGCAATCTATTTGGTACCAGGGGCTAAGCTCCCTAAGGGTAGGATATTTAATCTCTCTTGTCCCGAACGTGAAGCCATGAGAGAGTATATCCAGGAATGCCTGGCCAAGGGTTACATTCGCCCCTCTACTTCTCCGGTAGGTGCTGGCTTCTTATTCGTCGGGAAGAAGGATGGTGGTCTTAGGCCGTGCATCGATTACCGAAACTTGAATAAGGTCACTGTAAGGAACCAGTATCCCCGTCCGTTGATTCCTGATCTCTTCAATCAGGTTCAGGGGGCCCAATGGTTCTCTAAGTTTGATTTACGGGGGGCTTATAACCTTATCCGCATCAAGGAGGAGGATGAGTGGAAGACTGCGTTTAACACGCCCGAAGGTCATTTCGAATACCTCGTCATGCCCTTTGGGTTGTGTAATGCTCCCGCGGTCTTCCAGAATTTCATAAATGAGGTTTTAAGAGACTACCTGGGGGTATTTCTTGTAGTGTACCTTGATTACATACTGGTGTTTTCCAAGGACTGGTCCTCCCACATTTAGCATGTCAGGAAGGTGCTCCAGGCCCTTCGGGAAAACAAACTGTTGCTAAAACCGAAAAATGTGTGTTTGGGGTGCAAGAGATACCATTTTTGTGTCAAATCCTCACTCCTCATGAATTCCGCATGGACCCTGCCAAGGTTCAGTCTGTGGCTGAATGGGTCCAACCTGCCTCCCTGAAGGCGTTACAGTGCTTTCTGGGGTTTGCTAATTATTACAGGAGATTTATTGCTAACTTCTCGGTCATCGCTAAGCTTCTTACGGATCTCACTCGCAAAGGTGCTGATCTCCTCCACTGGCCTCCTGAGGCGGTCCAGGCTTTTAAGGTCCTTAAGAAGTGCTTTATCTCGGCCCCAGTGCTGATTCAGCCTAACCAAATGGAGCCGTTCATCGTGGAGGTTGACGCCTCCGAGGTGGGAGTTGGTGATGTCTTGTCCCAGGGTACCAGGTCCCTCACCCATCTCCGTCCCTGTGCCTACTTCTCCAGGAAGTTCTCACCCACTGAGAGTAACTATGACATTGGCAACGGCGAACTCTTAGCCATTAAATGGGCATTTGAAGAGTGGCGCCACTTCCTGGAGGGGGCTAGGCACCAGGTAACGGTCCTTACTGACCACAAGAATCTGGTTTTCCTAGAATCTGCCCAGAGGCTAAACCCGAGACAACCTCGATGGGCGTTATTTTTTACTAGATTTAACTTTTTGTTCACCTATAGGGCTGGGTCTAAAAATATTAAAGCTGATGCACTGTCGCGTAGCTTCATGGCCAGCCCTCCTTCGGAGGAAGATCCTGCTTGTGTTTTGCCTCCAGGTATAATCATTTCCTCTGTTGATTCTGACCTAGTTTCCAAAATTGCGGCTGATCAAGGTTCAGCTCCCGGGAACCTTCCTGAGAACAAGCTGTTTGTTCCCCTGCAATTCCGGCTAAGGGTACTCAGGGAGAATCATGACTCTGCACTATCTGGCCATCCAGGCATCCTGGGTACCAAGAACCTCATTGCCAGAAACTATTGGTGGCCTGGGTTACTTAAAGACGTTAAGGCCTACGTCGCCGCTTGTGAAATTTGTGCTAGGTCCAAGACTCCCAGGTCCCGACCAGCGGGCTTACTATGTTCTTTGCCCATTCCCCAGAGACCTTGGACTCATATCTCCATGGATTTTATCACCGATCTGCCTCCATCTCAAGGCAAGTCGGTGGTGTGGGTTGTAGAAGACCGCTTCAGTAAAATGTGCCACTTTGGGCCCCTCAAAAAACTACCCAATGCTAAGACGTTAGCTACCTTGTTTGTCAAACACATCCTGCGTCTCCATGGGGTTCCTGTCAATATTGTTTCTGACAGAGGGGTACAATTTGTTTCATTGTTTTGGAGAGCCTTCTGTAAGAAGTTGGAGATTGATCTGTCCTTCTCCTCGGCCTTCCATCCTGAAACTAATGGCCAGACTGAGAGGACTAATCAGTCTCTAGAACAATATTTAAGGTGTTTCATCTCTGACTTGTAATATGATTGGGTCTCCTTCATTTCCCTCGCTGAATTTTCCCTTAACAACCGGGTCAGTAACTCGTCAGGGGTCTCCCCGTTTTTCTCTAATTTTGGGTTTAATCCACGGTTCTCTTCCGTTTCACCTGGTGGTTCCAACAATCCCGAGGTAGATGTCGTTCATCGGGAACTGTGCACAGTCTGGGCCCAGGTTCAGAAGAACCTAGAGGCGTCCCAGAGCATACAAAAGACTCAGGCAGATAGAAGACGTTCTGCTAACCCCTTGTTTGTGGTTGGGGATCTGGTGTGGCTGTCTTCTAAAAATGTGCGCATTAAAGTCCCATCCAAAAAATTTGCTCCCCGGTATATAGGGCCGTACAAGGTCATTGAAGTCCTTAACCCTGTCTCCTTCCGACTGGAGTTACCCCCGTCTTTTCGAATACACAACGTGTTTCATGCCTCCCTCCTGAAACGCTGCTCCCCGTCCTTGGCTCCCTCGAGGAAACCTCCAGTCCCTGTTCTCACCCCTGAAGGGGTAGAATTCGATGTGGCCAAGATTGTAGACAGCAGGATGGTCCAAGGCTCCCTCCAGTACCTGGTCCATTGGAGAGGATACGGGCCTGAGGAGAGGACTTGGGTACCCGCCCGGGATGTTCACGCTGGGGTATTGCTCAGGAGGTTCCATCTTCGGTTCCCCAATAAGCCAGGTCCACTTAGAAAGGGTCCAGTGGCCCCTCATAAAAGGGGGGGTACTGTAAAGGATCTTCCAGACACAGCTTCTGTGTCGACGCCTGTGGTTACTCAGTCTGCACCTGCTTCCAAGTCTGCTAGAGTGACTCCTTCTTCTACCACTCAGGCTCGGAGGCTGAGGAGTGGGAGAGCCTATCACAGCCTGGCCAGACGGAGCTAGCTCCCGCCCTCTGTCTATTTATACCTTCATTTCCTGCTTCTCCTTTGCCTGTGATTCTGCTTGTTTCCTGGCTCTGCTGCTGCTTGTACTATTTGTCCTCTGCTTCATATTGACCCTGGATTTACTGACTACTCTCTTGCTCTGCGTTTGGTACCTCGTACACTCCTGGTTTGACTCGGCTCGTTCACTACTCTTGTAGCTCACGGTGTTGCCGTGGGCATCTGCCCCTTTTCGCTTAGCTTCTTTGTACCCTGGTCTGTCTGTCGTGCACATAGTGAGAGTAGGGACCGTCGCCCAGTTGTACGCTGTCGCCTAGGATGGGCCGTTGCAAGTAGGCAGGGACTGAGTGGTAGATTAGGGCTCACCTGTCTGTCTCCCTACCCCATCATTACAGAAATACAGGCAGATACTTATCCATCATGCAATACCATCAGGGAGGCATCTGATTGGCTCCAAGTTTATCCTGCAGCAGGACAACGACCCCAAACACACAGCCAATGTCATTAAGAACTATCTACAGAGTAAAGAAGAACAAGGAGCCCTGGAATTGTTGATATGGCTCCCACAGAGCCCTGATCTACATGAAGAGACAGAAGGATTTGAGGAAGCCTACTGTACATCCACAGACAATCTGTGGCTAGTTCTCCAAGATGTTTTGAACAACCACCCTGCCGAGTTCCTTCAAAAACTGTGTGCAAGTATTCCTAGAAGAATTGATGCTGTTTTGAAGGAAAAGGGTGGTCATACCAAATATTGATTTGATTTAGATTTCTCTTCTGTACATTCACTTTGCAATTTGTTAATTGATAGAAAAAACCTATTAACGCTTTTTTATTTTTGAAAGCATTCTTACTTTGCAGCACTTTTGCACAACTGCCTAAAACTTTTGCACAGTACTATACATTAGATTGTTGAGGGATCATTTTGTTCAGCTGGGAGATAAGTTGCACTGTAGAAATGCTATATGGACAAAAGTATTTGGACACCTACACATTACACCTATATGAGCTTTTATGGCATTCCATTCTAAATCCATAGGCATTAATATGGAGTTGCTTCCCCCTTTGCAGCGAAAACAGCTTTCACTCTTCTGGGAAGACTTTCTAAAAAAATTTTGGAGTGTGTCTGTGAACATTTTTGCCCATTCATCCAGAAGAGTATTTGTGAGGTCAGATACTGATGTTGGACGAGAGGGCCTGGCTCTCAATCTTGGTTCTAGTTCATCCCAAATGTGTTCGATGGGGTTGAGGTCAGGGATCTGTGCAGGTCAGTCAAGTTCTTTCACACCAAACTCACCCAACCATGCCTTTGTGGACCGTGCTGTGTGCACTGGAGCACAGTCATGCTGGAACAGAAAAGGGCCATTCTCAAACTGTCTCCACAAAGTTGGAAGCATACAATTGTCTAAAATGTCTTAGTATGCTGAAGTATTCAGATTTTCCTTTACTGGCTTAGGCCAACCCCTGGAAAACAACCCCATATCATTATCCCTTCTCCAGCAAACTTTACAGTTGGCTAAAGGCTGTCAAGCAGCTAACATTCTCCTGGCATTTGAAAAACCCATATTCGTCCATCAGGCTGACAGAGAAGCTTGATTCCTCCCTCCACAGAACTTTTTTCCACTACTTTACACCACTGCATGCTTTACACCACTTTACCCGACACTTGGCATTGTGCTTGGTGATGTTAAGAGTTGCATGCAGCTGTTAGTTCATGCAAACCCATGCCATGAAGCTCCTGGATTACAGTTTTTCTGTTGATGTTAATGCCAGAGGAGGTTTTGAACTGCAGTTATTGAGTCAGCAGTGCGTTGGGCGACTTTTATGCACTATTCGTCAGATCACTTGGCGACCCCGCTCTGTAACCTTATGTGTTCTGCCACTTTGTGGCTGAGTTGCTGTGGTTCCTAATGTAAAATATCTCCAAGGGAAGATATTTCACTAACTGACTTGTTGCAATGGTGGCATCCTATTATAGTTCCATTCATGAATTCTTTAGAATAACCCAATCTTTCACATATGTTTGTAAAGGCAGATTGCATGGCTAGGTGCTGGAATTTTTACACCTCGAATCTCCGGCGGGCACCGCATAAATAACTCCCCTAAAGAATACAATCAATATCCAACAACAAAAAATTGGGTATGTACATTGGCATAAAAAAGTGACTATCATAAATTGGAATTAACAAATTTTATTAATCAAATTAAGCCACAATACACAGTTAAAATCCTTTAAAACAACATCAACAGCTCTATACAGAAAACTTGGACGCTGCCACCATGATAAGTGTCCAACAATAGGTCATGTGAATTTTAAAAAAATAGGCCCCCACTGAACCTCCTATCCCCTCAACAAAGAGTACTAATATACCATCAGCCACATAGTCTATGAGCAAAAAACATACATGTATGAACAAAATGTTGCATCAATATGCCAAATGTGTAAAGTAATAATACCAATGCTGGGGATAGGGGAGAAGAAATGCCCTACGCATATCGCCACAATGTGGCTTCCTTGGTTTCCCAGTAGATTATATGGTACTTTAAATGGTGTCAATAGAAACTACAACTCCTCCCTCAAAAAATAAGCCCTGACACCGCTCTATTGACGGAAAAATTATGGCTCTTGGAAGGCGGGGAGTGAAAAAACGAAAATGAAAAAGCAAAACAGGATCAGTCCTGAAAGAGTTAATTAAGTTCTAATAAAAACTAAATTATGGCCACATATGGGGTATTGCCATACTCGGGAGAAATTTCTTTACAAATGTTGGGTGCTTTTCCTCTTTTAGCCCTTGTGAAAATTTAAAAATTCTACATTTTAGTGGACAAAAATGTTGATATTAATTTTCATGGCCTAATTCCACTGAATTCTACAAAAAACCTCTGGGGTCAAAATGCTAACTACATTTATGGACAATGACGTCAGGGGCTTCTCCTGAAGCCGAATCACCGGCCACCGCATAGGCAACGCTGGGGACGGGGATTCCACTTCAGGAGTCGCCCCTTATGTCACTGTCCATATAGTGACCGAGACATCAAGTGCTCCATCCAGGAGTGGAATCCCCGGCCACACAAGAATTCCGTTCCTTCAGGGAGCTACAGTGGTTCTAGATACCTCCCTGCTCTGCTATAGTGTTCTATAGTATCGGTGTCCTAAGGACACAGATACTATTGAATTTGGCATTTCTACCGCTGTAGCAGCCACAGCGGCTGCTGGCAGCGGCGCCGGCCATGGGGGGCCCCTTTCTGACGGGCGCAAAGGGTGCCCTCATTCCTGGTGTTGCCACTAGCAGTCGCTATGGCTGCTACAGCGGTATCGACGCCACTGAGAGAAGAAGCGCCCGGGCGGCAAGACAGCTGCTGAGTCTGGGGCCCATGAGCTTCTGAAACACGATGGCCAACCACCAAGTTTTATGGACAGTTTAGAAAATTGAGAATAACAAGTTTCTCGAACTTAAAACATTAATATAACTAGGTTAGCAATGTTAATTGTGAATTAGAAAGTGATAAAAGTTAAAAGTCATAATAATAGGGTTGTGGATCACAGGAGATATTGCTACATACTACATATACACACTGCACACACACTACATATACACACACACTGCAAACATACTACATATACACACACACTGCACACATACTACATATACACACACACTGCACACATACTACATATACACACACACCACACATACAAACACTGTACACATACTGCATATACACACACTACATATACACACCGCACACATACATACATATTTACATACACACATTGCACACATACTACATATACACACACTACATATACACATACATACACATTGCACACATACTACATATACACACACTACACATACTACACATACATACATACATACATACGCACAAACGTACGTACGTACGTACGTACGTACGTACGTACGTACGTACGTACATACGTACATACGTATGTACATACATACACATACTGCACGCATACTACATATACGCACACTGCAAACATACTACATATACACATACATAGTCACTGCACACATACATACATACACTGCACACATACTACATATACACACACACTGCACACATACTACATATACACACACTGCACACATACTACATACACACACTACATATAGACACACTGCACACATACTACATGTACACACACTACATATACACACTGCACACATACATACAAACATACATACATAAATTGCACACATACTACATATACACACACTACATATACACATACATAAACACTGAACACATACTACATATACACATACATACACACTGCACACATACTACATATACTACACATACTACATATACACACACACATACATACATACACTGCACACATACTACATATACGCACACTGCAAACATACTACATATACACATACATACACACTGCACACATACGTACGTACGTACGTACGTACGTACGTACGTACGTACGTACGTACGTACACACAAACTGCACACATACTAATTATACACACAATTACATACTACACATATATATACAAACATTGAGACACACAGTAATTGCACACTCTAGTCACCCCTTTGGCTTTATACATTGACACTTATCTCCTTCATGTAGTCAGCTCCTCTTTCTCAGCAAATTCTGTCTCCTCTCACTTCTTCAGCAGGGGGTGGTGCCCCAGTGATGGGGGAGGGGTGTACAGAGGGAGATTAGGAGCTGAAGGGCTATCAAGGACTGGAGTACTGGGCTGTACAGGGCTTAGCAGAAATGTTAGCAGCAGCAGCTACAGGTCAGCAGTGCAGACACAGTGGAGGAGCAGGGTGCTGCTGACCTGTACAGCTGCTGGGCAGTGAATTAGATGCAGATCAGGCCGCCGGGCAGGGTCTTCACACATCAGCAGTACAAGCTGAAGTAACGGCAGCCCAGCATGCTGCTCTGCGTATATTCTCCTGTACCACCTGTCAAGTCCCAGCCAAGCCGCTCTATGCTGCTGTACTCCCTTCTCCTCCTTCTCTCTGGTGGGCAGGAGGGCCCTGCTAGTAGTACACACTAGACATGGTGCGCAGAGGCTAGGAAGGCTCACAAGGTACTTCATGAGGTAATCACGCAGCCTGCATGTGACGCAGGCACATACTTTTTCTTCCTCTAACCAACGCAACTTGTACATGCGCAGCTTTTTGGACAAAAAAAAATAGAAACCACGAATACATTCTTTTTTTTTTTTCCAGACACAATGGACAAAAGTCCACTGATTTCACGAACTGTCCATGAATTACCGGACGGTTGGCTACCCTGTTCTGAAGCACAAGCAGGGGAAAGGAGCCAGCGCAGCGCCCCCTTCCACCTGCTGGAGTGATGCGCACAGGTTGCACACCTCTAAGGCCGGCCCCTTTAATATATATATATGTGTGTGTGTGTGTGTACTTTTTAATATTTTTTACATAATTTTGAAAATATTTCTAGTGCAATGCCGAGATGTCAAAGTAATTAATATCTACACAATGGGGCATATTTACTACTGTGTCTGGGTATAGTAAGTGTAGAACAATGTGCTAAATTATAGTTCAAATTGGCGCAGTTTGGTGCAATTTTGATATTTGTACCTTACTTGACACTTTTTATAAGTGTTCCATAAATGGTGCCTGGCTTAACGGAAAGGACATGACTTACTAGAAAGGAGCATGACTTAAATGCGCCAATGTGCACCAAAGATTCGCCAAAAAACTGCCACAAAATTCTGGTGTAAAGTATGCAAAACCAAAAGTGGTATAAGGAAGAGAAAAGTGCAAGATGCGCCAAAATTATCATGCAGCATGCACCACTGTGACTAATTTGGCGCTTTTTGTGTATTCCTGATCTAAGTTTACGCTGTATAACTATTACACTGCCTTAGAAAAAGTGGGTCTATGTGTAAAGGGAATTGGTGGTCACATACTAACAAATAGATTTTTTATATTATTTATGAATGTCATATATTGATTTATTTTAATTGTAATTTGGTTCGATGTAGGATAGTTACAATTATGTATATATTCAGCATATACTAATTAAGGGCTAAGCAGTACACTTACATTTGCTTTTTTTTTTTCTTCTTAATTTTATCATCGTAGACTAAAACCATTCAAAGTGGTACTCAAAAGAAAGTAAAAAGAACACTTCCAAACCCTCCACCAGAAGAAGCTGGCAATGGCTTGCAGTCTACATACAGCACAGTTGGATCTGTTTCTCGTAGAAGAATTTGTAGGACTACAACAATGGCTCGAGCTAAAATTCTTCAGGATATTGATAGAGAATTGGATCTTGTTGAAAGGGAATCTTCCAAACTGCGTAAGAAACAAGCTGAATTAGATGAGGAGGAGAAAGAAATTGATGCAAAACTGAGATATCTAGAAATGGGAATCAACAGGAGAAAAGAAGCTTTATTGAAAGAGAGAGAAAAGAGAGAAAGGGCCTATCTACAAGGTGTTGCTGAAGAACGTGATTATATGTCAGACAGTGAAGTTAGTAATACAAGGCCAACTAGAATTGAAAGCCATCTTGGCTTAGACAGGCCACAAACTGCCCCACAATCAGAGTACAATCCTTACTTGCCTCCACAGACTCAGACAGAAACTCCATTTGCACCTCAGACAAGCCCTTACACACAGTACCAATATCAGACCCCTACTTTGCTTACTCAAGCTCCAACACAATATTCTCAACAGTCCTATTACCAGCCACCACTATACCATCAGCAAGTTTCATCGTACCAAACTCAACCAACTTTTCAAGCTGTTCCAACTATGTCCTTTACTCCTCAACCACAGTCAGCACCAACTCAGCAATCTTCTTATCAACACCCTTCACAGTTATTATTATTGCAACAAAAAGCAAGGCAAGGTGCATTAGATTTAGATTCTAAAATAACATCACATTATGATGTTATTCGAAACCAACCTCTTATAATTGCACCTGCTTCTACAGATAGCAGCTACTCTGTTTCTCATCTTGGCAGTAAATACAGTACTTTGGACTTACGATTAGGTTTAGATGAAAAAAGTAGCATGGCAAGTAGTCCAATGTCTAGTGTATCTGCAGATTCTTTTTATGCAGATCTAGAACATCATGCTTCCAGAAATTATGTTTTAATTGATGACATTGGGGAACTTACTAAAAGCTCAGGTTCCATGAACTCTGCATTTGCACTACATGAAAAAGAGCTTTGCAAAACTGACCGTCTACTTCGAACTGTGGACTGTCGAAGAACTCCTGAAGTAACAGACTTTTTATCACCTATTTCAACTTCTAGCAGATTACATACATATGGGAAAGGAGATGAAGACTCAATGGAAGATCCTTATGAGCTAAAGCTTCTCAAACACCAAATAAAACAAGAATTTCGTAGAGGTACAGAGACTTTAGATCCTCTAGCTGGCTTTTCACCTTATTATCATTCAGACAGTTTATATAGACACTTTCCTAAAAGTGAAAAATATAGCATCAGCAGACTAACACTAGAAAAACAGGCTGCTAAACAGTTACCGCCTGCTATACTGTATCAAAAACAACCTAAGAATAAAAAGTCATTAATAGACCCAAAGATTTCAACGTTTTCTCCAATTCAGGAAAGTAGAGATCTAGAACCTGACTATTCCAGCTATCTTTCATCAAGTACATCATCAATTCCAAGTATGTCTTCAAAGGTAAGACTACTGCAAGATGATATCACATATGGCCTGAGAAAAAATATTACAGATCAGCAAAAATTTTTGGGTCCTGCAGTGGTTCAAAGCCTTGGGTCAACTCCTAATCCAAATATAAGAACTGCAATGCAGGATGAAGTTGATAAACCCTACGTAAGTGGTAGTCGATCAAGGCCTTCATCCAGACCTTCATCTGTTTATGGTCTAGATTTGTCAATTAAAAGAGACTTATCTAGTTCATCTCTAAGACAGAAAGCTAATGAGACAGAAGCTTTAGAGGGGACATTCAGCCATGCAGCACCTTCTGGAAGAACAAAGCCATCTAGTCTTCCTATTAGTCAAAGCAGAGGAAGGATTCCAATAGTAGCACAGAACTCTGAAGAGGAAAGTCCTTTAAGTCCTGTTGGCCAACCAATGGGAATGGCAAGAGCTTCAGCTGGACCTTTGCCACCAATATCTGCAGATACCAGGGATCAGTTTGGGTCTAGTCACTCTTTACCTGAGGTACAACAACATATGAGGGAAGAAACCAGAACCCGTGGCTATGATCGAGACATTGCATTCATCATGGATGACTTTCAGCATGCCATGTCTGATAGTGAAGGTAATGAGGGAATCAGACTTCTTTACCACTATCACAATACAAACCTTCATTTCTATGCATGTTATTAATATATCTTGTAACTTTTAAACATTTTTTTCTGTTGTGGATTCTATGTGCTCTTTTACTATGTAATTCCTTTCTACTTTAATTTATTTGAACTTACTTTTTTTGTTTTGTGTTCATGTTTCTTTTGTTCTCATTGTTCCATATTATTTATACATGTACATATACCATATTCTCATTGAATTTGAAAGTTTAAACTGATGTTTCACAATAATTTTGTGTACCAAAACAAGGCTAACTCGTTCTCTTACCTTATATACTTATCTTCATTTTAAAATATTGAAAAAAATGATTATCATTTTTTTATTTGTTTTAGTTAGTAAAAGTAGGATTTGTTAGGATATTCAACCAACTAATTTTTGTAGAACTGAATAGAGGTTGAACTAAAGATGAAGCTGTTAAATTATTACTATATAACTTTGAATTTAATGCAGCTACTAATCTAAATCCTGCAAATTTGTATTAGAATTCACATGGTCATTATTAATTTTGAATATACATATTATGTAATAATTGTGAGACCACTAACAATGATATCTTTAACTCCTTGCTGCTGTCAGCACCTGCAACAGTCTGCTTTGCATCATGCTTTAGCAAGCCCTTAGCAGCAGCAAGGAGACATAACAACAAAGTTATAAGTGGGTGCTTTGGCATCTGAAATATTTGTTTCATTTTTTTTATTTAAAAGGTAGAATATTCTTTGTTACCGTTTGTAAAATATGTGCATTTATTTTTGTGCTTTTGTTTTTTATGTTTAATAAATGTTTGTGTGCCATTTAATAAATATGTGCATGCACTTTAATTGCTTATGATTATTGTAAAGAAATAGACCGCATGACATAATGCTGCATGGAAATGTAAAGATAATGGTTTCAAATTGCAACCAACAGTATTTTGGTTTATACACTAATATTTTATTTTTTCAGAAAGTCAAATTAAAAGAACATATTGGGAGCATTTATAATTTAAATACTGCCATAAATTACCTATGAATTAATATAGTAGAAAAATATTATCATGGTCAAACTGTACAAAATTACAGTTGAGTGATAGTGTGAATTGAGTGACTGGGTATTTAAAAAGAAAACATAAGAACAGTTTAACAGATTATGAAGTTGGTTAATAATAATAAAAAACAACTAGACCTAAAATACAGAAATCTATATTTGCATTTTTCAATGTCAGGATTTCTGGAATTTTTCATAGTTCACAATAAAGTACTGATCTACTCAATTCTCAAGGTATGTTCACACGCAGTGAGCAAAAACGTCTCAAAATACGGAGCTGTTTTCAAGGGAAAACAGCTCCTGATTTTAAGACGTTTTTTAAGCCACCCGCGATTTTCGCTGCGTTTTTCGCTGCGTTTTTTTATGCCCGTTTTTGGAGCTGTTTTCCATAGAGTCAATGAAAAGCGCCTCGAAAAACGTCCCAAGAAGTGTCCTGCACTTCTTTTGATGAACCGTCATTTTACGCGCCGTATTTTGACAGGGACGCGTAAAATAAAGGCTCGTGGAAACAGAACATCGTAATTCCCATTGAAAGCAATGGGCAGAAGTTTGTAGGCGTATTAGGGGCGTTTTTTCAGGCATAATTCAAGGCGTAAAATGCCCGAATTATATCTGAAAACACTGCGTGTGAACATATCCTAAGACCCACCAAAACATGTACTGTAAAAATCTTTAACATTCCAGATCATACAATATTCAATCATTCATTTAAAGGGTTTTCCCACTTTAGTTATTTCTAGCAAATCCACAAAATGTGCCACAACACTCTAATAGATGCATCTCCCACCTTTTGGGCCCCCACCTGTCAGTAGAATGGAGGTTCACTCACCCCCACTTGGCAAGTTAAGATGGCCAACGTTTGCTGCATACAGATTGTGGCCAGATGGAGAGGTGGCTCTCTCCGTTGAAGTCTATGGGAGCATCGAAAGAGCAGAGCAAGTGCAACTCTCTTTAGATATCCTGTACATTGTTACCTATACAATAGTTATTAATAACATATTTACATAAAAATAAATAATAAAATATAACTTTTTAATGTTTAAGCTTTAGTGGCCCTTATAAATACTGATAAGCCATCAAGTGACTGTGAGTGCCACATCTGTTGCGGCATTTTTGCTATGGGTAATTCAGATAATCATCTTTCAATATTATGTAATTGTTGAAGACCGGTTTTGGGAATATCAAAAACTAAATTTTTTATGACTTATTTTGAACCATAATTTACTCCCACAACACTTTACTTCACAACTAACGGTCATATTTCCTAAAAGGCCACTGTTCTATATTAGAAAAAAAGATTCAGAACATTGTTATATCTTTAAACTACTTAAGACTATTAAATTTTGCAAAATGTATTACAATAAATACATTTCTAAGAAAATTTGGATGGATTACTTGCATGTTGTCCCAAGGGGAAAATGACGAAAGGGCTCAAATTATAAAATAGAATTTTGGGGTTTGTTTTTCATATATAACCCTTATTATAGCTAGACCTTTGACATATGTATACAATTTATGTTTGTAGATACACGGTTAGGCCTTGTTCGAATGGGCATATTGTACGCGTATTTTTACAGAATCTACAGAATTGAACATACAGCACCAGAGGCATATTTAGTGCTATAAGTTTGGTTCAGTAGATCTGTAGGGGTCAAATGTTACATCCCAGAATACAGACAGGTAAATAAGAATACAGGATGCCCGTCCGAATGAGGCATTATAGACACTTCTCATTGCAGAAAGACAATTTTTTCAGGCAGCAACATGCAATGAGTAGTGGGCTTGACTATATATATATATATATATATATATATATATATATATATATATATAAAATTGTATATATATATATATATATATAATTGTGTATATATATATATATATATACATATATATATATATATGTATATATATAGTATATACTGTGTGTATATATATATATATATATATATATATATATATATATATACATTTTTAAAGACTACATATATACAGTATATCATCTGTTGCCATGATAGAAGTTTTACTGGCAACATAGACCTTTTTGTTGTATTTAAAAATGTAAAAAAAAAAAGAAGTCCATTGAGGATTTATTTTTTCAGTAACTCTATGTGTACTTCCCTTATAATGCTCTTGTTTCATTTAGAGGTCTAGATTACCTGTTATAAGGTCTCTGAAATCTTACTTAACTGCTGTAACAATGCGGCTAAAAATGTGATGTGAGCAATGTGTCCATTGGTAAATGAATGTTTTCTCTGTTTGTTTTGGGTAACCTCCAGACAATTCCTTTAATGATGGTAGGAGTCTTCTGTTGCCAGTCTCGTAGAGTTTGTAGTTTGTACTGTATGTTTTTGTATTGCATGTTGGTTTTGTTCTTTAATAAGAACTTACTGGAATGTATTGATTATAGAAATTATTTCTCTCTCTCTATATATATATATATATATATAGATACAAAAAGACAGATGCTTCTAATAATCGCAATGAGATAGTTACTTAAGTCAGAATTTTAAAGATGTCTTCAATCCGTATTAAACTACATGGTTTACCATAAAAAAAATATAGAATTAAACTGTTACAAATGTATCTTAATAATTATAGTTTAAAAATATAAAAAACTTTATTGACATATTTTATTAATTTCCAAATTCACAGGGAATGCTTATTCATAGAATAATGTATAAATATATTATAGTGTCTATTTTAATATATGGTTTGCTAAAGTAGCTTAAAAAAATTCCATATCTTATAGAGGACAAAACTAAAGTGTATGACAATGCAAGTGAAATGAATGATGCAACAAAAGTCCCATAATGTACATCACTAGATTGTCTTTCACCTCATTTGTTCATAGTGGTTTGCACTTCAAAGTGATATTCACCAAAAGATTTGAATTTTCAATGTATAGTTCTGCGGAAAACATGCAATACTGGTCCATTTATGGTAAGGCATTATAATCATTGAGAAATTCTTTACAACACTTGTTTAAAAGGGGTATTCCCACCTTAGACATTGATGGCATATTCACGTGATGCGGGTTATTTCCAGGTCTGACACCTGCACTCGAGAACGAGGGTAACCCACCACATCCAGGCGGGGAATAAAATTGATTCCTATGGTAGTTATGGAAAAAGCCAGGCATGCAGGCTCAGCTGTTTTCATAACTCTTATAGGAATCAATGAGGAGAGCCGCACACATGCGCCAGCCACCTATACTTTCATTCCCCGTTTGGATGCAGCGACCTGGAGTAGACTCACAATAGGTGAGTGTGCCAGAGCTGGGACCCACATCTATCAGACATTTATGGCATAACCCATGGATATGCCATAAATGTTGAAGGTAGGAATAACCCTTTGGTACTGGCATTTCATTTTAGATATGATTTGTGACATTCAAATAACTAAAGTACTGTAGTTACTAAGATAAAGTGGAGGAGTTTAGGGATAGTATTTTCTTTTGGTTTTACCAACGCTTTTTGTATGAAGCTTTGAAACACAAAAAAGGAAATCCATTTTATAAGTTCTTAAATTTATATAAAAAGAATAAACCACAATATTGAGCATATTCTGTTATTTTATTGCATGGCAAAGTTACAAAATATCATTTTTAAAAGGGTGCTTTTTAGTATTACTATATAAAAATGAAAATACATAAATAACAATTGCAGTAAATTGCAAAAAAAGCTCAATGTGTCAAAATTTTCAATTGAGTTACAACAAATTGTGTCACACTAGTCAATGCTTTTAAACATTTTGGGCCTCATTTATATTTTTATAATGGAAAATTATTAAATACTAAATTCTATTTCTTACATTTATCATATATTTTTTTTAGCTAAGAAATGTGTTTGCCATGGGTTTCAGTTGCCAGACCCACTGATCACTGGCAGGTCTGCACTTAGAAGTGTAACAATTTTCGTGCTACATATTACCATATTAATGTTTTGCTGTTTTTAGATAAATGAGTTTAGTAAGAACATTACCATTATTGGTTCCTTGTAAAAATCACAAATGCAGGTAAAGAGCATTGTAGCTTATATCTCTTGGGCAAAAGCTATACTAGCAAACCAGCTAACACTATAAATTCACATGTTATCTAATAAGATAAATATAATCTTGTATAAAATCTACAATAAACAGCATACACTATACTAATGAAGCATTTATTCGTGTTAGTTACAAAGTGATTGATTACATCATACATCATGATATAGTATGCCATCATGCCTCCATATTGTACACTTATAGTATGGCTTTTTTTCTTCTCTGTGAGAAGATCTATGCAAAAAATCAAGAAAGATGATAAAGGATATTTTTATATAACTGTTGATTTCTATCTAGATGCAAAACTGAGAATTCAGTTAGGGGTCAAAGTTGTTGTAATGTGTTAAAGAGGAGTGTACATTAAGAAAAGAGGAGTAGCAAACCAAAAGTGAGAAACAGAGCAACACATAATGATGAACATGGAATTTGAAAACATCAAATGCATAATTAAATTGACAAAAATATTGTACTCACTTACAACATATAATTTTCTTTCTAGATAGTTGCCTGTTATTACGGAATCCTATATCTATAGTACATTTACATCTTAAGAGCCCTCTCAGAACTATGTATTATGAAAGGCTCTTTTTGCCTTTTTTGTACCACCTCTTATAGGTTATTTATGGACTGTTAATGGGGAGCGTGCTTGGGACAGTAATGTACTTATTAGTGCAACCAATACAACAACATAATGGGGCTACCTCTAAGATATTTGCCTCTGTCAGTGGTCACTTTTAATACTACTGTTGAAGACAACTGTTACTTCTAGGAAGAATTATGAGAGTAAATCAATCGCCAAATTAGAAATTATTTAGATTCTTGAAATGGCTTTGAGCAATGAATTACTACTCCTCTAATTTTCAATAATTAGCATTAATTATATTTGAAAAGTTTTGATTATTTTCTTGTGACATGCATAATACATGGCAAGTAATCAAATATAGATAATATACAATTTTCTATGGACTAATATAACTAAACCCCTCTTTCATTTATACTACCTGATGAGCAAAGATTAATTTTATGTTGGGGAATATGAACAAAAATGGTATTATGATTTTTTTTATTGAAGCTGACATGTCAGATGACAATGTTTTTGGAAAAGTCACACCCTTGTCATGTTTAGTTCATTTTTAAACTTCACAAATTACTGTATATATGAGGCCACCTCTCACTGCACCCAATAAAAATGATTAGGAAATGTTCAGTTCCATTACACTAATAGCATGGCAATTAGTTGGTTAAAATGCTGTGAACTAACTTCTTTTTTTGCTTTGCAATTGTACAGTTAGCTGCTGATCTGCTTGCCTGTATGTGTTCTTCTAATCTTGGCCTGAGCTGCATGGTTGGTCTTTTGCATGACTGCCTCACCTTAATCTTTTTTCTTCTCCCTTTCCCCATAATGCTTAAATTCAAAATATTAATATTCCATTGATTTCCAAAGCCTATCATCTTCGTCGTGAAGAAACAGATTGGTTTGACAAGCCTAGAGAATCCCGACTGGAAAATGGGCATGGGATTGACAGAAAGCTACCCGACAAATTATCACACACCAGACCAGCCCATCCACAGGAACAAGTAAGCTGTTGGAATATCTGATAACTGCTGGTCTACGCTATCCACACTAAATATATAACACCCTTTTCCTATCAAAACAAATATTACACAATTCCAAATTTATCAAAGATATATGCAATAGAGTAAACAGAAAAAAAGGGAAGGATGCCAGCCACAATTTTCTTTTCCTTTTTTTATATAAAATTAGAAATATGTTTTTTCAACTTACTTTCTGTGAGTAGCAACTAAATTACCACCCAGAAATAATCCAAAGCGGAGGAAAAACTTATTTTACAGCTGCTGCAATCCTGCTAGAGTCCTTCATTATCAGGATCCGTATGAAACATTGCAAAGATATGATAAACTTTGGAGAGCGGCTGGACTGAAATTCAATGCCATAAAATCAAATTCATATCATATAAATTAATTAGTACTCACATATGTGAGATGAGCAAGGCACCAAGCTCCTCTCCGATCCACGAGCGCCTTAAGTAACAGTCCCCTGGTCTCTCCAATAATGCAGCTGGCAGAATCGTCAACCATGTTAAAAAGTGGTTCTAATAACATTTAAATGTAAAAACAAATAAACATTTTAAGCGTAGGGCATCCCCCTTCATCAGGAGCTTCACTGTCATACATGGACATGTTTTAAATACCCGTGTTACCCTTATTCCCACCTCCCTAACCGGAAGTTATGTAAACCTGCAAACACTCTATATTTTCGTTATAGTTCAGCCTCTGACGTTTACTTCCTCCTACAGGAGGTGACACGTAACCTGAAACAACTCTATGTGCACTCCACCGTTGCCTCTCACACCGGAAGTGACGAATAATCTGAAAGCACCCCATCTACAACCACACATATTCTTCCCCATTCACATCATCTACAGTGAAGTGAAGTGGAGTGAATGAAGATGGTATGGTAGATGATGTGAATGGGGAGGAATACGTGTGGTTGAAGATAATGTTCTTTCAGATTTTGCGTCACTTCCAGTGTGAGAATGGAGACAGTGGAGTGTACATAGAGTTGTTCCAGGTTATGTGTCACTTCTTGTAGGAGAAAGTAGACGTCAGAGGCCGAACTATAACGAAAATATAGAATGGTTGCAGGTTTACATCCCTTTCGGTTAGGGCAGGTGGGAATAAGGGTAGCGCTGGTATTTAAAACGTGTAAGTGTGTGATAGTGAATGATTCCTGAAGAAGGGGGATGCCCCGATACGCATGGAATGTTTGGCCATTTTATATTTTGTTTTTACATTTAAATGTTATTAAAACCACTTTTTAACTTGGTTGATGATTCTGCCGGCTGCATTATTGGGTGAGAGACTAGGCGACTGATACTTAAGGTGATTGTGGATCAGAGGGGAGCTTGGTGTCTGGCTCTCCTCACATATGTGAGTACTACTCCATTTATATGATAATTTGATTTTACTGCATTGAACTTCAGTACAGCCGCTCTCCAAAGTTTTTTTTCTATATCTTTGCAAAATTAATCCAAGAAAGAGGTAAAAACAATTACATTTTTTAACAAGGAGCTATCACCAAACTTCCTTCTATAAGATATCTATAAAGGGCTAAACAATGAGCCAGTCAGGTTTTGCTTTTTGGGCATTTAGCTGAACCCTGTAGCATAGAAGTACTATCCCAGCTTATGGATAGCTCAATAGAAAGAAGATTCTTTAAATACTGTTCACAGCTGAAAAAAGATGTTTTAGGTTATTAACCATCTCCAAACTGCACAGTATCTCCTACGATAGTGACAAATAGGAGCGTTAGAGTGCAAGTGCAAATTCTTAAAGGAACAAACAACTTAGAAATTAATGATAATATTAAACAGATGAAAAACTTGCCCAGATTGTTTTGTCTACAGGATTTTCTGAATTATTATGAACCAACTGGCTGCAGTGGGGGAACACTCCTGCATCCAGTTGTTGCATAGCCAGATACAGTAACGTGTGAAGTAGGTGTGGAAAGGCTGATCTCCTGAACACATTAAAAAAAAATATTTATATGTTTCTCACAGTTTTTACTGCTATATTTAGTTATGTATTTTCTATATTTACTGTTCCTTTAAGTGGTCCAGTCAATCCCCTGACCTAAATTGAATTGAACATATTTATAATGAACTAGGCTGTTGCTTTTAACATTGCAAAAACAAGAGCTTAGGGCAATTTGCTTGTTGATCTACAAGGTAAATGGAACATTATTCCTTATCCTGCAATGAACAGTCTGATCTCATTCATGCCTACTTGTTGGTATACTTTGATACAGACAACTGGATGCCGATCGTATATGATTTTGGTATTTTAATGTTATTTTAAGGTTATTTTTTCTTTCATAAATCAGCAAATAGATATGTAAACTAAAATGTTTATTGTAGTGATTGTATTGTGGGTGTTATAATATAAGTAATCATTATATAAAGTGCTTTTATATTCTAAGCTCATATTAGATTGTCCGGCTATTAATTGCCCATAGACTATTTATACGATATGGCATTTTTTGATCTTTCAGAAAGCTTTTGTTTACCAGTTTTTATACTATTTTATCTTAAAGCCAAGTGTTTTAGTAAATCTATGAACGTATAAAAGGTTTTTTTTTATTAGATATATCCTGAACACAACCAAATCTTTAAGTTATTCTGACTTTTCAGCCTTCTTTCGTACTCGAATGTGCTATTTCTTATATTTGCATTTTATACACCAGATGAATGGAAAGCCTATCCACTATCCATTTCCTCATACAAGAATTAAACTTCAGAGGGATCCAAAGGACCATACAGTTTCAGGTAGATTGTTCATAAAACAATTCATAAAAGTGAATCACTTAAACTATATTTAACTTGCAGTCACTTGACTGCAAGGTTGTATCAAATGTGACTTCATCTAATGTAATTATTACTACTGCCTAGTGCTATATATTACATACAATATATATTTTGTAACAAGAATGTTTCTATTAGCTGACAGCATACTGGGGGTGGGGTGTTATTCAACAAAATGTATCAGAATTCTGTCACAAATTGTAACAAAAAGGTGTAGAGCATAGCATGTGCCAAATTTATTATGTGTTTTAGACACTTTTTATACCGTCCTCAACAATTGTGAAGAGTATACTGTATATGAAATGAACATGACTTCGAGAAATTGTAAAATGTGACAAATTTATTAAAGACCTGGGACATTTGTGGCTCAAAATGTGGGTGTAAATGTATGCCACCCATGCGGTGACTTAATGAAAAAAACGTGTCTAGCATGCTTAGTGAGTTGGAGTAAATTTGTCAGGTCCCTTGCGTCATATTGATAAATTTGATGCCATTTTTTTAATCATTTTTGCTATCTCATACTATTGATAAATCCCCCCCAAAATAGACAGTGGTGCCACAATAAGACTTTGTTCTGAGATAACCATTGTAAGTTGAAAATATTGTAACTTGAGACCATAAATCTATGGAAAACTAGTAATTTATTCCAAAGCCCCCAAAATGTCAACCAAAAATAAGAATAAAAGAACATTTAACAGATAACTAACACAGATAAAGCAAGTCCTTACATATTAAAGTCAGAAAAAGCTGCTGGAAGCTGTAAATCGCTTGCTATGATGAGGACAAGAGCATCTTCAAGATTCTTTACAATACACAGTGTACGAGAAATATAGAATGGGGCTTCCCTCACCTGATGTCCATTGAGCAGCTCATGCTGGCACAGGTAAAGAGCAGTACAGAACATGTAGTACCGTCCTGCACTGTAGAGAGGCGCTCCTAGACAACCAATCAGTGCATGCACTTTAGTAATGCAGGTATTTTACCAATGAAATTACCATGCTGATTGGTTGGATTCTCCAGTCAATTTTACGCGCTGCAGATCAGGACTGTATGTGGTATTGTATGTTGAATGTGGTTTCAAGTTACAATGACCGAGGAAACACCATTGTATGTTGTAAATATTGTAACCTGAGGCCATTGTAACTTGAGGAATTACTGCATTAGAAAGTTGCACATCCCCCACGGCTCCCTCGATGACGGTTCCATGGTTTATCGCTGATCTTTGTTTAACCGACTCCAACAATAATGTATTGTCTTAGCATGTGACCACTGCTGCCAATCACTGGCAACAGCAGTGAATTGTCAACTTCACTGACGTCACCACTGCGGCAAGTGATTGACTGCCACGGTCACATGTCAATATAACATGTCATCGCTGGAGCTGGGTAAACTGCAGTAGCAATGGTGGTTTGGAAAGATGAGAACCTCTTTTTGTTAATTTACACAATACTCTTCTGCTTTGAAGAAAAATGGGGCTGGACAACCCTTTTAACTTGTTATTTCTCTGTAATTGTGTATAAATCTATGCGTATATTTTACGCTATAGCAAGGTCTCACTTTGTGTAGTGTATCAAGTTATTTTATTATTTAAGATTTGAATTATACCAATTTATAAAATGCAGGGTTATCTAAGGAAAGTAATGCGATGTGTGAAGGCAAAATGAACAATATTGTTTTGACCTTTAATGAACATGTACAAATAATTTCTTTGACATTTTCAAGCAGTACTAAATAGGAAGAAACACCTGGTGATTGTGAGAATATGAATATTTAAAATATGTTTTGATGTTCTGTTCCTCACCTAGATATAATCCATAGTGAAGATATTTAGCACCTGTTACACTGTGACAGCATCATAAATAATTTCTGTGTCCAATTAGTATTAAAGCCATATCACTATAAGAAAATACTGTATAATAGTTCATATGACAATTGTGGCATATGACAATTACTGAATCTCTATCTGTTTGTCACAGCCAGCTTTAAATATTTTATATTTTTTAACGGTCTGTAGCAAGAATAATTTTTTTTTAAGTCTCTGCTAGACTGTACTACTGAATACTTCTATAGGAGGTTTAAATACATTCCTTTGCAGGTAAACTCTACACAATAATTCCCCCTATTGTTTATCATGGAGTTACTATTTAAAGAATTATCATGTGTTTATGAGCTACTGCCAGATTCCACAATTCTTATTTAATAGCCCAAGCTGCATTAATTATATAAATTAATTATATAAAATTACAGATTATATTGGATAATATGTATTAGACTCCAGCCTGATTCTCCTGCCCTTACACAGGTAGGGCACTTGAAAACAACTCCATACCTCCCAACTTTCAAGTATCACAGAGAGGAACAACAGATGCGGCGCGCGTAGCGTGGAGCGGCAATTTTTTTTCTTTTAAGCCATGCCTCTAACCCCACCCAATCCCTGCCCATACACACCCTGTTCAGCCCACACAGTATCATGCTCCCATAGTGACTCCCAACAGTATAATGCCCCATAGGACCCCCCACAGTATAATGCCCCCTATATCTGCCCTCACACAGTATAATACCCCATAGTGCCTCCCACACAGTATAATGCCCACTAGCAGCACCCACGCAGTATATTGCCACCATAGCTGCCCCATACAGAATAATGCCCCCATACATGCCCCCTACAGTATAAAGCCAGAACAGATGCCCCCATACAGTATAATGCCCACAAAAATTCCCCAATACAGTATATTGCCCCATAGCTGCCCCCATACAGCATAATGCCTCCATAGCTGCCGCCATACAGTTTAATGCAGAACATGATGGTGTAATACCATCAGTGGGCAGAGAAACACATGGATAGTTTAGAAACTCGAGATCCATTTCAAACGTTACTTACCTTAAAGAGGTTCTGTCACCAGATTATAAGTGCCCTATCTCCTACATAATCTGATCGTCGCTGTAATGTAGATAACAACAGTGGTTTTTATTTTGAAAAACGATCATTTTTGAGGAAGTAATGAGCAATTTTAGATTTATGCTAATTAGTTTCTTAAAGACCAACTGGGCGTGTTTTTAGTTTTGACCAAGTGGGTGTTGTAAAGAAGTGTATGACGCTGACCAATCAGTGACCAATCAGTGTCATACACTTCTCATTGTTCCAGCCCAGCTTCTTTCACTGCACAATCACACTGTAACAATGGGCTGGAACAATGAGAAGTGTATGAGGCTGATTGGTCACTGATTGGTCAGCGTCAGACACTTCTCTGTACAACGCCCAGTTGGTAAAAAGTAAAAACACGCCCAGTTGGTCTTTAAGAAACGAATTAGCATAAATCTAAAATTGCTCATAACTTGCTAAAAAATGATCGTTTTTCGGAATAAAAACCACTGTTGTTATCTACATTACAGCGCCGATCAGATTATGTAGGAGATAGGGCACTTATAATCTGGTGACAGAGCCTCTTTAAACTTAAGTAGATATGTAATAAAAGTCTGTTAGAAAATTCCTTTAAATTGGACCTGTCCGCTTTCCTGACAAGTCTATTTTTAGTAATTGTTGTATTCCCCATGATATAACAATTCTGGAACAAATTTTATTAGAACTCTGCATTGTGCCGTCCCTCTGTTGTGATTCCTCACAGAAATTTATGAATAGAATGGCAATTGCGTGTTACCATTCTCTTAGTCAAAGGGGTGTCCCTACACAGTCTCACTCTATCAGCAGTGATTGGACATTTACAGTCTGTGTAAGGAAACAACCCCAACTGGTAACATGCAGTTGTCAATTTATTCATAAATTTCTAGGAGGAATAACAAAGGAACAGCACATCTCAAAGTTCTAAGGAAAAGATGCTCCAGAATTATTATTTATTGGAGAAAACAATTATTTACTAAAACAGACATGTCCGAAAAGGTGACAGGTCATCTTTAAGTAATAAGGAAGTAGGGTTTAAAATGGGTGCCTTGCCTTCTGGTGGAGAAGTAGCCAAGCATTTGCTCTCCCCGTTGAATACAATTGGAGATACAGTATGGGAGCATCATTGTGAGTTAGCTGATATGTGAGTTTGCCATAATAGCTTGGTGGGAAAAAAAACCTCTTTAATATGTTTAATATATTTTATGAGTGTCACCTATGATGAAGTAGACTGAAATCCTCAGTTTGTTTGTTTATTAAATAGGAAATGGATTTGGAATACGGGTTGTTGGTGGAAAAGAGATTCCTGGATGTCAGGAAGAGATCGGAGCCTACATTGCCAAAATATTACCTGGTGGAAGTGCTGAGCAGACAGGCAGACTCACAGAAGGTACTAAGGAAATTAGAACTAATATACATATATTGTAAACTGTCCATATATGTTTAAATATATACTTTATTGTTAATATTTTTTTCTATAGCTTCACATTCAAAGGAAACTAAATTTTGCCGTAATGTCTACACCCAGTTTGTTGAACTGAATAATTTTCAAACAAGACTGTAGCATTTTATTATCTATTGCATATACATTCATTGCACATATAGCTTACTCTTCTTTTTGGGGTGAATTTACTTTTTATTTTACTGCCTTGCATAATTTTATGATACATTTGGTGAAAAAATCTACATACAAGCTACTGTTTAAAAGTGTTTTATCCCACAGCAACTAAAAGTTGCTGATATTTCTCATATATATATATATATATATATATATATATATATATATATATATATATATATATATACAGTGAAGGAAATAAGCATTTGATCCCTTGCTAATTTTGTAAGTTTGCCCACTGTCAAAGACATGAACAGTCTAGAATTTTTAGGCTAGGTTAATTTTACCAGTGAGAGATAGATTATATTTAAAAAAACAGAAAATCACATAGTCAAAATTATATATATTTATTTGCATTGTGCACAGAGAAATAAGTATTTGATCCCTTTGGCAAACAAGACTTAATGCTTGGTGGCAAAACCCTTTTTGGCAAGCACAGCAGTCAGACGTTTTTTTGTAGTTGATGATGAGGTTTGCACACGTTAGATGGAATTTTGGCCCACTCCTCTTTGCAGATCATCTGTAAATCATTAAGATTTCGAGGCTGTCGCTTGGCAACTCGGATCTTCAGCTCCCTCCATAAGTTTTCGATGGGATTAAGGTCTGGAGACTGGCTAGGCCACTCCATGACCTTAATGTGCTTCTTTTTGAGCCACTCCTTTGTTGCCTTGGCTGTATGTTTCGGGTCATTGTCGTGCTGGAAGACCCCGCCACAAGCCATTTTTAATGTCCTGGTGGAGGGAAGGAGGTTGTCACTCAGGATTTGACGGTACATGGCTTCATCCATTCTCCCATTGATGCGGTGAAGTAGTCCTGTGCCCTTAGCAGAGAAACACCCCCAAAACATAATGTTTCCACCTCCATGCTTGACAGTGGGGATGGTGTTCTTTGGGTCATAGGCAGAATTTCTCTTCCTCCAAACACGGCGAGTTGAGTTAATGCCAAAGAGCTCAATTTTAGTCTCATCTGACCACAGCACCTTCTCCCAATCACTCTCAGAATCATCCAGATGTTCATTTGCAAACTTCAGACGGGCCTGTACATGTGCCTTCTTGAGCAGGGGGACCTTGCGGGCACTGCAGGATTTTAATCCATTACGGCGTAATGTGTTACCAATGGTTTTCTTGGTGACTGTGGTCCCAGCTGCCTTGAGATCATTAACAAGTTCCCTCCGTGTAGTTTTCGGCTGAGCTCTCACCTTCCTCAGGATCAAGGATACCCCACGAGGTGAGATTTTGCATGGAGCCCCAGATCGATGTAGATTGACAGTCATTTTGTATGTCTTCCATTTTCTTACTATTGCACCAACAGTTGTCTCCTTCTCACCCAGCGTCTTACTTATGGTTTTGTAGCCCATTCCAGCCTTGTGCAGGTCTATAATCTTGTCCTTGACATCCTTAGAAAGCTCTTTGGTCTTGCCCATGTTGTAGAGGTTAGAGTCAGACTGATTAATTGAGTCTGTGGACAGGAGTCTTTTATACAGGTGACCATTTAAGACAGCAGTCTTTAATGCAGGCACCAAGTTGATTTGGAGCATGTAACTGGTCTGGAGGAGGCTGAACTCTTAATGGTTGGTAGGGGATCAAATACTTATTTCTCTGTGCACAATGCAAATAAATATATATAATTTTGACTATGTGATTTTCTGTTTTTTTTTTTAAATATAATCCTATCTCTCACTGGTAAAATTAACCTAGAATAAAACTTCTAGACTGTTCATGACTTTGACAGTGGGCAAACTTACAAAATCAGCAGGGGATCAAATACTTTTTTCCCCTTCACTGTGTATATATATATATATATATATATATATATAGATATATATATATGTATATATATATGTATATATATATATATATATATTTATATATGTATATATATATATATATATCTATATATATATATCCAAAGATAAACCAAAAAATGAGCAGCACTGTGGCAAAATGGTAGGTGCTATGCTTCAAAAATAAGGAGTGACTACACCTTATGTGATGAATATCCACAAAAGAAAGAGCACGGGAGCAGCACTCAAAAAAAGTGAGGAATTTAATCACCAAACAGATACAACGTTTCACTTCCTCAATGGATATGCTTCCACTAAGGAAGTGAAATGTTGCATCTGTTTGGTGATTAAATTCCTAACTTTTTTTGAGTGCTGCTCCCGTGCTCTTTATTTTGTGTGTGTGTGTGTGTGTATGTATATATATATATATATATATATATATATATATATATATATATATATCTCTGTGTTACAGTTGCTTTTTCTTTCCAGTGCAATTCTCTTCATGAGTGAGTATTCCACACCATAGTGTGCTCCTTGTATAAGACTTGAATGAAACAACTTCTTTTATTTCTGAGATCCAGAAATAAAAGAAGTTTGTTGAATATGCGGTGAGTGCCTCGATATTTCTACTTGTTTCATTCAAGCTTTATTGTGCTGTACTGATCGATGAGCACCCCCGGGCAACGTGGCTGCTATAATCAGCAAAGATAAGAAGACCATTTTATATGCTCCGTTTACACAGGTGATTCTGGTTCAGCAGTGCCAGACGTTTTTTTCCTTCTATCCAATCAATAATCCTTGTATAAGACCTCCGAACCTTTCCTTCAAGTATTTTCTCCTTTAATAGTCATTTTACAGTCATCAAATTGGTTATTGGCTAGTGATAATAATTACAGTATAGGGCTAATTCAGACGAACGTATATGTAGCCCGTGTGACAGCCGTTTTTTAAATGACCGTCACACGGCTGCATGTATTTCTATGGGGCTTTTAACACGGCTGTTTTTTTTAACAGACTGTGTGAAGGACTTGTCAAAAAATAGGACATGTCCTATTTTTGTCTGTTTTCATAGGTCCCTCAATAGACTCAAGCCCTTAAAATGTAGCCCATTTAAGGTGAACCTCCATTTAAATAGAAAAATTATTATAGTGCAGGAATTTGCAAAATAATAGTTTTTTTTTATATAATTTGTTAGTGGATTCTGTTTCTAAATAGAAGTAGTGTCCTTCTCTATCTCCTAGGCTTCTGTCTCCAGTACGAGGACCAGTACTGTACAATTTAATGTGATTCTACAATGCTAGCTCCCTTACTGGAGACTGTAGCCTAGAAGACAGAGCAGTACACTCTGTCTCTTACTGCAAAGTTGTTAGCAGCCCACACGTGCTGTTATTTAGAAGCAGAATCAACTAAACAAACTATGTAGAAAGTCTATTATTTTGCAAAGTCCTGCACTATAATTGTTTCTGTATAATTGGAGGTATACTTTTACCAACTCACAACTTTGTATGGAGTTTTGAAGAGCAATTCTACACTAAAGTGCTAGTTAAAAGGGTTTTCCAGCTTCTGACAACTGATGACCTATCTACTGGAGGTAATCAGTACATGATCTGCGGGGGTCCAACACCCGGGCCCCGCACAGATCAGCTGGTTCGGTGCCTCCATACACCGGACGTACAAGCCGGAAGCAGTTAGATCCGGCCACAGAATAACGGCTGAGCTACAGTGCTGCAGCTCTTCTCCTATTCAAGTGAATAGGAGCAGACCTGCGGTTCTGCAGCATGGCTGCTATGCTATGTACGGAGCCTACTGCTTCCGGGTTCCGTGCATAGCATTATGTGCCACAACATCCAGTGCCCGCAGGCCACCGGAGCGGCTTATCGGTGCGGGTGTGGGTGTCGGACACGCACCAATGACATACTGATGACCTATCCAGTGGATAGGTCATCAGTTGTCAGAAGTTGGACAACCCCTTTAAGTTTTAGGTAGAATTTTTCTTAATTTCACTCTTTGGTTATATTTACCTTCTACACCACTACTACCCCAAATTATCAATATACAGGGTGGGCCATTTATATGGATACACCTAAATAAAATGGGAATGGTTGGTTATATTAACTTCCTGTTTGTGGCACAATAGTATATGGGAGGCGGGAAACTTTTCAAGCTGGGTGTTGACCATGGCGGCCATTTTGAAGTCGGACATTTTGTATCCAACTTTAGTTTTTTCAATGGGAAGAGGGTCATGTGACGCATCAAACTTATCGAGAATTTCACAAGAAAAACAATGGTGTGCTTGGCTTTAATGTTACTTTATTCTTTCATGAGTTATTTACAAGTTTCTGACCACTTATAAAATGTGTTCAAATTGCTGCCCATTGTGTTGGATTGTCAATGCAACCCTCTTCTCCCACTCTTCACACACTGATAGCAACACCGCAGAAGAAATGCTAGCACAGGCTTCCAGTATCCGTAGTTTCAGTTGCTGCACATCTCGTATCTTCACAGCATAGACAATTGCCTTCAGATGACCCCAAAGATAAAAGTCACCTCAAGGCCACGGGATATCTGAAATTGCTACATGATGATGTGTTTCCCTCTTTATGCACTGAAGCTGGCACGTTCCCTGAGTTTTTCCAGCAAGATGGTGCACCACCACATTATGGGTGTCAGGTCCGAGCATTCCTAGATGAACAGTTTCCTGGAAAGTGGATTGGTCGTCGTGGGCCAGTTGAATGGCCCCCTAGGTCTCCCGATCTGACCCCCTTAGACTTTTATCTTTGGGGTCATCTGAAGGCAATTGTCTATGCTGTGAAGATACGAGATGTGCAGCAACTGAAACTACTGGAAGACTGTTCTAGCATTTCTTCTGCGGTGTTGCTATCAGTGTGTGAAGAGTGGGAGAAGAGGGTTGCATTGACAATCCAACACAATGGGCAGCACTTTGAACACATTTTATAAGTGGTCAGAAACTTGTAAATAACTCATGAAAGAATAAAGTAACGTTAAAACCAAGCACACCATTGTTTTTCTTGTGAAATTCTCGATAAGTTTGATGTGTCACATGACCCTCTTCCCATTGAAAAAACTAAAGTTGGATACAAAATGGCCGACTTCAAAATGGCCACCATGGTCAACACCCAGCTTGAAAAGTTTCCCCCCTCCCATATACTAATGTGCCACAAACAGGAAGTTAATATCACCAACCATTCCCATTTTATTTAGGTGTATCCATATAAATGGCCCACCCTGTAGTTCAGAACCTTTATTCAATATTGAATTATCTGTTTTGAATGAAAATGGAAATCTACATTAACATGGTACAAATATTTATGTATGATAACTGAATATAGGAATCTACTTCCAAGTCTCGTGTTGCTTCTTGTACGGATCTTCTGGCAAATAAAACAAGTAAATGCCCCACTGTTTACTAACATAAACTATTTATCTCTCTTTAGCCATTTTATTTGTTTTAATGATTTGTTTTTATTTATTTTGTTTAATATGCTTGCTTGAAAGGCTGTCTAATTTGTAATATGTGTGAAGGAAGAAATAGAGTATGACTCATTACCTCCTGACATTTATACTTGATAGCATTCATTGCACACTTCAAAAATAATAATAGAGCTTGAAATGTATGTCACGCGTTCCTAAAATAATTTAATCATATCATAGCTAAACTTCATATCTTTGTCTCCCATGTCCTTGTTTTTAGGTTTAGTTTTTATGTAAAGACCATGTAGTCAATTAATTGATAAATACAATAATTGCAAAAATGGGAAAGAGTAAAATAATTCCTATACTAGATATTAGTGAATAACAAAACCGTTTACTAAAGCTTTCTTTGAAATGCATTTTTATTTAAAAGGAAATAGGAAGAAACATGATAATAAACAAGGAACATTTGACTTGCATTTCACAATATTAGACTCCAACTCTGGAACCTTTAATGTATAACATTAACAAAAAATCTAAGAACAACTTTTGTTAAATGTCATAAAAAAAAATAATTTGATATGGATCTTCACCAGTAAACATTAAGTACAGAAGTTGTAGAGTAGAATTTGTCATTTAAATCTTGGATACATTGTTTGCATAAACTTATAGTCCTCTGAATTAAGATATATCATTACGTTTATATTCAGCTCTATTTAAAATTACAGATAACACTGATACATGCAGCTTTGTTTTATCTAACAACATTAAGTCTGCTACATCTGCATTAAAGGCTCAAAATAAAGTATTATGTATCAGCTACTTGCAGCAGGAACTAAGGTTACTAAACACTATCTTTTTTTAGGGTATAGAGAAGCTGATTGCTAATAAATTGAATTAGAAAGGTCTAATGGTTATTAATGTGCTTTGAAGTTATATATATATATATATATATATATATATATATATATATATATATATGTAAAATGGATAAAAGTGTTTATTTAGTGTGTATATTGTAGCTAAAGATAGATTAACTGCTTAATGTAGGATTACTTGCATGTGGTACAGTTATTTGTTTGTCTGAGCCCACCATCATATAATTCTTTAGTTCTTCAGTGCGCAAAAATACCTACAAGTTGTACTTATAGCAGCAAAAAACCTCTAGTTCATGACCAGGTCAGAGGAGACTGGTGCTGAACAGCAGGTATACAAGTGCACAAATAACATATTGGAATTAGTCTTTAACAGCAGAACACCCCTTTTCTTGACCATAAAACTAGAAAGAACGGAAGCAGTCACAAACAAAATAAGACTGGGACACTTATAAGACAATTTCCATACCTGAGAGATATGAGAGTTGGAAAACGTTTTCCTTGAATAAATGCTGAAATAACTAATAATGCATTTTTCAGATCTGAGAAACAGTAAATTGTGATAACTATACAATAATATATAATAGATTTTTCTAGGTCTATACTGACTTACAATATCTGTAAGATAGCAACAATTCTGAAGAATGTCTGACTGCTGCTTATCCTATGTTTTTTTTACGTTATTAAGATAATATCTTCTCATAAATCATGATGCGGTTTTGAAAGAGAGGGCGGATTTCATTAGCATTTTCCAATAACCTTTATTTATTTTGAACATCTTGCACACAGCAAATAAGAACACATTGTAGCTTGCTAACATCCTGATGAGTCATTTATGTGAAGCGACAATACTTGTTGAACATAAACATAAGAAATGTTTAAGACCAAACCAGCAAAGGAGAAATCATAATCATTCAGACATATTGGTGGAATTTATTAAGATTGGGGTTTCATGGATTTCGGCCATAATTTACACCAGTTTCTGGCGTAAATTATGATGAATTTGTTGGTCCTTTATTCTGTATACAGGTTGCAGACTATAGGCCCTATAGTAAAAAGTCTTTAGTTTGCTTATAGATTTGCAAGGTAACATGACATCCTGCAAGTTAAGACAAGTGAATCTCCAGTGAAATCCATAGTTTCCTTGTCAATTCGTACCTGTAATTATTATGTCTGAGCCCACTGCTTTCTCTTTTAGTTTTCTAAATAATAAAATATCAGGCAGAATAGGTCTGGTTATTGCACATCAACAATCCAAATATGCGCTAGGTGACGACTGTAAATCTGCCTACTCCTGTATTTTCTAATGTTGTTACTTAAAGAGGCTCTGTCACCAGATTTTGCAACCCCTATCTGCTATTGCAGCAGATCGGCGCTGCAATGTAGATTACAGTAACGTTTTTATTTTTAAAAAACGAGCATTTTTGGCCAAGTTATGACCATTTTTGTATTTATGCAAATGAGGCTTGCTAAAGTCCAACTGGGCGTGTTTAAAGTAAAAGTCCAACTGGGCGTGTATTATGTGTGTTACATCGGGGCGTTTTTACTACTTTTACTAGCTGGACGTTCTGACGAGAAGTATCATCCACTTCTCTTCAGAACGCCCAGCTTCTGGCAGTGCAGACACACAGCGTGTTCTCGAGAGATCACGCTGTGACGTCACTCACTTCCTGCCCCAGGTCCTGCATCGTGTCGGACGAGCGAGGACACATCGGCACCAGAGGCTACAGTTGATTCTGCAGCAGCATCGGCGTTTGCAGGTAAGTCGATGTAGCTACTTAGCTGCAAACGCTGATGCTGCTGCAGAATCAACTGTAGCCTCTGGTGCCGATATGGCCGACACGATGCAGGACCTGGGGCAGGAAGTGAGTGACGTCACAGCGTGATCTCTCGAGAACACGCTCTGTGTCTGCACTGCCAGAAGCTGGGCCGTTGTGAAGAGAAGTGGATGATACTTCTCGTCAGAACGCCCAGCTAGTAAAAGTAGTAAAAACGCCCCGATTTACGCACATAATACACGCCCACTTGGACTTTTACTTTAAACACGCCCACTTGGACTTTTGCAAGCCTCATTTGCATAAATACAAAAATGGTCATAACTTGGCCAAAAATGCTCGTTTTTTAAAAATAAAAATATGACTGTAATCTACATTGCAGCACCTATCTGCTGCAATAGCAGATAGGGGTTGCAAAATCTGGTGACAGAGCCTCTTTAAATGGGTTTTCCGGGACTTCAATATTTATGGCTTATCCTTAGATGAGTCCATTCATGTTTGATTGATGGGGGTCATTGTTTACAAAGAAGAAATGGCTCATCTGTATAGACAGTTGTGCATCGTACTGCATCACAATACCACCAAGCTGCAGTACTAGGCATAGCCACACACATATGTACAGTGCTGTGTAAAGAATGAAGAGGCTGTGGCACTCGCTGTAGTGCTGTCGCACATTTAATCTGCTGATTGGCAGTAGTTCTGGGATCAGACTGCCCACCGATCAAGTATTGGTGGCCTGTCCTATGCATTCACACAGGAAACAGAAGACACTGTTTCCACTTATTCCCACTCATCACATACAGACTTTTCCTGAGAGCACTCTGTATGTGACAGTGCTGTTGAAACAGAGGACATAAAGATGTGCTACCAAACATCGTGAAACAGTGAATAATTCATGAGGAAGGGGAGGAGTGGGTTGTGTAAAGGAAATCCTGGACACTTGGCTAAGCTATTGTATGAGTAGAGGTAAATCCTGAAAATGTTTAAGTTTGCAAATTCACAAGCTGGCAAACTTAATATTACAGAACTGTTCTTTCCCATTTAAGAAAATGGAGACTTAAAGAAGAAACCCTATTCTAGCGTCCATGGTGGAAATTTGATTCCTGCATACTTCCCCACCTCTATCTGTGAGTCCAAGAGAGTTGAGGGGGAAATTCTGCAGTTGGTAATTTAAGCGAAAGTTTGGCCAGAAAGCGCAGAGAACCTTGGATCTTCAAACAGACTGGGAGAATTCTTGCTAACCAAGTAATCTGCAGTACACAAATAGTGATTTAAAAAATATATATTTTACTTATTTTAAAGAGGCTCTGTCACCAGATTATAAGTGCCCTATCTCCTACATAATCTGATCGGTGCGGTAATGTAGATAACAACAGTGGTTTTTATTTTGAAAAACGATAATTTTTTAGCAAGTTATGAGCTAGTTTAGATTTATGCTAATTAGTTCTTAATGACCAACTGGGCGTGTTTTTACTTTTTACCAACTGGGCATTATACAAAGGAGTGTATGAGGCTGACCAATCAGCAACCAATCAGCCTCATACACTTCTCATTGTTCCAGCCCAGCTTCTTTCACTGAACAATCATGCTGTGCTGTGGATCATGCTGGGCCGGAACAATGAGAAGTGTATGACACTGATTTGTCACTGATTGGTCAGCGTCATACACTCCTCTGTACAACACCCAGTTGGTAAAAAGTAAAAACACGCCCAGTGGTCTATTAAGAAACTAATTAGCATAAATCTAAACTAGCTCATAACTTGATAAAAAATGATAGTTTTTCAAAATAAAAACCACTGTTGTTATCTACATTACAGTGCCAATCAGATTATGTAGGAGATAGGCACTTATAATCTGGTGACAGAGCCTCTTTAAAATGAAATAGGTAAATGCAGAAATAACTAAAAAAAAACATGTATTATATGTTCTCAGGTTCCATTTGTTACATTTTGTTTTATTACATTTTGTTACCATTCGTTGTAACAAATATTCAATAACAAACCAAACATCCATAAAGAAACAAAAATGGTATCACCCCATTGTATATATTTTTATGGATATATCCCTTGCCTAGTGGCATGAGTAAATAAACAATGTTTCCCCACAGCTGTAGTACCAGTGATCAGGGTTTGGGGATTTAGATCAGGGCTATCTAGACTTAGAATGATTGCTATATGTGCTTATTTAAAGGTTCATGAATATTTATTAAAAACAATAGAACCATTTTAAGGCTTATATAATGATATGGATTAGAAATGGAAAATTTATTGAAAGATATGTTTTTACATTCCTTTAATCTCAAATTCATTGTTTGCACCAAAGGCATCATTCAAGTATTTGGATATTGCTTGTCTTTTCTTTTCTGAGTATATAAAGCTTTGTAACCCATACTATATTGTTGGAACTACCCTTTCAATTCTGTTTTACATGATTATACGATGGGTCCCATAGGTTTATACAATGTTATCAATCTATTATTTTTGGATTTTGTTATGCCACAGCACAGGATTACCGCAAAACATATACGAAGATCCATTTTAGTTTTTGTAAGTTATGATTGTACCATTTTGCAGTGGACATTCCTTGTGTGCCGTTCTCAAATATTTCAGCTTGCTGTGTGAAAAATGAGAATGTGAGATTTCTTCTTAAAGCAGCACATAGTACAATTTACAATTTAAAATACTTTTTCAGCAAATTCTTTCGATATTTGTTATGTATTTTTTTCTACTTAGTAAAGTGAAATATGCCCTGTGTATTTTCGCATCAATAGTGTCCTGTAATATACGTCTCCATTTTTTGACTGTTCCATTTTAAGGAATAAATCTTTATTTTATGAGATAAAAATGCTACTTTAAGAAATCACATTCATTGAAATATTCTCAAAAAAAATACACTATATCATGGTGCACTATGAATTTTGTGGTTTATATTATTCTACATTACTAGAATTAAATTGATCAGCAACATAGCATCCACCAAAAAGTACACACCTTTCTTTTACACACTCATGGAAAGAATTCTGCTCTGCTATTTGTAGCAACGAGTAGAGTGACATAGGCATGACACAAAATGTTTTCGTCTTATCCACTTAACAGACAAAATATTATCTTGTTATATTTGTTAAATTTAGATATTCATAGCACATGTTTGTACAAATAAGTTAAAGTGTAACTCCAGGCAAAAACTTTCATTTACCTGTGTATATACAGACTTTTCGAGCTGTTCAAGACAGCTGCATTAAGTAGCCAGGTATGAGGCAGAGGTGGTTGGGGAAGGTCAAAAATCTCTGCAATGAACCCCATATAAGTCCAGCCCATTTTTTACTTTTGCTATGGCCTCCATTTTTAAGAAATCCATATGTATGGATTTGCTGGATAGTGTTGTAATGGATCCTGACCAATCCTAATGGATTGAGTTATTATGGGAACCATCAGGTTTTACTGAGTAGAATAATATAGCAGGCTAGGCTTTTCTGTTTGTCAAAAGGAACCTGACAGAAGTGTGAACAGAATGTATGTATGTTATTAGAAAAAAGGGTCTGCTTTTTACTAGAACAGCACCTCTATTGTCCTTAGGCTGTGTCTGGTATTGCAGCTCTTCCCCATTCACCTCTTTTTCTAATCACAAACATGCCTTTAAGACTTTAAGGGTAGGAAATAACAGGGCAGATACGCTTCGTAAAAGTACACAGCGTATTGTTCCTGAAAAATGCAGGAAATACCGCCTGAAAAATTGCACCACAATTTGTCATATCCGCTGCGGAAATCCTGTATGAATATAAAAAAAAAATGTATACTTACCCCCGACCGTATTCATGGTGACGCGTCCCTCTATTCTGAGCGCAGCCAAGACTCCTGGGATGAAGCTGTAGTCCACGTGACTGCTATAGCCTTTGATTTGCTGCAGCAGACACAAGGGATGAAATGTCATCCCAGGAGGCTGGGCTGCGCTCAGAATAGAGGATTGTGCTGCTAGGACTACGTCTAGGGGTAAGTATAAGCTTTTTTTATTCATTTGAATTTATGGAAAAAAAAACGAATTTGCGATTTTTGCTGTGGAATTGCAGCATTTCAGCCGCAAAACGTCGCAACATATTGCTCTTTGTTCTGGGTTTTACCTCCCCATTGAGTTCAATAGGGAAAACTCGGAACAGAAGAGCAGCTATTCCGCAGCATAAATGAACATGTTGCGGATTAAAATAGTGCACCGCATGTCACTTTATGAAAGTTTTTTTCTGAGGATTTCTTTCCAATGTGTGTGGATGAGATTTGTTCAAATCTCATCCACACTGCTGCTACTGTACTGTGCTGTGGATTTTCCACAATGAAATCCATTGCGGAAAATCCGCAGTGTATCCGTCCTGTGGGTTCCTACCCTAAGAGCTCGATGCAAGGTTTTACTCTGGACAGAAATATAACATTTAATTTTTACTTAGCGTTACACTTTAAATATATAAACTGGTTATAAAAGTATGTCTAATTAATTGTATAAACCCAATAACTAACACATAATAAATATATTGTGGTTATTTAAACATACTTTGCTCTTTCAAGGCATGCAGAATCCTGTAATTTTGCATACCAACAAAGCACAGAGCATGTTTCAGCACTGGGTACAATGTGTGCACAGTATACTGTGCTGAGCTTGTTAATGTAACATAGGCTAACATGGCAGCGTAAAAAGCACAGTCATTATTTTTTTTTCTGTGTTATTACATTATATGAATTATATGACTTATCTTTCCAGGAATGCTGGTTTTAGAGTGGAATGCTTTCCAATTAACTGCAAAGACGTATGAAGAAGTTAAGAGTATCATTAGTCAGTCAAATGGGGAAGCAGAAATTTGTGTAAGACTGTGAGTTTCCTTTTATATACTTATTTGCACTTTTCAAAATTTTTATTGTGTTGACTTTCAGAAAATTAATGTTGAAAGGGGATCCTCACCATCAGGAGAACAAGAGTCTAGTGCCCCCAGTTCACCGACTTCCAGTTACTGCAATCTCCATATACTTCAATGAAGATGTGGCCCCGCTTGTGTGCGGCTCGCTCCATTGAAGTCTATGGAAGTATCAGAAAGATTCAAGCAAACAATAAATATAATTTGCACTATGCTAAGGCTATCGTCGTCCAATAATTTATATGCTGGTCCTCCTGAATTTCATCGATTCAAAAAATTATCATGAATATTCATTTGGGGTTCTACCGACCCCACACTATTAGGCCTTATTCACACGAATGTATAATACGTCCGTGCTACGCGCGTGGAAATCACACGCGTCGCATGGACCTATGTTACTGAATGGGGTCGTTCAGACTGTCAGTGAATTTCACGCAGCGTAAGTGCGCTGCGTAAAGCGCACAACATGTTCTATATTTGGCCGTGTTTCGCGCAGCACGCACCCATTGAAGTCAATAGGTGCGTGCAAATCGCGCTCGGCACACGGAAGCACTTCCGGGTGCCGCGCGTATTTCGTGCAACAGTAGTAAAATAAATTAACCCCTTAACGACCAAGGACGAAAATGTACGTCATGGTCGGCTGCTAGTTCCCGCACCATGACGTACATTTTCGTCCGCATTTCAAACTGTCACTCTGTGTAAACACAGAGTGACAGACCCGCGCTGACAGTTGTCCCCGACATCTGAGACATCAGTCTTGCCGGACAGCGGACCATCGCCGCTGATTTCGGCAGTTAACCCCTTAAGTGCGGCGACGGATTGCCGTCGCCGCATTTAAGTGGTTTGAAGCACATCAGCAATCGGAGGTCAGATAATGACCTCCGGGTTGCCATGCACGGAAGCCTCGGAGGAACAGCCTCCGGCCGTTCCTCCTCTGCTTCCTGTCAGTGTGACAGTCACGTCACAATGACAGTTAGAGTACATCACACTACGTGTGTAGTGTAATGTACTCTAGCAGCGATCAAAGCTGCAAGACTAAGTGTCCCCTAGTGGGAAAAGTTAAAAAAGTAAAAAAAAGTAATAAAAATGTTTTAAAAAAAGTGTAAAAATAAAAGTTATAAGTGACATAAACACTAAATGCTTTTTTTCCTATAATAAGACTTTTATTATAGAAAAAAAATGAACACGTTAAAAAAGTACACATATCTGGTATCACTGCGTTCGTAACGAACCCAACTATAAAACTATAATGTTATTTTTCCCGCACGATGAACACCCCAAAAAAAATCAATAAAAAACTACGACAGAATCGCAATTTTTTGGGTCACCACCGCTCCCTAAATAAAGAATAAAAAGTGATCAAAAAGTCGCATGTACCCGAAAATAGTACCAATAAAAACTTCTATCCGTCCCGCAAAAAACAAGCCCTTACACAGCTTTTTTGACTAAAAAATTAAAAAATTATGGCTCTCAGAATATGGTGACACAGAATTTTTTTTTTTTATAAATAAGTCATTTTATTGCGCAAACGCTAAAAAAAAGGACCAAACCTATATACATATGGTATCGCCGTAATCGTACCAACCCGCAGAATAAATTAAAAATGTCATTTATTGCGTACGGTGAGCGCCGCAAAAAAAAAACCTAAAAAAACGGTGTCAGAATTCCTGTTTTTTGCTCAGGATTGCAAATAAATTGAATAAAAAGTGATAAAAAAAAATCGCATGTACCCCAAAATGAAAACTACAGATTGTCCCGCAACAAATAAGCCTTCACACCACTCTATTGATGGAAAAATAAAAAAGTTATGGCTCTTGGAAAGCGGGGAGTGAAAATCTAAAATATGAAAGCAAAAAATGGATCAGTCCTGAAAGGGTTAATTCATTTCTAATGAAAAAACGTATGACCACATGTGGGGTATTTCCGTACTCGGGAGAAATTGCTTTATAAAAAAATGGTTGTTTTTTTCCTCCTTTATCCCTTGTGAAAATGAGAAAATGCAACATTTTAGTGGAAAAAATTTTGATATTAATTTTCGCGCCCTAATTCTAATAAACTCTGCAAAAGACCCGTGGGGTCTAAATGCGCACTATACCCCTAGAAAAATTCCTTGAAGGTTTTTCCAAAATGGGGTCACTTTTGGTGGGTTTCCACTGTTTTGGTCCCTCCAGTGCATTGCAAATGCGACATGGCACCGAAAACCATTCCAGCAAAATCATAAATCCAAATGGCGCTCCTTCCCTTCTGAGCCCTGCTGTGGGTCCAAACAGCAGTTTATTACCACATATGGGGTATTGTCGTAATCGGGAGACATTGCTTTACAAATGTTGGGGTGCATTTTCTTCATTATTGCTTGTAAATAATAAAAATTTCTATGTTGTTTCAGAAAAAAAGTACATTTTAATTCTTACAGACTAATTTCAATATATTTAGCGAAAAACCTGTGTGGTCAAAATGCTAACTATACCCCTAGATAAATACCTTAAGGGGTCTAGTTTTCGAAATGGAGTCGTTTATGGGGAGTTTCTATCATTCTGGCAGCTCAAAGCCTCTCCAAATGTACAGTGGGGCCTAAAACATTTTCAAGCAAAATATGAATCCTGAAAGCCTCCGGGTGTTCCCTTCCTTTGGGGCCCTGCCGTGTGTCCAAACAACGCATTAGGGCCACAATGTGGGTATTTTTGAAAACAGGAGAAAGAGGGTGATAGATTTTGGGGTGTGTTTCTTCATTTTCATGGTCGCTTTACAAAGAAATCGGTCTTCAAACAAATACTTTTATGAAAAAAGTGAAATTATTATTTTTTTCACCTGATATGCATTAAATTTAGCAAAGAACTGTGGGGTCAAAATAATTACTATACCCCTAAATAAATACCTTATGGGGTCTAGTTTTCTAAATGGGGTCGTTTATGGGGAGTTTCTATCGTTCTGGCAGCTCAAAGCCTCTCCAAATGTACAGTGGGGCCTAAAATATTTTCAAGCAAAATATGAGTCCTGAAAGCCTCCGGTTGCTCCCTTCATTTTGGGTCCTGCCGTGTGTCCAGGCAGCGCATTAGGGTCACAATGGGGGCATTTTTGAAAACAGGAGAGAGAGGGTGATAGATTTTGTGGTGTGTTTCTTCATTCTCATGGTCGCTTTACAAAGAAATTGGTCTTCAAACTGATACTTTTATGAAAAAAAGTGAAATTATTTTTTTTTTCACCTGCTATGTATTAAATTTAGCAAAAAACTGTGGGGTCAAAATACTTACTATACCCTTAGGTAAATACCTTAAGGGGTCTAGTTTTCTAAATGGTGTCATTTGTGGGGGTTTCCATCACTCTGAGACCTATGAGCCTCTGAAAACCTGGCTTGGTGCCGGAAAACAAAATGCACTTCAAAATTTATCAAATTATTATTCAATTTGTAAGTCCTCTAAATTGCTGAAAATTTATTTTATTTTTTCAAAAGTGCTGCCAAAATGGAGTAAAGAGATAGAAATATATATTTAATTAAAAAAATTGTACAGTATGTGTGTACATATGTGACATATTGCAGTTAAAAATAGGGGAAAATGGTAATTTTTACAAAATTTCTTCCATTTTTCTATTTTTTAATTAATTTCCGCAAATCGTATCAGTCTACTTTTACCACTAAAATAAAGTACAACATGTGACGAAAAAACAATGTCAGAATTACTTGGATATTCAAAACTTTCACAGAGTTATTCTCTGATAAAGTCAGACATACCAGATTTGACAAATCTGGCTTGGTCATTAAGGTACAAACATGCCCGGTCATTAAGGGGTTAATGCAAACAAAATAGCACCACGTGCTTTTCTGTTTGCAAACATAAAACCAGAGTGTCATAATGATGCCGGCTGCGCGCAAATCACGCAGCCACGCACCATATGCTGATGACACATGGACCTTTTGCGTGCGCAAAATGCTGCATTTTTTGCGCGCGCAAAATGGACATGTCCGTGTGAATAAGGCCTTAAGACTATATGATTTAGCAGCTTGCTCTACATTCTGACAGCTACTTCACATACTATGAAGAGCATCTGTGAACATGATTAATCATTTCCTTCCAGTTGTAGACAGGCAAACCCCTTAGGGTATGTGCACACACACTAATTACGTCCGTAATTGACGGACATATTTCGGCCGCAAGTACCGGACCGAACACAGTGCAGGGAGCCGGGCTCCTAGCATCATAGTTATGTACGACGCTAGGAGTCCCCTGCCTCGCTGCCGGACAACTGTCCCGTACTGAAAACATGATTACAGTACGGGACAGTAGTTCCACGGAGAGGCAGGGACTCCTAGCGTCGTACATAAGTATGATGCTAGGAGCCCGGCTCCCTGCACTGTGTTCGGTCCGGTACTTGCGGCCGCAAAATACGTCCGTCAATTACGGACGTAATTAGTGTGTGTGCACATACCCTTAGACTCATTCAATAAAGTTTACTGAAAATAACCTTAACCCCTTAAGGTCCGAGACATTTTTTGATTTTTGTTTTTCACTCCCCTCCTTCCAAGAGTCATAATTCCTTTATTTTTCAGTCAATAGTGGTGGGAGGGCTTATATTTTGCATGAGGAGTTTTAGTTTCTAATGGCATCATTTAAAGTACTATATAATGTCCTGGGAAGCTGAAAAAAAAATTATTTTCGGGCTGAAATTGGAAAAAACTGTGATTCCTCCATTGTTTTTTGGGTTTCGTTTTTACGGCTTTCATCGTGTGGTAAAAAAAACAACTTAACTTTATTCTGTGGCTCAATACAATTACGGAGATATGAAATTTATATTTTTTATTAAATTTTTTTGGGAGCTTAGTTGACCAAAAAACAGCAATTTGGGCGGTTTAATTTTTTACATTTTTTTATGTTCACCGTGTGCGTTAAATAACACTATATTGTTAGATCGCTGGTACAATACACTGCAATACTAACGTATTGCAGTATATTGTAATTTTTCCAGGTATCTGGTATCCACAGGCAGGGCTTAGCAGAGGCAGAATGAAGGCAGTCTTGGGGGCTTTCATTAGGCCCCTGGGCTGCCATGACAACCATCTTCACCCCCCGATCTCACTGCGGGGCCGGCTATGAGCTGTCAGAGGGGGCCGCCCCCCTCTTTTCAATGCCTCAAATTCTGCGGTCGAGATCGCCCACAGCATTTGAGGGGTTAAACAGCCAGGAACAGCATGATCGCTGTTCCTGGCAGTTTGTCCCGGTTGTCGACTGTAAAACACAGCCGACACCCGCAGCCTATAGAGCGCTCTCAGTGCGTAAGCGCGCTCCATACTTCTCCCCCTGCGCCAGGACGTACCAGTGCATCCTGGTGCGTTAAGGGGTTAAAGAGGATCCTTCACCAGTTTATTAATTCCCTAACTAATCTTATAGGCACTTTGCTGCTGATAACCACAGTGTGATTTGTTTTAAAAGACGTTTAATATTTGAAAAGTTAGGAGCATTTTTCTAAATATGCTAATATAGCTTTAATAGCCATATTGGAGGTGACTGTTTCTTTTCGCTCTGGGCAGTGTAATGTTTTCTGTATGACGCTGTCCAATCGTATTACAGCTTCTCTCCCTTACCTGCTCAGCAACACAGCATCTTATAGTAGACAGCTTCCATTCCCGACTGTGTATTCAACTGGCGATATCTCCAGTTGTGTCATAGCTAGAACTGGAGTCATATTAAAGATACAATCAATCTCTTCTTTCACATGCCACCAGATCCGCTGTTCTAGGTGTTCCACAGCCCGAGATATGGCTGTTTGACGTGATCCACCTTCCATCTAGAGTGTCTCTCACACTGTGTGAAGAAGCTTCATGCTGATTGGACAGCGGGGGTACAAACTGGGGGCCTAACTTCTATATCGGGGCATAAACAGGACCTAATGTCTATATGGGGGCACAAAGTGAAGTTTTCTGCCATTTCACTGCCGCTGTGAGTTCCCCCGCAAAGGGGCCTACTAAGTCTGTGTCGCCCAAGGACCCACATAAACCTGGAGCCAGCCCTGGACCAGGGAATAAAAAATGTTATGGGAGTGCATCTTTAAGTAAAAAATTAACCGTGATAAATACTTTTTAAAATAACAGTGAAACCACATGATATAAATGCACATGAAGGCATCTTCCAACAGCCATCTGTAATTATGTACCTGCAAAATCGATTCTAAAATCATAAAGGGAAAAAACTAAGGCTGCAATAGATTTGCCTTGTCTCAACATGAAAAAATATTTTTCCAATTTTGGGTGCAGATTTTTAAAACCCCATTCACATGTAGCAATTTTTTTTACTGCAGAATTGAGGGCATGCTGCAGATTTTAAAATTCACAGCATGCCTGCTATGTTGTAGATTTGCTGCTATCTTTCACTGTGAATAACACCGTTTGTAATGCAAAGAGTGAAATCCACCGCAAATTCTTGGCAAATTCCGGAGCATAATCAATAAAAATGCACATATCTGGCTCTCTAGTATCTTAAATATGAACTAAATGGTGCTTACATACTATGAGGTTGCTTAGAGAAATGGTTATTTTTATTGTTTATTCAATAGGATTTTTTTTGGTATTTAATCCAACCAGTTCACTCGGCCTGCATTCTATTATAGGTTAGTCACCCACATCCATTGCCGTTTAAAATGCACGGCATGCTTTGAATTTGTGCATCTGAATCCTGAGAGAACAATTAATATTTCTTTTTTTTTTTTTTACCTTGGGTCAATGCATGGTTCTTTTGATTGAGCACTTTTTTTAATCAAAGTTGACTTCGATGTTTCCACCTCTTGCTGTTAAAGTAGGCAACATTTCTTAATCCTCTCAATTGCAGTCGTCATGGTTTAGTGATCAATGAATTTTCCTGCTTTAGAGTGTAAATAACTGTTTATGTACATCACATATATAATAAATAGTCTGATATCCAAAGCGATTTATGTTTAGGAATAATAAATTACCCAGTCATACTACTTTAAAACCTAACTCATCAAAAATGTATGCCATGAATACCAAGATAACTTTGTGCACAACAGGTCCCCATTAGACTGCCTATCACAAATATGTTTTGTTTTAAACAGTTTCTCTACTTAAAGGGCTATTCTCATCATAGAATATGCCTTCACTTTGTGATCGGTGGGGCCCGACCTCTGGGACCCCCAGTGATTCTGAGAATGAAGGGCTAGCGCTGCCTCTCCTTCTCAGTTTGCCCTACACAGCCGTGCTCCCGGCCACCTGGCTGTGTAGGGAACCGCAGCCTCCCCCATTCACTTGAATAGGGCTTGAATAAGGCTGTGCTGCAGTTCCCTTCATATTGGGTGGCCGGGGCACTGCTGTGCAGGTAAAAACAGTGAAGGGAATGCACCGCTAAGTCAGCGCTGCAGGCCCTTCATTCTCATGCTCGGTGGGGGTCCCAGAGGTTGAACCCCCACGATCATAAAGTGATGGCATATCCTAGCGATATGTCATCACTTTATAAGATGGGAATACACCTTTAAACCTACTGCAGTGTTGCTTCCATATTTGTTTTATGCAGAATAAAAACTTGAGAAGTTATGCGTCGGAATAACATCATTACCGTACTTTACTATTATAACACCTTCTTACGTACAGCTCCTAAAATTGTTAAATCCTTTAGTTCTCATTGTTTGCCTATCTCCTTTTTTCCCTTTCCTTTCAGGGACATCAGCATGTTCTCAAATTCTGCAACTCCACAGAATTTAGAGCTGCATGACCCAGGGAAGGCTGGTAAGTCATATGGATGAAACATTCAATAAAGTAATTGCTTATCCCTAAAATAACTTGAGCAAACAAATAAATGAGATTGTTTGAGACTAGAAAATAAAAGTCTTCTCTTTTACTAGAAATAGTCCCACTCTTGTCAATGGACTGTGTCTGGTATTGCATTTCATCCCCATTCACTTGAATGGGCAGGAGCTGCAATATTAGACACAGTCCTTAAAACGTTTCGCTATTTCTGGAAAAGCAGATGACCTTTTTTTTATTCTGATATAATCTCTTTTACTTTCCCGTCTGTCAATTATTTGATTGTTTGTTGTGTCTAATTACAGTAGAGAAAACAAAGTCCCCTGGAGTGGATCCTAAACAGCTAGCAGCTGAACTCCAGAAGGTTTCCCAGCAGCAGACACCTTCTGTTGTTTCTTCTGCAATGGAGAAAGGATCATATATTCATTCGGGAACAACGTCAGCCGGCTCCAGTGCAGTCCCCAGCCCTGGACAACCTGGTTCCCCTTCCGTAAGCAAGAAAAGGCATAGCAGCAAGGTAACGCTAAACTGGTAGATGGATGACAAGTGCAATAGTAGTATTGGCTTTGCTTAAAAAATATATATATTTATAAATTTATGGTTTAAAGGCTGTATAGAAATTCCTAGATTGTAGCAATAATTATGGTAAAATAAACACCTGTAACAGTATATGGCAGTTTATGACGCGGTGTATGGCAGTGTTTTAAACTTCGTTTTATGGCAATTTCTTACTATAATGTTATGAAAATCAGAGTAATTTCCTTTGCCAAAGTTATTTTTTAAAAAAGCACTAAATATGTAGTCAGAATATAGGCAGGGCCAGTTTCATGTAGTTCTAATGGGGCAAGTGTTCAAAGCACACATGCTTCATTGGGCCCCATGATATTCAAGATATTTGCAGTAGTGTAGTATACTCTGTAAATAGTCGACTTTCTTAAATATTATTACTATTATCTACTATTAATATCAATGTTATTTACCATAAGAAAAAACAAAACGCAAATAGTTTTCACTAATATCTAGTAGTGGTAGGTCAAAACAAATGTGACACATTTGTTTGACTTCCCACTTCTAGATATACAAACATGTCCTAGCTTAAAGGGGTTTTCCCATAATCAATATCTGGCTCCTATCCACAGAATAGGTGATAAATATCTGATCGGTGGGGGACTGACCGCTTGGAATCCCCACTGATCATGAGAATGGGCTTACATTGCTGTTCTTGGGAGCCCCATATGAATGGAGCGGTACTGCGCATGTTCTATTAATTTCTATTGGACTGCCAAAGATAGCACTCAGCAGCCCCATAGAAATGTATGGAGCAGTGGCAGAGCACACGCAGTACCGCTCCATTCATACGAGGCTCCCAGGAGCAGCAAAGTAAGTCCTTTCTCGTGATCGGTGGGTGTACCAGCGGTCGGACCCCCGCCGATCAGATATGGATAGGTGATAAATATCGATTATGAGAAAATCCTTTTAAAGGAATCTTCCACGACTGGACAACTGATGACCTATCCCTGACCCCGCACTGATCAGCCACTCCGGCTACCCCTGACTGCCAGGTGTTTTGAACGGTATGCAGTAGTTGGAGCCAGAAGCAGATGGGTCCGGTCACAGAATAGCGGCCGAGATGCAGTACTGCAGTTCTGCTCCTAGTCGAATGAATAGGAGCTCCGCTGCAGTTCTACAGAATGGACGCTATGCAGTGGTCGGAACCATCTGCTTCTGGCTCCAACTACTGCATACTGTTCAAAACATCTGGCACCCAGAGGCAGCTGGAGCGGCTAATCGGTGCGGGGTCAGGATGTTGGAAGCCCACCGATAATATACTGATGACTTATCCTGTGAACATTAGTTGTCCGGTCGTGGGAAAACCCCTTTAACTTAGGCTGTGTTCACATCTGTATTATGGCTTTCCATTGTACTTCTCAGATCTTTTGAATGCCGGACACCAGCGGTGCCCGACGGAACCTATAGACTTCAATGGGTTCCATCGGGTTTCCATCATGGTGTCCATAGTTGTTTCCGACAAAATAGTGCAGCATGCTGTGCTATTTTGTCTAGTAAAAATAATGGATTCTGCGACACAGCCTCCTAATAGAGTTTCCGCCGAAGATCTGAACAGAGCCTGTATCTACACCCGACATATCCCAAGATGTTAAGCAAACATGTAAAAAAAATGTATACCTCCGACAAATCCATTCAAAGGATGTCATCTGTTGGCCACCCATCACTCATAGACTCCCATGTATTAAAAAAAAAAAGTATACGTTTAACGTATACATTTTTTACTGGATGGCTGTGACGAATGTCTCTGACAGATGCCATCCGCTGGCCCTCAGTCCCGCCGCAGACTCCTATGTTTAAAAACGTATACATATAACATATATGGTTTTTTACTTAAAGATGCTCTGTCACCACATTATAAGTGGCCTATCTTGTACATAATGTGATCGGCGCTGTAATGTAGATTACAGCAGTGTTTTTTTATTTAGAAAAACGATCATTTTTGACGGAGTTATGACCTATTTTAGCTTTATGCTAATGACCAATCAGCATCATACACTTCTCCCCATTCATTTACACAGCATATAGTGTTCTTATTACATCACTATGTGCAGCCACATAAACACACTATAACTTTACTCAAGTGTCCTGACAGTGAATATACATTACCTCCAGCCAGGACGTGATGTCTATTCACAATCTTGACACTTCTGTAGCGTCTGTGTGATATTTACAGCAAGGCAAGCGTAATCTCGTTTTAAATGACAGGTTACATTGTAATATAATAATTTGTAAGAAACTCATTAGCATAAAGCTAAAATAGGTCATAACTCCGTCAAAAATGATTGTTTTTCTAAATAAAAAAACACTGCTCTAATCTACATTACAGCGCCGATCACATTAAGTAGAAGATAGGGCACTTATAATGTGGTGACCGAGCCTCTTTAATGGAGCCAAATTGTATTGAATTGGTATCATGACAAATTGTATAAATTAACACAATTCAAGAAAAGTTAAGGGTGGACATACAGAATCTGTACCATGACCTAGTGAAAAAATATCTTGAACAACAATTTTTGAGTTCTAAATATATTTTCAATAGTAAAAAAAATTGTCCATGCAGTTTACATTCTGAGGTGCATCATACTGGTAGTAAGGCTTTGGATTGCATATCATTTGGTACAGTGCACCTTTTTCTGAAGCAACATCTCTGGAAAGAAATATGGGGGTGCAGTTACAATGTTACTCGTGTTTACCTATATGCAGAGACAACACAAGGTTCTAATAGGAGTATATATGTACTTGTGCCTGAATGGAAATATAATATTTGCACTTTTATTATTGCGTAGATTTTTTTTTTTATTATTATTTTTTTTACAAAACAAATGTGAAAATTGCTTTTGTTGTTTTCGTAGACCACTGAAGCTGTGAAGGCACCTACACATCCAATTACTGGTGAAATCCAGGTACTCAAAGCATTGTTTGTTTAATAATATTAATATATATGAAGAAATACCATTTCTTTATGACTCATAATATGAATTTGTAAATAATAACCTTTAAATCCACATGCAAAATGCAATTCAAATTTGATGGTCACTAGGATAAATTACCTGTGTTCATTTCCTTACTGGTTTGCTTTCAGTTGTTGTGGGTGCGTAGCCGCAACTGATCCATGCCAGAAGATCTCCACTACTGATTTTTGCAATATGACGTGTTTTATTGGTCATGTAGAAAGTTGTTTACTATCTTTAACGTATTTTCCTTTATGTATGTGAGCTTTGTTTCCTGTGTTTTGCAGCTTCAAGTTAATTATGATAAGCATCTTGGTAATCTCATAATCCACATACTGCAAGCAAGGAATCTTGTTCCCAGAGATAACAACGGTTATTCAGATCCATTTGTGAAAGTATATCTTCTTCCAGGAAGAGGGTAAGATAAACATAAATGTAATTTTTAGTTCTGTTGAATACACATTTTGAAGACCAGGTTTACCTGTGATCATTTTTTCAAAGTGAGATATCAGAAATGGTATACAGATGTAGCCATCTTTATCTTGACTTTTAACACATTAAATACACAAAGGCAAGATCCTTTATCTTGACTTTTTCAGTGACTTTTCAATGGCTTTCATTGTGTGATATCACGCTGTAGCAAGTTATCAGAGTCAAGATAAAGATGGCTACATCCATACTTTGAAACAATAAAAAAAAGTTACATGTTGGTTAAATACATTACAATTCTTCAGGTGTTGCAATAAATAAATCTACATAAAAGAGTAATCCAGAATTCTTAATTTCTAGAACGGATACATTTTGCAAATATTACAAGATACAATATATACATATGTGACGCAATAGTATACTAAAAAGATACTGAGAATAATTGTATACTTTATAATTACCATTGTAATTCTTAAAAATCCAAGTTACAATTCTCCATGGTGCATTTCTTGTAAGTGAATAAGGGTAAATTCACATGCAGCAGATTTGTTGCAGATATTTCAGCGACCGTCTGATTTATCTGATTGGGGCTTGCAGAAATCCATGTGCTTTCTGTCAAATCAAACCCGTTCAAATAAATGGAATTGATTTTGATCAAACAAATTTCTACAACAAATATAACCTAATTGTATATTTAAATTGTATTATTTGCCTACCCAATCGCCTTACAGTTGTTAACAAAATATGTTATATCAAACTAAAAACCTCCAGAGCATACTGAAATCACTTATGAATATGATTAAAAACTTCATATATATCACGTACATATAACAAAGTACAACAGAGAAAGACCCGAAAGAAGGCTATATATATTATAATGCGTAAATGTTGGGTTTTTATATATATTTTTTAAAGATGTCTCAAGCCCCAGGATTCCAATTCTATCTGCTTCCTATCTTAATAAATGTGGTAATTTTTTTTTAGCCTTGTTAAACCATTATTTAAAAGATACCTCCAGCTATAAGAAACGTCTCAGGTGCCATAGAGGAAAGTTTTTGTCAGTGGGGGGCCAGGCTCTGAGACCTTTACATTTTGCTAAAACTAATCTTCTAAAAAGTATTTTTTAGAGAGCATAGCAGCTTTTCTGCCATTGACTTCTCCTGAGTTTACTCCTAGACTTGCATTTTAGTCTTTGGGCCATTTTTAGTTTTCCCAAGTAAGGGTCCTATCACATGGCCCGACGTGGGCCGTGTAAACGAGTGCCGATCAACGAGACAGCTAGTTAATCGGCACTCGTTTGCTCCTTTCACACAGAGCTATGATTGCTTATGTATGTGGACGAGCAATTTTTACTTCGATCGCTCGTCCCTATAGATTTTCATCACGTCGGCAGCGCATCTCCCTGATTACACAGATGTTCTGCCGACAACCATGATTTTTAATGCTGCATAAAAGAGCAGATCAGCCAATGATCGTTGCCCTGATTACACATGGCAATGATTGGGAACGAACGTTCTTTTGAGCGCTCGTTTGCTAGATCATTGTTATAGAAAACAGTTGTGGCCTCAGAACCTGGACCACCAATAGTTTTTTATAACTTACATAGGATCTTATATTAAGCTGACAGATCCACTTTAAGGCCAGCATATTACATCTACAGGTCCATACTCCAAGTAGCCAAATTGGCACAAAATAATTACATTGTGCAGTATTTTCAGATGGCAGATCCACTTAAATATACGCTTTACATGCATTATTCAAACAAAATGAAAATATTGTCATCCCTGTAAAACTGCTGCTTTAACCCCTTCCCCCTGCTGGCATTCTGGGCCCTAATGTCCAAGCCATTTTTTAGATTTTTCCATTGTCACATTCGAAGAGCTGTAACTTTTTTATTTTTGCGTCGGCATAGCTGTATAAGGTCTTGTTTTTTGTGGGACGACTTGCAGTTTTTATTGGTACCATTTGAGAGTAGATGCGACTTTTTGATCACTTTCTATCACATTTTTTTTAAGTCAGGATTAACAGAAAACAATTTTTCCATTGTTTTTTATTTTATTTTTTACGGCGTTCACAGTGCGGGTTAAATAATGTAACAGCTTTATAGTCGGGGTCGTTACGGACGCGGCGATACCAAATATGTGTAACTTTTTTGCTTTATTGTAGTTTTTTTTAATAGTAAAGCATTTTGTAAGGGGAAAAGCTGGGTTTTTCATTTTTTTTTTTTCACTTTTTTTTTAAATTAACTTTATTAAACTTTTTTTACTTTTTTACTAGTCCCACTAGGGGACTTCACTATCCTCCGATCGCTATTATAATACACTGCAATACTTTTGTATTGCAGTGTATTACTGCCTGTCCGTTTAACACGGACAGGCATCTGCTAGGTCATGCCTGCGGCATGATCTAGCAGGCATTCGCTCCAGGCAGACCTGGGGGTCTTTATTAGACCCCCGGCTGCCATAGAAGACACAGACACTCGGCGATTTTATCGCCGGGTGTCAGTGAGATGAGAGGGAGCTCCCTCCCTCTCTCCAAAACCATTCAGATGCGGTGCTCGCTATTGTGCACCGCATCTGAAGGGTTAAACAGGTGAGATCGATACTAATATCGATCTCACCCGGCAGAGCAGGGACGCCCCCAGCCCTCAGCTGCTTCTGGCAGCTGAGAGCAGGGAGATTTCACGGCTCCCTGCTCTGTTTACTTTATTCTACAGCAGCGACGTAGTTTGGCGGCGCTCTAGAATAAAGCCCACTAATGACCGCCGTATAAAGACGTATCGGCGGTCATTAAGGGGTTAAACCAGCATGTTTGTTTTATTTTACTTTTTGTCTGTTTCCCCAAACTTTGATACAGTATGTGCCTACAGTATATATATCTAGTTATGTCTGTCATGTTCCTAAGTAATATGTTGCTGATCATAACCGGGAATGAAGGGAATTATGTTTTCCTTTATAATATGTGTTATGTCTTTTACTTGTATTTTCTGTTTTATCTTTGCTTGCTTCCTATGCTTTCTCATCTTTGTGTAATTTCCCTTCACTGGGTCCTTACAGCCAAGTAATGGTTGTCCAGAATGCCAGGTAGAGTTTGACTTCTTTTTATTAAAACAGATTGATATCACTTTGCATGAAATAGCATACTCAAAGTAACATTGCTTGATACAATTTACAAAATGTATTACAAGTCAATACTTGTAGTCATTTTGGTATTAAAGGGGTTCTCCACTCTTAGGTATTTTGTTAAACTTATAGGAATATGTTTATCTATCAGTTTATGTAAAAACTTTATATTTGTTCAAGTTTGTTTCTCAGTCAGCAGTACGTAGGAAGTGAAATGTGTGCTCCATTCCTAATCTACATCCCCATGAGACACTGTTCCATGAGTTGCTCCCCCGCCGTTTAGGAATTATACCTGTAGTCACATGCTTAATATAATGTGTCTCCACCCTAATGTCTATAGACATGAAATATATATCAATGTTCATGGGTTATGATAAGATTATCAAGCCTTCCACTGAGTCTGGCTCTTTGATTCAGAAAAGACACCATAGTTAAGCTACATTCACATGAACGTGGCCAACCTCGGATGTGAAAAATTTTAGTTTTTCAAGTCCAAGGTGCACCTGTGCAGGACGCGTTATCACACATCCCCCATAGACTAGAGTCTATAGAGTGAGGGATGCGTGAAAATGCAAGAAAATAGGACATGTCCTATTTTTTCACGGACCCTTCACATGCTCTGTTGAAACAACGGTCGTGTGAACGGCCCCGTTGAAATACATGAGTACGTGTGACGGCCATAGTTTTAACAGTCGTCTAACGGACGAGATACATGCTCATCTGAATGAGCCCTAAATGTAACAAACCTCACTGCATGCAAAATAAAAATATTGATAGAAATATACATATAAGAACTGCACATTTTATATCCTTTGCAATTTTATAGAGGTAAGTGTGGGCACTAGAACCACAACAGATTGCATGTGCGTGAGAGTGTCTTTGAAGTCAATGGAGAGCTTAACAGCACATCTCAGTGATACAACACATGGATCTCCACCAATGCTATTTTCTGAAATGAGAAAAAAAAATAAACTCTACAACATGTCAAAACTAATTATTACTACAATTCAATATCCAATTATCATAGTTACCATACACTTAATGATTCCATTTTCTGGTTACCTAATCCTTCAAAGCTGTATCTTCATAGCGGAACATGGGTGCAAAATCAATAGGTTATAAGTAGAACCAGCTTTTATATTTTCACAAAAAAAAAAGTTCTTGTTCTGACAAAACTGATACAGATGCTTGGCCACCGCACCAAGCATTTCTATGGGGCTGCCAAAGACAGGAGCGGTGGCCGAACACGCGCAGTACCGCTCCATTCCTAATGGGCTCCTAGGAAAGGCAAGGTAAGCCTGTTCTCGTGATCGGTGGTTGTACCAGCGGTGTCATTCCCCCACCAATCAGATATTTATCACCTATCTGGTCGATAGGTGATAAATAATGATTATGGGAAAACCCCTTTAATATATGATGCAACTGTTAATTTGTTTGTATCTATGCTAGTTTTATTTGTATCATAAAATAACAGAGGAGGATACGAGTGCCGGTTATACTTTTCATCATTGCAGTTCTTGGCCTTTCTACACAGGTTTCCTCCCTGGGATTTGTACTCTTACATGCTCTCTCCTGACTTCTTTTATATGTTCACCTTGCCTCCTATCCCCAGATTTTATCTATATTCTGCCTTATACTCCGATTCTTGTCCAAGAGTAGTCAGTAGCCAATACAATTTCTATATTGTTTAAAGAACTTGCTTTTCTACTTCCTCCTCTTGTTTTGACTATTTCGTTGCATAAGATATTTGTTCTCGAGACTCTATGAAACAGATATAGTATTTGTAGAACATGGATAAATTAACTTAATTTTTATAAACCCGGAGAACCCCTTTAACTAAGTTGCATGGTATTTTTAAAAGTAGATCTGGATTCCACATTGAGTTATAAAAAGGGAAGTATTTGTGAAATACCCATGTGAAACAACTCCATACTTTTCATGTCACCTTTGTGTCTAATTAACCACTTCATGTCAAGGAGGAGTTTGCCCCCTTTAGCCAATATAAATATTATCTTTTGTAGGATTGCTTTCTAAAAGGGAATATATTAGTTTAAAGATAAATAATAAACATAGCTCATTATTTAATAAAGGGTGCATAGTCTCCTAAATTCTGTTTTGGGTAGAATTATTATTTAAATATGATGCTCCACTTCTGCTTGGCAAATGTGTACCCATTTCCTGTTAGGGTATTTTCACACGCAAACTCAAAAATGTCTGAAAAAAGGCTCCAAAAACGTCCCAAGAAGTGACCTGCACTTCTTTTCGCAGCCGTTTTTTTACACGCCGTTTTTCACATTGAAATCAATGGGCAGATGTTTGGAGGCGTTCTGCTTCCGATTTTCCGGCCGTTTTGTGAACATACCCTTAAGAGTACAGTAGACTTTTTGCATTATTAGAAATGCATTCTAAATTAAATCAATCAGAATCATGCTAAAAACTGCCTTGTTACGATCAAGATAATTGAAACGATTATACGGCACGTATGATTATGGACAAATAATCATTTGTTTTTAAATAGGATATGCAAATTAATTTGTTTTCATGTTTCATGCAGCTTATAATGTAACCTTTTAAATTCTTTGATAAATAAATAATATAAATGTATACCCTTTATTTTTTATTTTGGTTCAAAATAAACTCAAAGCCGTATTTGATGTGTTTAGCAGATTGACACATCTGAAATATGAAAGCCATTTGAAATTGCGCCTATACTTAAAACTTTTAAAATCCCCATTAAAGTATCATGAAAAAGTAAATGCTCTGCATTATCCAATGGGGAATACATGTTTGTAAATCTAAAAGTTATGCCATAAGTGTGATTGGTGGGAGCCCAACCACTGGGACCTTCACTGATCCACAAATGTGGGTATTCTCTAATATAATGTATGGGAGATACCAAACAGCCAAGTGGTCTCATCTCAACAGTCTTTCTTTCTTCTGCTGATGTCTGCCCAATTTCACGTTATAGCCTTGTTTAAACTATCTTTTTTTCAACATCTAAAACATATTTCTTACATATTTCCCTCATCCTCTTTGCCATTACCAACTGCCTTGCTTTTTTACTACTGTCCTATGTTCTCCTCCCCACGTGTAATTATCATTTATCCTTCTTCTCTAGATGTTTTGACATGTTCTGAATGTATTCCCACCGTTTCTCATATGTGATTTAAAAATGTACACTCTTCCTCGTTCTGCCTTTCAGGTTTAAATCTGTCGAACAGCGTTGCCAGCACTTAGTGCTAACATTCTGGGATCAGGTTTCTGATCTTGGAGAGAGAAATCATATCAGAGCTGTCTTGATATGTCCTGATGCAAAATTTGTAGCTTTGAGTCACTGTTCCTTTGTGGCAGAGTGGCATTTGGGCCCCCTTTAGGACCAAGGACTTGGTACAACCTCTAAAGTCCAATATTATACTGTTGTACTAGTATAAATGACTCTTCTCAATATATTAAGAAGAAAATATATCAGAATTATGAACTACTCCCAAAAATGTATATATTTTCTCGCCTTCAGATATTTTCTACAACTGTACTGGAAAGTTTGTGAAATTAGTATTTTGTACCTTTTAGAAATACCATTAAGAATGCATTACACTGTTAATTTTAGTGTATTGCAGAAGTATAATATATTATTATAATATATTATATTTTAGAAAATCATATATTACAGTCTAGTATTCACCTGTCTATGTTCTCTCATTTTCCTAGTAGTTATTATTACAAAATATGAGTACTTTGCAGAGAACAGGTTTGGGCTTCTCGTATTGCACTGAAATGTTATTAGCTGACATGGTTTAATGGTTCTCTACAGAACAAACAGAATGGCAAATGTTCTTTAATAGTATGCCTAAGCATTTTTGGAAAAAAGTGCCATAATACAGATCAAGTCTACAAACTTTGTCTCACTACTGTCACAATGCTTGCTTGCATGTTAATCCATTAAGACAGCTCATTCGTAAGTGAAATTACTGTGACATGTTTCTTTATTTCTGTCTTAGTGCGGAGTATAAGCGAAGAACAAAATATGTGCAAAAAAGCTTAAACCCAGAATGGAATCAGACAGTGATTTACAAGAGTATATCCATGGAACAGGTTTGTAGAATTTTGCTTTATATTTTTGAACATCAGGCAATTTATTATTTTTAGACTTTTAAGGTATGTGAAGACCTGTTTTTTTTATATTTTTATTTTTTGAATGATGAGAACTATAATTTGTTGGATAGGTTCGCTGCTACAGTGTTATTACCTGACAAATTGTTTTAATATAACATTTTCATTCTGTTCTAGAGTCTACTCATTAATTATGTGTTTTTTTTTTACTAGTTAGATTTCATACTTACAGACAGATATTGCTTAAATGAATTTTTAACCCCTTAACGACATGTCATGTACTGGTACGCAGCAGCCATTAAGGGGAAGATTAAGGGCTTCAAAGGAGACGGTCAGAATCACGATATACTGAAATACATTAGTATTGAAGTATATCATGCAAGCGACCCAACGATCGCTGCTTGAATGTTCCAAAAAATGTTCCAAAAAAAATTAAAAAAGTTCAAAAAACCCCCATTTTCCATTTTTTCCCCAAAGCAATGTTAAATAAAATTAAACAGTTAACATAACTGGTATCGCCACCTCTGTAAAAGTCCAAACTATCAGAACATAGCGTTATTTAACCCGCTTGGTGAACAGCGTAAAAAAAAAAAATATATATATATATATATATATATATATATATATATATACACTACCGTTCAAAAGTTTGGAGTCACCCAGACAATTTTGTGTTTTCCATGAAAACTCACACTTATATTTATCAAATGAGTTGCAAAATGACTAGAAAATATAGTCAAGATATTGACTAGGTTAGAAATAATGATTTTTATTTGAAATAATAATTTTCTCCTTCAAACTTTGCTTTCGTCAAAGAATGCTCCATTTGCAGCAATTACAGCATTGCAGACCTTTGGCACTCTAGCTGTTAATTTGCTGAGGTAATCGGGAAAAATGTCACCCCATGCTTCCAGAAGGCCCTCCCACAAGTTGGATTGGCTTGATGGGCACTTCTTGCGTACCATACAGTCAAGCTGCTCCCACAACAGCTCTATGGGGTTGAGATCTGGTGACTGCGCTGGCCACTCCATTACAGATAGAATACCAGCTGCCTGCTTCTTCCCTAAATAGTTCTTGCATAATTTGGAGGTGTGCTTTGGGTCATTGTCCTGTTGTAGGACGAAATTGGCTCCAATCAAGCGCTGTCCACAGGGTATGGCATGGCGTTGCAAAATGGAGTGATAGCCTTACTTATTCAAAATCCCTTTTACCTTGTACAAATCTCCCACTTTACCAGCACCAAAGCAACTCCAGACCATCACATTACCTCCACCATGCTTGACAGATGGTGTCAGGCACTCTTCCAGCATCTTTTCAGTTGTTTTGTGTCTCACAAATGTTCTTCTGTGTGATCCAAACTTCGATTCGTCTGTCCAATCTTCCTCTGTCCAATGTCTGTGTGCTTTTGCCCATATTAATCTTTTCCTTTTATTAGCCAGTCTCAGATATGGCTTTTTCTTTGCCACTCTGCCCTGAAGGCCAGCATCCCGGAGTCGCCTCTTCACTGTAGACGTTGACACTGGCGTTTTTGGTACTATTTAATGAAGCTGCCAATTGAGGACCTGTGAGGCGTCTATTTCTCAAACTAGAGACTCTAATGTACTTGTCTTGTTGCTCAGTTGTGCAGCGGGGCCTCCCACTTCTCTTTCTACTCTGGTTAGAGCCTGTTTGTGCTGTCCTCTGAAGGGAGTAGTACACACCGTTGTAGGAAATCTTCAGTTTCTTGGCAATTTCTCGCATGGAATAGCCTTCATTTCTAAGAACAAGAATAGACTGTCGAGTTTCACATGAAAGCTCTCTTTTTCTAGCCATTTTGAGAGTTTAATCGAACCCACAAATGTAATGCTCCAGATTCTCAACTAGCTCAAAGGAAGGTCCGTTTTATAGCTCCTCTAAACAGCAAAACTGTTTACAGCGGTGCTAACATAATTGCACAAAGGTTTTCAAGTGTTTTCTAATCATCCATTAGCCTTCTAACACAGTTAGCAAACAGAATGTACCATTAGAACACTGGAGTGATGGTTGCTGGAAATGGGCCTCTATACACCTATGTAGATATTGCATTAAAAACCAGACGTTTGCAGCTAGAATAGTCATTTAGCACATTAACAATGTATAGAGTGTATTTCTGATTAATTTAATGTTATCTTCATTGAAAAAAACTGTGCTTTTCTTTCAAAAATAAGGAAATTTCTAAGTGACCCTAAACTTTTGAACGGTTGTATATATACATAAATATATAAAACATGCTGTTTTTTGGCCACCTTAGCTCTCAAAAAAACAGGAATAAAAAGTGATCAAAAAGTCGCAAGTACCCCAAAATGGTATTGGTGAAAACTACAGCTTGTCCTGCAAAATTTAAGCCCTCACACCTCTAAATTAATGGCAAAATAAAAAAGTTATGGCTCTCAGAATATGGCAACACAAAACATTATATTTTTTAGCAAATAGTTTTATTGTTAAAAGTGGTAAAACATAAAATAAATCATAAATTTGGTATTACTGTAATTGTATCAACCTGTAGAATAAGGTGAATATGTAGTTTTTACCGTCTGATGGATGCCGTAAACACAAAATCCCCCAAAAACTGGTGTATTCGCTGTTTTTTGCCCGTTTCACCGCACAAATATTTTTTTTCAGATTCCCAGTACATTATGCAGTACAATAAATAGCGCCATGAAAAACAACAACTTGTCCTGCAAAAAACAAGACCTCATATGGCTATGTCGACTAAGAAATAGAAAAGTTATGGCTTTTGGAAGGCAGGGAGGAAAAAACTAAAATTAAAAGCTCAAATTGGCCTGGTCTTTAAGGGGTTAAAGGTTTTTCCATTTCAAGAGGCTGACCAATTAAACAGAACCTGTAGCTATGGCAGACCTAATATACACAGGGAGGCAAAAAAAGCTCTTCTTAGTCTTGTGGCTTTACATAGTGTACCACATGATCCCTCTAAGCCAGTTAGCAGCTCTGAAAAGTATCATGGCACATATAGTCCACAATGACTCCTCAGAAACAGGAGTCACAGACTTCATCACATGATACTTGTCAGAACTGCATTCTTTTCAGCCCCTCTGGCAGTAGTTTAGTGGGTGTAATTTTATCAGTATAATTGTATCATAATGATGTCCTTATTTTAACCCCTTCCCGCAAACGGTCGTTACTGTATGTCCTTTTTAGCGGGTTGTTCACGCAAATGGGCGTACAGTAACGCCCTGAGGATGAAGTGGGCACAGGAGCTGTTCGCGATTCATCCTCAGCGGATGTCGGGTGTAATATACAGCTGACATCCCGCTGCAACGGCGGCGATCACAGTTCTCTCCGATCGCCGCCGTTTAACCCCTCAAATGATGCTGTCAAAAGCAACAGTGGCATTTAAGTGATTAACACAGAGGGAGGGTGCTCCCTCTGTACCCCGTTGGCCCCCCGCGAAAAATCGCGGGGTGCTGATGGTTGCAATGGCAACCAGGAAGCCTAGCAATGGCTTCCTGGTTGGCCAAGTACGGAAGCCTATTAGGTCCTACCCGAGGCTGTTAAGCATTATATTGGTTGTTATATTGGGAGGGGATTCTTAATAACACATATAAAAAAAACAATTATAATACTGAAGGAATATACCCTATCCTCCAGATGTGAGAATGATAGAATAAACTAATACATGAGAAATTGACAATCTATTATAAACAAACGGCATAGGTGAATTTTTATATTTTATTTTTTTTGCAATGTGTGTGTGCGCGCGCGCGTGCATCTACAGTATCCCTTATCTTATTAATATCTCTATATCACTTTCTATTTTAACTTTAGTGTGGTTTGGATGTGTGATGGCTGTAGCTAATTTAGTGATAAGAACAAACACTTTCATGTTTGCAAATGTAACAATTTGAATTTACTATTTGAGAATTCGATTAAACACCAAAGGCAAATGTAACTATTTCAAAGCCCTTTATATTATATTATATTATATTATATTTATATTATGCTAATATCCTGAAAATGTACAGTACACCTGTATACTTGGTACATAAATGGAACATACCATAACTCATAATAAGCATATGAATCATGTATATCAATTAACCATGAATTCTGCCTTCACAACAGTCTAATGTATTTAGTCAATACTATCACAACATAATTCAACATGAATGCAAAATAATGTTCTTTTCCGCTGGAATAAAATAGACGGTCAAGGTTACTGTAGTGTGATAAATGGTCAGTCTGTGATATTATTATAACAATTGTGACTATGTGTAAACTTTTAATAATTGTGTTTTGAACCCCAATACAGCTGAAGAAAAAAACATTGGAAGTCACTGTATGGGATTATGATAGATTCTCTTCAAATGACTTTCTTGGTGAGGTACAGTAAGACAATTGATCATCATCTGATGTACGTTTTCCAGATGAACATTTGAATTAATACACTGTTCATAGCACTGGAAAGTATGCATGTCAGTAAGAAATATCTGATGATACCTTTGCCCAAGCAACCATACAACACTTGGAAGAGATTTGGCTGTTTGTTCATGAGTATCCCTTTAACTTTATAATATTTATTAGAATGCAATATTTATGGTATATGATCCAAAGGAATACATAGTTAAACTCCTCAATATGCTACTTATTTGTAGTGAGCTGTTCAATCATATGTAACTGATGTATAGTGTCATATTAATAATCACACATTCATATAATAATTACACACATTAACTTCTAACTAATTATATTAAACATAATTTTGTCTTAGGTGTTAATAGATTTATCAAATACCTCCTATCTTGATAACATGCCACGATGGTACCAATTGAAGGAGCAAAGTGAAAGTATTGACCATGCCAAGTCTCACTCCAGTCACAGCAGTCAACAAGTACCAAAGCCATCAGTCATTAAAAGCAGAAGTCATGGAATTTTTCCAGATCCATCTAAAGGTAATATCATGTAGCCAATAAATGATTATCTATTTTTGCAATTACTTATTTTTTTATTTACATTTTTATAGTAACGGCCAATTTAATAAAGTTCATTATTTAAAGGGTTTTTCCAAATTCCTAAAAATGTATGGCCTATCCTCAGGATAGGTCATTAATAGCTGATCACTCGTGGCCCAATTGTGGGACTCCCGCCGATCAGCTGTTATGAAGGGACCGCAGCGCTCGTACGAGCGCTGCTTCCCCTTCGTACTGGTTACTGCTCGTACTGTGAATTACCGACACACTTGTAACGATGATTTACACTATTACAGCCTTCTCACATTCACTTCAATTGGAGAAGGTTGTAATACTCCACTACTGCTGTGTCAGCGATTTACAATATAAGCAGTGACCAGAATGAAGGGGAAACCGTGCACGTATGAGCTCAGCAGCCTCTTCTAAACAGCTGATTGGCAAGGGTCCCGGCAGTCGGACCCCGAGCGATCAGCTATTGATGGCCTATCCTGAGGATAAGCTATTAATTTTTAGGGACTGGAAAACCCCTTTAATTATTTGGTAGTACAAACATTAGACAATACAGTTTGTACTTCGATTTCCATTTTCTTTTTTCAATAGCTAAAAGACATTTAAAAAATTTTTAGTCAATCAAAAATGAATTAATACAACTGTCTTGACATCAATTATCTTGCAGGTACCAACTAATTGTCTTACTGTGTACTTTTAGATATGCAGGTTCCAACTATAGAGAAATCTCATAGCAGCCCTGGTAGCTCAAAATCATCTTCTGAGGGGCACCTTCGATCACATGGACCATCACGTAGCCAAAGTAAAAGCAGTGTCACTCAGACCCATCTAGAAGATGCTGGAGCAGCCATCGCTGCTGCTGAAGCAGCTGTCCAACAGCTTCGTCTTCAACCAAGTAAAAGACGCAAATAAATTCCTCAGCATGGCAGCTTAATGTTCATCTGTTGCCTTTTCCTGCTGTTTCCCCTTGTTGACCATTATTTGTTGTCACTACTTGTTCACCTTTGTTAAATGTCCTTTATTGTGAGAATTTTGTCCACATCTAATATATGTTACCCGATTTTTGTTTACTGAAAATTAATGAAACTGGCTGTTTCCTCATTGGTTCATTTCTTCATCCAAGTGTCTTCATCTCGTGTATTGTCTGGTATGCCCCATAATGTTGATTACTTGTATGACTCTTGTAGGTCAAATCTCAGTGTCATTTCTAGCTCCTCAAATTGCTTTTAGTCACAATAACACCAGAATTTACTACTTTTATTCTCTTTACATGCAAAGTGTATGAGCATTATTTACGTTTAGGCATGTATTTGTTTACTAAGAGATAACGTTCATATGTACATTATCATTATAGTCAAAACCATGGCCATATTTTAGACTAATAAATGTTTAACCACCACCACAGTCACACCTTTGTAAACACATTTACTCATATCATTTCCAGTGATTGCCTAATATCACTGCACGCCCATGCCAACATCCTTCATATATGAAATATTAAAGTATATTTTTTATGGATTGCAGAATTAACATAATGTTTTTAATGTTCCTAGCTATATTTAATTTTTTTTTTTTTCATAGACTGTCATTAGACCTTTAGTTAGACACACATACATTTTGCATCTTGATAATTAGTCAAAAGCTTTGTCCATTTATATGGTATGTATACTGTAGGTCATGGAAAGATATTCTATAAACTGCATCGTAAAATGAGCTTTCTAGTAAAAATAAAAAATAAAATATACATAATTATATATTATTCTTTAGCCCTATTGCATACAACAATGTATGGTCATTTAGATTGGGACTGTTAGTTATTGTTTTTGAGTTTAAAATATATTTTCTAAAACAGCACACAGATTAGTAATAAATAAATCTATTCACATATAATATAAGCAATTATGGTGTAATATACTGTATATACAAAAAAATGTACAGTAATATATTTGAACATTGGATAATAGTTAGTAGAGGTGGAGAAATATCTCTATAGTCCGAGTACTAACCACTTCTCGGCATAGTGGAGATGTCTCAATACTAGAAATTATGCTAGATGATCCATTTTTTTAATATAGTAAAATTAAACAATAACAAGAGTCAAAGTATAGTATAGTGGCTATTCTATTTCTAGACAATCTAAGCAAACACTTTAAGAAACACTAAAATACTAAAATGTTCAGTGTTGCAAAATATAGATTTTTTTCTTGCCTATTATTTTTTCAGCTGTGTAAATACATAACATATACACAGTACCTTGAAGCAAAAGTTTCACATGGTATATCTTTGACTTAGCACTTTTAATGTAAATAATTCCAGTTGTTTTCCAAGTCTACAGTTTCCAGATGTTTATATTGATACATAACATTTTGAAACCAGAACTTGACCTCCCTAGTGACGCTACTGTAAACTATATGGAATGCACATATTATTTGTTATTGCAGTCAACACCCTAGAACATACCGTTTATGAAAAAACTTTCCGAGGGAGATAAATGTATTTGTTGCAGAAATTTGTTCTTGCATGTGTTCTCACAGGATTAAAGCCATGGTGGGGAAAACATTTTTTAAACCAATAAAAAGAAACAGCCAGTTTTAAAGCCCCTTAATGCTGTGCATGTGGTGTCTCTTTGGTGTTAAAAACACGACCTATCTGAATACAGAAAACAACACTTCTGTTTGCATGAATAACATTTAAGCTGCTTCCATCTGAGGATACATACTATGGGTTTCCATTTCACCCACACTGCCACAGCAGCACATAAAAGCGGTCAGTCTAATTATGGCAGGAAGCAACATAGACACAGCATAGCAGGAGTACTCCCAATTCAAAGAACTCAGTCTGACAATCTGCCTTCACCAGCAAATGACAGCAAAGACCAAAGCCAGCTAGCACTCAAGAAGGTGATGTCCGATGGATCCGTCACAGCAGAAGGTGAGACAAATGCCGATACCGGTTTTAACATTGTTTCTTGCTTCCTTAAAAGACATATCCACTCAAATGACATGGTTTGGGGCAAATTAATTTAAATATATTAAGATAATATAAATAATAAATCACCTATATCATAAACCTGTTCTGATAGATCTCTTTCTTAAAAGGGTTGCCCGGGCAATTTTTATTGCTGGCCTATCCTTTGGACAGGCCATCAATATCAGATTGGTGGGGGTCTGACTCCTGGCACCCCCACCAAACAGCTGACTGAAGGGGCCACGGTGTCCGTTGCCGCGTCCTCTTCAGTGTATACAGTGGTGGATTAAGTAGACCATAGGCCCCGGGCTGTTCCCCAAACTTGGGCCCCCCTTCCCCCCCGCCGCTCTGCCTTGTCTATAGTGAACACCACCTTTTTGTGCGAGCATTGACCAATGGGTGTTACGATTCCCCTTGTCAAAGGGCTGTGTCCCTACATACTGACAGTGTCCAACCATCGCTGACAGTATCACACTGTTCAGGGACACATCCTCTAGACACTGGGAATGGTAACATGCATTTGTCTATTAGTCCTGGGTACACAAAGATATGTAGAATACAAGGATTTCTTAAAACAGACATGTCAGGAGAGGGGACAGATCCCCCATAGATCCAGTGACTTGCAAGTGATGTCTTCTCTGATGGGAGTCATTTTCTTTTCTTCTCCATCTGACGCAGACCATTATGGCGACTTCTCCTGATGAGACATCTTTGCCCATCACTTCTGCACCCATTTCCAGCCTCTATAGAAACACACAAATTTAGACACCAAGGCCCAGAACCATACATTAAACGGGTTGTCCGAGCACAGACCGTTTTTTATACTGATGATCTATCGATGTGCCCAGACAACCCCTTTTACTCAGACTAATAAATTTGGACTCCAGACTAGATCATAGAATACATACAGACCCCAGACCTTCTAAACTATTGCTGTCCCCAGACCAGACCCCCATAAACAAATACAGACCACAGAACAAGCAACCCTAAATAAATACAGACCTCAGACAGGACCCCTAAATACAGACCCCAGACCCAACCCTCTACACTAAGAATTACCCCAAACCTGACTCCCTTAATACAGACCCCAGACCAGACCCCCTAAACTAATACAGACCCCTAGATAAAGACCCCAAAACGAATACAGACCATAGACCAGGCCCCATAAATACAGACCCCATAAACTAATACAGACCCCTAAATACAGGCTTCCAAAATACAGACCCCAAACCTCGAAATAATACAGACACCCTAAATACAGACCCCAGACCTGACCCCCTACACTAATAATGACCCCAGACCTGACTCCCTTAAGTAATACAGATCCCAGACCAGACCCCCTAATCTAATACAGACCCCGGACCAGACCCCCTAAATACAGACCCCCTAAACGAATACAGACCTTAGAACAGGCCCCCTAAATAGACCCCATAAACTAATACAGACCCCAGACATCAAACTAATACAGACCCCCTAAATCCAGACCCCTTAAACTAACACAGATCCCTAAATATACAGACCCTAAACCCCTTAAACTGATACAGACACCAAACTTCCTAAATACAAACCAGACCCCCTAAATACAGTCCCCAAATCAGACCCCCTAAATACAGTCCCCAAACCGGACCCCCTAAATACAGTTCCCACACTAGACCCCTAAATACAGACCCCTTAAACAAATCCATCCCATTATACTTACATAGCAGCTCGCCTCAGTCTTCTCTGTGGAGTCTTGCTGCTGCTCATGGAGCTGCGGCCATGTGACCAGCAGGTCTCTAAACAGTAGTAAGAACTGAGATGAGGTCATGTGACCTTATGTCTAAAGGTCCTTTTGCAGGAGATATACAATGCTGTTTCATTTGCGGCAAAATCACGGCAATAACGCGACAAAACTGCATTGTACTTTGGGCGGCCATGGGCCCCCCGGGAGCCTCGTGCCCCACGCAGCTGCCCAAAATGCCCTATGATGATCCGCCATTGAGTGTATACCAGGCACGCCGCCATATACTTCCATTACCGGCTGTGCCTGCAGTCTCATTCACTTGAGAATACGGAAGTGTACGGCGTTGTGCCTGTGCTCTAGGAAAAGGCTGAGGCGACTAACGCCACAACCCCATTCTTCAGCTGATCGGTGGGGGTGCCAGGAGTCGGACCCCCACCGATCTGCCATTGATGGCCTATCCTAAGGAAATACCGTCAAAATAAAATGCCCGGACAACCCCTTTAAGAACTAGAAATTGAGCAAATTACAGTAAGCTCGACTGAACCTTTACTTAAATAATACATGTAAAGTACAAACTGTATTATTACATGGTGCTAAGAACAGAACAAGAAACCCGAAAGTGTAATTCCTGTATGAGGAATATATATATTTTTTTTATAAATACCTTATTGCAATAGTAGTTACCTTCAGACAATATTAGCAATTATTGGAAATGAGGTAAATTAGAATTTTTGACAATTTGCTGCTTGTTTCATTTTATATTTCAGACTTGTATTTTCCCCATTTAAGATAAGGGAGGCTTGAATATCTATTTCTAGTTTTGCTTCCAGTGTCTTCAATAGCAAAAAGTTGGTTCCTTTAGACAACTTGCACAGATTGCGGAATTTGATGCGGAAAATCCGCATCAAAACTGCAGATAAATGCAGGTAATTCCGCAATTAAAATACGCACTGAATATTGCGTATTTTGATGTGTATTTTCCATTTTGATGCAAAAACTGGTGTGGATTATCTGCTGAGGATTTTGGTGCACTTTTTCTATTACTTGTCAGAAACAATTCTGAGATGGAAACACAAGAAAAATTTACAAGCTGCAGATTTTAAAATCTGCACTGCAGGTCATTTTCCATTCAGAAAACTTCTGCAAAGTACAGATGACATTACTTAGAATCTCATTTTCTAGTACTGTATTGTGCTGCAAATTTGATGCAGAAAAATTAGCGTGACAATCCGCAATATGCAGTGGTAAACACATTTTAAATTGAATGAATGCTGCATATATTTTCCTTCCAACAAAAATAAAAAATAATTTGTTACGTGTGTTGGTACAGAGTAGACGTGTTGTCAAATATGATTTTGATTCAGTTGCTTAGGACTACCACTGGCTGTAACTTTAAGCAGTTTTCCCATGATTAACATTTATCATGCTGGAACCCTCACAATTACTGGGCTGTTTCCATATCTCTGATAGATCTGTATAGAGCAGACCATCAGCATGCCCAACCACCGTTTCTTACAAGTCCTCCCCACCAGGGCTGTCCGCAGGAGGTAGAAATGTACCTCTATTTCTTTGAATAGGTGGTAAATGTTAATTGTGGGAAAACTCCTCCACCATGTATAACACTGCCCCATCTAAGCTATATGCTCTGGTAGTGGTAAAAAAAAAAAAAGTTAAATCGCTACAGACAGGTACAGCTGTGTCGGTATTGTTATCCTTATTAGAATGTTGTTTTATCACTTTTCTTTCTGGCTCACAGCTTAGAGCGAACACCAACGTAACGTCAATGTGAATAGAGCCTCATAATAATAATAATAATATGCTCTATAAAACATGTTGCTTAAAACCACAAACATTTTCTTATATGCTGTTGCCATGTATTATAGTGTACATTCCAGTGGCGGTTTACTTAAAGAGGCTCTGTCACCAAATTATAAGTGCCCTATCTCCTACATAATCTGATCGGCGCTGTAATGTAGATAACAGCAGTGGTTTTTATTTTGAAAAACGATAATTTTTTAGCAAGTTATGAGCTAGTTTAGATTTACGCTAATTAGTTTCTTAATGACCAACTGGGCGTGTTTTTACTTTTGACCAAGTGGGTGTTGTAAAGAAGTGTATGAGGCTGACCAATCAGTGACCAATCAGTGACATACACTTCTCATTGTTCCAGCCCAGCATGATCCACAGCACAGTGTCATTCTGCAGTGAAAGAAGCTGGGCTGAAACAATGAGAAGTGTATGAAGCTGATTGGTCACTGATTGGTCAGCCTCATACACTTCTTTACAACACCCACTTGGTCAACAGTAAAAACACGCCCAGTCTTTAAGAAATGAATTAGCATAAATCTAAAATTGCTCATAACTATGTAGGAGATAGGGCACTTGTAATCTGGTGACAGAGCCTCTTTAAACGTCTATATAATTACATTATCGACCTTAGGGCTTATTCTCACTTCCATATGATGCTGTGCATGAGCCATAAACTGCCAAAAAATGGATCAGATCCCCACATGAAAATGCAGGAAAACCTTCCTTAAAAGGGAAATAATACACCAACATGGATTCCATTTTGCATTGCATTTTCAATTAATTCACCCACTCAATAAGGCCCCATGCACACGACCATAAATTCAGCCGTAATTACGGGCCATAATTACAGCCCGTAATCACGGCCCCATTCAGTTCTATTGACCGCGGACACCTTTCCGTATTGCTACCAATGTTTGTCCGTGCCGTAGAACTGTGTTGGGAATTATGGAGCATGTCCGTTTTTTCGTGTCTTACGGGCCATGCTCCTATTCTTTGTATGGATATCACGGCCCGAAAATCCGGCCAGCCACTAACTTTAAGGGCCAGTTCACACGTCGCGTAAATACTGTGGATTTTCCACAATGCAATTTGTTGCAGGAAATCTGCAGCAAATACAGTAGCAGCAAATTGGATGAGATAAAGCTAATTTCAGCCACACTGCTTATATACTTATATACGGAAAGCAACGCTGACGTGTACAGACCCTAAGTCTATCAGTCAAAAAAGTACAATGGAAACTTAATTCAATAGAACGTCAATAACTTGTTTTATGGATCAATAGCAGCACCACCTTATACGGTCCCGGGCAGCTTTTATTTGTTTCAGTAACCCACTGTCCAAACTATTAATCATTATTAATATTATATTACAGCAACATAGTATCACTTCAATACCTGAAAGCTGAATACAAATTCAGCAACATTTCAAGCTGTAATGTACACCCTTCATCAGACTAACTGGAAGTATCTATGTATCCAAGTTACCCATGGTGCCTGCGTAGCCGTGTTTTCAGTATATGATTAAGTATGGATGCATAGGTACTATTATGCAGTATCGTGTAGGTATTGCACAGCCTAGAGCATACAAATCTACAATAATGTAGCTTTAACATTTTAGATGTGATTAAAATTCAGCAGGGGTACTATCATTTTGTAAATGAGAGGGAGATTAGTACGAGGAAGGATTGTATCGAGCAGTGAACATTGGGACTAATTTGAATTCTGGCATATATTGAGCTTTAATGGTGCAAATCAATATAAACAAATGTATTGGCTTATAAAAAGGGGCATTGCTGAAAATACACCGATGTGCGGCAAAATGTTGGCACAAAAAACTGGCATAAAAGGAAGAGATAAATGTCTAACATGTTTAGCAGGATGCACCAAATGAATACATTTGGCACATCTTCTGACTGCCTTGTATACATTTATGCTGTCTAAATATTAGACAGCAATAGTAAATCTGCCCCAATGTTTCTGTTTGCTGGGAGTTGTATGTAAGAAGAGTACAGAGTTGTGGACAAACAATAAGCCCAGACATTCAGTAAAACTGCACATTGCACATACTGAAATACTGTATTATATTAAATATCTTACTCATGTATCATTATAACATTTTTACTGCACTGGATACTATTACAAAGGTGTTGCTTTTATGAAATATTGTTTTTAGCTGTCTAAGAAATAGGCACATTGCTTGCTTAGTGCTAAAGTAACACATTATAATACAATGTTTACTTTTCTATACAGCAAGAGCAACAACTAACAGGACTACTGAAACTACAGTTTCCACAACGTCATCGGTCAATAGTTTTGGAAGTGGGTACAGTATGGACGGTGATGGTAACACCACGCAGGGGGATAACAATCAGTTTCAAGTTCCAAGAATGTAAGTAACATTTTTCTCTTCCATTTCAAGATCAAAAATATGTACTCATCCACTGTGGCCACATTTTATAGGTACAATTTACAGTATCACTTTTTCTTATAAAGAGCAATTTATTTCATAAACCTAGCTCAACAAACTTAAAATATTTGGCACAATGGTGCGAATGTTGTTTGTTGTACATAAAATAAATAATTTCTTGGTTCTGTAATTTATCCATTGGCTATCAGAAATAACCGAGAGCTGAATGTATGTTTATACAGGATTCAGTTAGAGTTTCTATGTGTCTGAATTCCTTAGACATAATTTAAGCTAGTCTTAACCTGTTATCTTGGGCTCTGAATGAATGTAGCGTAATTGCCTCTATCACTGACATATTGATATTATATTATATCAGTGGAAAATTATGAGGCAATCCAGATGTAATGGTAATTAGATTTACTTATCTCTCTCTAAAAAAGAACTAGAATAGATATAAAAGCAGCCACAAAACTGGGAATTTATTATTAGCTTTACGTTCCATAAAGTGTCAAATTCTGGTGCATGCCATATTTGCATAAACATTTTTTACTTTCTCTGCTCTCATGAGTTTGGAAAAGTGTAGAGAAAAGTGGCCATGATAACCAGTAGGGGGCAGTGCTATTTGGTGTTCAACAGGTTTATGAATTCGAACGACAGAAAATGGCACAAATTGTAGCGCAAGTCTATGCCTGCTCGTAGTAAGCATAAATTTATTTTTCTGTCTTTGGACATCCCGAGCTGCACCAAATTTATTAATAATTTTGGTGCAATTCACTGCAACATAGTTCAGTTAAAGACTGGAACATGAAATGCTACTCTTAGAAAAATTCAGCCCCAAAAGTGCAGCACAATAAAACAATACGTATTTTGTTTAATAGTCTAGATTTATAACTGTTTAGGAATACACCTTTTTCTTTGAAATCTTCTTTAATTTGATCCTATAATACTGTTTGGTTAAGTCACATTTTGACCTAAATTGAGAGTGTAATTACATCATCTCAAGAGTGTAAGTAACTAGCTTAGATATCTCTATTACATACAATGTCTATTTTTATATTACTTTTCTCTAAGTTCAAATATTTCTGCTGCATTTTTCTTTGAGTACTTGTTATGCAGAACTGTTCAATGAATCCATACATTTCTTTTTTCTGCATTTAGCATGTTGACAAAAAAACTATTATGTCTGTTATGGCTATGAATGTTCGAAAGCAAACATTTGAAAGAAAAATACAACAACGACATTTCCTTTAGAAAAATAATTAAATTACAAACTTTCTGGCATACAGCTGCCTCTCTTCTTCTTAGGGTATGTTCACACGTGGTGGGTTTTTTGGCATCCTTTGGTAGAAATTTTTCAAAAAGAGACCATACACATAAAAAAAAATATTCAGCAAAAAAAGTACGAAAACCTCACTGGTGCCATTATTGGTTGATAGTATACTGTTGGTATTAAAGAACATGAGGCATAAGTGGGCCCACTTTGACTCTTCTACCAACGTCCCACGTAAACCTGGAGCAGCTCTGAGTACACATTGTACACAAGATATTATTTTGTTCCAATTGATACACTGTCCATTGCTTAGAGACTCATTTAGTCTCATTTAAGTGTTTTCCCAGCATAGTAAGTTCTAGCATAATGCTAGTATATGACATCACTTATTAATTTGTAGGGGTCCCCCAATCACTAGAATGTAAGATGTGAATGAGCGTAGCAGTTTCTACATAGTGTAAAGTCTCAAGTGGCGCTGTCTAGACAGAAAATCCAAAGTAGCTGCTGTGCTTCAATAGTACTGTTGTTCCTTCGTTCTAGGGATTGGTGAGTGTACCAGCAGCTGGACCCTCACGATGAGTAAGTGATGGTATATCCATCCCATGACTTAATGTATTGAGAAAACTTCTTTAAGTCCTTGTGATCAATAAATAAAATTGACACTATTACAAACAGGCTAATATATAATTAAAGGATATTTATTCCTTGGCATTTATATTTGTGTACTATTATAGTCTGGTAAGCATCTCTTTAAAAAAGTTAATTGAAAATAATGACGTCATCTTCACTGAAATCTCAAGTCAAATATTTCCACAAGTGTTATATTTAGAAATATAGAATGCAAGCCTTACATTCTGATGTGCAGGTAAAGAACGACATAACAAGTTCTTCTATCTGAGGCACAGGCTCCTGCACAGGAATTAAAACGATCACATTTTTTAAATCACTAACATCATTTATCAGTTTCATTGTCCAACCACTTCTGACGGGTCAAGAATAAAATCAGAATTATTGCTGTTTCTGTCTCCCGTTTCTTTAGACTCTCTTTTAAAAATGGTAAAAGCCTCATATATTTAATGGTATACTGGTCAATAGGTGATGCACCATTTGGAATTGCACAAAGCATTCACTAGCAACTCACTTAAGACAATTAATACATTTATTTCACAAAAAAAGCCGACTGGTGGAATAGTAATAAAATATTTGTTTTCAACAGTGGTAAAATGAACCAAAATGGACAAGACCAGACTGGATTGGGCTTGACTGAAACAGAAGGTAAGATCCACAATGACATTCCCATTCATGTTTCTATCAACACTACATTTACCATGCAAGTTTTCCCATCAGTTAAGAGGTGTAATCTCAATTTGTGAATTATACAAATGCATGAATGTAATTATTTGGAGATTTCATTATATTTGAAATTATAATTGTTTGGGGAAATTGTTCATTTGTAAGGGAACACCATATTTTCATCTGAGTTGCCTTTGTCCTATGACGAAGGTAAAGAATATAGCTTTTAGAAAATTGGACTAATGATATAAGTGGTGTGTCCAGGGATTTGTACTGAGACCATTACTCTTTGATCTGATTAGAAATGATGTAGAAATTAGACTTGGTAATACTGTACAATCCCTGTATTTGCAGCCGACACCAAGCTCTTGTATATATTGTATTGTATGCGTTATCCCAACATGGGGACCTTGATAAACTGGCTGAATGAGCAGTCAAATGGCAAATGAAGTGTGTTGTTAATGAATTTATGGTTATATGTACTGTACATGGTTATAATATGCATGCCGTGTATATTTTAACTCAACAAAAAAAGCTGAGGGCCCCTGTGCAAGAACAGTATATGGGCTCCTTGCTCTCCAATATCTCATCACCCCCTTATGTCTAAGGATATATCAGTTTTTGTTAGCCATACAATTAATTGGTTCAGGCACTTACAAGCAATCTAAAAAACAAAAGAAGTCTGTTTTATGGTGACAGTAAGACCTCTTACCTACTGGGCCCCTGTGCAGCTGCACAGGCTGCACCAATGGTACGTACGCCCCTGGTTTAACTTGATCAACAATGAGGGAGTTTGAAATGGAGATGGATTTAGGTGTAATTATTAATCATAATCAAAATTACAACACTAAATGCCGGTCTGCGGTGTTAAAATGTTCATGTACACAACTGTATCATGGCTTCATACAGACTGTTGTATACAGCTGTAATGCGGTGCCCATTTAAGTCTATAGGGCCCTACTATACTTCTGCATGCCTCCATATTTATATGAAGCCATACTGAGGTTTTTCTGCATGTTTCATTTGATGCCATTTTTCTTCAAATAGAAGATGTCCATAATGTTGGCAGTGCTGTACGGAAGCATTATAAGGCTAAACATGGACTGCCTGTGACTCTGTGGTTCTTTACCGCAGGGCCTCTGTGTGCCTCCATGCTGTGTGCATTAGGCCTCAAGCTAACGAGACTGTGTCTTGTATTAAATTGAATATTTGAATATGGCTTGTAGAGAAGTAGTTATTATTTTACCACTTTATCAAGCATCATGCAGTCTGAATATGCACTAGGTCATAGAGTTTAAATCATAGAGGTAGAAAAGTTCAGAGAAGGGCAACCAAATGAAAAAGAGATAAAATCTAAGTTATGAGGAAAGGTTGTAAAAACTACATTTATTTACCTTAGTCAAGAAAAGACTCAGAGGAGATATGTTATTTTTATGTACGTACGTATGTATATGGTCACTATCAAAACATTTTGTATATCTTTGTTTTTGGCTAAGGGAAGAGATTTTATCTCAAAATATGTGTCAAAACCTAATGTGTGGATAGATTAACCCCTTCCCGCCGCAGCCCTTTTTCAGATTTTCATTTTCGTTTTTTCCTCCCCACATTCTAGAAGCCATAACGTCTTTATTTTTCCGTCGATATGGTACTATGAGGGCTAGATTTTTGCGGGACGAGTTGTAGTTTTTCGTAGCACCATTTATTTTGCCGTATAATGTACTTGGAAACGGGAAAAAAATTATTTGTGGGTTAGAAAATTTAAAAAACAGCGATTCCTCCATGGTTTTTCACCCGCCGTTTTTACGGAATTCACTGTTTAATTAAAACAACAAGTTCACTTTATTCTGCGGGTCAATACGATTACGGCGATACCAAATATGTAAAGTTTTTTTCTATATTTTACTACTTTTACAAGTAAAAACCTAAGTGTAAAAAAGAAAATTTATTTTGCGTTCCCAAATTCCGAGAGCCATAAGTTTTTTATTTTTCCGTCGATAAAGTGGTATGAGGGCTTATTTTTGCGGGATAAGCTGTAGTTTTTAATAAAACCATTTTTGTGTAAATGCGACGGTTTGATCGCTTTTTATTTCATTTTTTGCGGGAGATTAGGTGACCAAAAAATAGACATTCTGGCGTTTACAATTTTTTTTTGTTACGCCGTTCACCGTGCGGGTTAAATAATGATATATTGTAATAGTTCAGACTTTTACGGATGTGGCGATACCAATTATGTTTATTTATTTATTTTTTTAATTTGCTTTAGGAGAAAAATGGGAAAAGGTTTTTTTTTGAACTTTTAATTAATTTACACAAAAAAAAACTTTATTTAACAAATTTTTAGTTTTTTTATTAGTCCTCCTAGGGGACTTAAACCAGCGATCGTTGGATCGCTTGCATGATATACTGCAATACTAATGTATTGCAGTATATCGTGATTCTGACAGAGGCAGGGCTTAATAGGTGTACAAAGATGGCAGGCCTGGGGGCATTCATTAAACCCCCAGGCAGCCATAGCAACCATCGCCCCCCCCCCCCCGCGATTGCGTTGCGGGGAGCGAGATGAGCTGTTAGAAGGGGTCGCCCCCCTCTTTCTGACGATTTAAATGCTGCGGTCGGTATTGACCGCGGCATTTAACTAGTTAAACTAGCGGGATCGCGCTCGAGCACGATGCCGCTAGTTACTCTGAAGTGTCGGCTGTAACATACAGCAGACTTCGGCATCGTATGGAGCGAGCCCACTGCGTGAGCCAGCTCCGTACTTCCCCTACCCGACTTTGGCGTATGGATACATCAAATGTCGGGAAGGGGTTAACGGTGTATTAACATAATACCGTTTTGTCAAGTTTCTGGGCGCGTGGCCGAACACTGTAACGAAAAATTGTGTTCGTTTTTGCTGCAATTTGCCAAATCGCTACAAATTGCAGGAAAAGCTCAATGTTTAATGCGGTTTTCGGACGCACGGCAAAAAACGCAGAAAAACCGCACTGTGTGATTACACCCTTAAAGAGAGGTTAGATAGCTTCCCTGAGAAACACAATATACAGGCTTAGGCTCTATGCACACGATCGTAAAAACGGGCCCATAGACTTCTATTGGCCACTGGTCCCTTCCCGTGCACGTGCCGTTGAAAAATATAGAACATGTCCTATTTTTTTTATTTTACGGGCCGTGCTACTATACTTTATAATGGGAACACGGCCCATAAAAAAGTCCGGCTGCCAGCGGCCGGCCGTGCCCGTAATTACGGGTTGCAATTATGGGCACGGTCGTGTGCATGAGGCCTGACTGGTAGTAATTTAGAATGTTCATTGCCATTAGAGGTTCAGGGTTACATTTTTCCGCTCTGGATCTGCTGGGGTTTGTAAGTATAAGTTTGATCTTGATTGATTTATGTCTTTATTTCAACACACAATGTTACTATGAAATAAGAACTGAGGGAAATATTGATCTATAACCATTGTATAAACATTATATTAATGTTCTGTAACTTACACTAGGATTTATAGCAGCCATTAACAATAAAGATATTTGAGATACCTTGGAACTTCATTTTAATATGGAAGGTGACTCTTCAACTCAGTACAGCTAAACTTAATGTAGTCTTTTCTTCCACTACTTAAAAAGTGTACAGAACTATAGTAACTACATAATAAAAGTTACACATGCTTTGAATAAAGAGGCATCATATATTTTGTGTATATACGCTGCAACTTTAAGCCATTGTTACAATAGTGTTACCGAACTCAGATTTTTAAATACAGTAATTCCAAGGCAGGTAGTTTATGTAAATAGTATATGTGAGTCATCTAAAACAAATCTTGTTAAAGGCTATGAACACCTTTTAAGCGCTTTTGTTTTTTTAATAAATAGATCAGTCAGTGTGATTAGTGTAACTTCTTAATTCGTTTTTATTTAAAAAAAAAAAAATCATTTTGGAGATACAACTGTTCTGTATACTTTATACAGAACCGCTGTATCGTTTGCTTTTCATTGAATCCGTCATTCCCGCGGACCTGACGGGTTCAGTGTCGGCGGGTCCTGCGTGTCTCTAACTTAAAGGGGATAGTTTACAGGTGTGCAGGGTGTCAGAGGCACACAGGACCCGCCGACACTGAACCTGTCTGGTCCACAGGACTGACAGATTCAGTGTAAAAGGAATGATACAGCCATTCTGTACAGAGAATACAGAACAGCTGTATCGCCAAAGATAAAAGATTTTTTAATAAAGACTAATTACAAAGTTACACTAAACACACTAATAGCCTTTAAAGCTTTATGCTTTCTAAAAGGAATTTCTCTCTTGTTAGGAGGCTTGATCTAGAAATGTCCTGTTTCACTGTGTTTCCTGTCCGTTGACCTAATATTTGCTACCTTAATTTATATTTTTCTGCTTAAATAGGTCGGCCACTTTGTAAACATACTTGGCGTATGCCTTAATATTGAAAGATATGGGACTTACTCATACTGTAAGTAATCCAATCCAGCAAAATCTGTACTCCAAAAGCCAAATGGCGCTCCTTCCCTTCTGAGCCCTACTCTGTGCCCAAACAGCAGTTTATGACCACATATGTAGTATTGCTGTACACAGGAGAAGTTGCTTTACAAGTGTTGGGGTGCTTTTTTTCATTTATTTGTTGAGAAAATGAAACATTTTCAGCTAAAACTACGTCTTATTGAAGAAAAATGATTTTTTTTATTTTCACTGCCCAATTCTAATAAAATCTATAAAACACCTGTGGGGTCAAAATGCTCACTACACCCCTAGATGAATTCCTCAAGGGGTGTAGTTTCGTGAATCGAGTCACTTTTGGGGAGTTTCCACTGAACTGGTACCTTAGGAGCTTTGCAAAAGTGACATGGTGTCAAGAAACCAATCCAGCAAAATCTGTGCTCCAAAAGCCAAATGGCGCTCCTTCTCTTCTGATCCTTGCCGTGTGCCGAAACAGCAGTTTATGACCACAAATTGCCGTACTTCAGAGAAGTTGCTTTACAAATGTTGGGGTTCTTTTGTTCCTTTATTTGTTGAGAAAATAAAAAATGTTGAGCTAAAGCTACGTCTTATTGGAAAAATCTGATTTTTTTTTTATCTTCACTGCCCAATTCTAATAAAATCTATGAAACCCCTGTGGGTTACAAATGCTCACTACACCCCTAAATGGATTCTTCAAGGGGTGTAGTTTCCTAAATGGAGTAACTTTTTTGGTGTTTTCACTGTTTTGGTCCCTTAGGGGCTTTGCAAATGCGATGTGGTCTCCGCAAACCATTCCTGCTAAATTTGAGCTCCAAAAGCCAAATGGCGCTCTTTCCCTTCCGTGTGTCCAAACAGCCTTTTATGACCACATGCGGGGTATTGTTTTACTCGGGAGAAATTGCTTTACAAAAGTAGTGGTGCATTTTCTCCTTTTAGTCCTTGTGGAAATTAGAAAAAATTAGCTAAACCTACATTTTCTTTGAAAGAATGTAGATTTTCATTTTCATGGCCTAATTCCAATAATTTCTGCAAAAAACCTGCGGGGTCAAAATGCTCACTATACCCCTAGATAATTTCCTCAAGGGGTATAGTTTCCAAAATGGGGTCACTTTTGGGGGATTTCCACTGTTTTGGCGCCGCAAGAGCCTTTCAGACTCGACATGGTGCCTAAAATATTTTCTAATAAAAAGGAGGCCCCAAAATCCTCTAGGTGTTCCTTTGTTTCTGAGGCCTGTGCTTCAGTCAATAAGTGCACTAGGGCCACATGTGGGGTATTTCTAAAAACTGCAGAATCTGGGCAATAGATATTGAGTTGCGTTTCTCTGGTAAAACTTTCTGTGTTACAAAAAAAATAGATGCAAAATGAATTTTTGCAAAAAAAAAAAAGGAATTTGAAAATTTCACATCTACTTTGCCTTAATTCCTGTGAAACATCTAAAGGGTTAAGAAACTTTCTAAATGCTGTTTTGAATACTTTGAGAGGTGTCGTTTTTAAAATGGGGTGATTTATCGAGGGTTTCTGATATATAAGGCTCTAAAATCCACTTCACAACTGAACTGGTCCCTGTAAAAATAGCCTTTTGAAATTTTCTTGAAAATGTGAGAAATTGATGCTAAAGTTCTAAGCCTTGTGATGTCATAGAAAAATAAAAGGATGTTAAAAAAACAATGCCAATCTAAAGTAGACATATGGGTGATGTTAATTAGCATCAATTTTGTGTGGTATTACTATCTGTCTTACAAGCAGATACATATAATTTTAGAAAAATGCTAATTTTTGCAATTTTTCGCAAAATTTTGGTGTTTTTCCACAATTAAGTACTTAATGTATCGAGCAAATTTTGCCAGTAACATAAAGTCCAATGTGTCACAAGAAAACAATCTCAGAATCGCTTGGATAGGTTAAAGCATTGCGAAGTTATTACCACATAAAGTGAAACATGTCAGATTTGAAAAAATTGGCTAGGTCCTGAAGGCCAAAACAGGCTGTGTCCTTAAGGGGTTAAAGAGCTTTAATTCCTAAACCCTTCCTCAAATTAGGATGTGAATACCCTCAAATTAAAGCTGAGAGTCTGCACTTTGAGCCCATATTGATTATATAATTGTATATTCAATATGTTTTGGTAAACTTCTAAAATGCCAAAACTTGTGTAACTGTCCAAATAATTCTGGACTGTATTACTGTATATCTCAGCAGAACTTCAGGACCACTTTACATCGCTTCTATGAGTTGACATTAACTTCATGAAGTCAATTTGCATTGCTTGAGGTTTGGTTTAGTTCTGGTTTTTATGGGGATGTAGTTATGAAATGGTTTTTTTGCTCAGCTTTTATACAGAATAATCAGTGATGAGATATTGATTCCCATATGTGTATATGTAAATTTTTGCATTATTGTTGCAATTTTGAGCCGCAGCGTAGCTGGCACTTGCAGGTCCGTTACACATTTGAGGTTTTTTGCAGAACATCCCATGTGCATGAAAGTGAGATGGGGTATATCCTCTAAACCTGATTGTCTATACGACATTTGGTGTTAAGTTGAAGTTATTTAGGGTATATGTATATCTCCGCAGATTACCGCCAAGAGCGGTTTTAAGGATGGGTTAAATCTCCCTAGCTCCCCGCTAGAGCTACCCATTACATTATAGCAATGCTGATTTAATCTTTATCCATATCATTGGGGCTGTGTCCCGTTGTTCGCCTGAGCCGGTTGCCAGACAACAGAGGACACTGTGTTGGTGATGATGAATGCAGGAGAGTTTACCCTGTCGTAATCGCGTTCTTGGAGCCTCTTGTTGCGTGGCAACGTGATACCTCTGGTCTCAATCCCTGACGCATGCGCATTAGAGACTTGAAAACGCTGAACACAACGTGGTGTGGATCGTCTTATAATATACTTGTCACGTTGGGTATGTGGACCCACTGGGCCGTACTGCCTTAACGGTATAACAGCTGGCCAACAGGACACAGACCAGAGTCTATAGTTCGTATAGGTGTACCTGTGGTAGCTCAGACCGTAGCAAGACAGGCTCGGATGAGACTTAGGCAGCAGGCAGGCACCAGGAATGGTGTAGCAGGACTGGTGTGGTACTCAGTGCAGCACGACTCCAACTCAATATGACATTTAACCAGGGTAGCACGGGATACAGGACAGAGGTAGCAGGAACGGGAAACACTGGGAACTGGAAGACACTAGGAGACCATTTGCAGAGACAAACTAGGGTAACGACAACAAAGCTCAGGCAATACAGGAAGGGGCAGAGCCCTTCTTATAGTCCAGAGTGCTCTGGGAGAAATCAGCTCAATCTCACACATGTGTGCGCTCTGGCTCCTTAAGTCTGGACTGAGCTTGCAAGCGCACCCTGGTGGTCAATGTGGAACAGGATGGCCGCATGTGCAGACATCTCTGGAGAGAAGGGCGTCGACCGGATGTAAGGAGTTCATGGTCAGCGACCACGGACGTTACAGTATCCCCCCTCTTACACCCCCTCCTCTTGGCACCAGAACAATAGAGAAACTTGTTAATGAGGGTAGGAGCATTGAGATAGTCTTCTGGCTCCCAGGACCTCTCTTCTGGACCAAACCCCTTCCAATCTACTAAAAAAATTGCTCTTCATCTTACTTTTTAGTGTCCAGGATGTCCTTAACCTCAAAAGTATCTGATGAACCACTGGGAGTCACTGCAGGAGTGGAAGTCTTGGAGTAGCGGTTCAAGATCACAGGCTTCAGCAGGGAGACATGGAAGTAGTTGTGGATCTTGAGGGTAGGAGGCAGCCGAAGCTTGTAGGAGACAGGGTTGATTTGTCGCAAAATCTCAAAGGGTCCGAGGAACCTGGGGGCAAACTTATACGATAGCACCCTCAACCGGATACACCAGACCTTGGTGCCTGGACAAAACTGGGGAGGCTCTTGTCTACTTGTGTCTGTCTTCTTTTTTATGCAGTCGACCGCCAGTAGAATAGAAGATCGGGTCCGCTGCCAGATCTGTAGAAAGTCCCTGAATGTAGAGTCGGCTGCAGGCACCTCGAACTTAGTGGAAACGGAGAGATATTCATGGGTGTTGGCCATAGACAATGAAGAATGGACTGGAGGCGGTGGACTCACTAGTGTGGTTGTTGTAGGAGAACTCAGCCCAAGGAAGCAGCTGCACCCAGTCATCATGCTGCCTGGAGATAAAATGTCGTAGATAGTTCTCCATAACCTGATTAATTCTCTCTACTTGACCATTGGACTGGGGATGGTAGGCTGAGGAAAAGTCCAACTTCACACTGAGGAGTCCGCAGAGAGCTCTCCAGAACTCTAAGGTGAACTGAACCCCCCGATCCAACACAATATGCAGATGCAAGCCGTGCAGACGGAAGATGTGTTGGATGAAGAGATTTGCCAGTTGAGAAGCAGAAGTTAGGCCGCTCAGTAGAACAAAATGAGCCACCTTGGAGAATCGGTACACCACCACCCAGACCGTACTGAATCCAGCAGAGGGAGGCAGATCTGTAACAAAGTCCATAGCAATATGTTGCCAGGGAGCATCGGGCACAGGCAGTGGCTGGAGCAAGCCAGCCAGTTTGGAGTGGGCAACTTTATTTGCTGCGCACACTGTGCAGGAGTGGACAAGTCTGATGTCTTTGGGCAGCGTGAGCCACCAGAACTGACGGGCAATCAGGTCTCGGGTCTTACGGGCACCCGCGTGACCCGCCAGTTTGGAACTGTGTCCCCAGCGGAAGATTCTTCTTCTGTCAGTAAGACGCACAAAAGTCCTCCCCAGGGTAATGTCTCTAACTTGCAGAGGGTTGACTGGGATAATGCAGGATGAATCGATGATATTCTGTGCAGGCTCCATAGTGTCCTCTGTCTCGAACAACCTGGACAAGGCATCGGCCCTTACATTCTTGTCAGACGGACGGTAGTTGAGCTCAAACTGGAACTGGGCAAAGAACAGCGACCACCTGGCCTGACGGGGATTCAGTCGATGGGCCGTTTGGAGATAGGTGCGGTTCTTGTGGTCCGTGAATATCAGAATGGGATGAATTGTGCCCTCTAATAGATGTCTCCGCTCCTCTAGAGCCAATTTGATGGCCAGTAACTCCCGATCCCCAATCGAGTAGTTGCGTTCTGCGTAAGAGAAGAGTTTAGAGTAATAGCCACATACCATTGTATTGCCCTTGGAACCTCTCTGGAACAGGAGTGCATCAGCACCAACAGAGGAGGCATCCACCTCCAACGAGAACTGTCAAGATACATCTGGATGATGGAGGATAGAGGCTGATGTGAAGGCACTCTTCAGGCTATTAAATGCGGGTTCCGCCTCGGGAGTCCACACATTGGCGTTCATGCCTTTCTTGGTGAGGGTAGAGATAGGAGATGTCAGTGAGAAGAAGTTTGGAATGAACTGTCTGTAGAAATTAGCGAATCCCAGGAAGCGCTGTATGGACCTCAAGCCTTGAGGGCGTGGCCACTCCAGGATGGCCTTTACCTTCTCAGGATCCATCTTGAGGCTTTTATCCGAGATGATGTAGCCCAGGAAGGGTAGAGCATCTTTCTCAAACACGCACTTCTCCAACTTGGCATACAGGCAATTCTCCCTTAACCGCAGCAAAACTTGACGGACATATCTCCGATGAGTCATTTGATCTGGAGAAAAAATCAAGATGTCATCAAGATAGACCACAACACAAACAAAGAGGAGGTCACGGAAGATGTCATTAACGAACTCTTGGAAGACCGCGGGAGCATTACACAGGCCGAAGGGCTTTACTAGATATTCATAGTGTCCATCACAGGTGTTAAATGCCGTCTTCCATTCGTCACCCCGGCGAATCCGGATTAGGTTGTAAGCCCCCCCGTAGGTCTAGCTTAGAAAAAATCTTGGCTCCTCGTATATGATCAAACAGATCAATGGCAATGGATATCTATTTTTTACCGTGATCTGGTTAAGACCCTGGTAGTCAATGCAAGGATGCAGAGAACCATCCTTTTTCTTGACGAAGAAGAACCCGACTCCAGCTGGGGAGGAGGACTTCCGTATGAAACCCTTATCCAAGTTCTCCTTAACATAGGCGGACATGGACAGAGTCTCTGGCAAGGAGAGAGGATATACCCTACCACGGGGACGGGATGCACCAGGAACCAGCTCGATAGAACAGTCATACACCCGATTTGGGGGCTGCGTCTTCGCCTCTTTCTTGCTGAAGACATCCGAGAATGCAGAATAATGACAAGGCAATCCTGCCAAGGACCGAGGCAGAGGTGGCTGAGCCGAATGAATCTGTACCAAGCAGCGGTTGAGACACTCGGAACCCCACTGGAGAACCTCTCCAGAATTCCAGTCTAGGAATTGGGCATGTAGTCAGAGCCAGGGCAGGCCCAGCAGCACAGGGTTGACGGCTTTAGCCAGGACAAAGAACGAGATGAGCTCGGAATGGAGGGCTCCCACTTGAAGCCTCAGTGGCTTGGTCACAGCTACAACCGGGTATGGCAGAGGTAGCCCATTTACAGATGCACCGATCAAAGGCCTCTCCAGAGGGGTTGTGGGCAATTGGAAAAGATCCACCAGGTCTCTTCTAATGAAATTAGCAGCGGATCCAGAGTCCAGATAAGCAGAGACCCGCTGCGTTTTTTCGCCGGACACTATGGTCACGGGAATGGACAATTTAGACAAAAGTCCTTCTTTGCTCAGGGTTGTCTCTCCCACCAACCCTAGGTTCTGGGGCTTTTGGGGTCACAGACCCACAAGATGGCCTCCGAGGCCACAATATGGACAGGTGCGTCTGCGTTGTCTTCAGGGTAGACAGCTTAAACTGGTCCATCCTCACAAACTCCTTTAGAGGATCAGCATCTGAGGACAGCAGGGGTTGCTGCAAAGTAGGAACCGGGCTAGGGAGTCGTCCCTCCCGACGAGCTTCTTGGAACCCTTCTCAGATCCTTATATCAATCCGGGCGGCCAGAAGGATGAGGTGATCCAGGGTAGATGGTAGATCTCGGGCAGCAAGCTCGTTCTTAATCTCAGGAGACAGTCCCTGCCAGAATTTAGTGACCAGGGCCTCATTGTTCCACAAAAATTCTCCTGCGAGGCTGTGAAAGTGGATGGGAGGTGTCCCCATGGCGTAGGTTCAGCAAGGAGGCGGCTGCAGACGAGACTCGTTCAGGCTTCTCAAACACTGTGCGAAATGTCTGTAGGAAGCCCTGGAAGTCACGGGTCTCTGGTCCTTGTCTCTCCAAGATAGGGTTCGCCGATGCAAGGGCCCTGCCAGTTAGGAGAGAGACAATGAAAGCAACTTTGCGCTGTCAGACGACAGTGCCCTTGCATACAGGCTAAAGTGGATCTGGCACTGGTTCAAAAACCCCCTGCAGGTCTTCGCGTCTCCATCATAGCGGTCAGGAAGCAGCAAAGAGAATCGGGGATCAGCACTGCCAGGAAGTGTAGCCGGAGGATCTGTACTGCCAGGAGGTGTAGTAGGAGGAACAGCAGCTTGCACATCCAGTCAATGTGCAACAATGTTCAATGCCTGGAGGAGTTGGTCCTGTAGAGACCGGAGGTCTAGCATATCCACCCGCATTTCTTGTGACATCATCATGGTCTTGGATTGACTATCGGGGTCCATGGCCTGAGCTTACTGTCACGTTGGGTATGTGGACCCACTGGACCGTACCGCCTTAACGGTATGGCAGCTTGCCAACAGGACACAGGTCAGAGTCTATAGTTCTTATAGGTGTACCTGTGGTAGCTCAGACAGTAGCAAGACAGGCGTGGTGTAGCAGGACTGGCGTGGTACTCAGTGCAGCACGACTCCAACTCAATACGGCACTTAACCAGGATAGCACGGGATACAGGACAGAGGTAGCAGGAACGGGAAACACTGGGAGCTGGAAGACACTAGGAGACCATTTGCAGAGACAAACTAGAGTAACGACAACAAAGCTCAGGCAATACAGGAAGGGGCATAGCCCTTCTTATAATCCAGGGTGCTCTGGGAGCAATCAGCTCAACCTCACACCTGTGTGCGCTCTGGCTCCTTAAGTCTGGACTGCGCTCACGAACGCACCCTGGTGGTCACTTTGGAACAGGACAGCCGCATGTGCAGACATCTCTGGAGAGAAGGGCGTTGACCGGATGGAAGGAGTTTGTGGTCATCGACCACGGACGTTACAATAGTATAAGTACAACCAGATGGAGTTATTTATCAATGAAGTCCTGAAGTTCTGATTGGTGAGTGTTCTATTGATCTAATCTCTGACACTGCTGCATAATTTTTGATTATGTATTAATCATGTAATTTTGTATCGAGTTTATATTTGTATGTTTGTTTGTTATGTATTTTATATGCACTGGCACTTTATGTATCAATTTTATATATTTTTTGATAACGTAAATCACGTCTCGATGACTATATTTTGTACTATGCACTTTTACTTGTATTATAATGAGATCAATTATGTTAATTGACACCTGCTATATAAACCTCCACCTTATGTATCACTATGCTTGAGAAAGTTTCTATCATTGGACTAAAACGTCACTGTTATGTTGACTGAATAAAACCACTATTTTTTCGTCTATTGGAGTGCTGCAAGATTTTTTCAACTTGATTATTTATATATATATATATATATATATATATATATATATATATATATATATATACACATAACCAAAAATTTTCAAATAAAGCAGCACTTGTGTAATAAAGTGGTGGGTGCAAAGCAACTAGAGCTTAATCCACAGCTCAAAATGCCTTACAAGACAAAAAGATTGCATCACTCAAGCAAGGTCCAGTAAGAAAATCTGTGGTTTTATTTGCCCATGTTTAAAGCCAAGCGATGTTTAAAGAGGCTCTGTCACCAGATTTTGCAACCCCTATCTGCTATTGCAGCAGATAGGCGCTGCAATGTAGATTACAGTAATGTTTTTATTTTAAAAAAACGAGCATTTTTGGCCAAGTTATGACCATTTTTGTAGTTATGCAAATTAGGCTTGCAAAAGTCCAAGTGGGTGTGTTTAAAAGTAAAAGTCCAAGTGGGCGTGTATTAGGTGCGTACATCGGGGCGTTTTTAATACTTTTACTAGCTGGCCGTTCTGATGAGAAGTATCATCCACTTCTCTTCAGAACGCCCAGCTTCTGGCAGTGCAGATCTGTGACGTCACTCACAGGTCCTGCATCGTGTCAGACGAGCGAGGACACCGGCACCAGAGGCTACAGTTGATTCTGCAGCAGCATCAGCGTTTGCAGGTAAGTAGCTACATCGACTTACCTGCTAACGCCGATGCTGCTGCAGAATCAACTGTAGCCTCTGGTGCCGATGTGTCCTCGCTCGTCCGACACGATGCAGGACCTGTGAGTGACGTCACAGCGTGATCTCTCGAGAACACGCTGTATCTGCACTGCCAGAAGCTGGGCGTTCTGAAGAGAAGTGGATGATACTTCTCATCAGAGCGCCCAGCTAGTAAAAGTATTAAAAACGCCCCGATGTACGCACATAATACACGCCCAGTTGGACTTTTCCTTTTAAACACACCCACTTGGACTTTTGCAAGCCTCATTTGCATAACTACAAAAATGGTCATAACTTGGCCAAAAATGCTCGTTTTTTAAAAATAAAAACGTTACTGTAATCTACATTGCAGTGCCTATCTGCTGCAATAGCAGATAGGGGTTGCAAAATCTGGTGACAGAGCCTCTTTAAGTTCCACCATGGAACTTTTTTCAAGCTTGAAAAAAGTTCCATGGTGGAACTGAAACATCGCTTGGCTTTAACCGGTTCAGGATCTGGCTATTATTTTTTTTTTTGTCAAATCTGTTTTTTATTTTCAAAAAGAAAAGAACAAACATACAAGAAAATAACATAACTGTACCCATGTGCAACATGGGTTTAGAAACATACACAAAGGCCATCAGCTTTCGATATTTGTACATTATCACGAGAAATAAGAGCCAAAAGACAAGCATTTCAGATACATTAAGATATAGGTACATGTTTGAAGAAGCCGTGGCATACTAGGGGAGGAGAGAAAACTAAAGGAAGGGGGGGAAAAAGGGTAACAAGATTATGTAGCTTACAGGTATTTGTCATACAGCCCCTATCAACCTCATTTCAATTCAAAATTTTTCAGTAGACTTTGCATCTCACACGCAAGTTTATGCACCCTCAATGTATGTCAGTTCTATATTGCAGCCACGGTCTCCATGTGTTCAAGAATTTTACATGAGTGTGTTCTTGCCAACTGGTCAGCTCCTCCAAACTACAAATCTGCTGAACCTTGTCCAACCATTGTGTTTTGGATGGGGAGGCAGTTTGCAGCCAGTAAAGAGGGATTAAGTATTTGGCCGCAGCTATCAGGTGTGCCGCTAGATGTGCTTTAGAGGGTTTGAATGCTTTTGAGGGCAATGCCAAAGCTATCAATTCTATAGAAAGGGGTATGTCGGAGTCACAGATTTTGTTAATCTCCACAGATATCTCTTTCCAGAAGTCTGTGACTAGCGGGCAATACCACCAGATGTGGGACAGTGTCCCCACAGCCCCCTGACAGCGCCAGCATAACTTGGAGGCCGCTAAGCCCAAATGGTGCATACGCTCCGGCGTCTTGTACCACCTTGTTACTAATTTGTAATGGCTCTCCTGAAGTTTTACACACCTGGAAAAACCATGAGAGTGTCTCAAGATCCATTTCTGTTCCTGTTCAGTGAATTTCTTGTTCAATTCCATTTCTCAGGACACTAGAAAAGTTGGGGTCCCGGGTGTGCCCAAGCTCAGCAGCATGGGATATAGTCTAGATAATTTGCATTTAGTCACCACCTTGGCAAGGAGCATTTTCTCTAAGTCGCCCAGGTCCCTACTGCCTTTTTGAGAAGCTAGGAAGGTCCTGCAAACGTGTTGCACATGATTGATCTGAAGGAAATTTAGGGAGCCCGGTGAGACCAGTAATCTAATTTTAGCCGGTGAGGGAACCGTATTAGCTTCTAGTAAGTCTGAAATAGTCATATGACAAAACAAGTCCCATACGTCGTCTGGTGGGGGATCCTTATATTCAACATTGTAAGGCAATAGGGAGGCAGGCATAATCGGCGAGGGCGTCAAGGGAGGTACACTCATGGCTTTGTGCGATATCCACACCGAGAGTGTTCCCCTCAGGAGAGGGTTTGTGATGGTTTTCAGATCCCCCTGGTCGGGTAACCACAACAGTCTCAAAGAATCTCTACCTAAGGTTGCTGTCTCCTGTTCTATACACCAATCCATTGACCCCGGCGATGCCAAATCCAACCATATTTGTAGATGAATTGCCTTATAATACACCTCCACGTCCGGTAGCCCCAAACCTCCTCTATCTCATTTTAGCGATAATAATTTATAGGATAGGCCTGCGTTGATTCCACAGGAAGGAGGAAAATAGACGTCTCACAAGTGTAAAGAAGGTCTTTGGTAGATATATAGGGACCATATTCATAACATATAATAGTATCGGTAGTATGTATGTCTGCAAAAGATTTTTACGACCCATCCAGGACATGAAGGGTATATGATAAGAGGAGAGGTGTGTCGACATTTTCTTTAATAGTGGTTGGTAGTTAAGCTTATATAGATCTTGTAATTGACTCGGTATTTGGACACCCAGGTATGTAATATAGTGAGAAGGCCATGAAAAGAGCGAGTCTCGTTGTAGTTCATGTGCCAAAGGGGGAGGAAGGGAAATGTTTAGTATTTCAGATTTGCTATAATTAATCTTGAAGTTGGAGACCCCTCCATACTCAGCAAAAATTTGTTGTAGCTGTGGCAGCGCTTGTTGCGGGTTAGTAACCATGAGGAGTATGTCGTCTGCAAAGGCCGCCACTAGATGTGTACGTTCTCTTATCTGTAACCCTCTTATCAGAGAGTCTGATCTAATTTTTTGCAGAAGGGTCTCCAAGGTCAAAATGAAAAGGGTGGGGGATAGTGGGCATCCCTGTCTAGTACCGTTCGTGATGGAAAAGGACGGGGAGAGGACCCCATTAACCCGTATCCGAGCATGCGGTTCTGTATAAAGTGAGAAAATTGGCGTAATAAATTGAGGTGGGAATAAAAATTTAGCTAGCACGTGTTTCATGAAATCCCAGGCCACTCTATCGAACGCTTTCTCAGCGTCAGTGCCCATAAGTATTAAAGGTAGTTTAAAATGTTTAGCATAATGAATAGAGTTTATCAGTCTTCTCGCGTTATGTTTACCCTCCCTTCCTCGTACAAACCCCATCTGATCCGGATCGACTAGCTTAGGCAATAAGGTCCCAATTCTCAGCGCCAAGAGTTTGGCCCATATCTTCAAGTCAATATTCAATAAGGATATCGGCCTGTAGCTAGCACAGAGGGATGTGTCTTTTCCCTCCTTCGGTATTATCGTGATATATGCTTCTAAAGATTGTTTCGAGAAGGGGGTGCCATTTAAGAGCGCGTTACACATGTGGGTCAGGTGTGGTAACAAATAGTCTAGAAATTTTCTATAGTAGGTGAGAGAGAAGCCATCCGGGCCTGGGCTTTTACCAGGTGGGAAAGAGGAAATTACGCTCCTCACCTCATCCACCGTAATAGGTTGTATAAGAATGCCAGCCTCTTCTGAGGAGAGAGTGGGTAGTTGAAGTGACCCTAAAAAGTCAAGAACCCGTGTGTCCCTCTGATCAGACTGAGTTCCAGTTTCCTCTTCCTTGATGTTGTAAAGGGAGGAATAGAATGACTTGAATTCTTTAGCTATCTCAGACGTGGAGGTGCGTTTTATCCCATCAACTCCCCTAATTCTTGAAATAAAAGATTTTTCTTTTTGTTTTTTAATAAGGGCCGTCATGAGTCTACCTCCCTTATCCCCATGTGCATATAACTTCTGCCTATAGTACATCAGATTTTTGGCCATTTTCAAATTCAATAAATCTTTTAGTTGCACTCTCAGGGTGCCAAGTTCAGCCTGAGCATCCTGTGCCGCTGATTTTTTATGGACTTTTTCTAGTGCAGCAATTCGGGCCAGTAGGGAATTAATTTGTTTAGATTTTTCTTTTTTGACCCTAGACCCTAGGGAGATCAACAAACCCCTCATATAAACCTTATGTGCTTCCCACGTGCACGTTGCCGTTACTTCAGAAGAGGCGTTAGTGTCAAAATAAAATTTCAGCTGTTCAGTTAGATAGTTTAAGTGTGATTCTCCATCCAAGAGAGTTTCATTAAGTCGCCATGACCACTCTCTGATGGGCAACCCCACCAAAGGCAAAGTAATGCTGACAGGGGAATGGTCCGAGACAGTCATTGGACCTATCTGAGCTGACTTTAGGGCTGGAAGCAAACTCTCATGAATAAAGAGATAATCCAATCTCTGATGCGACCTATGCGCTTTGGAATAAAATGTAAAATCTCGAGTCGAGGGATGTGTACCGTAACCCTCCATGCATCTGTCAGTTGTAGGCCCTGTAATTTCCGTTTAACTTTCCCCAGAGCAGCGAAGGTTAAGGCGGATCTGTTCGTGGAGGAATCTTGAAGAGGGTTCAGCGTGACATTGAAATCCCCCCCCAAAATTATAGGTCCCTCCGCAAAAACAGTTAGTGCGTCTAAGATCTTATCAAACCAACCTGCCTGCGATTTATTTGGGGCATATAAATTTGCGAATGTGTAGATGGAGTTTCCAATATGTCCCTTCAAGAATAGTGCTCTGCCATCAGCAGTACTATGTTGTGCCACCAGACCAAAAGGGAGATCTTTGTGAAACGCAATAGACACTCCTCTCGCTGCTGAGCTAGATGATCCAGAGTGGAACCACTTATTGAAATAACGGGTTGGTAATCTAGGTATCTTTCCCTCTTTAAAATGCGTTTCCTGAAGGAACACTATAGCAGCTTTCTCCTGTTTGAGCAGCATCAAGACCTGGCTCCTTTTATTAGGAGAGTTAAAACCCTTAACATTGTAGGTGAGTATGTTAGTTAACGCCATGAGATGTCATAGTATCCTTGTATCCTAGTGAGCTGTAGCAATATCACATCTATCTTGTAGGGTTCAGGGTGAGGGGTAGAGGTAACATAGGAGACATACAAAAGGGGTAAACATTGAATGAACAATGAAAATTAATGCAGCCAGAGATCAAGGATCGGTCCCCCCTGGGGGAGCTCACGACCCTTAGTCCCTGGGGCATCCTGATATACATAGCTCAAAGAAGGTACAGCACCCAATATCATAATGAAACACAAACCATGCATTACATTAGAGGCGCTGCATCTCATCCTAGAGTGTGGGGTACAGAGAAGCATCAACCCTGAGCCGATACTTGATCTCGGATCACTATGGCAATATACGTATTCTCATTAATTTAAGGCACTCTTATATAATAGCAATCAACATCAGTATGACACATGACGGGAACTCAGCAAACCTGCCATAACATACTCACTGTTCCCGTGCATAGTATACCGAAGGCAAATATATCATACGAACCCCATGTGGGGTCAATGGTGGAAGTCCATATTTAGGTAAGATCTCCATCTTCCCTTCTTGCTTGACCTTTCTTGGACCTGGGAGATCTCGCTTTTCCCGACGTCGCCCATGGTGTGAGCTGTGGTAGGCTCGGCAGATGTAAGTCCGTATGAGCCGGCATCCAGGAAGGTATGTCCATCGGATCGATTCCCAACTTTTCCCAGGTATCTTGTAAATCCTCAGTAGTGTGAATGATGATGCGTTTACCATTTTTCAGTATGGCCAGGCCAAAGGGATACATCCAGTTGTATGTGAGCCGCATGTCTTGCAATTTTAGAAGGAGAGGCCGCATCATTCTGCGTTTTGCCAGTGTGGAGGCTGCGATATCCTGAAAGAGCTGAATTTTCGTGCCATCTAACACGATATCTGCACGTGCTCTGTTTGCCTGTAGAATAGCCGAGGTGTCTACGAAGCTGAGTAAGCCACACACCACATCTCTTGGGGGTTCAGACGCCCTCGGTGCCGGGTGTAGTGCCCTGTGGATCCGCTCGATGACAATTACAGAAGCGCGTTCCTGTCCCAGCAAATCGGCAAATATTTTCCTGGCCACCGCTTGCAATGCCTCTGATGTCACGGATTCAGGTATGCCTTTAAATCTTACGTTCTTCCTCCTGCTCCTATTTTCCTGATCCTCCAGTAGTGTCATTACTTTATTTAGCTGGGTCTCTTGTTGCTGCACTTTGTGGCCCAGTGAGTCACAGTAGTTAACCGAGTCAGTGACCACAGACTCCAGGTGCTCCACGCGGTTTCCAATATGGCGGACGTCCGCCTTGATGTCTGCAAGCTCCTTCATCATTGGCGTTAGAGCTTGTACTATAGTTTTCTTTAAGTATGCTCGGGAGATCGGAGCTTTCTCCTGGCGCGAAGATGTGGAGGCAGCCACGGACTCACGATCGCTATCTTCATCCGAGTCATCTTCCTTCTGGGTTCTATATTCGCGGGCGGCGCCATCTTGGTTTTCTGGGACGGCTTCATTTTTAAGAATTTGTCTAGGTCTGCCTGACCTTTGTGGATTTTTGGTGTCCCTGAGTGATCTCTGGTATCAGGTTTACCGATCTTCACCATTCTCGGGTTTGTGCCTTGCTATTTCAGTGATCCCAGATCATGTGTGTGAGGAGCCGAGAAACTAAGCTGCCATCACTCTCCGCGGTCAGGCTCCGCCCCAGGATCTGGCTATTTTGAGCCTTCAGGACCAGACACTCTTTAGCCACTTTTAGCATGCATTTAACTGCTATTACTTTTTTTTCATAGACATTGCAGGTTTCTTTTTTTTTTTTTTTTTATCACTTTTATACACTTTTTTTGCTATTTTAGAATTTCTAGGCTTAAAGTTTGAAAATAATAGTAAATAAATATGCCTTTTTACTTTTCAGCTATTTTTTCTGGTAATAATTTCGATTTACCCTAAAATAGACCATTTACTTGTGATTTTCTACCATAAATTTTGATATATTACCAGTCTATTTCAGGGTAATTGGGTCTGGCCTAGAATTACGACAATGATTGGCGGTGGGGGGATAATTTTTTGGGAGGGTATTTTATGTGTAATTATTATTAGGGTTTTTTGCACCTTATTTTACTTTTATTTTTCTATTATTATGGTCTGTCCCTCAAAGGTCAGAAAAGACCTTTGGGGGGGGGGGGGGCGTTTTTTTTTATTTTTTCATCTTTTACGCTTTATCTTTCCACTGTAACTGGTGCTGTACAGCAGCCCCAGTTGCAGGGGAAATCAGTCGTCTTATAGTGAATTGTCGCTAATAGCGCTGTGCTGGGTCTAGTTAGAACAGTCACTTGATCACCAAGACCAATAGAGGCAGTGGCACTGCCACTGCCTCTATTCTGTACACAGTGCTCATTGAGCGTTGTGTACAAGTGATCAGAGCAGATAGAAGCAGCGAAAGCTGCTTCTATCTTCTTCCAGGGTCCCCGGCAGCCACTGACTGCCGGGCACCCGACACTCAGCTGCCTGATCGCTCGGGCAGCAAGCTAAAACCTGCGCTATAAATACTCTATGGCGTAGATTTTAAGTACTACATATATATAGAGAGATACCATAGAGGGAAAAAACACAGCACACCTCACAAACTGCAAATCAGGCCATATGCATGTTACCCAAAACAGGACGAATCAACTCCTTAGCTTTGAATAGAAAACACAAATACTTACACACATTATGTAGATCTATATCAAATTAGTGTATAGTGAGACATAGGTCCAAAATTAAGAAATATACTAAAAATATACCAATATATGTTAAATATATTAATAAGGGGAGGGCAGAGGCCAGTCAGATATTCAAATTAATCAAATATATAAGTGAATATATTCAGAACTTACATCGTCATATCTGGAAATGTGTGTATAGACCGGTGTCCTGCAGCAATGACTGCGCATGATGGAACCGAAACCGGAAGTGCGTCCCTAGAGCACACAGAATCTAATTCATGCAACGCATGCGCAGAACGCGCATCATGTCCGTGCATGCGCAAAAAATGCAACTAATCTAAAAGGCAAGAAGAAACAAAGTGCCGGTACAATGTACAAATGGTTTTATGCTCGAGTTACATGTAAAAAAAGATTTAAAAAAAAAAATACATCTCATTGATTGGTAGAGAAAGCAAACCTGGTGAGGGGGAAGGAGATGTGGGGAAGGAGGTTCGAGGGGGCGCCAAACTGAATGTTTGCACCGGGTGCTGGAGAACCTAGCTATATATATTCCGTTTTCCACTGTAACTGAGGCATCCATAGAAGCCACAATTACAGGGGGAAACAGTCCCCTGTGGTGACATTAGTCTCATACCACCCAGCAGCTCTGCCATGTTGTGGGCCCCAGGCCATGAAGTGATTGGCAGGTCCAATAGAGGCTACCTCTCTTCACTACACGGCACTTATTGAGCGTTGTGTATGGTGTAATAGAGAAGACAGAAGCAGTAATTCATTGGTTCAGTCTTCTCTCACAGACAGTCACCTGACCTGCTCCTGCTGTATTGCAGGGGCTCTAATCCCATGCTGTACATTTATGATGTACAGGTTTAATGCCCATGACCACGCGCCGTACATTTGGAGCACATGGTCCTTAGTAGGTTAAGTAAAATTCTGTTTTAGCCGCTTACTCTATACTTGTGAACAAAGTTGTCTGGGAATTTATGGTAGGTTGTTAACCATGAGCTCGATACATTAATGGCCTACAGTCAGGGCGGGCCTTTCGGTTGTGTGCGACCTGTACGGTTGCACAGGGCGCATCACTCCAGCAAGAGGAAGAGGGTGCTGCGCTTCTCCCCTCCCCTTGCATTTCTGAAGCGCCCAGGCCCAGCAACTCTGGAGCTGCCTTCCGGCCCTTCTTGTCTGCTCTGGTGCTGCACTGAAACGGACACGTGATGTGTCACGTGACATTACAATGCAATGTGTGTCAGACTCAGTGCAGTGACAGGGCCGAAGCAGGGAAGGAACGCCCAGAAGCTATCTGGTGAGTGAAAACTAACCATCGCTTGCTCCCCAGGCCTTATACTGTATGGGGAAACTAAAGGGGGCATTATATTGTGTGGTGGGCACTAAACGGAGCAATATACTGTGTGGAGGCACTAAACGAGGCATTATATTGTGAGGGGGCACTAAAAGTGGCATTATACCGTCGGGCGCAGCTATGAGGCATTATACTGTGTGGGGCTCACTAAAGGGGACACTACGCTGTGGAGAGGGGAAATAAGGGGCATTATACTGTGTGGTGACAATAAAGGAGGCATTATACTATGTGGGGGGAACTAAAGTGGGCATTATACTGTGTGGGGGCAGCTATGGGGGCATTATTCTGTGCGGAAGCAGCTATGGGGCATTATACTGTATGGTGCAGCTATAGGGGCATTATACTGCATGGGGGGCACTAAAGTGGGCATTATACTGTGTGGGGGCAGCTTTGGGGCATTATACTGTATGGGGCAGTCATAGGGGCATTATACTGTGTGGGGAACTATAAAGGGCATTATACTGTGCGGGGGCACTAAAAAGGGCATTATACTGTGCGGGGCATTATACTTTTTTATGGGGCATTTTTTTTATAATTGGGGTGGGACGCCAAAAGAAAATTTTGCACAGGGTACCATTTATCCTAAGACCGGCCCTGCCTACAGTCACTTATTGCAATGTCTCTTGCTGTGTTTGGGTTCTTTTACACTGGCAGATTATCTGCCTGTGAAGGAGTGCCGATCAAACTTGCTATATAGGAAGTTGATCGGTGCTCGTTCAGCTCCATTTATATGGAGTAATAATTGGTGCTGTATTAACTCAAATGATTATTAGTGCAATCGTTCGGGTACATACAGTTTAGTTATTGTTGGCAGCACCTCTATGTTTACACAGGAAAATGTGCTACAAGATGTGCAACACATGATTGTGATCGAAAGTGCGCTCGTTTGCCCGATCATCGGCTCATGTAAAAGGACCTTTAATAACTGCAGATACTATACCGGATAAGCTTATCTAAAAGCAGAATGTATTGTAATTTTGGACACATTCATAATGCAGAACAAAAATAAGAATCAATATAAAACATGACTTGAAACGTACTTCACATTGTATTTCTTCTCATATATAAATAATACAGCATATTTGTTATTATATTGTATATTTAAAAAACTTCTAATGCATTGCAGAGTATTTTTTTTCTTTTATCACTGCATGGGGAACAATATTACTCATGTAGTTTATTGTTTATAGTAGCAGTAAATAGAAAATGTCTCACCATGGAAACATTAATTCATTCAAGCTTGTTGAGAAATTGAACAGCTTGATTTATTTTTTCAAGTTGCAGCTCAAAGCAATATTTCATATTTATTGTGCTACTTCTCATCAAGATAGGCTATAAACAAATCATTTGCTTTCTTTCAAGGATTTGAGTGAAACTTATTTGTATCTCATATTGGAGAGTTTTTGAGAAAATTACAGGCTACAGTGCTACACTTCAGTAGCGCAGCTGATAAACATGTGTGAACAGGACATTAAAAGTACTATAACATTCGCATGTTCTTACACTGTTGTATTCTTTTCCAGGTAAAACCCAGGTCATGGGTGAAATCAAAATTGCCCTGAAAAAAGAGATGAAGACAGATGGGGAGCAGCTCATCGTGGAGATTCTACAATGTAGGAATATTACATATAAATTTAAATCTCCAGATCATCTACCAGGTATAATAAAGAAACATTAAGTTTAAAAAGGACATGCCATCTCTTATAACATGTCTGTTTGCATTCATTATCAAATGAAAATTCTGGAGCATCTTTTCTAAGAACTCTGTGTTGTGCCGTTCCTCTATTATTCTTCTTGGAAATGTATGAATAAATTGACAACTAAGTGTTACCATTTACCATGTCAATTAGGTGTTTCCCTACACAGTCTGACATGTTTAGCACCGATTGGACAGTGTCAAAGTGTATAGGGCCTTCAAGATTAAATAAAACAGGGGAGAACTTGTAAAAACAGTATATTAGTAAGTTCCATATATCCCATTTATTCACTGTTTAATGAAACATTTATAAAGCAACTAACTCCTTTAAAAGCCAGCATTAATAATGTCCTCTACCATTACCCCTCATGATTGCCTGCTTGCAAGGCATTATGGGGAAGCCTGCCCGAGGTTACTTGATCCTTTTTCTAATCTGTAACGCGATTTGTGTGCCGCGAACCCGAAACTTGGGAAATTCAGACCGAATTTGATTTGTGAAAAATTGCTTCACTCATCTCTATTGGCAGGTTACACAGATGACCGTTTTTATTATTTATTATGAAAATTAGAAACATAAAAATAAATTACTAGAGATCAGAGGCACTGGACATAGCCTTACATTTGTTTTCCCCTTTCTGTTTGTCCACACAGAAAATATAAATGAACAAAAATTACACACCCTTAATTCCTTCCCGCTGTGGCCACTTTTGACCTTCCTGACAGAGCCTTATTTTTCAAATCTTACATGTGTCACTTTATGTGGTAATAACCTTGGAATGCTTTCACCTATCCAAGCGATTCTGAGATTGTTTTCACAATGTACTTTAAGTTAATGGTAAAATTTACTCGATACAGTCAGTATTTAATCGTGGAAAAACACAAAAATGTAGCAAAAAATTGCAAAAATTTGCATTTTTCTCAATTTAAATGTATCTGCTTGTAAAAAAAAATAGTTAGCAACTATTTTGTGTGGAATTACTAACATTTCCCATATGTCTACTTTATATTTGTATTGTTTTTTTGAACATCCTTTTATTTTTCTAGGACGTTATAAGGCTTAGAACTTTAGCAGAAATTTATCACATTTTCAAGAAAATTCACCTCATGTACTAATTGTCTTTGTGTAACATCTTAAATGTTGTGCTTTTTTCTAAGTAATTCATTTGTAAACTTGCCTGAAGAAGGGGCCTCTGTGCTCTGAAAGCTTGCATATAGAACTTTTATGGTTAGCCAATTAAGGTATCATACCTACTATACTTTTGTCATTTTTGACACAAAAGTATTTAACATTGCATCTTGTCTCTGGCTAACACGGTACTACACTATTTTTTTTACTGTACTTCAAGAAAATGTCAAAAGGCTATTTTTTCAGGGACCAGTTCAGTTGTGAAGTGGCTTTGAGGGGTTTATACAATGCAAACCCCCATAAGTCACTCAATTTTAAAAACGGCACCCCTCAGAGTATTCAAAACAGAATTTAGAAAGTTTCTTAACCCTTTAGGCATTCCACAAGAATTAAAGCAAAGTGGAGGTGAAATTTACCAATTTTAGTTTTTTTGCAGAAGTTCATATTTAATCCATTGTTTTCTGTAACACAGAAGGTTTTGCCAGAGAAACACAACTGAATATTTATTGCCCAGATTCTGCAGTTTTTAGAAATATCCCACATATGGCCCTAGTATGCTAATTTACTGAAGCCACGGCCTCAGAAGCAAAGGAGCACCTAGAGGAGTTTGGGGCCTTTTTTTTTTAATAGATTATATTTTAGGCATTTGATGACAAAACAAAAGAAACACCCCAAAAAAGACCCCATTTTGGAAACTACACCGCACAAGGAATTCATTTAGGGGTGTAGTGAGCATTTTGACCCCACACGTGTTTCATAGATATTATTAGAATTCGGCAGTGAAAATGAAACAAAATCCTTTTTCTTCAATAAGACGTAGTTTTAGCTAAATATTTTTAATTTTCTCAACAAATAAAGGAGAAAAAGCACCCCAACATTTGTAAAGCAATTTCTCCTGAGTACGGCAATACCCAATATGTGGTCATAAACTACTGTTTGGGCACACAGTAGGGCTCAGAATGGAAGGAGCGCCATTTGGCTTTTGAAGTTCAGATTTTGCAGAATTGGTTTCTGGGCACTATGTCGCATTTGCAAAACCCCATTTGGGAGCAAAACAGTGGAAATCTCTCAGAAGTGACCCCGTTTTGGAAACAACACCCCTCAAGGTATTCACCTAGGGGTGTAGTGAGCATGTTAACCCTGCAGGTGTTTTCCAGAAATTAGTGTGCCCTCAATGTTGCAGAGTGAGAATGGGAATTTTTCCATAGATATGCCAATGTGTGGTGCCCAGCTTGTGCCACCATAACAAGACAGCTCTCTAATTATTATGCTGTGTTTCCCGGTTTTAGAAACACCATACATGTGGCCCTAATCTTTTGCCTGGACATTCGACCAGGCTCAGGAGTGAAAGATTACCATTCAAAATTGAGGTCTAATTTGGCGATTTACAAAGTATTGGTTCACAGTTGCAGAGGTCTTTTCCATAAATGAATGTGCTGCGGATGGTGCAAAGTAAAAATTGCAATTTTTCCCTAGATATGCCGTTTCAGTGGCAAATATGTTGTGCCAATGGAGACACCTGGGTATGGCGATGCCATATACAGTGAAGGTAATAAGTATTTGATCCCTTGCTGATTTTGTAAGTTTTAACAGTCTGGAATTTTTAGGCTAGGTTAATTTTACCAGTGAGAAATAGATTATATTTAAAAAAAAAACAGAAAATCACATTGTCAAAATTATATATATTTATTTGCATTGTGCACAGAGAAATAAGTATTTGATTCCTTTGGCAAACAAGACTTAATACTTGGTGGCAAAACCCTTGTTGGCAAGCACAGCAGTCAGACGTTTTTTGTAGTTGATGATGAGGTTTGCACACATGTTAGATGGAATTTTGGCCCACTCTTCTTTGCAGATCATCTGTAAATCATTAAGATTTCGAGGCTGTCGCTTGGCAACTCGGATCTTCAGCTCCCTCCATAAATTTTCGATGGGATTAAGGTCTGGAGACTGGCTAGGCCACTCCATGACCTTAATGTGCTTCTTTTTGAGCCACTCCTTTGTTGCCGTGGCTGTATGTTTTGAGTCATTGTCGTGCTGGAAGACCCAGCCACGAACCATGTCCTGGTGGAGGGAAGGAGGTTGTCACTCAGGATTTGATGGTACATGGCTCCATCCATTCTCCCATTGATGCGGTGAACTAGTCCTGTGCCCTTAGCAGAGAAACACCCCCAAAACATAATGTTTCCACCTCCATGCTTGACAGTGGGGACGGTGTTCTTTGGGTCATAGGCAGCATTTCTCTTCCTCCAAACACGGCGAGTTGAGTTAATGCCAAAGAGCTCAATTTTAGTCTCATCTGACCACAGCACCTTCTCCCAATCACTCTCAGAATCATCCAGATGTTCATTTGCAAACTTCAGACGGGCCTGTACATGTGTCTTCTTGAGCAGGGGGTGTCTTACTTATGGTTTTGTAGCCCATTCCAGCCTTGTGCAGGTCTATGATCTTGTCCCTGACATCCTTAGAAAGCTCTTTGGTCTTGCCCATGTTGTAGAGGTTAGAGTCAGAATGATTAATTGAGTCTGTGGACAGGAGTCTTTTATACAGTTGACCATTTAAGACAGCTGTCTTTAATGCAGGCACCAAGTTGATTTGGTGCGTGTAACTGGTCTGGAGGAGGCTGAATGCTTAATAATTCGTAGGGGATCAAATACTTATTTCTCTGTGCACAATGCAAATAAATATATATAATTTTGACTATGTGATTTTCTTTTTTGTTTTTTATATAATCTATCTCTCACTGGTAAAATTAACCTAGCCTAAAAATTCTAGACTGTTCATGACTTTGACAGTGGGCAAACTTACAAAATCAGCAAGGGATCAAATACTTATTTCCTTCACTGTATGTGGAAGTAAACAGCTGTTTGGGCACACTGTAGGGCTCAGTATGGAGGCAGCGCCATTTGGCTTTTGGAGCATGGGTTTTTCTCGGTAGTAGTTTTGTTATTACTGGTATTTTAGTTTATAATGTGGGGGCATATGGAAGCCGGGCAGAGTACATCAGGGGCATAGTCAGGGGGTATAATAATGGGGTAACAAAAACAATAAAATAATCAATAGCTGTGTGTTACGCTGTGAAGCAATCCTTTATGCACAGGCCAGTGTCGAACTGATAAATGGTGTCCTTTCTTGTCCCCTTTTGGTCCACACTCTGCACCTTTGCAGTTTGGGGAATTTTGTTGGAAAAGTGTTGTCCTTGTATAATACGGGCACCCTCGCTTCCAGCAGATATGTTTGGGCCCTCCCCTTCCTGGTTCCCTAATTTTAGGGCCTTGAAAACTTGCCGCTTCAAACAGGAGAAATGTTCCCCTTAGGCCTGCACAACTGCATCTTTTTCTTCCCGACTTATTATTTCCTTAACTAATTTAATTTTTTCATAGACGTAGTGGTATGAGGAATGTTTTTTTACGGCATGAGCTGTAGTTATTACACATCCTTCTGTTCCCCTCACATGATTGGATGACGTCTCTGTAAATAGTAGCTTCCGCTGGAGAGACACCACCCCCGGACGAAGGCATTTCACCGAAACGCGCATCGGGTTGGTGTCTCTACGGCGCAGGAATAACACTATGGGTAAGTCATTTCATTTACACCAATTAAGCATATAGGTCTGGCTCTGTCTCTTTGTTTACATCATTACCCTCCTGTTGAGGATTTATATAACGTTGTATTGAGGCATAATCTCTCTTGAGTCAGTTCTAATTTCATGCATGGGCACATTTGCCCACCATTCTTACTGCATGCATTTACTGCCATTCTATGGAATTTCAGACTTACATACTGTATGTATATCCATATGTTTCCTGCCCTGCTAGACACCACAATGTTGCATTCTATGCTTCATTTTTAAATTAGTTTTGTCCTGTATATGTTTAACAATAAAATATATTTTGTATCTTCTCATAATTATGTTGTGCTAATTGACCTCATCTATAGGATATATTTGGTACCATTTTGGGGAACATGCAACTTTTTGATCACTTTTTATCCTATTTTTTGGGAGGCAAGATGACCAAAAAACAGCAATTCTGGCATAATTTTTTTTATACAGCGTTCACCATGTGCTATAAATTACATGTTAAATTTATTCTGCGGGTCAGTACGATTCCGGCGATACCTAATTTATAGCACTTTTTTATGTTTTACAACGTTTTGTACAAGATTACTTTTGTAAAAATATTGTATTTTTTCTGTCACCATGTTGTGAGAACCATAACTTTTTAATTTTTAATTTAATTTTTAATTTTTTTTGTCGATGGAGCTGTATGAGGGCTTGTTTTTTGCGAGACGAGCTATAGTTTTTATAGGTACCATTTTTGCATACATGCGACTCTTTGATCACTTTTTATTTCAATTTTTGTAGGCAAACAGAAATTCTGGCATTGTTTTTTAAGGTTTTTTTTTATGCCGTTCACCGTGTGGAATAAATAACACAGTGTTTTTATAGTTTAGGCTGTTATGGTTGCGGCGATACCAAATATGTATGGTTTATTTTATTTTATTTTCAATAATAAAGGACTTAATAAGGGAAAAAGGGTGATTGTGTTTCATTTTATTATATTTTTTACAACTTTTTGTTTTCACTTTTTTTACACTTTTTTTTTAGTCCCACTAGGGGACTTGAAGGTCCAACTGTCAGATTTTTTTTTTCTAATACATTGCACTACCTATGTAGTGCAATGTATTAGATCTGTCAGTCATTCACTGACAGCAAGTCGATTAGGCTTTGCCTTCGAACGGGGCCTAATCAGCTTCCGTAATGGCTGAGCAGGAGGCCATTGTTAGGCCTCTTGTTGCCATAGCAGCCAACCACTAAGATGCAGCGATCGCTTTCGGAGCTAGCACCAGTTCCTGCCGTTACAGGTGAATGTCAGCTGTACCATACAGCTGACATCCACCCCTGATGATGCCGGCTCTCCTGACATCGGCTCTCCATCTCCTGAGCCGGCGCCATCTTGCCGACGGCTATGGAAGCCTTTTAGGCCCAACCTCCAGGTTTCCATACTAGGCAGACCCTGAGACCAGTATTAAGAAGTCATTGCAGCCACTGGCACGCCGACAATTTCCTTGCTGGGGTGCCAATGAGCTGCCAACACCTTAAATGCAGTGATCGCCCTTGACCGCTGCATTTAAGGGGTTAATGGCGGGGATCAAAGCTAACTTCGGTCCTCGCCATTACAGCAGGGTGTCAGCTGTAAGATACAGCTGACATCTCGGGATGGTGGCACCGACTCAGCTTCTGAGCCGGTGCTATCCATTTGTCGTAAGTATACGACAATTTGCGGGAAGCACTGGCTTTCCATGACGTACACTTACGACAAATGACGGGAAGGGGTTAAAGTTTGTAGCTGCTGCTATGGGCTATCAAACTATACATGTTGTGTTGAACTACAGTAATCCTCTCCTGGTTAAGATGTTGCAAACTTGCTACCAGCATTTTATAACTTATGCACCCACTTCCTATACGGTAAATCTCAAATGCCCCTTTTTATTTATCAATTTTTTTTTTACATATCCGATTTCCAAATAAAATTGTAGGTCTCTAAACTTGTTCAGACTAATAAACTCATTCACATACTTGCCACGGCGGCATGAGGTTACCCGATATCCAACTGTGCCATGCCACCTCTGACTTTACCAGGATTTAAGACTTGTGTAGACATGCAGATCCTAAGCTGTAGATGTCAGAATATTTAGGCATTCTAGGAAAAAAAAAAAGTGATTATTTTAATGTACTACAATTCTAAAACTGAATTCTTGTAACGATAGATGATATGATTTTTTTTACAGATCTTTATGTGAAGCTCTACGTCATTAATATAGCAACACAGAAACGAATAATAAAGAAGAAGACTAGGGTTTGTAGGCATGATCGGGAACCTTCATTCAATGAGACATTTCGATTTAGCATGAGTCCTGCTGGACATTCTTTGCAAGTAAGGGTTTATTTATTGTGTATTCTATAAGAACTGTAAGGCCCTGTTAAGGGTCCAATTTTGATGCGGAAATTGCAACGAAATCAGCACAAAAAAAAATTACGAAATCGCCCCCCTTTGGTTTTAATAGGAGGCGGAGATGTTTTTTTCCCGGGCGGGTTTTGGCCGCTCATGGGGGAAAAAAAGCAGCATGTCCTTTCCTGCCGCGGCTTCCACCTCTGGCCTCCCATTGGAATCAATGGGAGACAGAAAAAACCTGCAGAGCTTGTTTCGGAACATTTTTTTCCTGCGTTTTTTTGCCCGCAGTTCTCGCATTAGCTTCAATATCCGCAGGCGGAAAACGCAGTGAAAACCACCGAAAAAAAGCACAGGCAGTTTAAAATCTGCCTCAAAATTCCTGAAGGAAAACGGAGGCAGATTTTTTCTGCCTGCCAAAGCTCTGTGTGTGCATACCCTAAAGCAGACTTTAAAGACATTAAAGGGGTTTTCCCATAATCAATATTTATCACCTATCCACAGACTGTCCTTGTGCGCCCCATATGAATGGAGCCGTAATGCTTGGTACTGCACATCCTCGGCCACTTCATTCACTTTCGATGGGGCTGCCGGAGATAGCAATTACAATCAGGCACAATGTAACGATAAAAGATAAGGAGAAAGGGCCCTGCTCGCAAGCTTACAATCTCCAAGAAATGGAGCTGATATAATCAAAACAATAGGAAGTATTTATTGCACTACTGAGCCATCCAATCTCAACACAAGATTTAAGTAGTATGTATAAGTGCAGACTCTATTGAGTGGATCAGCAACCTTATGTGGTTCTTAGTGAACAAAATTGCTATGGGTTTGGATATTGTAAGGCAAAAGGGAAGTAAAGGCAGCTATAGGAAATAAGGAGGAGAACGAGTGGCATAGTTTATTAGCAAAAGGTATTGTGATAGGCTTCCTTAAAGAGCTGGGATTTTAGCTTATAAAAGCTTTATACAGTGGTGGATAATTTCATGGAACAGGGAAAAGCATTCCAAAGAAGAAAAACAGCACTGGAGAAGACTTGGATATGGTAGGGAGTGTTGGTTATCACTCATGAAGACAACAGTCGGTTCTTAGCAGAGTGCAAGGCTAGGCACAAAAGCAGAGATTAGAGAAGAAAGATTGCCAAGAGGAGAAGTGTAGATTGAGAAACGAAGGGCTGTTTTTAGTACTTAGAGTATGGTATGGTAATAAGATAAGTACTACCAGACTGTACCCAAAGATCTGCTGTTACAAGAGGATTATAACACCCTCAAAACAGCATAAGTAACTTGTTCTAAAATATTAATTTTACTAATGTCTCTTACAATAATAGTGGCAAATAACAAACAACAAATAAATAGTGATTAAAACCATGAAAATACTGAGGAGTCTTTATGGGGGCACAATGTCATATAATGAGCCTGCCAATGCTGGGGCAATAGCTTGATACTAGATACACATCAAAATATAGCCATCATATTGGTAGACAGGACATGACAACATTCAGATAATACTGAACCCTTCATGGGGATAAATGCATGTACGGATAGACAAATTGGAATAAATTCACCGGATATTCCCCCTGGGAATGCTGGAGGGTTATTTTCAGGGTAAAAGCAGTATACGGGCAGGTTCTACTTTTGTTCATTAATTTTATCTTGGTAATTATACTGTATTATACTGTATTATACTATATATTGAAAATGTTAATACATATTGTATTGTATTTGCCACAGATTCTACTCGCCTCAAATGGAGGAAAGTTTATGAAGAAAACTCTAATTGGTGAAGCTTACATCTGGTTGGACAAAGTGGATCTTAGAAAACGGATAGTAAATTGGCACAAACTTTTAGCCAGCTCTACTCAGACACATTGATCAACAGTCTTTATGGGGGCACAATGTCAGGATTGAGTTTATACGGAATTGAAGACCGCCCAGGAAGCAACGTTTGAATAAGTTTACGACTACACTGAGAAGGTTTTGTTGACGTGTCTTTCAGTAGATTGGAGAACAAGGAGCCTGCTAGAATGCATTCCAGTGGCTAAACAGAACATGGCCTGTAGTGTCTAGAAGAATGTTAATCATAACACTTTAGAGTCTAGAAGTGTCTTTTCTTGATGTTTTATTTCATGGAGCAGATTAAAAGCACACTATACTAAGACAATATCAGACACAATATATCATAGCAAGAAAAAGTTTTAGTATCACACCTAGTAAGAGTTCTATCTAATTTGCACCTTAGATGTTTTTCATCTATAGCTACTATAAATAACAGTTTAGTATGTTTATCGGATATGAAATATTTGCAAGTTTAAACAATATATTTCATTCCTATCAGTTGCAGGTAATGTTCTCACTATGCCACGTGTACAGTATCAGTACAGTAAACGTGCAGTGCCTATCTTTTCTTCTGTTATTGTAATAGCAGAAATGCTGATGACATGAGTTTATCATTGATGAGGAAGTGCATCAGTTATGACAAATCTTGCAATTTCTAGTTCGTTTGCATTTGTTGCTAATTCAAAAACTGTTATTTTAGGTACGTGGAAGAGTTAAAACATTAGTGTCTATAATACAGACAGTAACCTTGGTGTTTTACAAAAGATATAAAGCCAGGGTATAGGGTTGTCTTTTAGACCAACCTAGAATTAGGAGAGGCATTTGAAGAGCAATGATTGAGATGACGTCTGCATCTTCTCTTAGAAACTCAGGTGAATGACTAAGATTATGGGTATGCTGAAAATGCATTGTCGCTGATAAATGCTACAATCACTAGTGTTCATACATCTGAACTAACATACGGTGCAGTGGTTTCTAGCAAAATCAAGCAAATTTAATGTCAATTAAAATCACAATGGGTGAAATTTCGTGATAGTTTTCTGCATTTTTATTTTCTAATCCAGGTTCTAACATAAGATAAATGGATGAAAAGTATGCATTTTTTCGGTAAACTGTAATTCTCTTATGCTGCGACTTACTGTTAAAGACTGCAAAGCATGCGAATGGTTGCTATAGAAATGTCAAGTCAGAATGATAGCACAAACACAGATTCTTACTAGCAAACCTGTAATCAGCACTAAATTAGCAGGGCTAACATTGGTTTGCCTTTATTCTCACAATACATTCCATAGATAGAACTGCATTATTGCTCCAAACAACCATACAATATAAAAAAAATTCTGGGTCATAAGTTGTATATAGAAGCTGCAAGTAGAGTCATAAATCTGTTTTCCCTAGTGCAGGTGTCCTTAAAATTAGTACCTCTTGAACAAATGAAATCTTACAGATGCATTCTTCATCTGTCGTATAGAGTGAGTGACAACTTTTTTGGTGCATCCTTGACTTATCAGCAGTGCACTATATGCTTCCAATGTGTGCCAACAATGTGTTATACCAAATTCTTGAGTCATTATGGAAGTATTCTATGCAACATTGATGTCTCAATGCTTTTTCTGTAAGTGAAAATAATAGAAAAAAACTTGCAAAACAAAAACTGGAAAAAAAAACGATGTAAGAAACAAGTATCAGTATTTTTGTTGCACATATATTTGAACACATTTATAGTGTTTATGGCTTTTTGCTTCTCCTAGAAGTATCTACATAGATCCAAATATATGTTTAATACTAATCATTCATTATTATTACATTTTAGGTATAGAGAACTAAGATAAAATCATTACAATATATGTTTATTTATATGCAAGCTAAGCTAATTTGTCAATTTATTTGAATCCATAGAAATTGAAAAGTTTAAGTAAAAAGCACAGTGTGTGTGTTTACATGTGAATGAGATTTATATTGTTCTTATTACTTTAGGTTCACAAGTCTGGAAACGATAAGTTGTAACTATAGAGCGTGAGTTGATACGCGTTACTATTCCATGTCTGCAGGTTGAAGAAACGGTATTCTTTTATTAAAATTCTAAACTGTTGGCAATACTTGAAACAGAGCCTTTGTAAAGCACACATAACTATAACATATAAAAGAATATTTTAAGTAGCCAACAAGATTAACAAGATAACATACTGTATAAGTTGCATGTCACTTTACCCTGACAACCAAACTCTTCCAAGTCTTAATATTGCAGACATTACTAGTGCCTGATGTTTTGTTATCATTTCAAATATGTTTAAGTTGCATAATTTCAGGTGTTATAAATACAATTTTTTCAATTTGAAAAGAGTGAAACAGATTTTATTTTGCTCTTCACATTGCAGGAAAAACACCCTGATATAATAAAAATATGAAGCAAAACTGGCCATATAAAGTAAATATTCTTTCTTTAGCTATATATTAGAATTACCGTTCAATGCTCTGCTAGTCTAATGAATTCTGAAACAAAGGTCGTAAGAAGCAAGTTTCTTTATTTTGTTATTGTGTAAATAATTATACATTTTTGTAGATGAAAATAAATAAAGGGTTCTAATTCCCTTAGGCATTCAGCATGTAAATGTGAGCATTTTGTTCAATTGTAACTCTAGAAGTGTTCTGTGATGTGGTCAGATGATAAACCAGCGGTGGCTGAACGATGTGTTTGTCGTCATCCATTGAGAATCTGTACAGAGAGCCTGATATATAAAAGATATAAAGAAAAGTGTAAAAAAAAACAAAAAAAACTATAATGGAATTGCGTAAATTCTGTATTGTCCTACACTAAATGTTTTCATATTGAACGTTGCATGCTTTAATGGAGGTCTGCTCTCATTTTGTTTCTGTATTTTTTATTATTTTATTTTTTGGTTTTAAATCCCTTTAAGAATATTTTGTTTAAGAAAAAAAAAGTCGTAAAAAACTTAAACATGAGCTGTATAGAATTATGCCTGTAAATCTGTTAATGTTTTCATTTTATGTAAAAATCCATGTCATAGTTTTTTGTGGTTGTACACAGGATGTACCTTGAGAAGTTATGCAAATTGTGATGTACAAAAAGTTGTAATCCAGTCAAATTAATAAATATTTATAACATCCCTTTCTCTGTCCATTTAATACATACAAGTTTATTTAAGTCAGATTAAAATTGGCAGTTGCTTTGTAAAACTGGTACAAAACAGGTGACAATCTGTAAAAGCTAAGAAAATCAATGTGCTCACAAGAACTACATATATGAAAGGAAAAAAGGTAATCATGAGACTCATATGTAACGCACGTAATCGTCCATAGTCATCCAAACCGGCGTTAAACAAACCATACTGCGCATGCCCGCAGGGAGCGCATAGATTGGATAAACTGAACGTCAAATCAAATAACGTCAGGGCAACATGTTTCACTTGTCACTTTATATTTATAATATTTATGTATTTTTATATTTTTTATTAATTATGTACTGATTTGTAACACTGATTGTCTGGGCTTTGCCCCTATATATACACGTGTATGCTTTAACACACCTGACTTGAAAAAGCCTTCATAGAGAAGGTGAAACGTTGCAGTGGATGCTGGATGAATAAACCAGAGTTTTTTTGAGTGCTGCTTCTATCTCTCTTTTTTGGATATATGTTTGTGCAGGGAGAGGTCACTCCCTGTTCGAAAGCTGAGCACCAGCCTTAACAGGCAAGGAATCACAGTGCTGCTCCTACCCTTGATTTGTCTATACATACATACATATATACACACACATACATTCATACATACATACATACATAAATACATACATACATACATACATACACACACTATATGGACAACAGCATTGGGACACATACACATTACACCCACAGGAGCTTTTATGATTTCCCATCCTAAATTCATAGACATTAATATGGAGTTGATCCCCTCTTTGCAGCTAAAACAGCTTCCACTCTTCTGGGAAGGCTTTCTATAAAATGTTATAGTGTGTCTGTGGGAATTTTGCCCATTCATCCAAAAGAGCATTTGTGAGGTCAGACACTGTTGTTGGATGAGAGGGCCCGGCTCACAATTTATGTTCTAGATCCTTCCAAACGTCTTAGATGGGGTTGAGGAAGGGCTCTATGCGAGCCAGTGAAGTTTCTCCACACTAAACTCACAGTCATGCATCAACAGGAAAGGGCCTAACCCAAACTGCTCCCACAAATGGCCTAACCCAAACTGCTCCCACAAAGTTTGAAGCATATGGCACAATTGTCCAAAATGTCTTGGTATGCTGAAGCATTAAGATTTCCGATCACTGGAACTAAGGGTCTAGGCCAACCCTATAGCATTTTCCCTCCACCAAACTTTACAGTTGGCACAATGCAGATCAAGCAGGTAACGTTCTCCTGGACATTTGTCCAGCCCAGATTTATCCGTCAGACTGCCAGATTTGTGAAGGGTGATTCGTCACTGCACAAAAAAACATTTCCACTGCTACAGAGTCAATGGTGGCGTGCTTTATTCGACGCTTGACATTATGACTGGGGATATAAGGCTTACATGCAGCTGCTCGGGCATGGAAACCCATGCCATGAAACTCCTGGTGCACAGTTTTTGTGCTGATGAGAATGCCAGATGAGGTTTGGAACCCATCAGTTATTGAGTCAGCAGACCGTTGGGACTTTTATGCATTATGCTTCTCAGCACTTGACGACCCCGCTCTGTTACTTTATGTGGTCTGTTACTTTGTGGTGAGTTGCTGTGCTTCTAAAGGCTTCCACTTTGCTATAATACCACTCACAGTTATTCGGGGAATATCTATGTAGGAAGAAATTTAACAAACTGACTTGTTGCGACGGTGGCATCCTATTACAGTACCACGCTGGAATTCAATGATCTCTTTAGAATGACCCGTTCTTTCACAAATGTTTTAAAAGGCAGAATACATGGCTAGGTGCTGGATTTTATACATCTGTCTGTGGCAATGGGACTGAATGAAACACCTGAATTTAATGATTAAGATGTTTGTCCCAATTTTGTCCATATAGTATGTATGTATATAATATCCAAAAATGGCGACAGCACTCTGCAAACACTAATGCCACCTAAACACTATAGATTTAGCAGAAATGCATATGTATTTATTTGCTTACAATAAGGAGGTTCTTAGCGCACATTTTGATCAAATTGTGTGAGCCCACCTGCCACGACAAGGCGCGCTCTATAAGGTGGGTCCCTACGCTGCTCGTACCCCCAGAACTGGGACCAAGCCTACATACACCTAGGGATGGTAGGAACCAGCATTAAACTAATTAATTTCACCCACGGCACAATGGAAGGAGTGCAAGATCAACAATGAAGGCAGTCAACCCCACATATATGCAATACATAAGAGACAACAAAATTTGATCAACACAGTCCAACAAAATGAAACAAATCATGTATACTGGTGCAAGGAAGCCTAAGGGTATGTTCACACGTAGAGTCAAAAACGTCTGAAAATACGGAGCTGTTTTCAAGGGAAAACAGCCCCTGATTTTCAGACGTTTTTTGAGCAACTCGCATTTTTCGCTGCGTTTTTCGCTGCGTTTTCACAGCGTTTTTTACGGCCGTTTTTGGAGCTGTTTTCATTGGAGTCTATGCGAAAACTGGTCCAAAAACTTCCCACGAAGTGTCCTGCCCTTCTTTTGACTAGGCTGTGATTTTACGTGCCGTGTTTTGACACCAACGCATAAAATGACAGGTCGTCGGCACAGTACATTGTAAAGCCCATTGAAAGTAATGGGCAGATGTTTGCCGACGTATTGAAGCCGTTTTTTCAGACGTAATTCGAGGCGTAAAACGCCTCCATTACGTCTGAAAATAGGTCGTGTGAACCCAGCCTAAAACTGCAAACAATACAATATCCAAAAATGGCTACAGCAATCTGCGAACAATAATGCCACCTAAACACTATAAATAAATAAATATGCATTTCTGCTGAATCTACTTACAATAGTGAGATTCTTAGCGCACATTTTGATCAAATTATATATATATATATTGTGAGAACGTGACAAGTCATTGAGGGAAGGTACATTTCCCCTAGAGTCCTGTTGTATGTGTCTTAGTCTTCAAGGAATGTTTAACCAGTTCAGGACTGGGCTATTTTGAGCCTTCAGGACTAGACACAGTTTAGCCAATTTTAGCACGCGTTAGTTAAACGGCTATAACTTTTTTATTTGTTGAGCTAGCGACGTGATTTTTGCAATGTTTTTTTTCCATAGAATATGCAGGTTTCTTTTTTTTTAATCGTTTTTATACACACCCTTTCTGCTATTTTAGAATTTTTAGGCTTAAAGTTTGAAAATAATAGTAAAAAAATAAGCTTTTTTACATTTTAGCTATTTTTTTCTGGTAATAACATAGTTTTAGCCTAAAATAGCCCTTTTACTTGTGATCGTCCTTGTCTACCGTAAATTTTAATATAGTACGCGTGTATTTATTATTCATTTTTTTGTAGTTTATTTTACTTTTATTTTTTATTTTTATGGTCTGTCGCTCAAAGGTCAGAAAGGACCTTCGGGGACTTTGAAGTTTTTTTTACTTGCTTCTTTTACGCCATGTTTTTCCACTGTAACTGTTACAGCAGTATCTTCACGCCTGGGCATGCAGTTACATTCGCTCTTTAACAGTTAACCGCCATGCGGCGCTACACCGCCACTACAACAGGGTGTCTTCCCTGCTCTCTCTGTTGCCAATCAGCGGCCCATCGCCGCTGATGTCGGCAACTGACCCCTTAGATGCGGCGGTCTATTGCGATCTACGCATTTATGGGGTTTAGAGCAGATTGACAGACCCCACGTGAAATCACGGGGGCTGCCGATGACTGCCATGTACGGAAGTCTATGAGGACCAGCCCGAGGCACGTGACAATGACCGTTCGAATACATTACACTACGTAGCGATCAGAGCTGCAAGTCTCCAAGTCCCATAGTGAGACGAAAAAAAGGACAAAAAAGGGAATAAAATGGTTTTATAAAAATGTTAAATAAAAGTTATAAGTTACAAAAACAAAACATGCTTTTTTCCTATAATAAGTCTTTGATTATAGAAAAAAATTAACACGCAAAAAAAAAGTACACATATTTGGTATCACTGCGTTCGTAACGACCCCACCTATAAAATTATAATATAATTTTTCCGCACAGTGAACACTGAAAAAAAGTAAGTAAAAAACAATGCTAGAATCACTATTTTTTGGTTACCACCCCTCCCAAAATATAGAATAAAAAGTAACCAAAAAGCCGCATATACCCCAAAATAGTACCAATAAAAACTACCACCCGTCCTGCAAAAAACAAGTCCTTACATAGCTTTTTTGATTGAAAAATAAAAAAGTTATGGCTCTCAGAATATGGTGAAACAAAAAAGTTTTTTTTCTATAAAAAAGTGATTTTATTGTGCAAAAGCTGCAAAACATAAAAAGACCTATATTCATATGGTATCGTCATAATCGTATAAACCCGCAGAATAAAGTAAAATTGTAGATTATAGCCCAGGGTGAACGCTGTAAAAAAAATTAAAAGAAACCATTGTCAGAATTGATGGTTTTTGGTCACCTTGCTTGCCAAAAAACGGAATATAAAGTGATCAAAAAAATCGCATGTACCCCAAAATGGTACCAATGAAAACTGCAGATTTTCCCGCAATAAATAAGCCCTCACACAGCTCCGGTGGAGAAAAAAATAAAAAAAGTTATGGTTTCAGAATATGGCGAGACAAAATGTGCAGAGTGTTCCAAAAGCGGATAAGATTGAGCACCATTTATCAGTGCGACACTGGCCACATATCTATGAATTATTATTTATTTACCCCATTATTATACCCTCTTATTATGCCCTGATGTTCTCCGCGCAGATTACATATGCCCCCACATTATAAGCTGTAATACCAGTAAAACTCCAAACAGAACAACGACCAAGCAAAATCTGCGCTCCAAAAGCCAAATGGTGCTCCTTTCTTCTGACCCCTACAGCGTGCCCAAACAGAAGTTTACGTCAACAGATGTGGCATCGCCATACCCGGCAGAACCCGATTAACATTTTATGAGGTATTTGTCTAGGCACAAGATATTGTGCACTAAAATGGCATATCAGTGGAAAATTTTAATTTTCACTTTTGCACCATCTGCTGCACATTAACCCCTTTGAGCACCACGACTTAACAGCATGATGTGGTGCAGGGGGTCATGTATGGAGCAGGCTCACCCGCTGAGCCCACGCTATACATTGCGGGGATCAGCTATGTATTACAGCTGACACCTGGGACTAAAAGACAGGAACAGCTATCGCGCTGTTACAGGAGCCTGTAAAAATGACAATATACTGCAATACATTAGTATTGCAGTGTATTGTACGAGCGATCTAATGATCGCTGGTTCAAGTCCCCTAGGGGGACTAATAAAATGTGGTTAAAAAAAAGTTAATAAAGTTATTATTAGGCTTTATTCAGACGAACGTGAAAAAGGTCCGTGCAACGCGCGTGATTTGCACGCGCGTTGCACGGACCTATATGTGTCTATGGGGCCGTGCAGACATGTCCGTGATTTTTGCTCAGCGTGAGTCTGCTGAAAAAAAGTCATGACATGTCCGTTCTTTGGGCGTTTTGCACGCATCACGCACCCATTGAAGTCAATGGGTGCGTGAAAACCACGCATGCCGCACGGAAGCACTTCCATGCGAACTGCGTGATTCGCGCAAGAGCTGTCAAAAGGATGAATGTAAACAGAAAAGCACCACGTGCTTTTCTGTTTACAAACATCCAAACGGAGTGTCTTTGAGAAGAGCGAACCCGGACAACCGGTACGCGATGTCAGGAGATAGTCACTGTCCAGGGTGCTGAAAGAGTTAAACTGTTTCAGCACCCTGGACAGTGACTTCCGATCACAATATACATGAACGTGTTAAAAAATAAAAAGTTCTAACTTACCAATAACTCCCGGCTTCTTCCTCCAGTCTGACCTCCCGGGATGACAATTCAGTCCAAGTGACAGCTGCAGCCAATAACAGGCCAAGCACAGGCTGCAGCGGTCACATGGACTGCCGCGTCATCCAGGGAGGTGGGGCCAGATGTCAAGAGAGGCGCGTCACCAAGGGCACGTCACCAAGGACGCGTCACCAAGGCAACGGCCGGGAAGTTCTCGGTAAGTACGAACCTCTTCTTTTTTTTTTTTAACAGGTTGCTAGATATGGTGATCGGAATTCACTGTCGAGGGTGCTGAAAGAGTTACTGCCGATCAGTTAACTCTTTCAGCACCCTGGACAGTGACTGACGTCGGCTAGAATCATCTCTATGATGGCGGCTGCGCGAAAATCACGCAGCCGCGCATCATACACGGATGACACACGGAGCTGTCAAGTGGTTTTTGCGCTCGCAAAACGCCGCGTTTTTGCGTCCGCAAAAACGCGACGTTCGTGTGAATCCAGCCTTAGTGAAACATTTTTTATAAATATTTAAAGCCCCAAAAAAAACTTTTCCCATTTTTTCTGTAAAGTAATGTGAAAAATAAAAAAAATCACAAAATTGGTATCGCTGCATCTGGAAAAGTCTGAACTATTACAATATACCATTATTTAACTGCTGAACACCGTAAAAAAATAAAGAACTTAAAACACCAAAATCGCTGTTGTTTGGTCACGTTAGCTCTCGAAAAAAAAAATTATAAAGAGTGCTCAAAAAGTTGTTTGAACCAAAACATAGTACCAATAAAAACTACAGCTCGACTCGCAAAAAATAAGCCCTGACACCTCTCAATCGACCAAAAAATAAGAAACGTAATGCCTCTCGGAATATAGTGAAACCAAATTATTTATTTTTTTAACAAATCGTTTTTACTTTGTAAAAAGTAGTACAATATATCTATATAAAAAAAACTATATAAATTTGGTATCACCATAATAGTATATAAAAAAATTAAGTTGTCCTATTTACTGTATGGTAACAGCCGTAAAAACTAAACCCAAAAAACAATCGTGGAATGGCATTTTTTTCAAATTTCAGCCTGCAAATAATTTTATTTTCAATTGGCAAGTACATTAAATTGTACTTTAAATGATGTCAATAGATACTACAACTCCTCCCGCAAGAAATATGACCTCACACCGTTCTGACAGAAAAATAAAAAAAAGTTACGGCTCTTGGAAAGCGGGGAGGGAAAAACGAAAAAGAAAAGGCAAAAAATGGATCAGTCCGGAAATGGTTCATTAATTTTTTATAAAATCATTTATGACCACATGTGGGGCATAACCGTACTCGGGAGAAATTGCTTTACAAATGTTGGGGTACTTTTTCTCCTTTATTCCTTTTGAAAATTAAGAAATTCAACATTTTAGTGGAAATAATGTTGATATTCATTTTCACTGCCTAATTCTAATAAATTCTGCAAAAGACCTGTAGGGTCTAAATGCTCACTAACCCCTAGATAGATTCCTTAAGTGGTGTTGTTTCCAAAATAGGGTAACTTTTAGGGTGTTTCCACTGTTTTGGTCTCTCCGGTTCTTTGCAAATGCGACATGACACCCGAAAACCATATCTGCTAAATTTGAGCTCCAAAAGCCAAATAGCGCTCCTTCCTTTCTAAGCCCTGCTGTGGGTCCAAACAGCAGTTTATTACCACATATGGCATATTGCCCTAATCAGGAGAAATTGATTTCCAAATGAGGGGGTGCTTTTTCTCCTTTATTCCTTGTAAAAATTTAAAATGTCAACATTTTTTCTGAAAAATATGTAGATTTGCATCTTCAGACTAATTGCAATTATTTCAGCAAACAAAAAAAAAACCTGAGGTAAAATGCTAACTATACACCTAGAAAAATTCCTTAGGGGTGTAGTTTCCAAAATGGGGCCACTTTTGGGGGGGTTCCACTGTTTTGATTCCTCCAATGCATTGCAAACACGACATGGCACTAAAAACTATTCCAGCAAAATTAGTGCTCCAAAATCCAAATGACGCTCCTTCTCTTCTGAGCCCCGCTGTGGGTCCAAACATCAGTTTATTACCACATATGGGATATGGCCGTAATCGGAAGAAATTGCTTTACAAATGTTGCTGTGTGTTTTCTCCTTTTTTCCTTGTAAAAATGAAAAATTTCAAAATAAAATCTGACAAATAAGTAGATTTGCATCTTAACAGACTAATTCCAATGAATTCACCAAATAAACTGTGGGGTCAAAATGCTAACTATACCCCTAGATAAATTTCTTGAGGGATGTAGTTTCCAAAATGGGTTCACTTTTTTTTTTACTGTTTTGGCACCACAAGACCTCTTCAGACCTGATATGGTGCCTAAAATATATTCTAAACGAAAGGAGGCCCCAAAATCCACTAATTCCTTTGGTTCTGAGGCCTATATTTCAGTCCATTAGGAGACACTAGGACCACATGTAGGATATTTCTAAAAACGGAAAAATCTGGGCAATAAATATTGAGTTGCATTTCTTGGGTAAAACCTTCGGTCTTACAGAATTTTTTTTATTACATATGAATTTTAACAAAAAAAATGGAATTTGTAAATTTCACCTCTGCTTTGCTTTAATTCCTGTGAAATGGTTAAAACACTTTCTGAATGCTGTTTTGAATACTTTGAGGGGTGCAGTTTTCAAAATGCGGTGATCTATGGGGACTTTCTAATATATAAAGCCTTCAAAGCCACTTCAATTTGTAATTTTCTTGAAAATGTGAGAAATTGCTGCTAAAGTTCTAGGCCTTGTAACGTCACAGAAAAATAAAAGGACGTTCAAAAACGATGCAAAAAAAGTAGACATATGGGATATGTGAAAAAGTATAATACGTCCGTGCTACACGCGTGATTTTCATGCGCGACGCACGGACCTATGTTAGTCAATGGGGCCGTTCAGACAGTCCGTGATTTTAACGCAGCGTATATGTCCGCTGCGTAAAACTCCAGACATGTCCTATATTTGCCCGTTTTTCGCGCATCACGCACCCATTGAAGTCAATGGGTGCCTGAAAACCGCGCGTGATGCGCGCTACAGTAGTCAAAACTATGAATGAAAACAGAAAAGAGTGTCATAATGATGCTGGCTGCGCAAAAATCACGCAGCCTCGCATCATATGCTGATGACACACGGACCTTTTGTGGACCTTTTGCGTGCGAAAACGCACACGCTCGTGTGAATCCGGCCTTAAAAGCAGACACATTTAAATTTAGAAAAATGCTAATTTTTGCAGATTTTCTTTACATTTTGGTGTTTTTCACAAATAAATATTGAGCTTATTGACCAAATTTTTTCACTAACATAAAGTACAATATGTCACGAGAAAATGATCTCAGAATCACTTGGATAGGTAAAAGCATTCCGGAGTTATTACCACATAAAATGACAGATTTGAAAAAAATCGGCTTCGTCCTCAAGGCCAAAACAGGCTCAGTCCTGAAGGGGTTAATGCTTGTTGCCTAGTAGGGGTATACTCAGCCAGTCTTCTGCTTATTGATCCAGGGGAATTTCTCGTTCTTCTAGGGAAGATTTCTCCTATTGCATGGACGCAGCAGTGAGATCTTCTTGTAGTGTTGCCAGTGAGCTCATTCTGAGGAGTGCATAGGCACTGGGCTATTTAAGCCCAACAGGTGTGCTTCTGTGTGGAGCCTCCGCATGCACATGGCTCCAGTGAGTTGGCTCAGTGGCGTCATATCACTGTGCAGACCCACGGGAGTCATGTGCAGGTGTAACTTGATGGACTTGTGTTTTTTAAATAAACCTATGTAACTATCCAAGGATGTGCAAAAGGACAGGTGCTTGGCGCAGGTCATGCCTCAAGGCATCTGTTCTAAATCACGGCCCCCTGCAGGCTGAGGAGGCAGAGGAGATGTATTTTGTCAATCTGTATAACTGAGAATACTAAGGACTCGTCCACACGTAATAGGCATTGCTGTGTTTTTTCCAGTGGAAAAAACGCAGCAGAATACAGTAGCAGCATAGTGGATGAGATATAACAAATCTCATCCACATGCTGCGTAAGATTTCCGAACCGAAATTGACCTGCGGTGCTTATTTTTCAGACCGCAGCATGTCATTTCCTGCTACGGTAATTGTGCAGAATTGCTTAGTTTTTCAGAGGAGATGTTTCCATCTCCTAACATTGGGAAAAACGCCGCAATTTCCGCACCATTTTCTGCCATAAAAACCACAGAAAATGGTGCTTTTTGCCACAGCAGAAAGCTTTTGACTTTCTATGGAATTGCTGCAGTAATTCCGTTGTGTGTGGACAAGCTCTCATACTATTCTTTAAAGCTACAAACCGCTTTAAATGTTCTGAAAAAAATAGATAGATAAATAAGTTTTAGCTAGCCATTGCATGTTAACCCCTTCCCGACATTTGTCATAAGTGTTCGTAATTGAAAAGCAAGTGCTTCCCGCAAAATATTGTATACTTAAGAATATGGCACAGGCTCAGAAGCTGAGCCCGCACCATCAGCCGCGGGCGTCAGCTGTATGTTACAGCTGACACCCTGCTGTAACGGCAGGGACCGAAGCTAACTCTGATCCCCGCCATTAAGCCCTTAGATGCCACGGTCAAAAGCAACTGCGGTATTTAAAGTGGTTTGTAGTCGATCGACATCCCCACAAAGCGATTGCGGGGGTCTAGATGGCTGCTATGGCAACCGAAGGTCTAACAATGGCCTCCTGGTCTGCCAAGTACAGAAGCATATTAGGCCCTGCTGGAGGCACTGACACTGACTGTTCTAATGCAATGTAATACCTAGGTAGGGCAATGTATTAGAAAAGCAATCAGACAGTTGGACCTTCAAATCACATGGTGGGACTAAAAAAAAGTTTCATTTTCTTAAAAAAAAATAAAAGTTTAAAGTAATAAAATAAAAAAAATCGCCCTTTTTCTCCTATCAAGTCCTTTTTTCTTGGAGAAAATAAATAAATAAATAAACTATACATAATTGGTATCGCTGCGTCCATAATGACCTGAACTATAAAAATATTATGATTTTCATCCCGGTGAACGCCGTAAAAAAAAAAAAACACCTAAAAAACAATGCCACTGTTTTTTTGCTGTTTTTTGGTCACCATGCCTTCCAAAAATTAGGATAAAAAGTGATCAAAAATTTGCATGTATCCGAACGTGGTACCAATAAAATCTATAGCTCAACTTGCAAAAATCAAGTCTTCATACAGCTCCGTGGATGAAAAAAATTATAAAATTATTCTCAGAACCATACAATTTTATTGTGCAAAAAGTTTTAAAGCATAAAAAAAGACATAAATTTGGTATAGCTGGAATTGTACTGTGCCGCAGAATAAAGTTAACATGTCATTTACAACGCACGGTAAATAAAATTTAAAAAATCACCCTTTTTCTCTTATCAAGTCCTTTGTTATTTAAAAAGAAATGAAAAAATAAATAAACTATACATAATTGGTATCACCGCGTCCATAATGACCTGAACTATAAAAATATTAATATTTTTATCTGGCAAGGTGAACACTATATAAAAAAAAGCCTTAAATCTATGATAGAATTGTTGTTTTTTGGTCACCTTGCCTCCCAAATATAGGATAAAAAGTGATCAAAAAGATGCAAGTACCCCAAAATGGTACTAATAAAAACTACAGCTCGTCCCACAGAAAAAAGCCCTTTTACAGCTCCGTAGGCAGAAAAAAAAAAAGTTATGTCGCTCATGGCGACCCAAAAACATTTAAAAAAAATAAAATAATTTTATTGTGTAAAAGTAAAAACATTTACTTTTAACGAAATCATATAAAAACAATATAACTTTGGTATAGCCATAATCATACAGGCCCACAGAATATTGTAAACATGTAATTTATACAGAACAGTGAACACCGCAAAATTAAAATAGGCAAAATTAAAATAAGTTATGGCTCCCATAACTCAGGTAAGAAAAAATATGCAGATGTACAGGCCCGAGAGAAACATTTCTCCTGTTTTAAGAAGCAATTATAAAGGTCCTAATGTTTGGGAACCAGGAAGGCGAGGGCTCAAACATGTCTGCTGGAAGCGAGGGTGCCCGTATTATACCAGGACAAAACTTTCACAGCAAAATTCCCCAAACTGCAAAGGTGCAGAATGTGTACCAAAAGGGGGGCTAAGAAAGGACACCATTTATCAGTGCGACACTGGCCTGGGCATAAAGGATTACTTCAAAGCTAAGAAGCATCCATGGATAATTATTTTTTATTTACCCCATTATTATACCCCCCTATTATGCCCTGATGTAATCTGCCAAGCTTACATATGCCCCCACATTATAAACTGAAATACCAGTAAAATCCCAAACAAAACTACTACCAAGCAAAATCGGAACTCCAAAAGCCAAAGGGCGCTCCTTCCCACATCAGAAGTTTATGACTACTTTTGGGGTATTTTCGTAATCTGAAGAAATTGATTAACAAATGTTGGAGGACTTTTTCTCCTTTTTTTAGCTAAAAATTACAACTTATTCGTAAAAAAATTAATTTTTAATTTTCACTGTCAAATTCTGATAAAATCTATGGGGGCAAAATGTTCACTACACCCCTAGATTAATTTCCTGTGGGGTGTAGTTTCCAAACTGGGGTCCTTTTTGGTGTGTTTTGGCACCACAGGACTTCTTCAAACCTGACATGGTCACCGAAAGTATAATCTGACCACTTATTCAAATGTTATCTAATAATATAATCTAAAAATATAATCTAAAATATAAATTTAAAATATAATATAGTAAATAAGAAGGCCCTAAAATCCACTAGCTGCTCCTTTGCTTCTGAGGCCAGTGCTTCAGTCCATTAGGACACTAGGGCCACTTGCGGGATATTTATTAAATCGGCAGAATCTGGGCAATCAGAAAATTACTGCTGTATAATATCCTCCATGTTGCTGCTGTTTCTATATATGTTAGGTAGAGATAGGAGAGCTGGCGTCTCCTATTTTTTTTATTAATGCAGTGTATAGAAGATATTATATCAGTTATGCTCAACCCCCTAGATCAGAGAAAACTGAGAGTAAGGCCTCATGCACACGAACGTATTTTTTTTCCTCCCGTAAATACTGGCGTAAATACGGGTCCTTGTTCACACGTATTCGACCCGTATTGCACCAGTAAATACGTGTCCGGTGTCACCAGTATTCCACCCGTATTTACGGGCACGTTTTTGCTGCAAACTTGCACTGCACTAATCGGCAGCCCCTTCTCCCTATCAGTGCAGGATAAAGAGAAGGGGCAGCCCTTTCCACAGTAAAAGTAAAAGAAATTCATACTTACCCGGCCGTTGTCTTGGTGACGCGTCCCTCTATCAACATCCAGCCCGACCTCCCTGGATGACGTGGACTGGAGGAAGAATCAGGGAGTTCTGGGTAAGTATGAACGTCGCTTTTTTTTTACAGGTTGATCTATATTGTAATCGGTAGTTTCTGTCCAGGGTGCTGAAAGAGTTACTGCCGATCGTTTAACTCCTTCAGCAACCTGGACAGTGACTATCCCCTGATGTCGCCTAGCAACGCTCCCGTAATTATGGGTGCACACACGTAGTCACCCCGTACTTACGGGAGCCCCATAGACTTCTATGGGCCTGCCCGTGCCTTAATTACGGCCTGAAATAGGACAGGTTCTATTTTTTTCAACGGCACGGAATACGGGGAGGTACCCATGGCCAATAGAAGTCCATGGGCCCGTAAAAACGTGCCGTAATTACGGGCGTTTTTACGTTCGTGTGCATAGGGCCTTAGAGAGAGCCTGCAAAGGGGAAAACTATTAAATGCCGGATACAAGTCATATAATGGCCAGAAATAGTATTATTCCTCATGTACACAAATATGACAGCTTATTTTGAAAAGTCATCTGAAAGCTTAGGTATGCTTAAAGAGGCTCTGTCACCAGATTTTGCAGCCCCTATCTGCTATTGCAGCAGATCGGCGCTGCAATGTCGATAACAGTAACGTTTTTATTTTTTTAAAACGAGCATTTTTGGCCAAGTTATGACCATTTTTGTAGTTATGCAAATGAGGCTTGCAAAAGTCCAAGTGGGCGTGTTTACAGTAAAAGTCCAAGTGGGTGTGTATTATGTGTGTACATAGGGGCGTGTTTACTTCTTTTACTAGCTGGGCATTCTGATGAGAAGTATCATCCACTTCTCTTCAGAACGCCCAGCTTCTGACAGTGCAGACACAGCCGTGTACTCGAGAGATCACGCTGTGACGTCACTCACAGGTCCTGCATCGTGTCGGACGAGCGAGGACAGATCAGCACCAGAGGCTACAGTTGATTCTGCAGCAGCATCGGCGTTTGCAGGTAAGTAGCTACATTGACTTACCTGCAAACGCCGATGCTGCTGCAGAATCATCTGTAGCCTCTGGTGCCGATGTGTCCTCGCTCGTCTGACACGATGCAGGACCTGTGAGTGACGTCACAACGTGATCTCTCGAGAACACGCTCTGTGTCTGCACTGCCAGAAGCTGGGCGTTGTGGAGAGAAGTGGATGATTCTTCTCGTCAGAACGCCCAGCTAGTAAAAGTAGTAAAAACGCCCCGATGTACACACACAATACACGCCCACTTGGACTTTTACTTTAAACACGCCCACTTGGACTTTTGCAAGCCTCATTTGCATAAATACAAAAATGGTCATAACTTGGCCAAAAATGCTCGTTTTTTAAAAATAAAAACGTTACTGTTATCTACATTGCAGCACCTATCTGCTGCAATAGCAGATAGGGGTTGCAAAATATGGTGACAAAGCCTCTTTAAGCCTATAAAAAAAGGAAAAGGATTCTTAATATTTAGAGATTAGTTAACAGATCATTTTTATATCACAAACAACATTATCTATTTCCTGTAAACTGAGATTTGGTGTAAACTAAAACATCAATGAGCTGCATTTTGTAGTTTCACACATATTTTCAGGCATAGCCAAGTAATCTACAAGAAAGAGATAAATGTAATAACATTCCTGTTGTCTACTCTATCTATATCATCAATATGTCTCTCCAAATTATGTTGAATATGGAGCAATTTAATTAACTGCAAAACCAATAATCTAGAACTGCTACATTGATCTATTCTCCATATTTTAGAAACCACTAAAATAAAATAAAAATTCTAGATGGAGTCTAATTTTTTACAATTTTACATACTCAAGCCTAACATTATTTCCCAAATCTCTGTTAAAAGCCGAGCTTTTGTAATAATTTTATGAATCATTCACGAGTCAAATTATACCTGGATACTAGCAAAGATGATTCCTCAGAAATGATACAACATTAAATCTGATTTGCAGAGCACAAATGGCCATCTGACCTTTTTGTTCTGATGTGCATTGTGATAAAACAAATTTATGATTGCTGTCTAAAATTCAGATAGTTCAAAACTAGACCAGGCAGGCAGAAGATGTGCCAAATTTATCACAGTGGTGCATGCTGTATGATAAATTTGGCGCATCTTGCTAGACGTGTTAGATACTTCCTTACGCCACCTCTTGGCTAGCTTACTTTAAACTATATTTTGCCACATTGTAAGCCACACCCCCTTTTTGCTAAGCTCTATTTCCTTGCCATGATAAATCAGATCTCTGACAAGTAGTTCTAAGTAGTGGCCTATTTTCTTGGAAAGAGGTTGACGTTCTTGGTTACAGAAAGAAATAAAAATAAATTCAATTCAATATTTGTTTACGGCCTAACTGATAAGCTTTAGGCCCTGTTCACACAGTTTTTGTAAGCTGAAAAAAAAAATCTGCCTCAGAATTCCTTCAGGAATATTGAGGCAGATTTTGACCTGCCTAAGCTTTTTTTTGCTGAGGTTTTTCGCTCGCGGTCATTGAAGCTAATACAAGGACCATAGGCATAAAACGCAGCGAAAAACACTCGAAAACTAGCACCACTTTTTTTTCTGCCTTCCATTGATTTCAAAAGCCTCCCAGGAAAAAAAACACCTCTGCCTCCGATTGAAATCAATGGGGGGGGGGGGGCGGATTTCAGATGGTTTTTGGCGCTGATTTATATGCGGTTTCCACGTCAGAATCAGTGCCAAAAAACTCAGTGTGAACATGGCCTAATGCTTTTCATCTCTGCTCATTTTCAATAGTGAGGCAGTGCAGGGCTTCCAGTTGGTTATTTAGTTAGTTAGTTAGCACTGTTAAAAAAAGACGTACAGATGTAGCCAAATATATCTAGACTGATAATTTGCTGCAGCGCAAATGTTTCTTGATATTAGTTTTGTTCAGGGCTTTAACCCCTTCCCGACATTTGACGTATCCATACGCCAAAGTCGGGTAGGGGAAGTATGGAACGGGCTCACGGAGTGAACCTGCTCCATACGATGCCGGTGTCAGCAGTTTGTTACAGCCGACTCTTCAGAGTAACGAGTGACATCGCACTCGAGCACGATCCCGCTCGTTTAACTCGTTAAATGCCACGATCAATAGCGACCGCAGCATTTAAATCGTTAGAAAGAGGGGGCGACCCACTCTAACAGCTCATCGCGCCCCCCGCAACGCTTAATAGGTGCCTGTCAGAATAACGATATACTGCAATACATTAGTATTGCAGTATATCGTGCAAGCGATCTAACGATCACTGGTTGAAGTCCCCCTAGGGGGACTAATAAAAAAAGTTAAAATTAACTCAAATAAAGTTTTTTGTTATGAAAAAAAAAATTACAATTTCAAAAAGCCCCCTTTTCGCATTTTCCCCCAAGAGCATAGTAAAAAATAAAAGAAATAAATAAACATAATTGGTATCGCCGCGACCGTAAAAGTCTGAGCTATTACAATATATCATTATTTAACCCGCACGATGAACGGCGTAAATTTTTTTTTATTGTAAATGCCAGAATCTCTATTTTTTGGTCAACTCATCTCCTACAAATTTTTTTATAAAAAGTGATCAAAACGTTGCATGTACATTAAATTATTAAAAGCTACAGCTTATCCCGCAAAAAATAAGCCCTCATACCACTTAATCGACGAAAAAATAAAAAAGTTATGGCTCTCATAATTTGGCCACACAAAATACATTTTATTTTTTACACTTAGGTTTTTACTTATAAAAGTAGTAAAATATAGAAAAAACTATATATATATTTGATATAGCTGTGATCGTGTTAACCCACAGCATAAAGTTAACATGTTGTTTTAATTGCATAGTGAATTCCGTAAAAACCATGTGTTAAAAACTATGGAGAAATCGCTGTTTTTTTCATTTTCTGCCCCACAAATATTTTTTTTCTCATTTCCTCGTACATTATATGGCACAATAAATGATGCTACGAAAAACTACATCTTGTCCCGCAAAAATCAAGCCCTCATAGGTCTAGATCAACAGAAAAATAAAGAAGTTATGGCTTTTGGAAGGTGGGGAGGAAAAAATGAAAATTAAAATCTGAAAAAGGGCTGCGGCGGGAAGGGGTTAATGGTATTTAAGTTTATAATGTGGGTGCATAGATAAGCTGTGTGGAGTACATCAGGGCATAATAAGGTGGTATAATAATGGGGTAGATAAATAATAAAATAAATAATCCATGCATGTGTAGTACGCTTTGAAGCAATCCTTTATGCACAGACCAGGTATTTCAGAGTAAGTGTCGTACTGATAAATGGTCCCTTCTTTTCACAATTTTGGAACACACTCTCCACCTTGTTTGTATCCTCCACATATTTGCAGTTTGGGGAATTTCGCTGGGAAAGTGCAGCCCTGGTACAATACAAGCAGCCATATATTGGGCTTGTCTTTTAGTGACTCGATAAATTATGATTTTTCTGTACCGTACTGACCAAACAATATTGACAATGTGCGTTTCTTGAGACTACTCTTAGGGTCTCTTCTTCAGTGACTATATGTATTTTATGTATTCTACTCAGTTTTTTTTATTACGTCCAGTTGTCCAGTTTTTGGCGCTGGCCCACTCTTGGTATCCGTCTATTTGGTTCCTTTGTGTGTACTGTATATAGGGGTTGTTTATTCTGTTTTATTCTATTATTTCTATTATATTCTATTACTCTATAACACATTGACAATTCATATCCATTTATTATGATCTTATATATTTATATACCTCACCTTGTATATTAAGCTATATACTTTATACTACAAATGTATACATTTTGTCACATTTATATAATATGATATGATGAAAGTGATCGGGGTTCATCGGCAGTAAGTCAAGGCCAGGGGCGTAACTAGGAAAGACTGGGCCCCATAGCAAACTCTTGACCGGGGCCCCACAAGCAGCCCCTCTTATAAATAGTGCCCCCTGTAGAATGTGCCATACAGACCCCCTGTAGACAGTGCTATATAACCCCGCCTATAGACAGTGTAACACCCCATTTGTAGATAGCGCCCCCACCTCCCCCTTGTAGATAGTGCCATACAGCCCCCTGTAGATATCGGCATAAAGCCCCCACTGTATATAGCGCCGTACAGCTCCCACTGTATATAGTGCCACACAGCCCCACTCCCTTGTATACAGTGCTCACAGCACCCCCTTAGTAGAAAGTGCAGCACACAGACCCCTGTAGATTGCGCCACACTCAGCCCCCTGTAGATAGAGCCACAGCCCTCCCCCTTGTAAACAGTGCCATATAGTTCCCCATGTGTATAGTGCCACACAGCTCCCCCCTGTATATAGTGCCACACAGCTCCCCCTTGTATATAGTGCCACGCAGCTCCCCCATGTATATAGTGCCACAAAGCCCCCCTTTTTGTGTAGTGCCACACAGACCCCCTCCCTTGTGTATAGTGCCACAAGGCAATGGCACATCCGAGAAAGTTGTATCAGCCAGGGAGATGTCACTCAAACATAGAAAGGTGGGTTTGGAGGCCGGACTATGTGACTCTTCAGGATATTGGCACCGCCCCATGACCCTCTTATGAGTAATTAGCATATAGTGTGCGCCGTTTTAAAAGTGGATTTTAAGGATTTTGCTGCATCTGAAAAAAACATACAAGGGAATGTTTGGAAATATTGTCAGGTCATGTATCACCGCATCAAGGGGTTAAAACGACCTGACAGGTTCCTATTACATTTACAATGTGTTGAGAACAATTCCATCTTCCCTGCAATTTTGTTATTATAAATATATCCTATATAAACTACAGATCCAGAACCAAGCTCTGACATATATACAGTACCACAACCAAGCTCAGTACACAAATACAGTACCACAACCAAGATCAGTACATATATACAGCACAAGAACAAAGCTCTGACATATATACAGTACCAGAACCAAGCTCAGTACATAAATAAAGCGCTAGAACCAACCTCAGTACATAAATACAGCACTAGAACCAACCTCAGTACATATATACAGCACCAGAGCAAAGCTCAGTACATATATACAGCACTAGAACAAAGCCCATACATATATACAGCACCAGAACCAACCTCAGTACATAAATACAGCACTACTGAAATGATTGGGGTAGGGAAACAGACAAGTGAGCCCTAATCTACCCGCCACTCAGTCCCTGCCTACTTGCAATAACCCGCCCTAGGCGACGTGGTACAACTGGGCGACGGTCCCTACGCTCAATAAGTGCACGACAGACAAACAGACAAGGGTACACAGAAGCAAGGGAAAAGGGGCAGTAGCCCACGGCAACACCGTGAGATACAAGGGTGGTGAACGAGCCGAGTCAAACCAGGAGTGTACGAGGTACCAAACGCAGAGCAGAAGAGTAGTCAGTAAGCCAGGGTCAATACGTAGCAGGGACAAGTAGTTCAAGAAGCTGCAGCAGGGCCAGGAAACCAAACGAGAAGAATCACAAGCAAGGAGGAACAGGAAAGGCAGGTATAAATAGACAGAGGGCGGGAGCTAGCTCCGTCTGGCCAGGCTGTGATAGGCTCTCCCACTCCTAAGCCTGCCATCCTGAGTGGTGGAAGATGGAGTCAGTCTCACAGACATAGAAGCAGGTGCAGACTGATTACCTATGGGCGTAGACACAGAAGCTGAGCCTGGCAGATCCTTAACAACTACAACCAAGCTCAGTAAATATATACAGCACCAGAACCAAACTCATTACATATATACACAACACCAAAACCAATCTCATACGTATATACAGCATCAGAACCAAGATCAGTACATATATACAACACAACACCAGAACAAATACAGCTCAATTTAGTGCAACCCCTGCCGTATCGGTTTGTACGGCGTAAAACTACAGCTCCCAGCATGGCCTGAACAATGGTAAGGATATGCTGGGAGATGCTGTTTCACAAAAAAATATATCATAATCATCTCGCTGCAGATCACACAGTGACTAAAATACTGATTAGAGGCAGAATAAACATTTACATGAAGTGACTCACCGGTGACGTCTCAGAGTCTAGTTATTTTCTTCTCCCTCCGGTCCAGACATCTATGATGTATTTCAACCTGTATTCAACTGTGGCGGAGTATTTAAACTAGGGCTGAGGAGGGAGGTCAATGTAGAAAAAAAAGGGGTAGCCAGGTTAGAGAGGGGTCAGACTATATTGGTGGGGGGAGAAACAGAATGTGGGGAGAGGACTAGACAACAAGATAAGGAGATCCTTTCGTTACATAACATCAGTGTAAATAAAAAGGACCGATTAATGTCAAATCACATTTCTGATAATAAAAGTGAAAAACTGACAGGCAAGTTAAAGTGTATGTTCACAAATGCCAGAAGTCTAGCAAGCAAAATGGGGGAGCTGGAGGCCTTGATACTGGAAGAAAATATAGATATAGTTGGTGTTGCTGAAACATGGCTGGACTCTTCACATGACTGGGCTGTAAATCTACAGGGTTTTACACTTTTTCGTAAAGACAGGACAAATAGGAAAGGTGGTGGTGTATGTCTGTATGTGAGAAGTGATATGAAGGCGAGTGTGAAAGAGACAATAGTGGGTGAAGACTGTGAGGAGGTTGAAACCTTGTGGGTGGAACTAGAAAGGGAGGTAAACACTGAAAAAATTACTTTTGGTGTAATCTATAGACCCCCCAATATAACTGAGGAGATGGAAGTTCAGCTATATAAACAGATGGAGCGGGCTGCACAGGCGGGTACTGTAGTGATAATGGGAGATTTTAATTTGCGGGATATTAATTGGTGTCATGGTTCGGCTTCAACTGCAAAGGGGAGACATTTCCTCAACCTGTTGCAGGAAAATTTTATGGGCCAGTTTGTGGAAGACCCGACTAGAGGTGAAGCTCTGTTGGATCTGGTCATTTCTAATAATGCAGATCTTGTTGGGAATGTCAATGTTCGTGAAAACCTCGGTAACAGTGATCACAATATAGTTACATTTTACCTATACTGTAAAAAACAAACGCAGGCTGGGAGGGCAAAAACATTTAATTTTAAGAAAGCCAATTTCCCCAGGATGAGGGCTGCAATTCAGGATATAGACTGGGAAGAACTAATGTCAAATAATGGAACAAATGATAAATGGGAGATTTTCAAATCTACTTTGAGTTATTATAGTGCAAAATTTATTCCTACAGGTAATAAGTATAAACGACTCAAATTAAACCCCACATGGCTTACACCTTCTGTGAAAGGGGCAATACATGACAAAAAAAGGGCATTTAAAAAATACAAATCTGAGGGTACAGCTGTAGCCTTTGTAAAATATAAAGAGCTTAATAAAATCTGTAAAAATGTAATAAAATTAGCAAAAATACAAAATGAAAGGCAGGTGGCCAAGGATAGTAAAACAAATCCTAAAAAATTCTTCAAGCATATAAATGCAAAAAAGCCAAGGTCTGAACATGTAGGACCCCTAGATAATGGTAATGGGGAGTTGATCACAGGGGATCAAGAGAAGGCAGAGTTACTAAATGGGTTCTTTAGCTCTGTATATACAACAGAAGAAAGAGCAGCTGATGTAGCCGGTACCAGTGCTGTTAATATATCAGTTGATATACTGAATTGGATGAATGTAGAGATGGTCCAAGCTAAATTAAATAAAATAAATGTGCACAAGGCTCCGGGACCAGATGGGTTACACCCTAGAATTCTTAAAGAGCTTAGTTCAGTTATTTCTGTCCCCCTTTTCATAATATTCAGAGAATCTCTAGTGACTGGTATAGTGCCAAGGGACTGGCGCAGGGCAAATGTGGTGCCTATTTTCAAAAAGGGCTCTAGGTCTTCCCCGGGTAATTATAGACCAGTAAGCTTAACATCCATCGTGGGGAAAATGTTTGAGGGGCTATTGAGGGACTATATACAGGATTATGTGACAATAAATAGCATTATAAGTGACAGCCAGCACGGTTTTACTAAGGACAGAAGTTGTCAAACTAACCTAATCTGTTTTTATGAAGAGGTGAGCAGAAGTCTAGACAGAGGGGCCGCTGTGGATTTAGTGTTTTTGGACTTTGCAAAGGCATTTGACACTGTCCCCCATAGATGCCTAATGGGTAAAATAAGGACTATAGGTTTAGAAAATATAGTTTGTTATTGGATTGAGAATTGGCTCAAGGACCGTATCCAGAGAGTTGTCGTCAATGATTCCTTCTCTGAATGGTCACCGGTTATAAGTGGTGTACCCCAGGGTTCAGTGCTGGGACCACTATTATTCAACTTATTTATTAATGATATAGAGGAAGGGATTAATAGCACTATTTCTATTTTTGCAGATGACACCAAGCTATGCAATATAGTTCAGACTATGGAAGATGTTCATGAATTACAGGCAGATTTAAACAAACTAAGTGTTTGGGCGTCCACTTGGCAAATGAAGTTTAATGTAGATAAATGTAAAGTTATGCATCTGGGTACCAACAACCTGCATGCATCATATGTCCTAGGGGGCGCTACACTGGCGGATTCACTTGTTGAGAAGGATCTGGGTGTACTTGTAAATCATAAACTCAATAACAGCATGCAGTGTCAATCAGCTGCTTCAAAGGCCAGCAGGATATTGTCGTGTATTAAAGGAGGCATGGACTCGCGGGACAGGGATGTAATAATGCCACTTTACAAAGCATTAGTGAGGCCTCATCTAGAATATGCAGTTCAGTTCTGGGCTCCAGTTCATAGAAAGGATGCCCTGAAGTTGGAAAAAATACAAAGAAGAGCAACGAAGCTAATAAGGGGCATGGAGAATTTAAGTTATGAGGAAAGATTGAAAGAATTAAACCTATTTAGCCTTGAAAAAAGACGACTAAGGGGGGACATGATTAACTTATATAAATATATTAATGGCACATACAAAAAATATGGTGATATCCTGTTCCTTGTAAAACCCGCTCAAAAAACAAGGGGGCACTCCCTCCGTCTGGAGAAAAAAAGGTTCAAGCTGCAGAGGCGACAAGGCTTCTTTACAGTAAGAACGGTGAATTTATGGGATAGCCTACCGCAGGAGCTGGTCACAGCAGGGACAGTAGATGGCTTTAAAAAAGGGTTAGATAATTTCCTAGAACAAAAAAATATTAGCTCCTATGTGTAGAAATTTTTCCTTCCCTTTTCCCTTCCCTTGGTTGAACTTGATGGACATGTGTCTTTTTTCAGCCGTACTAACTATGTAACTATGTAACTATGTAACCGGCCATGACCCATTTTTGTAGTTTTCCGCTCAGATGTCTTCAGCTTCTCACTTTTAAAACATTTCTGCACCTATAAACAAAGTTAAAATTCTCAACACCTCTAAATATAATGATGCACCATACACTGCAACTCTAACTATAATAGCGCCATACACTGTGTCCCTGATTTTAATAGTACCATACACTAGTAGTCACACACACACACACACACACGCACACACACACACACACACACACCGTGCCCCCTGTAGATAGTGCCCCCATAGCCCTCTGTAGATAGTGACCCCCATAGAGCCTCTGCAGATAGTGACCTACATAGAAGCCCCTGTAGATAGTGTCCTACATAGAAGCCCCTGTAGATAGTGCCCACATATGCACTCCAGAGCTGCAAGGAAATAGTGCTAACCATTGAGCCACCGTGCTGCCCTACATATAGCTTCCCCTATAGATAGTGCTCCACGTATAGCCCACCTCTGTAGATAGTGTCTCACATATAGTTCCCCCTGTATATAGTGTCCCACATATAGCCCACCCCTGTAGACTGTGCACTACATATAGCCACCCTGTTGCTAGTGCCCCACAGATAACCCACCCCTGTATATAGTGTCCCACATATAGCCCACCCCTATAGAAAGTACCCTAAAAATCCGCTCCCCTATAGATAGTGCTCTACATATAGCCCACCCCTGTATAGTGTCTCACATATAGTGCCCCACATATAGAACCCCCTGTAGATAGTGCCCCACATATAGACCCCCCTGTAAATAGTGGCCCACATATAGAGCCCCTGTATATAGTGGCCCACATATAGAGCCCCCTGTATATAGTGGCCCACATATAGAGCCCCCTGAATATAGTGACCCACATATAGAGCCCCCTGTATATAGTGGCCCACATCCCCACATATAGACCCCCCTGTAGATTGTGCCCCCCATCCCCACATACAGACCTCTCCTGTAGCTAGTGCCCCACATATATTCAGGGGGGTCCCCTGTATATAGTGGCCCACATATAGACCCCCCTGTATATAATGGCCCACATAAAGATGACCCACCCTTGTAGATAGACCCCCCACTATAGATAATCCCACTCACATTTTTAGATAGCCACTCAAATTTTTATGAGAAAAAATATATATAAACTTGGCATACTCACATGATCCCGTTCCCACGCTGCTCACTGGCGATACAGACATGCTCTTTTTTTAGCATGTTTGCTGGAGCTGAACGAGCGTCGTCCAATGACGCTGATTGGTGGGGCAGAATGACTTGACCCGTCAATCAGCAGCTTCCAAGCATGGAAGCGGCGCTATAATGACGGGGTAGGGAGACAGACAGGTGAGCCCTAATCTAACCGCCACTCAGTCCCTGCCTTCTTGTACGACCCATTCTAGACGACGGCGTACAACTGGGCGACGATCCCTACGCTCAATACGTGCACAACAGACAAAGAGACAAGGGTACACAGAACCTAAGGGAAATGGGGCAGTTGCCCACGGCAACACCGTGAGCAACAAGAGTAGTGAACGAGCCGAGTCAAACCAGGAGTGTACGAGGTACCAAACGCAGAGCAGGAGCGTAGTCAGTAAAGCCAGGGTCAATTTGAAGCAGAGGTCAATAGTACTAGAAGGAACAGCAGAGCCAAGAAACAAGACAGAATCACAGGCAAAGGAGGAGCAGGAAATGAAGGTATAAATAGACCGAGGGCGGGAGCTAGCTCTGTCTGGCCAGGCTGTGATAGGTTCTCCCACTCCTCAGCCTACCAGCCTGATTTGTAGCAGATCGAGTCACTCTATCAGACCTAGGAGCAGATGCAGACTGATTAACCATGGGCGTCGACACAGAAGCTGTGTCTGGCAAATCCTTTACAGTACCTCCCCTTTTATGAGGGGCCACTGGACCCTTCCTAGGTGGACCTGGCTTATTGAGGAACCGAAGATGGAACCTCCTGAGCAATACCCCAGCGTGAACATCCCGGGGCGGGTACCCAAGTCCTCTCCTCATGCCTGTATCCTCTCCAATGGACCAGGTACTGGATGGAGCCTTGGACCATCCTGCTGTCCACAATCTTGGCCACCTCGAATTCTACCCCTTCAGGGGTGAGAACAGGGACCGGAGGTTTCCTCGAGGTAGCCAAGGACGGGGAGCAGCGTTTCAGGAAGGAAGGCATGAAACATGTTGTGTATTTGAAAAGACGGGGGTAACTCCAGCCAGAAGGAGACAGGGTTAAGGACCTCAATGACCTTGTATGGCCCTATATACCTGGGGAGCAAATTTTTTGGACGGAACTTTAAGACGCAAGTTTTTTGAAGACAGCCACACCAGATCCCCGACCACAAACAAGGGGTTAGCAGAACGTCTTCTATCTGCCTGAATCTTTTGTATGCTCTGGGACGCCTCTAGGTTCTTCTGAACCTGGGCCCAGACTGTGCACAGTTCCCGATGAACTACATCTACCTCGGGATTGTTGGAACCACCAGGTGAAACGGAGGAGAACCGTGGATTAAACCCAAAATTACAGAAAAAAGGGGAGACCCCTGACGAGTTACTGACCCGGTTATTAAGGGAAAATTCGGCGAGGGGAATGAAGGAGACCCAATCATATTGATAGTCAGAGATAAAACACCTTAACTCCTTAGTGACCAACAATACGCCTTTTAACGTTCGTCACTAAGGGGCCTTAGGCTAGGCTGAAGCCTTTTCACGTGAGCCTAGTCTAAGTCCTGCACGGGTCTCCCATGCAGGCCAGAGCCGGGCTCAGCTGTCTGATGACAGCTGAGCTCCTGCTCCACGCCCGCGATCGAAGTTTACTTCGATCGTGGCCGTTTAACCCGTTAAATGCCGCCGTCAATAGCGACCGCGGCATTTAACTTTGTTTACAGAGGGAGTGAGCTCCCTCTGTCACCCATCGGTGGCCCGCGAATGCAATCGCGGGTCTCCGATGGGTTGTCATGGCAGCCGGGGGCTTGATAAAATCCCCCAGGTCTGCCCTGGACATATGCCTGTTAGGACGCGCCGGAGGCACGTCCTAACAGATTGCCTGTCAGATTTACACTGACAGGCAATAATGCTCTGGTATAGGAAGTATACCAAAGCATTATACAGCGATCTGAAGATCGCACAGTAAAGTCCCCTAGTGGGACTAATAAAATAAGTCATCAATGTGAAATAAAGATTATTAATAAAAAGTACAGTAAAAAAATAAATAAAACCATTTTTTTCCATAAAAAGTGGTTTTATTTAGTAAAAGTGTAAAAAATAAATAAAAGTACACATATATGGTATCGCCGCGACCGTAATGACTCCATTAATAAAGTTAATATGTTAGATAAAGCGCAAGGTGAACACCGTAAAAAAAAACACTCAAAAAACAATGGCAAAATTGCAATTTTTTTCCATTGAGCCCCCAAAAAAGTCATAATAAAAATGAATCAATAAGTCCCATGCAGCCCAAAACAGTACCAATCAAAACTACGTCTCGTCCCACAGAAAACAAGCCCAAAAAAACACTACATTGATGGAAAAAAAAAAGTTACGGCTCTTGGAAAGCAACGATGCAAAAACAAATAATTTTAGTTAAAAAAAGTTTTTATTGTGCAAAAGTCGTAAAACATAAAAAACCTCTACATATGTGGTATCGCCGTAATTGTACCGACCCATAGAATAAAGGTAACATGTTATTTACGCCGCACAGTGAACGGTGTCAATTTAAAAACGCATAGAACAATGGTGGAATTTCAGGTTTTTTTTATAATGCCCCCCAGAAAAGTTAATAAAAGTTAATAAAAAAAATTATATGTACCCTAAAATGGTGCTATTAAAAAGTACAACTAATCCCGCAAAAAACAAGTCCTCATACAGCTATGTAGACGAAAAAATAAAAAAGTTATAGCTCTTTGAATAACGAATAAAATAGCTTGGTCATTAGGGCCTAAAATAGACTGGTCACTAAGGGGTTAAATATTGTTCTAGAGGCTGATTAGTCCTCTCAGTTTGGCCATTAGTTTCAGGATGGAAGGCCGAGAAGAAGGACAGATCAATCGCCAACTTTTTACAGAAAGCTCTCCAAAACAATGAAACAAATTGTACCCCTCTGTCAGAAACAATATTGACAGGAACCCCTTGGAGACGCAGGATGTGTTTGACAAACAAGGTAGCTAACGTCTTGGCATTAGGTAGTTTCTTGAGGAGCACAGAGTGGCACATCTTACTGAAGCGGTCTACTACAACCCAGACCACCGACTTGCCTTGAGATGGAGGCAGATCGGTGATAAAATCCATGGTGATATGGGTCCAAGGTCTCTGGGGAATGGGCAAAGAACATAGTAAGCCTGCTGGTCGGGACCTGGGAGTCTTGGACCTAGCACAAATTTCACAAGCGGCGACGTAGGCGTTAACGTCTTTAGGCAACCCAGGCCACCAATAGTTTCTAGCAATGAGGTGCTTGGTACCCAGGATGCCTGGATGGTCAGATAGTGCAGAGTCATGATTTTCCCTGAGTACCCTTAGCCGGAATTGCAGGGGAACAAACAGCTTGTTCTCAGGAAGGTTCCCGGGAGCTGAACCTTGATCAGCCGCAATTTCGGAGACTAAGTCAGAATCAACAGAGGATATTATTATACCTGGGGGCAAAACACAAGCAGGATCTTCCTCCGAAGGCGGGCTGGCCATGAAGCTACGCGACAGTGTATCAGCTTTAATATTTTTAGACCCAGCCCTATAGGTGACCACAAAGTTGAATCTAGTAAAAAAACAACGCCCATCGAGCTTGTCTCGGGTTAAGCCTCCGGGCAGATTCTAGGAAAACCAGATTCTTGTGGTCGGTAAGGACCATTACCTGGTGCCTAGCCCCCTCCAAGAAGTGGCGCCACGCTTCAAATGCCCATTAAATGGCTAAGAGTTTGCGGTTGCCCACGTCATAGTTACTCTCAGTGGGTGAGAACTTCCTGGAGAAGTAGGCACAGGGACGGAGATGGGTGAGGGACCTGGTACCCTGGGACAAGACAGCACCCACTCCCACCTCGGAGGCGTCAACCTCCACGATGAATGGCTCCATTTGGTTAGGCTGAATCAGCACTGGGGCAGTGATAAAGCACTTCTTAAGGATCTCAAAAGCCTGGACCGCCTCCGGAGGCCAGTGGAGGAGATCAGCACCTTTGCGAGTAAAATCCGTAAGAGGCTTAGCGATGACCGAGAGGTTAGCAATAAATCTCCTGTAATAATTAGCAAACCCCAGGAAGCACTGTAACGCCTTCAGGGAGGCAGGTTGGACCCATTCAGCCACAGCCTGAACCTTGGCAGGGTCCATGCGGAATTCATTAGGAGTGAGGATTTGACCCAAAAATGGTATCTCCTGCACCCCAAACACACATTTTTCGGATTTAGCAAAGAGTTTGTTTTCCCGAAGGGCCTGGAGCACCTTCCTGACATGCTCAATGTGGGAGGACCAGTCCTTGGAAAACACAAGTATGTCATCAAGGTACACTACAAGAAATACCCCCAGGTATTTTCTTAGAATCTCATTTATGAAATTTTGGAAGACCGCGGGAGCATTACACAACCCAAAGGGCATGACGAGGTATTCGAAATGACCTTCGGGCGTGTTAAACGCAGTCTTCCACTCATCCCCTTCTCTGACTCGGATAAGGTTATAATCCCCCCGAAGATCAAACTTAGAGAACCATTGGGCCCCTTGAACCTGATTGAAGAGATCAGGAATAAAAGGAAGAGGATACTGCTTCCTCACAGTGACCTTATTCAAGTTTCGGTAATCGATGCACGGCCTAAGACCACCATACTTCTTCCCTACGAAGAAGAAGCCAGCACCTACCGGAAAAGTAGAGGGGCGAATGTAACCCTTGGCCAGGTTTTCCTTGATATATTCTCTCATGGCCTCACGTTCGGGACAAGAGAGATTAAATATCCTACCCTTAGGGAGTTTAGCTCCTGGTACCAAATCGATTGCACAATCGTATTCTCTATGAGGAGGTAACACTTCGGAGGCCTTTTTAGAAAAAACATCAGCAAAGTCCTGAATAAACTCAGGTAGCGTGTTCACCTCCTCAGGGAGAGAAATAAAATTAACAGAAAAACAGGACGTCATGCATTCATTACCCCATTTAGTAAGATCCCCAGTATTCCAGTTAAACGTGGGATAATGCATCTGCAACCAGGGAAGGCCTAAAACCAAATCGGACGATAATCCCTGCATCACCAGTATAGAACACTGCTCCAAATGAATGGAGCCAACAATGAGTTCAAAAACAGGGGTATGCTGCGTAAAATAACCATTAGCAAGTGGGGTGGAGTCGATACCCACTACCGGGACAGGTTTAGGAAAATCAATCAATGGCATAGCTAGAGACATAGCAAATTCCACAGACATAATATTAGCAGAAGACCCTGAATCCAGGAAGGCACTGCCAGGGCCAGACCTACCCTCAAAAGAGACATGAAAGGGAAGCAAGAGGTTATTAGGTTTCATATTTACGGGAAATACCTGTGCGCCCAAGCGACCTCCCCGATGGTCACTTAGGCGCGGAAGTTTTCCGGCTGGAGTATTCTTACGCCTAGGACAGTCATTCACTTGATGCTTGTCATCCCCACAGTAGAAGCAGAGACCATTCTTCCTGTGGAGCTCTCTACGTTGTTGGGGAGACACGGAGGCCCCGAGTTGCATTGGTTCATCCGAGTTTCCCCGTGGAAGCAACAGAACCTCGGGAGCCATCATGGGGAGCCAGAGCAGAAGGCACTAAAACGTTCAAGTCGTCGTTTCCTGAGATGTCGGTCAAGACGTACCGCTAAAGTCATAACCTGATCTAGAGAGTCAGGAGAGGGATAGCTAACTAACAGGTCTTTCAGGGCGTTCGACAGACCCAATCTAAACTGGCAACTCAAGGCAGGGTCATTCCAGCGAGAAGCTACACACCACTTCCTAAAGTCAGAACAGCACTCTTCAACGGGTCTCTTACCCTGACGTAAGGTCACCAGCTGACTCTCGGCAAAGGCAGTCTTGTCAGTCTCGTCATAGATGAGCCCGAGAGCGGAAAAAAAAAAGGTCAACAGAGGAAAGTGTAGGGGCGTCAGGAGCCAAGGAGAAGGCCTATTCTTGGGGGCCGTCCTGGAGCCGAGAGACAATAATACCCACTCGCTGGCTCTCAGAACCTGAGGAGTGGGGCCTTAGATGGAAATAGAGTCTACAACTCTCCCGAAAGGAGAAAAAAGTCTTCCAGCCCCCTGAGAACCGGTCAGGCAACTTGAGATGGGGTTCAAGAGGTGAGGTGGAGGGCACTAGCTGGTTAGCATCACGCTGGTCGCACCTCTGAGCCAGGGCTTGGACATGTAGGGAGAGACCCTGCATTTGTTGAGCCAAGGTCTCAAGGGGGTCCATAATAGTAGGAACCATGGTAAAAAAGGTATATGGGCCTATGATTATGTAATGACGGGGTAGGGAGACAGATAGGTGAGCCCTAATCTACCCGCCACTCAGTCCCTGCCTACTTACACGACCCATCCTAGGCGACGGCGTACATCTGAGTGATGGTCCCAACGCTAAATACGTGCACAACAGACAAACAGACAAAGGTACACAGAAGCTAAGGGAAATGGGGCAGTTGCCCACGGCAACACCGTGAGCAACAAGAGTAGTGAACGAGCCAAGTCAAACCAGGAGTGTACGAGGTACCAAACGCAGAGCAGAAGCATAGTCAGTAAAGCCAGGGTCAATTTGAAGCAGAGGTCAATTGTACTAGCAGGAACAGCAGAGCCAGGAAACAAGGCAGAATCAAAGGCAAAGGAGGAGCAGTAAATGAAGGTAAAAATAGACAGAGGGCGGGAGCTAGCTCCGTCTGGCCAGGCTGTGATAGGTTCTCCCACTCCTCAGCCTACCAGCCTGAGTGGTAGCAGATCGAGTCACTCTAAAAGACCTAGGAGCAGATACAGACTGATTAACCACGGGCGTCGACACAGAAGCTGTGTCTGGCAAATCCTTTACAGGCGCGATTATGTCATCACGCCGTTAGCCAATCAGCGTCATTGTAAGGCACTGGATGGTCGGGCATTCAGTGCTAATGCATGTATTATTGCCAACATGCCCGGCCATTCAGTGCTAATGCATGTATTTGGCTGCCGCTAGCTAGCGACACCTACAGGCATGAGAGGGCCTGTGTCGCCCAGCCCATACTTGGAGGCTCGGTGGAGTGGGCCCCATAGTAGCGGCGCTACCGCTGTAGCAGCCATAACAGCTGCTAGCGGCACCACCGGGCATATGGGGGGCATGTCGGCTGGCGGCACGGGCCCCCTCAAGCCCCCCGCCCCGTAGCAGCCGCTACGGCTGCTACCGCGGTAGTTACACCACTGGTCAAGGCTCCCTTTGCACAAATGTGCTTTCATTTTACCTCACCTTGCATATGTAGGATGTGGGTTCTCCAAAGGAGAATTTTGTGCACCTTATGTTTTTTTTTTGTGGATGCTTTATTGTGTATTTTCATTTAATAATATTTATTTTATACAGTAAACATCTAAAGATCAATAAACAGGTCAGATATTTTGACTATAATCTTTAGGTAATTTGTATGGATTTGCGTATGATATAATTTATTATGAAAAGATTGATATCTTTATAGTAGAACGTGTTCTTTCTAATACTTCTGGTTATTTACATCTTGACACATTTTCATTTATTGAATTATAAACACTTATTTAATTAGGTAACCATAGATGGCATATTGAATTACTTATATCTGTTGATCCGCAAGTGTACTATGCAAAACATAAGCGTATTAGCTATCTACAAAGGTACACAGCGCGTCAGACCTGGAGCCTGCAGTTAATTGTGGCTGAAAAACCGCACCAAATTGCCGGAAAACAGCACATTAAAAAAAAGTCTATACTTACCCGTAGCTATGGCAACTCGTCCCTCTGTCATCCTGCAGCCCAGCCTCCGGGGATGAAGTTTTATCCCATGTGACCCCTGCAGACTGTGATTGGTTGTAGCAGTCACATAGGATGAAACATCATCCCTGGAGGCCGGGCTAGACGCAGGAGCATAAAGATCTGGGTAAGTACAGGTTTTTTTTTTCTGAGTTGCGGATTTTGCGGTGAAATTGCAGCTTTTCCACCACAAAAATCGCATCATCTGCTATTTAAAAAAGAACATTTAATGGGGAAAACCTGCAACAGAAAACCAATGATTCCGCAACATAAATTGACATGCTGGAGATTAAAGAAAAATGCACCGCAGGTCAATTTACGAACGTTTTATCTGCATTTTATTTTACGCTGCGTGTGGACTAGAGTTGTTCAAATCTCATCCACTTTGCTACTGTATTACGCTTTGGATTTTCTGCAATGAAATGCATTGCGGAAAATCCGCAGTATTTACGTGTGGACTTTCCCTAATACTGTCTTCATTAATGCCTTAAAACAAATCATTGCGCATGCTCTGTGAACCACTTGGATAAGCCTTAGTCACTTGAACTATGGCGTTTCTGGTGCGCCGGCATTTGCCATTGCGCATGCGCTGCGGATATGCTCTGGTGGTGTGGCACCAAACCAAGGGAGTGAATTCACCTCCATTGCACATGTGCTGTGGACATGCGCCGTTGGCTCGGCATCACCCCGCCCGAGTGAATACTCTTTCTTCATAGGTAGGGAATGATTTGCATCTGATTAATTACCTTCAACTTTTTAAAAAAAATTGGAGGCTATGTTATAATCTGGGGGGGGGGGCGGAGGAATTCCGAGAGTGGGACTGCCACCCACCGGTACATTCTTTTTCTATGCAATTTTTAGCTTAATTTGCCATATGTTTTTTTCTGACTATGCATATATATATATATACACACACGCATACACACATACATACATATATACACACACATACACATTTCCAGTATTCTCTCTTAATATTGCAGACATATTTATAATGTTTTGAGCTTATATGTCTATATGCAAAGGAGATAATTTCTTGGTTTATTTTTTGGCATATGTTCATGTAACACCCCTTTGGGCCGACCTCTGTAGGCAGGGTGTAGTGTAGTTCTCACCTCACTATGGCGCAGTGCCTCCACCCGAATCTTGCTAGGAGCTCTATAGGAAAGCAGGAGGGTCTTCCTCTTCTGCCAGGGGTCGACTCGGGAAACCCCCACCTGAGCTCAGTACACACTCACAAGCGGTTATGGTGAAACTACTCAACTGTTTTATTTAGGGAAAGGTAAACACGGGCGATCTGAATAAGAATGATGCAAATAAAGAAAAAGCACAAATGACATAACAGTTACAGTTCTGTGTGATTGACCCCCTAGTGGTGGGCATGGGCTATATGCCAGGCCTGGCTGGTACAACACATATCAATATTCCCAGAAATGTTATGAGGAGAACAAAGGGTTAGGATACTGTCTTCACCAAACATATACAGTATATCAGTGACCCACACAGGATAATGATCACTCACACACACTTATAGGGCTGGTAATAGCTGGCACACACTTATACTGTACTAATGGCTGCAGTAATGCAATGAACACAGTCCAAACAGTGGGGCCCTGTTGCCGCGGACATTGGCACGCTTTTCAGGAACCGTTGGTGCACTTAGATACTGAACTTCCTCTCAAGAACAGTTCTCTCACTAAGTCCTCAATCTCAGCACAATAAGTTCCAGCAATGTGTACTCACTACTTCTTGCAGCAAAGATGATATTCCCCCGGGATCCAGCTCGGGGCCGCAGCGTTCAGACGCCTGGACGACAACGGAGTGGCAGGCAAAATCCTCCTGTGCTGCAGAGCAGGGAGCCTCCCTGGAATCAGGCTGTTTTGCAGAGGGGATGCTGCTGCAGCATTTCTTCCTCTCATACAGTGAGCTGCTGGGCTGTCAGGACTGTCTCTGGGTCTCTGTGCTGTGTGCCCCAGTGCAGGACTCTCTTCTCTCTTCAATGCACTCACAGTCTCCCTATCTCCTGACCATGTGTCTCTCTCAAAGATGGCCACTGTCTCTCCTCCCTGCTCAGCCTTGTCCCACAATCCCCAGCTCAGCCAATCAGTGCTCCCCTCTGCTGCTCCTCTCCTAGGCTGCAGGGGTATAGGGAAGCAAGTGGTGCTGGGACATGTAGTCCACTGCACTTCAGAAGAAGATGTGCTAAAGTCTGTTGATGCGAGTCCCTGCTTGGCATTAACTGCAGCATCCTCTATATACAATGCTTTCTCTGCAGGTGTTACATTCATATACTTTTTGTGATATATGTTTATTGACTAGAACTTGGGTCTGTCACGTTTGTGCGTTTTAAAATTTATTTCTATTCTGTCAGTGTATTTTTTGTATTATGTAATTTTGTAATAAAGTGATTTCCTTCCTATTAGAGGTGTAGTCTGATATACATGTTTTTTGTTTTGTAAATTTTGCCGTATTTATATACACGTTGACTGGTACTCTTGATATATATCTGTGGTGCCCGATATCTCGAGCCCTCATAAAATATTTTGGGCCACCCCTTAAAACTGAAGAAATGTTCCCATCTGACCTGCACATTGGCATAGCACATAAGTGTTATATAATGCCATCTGTATGATGTGCACGTCCAGCTTTTTGTACAATGGGGCATGTCTCAATGATAAATTGTGGTATTTGACAAAATATCCGTGATCCAGTATTGCCTAATCTTTGGCTTCTTTACTAGCTCCATATGCAGCACAGGGCCTTAAAACGTCATAATCTCTGCTGCATCTACGGGGTCCACTTGTGGGGTATAGCCAGTGCCGCATCTGCCATGAGGCCAGGTGAGCCGACGGCCTCAGGCGGCACCACCTACCCAAACGGGGGGAGCGGCATTTTCAGCCCGGGACGGACTGGACCGGGGAGAGACGTGCCGAACGTCTGTAATACTCCTCCTCCTCTCTGACGCTGCACACAGCACATGCAGGCAGAGAGAGAGGAGCAAGTCTGCAGGAGGAGCGACGAGCAGCAGTGGTAAGTTCCTGCCTTGCTGGGACCGGGACCCGTGACGTGAGTATACTGCAAGGGGGGGTCTGGGCATTTTACCGACAGCAGAGGGCTCTATGGGGCTGGAATAATCCACCCCATAGAGCCCTCACATCACTATAATGAAAGGATTAGTGTGGGTGGGGGAGCGTCTGACTTACTGCAGAGAGCTCTATAGGGGGGGATTCTGCCCCCCCCTTTAGAGCAGTCAGTCAGATGCTCAGACCCCCCTAACCTTTCTAGTAACTAGTCAGGGCTCTATAGAGCCCTCTGCTGTCAGTAAAACGCCCAGACCCCCTTCCCCTTGCAGTATACTCCTGGCTTTGTAGCTTTCCTGTGCTTAATTAGCGTGGGAAAGCTACAAATAGGGCTGTGACTGGTGAGTCTCACAGTCACTCACAGTGCACACTGAATGCGGCAGCCAGTCTGACTGTGAGTCTCTGACCAGTCACCACCCACATGCAGCAGAGAGACAGGAGAGACTAATAGTAAACCCTCAACTACTACAGTTTCACAGGCATTGTCAATGACAGCTTCTATAGTGTAGTGGTTAGTTTGTCTACCTTACATATGGAAGATTGCTGGTTCAAATCCCAGCTGGGTTTTTTTTTGTTTTTTTTTAACCCCTTAAGGACGCAGCCTAGTTTTGGCTCAGAGCCCATTTTTCAAATCTGACATATTTCACTTTATGTGGTAATAACGTCGGAATGCTTAAACCTATCCAAGCGATTCTGAGATTGTTTTCTCGTGACACATTGGGCTTCATGTTCGTGGTAAAATTTGGTCGATATATTCAGTGTTTATTGGTGAAAAATTGCAAAATGTAGAGAAAATTTTGAAAAAATTGCATTTTTCAGAATTTAAATGCATCTGCTTGTAAAAAAGAGGGTTATACCACCCAAAATAGTTACTAGTTCACATTTCCCATATGTCTACTTTAGATTGGCATCGTTTTTTGAACATTCTTTTATTTTTCTTGGACGTTACAAGGCTTAGAACATAAACAGCAATTTCTCATATTTTTAAGAAAATTTCAAAAGCCTTTTTTTTAAGGTACCTCTTGAGTTCTGAAGTGGCTTTGTGGGGCCTATGTATTAGAAACCCTGATAAAACCCCCATTTTAAAAACTAGACCCCTCAAAGTATTCAAAACAGCAGTTAGAAAGTTTTTTAACCCTTCAGGCATTTCACAGGAAGTAAAGCAATGTGGAGGTGAAATTTGCAAATTTCATTTTTCTTGCTGAATTTCAATTTTATTCATTTTTTTTTCTGTAACACAGAAGGTTTTACCAGAGAAACACTACTAAATATGTATTGTCCAGATTCTGCAGTTTTTAGAAATGTCCCACATGTGGCCCTACTGCGCTCGTGGACTAAAACACAAGCCCTAGAAGCAAAGAAGCACCTAGTGCATTTTGAGTCCTCTTTTTTATTAGAATATATTTTAGGCAGCATGCCAGGTTTGAAGAGGTGTTGAGGTGTCAAAACAGTAGGAATCCCCCAATAGTGACCCCATTTTGGAAACTACACCCCTCAAGGAATTCATTTAGGGTTGTTGTTACCATTTTGACCGCACAGTTTTTTCACAGCACGTATTTGAATTGGGCTCTGAAATGAAAAAAATGTCATTTTTTTCCAATAAAATGTCATTTGTGATCAAAATTTCTTATTTTCACAAGGAACAAAATACCCCATTTTGTTGCCCAATTTGTCCTTAGTGTGGCAATACCCCATTTGTGGTGATAAACTGCCGTTTGGGCCCATGGGAGGGCTCAAAAGGAAAGGAGCGCTATATGTTTGTTGGAGTCCAGATTTTGTTGGATTGGTTTTCGGGTGCCATGTCGCATTTGCAGAGCCTCAGAGGTATCAAAGCAATGGAAACCCACCAAAAGTGACCCCATTTTGGAAACTACACCCCTCAAGGAATTCATTTATGGTTGTTGTTAGCATTTTGACCACACAGTTTTTTCACAGCACCTATTTCAATTGGGCTGTGACATTAAAAAAATGTCATTTTTTCCAATAAGATGTAATTTTTTACCAAAATTTCTTATTTTCACAGGCAACAAAATACTCAATTTTGTTGCCCAATTTCTCCTGAGTGCATCAATACCCCATTTGTGGCAATAAACTGCCTTTTGGGCCCATGGGAGGCCTCAGAAGGGAAGGAGCGCTGTGTGTTCTTTGGAGTACAGATTTTGCTGGTTTGGTTTTCGGGTGCCATGTTGCATTTGCAGAGCCCCAGAGGTATCAAAGCAATGGAAACCCACCAGAAGTGACCCCATTTTGGAAACTACACCCCTCAAGGAATTCATTTATGGGTAATGTGACCATTTAGACTCCATAGTTTCTTCACAGAACTAATTTGAATTGGGCTGGGAATTAAAAAAATATATATTTTTTCCAATAATATGTCATTTTAGCTCAAAAATTCTTATTTTCACAAGAAATAAAATACTCCATTTTGTTGCCCAATTTGTCCTGAGTGCGGCAATACCCCATTTGTGGTGATAAACTGCCGTTTGGGCCCATGGGATGGCTCAGAAGGAAAGGAGCGCTGTGTGTTCTTTGGAGTACAGATTTTGCTGGATTGGTTTTCGGGTGCCATGTCGCATTTGCAGAGCCCCAGAGGTATCAAAGCAATAGAAACCCACCACAAATGACCCCATTTTGGAAACTACACCCCTCAAGGACTTCATTTATGGGTGTTGTGACCATTTTGACCCCATAGTTTTTTCACAGAACTTATTTGAATTGGGCTGGGAATGAAAACATAATTATTTTTTTCAAATATGTAGTTTTGGCTGAAAATTTCTTATTTTCACAAGAAACAAAATACCCCATTCTGTTGCGCAATTTGTTCTGAGTGCCGCAATACCCCATTTGTTGTGATAAAAAGCCGTTTGGGCCCATGGGAGGGCTCAGAAGGAAAGGACCACCATTTGGCCTACTGGGGATTTTCTAGTGCGAAGTCATGTATGCAGAAGCCCCTGAGGTACCAGTACAGTTGAAACCCGCAAGAAGTGACCCCGTTTTAAAAACTACACCCTTAAGGCATTCATCTAGAGGTGTAGTGAGCATTTTGACCGGAGACCTACACCCCATAAACTGTAATGTGGGTTCTCCCGGATATGGCAATACCCTACATGTGGCTGTTATCAGCTGCCTGGACACACAGCAGGGCCCAGAGGGGAAAGACGAGTGGGGATAAGCTGTGTGGAGTGCATCAGGGTAAGTAAAATTGGGGTAAATTATAAACCAAGGAATGTATGATACATTTTAAAACACTTTCATACAGAGCTCTGGTTATTCGGGACACGTGTCACATTGATATATTGTGTCATCCATTATCGCCCTCTTATAGCAGACTTTGCACCTCTTTTGACTTTTTCCCTTCTTGCCAGTTTGGGGAACTTCTCCTGGAAAGTGTTGCCCTGGTACGATGCGTGTGGGCTCGCTTCCAGAAGTACTGGGTGCCCCCCCTTCTTGGTCCCTAAAGATTAGGTTCTTGATAATCACCTCTTGAAATTCCAGGAAAGTTCCCGTCTGGCCTGCACATTGACGTAGAATGTACGCATTGTACAATGCCATCTGTATGATGTGCCCGGCCAGCTTCTTATACCACACCGCATGGCGCTGTAGGGCTTCAGGGCTTGATCTTACAAGTCCATCCCTCCCATGTACCTATTGTAGTCCAGGATGCAGTCTGGTTTGGGGGTGGCCTTTCTTTCATATATCCTAAACCTGTAGGTATACCCTGATGCACTCTCACAGCTTATACATCTTCACGCCATACCTTGCCCTCTTACCCGGCAGGTACTGGCGGAATTGAACCCTCCCTTTAAAATGTACCAGGGACTCATCAATAGAAATACACTTCTCGGGGGTGTATGCTGGGGAAAACCGGGCACTGGAACGGTCTAATAGGGGTCTCCGTTTATACAAATGGTCAAAACTGGGGCCATCTCGGGGTGGGCACGGCTCATTATCAGTATAATGTAAGAAGCGAAGTATTGCCTCATTTATTTATTTTTTTAGGTTCCAGTTCAGTTCTGAAGTTGCTTTGAGGGGCCCATATATTAGAAACCCCTATCAAACACCCCATTTTAGAAACTAGACCCCTCAAAGTATCCACAACAGCATTTAGAAAGTTTATGAACCCTTTAGGTGTTTCACAAAAATTTAGAGCAAAGTAGAGGTGAAATTTACATTTTTTTTTTGTCAGAAAATCCTCTTTATACCATTTTTTTTATAACACAAAAGGATTTATCAGTGAAACGCAACTTAATATTTATTGCCCAGATTCTGCCATTTTGAGAAATATCCCACGTGTGGCCCTAGTGCGGTAATGGACTGAAGCACCGGCCTCCGAAGCAAAGGAGCACCTAGTGGATTTTGAAGCATCTTTTTTATTAGGCACCATGTACGGTTTGAAAAGGTCTTGTGGTGCCAAAACATTGGGAACCCCCCAAAAGTGACCCCAATTTGGAAACTAGACCCCTTGAGGAATCCATTGTAGTTTTCTTGGGGTGCATGCGGCTTTTTGATCAGTTTTTATTCTATTTTTAGGTGGCGTGGTGACTAAAAAAAAGCAATTGTACGATTGTTTTTTTTTTCGTTTTTTTTTACAGCGTTCACCGTGCGCTATAAATGACATATTCACTTTATTCTGCGGGGCGATACGATTACGGCGATACCAGATGTTTATAGTTTTTTTTTATGTCTTATGGCACAATAAAATACGTTTTGTAAAAAATCATTCACTTTTGGTGTTGCCTTATTCAAAGAGCCATAACGTTTTTATTTTTCAATCAATAAAGCCGTGCGAGGACTTATTTTTTGCGTAACGAACTGTAGTTTCGATCAGTACCATTTTTCGGTACATGCGACTTTTTAATCTCTTTTTATTCCATTTTTTGGGAGGTGAAGTGACCAAAGAATTGTGATTGTGGTTCGGTTTATTATTATTTTATTTTACGGCGTTCACCGTGCGGGATAAATAACGTAATAATTTTGTAGTTCAGGCCGTTACGGACGCGGCGATACCAATTATGTATAGTGTATTTGTTTGTTTATATATTTTTATTAATAATAAAGCACTGATAAGGGAAAAAGGGTGATTTTTACATTTAATACTTTTAAATCTTTTATTTTCTTATTTTTACACATCTTTTTTTAACTTTTTTTTAACTTTATTACTTTGTCCCACTAGGGGACATGAGGGCAGGAGGCCCTGATCGCTATTCTAATACACTGCACTACATGCGTAGTGCAGTGTATTAGAACTGTCAGCTACTCACTGACAGCAAGCATAGTGGGTCCTGACGTTGTCAGGACCCACTAGGCTTCCGTCTATGGCATAGCCGGACGCCATTGTTTGGTGTCCGGCTGCCATAGTCACCATCGCCGGCCGCTATCGCGTAGCAGGCCGGCGATGGCAGCTTAACCCCTAAAAAGCCACGATCTCTATAGAACGCGGCTTTTAAGGGGTTAATCAGCGGGGACACAGCGATCGGTCCCCGCTGTAGGAGCTGTGACAGCTGCTGAACAAGACAGCAGCGTCACAGCTCCTGTATGTGTCGGGAGGACGGCCGAAACGGCCGTTACTCCCGAGACGTACTATTACGGCATGGAGCGCGAACGATACAGCTGCCATGACGTAATAGTACGTCAAGGAGCGGGAAGGGGTTAATATTAATATCTTGTATTGGGCTTTGTTCACACTAGCATTAATATACGTTTACCTCTCTTCCGTCAGAGGGAGAGGATCGATACGTTAAACGGAAAGCAACGGTTCCATTAGAATTACCATTGCTTTCAATGGTAATTCTTTTGTATCAGTTGCTTTCCGTTTGTCTCCGTTCACTAGGTTTCCGTTCTTGGGTGAGCGCTGTGCCGCTTCATTTATGATCGACTTTCAGCCGAGTGAGCGGTGTACGGACTCCTAGACTTTCTATTGAGCCCGTACACTGCTCCAAGGAAAGCCAAACAGAATTGAAGCGGCACACCGCTCACCCGTGCACTTCTGTTGCTTCGTTTTAGCGACTAGTGGAGGGTCTCAGTGCTCGGACCCCACTGATCAAAACTTCTGACATGTCAAAAGTTTTTAAAAAAGTTGTTACACTTTAAAGAGAATCTTTCACCTGCCCACAGATTTGCATTTGAGTGCAGCATGTAATGGTCAGGGCTGCACAAACTCTGGGGCACTTTACATTTTTTTTTCCTACCCTCTTTCCATACTTAGATATCGGTGCCGTAATGTTTGGCGCCGATATTTAAATAACCCCATGAACTGCCAATGGGGCGGTAATCGGCAAGGGGGCGTGTAACATCGCTGTGACACTGTCCAATCAGCTACGGACAATGTCAACAGCAAGAGCTGGAGAGAGGAGAGCATGTGCTCACGCACGCTCTCACTCTTCAGCTCTCGGCAGGCAAGTACAAGACTGTGATCTCAGGTGAAAGATAAGTCTTGTCGTCCTTGTCTGCCGAGAGCTAAAGAGTGAGAGCGTGCGTGCGCGCACAGCTCCGATGCCATGAAACAGAAGAAGAAGAATTCACACTCTTCTTCTGTTCCTTAGTGGTGGCGGAGCTGCGCGCGCACGCACTCTCGTGCACGCGCTCTCTGTCCAGCTCTTGCTCTGAAACTGTCTGTAGCTGATTGGACAGTGTCACAGCGATGTTACACGCCCCCTTGCCAATTACCTCCCCATTGACAGTTCAGGGGGTTATTTAAATATCGGGCACCAAATATTACAGCACCGATATCTAAATAACGGAGGAGGCTAGGAAAAATATGTAAAGTGCCCCAGAGTTTGTGCGGCCCTCCCCATTACATTCTGCACTCCCCATTACATTCTGCACATGTATGGGGAGATGAAAGGTTCTCTTTAAAAGAAAGGTGTTATAATTATTTTTTTTTTATTTGATATGTTTTATTTTATGGGCCTAATTTTTCTAATTATTTTAATATGTTCCCGAAGGTAGCTATTTATTCATATGTTTGTACGTCTGTGGGGGCAGCCAACTTTATTTTTATTTTTCATACTGCTCATTTTTGTTTTGCAGGTTCCGCTGGACCATTTGGACTACGTCGTAGATTCGTTGGACTACTTCGCTGATTTAAGCTTTATTTTTATTTTTTTAATAAAATGGTTAAAGTGGATTGTGTGGAAGAGTTGTCATTTCAATAAAATAAATTTCTTTATGTCTCTGTTTTTTAATACTTCATTATCGCCTTAGTAATGGCTGCTGTCTGATCGAGAGCGTCCATTACTAAGAAGGGGCTTAGTGTTAGCCAGTAATAAGGCCGTCACTAACCCCTATTATTACTCCGGTACCCACCGCCACCAGGAGTACCGGGAAGAGCTGGGTACGATCCAGCACCCGACCATCTGAAGTGAAGGGTACTTGGGTGGCCGCAGGCTGGTACTATCAGGCTAGGAAGGGACAAAAACCATGGCCCTTCCCACCCTGGTGATGCTAGGCTGCTGCTTTATTGTATCTGGCTGGCTATGAAAAATGGAGGGGATCTCACGTAATTTTTTTTTCAATTTATTTTTTAAAAATGACGAGGGGTTTCCCCAATTTTTCATAACCAGCCAGATACAATAAAGCAGCTGCAGCCTAGCATCCCCAGGGTGGGAAGGGCCACTTTTTTGGCCCTTCCCAGCCTGATAATACCAGCCTGCGGCCTAACAGTAGTTTCAGATGGCCAGGTACTGAATCGTACTCGACTCTTCCCGGTATCCCTGGCGGCAGTGGGAACCGGGGTAATAATAGGGGTTAGTGATAGCCTTGTTACTGGCTAATGCTAAGCCCCAGCCTTAGTAATTGAACGCTGTCAGACAGCTTCCATTACTAATGCCATAATAAAGTATTAAAAAAAAACAGACATAAGATTTTTTTTTATTGAAATCAAAACTCCCCCATGCAACCCTCTTTCACAATTTTTTTTTTTTTAAAGTACATCATTGAAGTAGTCCAATGAATCTACGACGTAGTCCAAACGGTCCAGCGGAACCTACCAAAAAAAAGTTAGCAGTATAAAATGTAAAAAAAATAATAATTTGCCACAATAGAAACCCCTGCTCCGCCGTTTGCTCTTGTAGGCCACAGCCTGGTTTATGCCTGAGGCCTACAAGAGATCGGGAGCACGCTGATGACGTCAACTGCCCGGCACGATGACGTCACTGCATCATGCCGACCACGCCGGGCCACTGAACTCGGTTAAAAATCCTAAGTCAATTAGGTAATAAAAAGGGGGCATAGAAGATGTTAAACCATTTTCAGTGTTAATGCTGCGTTGCTGATCTATGATACTAAAGTAATACAGTAAAAGGAGTTCTTTAAATTTTCTCTATACATTAAACAGCACTTTACAAATAAACAACAAATGTTTTCCTATTTTTTTTTTTTTATATATTGCGTGTTTGATGTGTAAAGGTAGTAATGAGAAAACTCCGATAGATTGGGGGGGGGTTCACCCCTGGGTATAGCATATAATGACATGGGGTTTTGGGCGAAAACTGCTGAACGTATAAATTAGTCTAGGTCAACTTTTTTATTTTTTGTTGCCATACTGGTGATAGGAACTTTGTTTTTTTGCTGGACAAAGTATAGCTTTTTTTTTGGGGCACATGCAAATTTTTTATAACTTGTTTTCCCATTTTTTTGTAGGAGACAAGGTGACCAAGAGACAGGCATTTTTAAATTTGTTTTATTGTAACAACAAGGGGCACTCCCTCCATCTGGAGAAAAAAGGTTCAATCTGCAAAGGCGACAAGCAGTGAGAAATGTGAATCTATGGAATAGCCTACCGCAGGAGCTGGTCACAGCAGGGACAGTAGATGGCTTTAAAAAAGGCTTAGATAATTTCCTAGAACAAAAAAATATTAGCTCCTATGTGTAGAAATTTTTACCTTCCCTTTTCCCATCCCTTGGTTGAACTTGATGGACATGTGTCTTTTTTCAGCCGTACTAACTATGTAACTATGTAATAGTACTTGATCTAGCGACTCGGATCGCTAGCACATTATAATGCAATACTTATGTAGTGCAGTATATTGTGAGGTTTACCAGCTCCTATTAAGCCTCTGGCAGGGCTTAATAGGAGCAGAAGGTTGCACACCTATTGGCCTTCACTATTTCCCCGTTACAGTGAAGTGTCGGCTGTAACACACAGTTGACACCTGTTGAGAATAGAGCGGGCTCAGCCTGTGAGCTGGTTCCATACTGTGCCTTACCAGCTAAAACTTAACTATGTAAAATGTCGGCAAGAGGTTAAAGGGATTATCCAGGACTTTTTAAAATCCACAGCAGGACAGGGGATGGTGTAGAATAATAAACTAGCAGATGCTGACCCCCTAAAATGCCCCCGAGCTCCAGCGCAGAGGCCATGTTCTCCACAGCTCTGGTCCTGGAAGCTCCTGTGCCGTTCCTCATTCACGTGCAGCTATAGTCAGTTGCTGGCCTCAGCGATGATGTTGCCAGGCTCCTGTCGCAACTATCGGAATTGAAGAGTACTCCGATTCTGACAGTTTAACCCCTTAGATGCCGATGAATAGCGACCTTATCATCTAAGGTGTCTGACAGAGGGAGGTGAACATGTAGTTTTTACCGCCTGATGGCTGCTGTAAATACAAAACCCCCCAAAAATGCTGTAATCACAGTTTTTTTCCCATTTCCCCCCACAAATCTTTTTTTTCTTTTCGTTTCCCAGCACGTTACGCAGTACAATAAATGGTGCAATGAAAAACTACAACTTGTCCCGCAAAAAACAAGCCCTTAAATGGCTATGTCGTAAAAAAAAAAAGTTATGGCTTTTGAAAGGAAGGGAGGAAAAAACGAAAATGAAAAAAAGAAGATTGGCCGTGTCCTTTAGGCTGGGTTCACACGTGGCGGAATTTCACTTAAATTCCGCTGCGGACACTCCGCAGCGTTAATCCGCAGCGGAGCCGTTTGTCCATTGACTTTCACTTTAATTTAGCAGTGTTCGTTTAGACGATGCGTACAATTCCGCTGCGGAGCATAGGCTGCGGAGCGGAATTTGGTGTCCGCAGCATGCTCTGTCTGTTGCGGAGCAGTGGCGGACTCATGGCGGAATTTCTCCATTGACTTCAATGGAGATTCTAATTTCCGCAATGAAGTCCGCAGCTGTCATGCACATGTTATGTGTGCTGCGGATGCGTCTTGCTTTTTTAACTTGACATTTCTTCATTCTGGCTGGACCTATGTATTTCTAGGTCTACAGCCAGACTGAGGAAGTCAATGGGGCTCCCGTAATGACGGGAGCGTTGCTAGGAGACGTCTGTAAATAGTCACTGTCCAGGGTGCTGAAAGAGTTAAGCGATCGGCAGTAACTGTTTCTGCACCCGGGACAGTGACTACCGATCACAATATAGAGCAACCTGTCAAAAAAATAGAAGTTCATACTTACCGAGAACTCCCTGCTTCTGTCTCCAGTCCGGCCTCCCAGGATGACGTTTCAGGCTAAGTGACGGCTGCAGCCAATCACAGGCCAAGCACAGGCTGCAGCGGTCACATGGACTGGCGCGTCATCCAGGGAGGTCGGGCTGGATGCCGAAAGAGGGACGCGTCACCAAGACAACGGCCGGTAAGTATGAAAATCGTTTACTTTCACAAGGGAAAGTGCTGTCCCTTCTCTCTATCCTGCACTGATAGGGAGAAGGGAAGTACTTTTCCCGCAGTCCGCAGCAGCTAGTCCGCATCAATTTTCTGCACATTTTGTGCAGATCCGCAGCAGAATCTGCAACGCAGATTCTGTGCGGCATTGATGCGGACAGTTGCGGAGGAAATCCGCCACGTGTGGTCATGCCCTAAGGGGTTAAGCCAGCAATGTATTCCGCAATATATATAAAAGCCAACCAAATGAATGGTAATATTTTACCTATCACTTGTTATAACTACTTTCGTCCACTCGATGGCACTGCTACCCTTTTTGTTTGACTGCCTTCACTACTGAGAATGTGTTCACACTCACATCTCTCTCTGTTTTGGTGCTTTGAAGGATTGCGTCTATACATTTCTGCAGATGCAAATTGCAGATGCAGATGCATATTTTTTCAGTAGTTTCTCAGTAGGCTACATACTTAGCTGAAGTTGGACTAGAGTTTCATAAAATATAACTTTTACTCATTTATTTTTTTTAAAACGGTGTGCAGACAAAAGCACACTAGAACAATTTGTGCAAAACAGAGAAATATTCCCTATTGTCAAGGGAATATAATGTCTATGAATTTTGTTTAATGCCACTTTCAGCAGGCTATATTCATATATGTTGTATATAAAGTGCATATGGTGCTCCAAGTAGGAGAATATGAGGATTATATTTTTCCCAGACAAGTGGAAAATAGCATTTGCGGGGTATTGAACCCCCCTACCCGTTCAGTAGTTCAGCAAAGTCCATGCCGTTCCTAAAGTTGGAGACTGGGAAACCTCATGTTTCTGCCTCAAGTGTATCCAGGCAAACAATATAGCCTGCTGAAAGTGGCATTAAACAAAATTCATAGACATTATATTCCCCTGACAATAGGTGGAAGGTATTAAACATACCACTGGCATATACTACATACTTAGCTGAACATGTAACCCAGGGACAGGTATTGCCTATGCGGTGCGCCCTTTAGATTAGACTTTCTGTCACGAAGGGTCTGTGGACCCACTGGGCCGTACCGCCTTGGCGGTCGGGCAGCTGGCCAACAGGGAGCAGGTGGGATTCTATAGGTCTATAGGTACCTGTGGCAGCTCAGACAGCAGCAGGGCAGGCTCGGCTGGGACTAGGTAGCAGGCGGGCGTCAGGTGAGGTGGAGCAGGTCAGAAGTGGATGCAGCACAGCACGACTTTGGCACAGCTCAGTGCTAGACCAGGGATGTATGGTTTGCTAGGAACATGAACTGGAAACAGGTATAGGTACAGGGACAGGGGCTGTAACAGGGACTGTAACAGGGACTGGAACAGGAAACACTCTAGGAGGCCATCACATAGACAAACTAGGGAACACAACAACGCTCAGGCATAGAACTAGGGGGCTGGATCCCTCTTATAGTCCAGGGTACTCACGGTTCAAAGTTCATCAATGAGGTCCGTGCGCACACTGCCCCTTTAAGAGCACCCTACAGGATCCGGCTGAGGTGAGGAGGAGGCTGGGGCCAGCGCTTGCCGACTCGTGGCTGCGGCTGTTAGGGGGAGGTTGGAGCTGACAGCCCGCAGCCACGGACATTACCGTATCTCCTTATTACGCCCCCTCTTCTTGGGACCAGGGCGAGAGAGGGACCCCCCACTACTGTACTTAGCCCCATTTCGTCCGATGTATGTCAACATCATTCGTAGGAGAAGGTAGAAAAAACACAAAGCGCACAATAGTGCATGACACTGTGATAGTACACGTGTGAACAAGGTGTTAAATAGTGCTCACCTGGTGCAGTTATGCTGGGAGCATAACATCCAGTGTAGTAGATTCCAGATAGGTAGCCTCCACGATGTATTAGTGGCAGGATCCAATTGCAGCATAGAACCCGATTTGAGAACTTGGAAGGCAAAGTCTCAATAATGAATGGAGGAATGAAAGCAAAAAAGCAAAAAACGGGCGTTTTCCATGCGCTACTGATCAGTATGGTTACCCATACACGTAAAACCAAATTCCTCAAAGGTACCAATGTGGTCGGTAATATAAGGATTTTATTGGTACAATGGTAAATATAAAACACAACTGTTTAACAGTGAACAGTTTCGAAACCGAACCGGTTTCTTCCTCAGGTAGTATATAAATAGATGGGTGGGGTGCCAGTTAAATAACCTAGTGAAAGGTCAGTTAAAGGCAAGAACTACCGGGTCGGTTCAGAGATAAAAGACCAACCCAAATTACATAACGTACATATAATCACAACTGATAAAACAAAGATAAAAAATATATATATATGAAACATATATGTGTATATATGTCCAATGAAAGACAATTATTTCCTATACATTATAGTTGGACTATAATGTATAGGAAATAATTGTCTTTCATTGGACATATATATATACATATATGTTTCATATATATATATTTTTTATCTTTGTTTTATCAGTTGTGATTATATGTACGTTATGTAATTTGGGTTGGACTTTTATCTCTGAACCGACCCGGTAGTTCTTGCCTTTAACTGACCTTTCACTAGGTTATTTAACTCGCACCCCACCCATCTATTTATATACTACCTGAGGAAGAAACCGGTTCGGTTTCGAAACTGTTCACTGTTAAACAGTTGTGTTTTATATTTACCATTGTACCAATAAAATCCTTATATTACCGACCACATTGGTACCTTTGAGGAATTTGGTTTTACGTGTATGGGTAACCATACTGATCAGTAGCGCATGGAAAACGCCCGTTTTTTGCTTTTTTGCTTTCATTCCTCCAACATCATTTGTAGTTACATGCCGGTACTTAGCTCCATTATCCGCTTCCCTCTTTGGCCACTTTTGACCTTCCTGACAGAGCCTCATTTTTCAAATCTGGCATGTTTCAATTTATGTAGTAATAACTTCGGAATGCTTTTACCTATCCAAGCGATTCTGAGACTGTTTTCTCGTGACACATTGGACTTTATGTTACTGGCAACATTTACTCGATACATTCAGTATTTAATTGTGAAAAACACCAAAATGTAGCGAAAAATTGCAAAATTTTGCATTTTTTAAAATTTTAATTTATCTGCTTGTAAGGCAGGCAGTTATACCACACAAAATAGTTGCTAATTAACATCCCCCATATGTCTACTTTAGATTGGCATAATTTTTGAACATTCTTTTATTTTTATAGGACGTTACAAGGCTTAGAACTTTAGATGCAATTTCTCACATTTTCAAGAAAATTTCAAAAGACTATTTTCAGGAGCCAGTTCAATTGTGAAGTGGCTTTGAGGGCCTTAAATATTAGAAACTCTCAATTACAGACCCCACTTTAAAAATTGCACCCCTCAAAGTATTCAAAACAGCATTTAGAAAGTTTCCTAACCCTTTAGACATTTCACAAGAATTAAAGCAGAGGTGAAATTTACTAATTTCAATTTTTTTTGCAGAAATTTAAGGGTTGTAGTATCCTAAATTAAAAAAACAAAACTTTTTCTTCAATAAGAGGTAGCTTTAGCTCTAAATTTTTCATTTTCTCAACAAATAAAGGAAAACAAGAACCCCAACATTTGTAAAGCAACTTCTCTAGAGTACGGAAATACCCCATATGTGCTCATAAACTGCTGTTTGGGCACACAGCAAGGATCAGAAGAGAAGGAGCGCCATTAGACTTTTGGAGTAAAGATTTTGCTGGATTGATTTATGGGCCTTATGTTGCATTTACAAAGCCCGCGTGGGACCAAAACAGTGGAAACCCGCCAGAAGTGACCCCATTTTGGAAACTATACCCCTCTAGGTATTCACCTAGGGGTGTAGTGAGCATGTTAACCCTGCAGGTGTTTTGCAGAAATTAGTGTGCACTCAATGTTGCCTGGTGAAAATGGGATTTTTTTGCATCGATATCCCAATTTGTCGTGCCCAGCTTGTGCCACCATAACAAGACAGCTCTCTTATTATTATGCTGTGTTTCTCGGTTTTAGAAACACCCTACATTGGCCCTAATAGTTTGCCTGGACATTCGACCAGGCTCAGTGGTAAAAGAGTACCATGCGAAGTTGAGCCCTAATTTGGCGATTTACAAAGTATTGGTTCACAATGGCAGGGCTCTGACGTGAAATAATAAAATAAACCCCTGAGAAGTAAACACATTTTGGAAACTACACCCCTTAAGGCATTTATTAAGGGGTGTAGTGAGCATTTTCACCCCACAGGTCTGTTCCATAAATTATTGCGCTGCGGATGGTGCAAAGTAAAAATTTTAATTTTTCCCTAGATATGCCATTTCAGTGGCAAATATGTCATGCCCAGCTTGTGCCACTGGAGAGACACACCCCAAAAATTGTTAAAGGGGTTCTCCCATATATGGCGATGCCATATATGTGGAAGTAAACTGCTGTTTTGGCACACTGTAGGGCGGGAGCACCGCTTGGCTTTTGGAGCGTGGATTTGCTTGGTAGTCGTTTTGTTTGGAGTTTTACTGGTATTTTAGTTTATAATATGGGGGTATATGTAAGCTGGGCAGAGTACATCAGGGGCAAAGTCAGTTGGTATAATAATGGGGTAAAATAATCCATAGATGTGTGTTACGCTGTGAATCAATCCTTTATGCACAGGCCAGTGTCGCACTGATAAATGGTCTCCTTTCTTATCCGCCTTTTGGTCCACACTCCGCACCTTTGCAGTTTGGGGAATTTTGCTGGGAAAGTGTTGTCCTGGTATAATATGGCACCCTCGCTTCCAGCAGATATGTTTGGGTCCTACCCCTCCGGATTCCCTAATTTTATGCCCTTGATAAATCGCCTTTTGAAAACAGAAGAAATGTTCCCCTCGGGCCTGCGCAACTGCATATTTTTCTTTCCTGACTTATTGGAGCCTTCACCAATTTATTTTTTCATAGATGTAGTGGCATGAGGGCTATTTTTTTTGTGGGACATACTGTAGTTATTATTGGTACCATTTTGGGGTACATGTGACTTTTTGATCACTTTTTATCCTATTTTTTGGGAGGCAACGTGACAAAAAAACTGCAATTCTGGCATAGTTTTTTACGGGTTTTTTTTACGTTGTTCTCCATGCGCTATAAATGACATGTTATCTATATTCTGCGGGCCTGTACGATTCCAGCAATACCAAATTTATAGCACTTTTTTTTATTTTTTACAACTTTTTGCACAATAAAATTACTTTTGTAAAAAGAATGTATTTTTATTGTCGCCATGTTGTAATCACCATAACTTTTAAATCTTTTCATCTACGGAGCTGTATGTGGGCTTGTTTTTTGCGAGACGAGCTATAGTTTTTATAGGTAGGATTTTTGGATACATGTGACGTTTTGATCACTTTTTATTCCAATTTTTGTCGGGCAAATTGACCAAAAAAATGAAATGATGTGACTGTTTTTTATGTTTGTTTTTTTTACGCCGTTCACCACGTGGAATAAAAAACATAATATTTTCATAGTTCAGGCTGTTATGGACGCGACGATACCAAATATGTATGGTTTATTTATTTTTTAAATTGTAAGGGACTTGGTAAGTGAAAAAGGGCAATTGTGTTTTATTTTATTACTTGAAACTTTTATTATATTTTGTACAACTTTTTTTTTACACTTTTCTTTAGTCCCACTAGGGAACTTGAAGGTCCAACTGTCAGATTCTCTTTCTAATACATTGCACTACCTATGTAGTGCAATGTATTAGATCTGTCAGTCATTCGCTGACAGTAAGTCAGTTAGGCTTCGCCTCTGGGCGGGGCCTAATCGGCTTCCGTAATGGCAGAGCAGGAGACCATTGTTAGGCCCCCTGCTATAGCATGGCAGGGCTGCTGATCTTCTACCAACCACAAAGATGCAGTGATCGCTTTTGATCGCTGCATCTAAGGGGTTAATGGCAGGAATCGGAGCTAGCTCTGGTTCCTGCCGTCATGGGTGGATGTCAGCTGTAACATACAGCTGACATCCACCGCTGATGAGCTCCTGACCCGGCGCCTCCGGTCGGTGCCTGAAAGTCTTCCATACTAGGCATACCGGGAGGCCAGTGTTAGGCCTCCGGTTGACTTTGCGGCCACCGGCATCCCAGCAATTTCATTGCTGGGGTGTCGATGAGCTGCATACACCTTAAATGCAGCGATCGCTTTTGACTGATGCATTTAAGGGGTTAATGGCGGGGATTGGAGCAAACTTCAGTACTCGCCATTACCCCAGGGTGTCAGCTATAACATGCAGCCACCACTTGGGGATGGTGGCACCGACTCTGCTTGTGAGCCGGTGTCCACCATTTGTTGTATGGATACGGCAAAATGCGGGAAGCACTAGCTTTCCATGATGTATCCATACGACAAATGTAGGGAAGGGGTTAAAAAAAATAAAGTCCCTGCAACATCGAAAACTGTGACAATTGTGCAGGCGGGGAATGGGACGGGCTCATGGTATCCTGCTGCTGTGCGTCGTTGAGGCCCGATTATGGCTGCTGATGGTGGTTCGTGTCACCTGATTCATCCATTAGTGGCCAACAGAGGCGTAGCTAGGCGTTTAAAACAGGTGGGGGGGTGAAACACATCTGAGTGGGCCCCAACTCAGTTGGTCTCCCACAGGGTATAATGACCGCTTAATAGCCCCCACACAGTATAATACCACTATAGTGCCTCCCCACACAGTATAATGCCACTACAGTGCCTCCCCACATGGTATAATTCCCCCATAGCTGCCCCTACAGAGTATAATGACCCCTTAGTGCCCTCACACAGTAAAATGCCCCTATAGCTGGCCCACATAGTATAATGCCCCTACAGTGCTGCCCTACACAGTTTAATGCCCCTAAAGCTGTCCTCACACACAATGGCGGATCATCATATCATCATAGGGCGTTTTGGGCGGCTGCCCGGGGGCCCGAGGCTACCGGGGGCCCATTGCCGCCCAAAGTAAAATGTAGTTTTGTCGCGTTATTGCGGCGATTTTGCCGCGAATCGTGGCAAAAACCGAAACTAAACGGCATTGTATATGTCCTGCAAAAGGACCTTTAGACATAAGGTCACATAACCTCATCTCTATAGTTCTTACTACTGTTTAGAGACCTGCTGGTCGCTTGACCGGAGGTCCATGATCAGCAGCAAGACTCCACAGAGAAGACTGAGGAGAGCTTCTATGTAAGTATAAGGGGATGGATTTGATTAAGGCCTCATTCACACGACAGGGTCCTAGTGTCGGCCGATAAAATCCATTTGCATCCATTTTGCATCTGTTCCGATTCCGTTCTGGGCCGTGTTGCCGTTTTTAACGGCCGATTTTGACCCGTTTTGCATCCGTTTTTTTTCCCTGTCCGTTTTAAAATCAGATTTAATTTGTACATTTTTGCCACACACTTCCCTCTGTAGATAATGGCACACACTGCCCTCTGTAGATACTGCCACAGCCCCCCTGTAAGTAGTGCCACACAACTCCCTGTAGGTAGTGCCACACAGCCCCCTGTAGGTAATGCCACACAGCCCCCTGTAATGCCACACAGCCCCCTGTAGGTTGTGCTACACAGCCCCCTGTAGGTAGTGGCACACAGCCCCCTGTAGGTAATGCCACACAGCCCCCCATAGGTAATGCCACACAGCCTCCTGCAGTTAGTTCTACACAGCACCCCCCCCCCCCACCCCGGTAGATGGCACCCCCCCCCCTACCGGTCTGTAGATAGCGCCACCGTTCCAGGAGAAGTCCCTGACTTTACTGTCCATATATGGACAGTGAAGTCAGGGACTTCTCCTGTAGCGGAGACACCGGCCACAGGGTCGGGGATTCCGCTTCAGAAGTGCCTGACGTCACTGTGTCCATATATGGATAGTGGAGTCAGGGACTTCTCCTGGAGCGGAGACACCGGCCACAGTGTCGGGGATTCCGCTTCAGAAGTCCCTGACTTCACTGTGTCCATATATGGACACAGTGAAGTCAGGGACTTCTGCTTGAGCGGAATCCATAATCCCCGGCCACAGCGTTGCTGAAGCTGTGGCCGGGGATTGGGGATTCCGCTCCTACAGGGAGCAAAAAAAATACCCTCCTCCTCCTCACATGCACTTTGCACTGTGCGGAGGAGAAGGAGAATGCGAGAGCGACGGAAGACACGGCCGTCACTTGGAGCACATTCAAGTGATGGCCGTGTATTACCCGGCCCCATAGACTTCTATGGGAGTCGGGCGGCCAGGAGAACGGCCGAAAATAGGGCATGTCCCATTTTTTGATGGCCGTGCTTCCCGGGCCGTCAAAAAAATCGGTCGTGTGAATAGCCCCATTACGGGTCTATTGTTCTTACTGCAGCCGTATGACGGAGTTTTTTTTTGAACGCCCGTCACACGGCTGGGAAACCCTGTCGTGTGCATAAGGGTTAAGGGTTTGGGGACTGTATTTAGGGGGTCTGGTCTGTATTTAGGAAGTTTGGTGTCTGTATTAGTTTAAGGGGTCTGTATTTAGGGGGTCTATATTAGTTTGACGTCTGGGGTCTGTATTAGTTTATGGGGTCTGTTTTAGGGGGCCTGTTCTAGGGACTGTATTAGTTTAGGGGTCTTTATTTAGGGGTCTGTATTTAGGGGTCTGGTCTGGGGTCTGTATTACTTAAGGGAGTCAGGTCTGGGGTCATTATTAGTGTAGGGGGTCAGGTCTGGGTTCTGTATTTAGGGGGTCTGTATTTAGGGGTCTAGGGTCTGTATTATTTTATGAGGTCTGTATTTAAGGGGCCTGGTCTAGGGTCTGTATTAAGGGAGTCAGGTTTGGGGTCATTATTAGTGTAGAGGGTCGGATCTGGGGTCTGTATTTAGGGGTCTGATCTGAGGTCTGTATTTATTTAGGGTGCTGGTTCTGGGGTCTGTATTTGTTTAGGGGGTCTGGTCTGGGGACTGCAATAGTTTAGAAGGTCTGGGTCTGTATGTATTCTATGATCTAGTCTGGGGTCCAAATTTATTAGTCTGAGTAAAAGGGGTTGTCCGGGCACATCGATAAGTCATCAGTATAAAAAACGGTCTGTGCCCGGACAACCCCTTCAATGTATGGTTCTGGGCCTTGGTGTCTAAATTTGTGTGTTTCTATAGAGGCTGGAAATGGCTGCAGAAGTGATGGGCAAAGCTGTCTCATCAGGAGAAGTCTCCATAACGGTCTGCGTCAGATGTAGAAGAAAATAAAATGACTCCCATCAGAGAAGACATCACCTGTGAGTCACTGGATCCCCTCTCTTGACATGTCTGTTGTAGGAAATCCTTGTATTCTACATATCTTTGTGTACCCAGGACTAATAGATAAATACGTGTTACCATTCCCATTGTCAAGAGGGAGTGTGATGCTGTCAGCGATGGTTGGAGACTGTCAGTATGTAGGGACACAGCCCTTTGACAAGGGGAATCGTAACATCCATTTGTCAATGCTTGCACTAAAAGGTGGTGTTCACTATAGACACGGCAGAGCGGCGGTGGGGAAGGGGGGCCCAAGCCTATGATCTACTTAATCCGCCACTGCCCACACAGTACAATGGTATAATGCCCCCATAGCTGCCCCTGCACAGTATACTAACCCCTTAGTGCCCCCCACACAGTAAAATACCCCCATAGCTGCTCCCACGGGATAATGCCCCTATAACTGCCTCTACACACAGTTTAATGCTCCCATAACTGCGTACACACAGTATAATACCCGTAAAGCTGCCCTCACACAGTATAATAACCCCTTAGTGCTCCACACATAGTATAATGGCCCCATAGCTGCCCCCACAGGATAATGCGCCTATAGCTGTCCCCACACAGTATAATGCTCCCATTTTTTTGCCCACACACAGTATAATGCCCCTATAGCTGTCCCCACACTGTATAATGACTCCTTAGAGCCCCCCCCATAGAAAATTTACCCCATAGCTACTCACACACAGTATAATGCCCCCCATTTCTCCCCCCCTTTAAAATGCCCCCATAGCTGTCGCCACACAGTATAATATCCCAATAACCACCACCTCACAGTATAATGCCCCACAGCTGCCCTCGCCCAGTATAATGTCCCCATAGCTGCCTCCACACAGCCGCAATAGGCCTAGTAAAAATGATAAAATACATACTCACATATGCCCGTTCCCATGATCCTTCTGCTCCTCCGGTCTGTGCAGTGTTGAGCTCAGCGCAAACAGACGCGATGACGTTACTACATCGCGCCTGTCTGCTCCGAGCCGCTCACGGCTCAGAGCTCATGGCAAAGTGAATGCTGGAGCAAGGAGTCATCAGCTCCTTGCTCCAGCACTGATCTCAACTGGGGACGCTAATACAGTTGAAACCGGGACATCAGTCAGTGGTTCGCGCCCCTCGGAGGTCTTCAAACGACCCCGCAGGGGGTCGCGACCCACAGTTTGGGAAGCCATGGTATAGACAAACCAGCTTTTTTTTTTTTTTTAAGCGTTTAGGTGCTACCAATGGTTTGCAGAAAATATTTTCCTTAATGTGTAGTAAATGCAGTGCAAAATAATTATTTGGCAAATCTGCAATTTCTTTTTTTCCCATCAACATCAAAATATTCTGTGTCAATTATAACCATATCATCCAAAAATTATGTTTAAACCAGCATACACGAGTGGCTCACTTGTTAATGTCAGATATACACTGTAGTGTACCAATAACACCAGGATACAAAAGAACTAGTACTAACAAATGGCGCTAGGCTAAAAACCATGACAGGCCTGAGTCAGGCTCACGTAAGAGATCCAAGGGTTCTAGTACCCTTTTACAGCTGCTTTGTCTTGCAGGTTCTTCGTTTCAATAGAAAATCATACAGTGTGGACTTATGTCAATGATGGAATTGGTCTTTAATTTGTATCTTGGGGCCCACTGTGAATTGTGACTGCATCTCTTTGCCTACGTGTTTTGTATTAGGGTCTTTGTTACAGAGCGCTTCTTAGAAAAAAAATAAACTAAAATATATTGCATTGTTGTTGATCATTTTAAAAATAGAGCCTTAAGTGTTCCTTTAAGAAATAAAGCATATTTAATCTAAAGTGATGAAGGAACATATGTAATGAGAACTAGTGCTATTATTAGGAAATTAAATAAAGTATCCATCAGATCACCAGAAGAGCTCTGGTTGTTAAGCTACATCTGTTTTCTGTAGACTGTGTGTGCTGTTGTGAGGAAACGGTGTTTGTTGCTAAGAAACTGAGAGAAAGCCATATCCCCGAGCGAGGTCCATGTGTAGGCACACCTGCCTATATACCAGATACTTACTTAGCAGTAATATGTCTTGCATAGACTGGGTGGGGATTGGACATTAACCCCTTCCTGCCGCAGCCATTTTTCAGGTTTTCATTTTAGTTTTTTCTTCCCCACCTTCCAAAAGCCATAACTTTTTTATTTTTCTGTCGATATAGTCCTAGGGGGGCTTGATTTTTGTGGGACGAGTTGTCGTTTTTCATAGCACCATTTATTGTGCCATATAATGTAATAGGAAATGGTAAAAAAATTATTTGTGGGGTAGAAAATGAAAAAAACTGTGATTCCTCCATGTTTTTTGCGAGTAGTTTTTATGGAATTCACTGTGCAATTAAAACAACATGTGAACTTTATTCTGTGGGTCAATACGATTACGGCGATACCAAATTTATATAGTTTTTTTCTATATTTTACTACTTTTACAAGGAACAAACTGTGAAAAATAAAATTTATTTTGTGTCGCCAAATTCTGAAAGAAATAACTTTTTATTTTTCCGTCGATTAAGTGGTATGAGGGCTTATTTTTTGCGGGATAAGCTGTAGGTTTTTATGACACTATTTTGGGGTACATGCGATGTTTTGATCACTTTTTATTTCATTTTTTGTGGGAGATGAGGTGACCATAAAAATAGAGATTCTGGCGTTTACAATTTTTGTTTTTACGGCGTTCACCGTGCGGGTTAAATAATGATATATTGAAATAGTTCCGACTTTTACGGATGCGGAAATACCAATTATGTTTATTTATTTTTTACTATGCTCTAGGGGGAAAATGGTAAAAGGGTTTTTTTTTTAACTTTTGACTTTTTAGATAAAAAACAACAACTTTATTTTACAAATTTTTACTTTTTTTATTAGTCCCCCAAGGGGACTTCATCCAGCAATCTGGTTAGATCGCTTGCACATTATACTGCAATACTAATGTATTGCAGTATATCATGATTCTGACAGGCATTTATTAAGCCCTGCCGGATGCAGGGCTTAATAAGAGCACAAAGATGGCGGACCTGGGGGCCTTCATTAGGGCCCCCAGGCAGCCATAGCAACCATCGCCACCCCGCCTTTGCATTGGGGGGAGCGAGATAAGCTGTTAGAGGGGGTCACCCCCTCTTTCTAACGATTTAAATGCTGCGGTCGCTATTGACCGCGGAATTTAACGAGTTAAACGAGGAGGATCACGCTCGAGTGCGATCCCACTCGTTACTCTGCCCTACCCGACGTATGGATACGTCAAATGTCGGGAAGGGGTTTGTTATTTAACTGAATTGTATTAAATTAATGGGTCTGCAATTTCATCCGTAATTACGGATCTGTAAATACGGATGAAAACTATGGTCGTGTGCATGGGGCCTGACATAAAAGAAAGATACATGTGAAATGTAACCTTTAAATATTTTATGCAGAGCTCTAGGATTAATAATCATATACAGGGCATAAAAAAAAATGTCCAGACTTCTTTTGTCAGGTTTGTAGTTGTTTGTTACAGTCTGAAAGAACGATTACAATTATTAATCTTTATTAATTACTCAATTTTTAAAAATGGCTCTTAAGCCCAATATAATACAGGCAAAAGCAAGGTGGCCAATGCATTAGATCCACACGCTGTGAGACTAAAATAAGCACAAAAACAGTGCTAACCGGCCTAAATCAATGAAATATAATCCCTGATGATGACGTACCCCATAAACTAGGGGACAGTGAAACGCGTAGGATTATCCCGTTATTGGCAAGAGTTTCAGAGAAACTCTATACTATAAGGAGAGTGTGCGAACTGTGGTTGGATTTACAGTATGTCCTAACACCTACTGACACTTCTCACCCCTCCGACCACTTGCTTTTGCCTGTATTTAGGTTATATTGGGCTTAAGAGCCATTTTTAACAATTGAGTAATTAACAAACATTAATCATTTTAATTGTTCTTTCAGGCTGTAATAAACTCTAGACTTTACTGAACATAACATTTCATCAATTATATACAGTGAATAAAGGTTTGTAGTTGTGCCATATCTTTTACATTTTGTATGAATTGATTCAATGGTGCTCTGTGGGATGTTCAAAATTAAGAATATTTTTTTTTAACCCAATCCTGATCTATACTTCTCCAAAATGTTGTATTTGACCTGTTTGGAGAGCTCCTAGGTCTTCATGTTGTTTGCTTAGTGGTCAGTGGCGTAACTACCGCTATAGCAGCCGTAGCGGCTGCTACGGGGCCCGCGGCATGAGGGGGCCCGTGTCGCCCGCCGGAACGGGCCCCCACCATGGCCGGAGGCTCCGCTAGCAGCCCCTATGGCTGCTACAGCGGGACGCCACTGAACACTACGGCAGAGCGGGGAGGTATCTCCCCACTCTGCCATTAAACAAAAGACATGTATCCCCTATCCACAGGATAGGGGATACATGTTTGATCGCTGGCATTGATAGGGAGAACAGGGGACTGAAAGTCCCCTGAAGTTCTCCATCACAAACCTCGGATTTCCGGGGTCTGTGTCGGCAGCTCCGTAGAAATGAATGGAGCGCCGGTCGCGCTTGTGCGCATGCGTGACCAGCGCTCCTTTCATTTTTATTGAGCTGCGCAGATGCCGGAAGTCAGAGGTTAGTCATGGAGAACTTGGGGGACTTTCGGTCCCCCGTTCTCCCTATCGCTGCCAGCAATCACACATATATCCCCTATCCTGTGGATAGGGGATGCATGTCTTTTCACACTGTAGGTCGCATTTTTTGGGGGGGGTTGGGGACGCTGTATGGCTTTCCCTACAGGGGGGCTGTATAGTGTTCCCTACAGGGGGGGCTGTATAGCGTTCCCTACAGGGGGGGCTGTATGGCGTTCCCTACAGGGGGGGCTGTATGGCATTCCCTACAGGGGGGGGGCTGTAAGGTGTTCCCTACAGGGGGTGCTGTATGGCGTTCCCTACAGGGGGGCTTTATGGCGTTCCCTACAGGGGGGCTGTATGGTGTTCCCTACAGGGGGGCTGCATGGCGTTCCCTACAGACCCCCCCCTGTATGGAACGCCATACAGACGCCCTGTAGATAACGCCATACAGCCCCCCTGTAGATAACGCCATACAGCCCCCTCTGTAGAGAATGCCATACAGCCCCCCTGTAGATAGCGCCATACAGTCCCCCTCTGTAGATAACGCCATACAGCCCCCTCTGTAGATAGCGCCATACAGCCCCCTCTGTAGAGAACGCCATACAGCCCCCTCTGTAGATAGCGCCATACAGCCCCCTCTGTAGATGGCGCCATACAGCCCCCCCTGTAGATAACGCCATACAGCCCCCTTTGTAGATGTCTACAGAGGGGGCTGTATGGCGCTATCTACAGAGGGGGCTGTATGGCGCCATCTACAGAGGGGGCTGTATGTCGCCATCTACAGAGGGGGCTGTATGGCGTTCTCTACAGAGGGGGCTGTATGGCGCCATCTACAGAGGGGGCTGTATGGCGCCATCTACAGAGGGGGCTGTATGGCGCCATCTACAGAGGGGGCTGTATGGCGCCATCTACAGAGGGGGCTGTATGGCGTTCTCTACAGAGGGGGCTGTATGGCGCTATCTACAGAGGGAGCTGTATAGCGTTATCTACAGGGGGGGCTGTAAAAAAGGCACTATCTACAAGGGGGGGTTGTGTGACACCCAGGGCAGGGGGGGCCTCAGTCAAAAGTTTGCTATGGGGCCCAGTCTTTCCTAGTTACGCCCCTGTTAGTGGTGTTACAGACTTGGGGACTTTCAGAACAGGTGTATTTATACTGACGTCATGTGACAGAACATGTGACACTTTGATTGCACACAGGGGACCTTATTCAGCAAATTATGCGACTTCTGAAGGTAATTGGTTTGACCACACCTTATTTTGGGGTTTCATAGCAAAGATGGTGAATTCATATGCACTTACAACTTTTCCGCTTTTAGTTATTTGCTTTTTTTCCAAGCAAGACTTGTTTTCGTTTTTTATTACACTGTAATAATTTAGACTCGTCAGGTTTATTACATAAAATCAAATTTAAAATCTATTTCACTTCCATGTTGTAATGCAACAAAACAGTAAATACAAAAAGGAAAGTGCAACTCAATCCTCCCAGACTCAGGCTACAAGTCCGGTGAGTCTAATAGCAAAAAAAATAGAGGCAGCACTGCAAGTGTGTGAAAATTGGTGAGTTTCATTCACCCCAGCAGCCGGGGTGAATTAAACACACCACTTTCTTCACACACTTGGAGAACTTGCCTCTATTTTCTTGCTAGATGTATATATATATATATATATATATATATATATATATAGTGTTACAATAAGTTATACAAAAGACTAGCAATAAAGGCCGTTGTCTGAAAAAATACAACAGACTCTAGAAAAGTCTGCCCCCTTAATATGCTGTCACCTGTATGCCACCACTCTGTCCCCTGTAAGCCATTACTGTTCCCTGCATATGTCATTACTGTCCTTGTATGCCATCACTGTCCCCTGGTTATGCCACCATTCTGTTGCCTGTATGTCATCGCTGTCACATGTGTGTCACCACTCTACCTCCTGTATATCCAGTGTGCAAAAAATACAATGAGCTCTAGAAAACTTTTGTTGGTCAGTTCTTTCAGTGTTCATGAAACATTACAAAATGCGGAAGCATTTGCAGGATTGCAGGATGATAATCCTCCCAGGGTAGGAGACGTAGGAGAGGTAGAAGACGTAGAGCCGTTTCTCGCATTGCCTCTTGGTTTTTTTTTGTCTTGTTTTTTGAAGTTTTATATATTTTTTGGTACCCTCATATCTATCATACTTACTGTATCCACACACTGACCTCCAGATAGCGATAGACCCCTGCTCAATACTCTTGTAATGGCACAACGTAACCCGCTCTACACCCAAGCTGGGAGAGTCCACTACAAACATGCCTCTTCTAGTAGCAGAGGAGTAGGGGAGGAAGAGGGCTATTGAGTAGTGGACTCTCCCAGCGTGGTCGAAGAGTGGGTTGGCTTCCACCTCCAGTGTTTGACCTTGAGATTTATGGGCTAACTAAATAGGATAATGGTGGAAATATTATTATTATTGCAGCAGCTCATTCAATGTGCATGTACTTGTATTACATTGCTGTCTGTCTCTAGGTGATGTGGTCACGCCCATAGCAACCAATCATAAATTAGCTTCTTTTTAATTAAACTGCACTGGCAAAATGAAAGTTGTGCTGTGATTGGTTGTTATGAGCAACAAACAGTTTTTCTTTTAGAGAGTTTGGATAAATCTGCTCACTAAAACACATTTATTAAGGGAACCCGTCACCAGCATTTTCACCACTAAACCCACAGCACCATACCGGAGTGTGCTATTGGTTTAGTGGTTAAAATGCTGGTGACCAGTTCCCTTTAGGGTATGTTCACACAGAGTTTTTGATGTGAAAAACAAAAACCGAGAACGCCTCCCATTGAACGCTTACACCGAAAGCGCCTCCCGCAAGTGTAAAAAAAACGCATGCGGGAAAAAGAAGTGTCATGCTCTTTCTTCAGGCATTTCCATCTCTGACCTGACATTGACATCAATGGGGTGCAGATAAAGCGGGTTTTGCCCATGGCGCTCAATAGCAGCGGCCAAAAAATGTTGCAAAAAATGCAGCAAAGCGCGGGCAGGTCAAAATCTGCCTCAAAATTCCTAAAGGAATTTTAAAGCATATTTTTCTGCCTGCAAAAAAACTCTGTGTGAACTAGGCCTTAAAATAATCCATGCAGGAAGATGAGGCAGGCTGAGAAGCACTATTACAGTTAGCATTATTTGTCTGCTTCAACCTGCCACTGATTGGATGAAGTGGTTACACCATGTGACCGCTGCAACCAATCAGAGAAGAAGTGAGATGTTGGCAACACAACTTGCCTTTTATATATTTAGTATGATGATTGTATTGGTGATGCTGCATATTAGTGAATCCATACATTAGTGGTACTGATAGCAAACATATGTTTTAACAGATCAAACAAACATTTCATAAACAACAAAAGTGTGATTCATATGTAATGGTCATTGCAATAACAAATCATCCTCATCGTCAACATATTAGAAGCATGTGTTGGTAACAGTAGAGGTACCTTCTACATATAATAGATTTAAAAAAAATAAAAAATTGCTGAGCACCACCAAGTCTGTCTCAGTGGCAAAACAAATGTTTTAAGTGCTAAGTGATCTTTCAACAATCTGTCAGGTTTACTTGCCATAAACATTGCAGACATGAGGAAGTTGAACTGGTGTAGACCCATGAGGATGGTCTATAATAGAAAATGTTTCAAAGTAAGAAGAGGTTCCGTATGGTCTGCTCGAATCAAAATTCACACGAGGTACGCGGAATGGAAGCAATAGACAATATAATCAAAATGCTTCTTTTGAAAAGATAATTTATTGTAGTGGTAAACTCATGGATTAGGATGAGATTTTATAGGTTCAAGAATAGTATGTAGTTGATATTATAATCACAGTGAATATAATAAAAATTATTAGTAGGTCAGCACCTTCTAAAAAAGTAAAATAAATGGGCGATGAAAATCTGCTTTGACTGCAATTCAAGAGCAAAGAAATACAAAGAGGCAGCAGCACTCTGCAGGCGCTAAGATATATGAAGACATGAGCCCACCTGTCATGACAAGGCAACCTCATTCAGATCGATCCCTACACCAAACATAACCGAAGGGATGGAATATACAATATATGAGCAAAAGCATTGGGACACCTACACATTACACCTACTGAAGCTTTGACATCCCATTCTAAATCCATAGGCATAAATATGGAGTTTTTCAGCTAAAACCGCTTTCACACTTCTGGGAAGGCTTTCTACAAGATTTTGGAGTGTGTCTGTGGGAATTTTCCCCCATTCATCCCGAAGAGTATTTGTGAGGTCAGATACTGATGTTGTATGAGACCTGGCTCGAAATCTCTGTTCTACTTCATCTCAAAGGTATTCAATCAGGTTGAGGTCAGCGCTCTGTGCGGCCATTGAAGTTCTTCCACACCAAACTCACCCAACCATGCCTTTATGGACCTCGCTTTGTGCACTGAGGCAGAGCCATGCTGGAACAGAAAAGGGCCTTCCCTACACTGTTCCCTCATAGATGGAAGCATACAATTGTCCAAAATGTCTCGGTATGCTGAAACATTAAGATTTCCCTTTACTGGAACAAATTTACTGTTCATGTCTTTTATTGAGCACATTGAATAAACATCCACAGTGTAGGGAGAAAAAGTAGGTGAACCTCTGTGTTAATGATTTCTGCAGGAGCTAATTGGCCAAAGGTGTTTTAATTATGATGAGATTGAAAGTGTGAGTTTCGCAGGTGTTTGACCATTAACGCCTTCACGACTGGCAGGAGGAAAATTATGGAGCGGGCTCAAGGCCTGAGCCCGCTCCATAAGTTGCGGATGTCAGCTGTATGTTACAGCGGACACTTCACTGCAACGAGCAGTATTCCGCTCATTTAACCTCATAGATGACGCAGTCAATAGCGACCACAGCATCTAAGACATTAGAGAGAGAAAGGGGGGTTCCCGTCAGACGGTCTTTTGACCATGTTGCGATCGCGGGGTGCCGATGGTGGTCATGGCAGCCTAGGAGCTTAATGAACGGCCCCAGGTTTGCCATCTGTGTCCTTCTATTAAGCCCTGCCAGAGGCTTTATAAAAGGAACAAACTATTACGATATAACATTATTTAACCCGCACAATGAACACAGTAAAAAATAAATAAATATAAACACCAGAAACACCAGAGACTTTTTGGTCACAAAATAACAAGCCCTCACACTGCTCAGTCAATAAAAAAATTAAAAAGTTATGGCTCTCAATATGGCGACACAAAACAAATGACTTATTTTTATTTATTTTTTTATTACATTAAACTTTTATTTTCCGCGCGCCGAGCATGTACTGTCCAGGGTACTGAAAGAGTTACCGCTGATCAGTGCAGCCCATTAACTCTTTCAGCACCCTGGACAGTACCATGCTCGGCGCACGGAAACGGAAACATGGAGTGCACACGGTAGTGCACACGGAAATCACACGGCCGCTAAAACGGGTTCACGGACCCGTCAAAAGCGGCCGTGAAAACGGTGATGTAAGTGTGCATGAGGCCTAATTGGAACTTCGCTAACAATCAGACCACATTTTATTAGTAATCAATGCAGAAATCCTGGTAATTTCAAAGGCTTCACTTACTTTTTCTTGCAACTGTATAATCAATTGGAAATAAATAAAATAACTGTTTGCCTTCACCGATTACTGTCTCATGTCAAAGTGCAGGTTCACTCCAATAGCCACTAGCAGAATACAGGTGCTGGTTTCAGTTTGAAAGTCCATTTACAAATACCTGCTGATGTAAATTGAACCTGTATTCTAGTATAGATTTTGCCAGGGGTTGTGAAAAATGTTATGTCTATATTGTCACATTGCTCTTTTACCCGTATAGCTCTTGCTTTTTAATGTAATCATTAAAGTCCACACTAGTTTTATCATTTCTGTGGAAGCTATTCACTTTGTAAAAAGTAGATGGCAGTAGCACACAGCAAGGTTGTAGTCCTGTTTCCTGCTGAAATGTACGTTAGATAAGATAATATGCAAAAGTAATTAAAAACTGAGTGTAAAATTAATCACTAAGGATTATTAATAGCAACCCACTTTCTTTTACGAAGAAAAGTGCCATTAAAGAAGAACCGTAATCACTTGTTAACAAAGTTACATTTTTGGTGTTGTTGAGCTCTTCATAGGAATAAAGTCTTTGGATTTGACAAGGATACATTGCATCTGTAACAATATAAATAGCATGCAAATATGTGTTTACTAAATGGACGCAATGCATTGAATGCTTGAAACAGCAATCATAAGGCTCGGATGTTGACAAGTATTGTATTAAAAATAGAAGCACATGACTAAAGAGGGGCCCATGACCAGGGCCGGCCTTAGAGGTGTGTGACCTGTGACATTGCTTGTTTCAAAAGCGCCCGGTCCCGGTGACTCAGCAGCTGCCTTTACCCCCGGGCACTTCTTCTCTTAGTGGTGTCGCTACCGCTGTAGCAGCCATAGCAGCTGCTAGCGGTGACAGCGGGCATGAGGGCACCTGTGCCACCCTTCGGGATGGGACGATCCCCCCATTGCCGGCGGCGCCACTAGCAACCGTTGTGGCTGCTAAAGCGGTAGCGATGCCACATTTAAAAGTAACTGCATCCTTAGGACACAGATAAAATGGAACACTAAAGCAGAGCAGGGAGCTGCCCTGTTCTCCCTGCCCTGCTATCTACTAGCGCCACTGCAGCTCCCTGAAGGAGCGGAATCCCCCAGTGACTGTGTCGTTGCCGACGCGGTGGCTGGTGATTCGGCTCCAGGAGAAGCCCCTGACGTCACTGTCTATATATGGACAGAGATATCAAGCGCTCCGTCCAGGAGCGGAATCCCCGGCCACAGGGGGATTCCCCTCCTTCAGGGAGCTACAGTGGCGCTACCTACAGGAAGGGGAGGTGCTATCTACAAAGGGGCTGTGTGGCAGCTAACTACATGGGGGCAGTGTGACAGCTACCTACATGGGGCCTGTGTGGCAGCTACCTACAGGGGAGCTATGTGGCAGCTACCTACAGGGGGGCTGTGTGGCAGCTACCTACAGGGGGGCTGTGTGGCAGCTACCTACAGGGGGGCTGTGTGGCAGCTACCTACAGGGGGGCTGTGTGGCAGCTACCTACCAGGGAGCTGTGTGACAGCTACCTACCGGAGCCTGTGTGGTGCTACCTACAAGGGGGCTGTTTGGCACTACCTACAAGGGGGCTGTTTGGCTCTACCTACAAAAGGGGCTGTGTGGCGCTACCTACAAGGGGACTATGTGGCACTACCTACAAGGTACAAGGGGGTTGTTTGGCACTACCTACAAGGGGGCTGTTTGGCTCTACCTACAAAAGGGGCTGTGTGGCGCTACCTACAAGGGGACTATGTGGCACTACCTACAAGGTACAAGGGGGTTGTGTGGCACTACCTACAAGGGGGCATCTGTTGGGCTGGTGGCTATTTTTTTGTGTGTGGCGCTGATTGTTATTTTACTGCGAGTGGGGGGCTGATGGTCTTCAAGTGGTTTCCACCTCTGATCTCCAATTTAAATTAATAGGAGGCAGAAAATACCAGTGGCACTCGCTTGGTGCTTTTTTGCCTGTCAATTCAAAATCTGCCTCAAAATTCCTGAAGGTATCTTGAGGCAGATTTTTTCTGCCTTACAAAAAACACTGTGTGAACATACCCTAACAGTGTAGTGCTTGTTTTTAGCCATTTTCTGTCTGTTTTTAAACAATTTTTGGTATGGGTGCCTGCAGGAATTTTTTTTTCCCAGGGGTGCCTAGAGTCCGAAAAGTTTGGGAAACTCTGTAGTAGGCTACAGGATCACGCCGGCCTATGCAAGGCATTGTGGAGCAGCTCAGTTCATTGTGGGAGCGTGGCCTAGGTGAGTAGAATTTTTCTTATTTGGTGGATACTGTCTATAAGGGGGAGGTGGGGGTTGTAAGGCACTGTCTACAAGTGGGCGGTGGGGGGATTATGGCAATTTCTACAGGGAGGCTGTATGGCACAATCTACATGGGTGCACTATCTACAAAGGGGGGCTGTGTGTGGCAGCCAGGGGAGGGGGGCATTATACTGTGTGAGGGCACTTCAGCGGGCATTATACTGTGTGGGCACAATTAGAGGACAAAGTACTTTGTCCTTAAAGGGGTTATAATATATTATATTATTAAACTGTATGGGGGTGCGAAAGTAATTAGAATATGTTTAAAAGATGAAATTTTGCGTGGACTCCATCTTGTATGGTTGGCGTCCATTTTGGTTCATTGGAATCCATCTTGTGATTAATAAGTTGTTGTTTTAAGGCTAATTTATCTATGTCAGCATTGTCTGAAACAATTTTATGTTATATTTTCTTGAGATTAATGTTTTTTATTTAGTCTCTCTCTAGTATGGTGAATACAGATGAATATTTACTTATTTTTGTGTGATAAGGAGCCGCTCAACAGTGAAGCCTACGGAGAAAGATCATGTTTAGTATAAGGGAGGGGGTTAGTCTGACTCAGCCTGGGAGAAGGGTTTTGTATACTATAAGGGGATGGGTAGTCTGACTCATAGCATCTATGACGTGGTATATTTTGGGAACTTATGGTTTACAATCGAAACGCCTCCTGAGCCTATGATTGGGTCAGGACAAGACATATTGTCATTATATGCTATTGGTTAAATCAAATCCAAATTAACGTCATATTGTAAACATTGTAAATTATGGAATTGCGCTGCTCCTACTTCGAAATATATTATTGTAATGGTTTGATGAATAAATGCCAGAGGAGGATTTTGAGCATACAAAGCATGATCTCTTGTGTCATCTTTTCTCTCAGATACATATCGAAAACCTATGATTTGAAACTGAATAAATCACTGGAGGGCAGGTATCGGTTGACATACCCAATACAAATTTCAGTCTAATATATTTTAGCTCAGTTGTTGCGTCAACAGGGGGCATTATACTGTGTGGGGGCACTATGTAGGGCATTATACTGTGGAGGGGCATTATACCTTTTTATGGGGCATTTTTTAAATGATGGGGTGGGGTGCCGAACGATAATGGGCGCCATCTATTCTAAGGCCGGCCCTGCCCAGGACTACTTGATTTATCCCAATTCTGTAAAGTCACGCTTCTGCCTGTTCTTACGTCAGAACATTTGCTAAAGCTTGTGATGTTATCAGTCAGGAGAACCTGAGGGAAACTGCAGGAATAGAAAAAAAAAAAGAACCGCTGGAGTTTCACATAACATTTTCCACAATTTTAATGTTAGCCAAAAGATAAAGAGGGATATAAACCTAAAAGGAGTCAACTACTATAACACCTTAACCCCTTCGTGCCCAATCACGTAAAGGTACGTCATCAGCGCTAATGTGTTAGTGCCTTCTCACGTAACTGTACGTGATGGTGATGGATCGGGCTCAGAGGCTGAGCCAGTGCCATCACCAGACGGTGTCAGCTGTATATTACAGCTGACATCACGCTGTAACGGTCAGGACCGGAGGTAGGCTCCGATCCTACCGATTAACCCCTTAGATGCAGCGATAAAGCGATCGCTGCGTCTAGGTGATTTTAGCCTGTCGGCATCCCTGTGTCGCGATCGCCAGGAAGCTAAAAAGCTTACTATCTGGGCCAAGAAGATGGCGCAGGCTCAGAAGCTCAGAAGACATCCCGCTGTAACAGCCAGGACTGGAGCTAGCCTCTGATCCGGCCAATTAACCCCTTAGATGCAGCGATACAATGGTTGCTATGACAATGATTGGCAACCGCGGAGGTGCCGATGGTTGCTATGGCAACTGGAGGCCTAATGATGGCCTCCTGATCTGCCTAGTATGGAAGCCTATTAGGCCCCGCCCACAGGCAAAGCCTAATAGGCTTGCTGTCAGTGAATAACTGACAGCGCTAATACACTGCACTACGCATGTATAGAATAGCGATCAGGGCTTCATGCCTAGTGGGACAAGATAAAAAAGTTAAAAGAAAGTTAATAAATGTAAAAAAATTAAAGTTAAAAAAACAATAACTGTTTTTTTTTCCATAATAAGTCTTTTATTATAGAAAAAAAACGAAAACGTGTACTTTTTTAAAAAATATTTGGTATCACCGCGTCAGTAACGACCCAAACTATAAAGATATCACGTTATTTTTTTTCCCCACGGTGAACACCATAAAAATTATTTTTAAAAAAACAATTACAGAATCGCTGTTTATTGTTCACCACCCCTCCCAAAACATGGAATAAAAAGTGATCAAAATGTTGCATGGGCCAAAAATTGTACCAAACTACAACCCATGCAGCAAAAAACAAGCCCTCCCACAGCTTTTTTGACGGAAAAATAAAAAAACATATGGCTCTCAGAATATGGTGATAAAAAAAAAAATGTTATTGTGCAAATGCTGTAAAATATATATAAAAAAACCTATATATATATGGTATCGCCATAATCGTATCGACCCACAAAATAACAGTAAGTATGTCATTTATAGCGCACGGTGAAAGACGTAAAAAAATAAAAAGCATTGTCAGAATTGCTTCTTTTTGGTCACCTTGCTTGCCAAAAAATGGAAAAATAAGTGATAAAAAAATCTCATGTACCCCAAAATGGTACCAATGAAAACGACAGATTGTCCTACAACAAATAAGCCCTCACACAGCTCCGGTGGAGAAAAAATAAAAAAGTTCTGGCTCTCAGAATATGGTGACACAGTGTGCAGAGCATTCCAAAAGCGGATTAGATCGGGCACCATTTATCAGTGCGACACTGGTGACACATCTGCGGATAATTTTTTATGTACTGCATTATTATACCACCTGACTATGCCCCTATGTACTCTGCCCGGCACCCCTCATTATAAACTACAATACCAGCAAAACCAAAAACAAATAAAAATATTACCAATATTATCTGTGCTCCAAAAGCCAAATGGCGCTCCCTCCCTTCTGAACCCTAAAATGTGCCCAAACAGCAGTTTACGCCCACATATATGGCATCGCCATACCCGGGAGAACCCGCTGAACAGTTTGAGATATTTGTCTCCAGTAGCACAAACTGAGCACTAAAATGGCACATCAGTGGAAAATTGCAATTTTCACTTTGCGCTATCCGCTGAGTGTTCATTTCTAATAAATAAATAAATAAATAAATAAATAAAAACCTTGTATGGTCAAAATGCTCACTACACCCCTTTAAAATGACTTGAGGGGTGCAGTTTCCAAAATAGGGGTCACAACTTGGGGGTTTGTTTTACTATTTGACCTCACAGCCCTGTAATTGTGGATCAATGCTGTGAAAAATCACCAAAATAGACCACAAATGCACATGGTTCTTTTCAATTTTGAACACTGTCATATGTCCAGGCAAATGATCAATGCCTTGAGAGGTGAAGTTCCCAAAATGGGGTCACTTCTCAGGGGTTTCTACTGTATTCTGGTATCACAGGGGCTCTGCAAACGCGACATGGTGCCCGTACACCAATCCAGCAAAATCTGAGCTCTAAAAGCCAAATGGCACTCCTTCCATTTTGAGCTCTGAAATGTGCCCAAACAGCAGTTTAGGGCCACACATGGGGTATTGCCATACTCGGGAGAAATTGAGAAACAAATTGTGTGGTGTTTTTTCTCCTATTATCCCTCATGAAAAGAAAAACAATTGGGAGCTAAAACTACACATTTTTTGGGAAAAAAAAATTCATTTTCACTGCCCAATTCTAATAAAATCTATGAAAAACCTGAGGTCAAAATGCTCACTACACCCATAGATTAATGCCCTGAGAGGTGTAGTTTTCAAAATGGAGTCATTTATCAGGGGTTTCTACTGTACTGGTACCTCAGGGGCTCTGAAAATGTGACATAGCGCCTAAAAACCAATCAGGCAAAGTCTGCATGCCAAGTAGCGATCCTGCCCTTCTGAGCTCTGCCGTGTGTCCAAACAGCATTATTACCACATATGGGGCATTGCCATACTCGGGAGAAATTGTTTTACAAATATTGGGATGCTTTTTCTCCTTTATTCCTTGTAAAAACTTGTTTTTTTTAAGAATAAAACTGTGGGGTCAAAATGCTCACTATACCGCTAGATAAATTCCTTGAGGGGTGTAGTTTCCAAAATGGGGTCACTTTTAGGGGATTTTCACTGTTTTGGTCCCTCCAGTGAGTTGCAAACACGACATGGCACCAAAAACTATTCCAGCAAAATCTGCGCTCCAAAATAAAAAAGGCGTTCCTTCCCTTCTAAGCCCTGCCGTGGGTCTAAACAGCTGTTTATTACCACATATGGGGTATTACTGTAATCGGGAGAAATTGCTTTACAAAAGTGTTGGGGTGCTTTTTCTCCTTTATTCCTTGTAAAAAAAATATATTTCATTTCAATTCAAATAAATTTAGCAAAAAAACTGTGGGGTCAAAATGCTAACTATACCCCTAGATGCAATCCTTGAGGGGTGTCGTTTCCAAAATGGGATCACTTTTGTGGGGTTTCCCCTGTTTTGGCACCACAAGACCTCTTCAAACCGGACACAGTGCCTAAAATATATTCGAAAAAAAAAGAAGGATGCCCCAAAATCCATTTGGTGCTCCTTTGCTTCTGAGGGTGGTGCTTAAAGAGGCTCTGTCACCAGATTTTGCAACCCCTATCTGCTATTGCAGCAGATCGGCGCTGCAATGTAGATAAGAGTAACGTTTTTATTTTTAAAAAACGAGCATTTTTGGCCAAGTTATGACCATTTTTGTATTTATGCAAATGAGGCTTGCTAAAGTCCAACTGGGCATGTTTAAAGTAAAAGTCCAACTGGGCGTGTATTATGTGTGTTACATCGGGGCATGTTTACTTCTTTTACTAGCTGGGTGTTCTGACGAGAAGTATCATCCACTTCTCTTCAGAACGCCCAGCTTCTGGCAGTGCAGACACAGCGTGTTCTCGAGAGATCACGCTGTGTCGTCACTCACTTCCTGCCCCAGGTCCTGCATCGTGTCGGACGAGCGAGGACACATCGGCACCAGAGGCTACAGTTGATTCTGCAGCAGCATCGGCGTTTGCAGGTAAGTCTATGTAGCTACTTACCTGCAAACGCTGATGCTGCTGCAGAATCAACTGTAGCCTCTGGTGCCGATGTGGCCGACACGATGCAGGACCTGGGGCAGGAAGTGAGTGACGTCACAGCGTGATCTCTCGAGAACACGCTGTGTGTCTGCACTGCCAGAAGCTGGGTGTTAACGAACAGAAGTGGATGATGCTGATTCGTCAGCATCATACACTCCCATTCCTAACGCCCAGCTAGTAAAAGAAGTAAAAACGCCCCTATGTACACACATAATACACGCCCAGTTGTACTTTTACTGTAAACACGCCCAGTTGTACTTTTGCAAGCCTCATTTGCATAAATACAAAAATGGTCATAACTTGGCCAAAAATGCTCGTTTTTTAAAAATAAAGACATTACTGTAATCTACATTGCAGCGCCTATCTGCTGCAATAGCAGATAGGGGTTGCAAAATCTGGTGACAGAGCCTCTTTAGGTCTATTAGCACACTAGGGCCACATGTGGGATATTTCTACAAACTGCAGAATCTGGGCAATAAACATTGAGTTGCGCTTCTCTGGTAAACTTTCTGTGTTGAAAAAGATGTGGTTATAACTAAACCATACCCAATATGAAGACCCAAAAATGCAATGATAATATAGCACGGTGCCATTTCTGATAGAAAATTATGAAAAACAAAAAGAAAAAAGAAAAGAAAAATATTCCAGAAATATAACTAGGCACTCTTGGGTTAATAGAAAATTATCAAAAGTATTTTATTTTGAACTCCAGATATAATCGGAAGTATAAATATACATATACACAAATTTTAAAAGAAAATCTCCTGGCCAGGAAAACCATACAATCAGAACTTCTGTACATAGATCAAGTTCCCTAGGATAAATAACATTAACAATGTATATATATTATTTCAAAAGAATTTCAGTAAAACCGCTGGGTTGTATTCACACTTGCGGTTTTTGACAATATATATTTTTTATCCTTGGAATGGCCAGAGTTCTCATTTCATGTGGTTGGAAATAATTTTTTGAAAAGAATCTTGTTATAAAGTATGGTACTTATCACAAGAGGATGACCCTCGTATATTGGGGAACCAGATTTTGCAGCAGGTTTTTTTTCCCTCCATTTCAATAAAGAGATCCTTGATTTTTGTAAGGATCTATGGTGGTAAGCAGTCTATTCATAGACCCATAGGTCAGTATATAGCCTTCCAGATTTTATATTCGGCAAGCCCAATATTTATTCCTTTATATAGGTTTTACCTCCAAACATTCAGCAAGCCCCAGGGAACCATGCGGGGAGGCAGCCAGCCAGGCAGGTGGAGTAGAGGGCCTTCAACAGGTAAGTACCGACATGTATGGCCATATATTTCCTTTAAAGCCTCCAAAAACTTCCACCGTCACCTCAAATAAATGCGCCCTTGTCCTTTTGGATCTTGCACTTTCCGGCGTACGATGTGGAATGCCTAGGCACACTGGAAAGAAAAGCTTTATTTTAGCTATTTTTTTGGGGTAATAACAAAGTTTTACCCTAAAATAGACCTTTTATTTGTGATCGTCATTGTCTACCGTAAATTTTAATATATTACATGTCTATATTAGGGTAATTGGGTCAGCGCTAGCGTTACAAAAATGATTTGCGGGGGGAACGTTTTTTTTTGGGGGTGGGTATTTTATGTGTATTTATTATTTAATTTTTTTTTGCACTTTACTTTATTATTTTTTTATTATTATGGTCTGTCCCTCAAAGGTCAAAAAAGACCTTTGGGGAACTTTATATATTTTTTTTCTTTCTTTTACACCATCTTTTCCACTGTAACTGGAGCTGCACAGCAGCCCCAGTTACAGGGGAAATCAGCCCTCTCATAGTGACGATTGTCACTAATAGGGCTGTGCTGGGTCTTGTAAGACCCAGCAGCAGCCTGTCACTAACGGCACCCGGCGATCATGTGACCTGTCACATGATCACCGGGAGGAATAGAGACAGCGCCGCTGCTGCTGTCTCTATTCCTATACACAGCGTTCAATGAAAGACATCGGAGAAGACAGAAGCAGTGAAAGCTGCTTCTATCCTCTCCTCAGGGTCCCCGGCAGTCACTGACAGCCGGAGACCCGACATTCAGCTGCCCGATCGCGCGGGCAGCAAGTTAAAACCCGAGCCGTAAAAAGTATATTGCTCGGGTTTTAAGGACCCTGACCGCAGGCCATAAATATACAGCCAGCGGTCGGGAACCAGTTAAAGGAAACCGGTCACGTTAAAATGCAGTCCAATCTGCGGGAAGCATGTTATTGAGCAGGGAGAGCTGCGAAGATATATATGTTTGTAGCAAAAGATTCAGTATAACTTGTAATTTATTAATTTAACCCTTTGCTCATTCCGAGATTAGGAGTCCAGTGGGCGGTTCTAATCACTAATTTACAGCTATCTCTGTATTTACACTCATACAGGGAAGGCTGTCAATTACTGAGTAGGACCACCTACTGGACTCCTAAGACCTGAATGTGCAGAGGTTGGAAATAATAAATTACAAATTATACTATATCTTTTACTACAAAATATATATCAATCTGCTCAGTTTTCCCTGCTCTATAACATGCTGCCCGCAGATTAGATTGCATTTCAAAGTGACAGGTTCTCTTTAAGAAGATGTTTAAAGGTGAACATTTCCTTTAATTAAATTCACAATCTAATGTCATTACTTGATAAATCATACAAGTATTGTATTTCTGCTTCACCACAAACCCAACAAAGGTAGCCTGCATTCTGCTGATAGATCCCCACTGTCGCTCCTCAATACAATCTGTCTTGCTTTATTATCAGACCATTGCCACTCATATTGGGTGCAACCCGATACAACGTATGTCATGGAATTGCTGCCTATTAAAGTGTATCTATTTTTTTTTTTTTTTGCAAAAGTTCAGATATTCAAACTGCTATTATTGTATTGTAAATAATAGCTTTTGGAAGGTGGGGAGGAAAAAATAAAAGTGAAAATCCAAAAAATGGCTGAGGAGGGAAGGGGTTAGCTGCATAACTATTAGGGTATGTGCACACACACTAATTACGTCCGTAATTGACGGACGTATTTCGGCTGCAAGTACCGGACCGAACACAGTGCAGGGAGCAGGGCTCCTAGCATCATAGTTATATACGATGCTAGGAGTCCCTGCCTCTCTGCAGGACAACTGTCCCGTACTGTAATCATGTTTTCAGTACGGGACAGTGGTCCTGCAGCGAGGCAGGGACTCCTAGCATCGTACATAAGTATGATGCTAGGAGCCCGGCTCCCTGCACTGTGTTCGGTCCGGGACTTGCGGCCGAAATACGTCCGTCAATTACGGACGTAATTAGTGTGTGTGCACATACCCTTATGTTGCAGAATTGTAAAGTATTTAATCATTTACAATGTAAAGGGTTGATTTGCTGTAAATCCCTAGCAAATTCTGTAACGCACACATTGAGGAATTTGATGCACAAAATCCGTATCAAAACCGCAGATAATTCCGCAGGTAAAATCTGCACCTAATAGTACGTTTTTTGATGCAAAAATAGGTGCAGGTTTTATGCTGCAGGTTTTTTTTTTGTTTTGTTTTTTAAACCAGTCAGAAACAATTTGCAAGCGGAAACACAAGGTAAATTGACATGTATCATGTTTTCAAATATGCACTGCAGGTCAAGTTTTGTGCAGAAAATGCGACATGTAGATGATATTTCTTGATCTCTCTTACTTTGCTGGTACTCATATTTCACTCATAGTATTACACTTGCACACACACTATTCATTGGGAGTGGCTATTATTATTTAAAGCACCTGCTCACTCTCCATCAGCGTTTCTGACCTGGCTGTGTCCATTTGTATGTATGGCCTTTTTCTGTGTTTTTGTATATGTCCCCTTGTTTTTATCTGTTTTGTCTGTGCATCAGGAACATTCAGTTCCAGTTAGGGACTCGCAAGTCTGGGGATCCTTGTCGTGGATTGCGAGCTTGCGTCCTTTTGGCCAAAATGATCACTAATACCCCAGGTATTTTTCATTATTACGTATATTCGCTTCTCTTGGACACAGCCGGGTCTTTGATGCTGGGAGAGCATGGTGTGTTGTTGTTTGGCATAGCAAGCAGGGTAGCCCGCTCTATGAACTATCAAGGCGTCACAAATAGGCTTCTACCTGGCTATACACGTTGTGCCTCATGACGTACACACTATCCCTCCATGTTTCACACACTTGCACCCCATTATCCATTTATTTCTATTGAGGCACTTCTCATTACCGCCCCCTATATTTCACTCATAGTATTACACTTGCACACACACTATTCATTTATTATTTCTTACTACACATCCCATGCACCACACACACCACTCCCCTCAAGACTAGTGGGAGTGGCTATTATTATTTAAAGCACCTGCTCACTCTCCTTCATCAGCGTTTCTGACCTGGCTGTGTCCATTTGTAAGTATGGCCTTTTTCGGTGTTTTTGTATATGTCCCCTTGTTTTTATCTGTTTTGTCTGTGCATCAGGAACATTCAGTTCCAGTTAGGGACTCGCAAGTCTGGGGATCCTTGTCGTGGATTGCGAGCTTGCGTCCTTTTGGCCAAAATGATCACTAATACCCCAGGTATTTTTCATTATTACGTATATTCGCTTCTCTTGGACACAGCCGGGTCTTTGATGCTGGGAGAGCATGGTGTGTTGTTGTTTGGCATAGCAAGCAGGGTAGCCCGCTCTATGAACTATCAAGGCGTCACAAATAGGCTTCTACCTGGCTATACACGTTGTGCCTCATGACGTACACACTATCCCTCCATGTTTCAAACACTTGCACCCCATTATCCATTTATTTCTATTGAGGCACTTCTCATTACCGCCCCCTATATTTCACTCATAGTATTACACTTGCACACACACTATTCATTTATTATTTCTTACTACACATCCAATGCACCACACATACCACTTCCCTCAAGACTAGTGGGAGTGGCTATTATTATTTAAAGCACCTACTCACTCTCCTTCATCAGTGTTTCTGACCTGGCTGTGTCCATTTGTAAGTATGGCCTTTTTCAGTGTTTTTGTATATGTCCCCTTGTTTTTATCTGTTTTGTCTGTGCATCAGGAACATTCAGTTCCAGTTAGGGACTCGCAAGTCTGGGGATCCTTGTCGTGGATTGCGAGCTTGCGTCCTTTTGGCCAAAATGATCACTAATACCCCAGGTATTTTTCATTATTACGTATATTCGCTTCTCTTGGACACAGCCGGGTCTTTGATGCTGGGAGAGCATGGTGTGTTGTTGTTTGGCATAGCAAGGAGGGTAGCCCGCTCTATGAACTATCAAGGCGTCACAAATAGGCTTCTACCTGGCTATACACGTTGTGCCTCATGACGTACACACTATCCCTCCATGTTTCACACACTTGCACCCCATTATCCATTTATTTCTATTGAGGCACTTCTCATTACCACCCCTATATTTCACTCATAGTATTACACTTGCACACATCCCATGCACCACACACACCGCTCCCCTCAAGACTAGTGGGAGTGGCTATTATTATTTAAAGCACCTGCTCACTCTCCTTCATCAGCGTTTCTGACCTGGCTGTGTCCATTTGTAAGTATGGCCTTTTTCTGTGTTTTTGCTGGTACTGTATTACACTGTGGATTTGCCGCACGAAAATACCAGAGACAAATTTGCACGTAATAAGTATCGTGTGCATTTGGCCTAAAGAGTTTTTTTTAACTAACCCTAAAGGTATGTGCACACACAAAATTAAAAACGTCTGAAAATACGGAGCTGTTTTTCTATAGAGTCTATGAAAAACGGCTCCAAAAATGGCTGAAGAAGTGACCTGCACTTATTTTTCGCAACCGTTGTTTTACGTGGCCGTTTTGAAAAACGGCCGCGTAAAAAACAGCCGGTAGGAACAGAACTCTGTATTTCCCACTTGAAATCAATGGGCACAGGTTTGTAGGAGTTCTGCTTCTGATTTTTCAGCCGTTTTTCGGGAGGTTTATGGCCCGAAAAACGTCTGAAAACACTACGTGTGCACATACCCTAAGGCCCCGTACACACATGTTGGATTTGATATGGATTCCAATGACATGCTGATGATTCTGCATCCCATGCATATGAAGTTTCCGCAACCCAGTTCACATGCTACGAAAAATTTTCCACGTTTATTTTTGTCTGCACCATAAAAAGAAATCCACTACAGCAATAAGTAGCATGATAATTATTTTGCATGGAAAAACTGAGGATAAGCAAATTTGAATGACAATGGGACATAGGCCTTTTTCACACAGTTTTTTGCAGGCAGAAAAATCTGCCTCGAAATTCCTTCAGGCTTTCTCTGCCTCCCATTGATGTCAATGGGAGGTCAGAGATAGAAATGCCCGAAGAAAGGGCAATTTGCTTCTTTTTCTCGCGAGCGAGAGGGGACAAAACGCCTTCGCCTCCCGTTGAAATCAATAGAAAAATATTTCGGCTGATTTTTTACGCAGTTTCCAACGCGGTTTCCACTGCAAAAAACTCTGTGTGAACAGGGCCTTATTCTTGTGTGGATCCGCTACTCGCTTGTGGCACATCTGCGTCATAAATCAAAGGATAAGCCTCAGATTTTTGCTGTGGAGAAAACACATTGAACTTTAATGGCAACGTAAGAACGGAGCATTAGTGCTCCTTACATCCTCACAAGCGCTTCCCGCTCCCTTAAAGCCCCCTTCACATTATGTTGTTGCCCTAAGTTTATCGTGTAGTCAGGAAATCTCCTAATGTACAATATAAACAACGTACACGATCAGGGGCATAACTAGGAAAGACTGGGCCCCATAGCAAACTCTTGACTGGGCTCCCCCAGGTGTCCCCCGCAGACCCTTTATAAATAGTGCCCCCTGTAGAATGTGCCATACAGCCCCCCTGTAGCCAGTGCAATATAGCCCCACCTATAGACAGTGTCACACCCCATTTGTAGATAGCGCTATACAGCTCCCACTGTATATAGCGCTATACAGCTCCCACTGTATATAGTGCCACACAGCCCCCCCTTAGTAGATAGTTCTACACACAGCCCCCTGTAGATTGCGCCACACTCAGCCCCCTGTAGATAAAGCCACAGCCCTCCTCCTTGTAAATAGTGCCACACAGCTCCCCTTTGTGTATAGTGCCACACAGCCCCCCTTTGTGTATAGTGCCACACAGCCCCCCCCCCCTTGTGTATAGTGCCACATGGCAATGGTGTATCTGAGAAAGTTGTATCAGCCAGGGGGATGTCAATTAGGCGTGGAAAGGTGAGTTTGGAGACAGGACTATGTGACTCTTCAGGATAGCGGCACCACCCAATAACCCTCTAATGAGTAATTAGCATAAAGTGTGTGCCGTTTTAAAAGTGGATTTTAAAGATTTTGCTGCATCTGAAAAAAACATACAAGGGAATGTTTGGAAATATCATCAGGTCATGTATTACCACATTGTGGCGGTTTAAGGCGTTAAAGCTACCTGAAAGATACCCATTAAATATACAATGAATTGAGAACAATTCTATCTGCCCTGCAATTTTGTTATTAGAAATATATCCTATATAATTACAGATCCAGAACCAAGCTCAATACATAAATACAGCACCAGAACCAAGCTCAGTACATATATACAGCACTACAACAAAGCTCAGTACATAAATACAGCACTAGAACCAAGATCTGACATATGTACATCACCACAACCAAGCTCAGTATCAAGACGCGGGTTAGTGGATCCACTAGGCCGTACCGCCGTAGCAGGGAGGCAGCTGTCCAAACAACAGGAAACCCCAGCAATACAATGTCCCACACAAGGGTACCTGGATAGTCCAGACGGTGGCCGCAGCTCTGACACTGATGGAGATGGGTGCAGCAGATAACGACAAACGTGGCGGATGACACAGGTGCCGCAGTTTGTGCCAGACGTGGCGGATTGCTCCGGATGTGGCAAATGAAACAGGACGTGGCGGATTCCTCTGGACGTGGCAGATGACACAGGATGTGGCGGATTCCTCCGGACATGGCAGATGACACAGGACGTGGCACGACTTGATACTAAAAGGCACTGTAATGGTGGGGGGGGTAGGGAAACGGACAAGTGAGCCCTAATCTACCCGCCACTCTGTCCCTGCCTACTTGCAACGACCCGCCCTAGGCGACGGGGTACAACTGGGCGGCGGTCCCTGCGCTCAGTAAGTGCATGACAAACACGACAAACAAACAAGGGAATACAAGCAAGGGAAATGGGCAGTTGCTCGCGGAAACACCGTGAGCAACAGAGTAGTGAACGAGCCGAGTCAAGCCAGGAGAGTGCGAGGTACAAAGCGAAAAGCAGAAGAGTAGTCGGTAAGCCGGGGTCTGTATGGAGCAGGATCAAAAAGTAGCAGGAGCTGTAGCTGGGCCAGGAAACCTCAAGGAAAGAATTCACAAGCACAGATGGACAGGAAGAGCAGGCTTAAATAGACCGAGGGCGGGAGCTAGCTGAGTCTGGCCAGGTTGCGATAGGCTCTCCCACTCCTAAGCCTGCCAGCCTGAGTGGAGGAAGCTGGTGTCTGTCTCAGGGATGTACACTCAGGTGTTGACTGATTAATTCTGGGAGTTAACCCCGAAGCAGTGCCTGGCAGATCCTTTACAGTACCCCCCCTTTTATGAGGGGCCACCGGACCCTTTCTAAGTGGACCTGGCTTACTGGGGAAACGCAGGTGGAACCTCCTGACCAATACCCCAGCGTGAACATCCCGGGCGGGTACCCAAGTCCTCTCCTCGGGCCCGTATCCTCTCCAATGGACCAGGTACTGGAGGGAGCCTTGGACCATCTTGCTGTCCACGATCCTGGCCACCTCAAATTCCACCCCCTCAGGGGTGAGGACGGGAACAGGAGGTTTCCTCGAGGGGGCCAAGGACGGGGAGCAGCGTTTCAGGAGGGAGGCATGAAACACGTTGTGTATACGAAAAGACGGGGGTAACTCCAGCCGGAAAGAGACAGGACTGAGGACCTCAATGACCTTATACGGCCCAATAAACCGGGGAGCAAACTTTTTGGACGGAACCTTGAGACGCAAGTTCCTGGATGACAACCACACCAGATCCCCGACCACAAACAGGGGGTTAGCAGAACGTCTTCTATCGGCCTGAGCCTTCTGTATGCTCTGGGACGCCTCTAGGTTCTTCTGAACCTGGGCCCAGACTGTGCACAGATCCCGATGAATGACCTCCACCTCGGGATTGTTGGAACAACCAGGTGAAACGGAGGAGAACCGTGGATTAAACCCAAAATTACAGAAAAAGGGAGAGACCCCTGACGAGTTACTGACCCGGTTATTAAGGGAAAATTCGGCGAGGGGAATGAAAGAAACCCAATCAAATTGACAGTCAGAGACAAAACATCTTAAGTATTGTTCTAGAGACTGATTAGTCCTCTCCGTTCGGCCATTGGTTTCGGGATGGAAAGCAGAGGAGAAGGACAGATCAATCCCCAACTTATTACAGAAGGCTCTCCAAAACAATGAAACAAATTGTACCCCTCTGTCAGAAACAATATTGACGGGGACCCCATGGAGACGCAGGATGTGTTTGATAAACAAGGTAGCCAACGTCTTGGCGTTGGGTAGTTTCTTGAGGGGCACAAAGTGGCACATTTTACTGAAGCGGTCTACCACCACCCACACCACCGACTTGCCTTGGGATGGAGGCAAATCGGTGATAAAATCCATGGAGATATGTGTCCAAGGTCTCTGGGGAATGGGCAACGAACGCAGTAAGCCCGCTGGTCGGGACCTGGGAGTCTTGGACCTGGCACAAACCTCACAGGCGGCGACGTAGGCCTTAACGTCTTTAGGCAAACCAGGCCACCAATAATTTCTGGTAATGAGGTGTTTGGTACCCAGGATGCCTGGATGGCCAGATAGTGCGGAGTCGTGATTTTCCCTAAGTACCCTTAGCCGGAATTGCAGGGGAACAAACAGCTTGTTCTCAGGAAGGTTCCCAGGAGCTGAACCTTGATCAGCAGCAATTTCAGAGACTAAATCGGACTCGATAGAGGAAATGACTATACCTGGAGGCAAAATACAAACAGGATCTTCCTCCGAAGGAGGGCTGGCCATGAAGCTACGCGACAGTGCATCCGCCTTAATATTTTTAGACACGGCCCTATAGGTAACCAAAAAATTGAATCTGGTAAAAAACAACGCCCATCGAGCTTGTCTCGGGTTTAGCCTCCGGGCAGATTCTAGGAAAACCAGATTCTTGTGGTCGGTAAGGACCGTTACCTGGTGCCTAGCCCCCTCCAGGAAGTGGCGCCACTCTTCAAATGCCCATTTAATGGCTAAAAGTTCGCGGTTGCCAATAACATAGTTACACTCCGTGGGCGAAAACTTCCTAGAAAAGTAAGCACAGGGGCGGAGATGGGTGAGGGAGCTGGTACCCTGGGACAAGACGGCCCCCACTCCCACCTCGGACGCGTCAACCTCCACAATAAATGGCTCCCTTTGGTTGGGCTGAACCAGCACGGGGGCCGAGATAAAGCACTTCTTGAGGGTCTCAAAAGCCTGGACGGCCTCAGGGGGCCAATGGAGGACATCAGCACCCTTGCGAGTGAGGTCCGTAAGAGGCTTAGCGACGACCGAGAAGTTAGCAATAAATCTCCTGTAATAGTTAGCGAACCCCAAAAAACACTGTAGCGCTTTCAGGGAGGCAGGTTGGACCCATTCAGCCACAGCCTGAACCTTGGCAGGGTCCATGCGGAAATCATGAGGAGTGAGGATTTGACCTAAAAATGGTATCTCCTGTACCCCAAATACACATTTTTCGATTTTGGCAAACAGTTTGTTTTCTCGAAGGACCTGGAGCACTTTCCTGACATGCTCTATGTGGGAGGACCAGTCCCTGGAAAACACCAATATGTCATCAAGGTACACTACAAGAAATATCCCCAGGTAATTTCTCAAAATCTCATTTATGAAGTTCTGGAAGACCGCAGGGGCATTGCACAACCCAAAGGGCATGACGAGGTATTCGAAATGGCCTTCGGGCGTGTTAAACGCAGTCTTCCACTCATCCCCCTCTTTGATGCGAATAAGGTTATACGCCCCCCGTAGGTCCAATTTAGAGAACCATTGGGCCCCCTGAACCTGATTAAAGAGATCAGGAATCAAAGGAAGGGGATACTGGTTCCTTACCGTGACCTTATTCAGGCCACGGTAGTCAATGCATGGCCTAAGACCCCCATCCTTCTTCCCTACGAAGAAGAAGCCAGCACCTACCGGAGAAGAAGAGGGACGAATGTAACCCTTGGCCAGGGATTCCTGGATATACTCCCTCATGGCTTCACGTTCGGGACAAGAAAGGTTAAATATCCTACCCTTAGGAAGCTTAGCTCCTGGTACCAATTCGATAGCGCAATCGTATTCTCTATGAGGCGGTAATACTTCGGAGGCCTCTTTAGAGAAAACATCAGCGAAGTCCTGAACAAACTCGGGTAGCGTATTCACCTCCTTAGGGGGAGAAATAGAATTAACAGAAAAACATGACGTACAACATTCATTACCCCATTTGGTTAGCTCCCCAGTATTCCAGTCAAACGTAGGATTATGCAACTGCAACCAGGGAAGACCTAGAACCAAATCGTACGATAATCCCTGCATCAATAGTACAGAGCATTGCTCCAAATGCATGGAGCCAACAAGGAGTTCAAAAACAGGGGTATGCTGTGTAAAATAACCATTAGCAAGAGGAGTGGAGTCGATACCCACTACCGGAACAGGTTTAGGCAAATCAATCAGAGGCATAGCGAGAGACATAGCAAATTCCACAGACATGATATTAGTAGAGGACCCTGAATCCACGAAGGCACTGCCGGTAGCAGACCTACCACCAAAAGAGACCTGAAAGGGAAGCAATATCTTAGTACGTTTCAAATTTACGGGAAATACCTGTGCGCCCAAGTGACCTCCCCGATGATCACTTAGACGCGGGAGCTCTCTGACAGCATTCTTACGCTTGGGACAGTTGTTTACTTGATGCTTGACATCCCCACAGTAGAAGCAGAGACCATTCTTCCTGCGGAATTCTCTACGTTGTTGAGGGGACACGGAGGCCCCGAGTTGCATAGGTATTTCTGAGTCTTTAGGGGAGAAACGAAGCAACGGGACTTCGGGAGGCATCATGGGGGAGTCGGAGGAAAAAACACATAAACGTTCACGTTGTCGTTCCCTGAGACGTCGGTCAAGTCGTACCACTAAAGCCATAACCTGGTCTAAGGAGTCAGAAGAGGGATAACTAACTAGCAGGTCTTTCAGGGCATTCGACAGACCCAACCTAAACTGGCACCTTAAGGCAGGGTCATTCCACCGAGAAGCTACGCACCACTTCCTAAAGTCAGAGCAATACTCCTCAACAGGTCTCTTACCCTGACGTAAGGTCACCAGCTGACTCTCGGCAAAGGCAGTTCTGTCAGTCTCGTCATAAATAAGTGCGAGGGCAGAAAAGAAACAATCAACGGAGGAAAGTTCAGGGGCGCCAGGAGCCAAGGAGAAGGCCCACTCTTGGGGCCCTTCCTGGAGCCGGGACATAATTATACCCACCCGCTGGCTCTCAGAACCTGAGGAGTGAGGCTTTAAGCGAAAGTAAAGCCTACAACTCTCCCGAAAGGAGAGAAAAGCCCTCCGGTCACCTGAGAACCGGTCGGGCAACTTGAGGTGGGGTTCAAGGGGTGCGGTGAGGGGAACTACCAAGGTAGCATCAGGCTGGTTGACCCTCTGAGCCAGGGCCTGGACCTGTAGGGAGAGACCCTGCATTTGCTGAGCCAGGGTTTCACGGGGTTCCATAATGGTGTCAGGGACCAGGGTAGACTAGGTATACGGCTTGTGAATTTGTAATGGTGGGGGGGGTAGGGAAACGGACAAGTGAGCCCTAATCTACCCGCCACTCTGTCCCTGCCTACTTGCAACGACCCGCCCTAGGCGACGGGGTACAACTGGGCGGCGGTCCCTGCGCTCAGTAAGTGCATGACAAACACGACAAACAAACAAGGGAATACAAGCAAGGGAAATGGGCAGTTGCTCGCGGAAACACCGTGAGCAACAGAGTAGTGAACGAGCCGAGTCAAGCCAGGAGAGTGCGAGGTACAAAGCGAAAAGCAGAAGAGTAGTCGGTAAGCCGGGGTCTGTATGGAGCAGGATCAAAAAGTAGCAGGAGCTGTAGCTGGGCCAGGAAACCTCAAGGAAAGAATTCACAAGCACAGATGGACAGGAAGAGCAGGCTTAAATAGACCGAGGGCGGGAGCTAGCTGAGTCTGGCCAGGTTGCGATAGGCTCTCCCACTCCTAAGCCTGCCAGCCTGAGTGGAGGAAGCTGGTGTCTGTCTCAGGGATGTACACTCAGGTGTTGACTGATTAATTCTGGGAGTTAACCCCGAAGCAGTGCCTGGCAGATCCTTTACAGGCACAGCACGGGAAACAGGAACAGGGAACAAGGCACGGGTAACAACTGGAACGGGAAACACTAAGGGACCATTTGCAAGAAACACTGGAAAAACTAACAATGCTCAGGCAAGGATTAGAAGGCCTGGGGCCTTCTTATAGACCAGGAAATCGTGGCAGATGATGATCTCCTTGGTACCCTACAGGACACAGCAGACCGGACCGGAAGTGAGCGCTGGCGTCTCCTAGGAAGGAGATGGGGACCAGCGCTCACAGATCCATGGTTGCTTGCATTGGGAGGTGAGTAAACCCGATGGCCCGCGGCCATGGACGCTACAGTATCCCCCCTCTTACGCCCCCTCTTCTTGGGGCCAGAGCGAGAGAGGAATTTCTTAGTAAGTGCAGGGGCACTGAGGTTCTCTTCTGGCTCCCAGGACCTCTCCTCAGGACCAAACCCTCTCCAGTCCACCAAATAGAAAGTCCTTCCTCCTACCCTCTTGAAGTCCAGGATCTCCCTCACCTCAAATATATCAGAAGAACCGCTGGGAGCAACTGTGGAACTAGAAGTCTTGCTGTAGCGGTTCAGGACCACTGGCTTCAGAAGGGACACATGGAAGGAGTTGGGAATTCTGAGGGTAGGAGGCAGCCGCAGCTTATAGGAGACAGGGTTTATCTGTTGCAGAATCTCGAAAGGACCAAGGAACCTGGGAGCAAACTTGTATGAGGGTACCTTCAAGCGAATGTTCCAAGAGCACAGCCAGACTTTAGTCCTACTGAGGCGGATCTCTTCTCCTAGAATCTGCTTTTCGCTTCATGCGATCGACTGCCAGTAAAATAGAAGACCGGGTCTGCTGCCAGATTTGCAAAAAGTCCCCATAAGCAGAGTCAGCAGCGGGTACTTGACATGTGGTCGACGCTGGGAGAGGGACTCTAGGATGTTGACTGTACACAATGTGCAATGGAGTGGAAGTGGTGGACTCGCTTGTGTGGTTGTTGTGTGAGAACTCGGCCCATGGAAGAAGCTGTACCCAGTTATTGTGCTGTGAAGAGATGAAGTGGCGGAGATAATTCTCCAAGATCTAGTTGATCCTCTCAACTTGCCCATTGGACTGGGGGTGATAAGCTGAGGGAAAATCCAATCTATCATCCAGGAGTTTACAGAGGGCTCTCCAGAACTTTGAAGTAAACTGAACCCCCCAGTCGGACACAATGTGTATAGGCAAGCCATGCAAGCGAAAGATGTGTAGAATGAAGAGACTCGCCAGTCGAGGAACAGAAGGTAGGCCGGTCAGCGGGATAAAATGTGCCATCTTAGAGAACCGCCAGACGGTGTTGCATCCTGCTGAGCGGGGAAGGTCTGTGACAAAGTCCATCGCAATGTACTGCCAGGGGGCATTGGGTACAACCTGGAGCTTCAACGTCTTGGTTTTAGAAACGATGGGATCAGGCAGAGGCAGTCAATTAACTGAGGCAACAGCCAAAGACGTCTCTAAGGGGACTGTGGGCAGCTGAAGATGATCCACAAGCTCTTTCTGGATGAAGTTTGCAGCAGAACCAGAGTCAAGATAGGCAGAAACTTGATGCGTCCTCTCGCCGGATACCAGGGTCACAGGAATAGTCAACTTGGAACAGAAGGCTTTATTAGGTACCGTTCCATCTAGGGTTGTCTCTCCAATCAGTTCTAGGCAATGGGGTCTCTCTGGCCTCTGGGGACACAGGCGCACAATATGGCCTCCGAGGCCACAATACAAAGACCAGAAGTGTGTCTGCGTTGTTTCTCTTGGGTAGACAATTTGACATAGTTACTCTGCATCTGATCCTCTGGTGGGACGACTGAGGAGGATTGTAGAAAAGTAGAATCCAGCCTAGGAAGTTCTCTCTTGGGAACACTCCCGGATCCTCATGTCAACCCGGGAGGCGAGTAGGATAAGATCGTCCAGGGTAGATGGCAGATCGAGAGCAGTCAGCTCGTCCTTCATCCCTGAAAAAAGTCCCTGCCAGAATGTGGCCATCAAAGCCTCGTTGTTACAGGTCAATTCAACAGCCAGGATACAGAACTGAATGGCATACTCGCCCATGGAGAGGTCTCCCTGATGTAGGGTCAGCAAGGAGGCAGCAGCTGAAGAAACTCTCCCAGGTTCCTCAAAGATCGAATGGAAGGTCTGTAAGAAGCACTGCAAGTCACGGGTCTTTGGTCCCTGATGTTCCCACAGAGGATTAACCCATGCCAGGGCTTTCCCAGTAAGGAGAGAGATGATGAAGGCAATCCTGACGTCATCTGAAGAGAAGGACCTGGCATGTAGTCTGAAGTGGATCAGGCACTGATTAAAAAATCCCCTGCAGGACCTTGGATCTCCGTCATAGCGTGGAGGTAGCGGCAAGAAACACAGGGGATTGGTACCGGTACAGACAGGACGTGTTGCAGGAGGAACAGAAGGAATGGGTGCGGTGACGACTGTGGTTGGAGCAAGCAGCCGATGGGCAATGGCGTTCACCGACAGGAGGAGTTGTTCTTGTCGTGACTGGAGATCCTCTATCTCGGCCAGCATGGCTTGTGTCTTCAAAGTCTCAGGTTGACCAGCGGGGTCCATGGCCTGAGCGTACTGTCACGACGCGGGTTAGTGAACCCACAAGGCCGTACCGCCGTAGCAGGGAGACAGCTGGCCAAACAAGAGGAAACCCCAGCAATACAATGTCCCGCACAAGGGTACCTGGATAGTCCAGATGGTGGCCGCAGCTCTGGCGCTGATGGAGATGGTTGCAGCAGATAACGTCAAACGTGGCGGATGACACAGGTGCCACAGGTTGCACCAGATGTGGCGGATTCCTCCGGACGTGGAAGATTACACAGGACGTGGCGAATTCCTCCGGACGTGGCAGATGACACAGGACGTGGCACGACTTGATACTAAAGGCACAGCACGGGAAACAGGAACAGGGAACAAGGCACGGGTAACAATTGGAACGGGAAACACTAAGGGACAATTTGCAAGACAGACTGGGAAAACTAACAATGCTCAGGCAAGGATCAGAAGGCCTGGGGCCTTCTTATAGAGCAGGAAATCGTGGCAGTTGATGATGATGACGACGATCTCCTTGGTGCGCACATTGGCCCTTTAAGGCCTGGCACGAGCGTGCGCGCGCATCCTACGGGACACAGCAGACCGGAGTGGAAGTGAGCGCTGGCGTCTCCTAGGAAGGAGACGGGAACCAGCGCTCACGGCTCCATGGCTGCGGGCGTCGGGAGGTGAGTAAACCCGACGGCCCACGGCCATGGACGCTACACTCAGTACATAAATACAGCATCAGAACCAACCTCAGTACATAAATACAGCACCAGAACCAACCTCCGTACATAAATGCAGCACTAGAACCAAGCCCATACCTATATACAGCACCAGAACAAAACTCATTACAGAAATACAGCACTAGAGCCAACCTCCGAACATAAATACAGCACTAGAACCAAGCCCATACATATATACAGCACCAAAACCAAGCTCATTACATAAATACAGCACTAGAACCAACCTCAGTACATAAATACAGCACTAGAACCAAGCCCATACCTATATACAGCACCAGAACAAAGCTCATTACAGAAATACAGCACTAGAGCCAACCTCCGAACATAAATACAGCACTAGAACCAAGCCCATACATATACAGCACCAAAACCAAGCTCATTACATAAATACAGCACTAGAACCAACCTCAGTACATAAATACAGCACTAGAACCAAGCTCAGTACATATATACAGCACCAAAACCAATCTCATATGTATATACAGCATCAGAACCAAGATCAGTACATATTTATAACACCAGAACAAATACAGCTCAATTTAGTGCAACCCCTGCCGTATAGGTTTGTACGGCGTAAAACTACAGCTCCCAGCATTGCCCGAACAATAGTAAGGATATGCTGGGAGATGCTGTGTTTCACAAAAATAAAATCATACCACCTATTATCTCGCTGCAGATCAAGCAGCTACTACAGTACTGATTAGAGGCAGAATAAACATTTACATTAAGTGACTCGCCGGTGACGTCTCAGATTCTAGTTCTTTTCTTCTCCCTCCGGTCCAGACCTCTTTGATGGATTTCTACCAGCCATAACCCATTTCTGGAGTTTTCCGCTCAGATGTCTTCAGCTTCTCACTTTTAAAACATTTCTGGACCTATAAACAAAGTTAAAATTCTCAATACCTCTAAATATAATAAAGTGCCATACACTGTGTCCCTGATTATAATAGTACCATACACTGTCACACACATACACTGTGCCCCCTGTAGATAGTGACCCCATAGCCCCTGTAGATAGTGTCCCACATACAGCCCTCTATAGACAGTGTCCCACATACGGACTCCAGAGCTGCAAGGCAATAGTGCTAAAGACTAAGCCATCGTGCTGCCCTACATATAGCTTCCCCTATAGATAGTGCTCCACGTATAGCCCACCAATGTAGATAGTCTCACATATAGCTCCCCCTGTATATAGTGTCCCACATATAGCCCACCCCTGTAGACAGTGCCCTACATATAGCCACCCTGTACCTAGTGCCCCACAGGTAACCCACCCCTGTATATAGTGTCCCACATATAGCCCACCCCTATAGAAAGTGCCCTAAAAAATAGCTCCCCTATAGATAGTGCTCTACATATAGCCAACCCCTGTATAGTGTCTCACATATAGCTCCCCCTGTATATAGTGCCCCACACATAGACCCCCCTGTAGATAGTGCCCCACATCCCCATACAGACCCACCTGTAGATAGTGGCCCACATATAGACCCCCCTTTATATAGTGGCTCACATCCCCACATATAGACCCCCCCTGTAGATAGTGGCCCACATATAGACCCCCCTGTACATAGTGGCCCACATATAGACCAATAGTGCCCCACATATAGACCCCCCTGTATATAGTGGCCCACATATAAGATATAGCCAGTTACTTTTGTATAAGAAAAAAACTTTACATACTCACATAATGCCATTCCCACGCAGTCCGATGGCAATGCAGATCTGCTCTCTTCTGAGCAGGTCTGCTGGAGCTGAACGACGCATCGTTCAATGACGCTGATTGGTGGGGCAGAATGACTTGCCCCATCAATCAGCACCTTCCAAGCACGAAAGCGGCGCGATGACGTCATCGCACCGCTGGCGTCGTTGAAAGGTGCTGATTGGTGGAGCAAGTCATTTTGCCCTGCCAATCAGCGTCATTGTAAGGCGTTGAATGATCGGGCACGGAACATTCAGCGCTAAGGCATGTATTTGGCTGTCGTTAGCACCAGAGCCCCCTCTGGTGCTAGCGACGCCTACGGGCATGAGAGGGCCTGTGTTGCCCAGCCCATGCTTTTTGGAGGCTCGGAGGCATGAGCCCCATAGTAGCGGCGCTACCGCTGTAGCAGCCGTAACGGCTGCTAGCGGTGCCACCAGGCATATGGGGGGGGGGGCGTGATGGCTGGTGGCATGGGCCACCTTCAAGCCGCGGGTGCCGTAGCTGCCGCTATGGTTGCTACCGCGGTAGTTACACCACTGTAAACGATTATTCACAGGGCTCCATTATGTCCTTTTAGCCTACGTCGGGCTGGTAGCCGTCGGTATACCTTATTTTTGAAGGATGGAATAGCGTAGTAGACACTGCTATTCCGGAGTCCCCAGGCAGAGCATCACAAGAGCTCTTTCTGCGGACTTTGTCCCAGGGAAAGATCCTAACATCACTGTCCATATATGTAAAGTGGCGTCAGGGAATTCTCCAGTGCCGGAATCCCTGGCCAGAGCATTGCCGACGCTCCGGCCATGTACTCAGGCTTTACAAAGCTTCGGACGTCACTTTACGTGTATGGACATCAGGAACAGCGCCATAGTCCCTGGGCAAAGCGGTAGTAGAAGGCTCCAGCCCTGTTCATGGACAGGGACTTCAGTAGTTTCCCCATGGCTATTCTCCGGGCGACGTATGCCATACAGTCTAATATGTTTTGACTAAACAGATCAAAATCCAGGAGCATTAACCGGTCATTGCCTGCTCCATGGTTTTGTTCACTGTAATTGACATAAGCACCAAAATCAGTTAATGCGTATATGTAAAACGTGAGTGCTACACTTTCCGTTGCCCACCCCCGGTAATGGAGGGGGGGCCCAGACATCTTGGCTGTATGGGGCCCAGAAATTATGGCAGCCCTGTCAGTGTATATACCTGTGGATTTTTATGCGGATTCTTACGTGTGTAGGTACCCTTAGCCCTAATACACATGATCGTGTGTGCTGCACGAGTCCTGTCCGTGATCCGTGGAAATATAGGACTTGTTCTATCTATTCACGGGTCAGAGAGTCGGGTAAGTTTTCACGAACGGGTCCATGAAAACTATTGGGTGCCACTCGGATGCCGTGGAAAACTGGCCCAGTGCAAGGGGGCTTTGCATATAACCTTTAGCCTATATATATATATATATATATATATATATTAACCTTTAGCATATATATATATATATATATATATATATATATATATATATATATATATATATATACATGTATATATCCCAAGACCTGTAGCATAACCTATAATATAGGTCATGCTAAAGATAATTCTATACATATATAGAAATGAGAACAACATGTAGCACATATACACAGTCGAGTCACATTATTATGACCACCTCCTACTTTCAATGTTGGAAGCGCGTAGCCCATGAAGGAAGTGATTTGTCGTGGGCTGGCTTGGTGAGTATATTAGGTGTGCGATAAGCTGTATGAACACATATCACTCGTTGTTGTAATGGGTAAAATGGGCTATCAGAGTTGCAAAAAGGGATAATTTTTGGATTTTGGGCCAAGGCTGGCAGTTTTTCTCAAACAGCACAGTTTGTGAAATGTTCGCGTGGTGCTGTGGTGAAATTGTATCGCGAGTGGACAAATGGCAGCATTGAAATGTTGCACTGAGGGTAATAAAGTACCCCCCACTTTTCACTTTATTCTACGGACTGCTGCCTATTTTTGCTTTCTATATACTCGTGACGTGGTTCTGTTCTCCGAGGCTGTCCGTGCTGCTGGACTGTGGATTGTACTAATTATATATATATATATATATATATATATATATACACATATCGTAGCCTCGACAGCGTCAGACAGGTAGACCACAAGCGGGATTTGGTGTAACAATACAGAGTTGTATGTAACGTCCATGGCCGCGGACCATCCGGATTACTCACCCCTCAACGGCCGCAGCCATGGTCTGGTGAGCGTTGGTCCGCATCTCCTCCCCAGGAGACGCCAGCACACACTTCTGCTCTACTCTGCTGTGTCCCGTAGGGTGCGTGCGCACGCTCGCGTCTGGCCTTAAAGGGCCAGTGCGCGCATATGTAAAACATAATTAATTAGCCAATGATCTCTCTGGACTATAAGAAGGGCCTTGCTCCTTTACTCATTGCCTGAGCGTGGTTCGTATTCCTCGGTTAGTCTTGCAAATGGTCCCTTAGTGTTATCCTGTTCCCGTGCCCTGCTACCTGTATCCTGTATCCCGCGTTGTAGTTGTTCCTGTGCCCGCTATAGTGTTGGAGTTGAGTTCTGCCTCGTCTGCTGTGTTACGCCACGTCTGGTGTAATCTGTCTCACCTGCATCACCTGCCATCAAGATCCCATCTGTGCCTAGCCGTTGCTACTGTCTGGACTATCACAGGTATCCTTGCGCTTGGACTAATATATATATATATATATATATATATATATACACACACACATCATAGAACAAAATAACGGCACCAGGACTTCAGAGTAGATGAAATAGGCTGGATTTATTCATCTCAAGTGAGCAATGTTTCGGTTCGTCTCAGATTGCTCACTTGAGGTGAATAAATCCACTCTATTTCATCTACTCTGAAGTCCTGGTGCCGTTATTTTGCTCTATGGTATATATACACACAAGCTGAGGAACTGATTCATCCATAAAAAAGGAACTGGTTATGGCCAAACCATACCCAATAGACATACCCAAAAATGCAATATACATATAGCACGGTGCCATTTCTGAAAAGGATATACAAAACAAAAAAGAAAAAGAAAAAATCCAGAAATATATCAAAGCACACTCAGGTAAATACAAATTTATAAGAAATTATTTTAACCTCCGAATATTTTCGGATATATAAATATATACATACAAAATTTTAAAAAATTCCCTGGCCAGGAAAGGATAACATGTGATCTAATACACCTTCATATACTAGTTAAGTCACTTATATGATAAATATACATATGTTCTCCCTAAGCATAGGGACAGATAATTCATTTGAAACAATCGCTAGGTTGTATTCACACTTGCGTTTTTTAACAAAATGCATTTTTTTATCCTCAAGGTGGCTACCATTCCCATTTTTAACGGATAAAAATATTTTTTGGGGTAAGAATCCCCTATATAGTGTAATTCCCGTCCTGGTAGATTGGCCATCCCATAACACATAAGCTGATTTTACGGCAGATTTTTTTGTTGTTTTACTCTTCCCTCCTATTTCATAGGACCTTGGATTTTGAAGGGGATCAATAGTAGTAGGCAGTCCATTAAATAGACCCAAAGGTCTGAATATATCCCACGCGATCCTTTTTATTCAAAGAAGGGCAAGTTTTCCAAGATTTTATAAGGTAACATGCGTTTTTACCTCTAATTTTCCGGTGAGCATCTGTGATCCATGTGCGGGAGCAGTCAGTTCACGGGCGGAACGAAGAAGCCTTTCCAAAGGTAAATTCCAAGCTGCATGGTCATATGTTTCTCAACACCCTTAAGGCTCCACCGCAACGTCAGATGATTTTTTATTTTCTTCTGTGTATCCACTTGTTCCACACCGTACACCAAGAGGCACAAGGTCCGGGAGGGCAAGAGCATATGCCGGCAGTAAGGTGAATTCCAATTCACATGGTATCCCCTTCCAAATGATGTCTCCAAATTTAGTCAGGGATTTGCAGGGCCAGGTTTAGACGTCACTACCTGCCCAGCTTCATTAGATCAGCTGACGCGTTTCATCCCTGAACGGGATTTCCTCAGAGCCGTTTAGCAAGTGTAGCCAAAGACATTGTATTTATAATGTATACAAAAAAAATGGGACATAGAATGTAATTAAAACCACAGAAAAGGCCATACTCACAGATTAGGTGGTGGGTAAAATACCCGTTCCAAACAGGACGCAACCAGGTCAGAGAATGCTGTTGATGGGAAGTGCCCAGGTGTGTTTAAATAATGATAGCCACTCCCACTTACCTTGAGGGGAGTGGTGTGTTGGGCATGGAAGTAAATGTGTAATAATAATAAATAAATAATAAAGTACTGTGTATAGTGCACATGTGAGGTATAGGGGACATGACTAAGTGTAGTGTGTAGAAATCAGGGCTGTGAGTGAAACAAAAACGTGAGTGTAGTGTGTAAAACATGGAGGCATAGTGTTTGGATAGTGAGGCACAGCATATATCGCCGAATAGCAGCCTATTTATAACGCCCATATTGTAAGAGAGCGGGCTGCCCTGCATGCAGTGCCAAACATCCGCACACCAGGCTATCCCAGCATCATAAGACCCGGGCGCGTCCTGAAAAAAAGTATGTACAATGTAAGTAACCATGAGAAAACATGGGGTATTAGTTGTTGTTTTGGCCAAAAAAACGCAAGCTCGCAATCCACGTCACGGATCCCCACACTTGCGAGTCCCTACCTAGAACTTTTCGTTCCAAAATCTAAGATATACAAAAAAAATGGGACATAGAATGTAATTAAAACCACAGAAAAGGCCATACTCACAGATTAGGTGGTGGGTAAAATACCCGTTCCAAACAGGACGCAACCAGGTCAGAGAATGCTGTTGATGGGAAGTGCCCAGGTGTGTTTAAATAATGATAGCCACTCCCACTTACCTTGAGGGGAGTGGTGTGTTGGGCATGGAAGTAAATGTGTAATAATAATAAATAAATAATAAAGTACTGTGTATAGTGCACATGTGAGGTATAGGGGACATGACTAAGTGTAGTGTGTAGAAATCAGGGCTGTGAGTGAAACAAAAACGTGAGTGTAGTGTGTAAAACATGGAGGCATAGTGTTTGGATAGTGAGGCACAGCATATATCGTCCTGTTTGGAACGGGTATTTTACCCACCACCTAATCTGTGAGTATGGCCTTTTCTGTGGTTTTAATTGTATTTATAATGTCCCAACATTTTTAATTGGTTCCTCAATTGCAAGTGTCAAGAGGCTTTATTTTATATATGTATAGATTATATATAATCATCTCTACACAGTACATTTATTTGTAATTTATATTTCATTTGAAAAGGAGAATTTATTTTACATTTTATTCTGAACAAATAAATAAATCATTTAATTATCAATCTATATCTATACGATATTATGTTTATTAACACAGTGGTGAAGGATCAGTGGTATGTCTCTGACACTAATAGCATAGGACAGCGTAATATTTGATAATAAATTTGCTACAGATTGTATATTTATTGCTGACCCATGGGGAAAAAAATAAAAATTCCCCCATGGGTCCATTCTAACCATATAGCCAATTTCTCACCTTTTATATAACCTTAGGCATCAAATAAATCATACAGTATCTCAGGGAGGGCAGGGAAATAGGTCCCATGCCTAAAAAGGCAATAGAATACCGACTATCTATGTACTTCCCAAGGTGCATAAAAATAGGAAAACGCCACCGGGCAGACCGATTATCTCAGGGTGTGATGGCCCGACTGATCACCTTGGGAAATACATAGATGAGAAGTTAAAACCATTTGTCCGTACATTGCCCTCCTTTGTTTTGGATACAGGAGACCTTTTGAATAAAATCGTTAAATTAACGATCGAGGATGATTTCATTTTGGTAGGACTAGATGTGGAGTCGTTGTATACATCGATTCCACATAATGTCGGCATGAGAGCTGCTGCGCACTTCCTGGAGAGGAGAGGAGGAAATTGGTCTCATCAAAATGAGTTTATTATAGAGATGTTGGAATTCATTTTGAATTATAATTGTTTCTCTTTTGATGGCAAGTAGTATCGCCAGACACATGGAACGGCCATGGGATCCTCCTGTGCACCATCATATGCCTGCTTACATCTGGGATGGTGGGAGTAATTTATTGTATATCCCCACCCCCTCTTCAGGAAGTGTGCATCTACTTGGCTCAGATATATGGACGATATCCTATTGTGTTGGAAAGGGTCTTTGGATTCTCTAAATGAATTTATTGGGGATCTCAATATCAACAACCTAAATATCCTTCTGACTTTCACTCATAGTAGAAATACTATACGTTTTCTCGACCTTAATATCTATAGGGAGGAGAATAGACTTAAAACAACTACGTATCGAAAACCAACATCGGGTAATACCTTATTGGCAGCAAGTAGTCATCATCTGCCCTCTCAAATTAGGGGGATCCCAATCAGTGAGTTCCTTCGAATTCGACGGCATTGCACTGATCTTGAAAACTTTAAAAATGAAGCTCAAGACCTATCCTCCCACTTTAAAAATAGGGGGTATTCTAAAAAATTAACTAAAAAAGGATATAACAGGGCACTTAGACAAAATAGAGAGGAAATCATGAAGAGAGACAAAAGGGATAACAGTGACAACCGAGTCCGATTCATCTCTAGGTATGGGTCCCATTGGAATATATTGCGGAATCTTATGATAAAGAACTGGCCACATTTAACATTGGATAAAAGAATCAACTCAATAGTAGGGAATATTCCAAGCATGGTCCCCAAAAGGGCCCCTACATTAAGGGATAAACTGGTCAGCTCAGAATTTAAGAGAAATACCCCAGAAAGGGACCTATGGTTGCAGAAACGCCCAAAGGGAATGTTTAAGTGTGGCTCATGTAGATGTTGTAAGTATGCAATAAAATCAGATACTTTTTCCGATAGTGAACACAAAAGGGAATTTAAAGTTTACAATTTCATCAATTGCCGCTCAACTATGGTTGTATATTCTGTTACCTGCCCATGTGGGAAACAGTATATCGGGAAAACGAAACGCGAATTACATATACGTATAAGTGAACATATCTTAGATATCACTAAGGGGGAAATGAAGAATCCACTTGCAGCACACTTTAAGACACACCATGGACAGTAACCTACAGGTTTGAAATTCATGGGAATTTATCAATTATTTGAAGATAGAAGAGGGGGCGATCGGAATCGTATACTCCTACAAAAGGAAACTATGTGGATTTATACGTTGGGTACCCTAAATCCCAAGGGACTAAATAACGAAATAAAATGTAATATGTTCCTTTGAGGATTAAGTGTTGGGAGCGGGTTGATTGCTGCTGGGATGGCTGTTTACCAGCGTCCAGAGCGGTCTCCACTCGCCCCCTATCACTACTACCTCCTTCTTTCCTAATCATTTTGGGCCATGCATCTGTTTTTTTTTTCCCTATGTTGGTGGAATCTTTTCTCCTCCCCTATATCCCTAGAAAAGAATAACAATCTTGGGTTTGAGGAATGGAGATTATATATATATATATATCTATATCGGGAAAATATAGGGGAAAAGGGGGAAAATTAAATGGTTAATGTTAGTTTTTATTGGGCAATATAAAAACTGTATGGTGCCAATGAATGGGCTTAATTTAATTTCGTTTTCCTGTGGTCCCTTGAAGTAAATGATGATTCCAGTATAGATGAAATATTTTTATCCAAGGGTTCTATTCCTGGGATGTGATGAAAATAATGGAAATTAAGGGGATAAATATGCTCTTGGAATATGGAATAATTAAATCTTGGGATATATAGATGGCTCTATTCCTACTTTTGTAAGTCCTTGCATCAAAAAATTATGAAATGAATAGACTATACTGTTGGGAAAATAATTCTCCCCTTTTATAAGTAGGTACTTGTTGCAATTATTAGAAAATATCTTGTTAGTTCCATCCATATAGAATTGTGATACAATTAAAAATTATGCATTAAAATTACGTTATTGGAAGAACCATTTTCCGGCAAATTAGTAATATATTTGCGGACTCTTGGGGTGGGTGGGGACACGGGTTCTATTGCCTTTTTAGGCATGGGACCTATTTCCCTGCCCTCCGTGAGATACTGTATGATTTATTTGATGCCTAAGGTTATATAAAAGGTGAGAAATTGGCTATATGGTTAGAATGGACCCATGGGGGAATTTTTATTTTTTTCCCCATGGGTCAGCAATAAATATACAATCTGTAGCAAATTTATTATCAAATATTACGCTGTCCTATGCTATTAGTGTCAGAGACATACCACTGATCCTTCACCACTGTGTTAATAAACATAATATTGTATAGATATAGATTGATAATTAAATGATTTATTTATTTGTTCAGAATAAAACGTAAAATAAATTCTTCTTTTCAAATGAAATATAAATTACAAATAAATGTACTGTGTAGAGATGATTATATATAATCTATACATATATAAAATAAAGCCTCTTGACACTTGCAATTGAGGAACCAATTAAAAATGTTGGGACATTATAAATACAATGTCTTTGGCTACACTTGCTAAACGGCTCTGAGGAAATCCCGTTCAGGGATGAAACGCGTCAGCTGATCTAATGAAGCTGGGCAGGTAGTGACGTCTAAACCTGGCCCTGCAAATCCCTGACTAAATTTGGAGACATCATTTGGAAGGGGATACCATGTGAATTGGAATTCACCTTACTGCCGGCATATGCTCTTGCCCTCCCGGACCTTGTGCCTCTTGGTGTACGGTGTGGAACAAGTGGATACACAGAAGAAAATAAAAAATCATCTGACGTTGCGGTGGAGCCTTAAGGGTGTTGAGAAACATATGACCATACAGCTTGGAATTTACCTTTGGAAAGGCTTCTTCGTTCCGCCCGTGAACTGACTGCTCCCGCACATGGATCACAGATGCTCACCGGAAAATTAGAGGTAAAAACGCATGTTACCTTATAAAATCTTGGAAAACTTGCCGTCTTTGAATAAAAAGGATCGAGTGGGATATATTCAGACCTTTGGGTCTATTTAATGGACTGCCTACTACTATTGATCCCCTTCAAAATCCAAGGTCGTATGAAATAGGAGGGAAGAGTAAAACAACAAAAAAATCTGCCGTAAAATCAGCTTATGTGTTATGGGATGGCCAATCTACCAGGACGGGAATTACACTATATAGGGGATTCTTACCCCAAAAAATATTTCTATCCGTTAAAAATGACAACGAAGGTAGATTCATTTTTATTCACTGTAGATTAAAGGAATTAATTTGTATTTTAGCTTTTGTATACATTCCACCTCCGTTTTCATCCGTGGTGTTCAGGAAATTATGTAATTATATTATTAGTAGAAGCGATTGTCCTGTAATGGTTTTGGGGGATATGAATTGTGTTATGGACGAGGTAATGGATAGGGTTAGCTCTAAGGGAAGAAATAATAGCCCAATTAAAACATCATTGGCGAGGATAAGTGAAGAAATGGGTCTAGTAGATATATGGAGACTGAAAAACCCTAAAAAGAAAATGTACTCTTGTTATAGTGGTTCACACCATACCATGTCATGTATTGACTTGGTATTGTGTAGTGAATCACTTGTTACAACTATTGGGAAAATAAAATATGACAACAAAAGCATTTCGGATCATACGCCACTTATTGTGGACATAAAAATAAATGAAAAAAAGGAATTCATTAAGCCTATAAAAATAAATCCACATTGGTTCTCATTATTAAAAGACCTTGAAAATATTAAAGTTGAAATTCATAATATTTTGTCACTAAATTGGGAGACTGCCCCAGACTTAATTGTCTGGGAAACATTAAAAGCCTGTATAAGGGGTATCCTTTTTGAAAGAATAATAAGATTAAAAAGAGAATATAATAAGATTGAGCAGGGAAAAGAACGAAGTGCAAATTTGTTGGAGGCAAATTACTTTGAAACCCCTACGGAAGATAGTTTAAAGTTGTGGCTTCAGGCCCAAGAGGAATATAAGGCCTGGTTAATCGAGAAAGCACAAAATAAATTATTTTTTCTGGGGCAGAAAAATTTCTGTGAATCAGGAACACCAAATAAACTGTTAATGAGTATTATTAAAAATCAAAGTCAGAAGAATAATATTTTGGCAATTCTTGATAAAAGAGGGAATATGATTAAGCAAGATTATGAAATTAGATCAGAATTCTTGAATTATTATTCAGAATTGTATGGCTCCGGAAAAAAGTATAATGAAGAACAATTGGAGCGCTTTCTAGATTCAATGTCTTTCTCCCCCTTGTCTGATATTCAGAAAGATGAGTTGGATCGACCAATCTCCCTGGAAGAATTAAGAAATGCATTGACTAGTGTTAAAGGAAATACAGCTCCAGGTTTGGATGGTTTCCCATTTGAACTGTATAGAACATTTGGGGAAGAACTATTACCAGCCCTGTTAAAAACATTGGGTTCGGCAGTGGTAGAGGGCAAATTGCCAAGCTCAATGGTAGAAGCTAATATAGCTTTGATATTGAAACCAGGTAAATGCCCGGAAAGGATGGAATCTTACAGACCTATTTCCCTGTTGAACACGGATGCTAAACTTTTCGCCAAAGTGTTGGCGGGAAGGTTGGCTAAAGTAATCTCTACTGTAGTACATAGTGATCAGCAGGGATTTATTTCTGGTAGAACGGTCAACCAGTGTGTTCGTCGGGTATTTGGGAATATTCAAGTTACACCAGGAGAGGCCCCCCGCTCCATTCTGTCTCTCGATGCAGTCAAAGCATTTGACAGAGTGGAGTGGGGCTATTTATGGGCAGTCATGAGAAAGCAAGGTTTTGGAGAATTTTTTATAGGAATGGTTAAATTATTATATAATGGTCCTAGAGCAAACATTAACATAAATGGTGAGAACTCAGAATTTTTCAATTTAAGTAGGGTACAAGACAGGGTTGTCCTCTTTCTCCCCTACTCTTTGCATTGGCAATGGAACCTCTCGCCTGTTTGATCAGAGAGGATGGAAATATTGTGGGTTTTGGAGCTGGGGGGAAGAGGATAAAATTATCTTATATGCTGACGACCTTTTATTTTTTTTGACGAACCCGGAAGAAAAATTGGATTATGTTATATCTACTATTCAAAGATTTGGATTCTATTCTGGTCTAAAGATCAATTGGGAAAAATCCATATTAATGCCACTAGATAAAAGCGATTTAGTACTACAAACAAAAATTAGAATCATATATCCAGGAGAAAGTTTTAGATATTTGGGTATAGAAATTTCAGATAATATAAAAGAATTTTTGGATTATAATTTGCTCCCCCTTATAAACTAAATGGAAAAAAAAATAAGAATATGGAACGAATTGCCAATATCAAAAGCCGATAAAATTGTCTTGATTAAAACAGTTCTAATCCCCAAACTTTTATGTGTTTTTGGGGTTACCCCGGTGTGGATACAAGATAAATATTTTAAGAAAATCATAACTATCTTTAATAACCTGATTTGGGGAAGGAAGAGAGTTCGGATTAAGCTAGACTACTTATGTCCTTCAAGAGAACAAGGAGGACTAGCATTTCCAGATATTCGAGTATATTACTTAGCAGCACAATTACAATACATACAAGAATGGGATAAGGCCGAGTTCTTACAATGGTTGATCACTAACATTAAAGGCCGTTTTTCAGATATTTATGAGGTGTTAGAATCTGGTCAATTAAAATCTGGAGTTATGGAAAACGTGTTGACAGCACAACTCCTGCATGAATGCTGGAATAGTTTAAGAAATATGACTGGTCGAAATGGTTTTTTATCCTTTTCCCCGTTATGGCACAATCTTAATATAGAAGAATGTAAGGCTATCCCAGAGTTACCATTGTTAAAACTTAAAGGGATTAGATATGTACTAGATATAATGGAAGAAGGAAAAATCAAAACATGGGAAAAATTATCAGTTGATTTTGACTTGATGGAGAAGGAAAGATTCTCCTATATCCAATTAAAGCACGCATTTGATAAATTTAAAGATGGCAACCCTCTCAATAAAGACCATATGGATGACTTTTACAAAAAACTGAGAAAATACAAATGTGAAAAAAAACCTCTCTCCAGGTTGTATAAATCCCTGATGGAAATAAAGTCAAGGAAAATAAAATTTAATTGTGTTATAAAATGGGAGAAGGAATTGAATAACGATTGTGTTCTTGATTGGAACATAATATTTCAAAATATTTCTAAAGTATCGATAAGCATGAACCATCAGCTTATTCAGTTCAATTTGATACATAGGCTTTACTATACGCCAGTCCTTTTGAGTAAGTTCTCGATTAATAAAGCTTCTAACTGTCCCAGATGCGGTGCAGCGGAAGCAAACTATTTGCACATGTTATGGAATTGTATTAAGATTGCTGATTACTGGGATAGAATTTTTAAAAACATTTTGGAAAAAATAGATCCAGATATAGTGTTTCAACCTCAACTGGTATTGCTGGGTGATGATTCCAAATTAAAAATTTCTAAGGAAAAAAAATGTGGATTAATAAAACTATTATTTATTGCAAAATTACTAATAGTTAGAAAGTGGATATCTAGCTCCCCACCGGAGTTTAATGCTTGGGTAAATAATGTAAAAATTATAATGAAATATGAGAAAATCTATAATCAAGGCAAACACCGTAAAACCTATTGGGGGGAGTGGTAAGAATTTTTGTTCTCTGTTTTTTCTTTTCTCTTTTACCAAGATCGGTCTTGAGAGGGTGGGGGGTGGGAGTAGGGGGAAAATGTAAAAATGTGCATAATTGTATTTTCTTTATTCCTTACTTGTATGGAATTTTATATTGAATTGAATAAAAAAAAAAAAGAAAAAAAAAATGGGAATGGTGGCCACCTTGAGGATAAAAAATGCATTTTGTTAAAAAACGCAAGTGTGAATACAACCTAGCGATTGTTTCAAATGAATTATCTGTCCCTATGCTTAGGGAGAACATATGTATATTTATCATATAAGTGACTTAACTAGTATATGAAGGTGTATTAGATCACATGTTATCCTTTCCTGGCCAGGGAATTTTTTAACATTTTGTATGTATATATTTATATATCCGAAAATATTCGGAGGTTAAAATAATTTCTTATAAATTTGTATTTACCTGAGTGTGCTTTGATATATTTCTGGATTTTTTTCTTTTTTGTTTTGTATAAACTGATTCATCCCCTGATAACAAGCACATGGCCTAATATATAGGTACGTTGGAGGGCTGTGTTCCTCAGCTTTTGGACTGCATGTATATATTTATTAACTTGGTACAGTGTAGTTTGGCCAGCTGCCATCCCATTCCATAGTTTCTGACAATAGTTTTCAACTTCAGTAGAGCCCACCAGACTCAGCACTTCACCTTCATGCAGTTCAGACACAACACGCTGCTCTAAATAAAGAGGCTCTGTCACCACATTATAAGTGCCCTATCTCCTACATAAGGAGATCGGCGCTATAATGTAGATGACAGCAGTGCTTTTTATTTAATAAAACAATCTATTTTCACCACTTTATTAGCGATTTTAGATTTATGCTAATGAGTTGCTTAATGCCCAAGTGGGCGTATTTTTACTTTAGACCAAGTGGGCGTTGTACAGAGGAGTGTATGACGCTGACCAATCAGCGTCATGCACTCCTCTCCATTCATTTAGGCAGTGCATAGGGATCCTTTTAGATAGCTATGTGCTGTCTTATACAAACACATTAACAATACTGAAGTGTTCCACGGGATGTCTATTCACAATCTCTGCACTTCGTTACGGTTTTTGTGGTAGTTACAGCAGAGCAAAGCGTAATCTCGATGTAACCTGTCATTTACCGTGTAATCTCGCGAGATTACGCTTCCTCTGCTGTAACTACCACAGACCGAGTAACGAAGTGCAGAGATTGTGAATAGACATCCCGTGGAATGTCTATTCACTGTCTAAATACTTCAGTATTGTTAATGTGTTAGTATGAGACAGCATATAGCGATCTAAAAGGATCCCTATGTGCTGCCTAAATGAATGGAGAGGAGTGCATGACGCTGATTGGTCAGCGTCATACACTCCTCTGTACAACGCCCACTCGGTCTAAAGTAAAAATACGCCCACTTGGGCATTAAGCAACTCATTAGCATAAATCTAAAATCGCTAATAAAGTGGTGAAAATAGATCGTTTTATTAAATAAAAAGCACTGCTGTCATCTACATCATAGCGCCGATCTCCTTATGTAGGAGATACGGCACTTATAATGTGGTGACAGAGCCTCTTTAAGTCAGTTGATTTCTTAATTAAACTAGGAGCCCCACCTGGACTCTAAGTCAGACAGGGAGAAATCAGGGAGTGGCCATTTGCTCTGGGGTTTATACCACTGAGAGTAGCAGTCTTAGTGGCACATACCTGCCATCTAGCACTTTGCTTGCTAACTGCTTACACACCCCCCCCCCCTCTGCCCAAGGCCCGGGGACTGGGCACTTGAAGCCACCAAGTAGTGAACTCTTGACAGGGCATCTGCATCTTCATGCAGTTTGCCTTGCCAGTTTTCAACTACAAAATTATAATCTTGTAAAGCCAGGAACCACCGTGTTACCCTAGCATTATTCCCTTTGTTTCGGCTCATCCACCTTAATGAAGCATGATCGGACACCAGCCGAAACTTTCTGCCTAGTAGATAGTACCTCAGAGCCTCCAGTGCCCATATTATGGCCAAACATTCCGTTTCTTCAATGGAATAATTTATTTCACAAGAGGTGAGTTTTCTGCTCAGATAAATTACTGGGTGCTCTTCCTTATTCACTTCCTGTGACATTACTGCCCCTAAACCCACATCTGAGGCATCTGTCTGAACAATAAATTCTTTGGAGAAATCTGGAGCTACCAACACTGGCTGACTGCATAGGGCTCTTTTAAGGTCCCGAAAGGCCTTTTCCGCCTCAGTAGACCACTGAACCATAACTGATTTTTTCCTTTGGTAAGGTCTGTCAACGGAGCTGCACTGGAAGCAAAGTTTGGCACAAACCTGCAATAGTAGCCAACAATCCCCAAATACGTCCTTACTTGTTTTTTAGTAAGGAGTTGTGGCCAAGTCTGAATTGCTTCCACCTTATTTACCTGAGACCTTATCATATCTCTACCAACAATGTATCCTAAGTATCGAGCCTCCTCTAATTCAATGGCACATTTCTCAGGGTTAGCAGGGAAACTTGCTACCCTGATAGAGTCCAGTACAGATTGTACTTTACTCAAATGACTCTCCCAGTCAATGCTGAAGATAACAATGTCATCTAAGTAAGCAGCTGCATACCTTTTGTGAGGCTTCAAAATCCTGTCTATTGCTCTTTGGAATGTAGCTGGTGCACATTGTAAGCAAAAGGGCATTCTGGCATACTGAAAGAGACCATCTGGGGTGAGAAGGCAGTCTTCTCCTTTGCGTCTTCTGAAAGTGGTATTTGGCAATATCCTTTGGTGAGATCTAGGGTAGTAATGTACCTAGCTGGCCCCAACCTCTCAATCAACTCATCTACCCTAGGCATGGGATAGGAATCACATTTTGAGCCTTCATTCAATTTGCAGAAGTCATTGCAGAACCGTGAGGTTCCATTTGGCTTTGTCACTAACACAATTGGGCTGGACCACCCACTCTTAGACTTCTCAATAACGCCTAGATTTAAAAAAAATGTCACCTTTTCAGAGACAGCTTGTCTCCGGGGCCTCAGGGATTTTGTAGGGCTTAATATTTATTTTAACATTAGGTTCAGTGATTATTTCATGCCGAATAACATTCGTAGTACCCGGGAGGTCAGAGAACATATCATTATTGCGCTGTAATTACTCTCTGGACTCCTGTTTTGGGGATTTTGAGAGGGTTTCACCAATGGTAACTTTTTACACCCCGGAGTGGTATTCTACAGGTGACTTTGAGGTGGCTACCAGTGACTCTCTATCTCGCCAAGGCTTAATTAAATGTATGTGATAAAGTTGTGTCAGCTTCCTTTTACCTGGCTGATGTATCTTATAATTTACATCACTGACCTTTTCACTGCCATTTTGCCAAAAACTTGCTTTCGACTGTGGGCACCAATACCAACACCCGATCACCAGGGTTAAATTGCCTAGTCCTGGCTACCCTATTATAAATTTGTCTCTGAGCCTCTTATGCCCTTTCCAAATGTTCTTTAACAATGGGCATGACAGTAGCTATTCTGTCCTGCATTTGTGCGACATGTTCTATTACACTTTTATAGGGTGTACTTTCACTCTCCCAAGTTTCTTTAGCAACATCCAGTAATCCCCTGGGTTGTCTCCCATAGAGTAGTTCAAACGGGGAAAATCCAGTGGAGGACTGGGGGACTTCTCGAATAGAAAACAAGAATGCCAACAGACAATCCCAGTCCCGACCATCTTTTTCCACCACTTTTTTCAGCATCCCTTTTAACATTTTATTAAACATTTCTACAAGGCAATCTGTCTGGAGATGATAGACAGAAGTTCTTAATTGCTTTATTTTCAACAAGTTACACAACTCTTTCATGAGTTTAGACATAAAAGGTGTCACTTGATCAGTTAGTATTTCTTTTGGTATGCCAATTCTGGAAAAAATATGGAATAACTCACGGGCCTATACACTTGGAAGATGTATTCCTCAGTGGAATAGCCTCTGGATATCTTGTGGCATAATCCAATACTATCAATATGTTCTGATGGCCATGGGCAGATTTTACGACTGGGCCCACCAAATCCATAGCTATACTTTTGTCGCTGCAGAATTTAGTATGTCCGTTAACGTTGGACATTATCTGCATTTGTCTATGAGCTCCAAATTAGTGAATGCCCTCTCAATGGTGGATCTGAGAGAGGCCGGCCGGAGAGAGACCATGACACGCAGCTTCAGTGTTCAAATGATCTCTGCCCTAGGGGGCGGATCCATCTTTATTTATAGGAAAATGAGAGTAGGTGGTGACCTTATACTTGCAAACATAAACATTCTATATATGGTAATATCCCAAAACTCCACATATGGTATAATGACAGGAAAGGTGTAGGCTTTGGTTTCAGCCAATCATCTACAATATGATAATGACTCTGATTCAGCCAATAAGAATTATATCAATGCATTATAATAATTCTTCACCCTCCAAGCCCCAGGTGGCCTGAACCTTGTCCCATGGGAAGGACACACATCTCAGATACACAAGTTAATTTGTCTCTACTTCTTATCTCACTAGAGAATGGAGACTGCAGATAAGTTTAAATTAATTAAACAGAGGCCTGAATCCAAGGCTGACTTATGGTAAACAGCCATTGTCCATTCGGCCAAGGCTATTTGATCTGCTCCTTAAAAGAGTAATAAAACATTCAATTCAAGAACACATAACATAGAATTGCTTCAGGACGCTGCTGATATTTACTTTTTACTTATTAACCTCAAGATGGCTCCTTCAGGTCAAAAGATAGATTCCAATGATCCAAAATTGATGCCTACCATACAAGATGGAGTCCATGCAAAATGTTATCTTTTAAACATATTCTAATCACCTTCACAAAAGCAATATATGTTCACACATATAAAGATAATTAAAATATTTTTGACAATTCCCTTCTTTTGAACATAAAATTGCTTAGCCATGTATTCGAATATTCACCCGAGATTACGTTCTGGTTAGCTCCCCTAAACCAGGGCACCTCGTCGTGCCATTCAACTCGAGATGAATACTCAGTATACGTGTCTAGCAATAGGTGAGTGCACAGCGTTACATACTGTACACACCTGAAGAGTTAGGGAATTACAGGTTTCACAATTCGGGCAATACCATCTATCTTGGTGGTTTTCTACGGCTTGACAGATAACTTTATCAGGTATGGAAGCATTTAGTGTCACATAAACAGGTGGCTCTGAATGTTTCCTCCCACCTCGGTTCTTAGGGTGGTCTGGACCTCATGCACTTTTATATCCTGCGCTGTTTTCTTAACTGCTGATACTTTTGCAATAAAACATGTTACAAGTTTAAACATAATATATCTCTATCTAAGTAGCTGATTGTGGTCTGGCTCGAGTACATACTCCTGGTCTCCTGGGTGGCAACCACTTATATGCTTTACAACCACATATATGACATACATGTTGGGTGGAAGCACATCCCTGGAGTGATGAAACTCCTGCAATCCAGGAGAACAAGATTATGTCCCGTCCGGTGGCATTCATCAATGCCACCCCCTTTATCAGTTAAATTACCTCGTGTTACACCCTCTAGACCCTGCGTTAACCATTTGCTAGCTGTCTCGGAGCACTGGGAGCTGCCAGTTACTTTTACCCCCACACAAGATACATATTTTGTGTCTCTTCCCTCACAGTCGGTGAGGTTTACAGCATCAAACAACATGTCATTTTTATTAACCTGACCTCTGTTTACACATCACACACTGTCATTGGGGTAACTTCTAATCATGGACGGCGGTATTCCAGGCCTGAGATCTGTTTTCCGCAGCGCTTCCCTCTTTGAATATCTTACACGGTAAAACAGCCAGGGAACCAATGCCCCAGCTGCTATTACAAGAGAAACAACTCCAGGAGAGTAAGGGTTAAGCGCTAGAGAAAAGAGATGGGACCGCAAGGCCAAGGCAATAACTTCATATATCTTAACATATGGCATCGTCTTTGAATGGAGACATATACAATAGTCCAGCAATTTAGTCAATACTGATATCACTTGATGTTTGATAAACTTGTCATTAAACTCTTCTTCCAGCTCATCATTTAGACAATAGGTAATGTAGAGATGACAGAGAAGATGGTGGTCAGGTGGAGCTTGACGAGACCCACAGTTCAGCCTCGTGATTGAGGACCTTCCAGCAGTGACTGGCGCGTGTCCAAGTTCTTTCCCTCCAATGTAACGGATGTGGAAGTTGTGAGTTGGACTTGGTACGGACATCACAGTGTGGCTGTGGTGCTTTACGGTGTCTCTTTACACACGCCCAGTCCCCGGCTGTAAACAATGTCCTCCTTTCACTTAGGATCTGGAATGGAATCATAAACATATTTATACATCTGCATGATCTGTTTCTCCAGCGCTCCCACCTAACTGGCCAGGTCAGAGGGCAATAGGCAGGCACTCAGTCCAGGGTTTATGGGTTTCAGCCATGACCTTCTGGATTTTTAACTTCAAGGTCCCATTCAACCTTTCTACCTTCCCACTGCTCTGGGGATACGGGGTGTGAAAAGCTGCTCTATACCCCGGGCCTGCAGGATGTCTTGGACTACCTCTCCAGTAAAGTGAGTTCCTCTATCACTTTCTATTGTCTCAGGGACCCCATATCTACATACCATTTCTGAGAGCCATCTTTTACTTTTGCTGTGGCCCACGTTACTGGCCACACCTCAGGCCACCTTGAGAACAGATCTACACAGACCGGTACATGTTCATACTGTCCCACCTTTGGTAACTGAGTCAATCTGCAATCGCTGATATGGGTAGTCTGCCTTTACCATATGCCTTTTTGCAACCCGCAGAGTTTTGCCTATGTTATGGCAGACACATATCATGCACCTCTGGACAAATCTGGCATGGCAGCAGCACTTGCTGAAACCCCGGGGGTACCCACCATTTAGTCACCATTTCACTCATTCCTTCTCTTGACACATGCGTTGGTCCGTGCATTAGTTGGGTTATCATGGGGAAGAGGACTCTGGGTAGGCGCATCCTGTTACCTACCTTCCATATTCCATCCTCCCCTTCACTGGCACCTTTTGTCTGCCAATGTCCTTTTTCCTCTTTTGTGGCTAGACTTTGTAATCTACTTAATATTATCATGTCTATGGGACCAGATACTATGCTGGTCAAGAATACTACGTCCTCTATGAGGGACATGATAGCCGCAGCTTTTGCAGCCTTGTCTACTAGTCTATTTCCCCTCGCTTCGGGGGCAGCTTGCACTTTAGTAAGACCTGGCACTTTGAGTATACCTACATGCTTTGGCAGTGTCAGAGCCTCAAACAGTTCTCTCACTCTTTTAACATTATGGGTTTACCCGTGGATCCAGCAAAATCTCTGCTCCTCCAGATTAGGCCATAATCATGTGCAATACCAAAAGCATATCTAGAGTCAGTATATATATATATATATTTGCGGTTTTCCTTCAGTCAGTCTACACACCTCAGCGAGTACCTTCACCTCCACCTCCTGTGCAGACACGGAGGATGGGAGTGGTTGTTTCTTTATTACCTCTGTTTCGGTGGTGACAGTATATACCCAGTCCTGTAGCCTCCTTCATGGTGGTACCTGGAACCATCTACAAAAGAAACTCAAAAGCTGGATTAGATATTGGATCCCCTGTTACATTTTCTAATGTTTTCATCTCTATTTTCATTAATTCAATACAATTATGTTGGTGACCTGTGTACTGGGGAATCAAATGTGCTGAGAAACCAACTTCCCACCAGGCTGGAAATTCACTGTCTACTGTTTCCTGTGACTTATCCCATTCTCTCTCAAGTCTCCCATTGACCATATAACCTATCCATTTCTTCCTCCTCTGTTGAACCCTGCGGAAGCAATGTAGTAGGGTTTAACACTGTAACACTGTACATCAATGTATGGTTTGGTTATCAATACTTTTCAACTGTGGGAGGCTCGGAGGGCACTGCTTCAACTGGGGTTTGGGGCTGTTTGCAAACAATTTTAACAATCACAGGGGCCACAGAGATGCGTCCTACATCTGTTTACCCCGTGCCCAGAAGGAGGACAGGACCGCCTTCAATATTTCCTGAGGTGTGAGGTCTCCTCCTCTCAGTGCAATCCCCATAGAGTGCAGCACACATGGAATTTAGCATATCATCAGTAACTTCAATCTGTCCATCAGACTTATATCGAATGACAACCTGCATTGCTGCAAGGATGTCAGAAACTATAAGATTAACTGGACAGGAATCTGACACCATAACCGTGACAACAGCTCCTGTGAATGCGGTCATCTTATTTGCATTTTCATTTCATAAAATATATTCCCAATGTTTCTGTGTGTGTGTGTGTGTGTGTGTGTCTCTGTGTACCATCATTAAACAGAAAGGATACTCTTATAAATTAATAAGAGGTTTGCTAAATATTTCTTTCCTTCATTAGTTTGTCAATTATTACATAAACCAATCTATTAAGACAAATAATGAAACATATCGTGCACTATATGTGTCATCATATGCCAATAGAAACTTTTAATATCAAATAATAATAAACTAAAATGTAACAATGACATAAAAAAAACTCTTTCTCGTTGAATCACTTCTCATGTGGTGATTTCAAATAAACCATTTCCCTTTAAAAATAGTTCAGCGCACACACCAGTCACTCACACACCAGTCACTCACACACCAGTCACTCATAACACCAGCTGTTCCCAGACACTCTCAGTACTGAGAATCCAATCTCACACCTGTATACCTTTTGTGTGTATCTTTGGTAAAACAAGTATATAACTAGAATGACTGTGTATAAACTCCTAATCTTGGATTATTCATCCAATGACCTATAATCTTCATTTAGTAATGGGCATCATATTAAATTTAAATATGAATGACGTTTTTCATTGTGGTCGACACATAAAACACATATAACGTAACATATAACATATAAACATAAAACATATAATACTCAATCCTGTGTTCTTATTAGGCTTTTTTCCTCTTAATCTTTACGTTACAATTCTTATTTTGCACTAAATGTGCACTTTCTGCAGACACAGCTAAACTACAGATAACAGAGAATGTAGCATTAACCCCTTACTAGCTAAAACTTATGAAGGCCAAAATGTCACCATGTGCTCCTGTCAATCAATGACCAAACATCTTCACGTTAACACATGTTATTCTCTTATCATTAGTTCTATTAGTCTAACACGGTTACTATAGATTAACAATAAATCTTGTTAGACATTCCATGCAATTATTAAAATGACTGTTAAATAAACCAAAAAGGAAAAAGATTTACAGTATTGTTTAAAACGTCTTGGAAAACTCCTATAACGAGAGGAAATTTCATTAGTTCAAATTTAGGACAGATGATATACAGTATATTCCAACAAGCAGATCTGGATAGAAATACATAAGAATCTTCACTTTATCAATCTCACGTCTTCTACAATCCGGGGTCATTACACTTATAATTATCCTATTGGTTTTAACTCTATTTCTAGCCAATTCCTAATCCACGTCTATCTATCTCTCTATCAATAATCCCTGAACATTTCACCCAATGTTCCCTTTTTAGGAAGTGAAGAGTTAATTGATTCCTTTATGAATTCTGATGACGCCTTTCTCTCTATGTATGGCTAATAACTGATCGCCTGTCACCCCTGGAAACCTCCTGTTTCTGTAAACCTTTGGTTTATAAAGCTGTACATAGAAGAATTATACGTTGGCACATTATTTTCTACTGGAATGTCTATCTATAGAATTAGACGCTGGTTAATCCTTACTGATAACTGACAACTGTGTTTCCTAGTCTTTTTTTTTGTTTTTGTTTTTTCCGGTACATTCAATCACTTCTATCTGTTCTCTGCAACTCTGTCTATTAATCCGGGGCCCATCATCTCTCAAGAAATCATCCCATCTGGTATAACTGAGGACTCCACTACTTGGACATTCCCGCTTTTTTTTTTTTTTTTTTTTTATATATTTTCTCCAGGTTCATTAACAATATCTGCTGCTGTTTTACCACACCCTGTACCTTGGGTGTTATGCCCCAGTTCCCGGCTGGCCAGCACTTTACCTCGGGCATACTTCGATCCAGATTTCCCCATGCCCTCTGCTAAATCCCAGACTTACTAATGTAGCCAACTTTATCCTGACTTTTCAGGGTCAAGACAAAGCTGGCCACATCCGCACTAACTCTTCAGTCTATTTTCCTGGCCTACTTAACCCTTCGGCCTATATTTAGTCTGTCATTGGGGCTCCCGGTTTTTTATTATTTTTTTTTATTTTTTTTCCAGGACCCAATGCACTCTGCTAAATCATTTAGTCTGTCATGGGGGTCCCCTATGCACTTCTGCTGATCAGTAGGGCAACCGCGTATATCTAATCGGTTTAAACAGCAGCCAATTAACTATCGTCAACAAGCACAAGTCCCTCAGTATACTATACCTTAGATTTAAAAGGGATGGGTGTGATTTATAACTATCTTACTGTCTCAGGCGCCCATGAATATTCTATATACTTTCTAGTTACAGAGATGTTACTTAATAATCAGCAACTCATTCAGATCGGGCGTCCGAGGATTAGCCCACATACATACTCTTACTTCCGGCCAGGTGCGCCTCCTATGGGTCACAGTCTGGATACGCGAAAGTCCTAACAATCACTTGGGCGGGGATGGTTACCCGTCACTTCTGCAAGGATAAATTTGCAACCTGATCTTAATACATACAAAACCCAGGGGCCGGAGGGAACACTTCGGACAGGCCGTTTAGTGTTTTCTCGGTATTTGGTTGTTTTTGTATGTTTTGGGATCAGAAAACAAACGCTCCCTTATCTCAGCCGCTCACAGATACACTCACAGATTCATTTCTACTCACACGCCTATTCCTATAATTCATACATACAACTCATAGACAAATGGTGTTCATAGTTCCCAAATAGTCAAAAGAGACAATACCTGGACGGCAGCTAAAACAAGAGAGAAGTGCACAGTAAGAATAACATTTCTTACTCACCGGTTTTGTGTGCAGTTCTCCGTTATCTTAGCCGTCATCCACCTTCGATTGTCGCCTTCGATCTGTGTTGAGAATCCCGGACAAGAGCCCCCAAGTAATGTCGCTGCAGAATTTAGTATGTCCGTTAACGTTGGACATTATCTGCATTTGTCTATGAGCTCCAAATTAGTGAATGCCCTCTCAATGGTGGATCTGAGAGAGGCCGGCCGGAGAGAGACCATGACACGCAGCTTCAGTGTTCAAATGATCTCTGCCCTAGGGGGCGGATCCATCTTTATTTATAGGAAAATGAGAGTAGGTGGTGACCTTATACTTGCAAACATAAACATTCTATATATGGTAATATCCCAAAACTCCACATATGGTATAATGACAGGAAAGGTGTAGGCTTTGGTTTCAGCCAATCATCTACAATATGATAATGACTCTGATTCAGCCAATAAGAATTATATCAATGCATTATAATAATTCTTCACCCTCCAAGCCCCAGGTGGCCTGAACCTTGTCCCATGGGAAGGACACACATCTCAGATACACAAGTTAATTTGTCTCTACTTCTTATCTCACTAGAGAATGGAGACTGCAGATAAGTTTAAATTAATTAAACAGAGGCCTGAATCCAAGGCTGACTTATGGTAAACAGCCATTGTCCATTCGGCCAAGGCTATTTGATCTGCTCCTTAAAAGAGTAATAAAACATTCAATTCAAGAACACATAACATAGAATTGCTTCAGGACGCTGCTGATATTTACTTTTTACTTATTAACCTCAAGATGGCTCCTTCAGGTCAAAAGATAGATTCCAATGATCCAAAATGGATGCCTACCATACAAGATGGAGTCCATGCAAAATGTTATCTTTTAAACATATTCTAATCACCTTCACAAAAGCAATATATGTTCACACATATAAAGATAATTAAAATATTTTTGACACTTTCAAAGGGAACCTCAATTATAGGAAGAGGAACTAAAGGGCTCCGAAAATGAGACCTAGGAGCAGTTAATTGGCAGGCAGGGCATGACTTACAATAATTTTCAATTTCTTTATAACAACCTGGCCAATAAAACCTTTGCAAAATTCGCTCCTGAGATTTTTCTGCGCCCAAATGACCACCTAACAAATGAGCATGAGCCATTTCAAGAACCATTCAACTGTAAGGATTGGTACCAGCAATTGCTCTACTACTTCATCCCGTACCTTGGTGAATCTATATAGCAAATCATTATTGACAGAAAAATTTGGAAAACATTGGTCAGCATTAGGCTCCTGCGGAACCTCATTCAACACAGTCAAATTGTCAAACGCGCTTTTCAAAGTTAGATCCCGCAGCTGAGCAGTGCAAAAATGATCATGTGACACTTCCAGGTCAGGGAGGTTCTGCTCAGAAGGGTATGGCTCAGTCACATTCCCTGCTAAGACGGCTAGGGGAAAATTGTCTGTTACTTCTGTGGTCAACCCTACAGTATCAGGTAGCGCATTATCATTTAAGGGATGGAAAAATGCCAGTAAAATTGCTGCTTGCTTGAGACTAGAGATGAGCGAACTTATCAAAAGTTCGGTTCGGCTAGTTCGCCGAATTTCACAAAAAAGTTCGGTTCGGACCGAACTAGTTCTGACCGAACCTGTCACGTCCGTGCGCCGAGCATGCTACTGTCCGGGGTGCTGATAGAGTTAATGGGCTGCACTAACTCTTTCAGCAACCTTGACAGTACATGCTCGGCGCGCGGAAAATACAATTTAAATGTAATAAAAAAATAAAAATTATACGTTCGTACTTACTTTCCTCCTGTCCGGCCTCCAGCGATGACGTTTCATCCCTTTCGCCGCTGCAGCCAATCACAGGCTGTAGTGGCGGTCACGCACGTCAGGATGACGCTTCATCCCACGTGACCGCCTCTGCAGCCAATCACAGGCTGCAGCGGCGACATGGATGAAACGTCATCGCTGGAGGCCGGACAGGAGGAAAGTAAGTATGAACGTATTATTATTTTTTTTTGGCATGTATGTATGTTGGTATGTATGTTGGCATGTATGTATGTTGTCATGTATGTATGTATGTATGTATGTATATCTGTGCATGTATGTTGGCATGCATGTATATATGTGCATGTTTGTATGTATATTTGCATGTATATATTTGCATGTATGTATGTATGTTTGCATGTGTGTATGTTTGCATGTATGTATTTTTGCATGTATGTTGTCATGTATGTATGTATGTATATATGTGCATGTGTGTATGTATATTTGTATGTATGTATGTTTGCATGAATGTTTGCATGTATGTGTGTTTGCATGAATGTATGTTTGCATGTATTTATGTATGCATGTTTGTATGTATATTTGCATGTGTGTATATATATATATGTATGTATGTTGTCATGTATGTATGTATGTATGTTGTCATGTATGCATATATGTGCATGTATGTTGGCATGTATGTATATATGTGCATGTATGTATGTATATTTGCATGTATATATTTGCATGTATGCATGTTGTCATGTATGTATGTATGTATATATGTGCATGTATGTTTGCATGTATGTTGACATGTATGTATACATGTGCATGTTTGTATGTATATTTGCATGTATATATGTTTGCATGTGTGTATGTATGTTTGCATGTATGTATGTATGTTTGCATGTATGTATGTTGTCATGTATGTTTGTATGTATGTTGTCATGTATGTATGTATATATGTGCATGTATGTATGTTTGCATGTTTTTATTTTTGCATGTATGTTTGCATGTATGTTTATATATATGTGCATGTATGTAATTATGTTTGCATGTATTTATGTTTGCATGTATATTTGTGCATGCTTGTATATATGTATGTATCTTTGCATGTTATTTTGTATGTATGTATGTTTTCATGTGTGTGTATGCATGTATGTATGATAGTTTGCATGTATATATGTGTGTATGTTTGCATGTATGTATATTTGCATGTATATATGTGCATGCTTGTATGTCTGTTTGTATATATGTATGTATGGCCATGTATGATACGGTCTGCTGGCGCCCTGTATCTAAGTCAACTTCACGGCAGGCTTCTATACATGGTATAACAGTCAGTATCACACATTAAACTGAATCTAAGCCTACGACATGTTTTATTTCATTTTTTTTTTTACAGGTTTAGTGTTTGGACTACGTCGGTTTCGAGGACTACTTCGATGACGGTTTTTTTTTCTACAATAAAATGGTTAATGAGGGTTGTGTTGGGGGTGCTTTATTTCAATAAAATATTTTATCTATATCTTTGTCTTTTTATTTTCAAATTTTATTACTACCACTTTAGTAATGGCCGCTGTCTGAGTGACAACATCCATTACTAAGGCGAGGCTTAGTGTTAGCCGGTGCAGAGGCTAACACTAACCACCATTATTACCCCGGTACCCACCACCACCAGGGGTGCCGGGAAGAGCCAGGTACGATCCAGTACCCGACCATCTGTTGTGATGGTCGGGCTCTGGGGCGGCCGCAGGCTGGTATTATGAGGCTGGGAAGGGCCAAAAACAGTGGACCTTCCCACCCTTGTAATGCTAGGCTGCTGCTGCTGTGTTGTATCTGGCTGGTTATAAAAGTGGGGGGGACCCCACGTCATTTTTTTAAATTATTTATTTATTTAAATTTTTTTTTTTAAAAAGACATGGGGTTCCACCCAATTTATCATAACCAGCCACATACAACACAGTGTTACTAGCCTGGGAATGGACAAAACCAGTGGCCCTTCCCACCAATGTAATGCCAGACTGCTGCGGCCTTGTATATGGCTGGTTATTAAAAATGTCGGGGACCCGTCTATTGCTAAATTTGTTAAATTAAAAAAAAAAAACGACGTGGGGGTCCCCCCCATTTTTATAACCAGCCCGATACAACACAGCAGCAGCAGCCTAGCATTACAAGGGTGGGAAGGTCCACTGATTTTGGCCCTTCCCAGCCTCATAATACCAGCCTACGGCCGCCCCAGTACCCGACCATCACAACAGATGGTCGGGTACTGGATCGTACCAAGCTCTTCCCGGCACCCCTGGTGGTGGTGGGTACCGGGGTAATAAAGGGTGGTTAGTGCTAGCCTCTGCACCGGCTAACACTAAGTACCGCCTTAATAATGGACGCTGTCAATCAGCCAACTGCCATTATCTAGGCACTAATAAAGTTTAAAAAAAAACACAAAGACAATTCTTTTTTATTGAAATAAGAAATCCCCAACAAAACCCTCGTTAACCATTTTATTAAAATTTGAAAAAACGTAGATCTACGCAGTAGTCCAACGAATCGAAGATGTAGTCCAATCGGTACATCAAAATCTGCAACAACATAAAAAAACAGTTATCAATGTGAACAATACCAATACTTCTACTCACCTACACACATATATACACGCACACACAAACAACCATACACAGACACACATATATATACACAAACACAACAAGATATACACACACATAAACAGACAAACACACACACATATACACAAACTCACACATATACAAACAAAAACACACATATCCAAACACACACACACACACACACAGTTATACACACACATACATGAACACATATACACAAACACACCCATATATACACACAAACACACACCCATATACACACATATACACAAACACACACACATACAAAAACATACACAAATACACCCATATATACACAAACATACACAAACACACCCATATATACACACACACACACACATATACACAAACACACATATAAAAACAAAAACAGACAAAGTCACATACCCAAACACACATATATACACAAACACACACATACACAAACACGGTTTCTTTTAAATGCTGCTGGGGAACCCGCTCGATCCACTATATAAGGCTGCGCTACAGTGCAGCATTTAAAAGAAACAGGATCCTGACCTGTCCATAGAGTTTAAGGCAGCACAGAGTATTTCAGGAGATGAGCGTGCAGATTCAGTGCTGCTGTGAACTCTGCTCTTACCATTACGTAGCTCTCAGTCTGTTACCTCTCCTCCACTCCTGTCCTCAAGAACACCTTCACATGATTGGCAAGTCACCACGTAATGGTAAGAGCAGAGTTCACAGCAGCACAGAGTATTTCAGGAGATGAGCATGCGGATCTTGTGCGGGGTGGTGACTTGCCAATCATGTGAAGGTGTTATTGAGGACAGGAGTGGAGGAGAGGTAACAGACTGAGCTACGTAATGGTAAGAGCAGAGTTCACAGCAGCACTGAATCTGCACGCTCCTCTCCTGAAATACTCTGTGCTGCTGTGAACTCTGTTTAATTTGCTCTGAATAAAATCTGGTATTGTTACACCAAATCCTGCTTGTGGACTACCTGTCTGGCGCTGTCGAGGCTACATATGGTGGAGAACGTGGGGAACGGTTGCTAGGGGCAATGGCAGGGAAGTTTGCTTGTCTTGAAGTATATGTCCTGGATAAAGCCTGCTGCTACCTTGCAAAAGCATTCAAGGGCAATGGAAGACCTGGTACAGGCTAACTTGCAGCAACAACAGGCGACTGCTGCACATCAGGAAACAAATTTTATTGATGGAACAAGTTGCGGTTCTCAGAGAGACTGTTATTGCTCACCCAGAGAGAATGGACGGGAGGTCTCCTACTGCTCTAAATGTAAGGAAGTCTGTGAAAAGTGCCTTATAAAAGATGACGCCAGATGACATCGAGGCCTAACTTACCATCTGTGGAAGAGTTGCTTAAAGGGAAAACCTCCCATCCAGGAAATGGGATAAGGTCCTAGCTCCTTTTCTAACTGGGGAGCCTCAAAAAGCCTATTTTGATCTGCCCTCAGAGCAAGAAAAAGACTATGGCATGTTTAAAGCAGCGATAATGGCTCGTCTGGGAGTCACCTTAGCAGTAAGGGCTCGCAAAGCTGCACAGACACAGCGTGTTCTCGAGAGATCACGCTGTGACGTCACTCACTTCCTGCCCCAGGTCCTGCATCGTGTCGGACGAGCGAGGACACATCGGCACCAGAGGCTACAGTTGATTCTGCAGCAGCATCAGCGTTTGCAGGTAAGTAGCTACATCGACTTACCTGCAAACGCCGATGCTGCTGCAGAATCAAATGTAGCCTCTGGTGCCGATGTGTCCTCGCTCGTCCAGGACCTGGGGCAGGAAGTGAGTGACGTCACAGCGTGATCTCTCGAGAATGCGCTGTGTGTTTGCACTGCCAGAAGCTGGGCGTTGTGAAGAGAAGTGGATGATACTTCTATACACAACGCCCAGCTAGTAAAATAAGTAAAAACGCCCAGATGTAACGAACACAATACACGCCCAGTTGTACTTTTACTTTAAACACGCCCAGTTGTACTTTAGAAAGCCTCATTTACATAAATATAAAAATGGTCATAACTTGGCCAAAAATGCTAGTTTTAAAAAAAAAAAAAAAACGTTACTCTTATCTACATTGCAGCGCCGATCTGCTGCAATACGAGATAGGGGTTGCAAAATCTGGTGACAGAGCCTCTTTAAGGTAGAAAGACCCACAAACAAGCAACAACTGAAGACAGCTGTAGTAAAGGCCGGGGAAAGCATCACAAAGGAGGAAACCCAGCGTTTGGTGATGTCCGTGGGTTCCAGACTTCCGGCAGTCATTGCCTGCAAAGGATTTTCTACAAAGTATTCAAAAAAAACATTTTATTTATGGTAATGTTAATTTGTCCACTTACTTTGAGCCCCTGAAATGAGGAGGTTGTGTAGAAAAATGGTTGCAAATCCTAAACGTTTCACAGGATATTTTTGTTTAACCCCTTGAATTAAACCTGAAAGTCTAAACTTCAATTGCACCTCATTTGTTTCATTTCAATTCCAATGTGGTGGCATGCAGAGCCCAAATCATGAAGATTGTGTCACTGTCCAAATAATTCTGGACCAAACTGTATGTATGTATGTATGTATGTATGTTTTGACCACATACTACTAGCAATATACACACTAAGCAAAGAGCTCAGTGACTCAGGATTTTACATGGTGCCCCATTTGCAACGTCAGTTTGTGGAATTTCTAATCTGCTAGATCTGACATGGTCAACTTTAAGGGTATGTTCACACGCTTAACAAAAACGTCTGAAAATACAGAGCTGTTTTCAGAGAAAACAGCCTCTGATTTTCAGGCGTTTTTGAAGCTGAAAATGAAGCTTCTATTAAGGCTGGGTTCACACTGAGTTTTTTGCAGGCAGAAAATCTGCCTCAAAATTCCATTTGGAATTTTGAGACAGACTTTGCTCTGCCTGCACTCCGATTTTCGCAGCGTTTTTCATCCGTGGCCATTGAGCGGCGTGGGGAAAAATGCAGCAAAATACGCTTTCTCTGCCTCCCATTGATGTCAATGGGAGATCAGAGATGTAAACGCCCAACGATAGGGCATGTCGCTTCTTTTTCCCGAAAACCGTTTTTTACGCTCACAAGAAAAAAACTCCTCCGCCTTCCATTGAAATCAATGGGAAGCATTTTCGGCCGTTTTTTGGCGCCTTTTCCGACGCGGTTTCCGCGTCGAAAAACGTGTCAAAAAATTCAGTGTAATTTGGAGCTTCTTTTGAGGCTTCTTTTCAGGCTTATTTTCAGGCTTTTTTTGAGGCGTTTTTCATAGTGTTCAATGGAAAATCAGCTCCAAAAAACGCCTCAAGAAGTGACATGCTACTTCTTTTTACGGAGAGTCTTTTTACGCTCCGTTTGTTAAAACAGCGGCATAAGAAGATGCCCCGTATGAACTAAATGCTGTTTTTCCCATTGATTTCAATGGGCAGATGTTTGTAGGTGTTCAGCTTCCGTTTTTTCAGGCGTTTTTCGAGGCATAAACGTCCCGAAATACGCCTGAAAACACTGCGTGTGAACATACTCTAAGGCTATGTTCACACGCTTACTAAAAAAATTTCGGAAAATACAGAGCTGTTTTCAAGGGAAAACAGCTTCTGATTTTTAGGCGTTTTTTTAGCAACTCGCGTTTTTCGCAGCGTTTCTTACGGCCGTTTTTGGAGCTGTTTTTCTGTAGAGTCAATGAAAAACGGCTCCAAAAAACGGCTCAAGAAGTGACATGCACTTCTTCTTCACGGGCGTTTTTTTATGCTGCCTTTTTTCAAAACGGCCGTGTAAAAAAACGTCCCGTCTACTTCCGATTTTTTCAGCAGTTATTCGGCCGTTTACGGCCCTGAAAAACGATCAAAAATAAGCCGTGTGAACATAACCTAAGTGCTATTATTGTGAAGTGTTACACCTAGAGACGTACAACAGCTCAGCCACGAAGCCGTAGATCACACAAACTCAAAGATAGCTAGTAAGTACATACGCTCCATTCCCTGTTGCATCACTCACCACATAGTTCCACACTACATCTGCGCATCGGGAGATTCAGAAATAGGTTTCCATGCTCAAGCAGCTGCACACAAGCCTTAGACCACCATGCACAATAGCATTTGTCAGCTGGAGTGGTATAAAGTCCACCAGCCCTGGACTCTAGAGCAGTGGAAAACTGTTTTCTGGAATGATGAATCACATTTCACTATCTTTCAGTCTTAGCAGGTAACGGCTGTATAACCCCTTAGATGCCACGGTCAATCACATTACTGCTATCTAAGACATTAGAATGAAGGGGACGGTCCCTCTAAAGTGTCAACGGCCCCCTCCGGGACACGAATTGCGGGTTGCCAATGGTCATCATGGCACCCTGGGGGCCTAATATAGGCCTCCAGGTCTGCCATCTTCGTAGCCCTCCGGCAGTGCTTCATTAGAGACTGTCAGAAACACGATATGCTGCAATACATTAGTATTGCAATGTATAGTGCAAGCGTTCCAACAATCGCTGGTTCAAGTGCCCTAGGGGGACTGATAAAAAAAGTAAAAAACAGTTAAATAAACTTTATTTTTTAAGTTAAAAAAAATTATATATTAAAAGTTCAAAGAAACTCCCATTTCCCATTTTGTCCCCCAAAGTAATGTTAGAAAAAATAAAAGTTGACATAACTGGTATCACCGCATTCATAAAATTCTAAACTATTACAATGTAACGTGTAAAACACACAAATTGCTGTTTTTGGTCACCTTCGCTCCCTAACAAAATTAAATAAAAAGTGATCAAAAAGTCACAGTTACCCCAAAAAATAAGCTCTCACATCGCTCAATAGAAAGAAAAAAATTATGTGGCTCTCAGAATATGATGAAAGAAAACAATTTTGAAGTGAATAACATTGATTATTTTGTTACTATGGCACATGTCAATGGCTGGAATATATTAGGCAGCAAGCGAACAGTTAGTTCTTGAAGTTGATGGCACATGTCAATGGCTGGAATATATTAGGCAGCAAGCGAACAGTTAGTTCTTGAAGTTGATGGGTTGGAAGCAGGTAAAGTTTGAAAAGGGCCAAATTGTGATGGATAGACATTGATGGATATACATCTGGGTCAGAGCATCTCCAAAACAGCAGATCTTGTGGGGTGTTCCCGAGATGCAATGGCTAATAACAAACAAAAATGGTTTAATGAAGGATAACCAGTGAAATGGCAACAGGATCATGGGCGCCCAAGGCTCATTAAAGGATGTGGGGAGCGAAGACTAGTCCACCTGGTCCAATCCCTGTTGAATCCTGCCTACTGCTAAAGTGCCTACAAGGGGCATGTGAGCATCATAAATGCACTATTGAACAATGGAAGAAAGTGGCCTGGTCTGATCAATCATGTTTTCTTTTGCATCATGTGGACGGCCAGTTGCGTGAGCGTCGCTTACCTGGTGAAGGGATGCCACCAGTTGCAGTATAGGAAGAAGGCAAGCTGGCAAAGGCAGTGTGATGCTCTGGGCAGTGTTCTGCTGGGAAACCTTTGGTCTTTATGCATATGTTACTTTGAACGAACCAGCTACCTAAACATTGTTGCAGACCAAGTACACCCCTTCATGACAATGGTATTCCGAATTGGCAGTGGCCTCTTGCAGCAGGATAATGCGCCATGCCACACTGCAAAAATTGACCATCTGTGGGATCTGCTGGAAAAACAAGTCCAATCCATGGAGAACCTACGGACTTAGAGGATCTAATGCTAATATCTTGGTGCCATATACCACAGGACATCTTTCAAGGTTTTGGAGTTTCTTCGATGGGTCAGAGCTGATTTGTCAAAACGAGGGGGACCTAGACAATGTTAAATAGGGTAGGTTGTTTAAATGTTACTGAATTGTGTGTGTGTGTGTGATATATATGTCACGGTTTGAGGGTATGTGGACCCACTACGCCGCACCGCCGTAGCGGGGAGGCAGCTGGCCAAACAGAGCACCCCAGTGATACAAAGTCCCGCACTAGGGTACCTGGGTAGTCCAGACAGTACAAAGTCCACAACATCTTTGGGTAGCGTGGGCCACCAGAAGTCTCGGGTTTTAGGAACACCAGCGTGCCCAGCCAGTTTAGAACCTTTGTCCCCAGCGGAGAATTCTTCTCCTGTCTGCAAACCAAACAAAAGTCCTCCCCGGAGGGATATCTCTAACCTGCAAAGGATTGGCAGTGACAATGCAGGATGGGTCTATGATACTTTGAAGGGACTCCACTGTGTCATCCGTCTCAAATGACCTGGACAGGGCATCGGCCCTCACATTCTTGTCAGTGGGACGGTAGTGGAGAACAAATTGGAAATGGATGAAGAACAGCGACCACCTGGATTGACGGGGATTTAGTCATTGAGCGAACTGAAGGTAGGTGAGGTTCTTGTGGTCGGTGTAGATCAGGATGGGGCAGCTGCGCCCTCTAGCAGATGTCTCCACTCCTCCAGAGCCAATTTGATGGCCAGTAGCTCCCGATCCCCAATAGAGTAATTGCGCTCTGCAGAAGAAAAAAATCTTGAGTAGTAGCCACATACTAGTGCCTTTCCTTTGGAGCTCCTCTGCAACAAATGTGCACCTGCACCAACAGAAGAAGCGTCCACCTCCAATGAAAACTGCCCAGACACCTCAGGATGATGGAGGATCGAGGCTGAAGTGAAGGCTTTTTTGAGAGTAATAAATGCAGACTTTGCCTCTGGAGTCCATACCTTGGCGTTCACACCCTTCTTGGTAAGGGTAGAGATGGGAGCTGTCAGTGATGAGAAGTTTGGGATAAACTGCCGGTAGAAATTGGCGAATTCCAGGAAAGGCTGTATGGACCTCAAGCCTTGAGGACATAGGCCACTCCAGGACAGCTCTCACTTTCTCAGGATCCATCTTGGAACCGTGATCCGAGATGATGTAGCCCAGGAAGGGCAGAGAACTCTTCTCAAAGATGCACTTCTCCAGCTTGGCATATAAATGATTCTCCCTTAATCGTAGTAGGACTTGACCGACATGCCTCCGATGAGTCGTCGGATCTGGGGAGAAAATAAAAATATCAGCAAGATAAACTACAACACAGATATAGAGAAGATCTTAGAAGATATCATTAACAAATTCCTGGAAGACCACAGGAGAGTTACACAGTCCAAATGGCATCACCAGGTATTCATAGTGCCTGTTTCAAGTATTAAACGCCATCTTCCACTCTTACCCTTGACGGATTCGGATCAAATTATAAGCCCCACGCAAGTCTAGTTTAGCAAAAATTCTGGCTCCTCTTATAGGGTCAAACAGTTCATATATAAGTGTCAACGGGTATTTGTTCTTCACCGTGATCTGGTTGAGAGCACGGTAGTCAATGCAGGGTCGAAGGGATCCGTCTTTCTTTTTAACGAAGAAGAACCCAGCCCCGACCAGGGAGGAAGACTTTCGTATGAAACCCCTCTCCAAATTCTCCTTGATATAGGCTGACATGGATAGAGACTCTGGCAAGGAGAGAGGATATACCCGTCCACGGGGAAGAGAGGCATTATGAACCAGTTCAATGGGGCAGTCATAAGTCCGAAGTGGAGGCAGCGTCTCAGCCTCCCTTTTGCTGAAGACCTCTGCAAACTGAGCAAAATGGGGGGGGACAGTTCCACCAATGACTGAGGCAGAGGAAGCTGGACAGGATGAATCTGCAACAGACAACGACCGAGGCACTTGTAGCCCCATTGGAGAACATCTCCAGAACTCCAGTCCAGGACTTGGGCATGCAGTCGAAGCCAAGGCAGGCCCAGCAGAACAGGATTGATGGCCTTGGGAAAAACAAGGAAAGAAATTAGTTCAGAATGAAGGACTCCAACCCGGAGCCTCAACGGCTTGGTTTTAGAAACGATCGGGTCAGGCAGAGGCAGTCCATTCACTGAGGCAACAGCCAAAGGTGTCTCCACTACAGGGGACTGTGGGCCACTGGAGATGATCCACTAGCACCTATTGGATAAGGTTTTCCGCGGACCGGAGTCTAGATAGGCAGAAACCCGATGCGTCCTCTCGCCGGATACTAAGGTCACAGGAATAGTCAACTTGGAATAGAATGCTTTATTTGGTACCGTTCCACCTAGGCTTGTTTCTCCAACCAATCCTAGGCACTGGGGTCTCTCTGGCCTCTGAGGACACAGACGCCTCAGAGGCCGCAATACAGATGAAGTGCATCTGCGTTGTCTCTCCTGGGTAGACAATTTTACACGGTTCATAGGTTCATAGGATTCTCTGATGGGATGACTGAGGAGGATGGTAAAGATTGCTGGAAAGTAGAATCCAGCCTACGAAGTTCTCTCTCCCGGAGGACCTCCTGGGAACCCTCCCGGATCCTCATGTCAACCGGGGTGGCAAATAGGAAGAGATCATCCAGGGTAGATGGCAGATCGCGATTGGCCAGCTCGTCCTTAATCCCTGAAGACAGTCCCTGCCAGAATGTGGCCAGCAAAGCCTATTTGTTCCCGGTTAATTCAACAGCCAGTGTACGGAACTGAATGGCATATTCGCCAATAGAGAGGTCTCCCTGGTGTAGGGTCAACAGGGAGGCAGCAGCCGAAGAAACTCTCGTAGGTTTCTCAAAGATCGAGCAGAAAGTCTGTAAGAAGTACTGCAAGTCACGAGTCTCTGGCCCCTAATGTTCCCACTGAGGTTTTGCCCAAGGTTAGGCCTTTGCCAGAAAGGAGAGAGATGATGAAGGCGATCCTGATGTCATCCGAAGAGAAGGCGCTGGCATGTAGTCTGAAGTGGATCTGGCACGGATTCAAAAATCCCCTGCAGGTCCTCGGGTCTCCATCAAAGCTTGAATTTAGCGGCAAGAAGCACAGGGGATCGGCACTGGTACAGACAGGAAGTGTAGTAGGTGGAGCAGCAGGAATGGGTGCGATGACAACTGTGGCTGGAGCAACCAGCCGATGGGAAATGGCATTCACCGTGAGGAGTTGGTCTTGCCTTAACTGGAGATCCTCCATCTCGGCCAGCATGGCTTATGTCGTCAAGGTCTCAGGTTGACCAGCGGGGTCCATGGCCTGAGCGTACTCTCAAGGTTTGTGGGTATGTGGACCGACTAGGCCGCACTGCCGTAGCGGGGAGGCAGCTGGCCAAACAACTGAGCACCCCAGTAATACAAAACACCGCACTAGGGTACCTGGGCAGTCCATACAGTGGCCGCAGCTCTGGCATGGATGGAGGTGGGTGCAGCAGGTAACACCAGATGTGGCGGATGACAGCAGGTGCCGCAGGTTGTGCCAGACGTGGCGAATCAAACCGGACGTGGAAGATGATACTGGACATGGCAGATGACACAGGACGTGGCGGAGGACACAGGACGTGGAAAACGACAGCAGGTGCAGTAGACACTAGTAGGCACAGGAACAAGAACACCGCACAGGATACAGGAACAGGTAACAGGGCACGGGTAACAACTGGAACGGGAAACACAAGACAGACTTGGGATACACTAACAACGCTCAGGCAAGGATCAGAAGGGCAGGGGCCTTCTTATAGTCCAGGAAATCATGTGAGTTGATGATGATTGTTTTTATGTGCGCGCGCTGGCCCTTTAAGTGTGGGCACGAGCATGCCCGCGCACCCTACGGGACACAGCGGACCAGAGTGTAAGTGAGCGCTGGCGTCTCCTAGGAAGGAGATGGGGACCAGCGCTCACAGATCCATGGCTGCGGGCGTCGGGAGGTGAGTAAACCGAACGGCCCGCGGCCATTGACGCTACAACATACACTACCGTTCAAAAGTTTAGGGTCACTTAGAAATTTCCTTATTTTTGCAAGAAAAGCACAGTTTTTTGCAATGAAGATAACATTAAATTAATCAGAAATACACTCTATACATTGTTAATGTGCTAAATGACTATTCTAGCTGCAAACGTCTGTTTTTTAATGCAAAAAAGTCTGTATACCTCCATAGATCACTCCCTATGCATTGAAGCTGCTCTTCACTACCTGACACGTTTTGGATTTTTCAGACAAAAAAATGGAATTTGTTAAAATATTACTTGAGTTTATACTCACTAAAAATTACTTTATGGTTGGTGATAAATTTTATTTTCAAAAAAGGGGTACGGCCATGGGGTCCAATATGGCCCCGACATATGCTAATATTTTCATGCGGCGGATTGAGGAGGACCTTGTCTATGTGTCCCACCACTTCAGAAATGTATTGCGGTGGTGGCGATACATAGACGATGTCTTCCTCATCTGGACCAGCTCAGAGGATGAATTTAATCAATTTCATGTTTTTCTAAATGATATGTGTCAGGGGATCAAATTTACCATGATCCACTCTGACACTTCCGTTGAATTTTTGGATACCAAAATTTATTTACAAGATGGCACTCTGACTACAGACATATTTTCTAAGAAAACTGATAGGAATAGCCTGTTGCACTATAACAGTGGACATCCTAGGGCTATGGTGAGATCATTGCCTTTTAGCCAACTTCTCTGAGTTAGAAGAATTGTCAGTAATGAAGATCAATTGTCCAAAAGAGTGGATGAGATGTGTAATAAATTTAGAATTAGGGGATATCCAATCGATATGCTCAATATATATAAAAGACAGACAATAACAATGGATAGACAACAACTTCTAGATAAACAGACAGTGGGACATAAGAGAAATGTTTGCATACCTTTTGTCTCAACTTTCTCCACATCTAGTTCAGAAATTGGAAATATTTTAAGAAGAGAATGGCGCCTATTGACTAGGGCTTTTCCCTTGATCAAGGAATTCCAAGAGCCACCATTATTAGCATATCGTAAAGGTAGAACCATTAGAAATAGGCTAGTAAGTGCAGATATTGGATCTAAAACCAAGATGTCACAAAGTGTTTTGGCCCCTCCAAAACATGGATGTTTTCCGTGCCTGGGATGTAATATGTGTAATCACATGATTAAGGGAGATAGTTTCTGTCATCCACAAACAGGTAAAACTTTTAAAATCCAGTGCTTTTATACCTGTAAAACCACCTTTGCAATCTACTTATTGAGTTGTCCGTGTGGCCTTTACTATGTGGGTGAGACCACTACTGAAGTAACGCTTAGAATGAGGAACCATAAATCCAGTATTAACACCAAGAGGCGAGATCTACTAGTTTCTAGACACTTTATAGACTGTAGACATAATGTATCCCAAATGCGTTTTAAAATCATTGATTCTGTACCCCTAAATAGACGAGACGGTGATAGACAGCTGGCCCTCAAACGTAAAGAACTTGAGTGGATTTTTACTCTTGAAACCATGTCCCCAAAGGGACTTAATGTGGATTATACATATTTTCCACATATTTGAAAGTTCATGCACATTTGATATAATCTGTCAAGAGTCTGAAACATTCAGATCCGATTCATTCTCTTGAGTGTAGGTGGGATTTTGTCTATATTATTGCTTTTAAATCCACATAAATACAGATTTGTTTCATAATCTCTATTTATTTTTTATATATGTATATTTTTAAACTTTAAACAAATTTTCTCTCTATCCACAGATACCAATTTATAAGAAGGGATGTACATCATGGGAGCAGAGGTTACGTTTCTCAACTAATTTTCTTCCAAGGATTATATAAAGACCCTCTTTTTTTCTTATGTAAATCAGAGATTTCTTTATGTTTATTATATGCTCTCTGTGGAAATCGTAATCAGCAATTGAATCAATTTATAGTTTTTTTTATTTATGTCTACATTTTGGTCCTGAACATAAAAAGATATGAGTGGGTGGTTGAAACTATTTTGTTTCTGGGGGATATGGCTACCTATTTATTCAGGTGCAGCCGTTCTCCCCATTCATATTGCAGTCCGTGGCCACTATATTCTCAGACTCCATAACGAGTCTTTTGATACAGACATATAATTATATCTCACATATATATTCAGTGTGGGCTATTCACATAAAGAAATATAGATTGCTGGCTACACACTCTTTTGAGTGTTATTTCATATTGTTAAAAACATACGTCGGGACAGAATTTACTGTCTGCGCATGCTCGGCCATACTGCGTTCCAGGGATGTGTTCCACATGACGCACTTCCGGCAGTCCGCCATTTTGCACATGCGCACTAGCGATCGCAGGACGCCATGGTTTATTCCATGCATCACAGAGAGCTGACACTGTAAGTTTTATGATATAATTCCTGTTTTTTTCCACTACAATTGTGTGGGAACACTCCCTCTGCTCCTCCCCTTCATTATGAGTTGATGTCATTGATTAGGGCAATTATAATATTACCTTATTTATCTTTCTATCATTTATTGAATATTAAGAGATGTTGTTTCTTAACACATTAATTGGTCACATTGATCGACATATGTTTACCTTTGTATAATTATGTTTCTTGTATTAACAGATTTTTTACATATGTATTATTAATTGCACTATTGATTGTATATCCTGTGTATCCCTATATATATGTGGCACTATGGACTTTTGAAATCAGCTTGAGAAAGGTTCAGGTGTGAACCGAAACGCTGCTCATTTTTTCCACCTGGTGGTGAATAAACCAACATCTGGTAACGTGCACATGGCCTGATTTTCAGTTTACCTTGAGTGCTGTGTTTCTTGCATCTATTTGAAGTGTATATATATATATATATATATATATATATATATATATATATATATATATATATACACACACACACACACACACATACATGCAGTGGCGTAGCTATAGGGGTCACAGCGGTCTCAGTTGCCTTTAGCTACTCCCCTGCATACATATACAGTGAAGGAAATAAGTATTTGATTTGATCCATTGCTGATTTTGTTAGTTTGCCCACTGTCAAAGACATGAACAGTCTAGAATTTTTAAGCTAGGTTAATTTTACCAGTGAGAGATAGATTATATAAAAAAAAAAAAAAAAAAAATCACATAGTCAAAATTATATATATTTATTTGCATTGTGCACAGAGAAATAAGTATTTGATCCCCTACCAACCATTAAGAGTTCAGCCTCCTCCAGACCAGTTACACGCTCCAAATCAACTTGGTGCCTGCATTAAAGACAGCTGTCTTAAATGGTCACCTGTATAAAAGACTCCTGTCCACAGACTCAATTAATCAGTCTGACTCTAACCTCTACAACATGGGCAAGACCAAAGAGCTTTCTAAGGATGTCAGGGACAAGATCATAGACCTGCATAAGGCTGGAATGGGCTACAAAACCATAAGTAAGACGCTGGGTGAGAAGGAGACAACTGTTGGTGCAATAGTAAGAAAATGGAAGACATACAAAATGACTGTCAATCGACATTGATCTGGAGCTCCATGCAAAATCTCACCTCGTGGGGTATCCTTGATCCTGAGGAAGGTGACAGCTCAGCCGAAAACTACACGGGGGGAACTTGTTAATGATCTCAATGCAGCTGGGACCACAGTCACCAAGAAAACCATTGGTAACACATTAATCCGTAATGGATTAAAATCCTGCAGTGCCCTCAAGGTCCCCCTGCTCAAGAAGGCACATGTACAGACCCGTCTGAAGTTTGCAAATGAACATCTGGATGATTCTGAGAGTGATTGGGAGAAGGTGATGTGGTCAGATGAGACTAAAATTGAGCTCTTTGGCATTAACTCAACTCGCCGTGTTTGGAGGAAGAGAAATGCTGCCTATGACCCAAAGAACACCATCCCCACTGTCAAGCATGGAGGTGGAAACATTATGTTTTGGGGGTGTTTCTCTGCTAAGGGCACAGGACTACTTCACCGCATCAATGGGAGAATGGATGGAGCCATGTACCATCAAATCCTGTGTGACAACCTCCTTCCCTCCACCAGGACATAAAAAATGGCTCGTGGCTGGGTCTTCCAGCACGACAATGACCCGAAACATACAGCCAAGGCACCAAAGGAGTGGCTCAAAAACAAGCACATTAAGGTCATGGAGTGGCCTAGCCAGTCTCCAGACCTTAAACCCATCGAAAACTTATGGAGGGAGCTGAAGATCCAAGTTGCCAAGCAACAGCCTCTAAATCTTACTGATTTACAGATGATCTGCAAAGAGGAGTGGGCCAAAATTCCATCTAACATGTGTGCAAACCTCATCATCAACTACAAAAAACGTATGACTGCTGTGCTTGCCAACAAGGGTTTTGCCACCAAGTATTAAGTCTTGTTTGCCAAAGGGATCAAATACTTATTTCTCTGTGCACAATGCAAATAAATATATATAATTTTGACAATGTGATTTTCTGTGTTTTTTTTTTATATAATCTATCTCTCACTGGTAAAATTAACCTAGCCTAAAAATTCTAGACTGTTCATGTCTTTGACAGTGGGCAAACTTACAAAATCAGCAAGGGATCAAATACTTATTTCCTTCACTGTTTATGGCAGGAGAAAACATGTACTTCACCCTTAAGATAACTAACTCACCATTTGCTGCATGCTGTGTTCTTTGCACTAAGCATGCTTTCAGCCAGTTTTGCACATGTTATTTTCCTAAAAGTTTACTATGAAAACCTGAAAAAGTCCTAGTCATCAAATATATGAGAAATGATGAATTTAATATGCTTTAACTTAGTCACCTCCATTTGCTGACTCTTTAGCAGAACTGGCAAATTAGGATAATGTAACTTCACTTACACTGAAAACAGTTTTCTAAACTGCAACGGAGAGCATATTTTGAGTTCTCAAACTGCTGTTTCACAAGGTTTAAAACCTAGATATTACCATAAATTCTTCATTTTCAGATAGGCACAATTCATTGTTTTCCCAGTTTGAAGTTCTAGAATGGCATGTACACAAAGTTTTTCAGTTGTTACACTCAATCTTTTCTTTAAACGTTAATTTTTCTCTGTAAGCAGAGATGGGAAATTTTACATGTTTTAGAATAATACAAATGCCCAACAATGTAAAAATATTAACTCTCAGACAAGAACATGTGTGAGAGTTAATATCAGATAAATAGTTAATATCAGGTAAAGGCAGGTATTGACGCTTTGACTGCACTTTTTGCAACGATTCTCAGAAATAATCTTAGGGTGCTTGCACACACTGGGATTTTGCAGCATTTTTTACGGTGCTGAAATTCACTATAGTGACCAGAGGTTGCACTGCAGTGAATGGGACTTTATGGAATTACACAGTGACAAACTGCAATATGATCATGAATTCAATGTAGAAAATTTCAGAATTGAGAACCACATTTCCAGATTTTACATATAAAACCACAATGCAGTTTTCCATAGAGACAGTTCTAGGAAAATTGTATTACTTTAAAAAAAAAACATGGATTACCATTGTGGTAAAAAAAAGCGCATTTATGGGGGCGTGGCTTGGTGGCCAAGATTAATGGCAGCATTTTAGCAACTCCCTACACGATTTTCCTCTTAAACCTACCTAGGCATCTTCTGATGATGACTGATGCGGCATAACGCAGCACCAGCAGCAGAGAAAGCTGGACTTTTATTTTGAGAAGGAGAACGACAAAGTGGAGCAGGCCTGAGCGTATATCCCTCCTCATCAACTTCTAGCATGGTACACCACGTCTTCTCCGGTTTCTCCAAGCTCTCCACTTGCAGTGGATGAGCTACAGTCTGGACGTGTAGAGTCCTGCAAATCACTGCAAACACCAGCAAAACAAAGCAGCAGGAGGTTGCCCCAGAGCAAAAAGTCACATGCCTTCACTGATCAGCTCTGGTCTTCCCCCGCTGCAGGTGCCATCTTTTCCCACCACGAGGAGCACGGCAAAACAGAGGCTGAGACTTCAAAAGGACACATTAAGTAAAGACATGCTACCATGGGCGGATTAAGGGTACCATGGGCCCCGGGCACTTTTTCAAGTCTGCCCCCCCCCCCCCCGAACTCTGAAGACAGAACTCTGAAAACGCTGAACTGTACATATTTGCAGATTTCTGTTTAGGCGGCCACAGATCTGGCACGGTTTTAAATTTGCTGTAAAAGCAGAATGAGCCATTCCGAAGAGAGAAAGCAGAATATTTTGAGACACTAAAGTGGTCAAGAGCTTTATAACTTTTTTATTTTTGCGTCAATGGAGTGGTGTGTGAAGGATTATTTTTTTGCGGGAGGAGTTGTCGTTTTTATCGGCACCATGTAAAGTACCATATAATGGGTGAATTGGAAAAAACTGAGATTCCTCCATGGTTTTTTGGGTTTAGTTTTTACTGTATATATTTACCTTCGTAGACCCAGAACCAAGCTCAGTACATAAATACATCCCCAGAACCAAGCTCAGTACATATATACAGCCCCACAACAAAGCTCAGTACATATATACCCCACCAGAACAAAGCTCAGTACATATATGCAGCAACAGAACCGAGCTCAGTACATATATACAGCACCAGAACAAATACAGTTCAGTACAGAGTTCATTTGCAAATTCAGTTTAACCCCTGCAGTATAAATTTGTACGACATAAAACAACAGCTCGCAGTATAGCCTGAACAACGGTTAGGTTATGCTGGGCGTTGCTATTTAACAAAAAAGAATGCTACCATCCGTCATCTCACTGCAGATCATACAGTGACTACAGTACTGATCAGTCACAGCGAGAATAAACATTTACATTGAGTGACTCACAGGTGATGTCTCAGATTCTTTTTCGTTCTTTCTCTCTCCATCTGGTCCAGACTTCTTCCGGACATTTCTGCAGTTTGCAGCTCAGATTTCTTCAGCTCCTCACTTTTTCAACATTTCCGCACCTATAAATGAAGATTAAATTTCTCATGATGCCACACTCTATGCTTCTAAATATAATAGTATCATAAACTGTGCCCCTGAATATAATAGTACTATACACTGCACTCCTGAATATAATAGTACTATACACTGTACTCCTGATTATAATAGTACTATACACTGCGCTCCTGAATATAATAGTACTATACACTGTAATCCTGAATATAATAGTACTATACACTGCACTCCTAAATATAATAGTACTATACACTGTACTCCTGAATATAATAGTACTATACACTGTGCTCCTGAATATAATAGTACTATACACTGTGCCCCTGAATATAATAGTATTATACACTGTGCCCCTGAATATAATACTACCATAAAATGCGCCCCTGAATATAATAGTACTATACACTGCGCCCCTGAAAATAATAGTATTATGCACTGTACTCCTGAATATAATAGTACTATACACTGTGTCTCTGAATATAATAGTACCATACACTGTGCCTCTGTATATAATAGTATTATACACTGTACTCTTGAATATAATAGTACTATACACTGTACTCCTGAATATAATAATACTATACACTGTACTCCTGAATATAATAGTACCTTATACTGTGCCCTGAATATAATAGTACTATACACTGCGCTCCTGAATATAATAGTACTATACACTGTAATCCTGAATATAATAGTACTATACACTGCATTCCTAAATATAATAGTACTATACACTGTACTCCTGAATATAATAGTACTATACACTGTGCTCCTGAATATAATAGTACTATACACTGTACTCCTGAATATAATAGTACTATACACTGTACTCCTGAATATAATAGTATTATACACTGCGCCCCTGAATATAATAGTATTATACACTGTGCCCCTGAATATAATAGTACTATACACTGCGCCCCTGAAAATAATAGTATTATGCACTGTACTCCTGAATATAATAGAACTATACACTGTGCTTCTGAATATAATAGTACCATACACTGCGCCTCTGTATATAATAGTATTATACACTGTACTCCTGAATATAATAGTACTATACACTGTACTCTTGAATATAATAGTACTATACACTGTACTCCTGAATATAATAGTACTATATACTGTGCCTCTGATTATAATAGTACTATACACTGTGCTCCTGAATATAATAGTACTATATACTGTGCTCCTGAATATAATAGTAGTATACACTGTACTCCTGAATATAATAGTACTATACACTGTGCCCCTGAATATAATAGTATTATACACTGTACTCCTGAATATAATAGTACTATACACTGTGCCCCTGAATATAATAGTATTATACACTGCGCCCCTGAATATAATAGTATTATACACTGTGCCCCTGAATATAATACTACCATACAATGCGCCACTGAATATAATAGTACTATACACTGCGCCCCTGAAAATAATAGTATTATGCACTGTACTCCTGAATATAATAGTACTATACACTGTGCTTCTGAATATAATAGTACCATACACTGCGCCTCTGTATATAATAGTATTATACACTGTACTCTTGAATATAAGGGTATGTGCACACACACTAATTACGTCCGTAATTGACGGACGTATTTCGGCCGCAAGTAGTGGACCGAACACACTGCAGGGAGCCGGGCTCCTAGCATCATACTTATGTACGATGCTAGGAGTCCCTGCCTCTCCGTGGAACTACTGTCCCGTACTGAAAACATGATTACAGTACGGGACAGTTGTCCTGCAGCGAGGCAGGGACTCCTAGCATCGTACATAAGTATGATACTAGGAGCCCGGCTCCCTGCACTGTGTTCGGTCCGGGACTTGCGGCCGAAATACGTCCGTCAATTACGGACGTAATTAGTGTGTGTGCACATACCCTAATAGTACTATACACTATACTCCTGAATATAATAATACTATACACTGTACTCCTGAATATAATAGTACCTTACACTGTGCCCTGAATATAATAGTACTATACACTGCGCTCCTGAATATAATAGTACTATACACTGTAATCCTGAATATAATAGTACTATACACTGCATTCCTAAATATAATAGTACTATACACTGTACTCCTGAATATAATAGTACTATACACTGTGCTCCTGAATATAATAGTACTATGCACTGTGCCCCTGAATATAATAGTATTATACACTGCGCCCCTGAATATAATAGTATTATACACTGTGCCCCTGAATATAATAGTACTATACACTGCGCCCCTGAAAATAATAGTATTATGCACTGTACTCCTGAATATAATAGTACTATACACTGTGCTTCTGAATATAATAGTACCATACACTGCGCCTCTGTATATAATAGTATTATACACTGTACTCCTGAATATAATAGTACTATACACTATACTCCTGAATATAATAGTACTATACACTGTACTCCTGAATATAATAGTGCTATACACTGTGCCCTGAATATAATAGTACTATACACTGTGCGCCTGAATATAATAGTACTATATACTGTGCTCCTGAATATAATAGTACTATACACTGTACTCCTGAATATAATAGTACTATATACTGTGCCTCTGATTATAATAGTACTATACACTGTGCTCCTGAAAATAATAGTACTATATACTGTGCTCCTGAATATAATAGTAGTATACACTGTACTCCTGAATATAATAGTACTATACACTGTGCTCCTGAATATAATAGTATTATACACTGTACTCCTGAATATAATAGTACTATACACTGTGCTCCTGAATATAATCGTACTATACACTGTACTCCTGAATATAATAGTATTATACACTGTACTCCTGAATATAATAGTACTATACACTGTACTCCTAAATATAATAGTACTATACACTGCACCCCTGAATTTAATAGTACTATACACTGCGCTCCTGAATATAAGAGTACTATACACTGTACTCCTGAATATAATAGTATTATACACTGTACGCCTGGATATAATAGTACTATACACTGTACTCCTGAATATAATAGTACTATACACTGTACTCCTGAATATAATAGTACTATACATTGCGCTCCTGAATATAATAGTACCATACACTGTGCTCCTGAATATAATAGTACTATACACTGTACTCCTGAATATAATAGTACTATACACTGTGCTGAATATAATAGTATTATACACCGTGCCCCTGAATTAAAATGTGTCAAACACTGTCAAGTAAAACACCGCACACTAACAATGCCCCCTGTAGATAGCACCAGTTACAATGCCCTTTTTAGATAATGTCCCCTGTAGATAGCGCTAGTTACAATGCCCTATGTAGATAACGTCCCCTGTAGATTGTGCCAGTTACAATCCCCTAAGTAGATAATGACCCCTGTAGATTGTGCCAGTTATAATGCCCTATGTAGATAATGACCCCTGTAGATAGCGCCACTTACAATGCCCTATGTAGATAAAGTCCCCTGTAGATTGTGCCAGTTACAATGCCCTATGTAGATAATGACCCCTGTAGATTGTGCTAGCTACAATGTCCTCTGTAGATAATGCCCCCTGTAGATAGCGCCACTTACAATCCCTATATAGATAACGTCCCCTGTAGATAGCGCCCCTTACAATGTCCTCTGTAGATCATGCCCCCTGTAGATAGGCCCACTTACAATGTCCTCTGTAGATAATGCCCCCTGTAGATTGTGCTAGTTACAATGCCCTAAGTAGATAATGACCCCTGTAGATAGCGCCACTTACAATGTCCTCTGTAGATAATGCCTCCTGCATCTTTGACCCCCAACACTGCCTAGAACAAAAAAAAACATTCTCACCTGTCCCCGTTCCCGCTTCTTCCTCCAGCGACGCAGGACTGGTCAGAGACCAGGGGGCGTCATCCGTCGTGATGACATAATCGCGCCGACTATGTCATTAGTAAAGCACCGAATGGGAGGAAGGGAACGGATAGTTCCCTGTCTCGCCAGCGCTACAGTAAGCAATTATATCCGCATCCTATTTCCGTCGATATAGTCCTATGAGGGCTTGATTTTTGCGGGACGAGTTGTAGTTTTTCATAGCACCATTTATTGTGCCATATAAAGTACTAGGAAATGGGGAAAAAATTATTTGTGGGATAGAAAATGAAAAAAAACAGCGATTCCTCCATTGTTTTTTGTGCTTCGTTTTTCGGAATTCACTGTGTAATTAAAACAACATGTTAACTTTATTCTGTGGGTCAATGCGATTACAACAATACCAAATATGTATTGTTTTTTCTATATTTTACTACTTTTACAAGTAAAAACCTAAGTGTAAAAAATAAAATGTATTTTGTGTCGCCAAATTCTGAGAGCCATAACTTTTTTTATTTTTCCGTTGATTAAGTGGTATGAGGGCTTATTTTTTGTGGGATAAGCCGTAGTTTTTAATGATACAATTTTGGGGTACATGCGACGTATTGATAACTTTTTATTTCATTTTTTGTGGGAGATGAGGTGACCAAAAATGAGCGATTCTGGCGTTTCCATTTTTTTTTTTTTTACGCCGTGCGGGTTAAATAATGATATATTGTAATAGTTCAGACTTTTGCAGATGAGGCGATACCAATTATGTTTATTTTTTATTTTATTTTTACTATTTTCTAGGGAGAAAATGGGAAAGGGGTTTTTTTTTTAAACTTTTAATATATATATTTTTTTTTACATAAAAAAAATCTTTTATTTTACAAATTTTTACTTTTTTTATTAGTCCCCCTAGGGGACTTTAACCAGCGATCGTTAGATCGCTTGCACTATATACTGCAATACTAATGTATTGTAGTATATCGTGATTCTGACAGTTTATCTATTAAACCCTGCCTGAGGCAGCGCTTAATAGGAGCACAAAGATGGCGGACCTGGGGGCCTTCATTAGGCCCCCAGGCAGCCATAGCAACCATCGCCACCCCACAATTGCATTGCGGGGGGCGCGATGAGCTGTTAGAGGGGGTCAGCCCCTCTTTCTAATGATTTAAACGCCGCAGTCGCTATTGACCGCGACATTTAACAAGTTAAACGAGCGGGATCGTACTCGAGCGCGATCCCGCTCGTTACTCTGAAGTGTCGGCTGTAACATACAGCCGACACCCGCATCGTATGGCGCGGGTTCACTCTGTGAGCCCGTTCCATTCTTCCCCTACCCGACTTTTGAACAAACATACACCTCTAAAATAAACAAAAAATTAAACTCTCAGAATCTAAAAAAGATCTTGTGTTATATCAACACTTGGGAGGGAGAGCTAGGAATGGTACTTTCTCCTCTAGAAACCAAGCAGATCTATAAACACTGTTGTTGTCCCTCTAGATGCATTAAAGGATTGTCCAAGCATTTTATAATTATGGCCTATTCTTAGGACAGGTCATCAATTTCAGATCGGTAGGGGTCCGACTCCTGGCACCCCCACGCATCAGCTGATTGATGGGGCCGTGTTGTTCTTCATCACAGCCTTTTCCGAGTTTACAGGCATAGCACCGTACACTTCCATAGTTGCTGTAATTGCCGCTCCGGTCCTATTCAAGGGTATGGGACGGTGCTGAAATCCCAGTCACACCTGCTACAGCAATGTAAGGCTCAGTGCCTGGTAAACACTGAAGAGGCTGCGGCGATGAAAGGCCCCTGCAGTCAGCTGATCGGTGGGGGTACTGGCAGTCAGACCCCCACTGATCTGATATTAATGAACTATCCTAAGGTGAGGCTATCAATATAAAATGCCCGGACAACCCATTTAATTTGCAAGAGACTTGTAATAGGCTTACAATTCAGATGGTACAAGACACCAGTGCTCATCAGAAAAAATGACAGCTCTTTTCCTCCAACCTGTTGGAGATATCTTCAACATTTGGGATCATATTCCCAAATGTGGTGGTAAGGTGCATTAAGTAAATCCTTCTGGTCTAGAGTGAAAGAAATAATCAAGTCCATATGCCCTCAGGCTCCGCAACTGAACCCCCAGATATTGTTTTTGAACCTAATTCCCCACACCCCTACCTCCCTCACTTTTTTTAGTCACTTCAGCTACCAAAAAATTGCATAAATAGGGATCAAAAAGTCACATGTACCCAAAAATGGTGCCAATAAAAACTACAGTTTTCTTGATGGGAAAATAAAAAAAGTTGTGACTCTTAGAATATGGTGACACAAGAACGAAATACATTTTTTAAAACCGTGATTTTATCGTGCAAACACCGTAAAACATAAAAAAACCTATATACATATGGTATCGCCGTAATCTCATCGACCCACAGAATAAATAATATATGTCACTTATAGCGCACGGTGAACACCGTAAAAAAAATAAATAAAAAATAATAGAAGTTTTGATGGCCTAATTACACTAAATTCAGCAAAAAACCTATGTGATCAAAATGCTCACTCTACCCTTAGATAAATTATTTTTAGGGTTGTAGTTTCCAAAATGGGGTCACTTTTGGGGGATGTCCACTGTTTTGGTCCCTCAGGGGCTTTGCATATGCGACATGACACCCAAAAAACAATCCAGCATACTTGAGCTCCAAAAGCCAAATACCGCTCCTTCCCTTCTGAGCCCTGCCATGTGTCCAAACAGCCATTTATTACCACATATGGGGTATTGCCGTAATCAGGAGAAATTGCTTTACAAATCTTGGGGCGCTTTTTCTTCTTTATTACTTGTAAAAAACATTTATTGGAAAAAATGTCGATTTTCATTTTCCACTAAATTCAGCAGAAAAAACCTGTGGGGTTCAAATGCTCACTGTAAACCTTGATGAATTCCTTGAGGGGTGTAATTTTCCAAATGGTGTATTTTTGGGGGTGTTTCCACTGTTTTGGCACTACAAGACCTCTTCAAACCTGACATGGTGCCTAAAATATATTCTAATAAAAAGGAGGCCCCAAAATCCTCTAGGTGCTCCCCTGCTTCTGAGGCCGGTGTTTCAGTCCATTAGCGCACTAGGGCCACATGTGGGATATTTCTGAAAACTGCAGAATCTGGGCAATAAATATTGAGTTGCATTTCCCTGGTAAAACCTTTTGTTTTACAGAAAAAAAATTGATTAAAATGGATTTTCCACCAAAAAAAAAGACATTTCTAAATTTCCCCTCTACTTTGCTTTAATTCCTGTGAAACACCTAAAGGGTTAAGAAACTTTCTAAATGCTGTTTTGAAAACTTTGAGGGGTGCAGTTTTTAAAATTGGGTGACATGAACTGAACTGTTATCTATAAAAATACGTTTTGGAAATTTTCTTGAAAATGTCTGAAATTGCTGTTAAAGTTCTAAGCCTTGTAACGTCTTAGAAAAAAAAAGAATGTTCAAAAAACGATACCAACATAAAGTAGGCATATGGGAAATGTTAATTAGTAACTATTTTGTGTGGTATTGCTATCTGTTTTACAAGCAGATACATTAAAATTTTGAAAAATGCACATTTTTGAAAATTTTCTCTAAAGTTTGGTGTTTTCACACACAAATACTGAATTTATTGATCACATTTTTCCACTAACATACAGTACAATATGTCACGAGAAAACAATCTCAGAATTGCTTGGATAGGTAAAAGCATTTCCAAGTTCTTACCACATAAAGTGACACGTCAGATTTTAAAAAATTGGCTGCGTCCACAAGGCCAAAACAGGCTCAGTCCTGAAGGGGTTAATCAAGCATTTATTTTTTTTATGCGTATTTCGGCACGTAAAGCGCGCCAAAATACGTGTCAAAGACACGTCCGCGTGAAGAGGGCCTTAATATGATAGCCTGAGAGTCTCTCATTAATGACATTGTTTGTGTATAATGACGTCCCTGGCCGATTGTGTGCTGAGTTCTATTATGCTGAACACTCTCCTTATACCCTTTTTGGATCATCATTAGAGATGAGCGAACTTTTCAAAAGTTCGGTTCGGCTAGTTCGCCGAATTTCACAAAAAAGTTTGGTTCGGACCGAACTAGTTCGGACCGAACCTGTCACTTCCGTGCGCCGAGCATGCTACTGTCCAGGGTGCTGATAGAGTTAATGGGCTGCACTAACTCTTTCAGCAACCTTGACAGTACATGCTCGGCGCGCGGAGAATAAAATTTTAATGTAATAAAAAAATAAAAATAATATGTTCGTACTTACTTTCCTCCTGTCCGGCCTCCAGCGATGACGTTTCATCCCTTTCGCCGCTGCAGCCAATCACAGGCTGTAGTGGCGGTCACGCACGTCAGGATGACGCTTCATCCCACGTGACCGCCTCTGCAGCCAATCAAAGGCTGCAGCGGCGACATGGATGAAACGTCATCGCTGGAGGCCGGACAGGAGGAAAGTAAGTATGAACGTATTATTTTATTTTTTTGGCATGTATGTATGTTGTCATGTATGTATGTATGTATGTATATATGTGCATGTATGTTTGCATGTATGTTGGCATGTATGTATATATGTGCATGTGTGTATGTATATTTGCATGTATATATTTGCATGTATGTATGTTTGCATGAATGTATGTTTGCATGTATGTTGTCGTGTATGTATGTTGTCATGTATGTATGTATGTTGTCATGTATGTATGTATATATGTGCATGTATGTTTGCATGTATGTTGGCATGTATATATTTGCATGTATGTATGTTTGCATGTGTGTATGTTTGCATGCATGTATGTATGTATGTATGTATGTTTGCATGTATGTATGTTGTCATGTATGTATATATGTGCATGTTTGTATGTATATTTGCATGTATATATTTGCATGTATGTATGTATGTTTGCATGTATGTATGTATGTATGTTGTCATGTATGTATGTTTGCATGTATGTTTATATATATATATGTGCATGTATGTAATTATGTTTGCATGTATTTATGTTTGCATGTATATTTGGGCATGCTTGTATATATGTATGAATGTATCTTTGCATGTTTGTTTGTTTGTATGTATGTATGTTTTCATGTGTGTGTGTGTGTGTGTGTATGCATGTATGTATGATAGTTTGCATGTATGTATGTATATATGTGTGTATGTTTGCATGTACATATATGTGCATGCTTGTATGTTTGTATATATGTATGTATGTATGTATGTATGTATGTTTGCATGTATGTTTGTTTGTATATATGTCTGTATGGCCATGTATGATACTGTCTGCTGGCGCCCTGTATCTAAGTCAACTTCGCGGCAGGCCTCTATACATGGTATAACAGTCAGTATCACACATTAAACTGAATCTAAGCCTACGACATGTTTTATTTCATTTTTTTTTTTTTTTACAGGTTTGGTGTTTGGACTACGTCGGTTTCAAGGACTAGTTCGATGACAGTTTTTTTTTCTACAATAAAATGGTTAATGAGGGTTGTGTTGGGGGTGCTTTATTTCAATAAAATATTTTATCTATATCTTTGTCTTTTTCTTTTCAAATTTTATTACTACCACTTTAGTAATGGCCGCTGTCTGAGTGACAACATCCATTACTAAGGCGAGGCTTAGTGTTAGCCGGTGCAGAGGCTAACACTAACCACCATTATTACCCCGGTACCCACCACCACCAGGGGTGCCGGGAAGAGCCAGGTACGATCCAGTACCCGACCATCTGTTGTGATGGTCGGGCTCTGGGGCGGCCGCAGGCTGGTATTATGAGGCTGGGAAGGGCCAAAAACAGTGGACCTTCCCACCCTTGTAATGCTAGGCTGCTGCTGCTGTGTTGTATCTGGCTGGTTATAAAAGTGGGGGGGACCCCACGTCATTTTTTTTTATTATTTATTTATTTTAATTTTTTTTTTAAAAAGACATGGGGTTCCACCCAATTTATCATAACCAGCCACATAAAACACAGTGTTATTAGCCTGGGAATGGACAAAACCAGTGGCCCTTCCCACCCATGTAATGCCAGACTGCTGCGGCCTTGTATATGGCTGGTTATTAAAAATGTGGGGGACCCGTCTATTGCTAAATTTGTTAAATTAAAAAAAAAAAACGACGTGGGGTCCCCCCCATTTTTATAACCAGCCCGATACAACACAGCAGCAGCAGCCTAGCATTACAAGGGTGGGAAGGTCCACAGTTTTTGGCCCTTCCCAGCCTCATAATACCAGCCTACGGCCGCCCCAGTACCCGACCATCACAACAGATGGTCGGGTACTGGATCATACCAAGCTCTTCCCGGCACCCCTGGTGGTGGTGGGTACCGGGGTAATAATGGGTGGTTAGTGCTAGCCTCTGCACCGGCTAACACTAAGTACCGCCTTAATAATGGACGCTGTCAATCAGCCAACTGCCATTATCTAGGCACTAATAAAGTTTAAAAAAAAACACAAAAACAATTCTTATTTATTGAAATAAGAAATCCCCAACAAAACCCTCGTTAACCATTTTATTAAAATTTGAAAAAAACGTAGATCTACGCAGTAGTCCAACGAATCGAAGATGTAGTCCAATCGGTACATCAAAATCTGCAACAACATAAAAAAACAGTTATCAATGTGAACAATACCAATACTTCTACTCACCTACACACATATATACACGCACGCACACACAAACAAACAACCATACACAAACACACACATATACACAAACACACATATACACAAATACACACATATAAACAAACACACCCATATATACACAAACACACACATAAACACACACCCATATACACACATATACAAAAACACACACACACAAACATATACACAAATACACCCATATATACACACACATATACACAAACACACCCATATATACACAAACACACACATAAACACACACCCATATACACACATATATACAAACACACACATATACAAAAACACACACACACAAACATATACACATACACCCATATATACACACACATATACACAAACATATACACAAACACATATACACAAACACACCCATATATACACAAACACACAAACACACATAAACACAAACACACATATAAAAACAAAAACAGGCAAAGACACATACCCAAACACACACACTGTTTCTTTTAAATGCTGCTGGGGAACCCGCTCGATCCACTATATAAGGCTGCGCTATAGTGCAGCATTTAAAAGAAACAGGATCCTGACCTGTCCATAGAGTTTAAGGCAGCACAGAGCATTTCAGGAGATGAGCGTGCAGATTCAGTGCTGCTGTGAACTCTGCTCTTACCATTACGTAGCTCTCAGTCTGTTACATCTCCTCCACTCCTGTCCTCAAGAACACCTTCACATGATTGGCAAGTTACCACCGCGCACAAGATCCGCACGCTCATCTCCTGAAATACTCTGTGCTGCTGTGAACTCTGCTCTTACCGTTACGTGGTGACTTGCCAATCATGAAGGTGTTATTGAGGACAGTAGTGGAGGAGAGGTAACAGACTGAGAGCTACGTAATGGTAAGAGCAGAGTTCACAGCAGCACTGAATCTGCACGCTCATCTCCTGAAATACTCTGTGCTGCCTTAAACTCTGTGGACAGGTCAGGATCCTGTTTCTTTTAAATGCTGCACTGTAGCGCAGCCTTATATAGTGGATCGAGCGGGTTCCCTAGCAGCATTTAAAAGAAACAGGATCCTGACCTGTCCACAGAGTTTAAGGCAGCACAGAGTATTTCAGGTGATGAGCACGGCCGGCGACAGGCAGCCGGTCGTTTTTCAAAGCCGTGCTCCCATTATGCACACGACCGTAAAAACACCCGTTATTGCGGGTCGTAATTACGACCCGCAATAACGGGCTCATAGACTTCTGTTACCCACGGGTACCTTCCCGTTTTCTCACGGGAAGGTGCCCGTGCCGTTAAAAAAATAGAACATGTTCTATTTTTCTATTTTACGGGCCGTGCTGCTATAATTAGGGTATGTTCACACGACAGCGTCCGTAACGGCTGAAATTACGGGGATGTTTCCGCCGGAAAACATCCCCGTAATTTCAGCCGTAACGGCATGTGCAGGCGCTTGAACGCCGCGTCCATTACGGACGTAATTGGCGCTGCTATTCATTGGAGTCAATGAATAACGGCTCCAATTACGGCCAAAGAAGTGACCGGTCACTTCTTTGACGCGGGCGTCTATTTACGCGCCGTCATTTGACAGCGGCGCGTAAATATACGCCTCGTGTGAACAGACAAACGTCTGCCCATTGCTTTCAATGGGCAGATGTTTGTCAGCGCTATCGAGGCGCTATTTTCGGGCGTAATTCGGGGCAAAAACGCCCGAATTACGTCCGTAATTAGTGTGTGTGAACACTCCCTTAGGGTATGTTCACACGCACTAATTACGGACGTAATTCGGGCGTTTTTGCCCCGAATTACGTCCGAAAATAGCGCCTCGATAGCGCTGACAAACATCTGCCCATTGAAAGCAATGGGCAGACGTTTGTCTGTTCACACGAGGCGTATATTTACGCGCCGCTGTCAAATGACGGCGCGTAAATAGACGCCCGCGTCAAAGAAGTGACATGTCACTTCTTTGGCCGTAATTGGAGCCGTTATTCATTGACTCCAATGAATAGCAGCGCCAATTACGTCCGTAATGGACGCGGCGTTCAAGCGCCTGCACATGCCGTAACGGCTGAAATTACGTGGATGTTTTCAGGCGGAAACATCCCCGCAATTTCAGCCGTAACGGACGCTGTCGTGTGAACATACCCTTATAATGACAGCACGGCTCGCAAAAGCGGCCGGCTGCCCGTGGCCGGCCGTACTCGTAATTACGAGTCGTAATTACGAGCACGGCCCGTAAAATAAAAAAATAGAACATGTTCTATCTTTTTAACGGCACGGGCACCTTCCCGTGAGAAAACGGTCTATGGGCCCGCTATTTCGGGTCGTAATTACGACCCGTAACAACGGGTGTTTTTACGGTCGTGTGCATGAGGCCCCGTAATGACGGGTCATTACGGCAGCGTTGCTAGGCGACGTCAGTAAATAGTCACTCTCCAGGGTGCTGAAAGAGTTAACTGATCGACAGTAACTGTTTCAGCACCCTGGACAGTGACTACTGATCACAATATAGAGTACCTGTAAAAAAAAAAAGACGTTCATACTTACCGGGAACTCCCTGCTTCCTCCAGTCCGGTCTCCTGGCCGTTGCCTTGGTGACGCGTCCCTCGCGACATCCGGCCCAACATTCCTTGATGACGATGCAGCCCATGTGAGCGCTGCAGCCAATCACAGGCTGCCGCGTCAGAAAAGAAGGTCGGACTGGAGGAAGAAGAGGGACTCGACACCAAGACAACGACCAGGTACGTATGAAATGCTTTTTATTTTATTTTTAATCAGCAGCCTCTTTTCTCTATCAGTGATTGATAGAGATAAGTGGCTGCCGATTTGTATCATATTTTTGACCGGGTTCGGTCAAAACGGGTTCGGCCGAAACCGGTGAAGTTCGGATTCGCTGTGAACCGAACTTTTCCGGAAGTTCGGACCGAAACCGGGTTCGGTTGTCCCGGTTCGCTCATCTCTAATCATAATCTACATAGTGGTAACTCTGGTTCAGAAGGACAACTCAGACTTTTATGAATAGTTGAATCTGATATGGAATCTTGATTGTTTCTCCAACAATTTTTTTTATAGTATTGCTTCCTTGTATTGTATTGCTGCATTCCTTTATATGTATTTATATTGTATATAAGACTCTCTTTGTATATGAAATGTATCATTATTGGTAAACGCAGATTGTACAGTTACATCTAAAGATGTTATATGTTTCGTTGGTAAAACTTAAAAAAAGATATTTGAAAGAAAGAAAATAAGATGGGCGATTTTGCTATTTCTCATAGCCAGCTTGCGGATGCGCATAATGATTTGGCTGACGAATTTGACCAGTTAAAGACCAACATTTTTAGACGTGGAGGATCACAATAGGCAAAAAAAACATAGACTTTTTTCATATTAAACAGTATTTCATGGAAATTGTAAGAAAGAAAAAGTGAATTTCCTTCTCTCTATCAAAACGTAGGCCTCTCAGCGGTTGCCTTTGCAGACAACTACCTCTTCTCACAACCATCTTGCGAGACCCCAAAAAGGCATAGAAATGGGGATTTCCTGTTAAGATCCTGATCCATCGCCAAAGCATTTTACATTCCATCACCTCACTATAAGAAGGATATCTTCTGCTGCAAGAATATCTCTGTTCCTTACCCCTCTGGTGAAACAATGAACCCTCCAAAACGTCTAGACCCAGAGAGGCACATGGTTACTTCACGACTGAGAACTAAGCACTGGTGCCTTAACAGAATCTCTGGAAAATGCCGGATCAGAGCTTCTCTAGGCATCTGGGTAATCCTTGAGTGATTACTCCACTATCCGGACGCAGCATATTTTGTTTTGTATTCTTTTATATGTTATACGTCATTGTGTTCCTAACTTATGTTCTCAATCAGATTTTTGTCTCTCAGATAGTTATTAGATTTGATAAGATGATCCTTATCCCATATACTGATAAGGCCTGCTGATTCACACAGTCCTTTTTCTGTATTTTAGGTTTTAACTCTATAGTTCGGAGGCCTACTTACTCATTGATATTATTACCCAAATTTACTTACATTAAACGTGAACGGCCTCTATAGACCTCAGAAACAATCATTTTAGTGGAAGGAACAGCTTCAACTGAATAGCGGTAGAGACCCACATAGTTTAGTAGGATGCGCACAAGATTTAACATAATCAATTCCCTTTAGTTATACAGTCTCATCACAGTTAAAAACAAAGAGGGTTCTGTTGGCGGTTAAAATTCTGAAGCATTTAATACTATTTCTAATACAATAGATAAAAATGAAGAATATATTATTCAGGTCTGTGTCATTAACTATATTACATACACTATGATATATGCTTTTAACAAACACCACTAAAGGTTCCTTCACAAGGTGATCCATAAAATTACCAGAGTCATACAAGGCCATTTCATCTGGCTCCAGTCAGTCTATTTCTTGAAGGTACAGACCAGGTGGGGTTCGTGAAGGGTCACCAGGCCACAGAAATTTTTAATTTGATGGTCTTGTTTGGGGTCCGAATTTTGAGGTCTGGTCTGGGGTCTGGAATAACTTTGAGTTCCGGTCTAGGGACTGGATTCATTTTGGGGTCTGTTTTGGGATGTTAATTAATTTTGGAGTCGGGTCTGTAGTCTGGATTAATTTTGGTATTTAGTCTAGGGTTTGTAATTATTTGAGGGTCTGGTCTGAGCTCTGTATTTGTTTTGGTGTCTCTCCTATGGTCTAATTAATTTTAGGGTCTGGTTTGGGACCTGGATTAATTTAAAGGTCTGATCTGGGGTCTGGATTAATTTTGTGTTTGGTCTGGGGTCTAATTTTGATAAATTAATTATACAGTGTGGTCCTATATGTAAATTGCTAGTTGGCTCTATTTTATATTTGCTATCATTACACAGAGCTATAATTAGTGACACCTAGTGACACAGTGTCTTTTAAAATCTATGGGAAACAGAAACCCACTTACTTTCATATTGTTTCAGAGATTGAGGCTGTTGCTTACTCAATGGCAGTATCTATCTCCTATACTTTACACTGTAGCTCTTAGATTGGCTGATGTGTATAAGCACAAGCTCACCACAAGCTCATCGCTGTCAACAGGAAATCAGTGTAAGGAACGAGTGTCTATCTCCATTACAAGGATTGAATGTTCACAAATGTATCGGAAGGATCCTGGTTCGTGTTCCTATTGTGTCATAATATGTATGAACACCTTCAAAGTATCTATCTATATATCTATCTATCTATCTATTGTTTTTTTTTTTAAAAATACATAACACCTACAATAGAAAATAAAGCAGAATTTCTTAACTTACCAAAAAGCTGAATGATTAAATATATAAATAAATGCACATTTATGCAGGAAAAATACAATATTTCTTTTAAAGAAAATAACAATTGCTAAATACAATATCTGTTGATTCAGAAGAAGTCGTAGGTGTCATGATCTGTGGGTATGTGGACCCACTGGGCCGTACTGCCGTAGCGGGAGAGCAGCTGACCAAACAGTGTACTAAGTCAATGTATACATATAGTCCAAGCACAAGGGTACCTGTAGTCATTCAGACAGTAATGGAGGCTCGGCACAGACGGGACCTTGGCAGCTGACACCAGGTGTGCCGTAACACAGCCGGCATGACCGGGGGCACAACACGACTCCAACTTTCTAAGGCACATGAACAAACTTCTTAATGAGGGTAGGAGCATTGAGGTTCTCTTCTGGCTCCCAGGACCTCTCCTCTGGACCAAACCCCTTCCAATCCACCAAATAAAAAGTTCTTCCTCCTAATTTTTTGAAGTCCAGGATCTCCTTAACCTCAAACACGTCAGATGAACCGCTGGAGTAAGCAACTTTGTTGGAAGCACACACCGTGCAGGAAGAGACAAAGTCCACAACATCTTTGGGTAGCATGGGCCACCAGAAATTACGAACAATCAGATCTTGCGTCTTATGAACCCCCGCGTGTCTGGCCAGTTTGGAGCTGTGTCCCCAGCGAAGGATTCTCCTCCTGTCTGCCAACCGCACAAACATCCTCCCTGGAAGGATGTCTCTAACTTGCAGAGGGATAGCAGAAATAATGCAGGACTGGTCTATGATACATTGAGGGGACTCCAGTGTCCTCTTTTTCAAATGACCTAGACAGGGCATCGGCCCTCACATTCAGCGGGACGGTAGTGGAGCACAAATTGGAACCGGTTTGAAGAACAGCGACCACATGGCTTGACAGAGGTTCAGCCGTTGAGCCGATATGTAAGGTTCTTGTGGTAAGTGGATATCAGAATGGGGTGGGCTGCGCCCACTAGCAGATTTCTCCACTCCTCCAGAGCCAATTTAATGGCCAGTAACTCCCGGTCCCCAATATAGTAATTGTGCTCTGCAGAGGAAAAAAGTCTAGAGTAATAGCCACATATCACTGCCTTTCCTTTCAGGCCTCTCTGGAACAGAAGTACACCTGCACCAACAGAGGAAGCTTCCACCTCCAACGAGAACTGTCGAGAGACGCAAGGAGGATGGAGGATTGAGGCTGAGGTAAAGGCATTCTTGAGTCTATTAAATGCAGTTTTTGCCTCTGAAGTCCACATCTTGCCGTTCACACCCTTCTTGGTAAGGGTAGAGATGGGAGCCGTCAATGATGAGAAGTTTGGGATAAACTGCCGGCAGAAATTGGCGAATCCCAAAAAACGCTGTATGGACCGCAGGCCCTTAGGACGTGGCCATTCCAGGACGGACTTTACTTTCTCAGGATCCATCTTGAGGCCTTGATCTGAGATCATGTAACCCAGTGTAATGTCCGTGGCTGCGGGCCGTCAGCTCCAACCTCCTCCTGACAGCCGCAGCCACAAGTCGGCAAGCGCTGGCCACAGCCTCCTCCTCAGGAGACGCCAGCTCTCGCGTCCACTCACCTCAGCCGGATCCCGTAGGGTGGGCGCGCACGCTCGTGCCCGTTCTTAAAGGTGCAGCGCGCGCACTGGACTTCTGATGACTAGAACCCCTGAGTACCCTGGACTTTAAGATGGGTCCAGCCAGGGGCGGATTACAATGAGGGCAATATGGGCAAGTGCCCGGGGCCCGAGGCTGGAGGGGGGCCCGGTTCGCCCCGGTTCTCCCTTACCGGCTGTTAAAATGACAGCAGGTTCAGAGAACCGGAGTGAAGTGGGACCGCTCACCCAAAGAGTGGCTATACACTACACTACGCACTACACAATAAAAAAAGTTACTATAGTAACGGGAGCCGCGGCCCATTACTATAGTAATGGGAGCCGCGGCCCATTACTATAGTAATGGGAGCCGTGGCCCGTTACTATAGTAACTACAGTACTTACCTTCCTGTTTCCGGTGTGCAGCACATGACGTCACCACCATCCTGAGTCAGGACATCCGCCGCGGCTGAAGAGCAGGGTAAGTTTGATACCCCTTCTGCTTGAAGCTGATGGCTTGGGGTCCGACTCCCAGGACCCCCGCCAATCACCTGTTTTGAAGGGGATGCAGCGCTCGTACGAGAGCTAATGCTTCCCCTTCATTCTGGTCACTTGCCCACACTGAATCCGTGTGGGCGATTCAGAGTGTGAGCGAGTAAGTGAAATGAAGGGGAATCAGCTCTCGAGTGCTGTGGCCCCTTCAAAACAGGTGATTGGGGGGTCTCGGGAGACGGACCCCAAGCCATCAGCTATGTTTAGGGACTGGACAATCCCTTTAAGCCTACGATGTAGCAGGCTTAGATTGTGTGATCCTGTCTGCCGGGCCCTGTATCTAAGCCAATCACATGGTAGGCTTAGATACAAGGCCCATGTGTGATCCTGTCTGTTGGGCCCTGTATCTAAGCATCTTACATAAGCACATGGTAGGCTTAGACACAAGGCCCATGTGTGATCCTGTCTGCTGGGCCCTGTATCTAAGCCTACCACACGTGTTACTAATCGTTTTTGTTGTGTTTGTGTTTTCTTACAGGTTCGGTCGTTGGACTACGTCGGATTCCTGGACTACTTAGATGACGGCGTTTTTATTATCAATAAAATGGTTAATAAGGTTTGTTTGTTTTTTTTTATTTCAATAAAATATTTTTTCCATGTCTTTGTTTGTTTTTTAAACTTTATTACTACCGCCTTAGTAATGGACGCTGGCTGATTGACAGCGTCCATTACTAAGGCGAGGCTTAGTGTTAGCTGGTACAGAGGCTAACACTAACCCCCATTATTACCCCGGTACCCACCGCCACCAGGGAAGAGCCGGGTACGATCCAGTACCTGACCATCTGTAGTGATGGTCTGGCAATGGGGCGGCCGCAAGCTGGTATTATTAGGCAGGGAAAGGCCAAAAACTGTGGCCCTTCCCCCCTGGTAATGTTAACCTGCTGCTGCTGGCTGGTTATGGAAAATGGGGGGGACCCCGCCAGATACAACAGCAGCCTAGCATTACCAGGGGGGGAAGGGTCACTGTTTTTGGCCTTTCCCAGACTGATATTACCAGCCTATGGCTGACCCGGAACCTGACCATCACTACAGATGGTCGGGTACTGATTCGTACCCGGCTCTTCCCAGTACCACTGGTGGCGGTGGGTACCGGGGTAATAATGGGGGGTTAGTGTTAGCCTCTCTGCCTGCTAACATTAAGCCTCGCCTTAGTAATGGATGTTGTCAATCAGCCAGCAGCTATTAATAAGGTGGTAAAAGTAAAGTTGAAAAAAATACAAGGACATAGAAAAAATATTTTATTGAAATACAAAAACAAACCTGATTAACCATTTTATTGGGAATAAAAAAACGCTGTCATTGAAGTTGTCATCGAATCCGACGTAGTCCAACAACCGAACCTGTAAAATAACACAAACACAAAAATAATTAGTAACACATAAAAAAGCAAAACAATTCTTATACTTACCTTTTCTGGGTCCAGTGCTGGAACCGCAATGTCAGCGAGCTGGTCCCTATAACTAATCCTATCATGTGTGATACTGTCTGTTGAGCTACTGTATCTAATCCTATCATGTGTGATACTGTGCTGAGCCACTGTATCTAATCCTATCCATAGTTTGTAGGGTCGTAGTGCTATAGATATGCTGTCTCCTATACACACACACACATACACACACACACACACACATTCAGGGGCATAGTGTATAGTGCTATTATATTCAGGAGTACAGTGTATAATACTATTATATTCAGGGGCGCAGTGTATAGTACTATTATATTCAGGAGCGCAGTGTATAGTACTATTATATTCAGGAGCAGAGTGTATAGTACTATTTTATTCAGGAGCGCAGTGTATAGTACTATTATATTCAGGAGAAGAGTGTATAGTACTATTATAATCAGGAGCAGAGTGTATCATACTATTATATTCAGGAGTAGAGTGTATAGTACTATTATATTCAGGAGTGCAGTGTATATTACTATTATATTCAGGGGCGCAGTGTATAATACTATTATATTCAGGAGTACAGTGTATAGTACTATAATATTCATTGTATGATACTATTATAGTTAGAAGCATAGAGTGTGGCATCATGAGAATTTTATCTTCGTTTACAGGTGCGGAAATGTTGGAAAAGTGAGGAGCCAAAAACATCTGAGCTGAAAACTGCAGAAATGGGCCGTGCCCGGGAGAAGTCATCATAGAGGTCTGGACCGGATAGAGAAGAAAAGAGAAAAAGAACGAAAAAGAATCTGAGGCGTCACCGGTGAGTCACTCAATATAAATGTTTATTCTACCTGTGACTGATCAGTACTGTAGTCACTGTAGGATCTGCAGCAAGATGACGGATGGTAGCAATCTTTTTGTTAAACAGCAACTCCCAGCATATCCTAACCATTGTTCAGGCTATACTGCGAGCTGTCGTTTTATGATGTACAAATTTATATTGCAGGGGTTTAACTGAATTTGCAAATGATCTCTGTACTGAACTGTATTTGTTCTGGTGCTGTATATATGTACTGAGCTTGATTCTGGTGCTGTGTGTGTGTGTGTGTGTGTGTGTGTGTGTGTGTGTGTGTGTGTGTGTGTGTGTATATATATATATATATGTACTGAGCTTTGTTCTGGTACTGTGTATATATATATATATACTGAGCTTGGTTCTGGAGTTATATATATGTACTGAGCTTGGTTCTGGCGTTGTATATATGTACTGAGCTTGGTTCTAGTACTGTATATATGTACTGAGCTTGGTTCTTGTGCTGTATTTATGTACTGAGCTTGGTTCTAGTGCTGTATATATGTACTGAGCTTGGTTCTGGTGTTGTATATATGTACTGAGCTTGGTTCTGGTGTTGTATATTTGTACTGAGCTTGGTTCTGGGGCTGTATATATGTACTGTGCTTGGTTCTGGGTCTGTATATATTTACCTGCTCTTAAGGTAAAAGTATATGTTAAATCTACTTTTACCTTAAGAGAAGGTAAATATATACAGTAAAAACTAAATCCAAAAAACCTTGGAGGAATCTCAGTTTTTTACGATTCACCCATTATATGGTACTTTACATGGTGCCAATAAAAGCTATAACTCCTCCCGCAAAAAAATAATCCTTCACACACCACTCCATTGACGTAAAAATAAAAAAGTTATAAAGCTCCTGACCACTTCAGTGTCTCAAAGTATTCTGCTTTCTTTCTTCTAGATGGCTCATTCTGTTTTTACAGCTAAATTAAAACCGTGCCAGGTCTGTGGCCGCCTAAACAGAAATCTGCAAATATATACGGTACAGAGACTTCGGAGTTCGCAGGGGGGGCAGACCTGAAAAAGTGCCCGGGGCCCATGGTACCCTTAATCCGCTCCTGGGTCCAGCCCCCTGCTTTTATGCCTGAGCGTTAATGATGTTTCCTAAGTTTGTCTATGTGATGGCCTCCTAGTGTGTTCCTGGTTCCTGTTTCCTCTTCCTGTTTCCTGTTCCTGTAACTGTTCCAGTTCTTGTTCCTGTTCCTTGCATTCAATACCATCCTGGTCGAGCACTGTGCTGTGCCAAAGTCGTGTCGTGCTGTATCCCACGTCTGACCTGATTCACCTCGCCTGATGTCTACCTGCTGCCTAGTCCCAGCCAAACCTGCCTTACTGCTGTCTGAGCTGCCACAGGTACCTATACGAACTATAGACATTGTCCTGCGCCCTGTTGGCCAGCTGCCATACCGCCAAGGCGGTACGGCCCAGTGGGTCCACAGACCCTTCGTGACACCTAGAAAGGGCAGAGAGTCTTTTTCAAAGACGCACTTCTCCAGTTGGCATACAGACGATTCTCCCTTAAATGCAGCAGAGCTTGACGAACATGCCTCCGATGAGTCTTCGGATCTGGAGAGAAAATCAGAATATCATCAAGATAGACCACAACACAGACATAGAGAAGATCTCGGAAGATATCATTGACAAATTCCTGGAAGACCGCGGGAGCATTACACAGACCGAAGGGCATTACCAGGTATTCGTAGTGCCCGTCTCGAGTGTTAAATGCCATCTTCCACTCATCACCTTGGCGGATTCGGATCAAATAGTAAGCCCCACGCAAGTCTAATTTAGAAAAAATCCTGGCTCCTCGTACGCAGTCAAATAGTTCGGAAATTAGTGGCAACATATATTTGTTCTTGACTGTGATTTGATTGAGACCACGGTAGTCAATGCAAGGCCAAAGAGATCCGTACTTTTTCTTGACAAAGAAGAACACGGCCCCGGCCGGGGAGAAGGATTTTTGTATGAAATGGGAAGGGGACGCATTTGGAACCAGTTCAAGGGGGCAGTCATAAGCCCGGTGCGGAGGAAGCGTCTCAGCCTACTTCTTGCTGAAGACATCCACAAACTGGGAGAAATGAGGGGGTAATCCTGCCAATTACTGAGGCAGAGGAGACTGGAAAGGATGGATCTGTAACAGACAGTGGCTGCGACATTTGGAACCCCATTGGAGAACCTCTCTGGAATTGTAGTCGGACAGGATTGACGGCTTTAGGCAAAACGAGTTAGTTCAGAATGGCTTTGTTTCAGATATGATCAGGTCGGGCAGAGGCGGTCCATTCACGAGGCAACAGCCAAAGATGTCTACAGAGGTACTGTGGTTAACTGGAGAAGATCCACTTGGTCTTTTTCGATGAAGTTTGCTGCGGACCCAGAGTCGAAATAGGCAGAGACCCGGTGCGTCTTTTCACCAGACACTATGGTCACGGGAATGGACAGTTTAGAGGAGAACTTTCTATCTAGCGCCGTTCCACCTAGGGTTGTCTCTCCAACAAATCCGAGGCACTGGTGTTTTCTTTACTTCTGAGGGCACAAACGCACAACATGGCCTCCAAGGCCGCAATACAGACAAAGTCCCGAATTGTGTCTGCAGTGTTTTCTCCTCGGCAGACAGTTTGAGCTGGTCCACCTGCATAGGCTCCTCTGTGGAACAACTGGTAAGGGCAACAGGGATTGCTGGAAGGTAGGAGCCAGCCTAGGGAATTTTCTCTCCCAACGAACCTCTTGCGATCGTTTCCGACACCTCATGTCATTCCGGGTGGCTAGAAGAATGAGGTCATCCAGGGTAGGTGGCAGATCACGAGCGGCAAGCTCGTCCCTGCCAGAATGTAGCCACCAAGGGCTCGTTGTTCCAGGACAGCTCTGCTGCCAGGGTGCGGAACTGAATGGCGTAATCGCCCACGGTGGTGTCCTCCCGGCGAAGGATCAGAAGATTATGCAGCTGCTGAAGAGACTCGTCCAGGTTCCTCAAATACCTTGCGAAAAGTCTGTAGAAAACTGTAAAGGATCTGTCAGACACAGCTTCTGTGTCGACGCCCGTGGTTAATCAGTTTGCATCTGCTCCTAGGTCTGATCGAGTGACTCGATCTGCTACCACTCAGGCTGGTAGGCTGAGGAGTGGGAGAACCTAACACAGCCTGGCCAGACGGAGCTAGCTCCCGCCCTCGGTCTATTTATATCTTCATTTCCTGCTCTTCCTTTGCCTGTGATTCTGTCTGGTTTCCTGGCTCTGCTGTTCCTGCTAGTACTATTGACCTCTGCTTGACTACTCTCCTGCTCTGCGTTTGGTACCTTGTACACTCCTGGTTTGACTCGGCTCGTTCACTACACTTGTTGCTCACGGTGTTGCCGTGGGCAACTGTCCCATTTTCCTTAGCTTCTGTGTACCCTTGTCTGTTTGTCTGTCGTTCACTTATTAAGCGTAGGGACCGTCGCACAGTTGTACGCCGTCGCCTAGGAAGGGCCGTGCAAGTAGGTAGGGACTGAGTGGCGGGTAGATTAGGGCTCCCCTGTCTGTCTCCCTACCCTGACATTACATAATCACAGACCTTTTCTAACCTGGTTCCTACACAACTTGAGACCCTGGCTCAGCAAATGCAGGGTCTCTCCCTACAGGTCCAAGCCCTGGCTCAGAAGTGCAACCAGCGTGATGCTAACCAGGTAGTGCCCTCCATCTCACCTCTTGAACCCCACCTCAAGTTGCCTGACCGGTTCTCAGGGGACCGGAAGACTTTTTTCTCATTTCTGGAGAGTTATAGGCTCTATTTCCGATTAAGACCCCACTCCTCAGGTTCTGAGAGCCAGCGAGTGGGTACAATTCTGTCCCGGCTCCAGGACAGCCCCCAAGAATGGGCCTTCTCCTTGGCTCCTGACGCCCCTGAACTTTCCTCTGTTGACCTTTTTTTTCTACTCTCTGGCTCATCTATGACGAGACTGACAAGACTGCCTTTGCCGAGAGTCAGCTGGTGACCTTATGTCAGGGTAAGAGACCCGTTGAGGAGTACTGTTCTGACTTTAGGAAGTGGTGCGTAGCTTCTCGGTGGAATGACCCTGCTTTGAGGTGCCAGTTTAGATTGGGTCTGTCGTACTCCCTGAAAGACCTATTAGTTAGCTATCCCTCTTCTGACTCTCTAGATCAGGTTATGACTTTAGCGGTACGTCTTGACCGACGTCTCAGGGAACGACGACTTGAACGTTTTTGTGCCTTCTTTTGTGCTTCGTTCTTCTACGGGAATCTCGGATGAACCAATGCAACTCGGGGCCTCAGTGTCTCCCCAACAACGTAGAGAGCTCTGCAGGAAGAATGGTCTCTGCTTCTACTGTGGGCAGGACAAGCATCAAGTGAACAACTGTCCAAGGCGTAAGAATAAGCAGCCGGAAAACTTCCGTGCCTAAGTGACCATCGGGGAGGTCGCTTGGGCGCACAGGTATTTCCCGTAAATATGAAACCTAATAAGATCTTGCTCCCCTTTCAGGTCTCTTTTGAGGGTAGGTCTGCCACCGGCAGTGCCTTCGTGGATTCAGGGTCTTCTGCTAATATTATGTCTTTGGAATTTTCTATGTCTCTAGCTATGCCATTGATTGATTTGCCTAAACCTGTCCCAGTAGTGGGTATCGACTCCACTCCACTTGCTAATGGTTATTTTACGCAGCATACCCTTGTTTTTGAACTCATTGTTGGCTCCATTCATTTGGAGCAGTGCTCTGTACTGGTGATGCAGGGATTATCGTCCAATTTGGATTTAGGCCTTCCCTGGTTGCAGATGCATAATCCCACGTTTAACTGGAATAGTGGGGATCTCACCAAATGGGGTAATGAATGCATGACGTCCTGTTTTTCTGTTCATTTTATTTCTCTCCCTGAGGAGGTAAACACTCTACCTGAGTTTATTCAGGACTTTGCTGATGTTTTTTCTAAAAAGGCCTCCGAAGTGTTACCTCCTCATAGAGAATACGATTGCGCAATCGATTTGGTACCAGGAGCTAAGCTCCCTAAGGGTAGGATTTTTAATCTCTCTTGTCCCGAACGTGAGGCCATGAGAAAATATATCCAGGAAATCCTGGCCAAGGGTTACATTCGCCCCTCTACTTCTCCGGTAGGTGCTGGCTTCTTCTTCGTAGGGAAGAAGGATGGTGGTCTTAGGCCGTGCATTGACTACCGAAACTTGAATAAGGTCACTGTAAGGAACCAGTATCCCCTTCCTCTGATTCCTGATCTCTTCAATCAGGTTCAGGGGGCCCAATGGTTCTCTAAGTTTGATCTTCGGTGGGCTTATAACCTTATCCGAATCAGAGAAGGGGATGAGTGGAAGACTGCGTTTAACACGCCCGAAGGTAATTTCGAATACCTCGTCATGCCCTCTGGGTTGTGTAATGCTCCCGCGGTCTTCCAGAATTTCATAAATGAGATTTTAAGAGACTACCTGGGGGTATTTCTTGTAGTGTACCTTGATGACATACTTGTGTTTTCCAAGGACTGGTCCTCCCACATTGAGCATGTCAGGAAGGTGCTCCAGGCCCTTCGGGATAACAAACTCTTTGCTAAATCCGAAAAATGTGTGTTTGGGGTGCAGGAGATACAATTTTTGGGTCAAATCCTCACTCCTAATGAATTCCGCATGGACCCTGTCAAGGTTCAGTCTGTGGCTGAATGGGTCCAACCTGCCTCCCTGAAAGCGTTACAGTGCTTCCTAGGGTTTGCTAATTATTACAGGAAATTTATTGCTAACTTCTCGGTCATCGCTAAACCTCTTACGGATCTTACTCGCAAAGGTGCTGATCTCCTCCACTGGCATCCGGAGGCGGCCCAGGCTTCTGAGATCCTTAAGAAGTGCTTTATCTCTGCCCCAGTGCTGATTCAGCCTAATCAAGTGGAGCCATTCATCGTGGAGGTTGACGCCTCAGAGGTGGGAGTGGGGGCTGTCTTGTCCGAGGGTACCAGGTCCCTCACCCATCTCCGTCCCTGTACCTACTTCTCCAGGAAGTTCTCGCCAATGAGAGTAACTATGACGTGGGCAACCGCGAACTCTTAGCCATTAAATGGGCATTTGAAGAGTCGCGCCACTTCTTGGAGGGGGCTAGGCACCAGGTAACTGTCCTTACCGACCACAAGAATAAGGTTTTCCTAGAATCTACCTGGAGGCTAAACCCGAGACAAGCTCGATGGGTGTTGCTTTTTACTAGATTCAACTTTGTTGTCACCTATAGGGCTGGGTCTAAAAATATTAAAGCTGATGCACTGTCGCGTAGCTTCATGGCCAGCCCTCCTTCGGAGGAAGATCGTGCTTGTGTTTTGCCCCCAGGTATAATCATATCCTCTGTTGATTCTGACTTAGTCTCCGAAATTGCAGCTGATCAAGGTTCAGTTCCCGGGAACCTTTCAGAAAACAAGTAGTTTGTTCCCCTGCAATTCCGGCTAAGGGTACTCAGGGAAAATCATGACTCTGCACTATCTGGCCACCCAGGCATCCTGGGTACCAAGCACCTCATTGCTAGAAACTATTGGTGGCCATGGTTGCCTAAGGACATTAAGGCCAACGTCGCCGCTTGTGAAATTTGTGCTAGGTACAAGTCTCCCAGGTCCCGACCAGCGAGCTTACTATGTTCTTTGCCCATTCCCCAGAGACCTTGGACCCATATCTCCATGGATTTTATCACCGATCTGCCTCCATCTCAAGGCAAGTCGGTGGTTTGGGTTGTAGTAGACCGCTTCAGTAAGATGTGCCACTTTGTGCCCCTCAAGAAACTACCCAATGCCAAGACGTTAGCTACCTTGTTTGTCAAACACATCATGCGTCTCCATGGTGTTCCTGTCAATATTGTTTCTGACAGAGGGGTACAATTTGTTTCATTGTTTTGGAGAGCTTTCTGTAAAAAGTTGGAGATTGATCTGTCATTCTCCTCGGCCTTCCATCCTGAAACTAATGGCCAAACTGAGAGGACTAATCAGTCTCTAGATCAATATTTAAGGTGTTTTATCTCCGACTGTCAATATGATTGGGTCTCCTTCATTCCCCTCGCAGAATTTTCCCTTAATAACCGGGTCAGTAACTCGTCAGGGGTCTCCCCCTTTTTCTGTAATTTTGGGTTTAATCCACGGTTCTCCTCCGTTTCACCTGGTGGTTCCAACAATCCCAAGGTAGATGCAGTTCATCGGGAACTGTGCACAGTCTGGGCCCAGGTTCAGAAGAACCTAGAGGCATCCCAGAGCATACAAAATTCTCAGGCAGATAGAAGATGTTCTGCTAACCCCTTGTTTGTGGTCGGGGATCTGGTCAAAAAATTTGCATCTTAAAGTTCCATCCAAAAAATGTGCTCCCCGGTATATAGGGCCGTACAAGGTCATTGAGGTCCTTAACCCTGTCTCCTTCCGGCTGGAGTTACCACCGTCTTTTCAAATACACAACGTGTTTCATACCTCCCTCCTGAAAAGCTGCTCCCCGTCCTTGGCTACCCCGAGGAAACCTACGGTCCCTGTTCTCACCCCTAAAGGGGTAGAATTCGAGGTGGCCAAGATTGTGGATAGCAGGATAGTCCAAGGCTACCTCCAGTATCTGGTCCATTGGAGAGGATACGGGCCTGAGGAGAGGACTTGGGTACCCGCCCGGGATGTTCACGCTGGGGTATTGCTCAGGAGGTTCCATCTTCGGTTCCCCAATAAGCCAGGTCCACCTAGGAAGGGTCCAGTGGCCCCTCATAAAAGGGGGGGGTACTGTAAAGGATCTGCCAGACACAGCTTTTGTGTCGACGCCCGTGGTTAATCAGTCTGCATCTGCTCCTAGGTCTGATCGAGTGACTCGATCTGCTACCACTCAGGCTGGTAGGCTGAGGAGTGGGAGAACCTAACACAGCCTGGCCAGACGGAGCTAGCTCCCGCCCTCGGTCTATTTATATCTTCATTTCCTGCTCTTCCTTTGCCTGTGATTCAGTCTGGTTTCCTGGCTCTGCTGTTCCTGCTAGTACTATTGACCTCTGCTTGACTACTCTCCTGCTCTGCGTTTGGTACCTCGTACACTCCTGGTTTGACTCGGCTCGTTCACTACTCTTGTTGCTCACTGTGTTGCCGTGGGCAACTGTCCCATTTCCCTTAGCTTCTGTGTACCCTTGTCTGTTTGTCTGTCGTTCACTTATTGAGCGTAGGGACCGTCGCCCAGTTGTACACCGTCGCCTAAGATGAGCCGTGCAATTAGGCAAGGACTGAGTGGCGGGTAGATTAGGGCTCCCCTATCTGTCTCCCTACCCCGACATTACAGAAATACTGGAAGTCACGGGTCTGACGTTCCCAGATAGGATTCGCTCATGCTAGGGCCTTGCTAGTAAGGAGTGATACTATAAATGTGATCCTTGCGCTATCAGTAGGAAATGCTCTGGCATGTAGACTGAAGTAGATCTGGCACTGGTTCACAAATCCCCTGCAGGTCCTCGCGTCTCTGTTAAAGCGAGGAGGTAGTGGCAGCGAGAATCGGGAGTCAGCACTGGTACTGACAGGAGGTGTAGCAGGAGGAACAGCCGTAACAACAGGAACGGGTGCCGTGATAACTGCAGCTTGCGCATCCAGCCGATGTGTAATGGCGTTCACCACCTGGAGGAGTTGGTCCTGTCATAATTGGCAGACTAGCATATCCGCCTGCATGGCTTGTGATGTCGTCAAGGTCCTGGGCTGACCAGCGGGGTCCATGGACTGAGCGTACTGTCACGATCTGTAGGTATGTGGACCCACTGGGCCGTACCGCTATAGCAACTGACCAAACATTGTACTAAGTCAATGTATAGATATAGTCCAAGCACAAGGGTACCTGCAGTCGTTCAGACAGTAATGGAGGCTCGGCACAGATGGGACCTTGGCAGCAGACACCAGGCGTGGTGTAACACAGCAGGCGTGACCGGGAGCACAACAAGACTCCAACTTTCTAAGGCACAGGAACAAAGGTAGCACGGGATACAGGATACAGGTAGAAGGACAGGGGAACATTAGGAACAGGATAACCCTAAGGGACCATTAGCAAGTCTAACACAGGTAAACACAACAATGCTCAGGCAATAAATGAAAGGGCAGAGCCCTTTTTGTAGTCCAGGACATACTTCCCAACTTTTAAATTCGGAAAAGAGGGACATTTTTAAGCCACGCCCCCTAACCACGCTCAATATCCCGCATAAACACATCGAATCACGGCCAGATCCTTCTGTAAATAACACGCGCACATTCTCACTGCGGATCTCTAGACTGTCTGGATATCACAGATATTATGGATCCGGTTATGTCGTCTTTGTGTTACTTTTCCTATCTTGGGTATAACATTTCCTCATCACGGCAGCAGCAGCTGCAGGACAAACCAAAAGGCTGAGAACAATGAAAGTCAAGAGGGAGACCATGTGGTGGATGACTTTTCAATTGACAGGTAGCAGAGTTACATGATGGGGATTTTTATTTTCCAGTTGTGTAACTCTGCTACCGGTCAATGAAAAAATCATCCACCAGAGCCGCCCTGTAGATTTTTCCACACACAGCCCCCCTGTACATAGTGCCAGACACAGCCCCCCTGTAGATAGCTCCACACACAGCCCCCTGTAGATAGCTCCACACACAGCCCCCCTGTAGATAGTGCCAGACACAGCCCCCCTGTATATAGTATCAGAAACAGCCCCCTGTAGATAGCGTCAGACACAGCCCCCTGTAGATAGCGCCACACACAGCACCCCTGGTAGGTAATGCCACACAGCCCCCTGTAGGTAATGCCACACAGCCCCCTGCAGGTAATGCCACACAGCCCCCTGCAGGTAATGCCACACAGCCCCCTGTAGGTTGCACCCATCGCCACCCCCCCCCCCTTCCAGGAGAAGTCACTGACTTCAATGTCCATATATGGACAGTGTAGTCACTGACTTCTCCTGGAGAGGAATCCCCGGCCTCAGGGTCGGGGATTCCGCTTCAGAAGTGAGTGACGTCACTGTGTCCATATATGGACAGTGTGGTCACTCACTTGTCCTGTAGCGGAATCCCCGGCCACAGGGTCAGGGATTTCGCTTCAGAAGTGAGTGACGTCGCTGTTTCCATGTATGGACAGTGTAGTCACTCACTTCTCCTGTAGCGGAATCCCCAATACCCGGTCAGGAATTGGGGATTCCAACTCGTACAGGGAGCAAAAAAAGACCTCCTCCTCACATGCACTCTGCACTGTGAGGAGGAGGAGAGAGAGCGCGAGCGATGGAAGACACGGCCGAAGACTTCTATGGGAGCCGGGCGGCTGGGTAAACGGACGAAAATAGGGCATGTCCCATTTTTTGACGGCCAGGTTTCCCGGGCCGTCAAAAAATTGGTCATGTGAATAGCCCCATCACTCACCGTCAGAAGAAGGCAGGAGTCTTGCAGCGGCGTTCTTACTGGTGTCGATGCCGGCACGGGAGGGAAACAGTCCAGTCACCTGACCGATGAGGTCAGATGACAGGTCAGGTGACAGGTCAGGTGACTGGACTGGTCCACTCACGGGCCGGCATCGATCCCAGTGAGAGCACCCCCGCAAGACTCCTGCCTTCTTCTGATCGCTGATGCAGTCAGCAGCAATCAGCTGTTCTGATACCGCGCCCAGCGGGACATTTACAGACCGCCCGGGACGGCAGGACAGCGGTGAGAAACCGGAACTGTCCCACCGGATCCGGGACGGTTGGGAGGTATGGTCCAGGGATCATGGGCTAATTACAGATTTTACTCATGTATGTGCACTGGCCCTTTAAGGCCGGGGCACGAGCACCCTACGGGAACCAGTGAGGCGATGCGGAAGTGAGTGCCGGCGTCTCTCAGGAGGGAGATGCATCCCGGCACTCACTTGTCCATAGCTGCAGACATCGGGGGGCAGGTAAGCACGTCGGTCCGCGGCTGTGGACATCACAGTAGGCTAATTTGACATTCGAAACATTTCACCAGGTCTTTAAATCTACAGAATTCACTGTGGGGTACTGAGCACATGTTGATTAAATTAATGAATTCTTAATATTGCAAATTAATTCTTTATCCTAAAACATAACTTATAGTTATCTAGAACCCAAACAATACAGGTATGGATTAGTTACTCAAAGATGAATTGCGAAATGCTTTGTCGTCAGCAGAGGGAGTCCTTTTACCATAGAGCAACGCCTTGAGCTATATGGTTGAATGTGACTTAAAGTAATACAATGTTACAATATCAGTATACAAATATTTAGATGCCAATAGTGACAGTATGCTTAGGGTTGCATAGTATTTTATAAAAAGATAATGCAATACTGACTAAATACCCTTAATTTCTGCAGTGTGCCAAGTTTATTACTCAGAATTGAAGCAATATGCTTAAACCTCATCCTACATTCCTACCTTGTTATATTGTGTGCACTCCATCAAATTAAAACAGAACACAAAAAGGAAAAATATCAATACCTTGACCCATAAACCCCATAATGGATTAAATTGTGTCCTCTAAGACATATTATAATGCATGACATTCACAAAGCATTAATAAAGCTATACGATATACACATAGGGTTGACTGGAATGCTATACAAAGATAAATTAATTATTTCCTCTGATTTACAAAGTCCATAGAATAAAATGGGTGAATTGATTTCCCTATTATTCTTTTACATTCACTATAAACAAATCTCAAACCGGACAAATCCATCCACCCAAAGCACCCTGATGTCAGGCGGCTTGCAAACCAATTTGCAAATTGTAACTCCAAACGGGCAAAATAATTTACTCATCTATAGTGCTAAATCATTTTGTTGTAAATTATCCTGCCTCTTGTCTCATTCACTCAGTATGGGGCACATTATTTCTATTCTGCACAAATGCCCTTGTCATATGCAGAGCAAGGGATGCAACCACAAAAGGATAAACAAAAAGGGTACCCACACACGTCGCAGATTTGTCCGCCACAAAATCTGCATATGTTACTTGCGGGTTTTGCTGAGTCGAATACGGGGATTTCATTTAATTAAAACAGGTTAAATCCTCAATAAACATCTGGAATAGAATAAGAATGCTGCAGATTTAAAAATATGCAGCATTCTCTAATTTCCATGAGAAAGACGTTCAGCAGCATGTGGATGAGATTTTTTAAATCGTATATACTTGTCTGCAACAGTCTTCCACTGTGGATTTTTTGCCCGCAAACCTAGATGGAAAATCTGCAATAAACCCCTAAGGCTGCGCTCATATGTGGCGTACTTGCATTGTTCATCCACAGCGTAAAAACATACTGAAAACTTTACAATGTATGCCTATGGGAAAAATAGTCTGCAACTTATGAACTAGATAAATCCGTCTGCAAAATATTTTTCCCAAAGGCATAAATTTTATTTTTACACAGCATACTTTTACGCTGTGGAAATACAATGCAAATACGCCACGTGTGAGCAAACCCTAAGGTTATGTTCACACGGCCGTGTTTCGGGCTGTAAACAGACGAAAAATCGGAAGCAGAACGCCTCCAAACATCTGCCTATTGATTGCAATGAGAAAAACGGCGTTCTATTCCGACAGGCCATTTTTTTACGTGTCCATTTTGAAAAAAAAGTCAGCGAAAAAGAAGTTCATGTCACTTCTTGGAACGTATATGGAGCTGTTTCTCATAGACTCTATATAAAAACAGCTCCAAAAACAGCCGTTAAAAAACGCTGCTAAAAACGCGACTTTGAATAAAAACGGCTGAAAATCAGGAGCTGTTTTCCATTGAAAACAGCTTTGTATTTTCAGACGTTTTTTGTTTTGTGTGTGCACATACCCTTAGGCTATTCCTTTACACTTGCAAAGATGTTTTGGCAAAGCCAAGCTCAACTATACAAATATCATCGATTGAGAAAATACAGAGATACCATGAAGCGACCCATTACAATGCTCTAGCTTATTACACTATTAATTAAACCTACATTAATGCATAACCAATGTTAAACAAATATAACTACTTTTGCCATGTTCATGTTAAATGGCCTACTTTGGGCTTTCAAAACTGATTTCTCTAGTTTTTTTTCTCTGCATTCCAAAAGCCAAAACTTTTTTACTTTCCCTTCGACCTAGCTGTGTTATGGCTTGTTTTTAGCGGGACGAGTTGTACTTTTTATTGGGGTACATATAATTTATTGGATGGGGTAAAAAAAACGGCAAATATACCATTGTATTTTTTTAAGTACACCATGCAGCGTGCGGTATAAATACTATGATAACTTTATTCTGTGGGTCGTTACGATTGCAGTGGTGCCCTATATTTTCTACTATTTAACCCTAGTGAAGGCCCCCAGGGCTGCCTTCACTCTGCCTCTGCTAAGCCCTGCCTGCCAGGGCTTAACAGAAGCCTGTAAAGATGACAATATACTGTAATACGTTAGTATTGCAGTATATTGTACCAGCGATCTAATGATCGCTGGTTCAAGTCCCCTAGGGGGCCTAATAAAGTGTGTAAAAAAAAAAAGGTTTTATTAGTGAAAAAAACAATTAAAAGTTAAAAAAAAAAACTTTTCCCATTTTCTCCCTAAAGTAATGTAAATAATAAAAAAAGTAAACATAATTGGTATCACTGGATGCGTAAAAGTCTGTACTATTACAAAGTAGCATTATTTAATGTGCACGGTGAATGCCGTAAAAAATAAAAATGTAAAACGCCAAAATTGCTGTTTTTTTGTCAACTTAGCTCCAAAACAAAATGTAATAAAAAGTGATCAAAACGTTCTACATACCAAAGAATGGTACCGATAAAAACTACAGCTCATCCCGCAAAACATAAGCCCTCATACTACTCAATCGGTGAAAAAATAAAAAAGTTATGGCTCTCAGAATGTGGGGCACAAAACATTTTTTTTTAACAAGAGTTTATTATCAATAAAAGTAGTAAAATATATAAAAAATCTATATAAATTTGGTATCACCGTAATCATATTGAGTCACAGAATGAATATAAGTTGTCATTTTTACCGCATTGGGGAAAGCCGTAAAAACTAAACCCAAAAAATTATTAAGCTACCTGGACTCCACAGGTGTTTTTCAGAAATGAATACGCAGTGGATTTTTTCCGTTTCCCAGTGCATTATATGAAACTATATATGTTACCAAAAGAAACTACAACTCCTCCCACAAAAAATAAGCCCTCACACCACTCTATTGACGGAAAAATAAAAAAGTTACGGCTCTTGGAATGCGGGGAGTGAAAAATTTAAATAAAAAATAACAAAATGGCTTCGTCCAGATGGAGTTAAACAGTAAAATCTTTATTTATCAATAAAAAAAAAAGGTTTATTTATTTATTTTTTGGAAGGGGGACTTTTTTTTTTACTAAACTTTGTTTAACTTTTTTTGTTCCACTAGGGTATTTGAAGCTGCGATCATTTGATTGCTTGTATAATGCTCCAGGATGGCTGAATAGCAAAATATCTATGGCAGACTTAGGGGCATTTGTTGGGCCCCCATCTGCCATAGTAACCCATCAGCTCCCTGCAGGGCGCCAATGGGCAAACAGAGGAAGGCTCATCCCTCTGTCAATCTCCTTAGATGCCATGGTCGAGTTGGTACCATTTTAGGGTACATATAATTTATTTATTAACTTTTATTAAATTTTTTGGGGAGGGATGGAAAAAAACATCACTCCTCCCATTGTTTTTAGCATTTTTTTTTTTTTACACTATTCATCATAAGGTATAAAATAACATGCTTACTATTCTATAGGTCGTTATGACTATAATAATTAGAAATATGTATAGTTTTTTTATCCACAAAAAAAAAAAGAAGACATGTAGCCGTCAGCTCCCTTCTCCACGATTTACTATATAAAGCCAGCCATGAGCGGCTTGGTGGAGACAGGCGTAACGCAGTGACGTCATCATGCCTGCCTGTGCTGAGCCACACACTGCACAGACCTGAGGAGACCTGCCAAGGGAGCTCCTCCAATCGTCGTGGGAACAGAGTTAGGTGAATATTTTATTATTTTTATTAGGCACTATGGGGACATTATACTTAGTGTGGAGAGCAGCTATGGGGGAATTATACTACGTGGTGGCAGCTGCCGGGGCACTGTACTGTGTGGGGCAGCTATGGAAGCATTATACTGTGTGGGGAGGCATTATGGAGGCACTATACTGTGCAGAAGCATCTTTGAAGGCCTTATACTGCAAGGGGGCAGCTATGGGGGCATTCTACTATGTGAGGAGGTTAAATTGGGGCAATATACTTTGTGTGGGTAGCTATAAGCGCTTTATACTGTTTGGGGGGCATTTTACTGTGTGTGGGTAATATACTTTGTGGGCTGCATTACACTGTATGGGGCATTATAATGAGGGAAGGAACTTTGGGGGCTTTATACTGTGTGGTGAACACTATGGGGGCATTATACTGTGTGTGGGGGCATTATACTGTGTGGGGAAGCACTATGGGGGCATTATACTATGTGGAGGTGCTATAGGGGCATTATAATGTGTGTGGGGGCATTATACTGTGTGGGGGCATTATACTGTGTGTGGTTGTGCACTATGGGGGCATTATACTGTGTGTTGTTGTGCACTATGGGGGCATAATACTGTGTGTGGTGGGCACTATTAGGCATTATACTGTGTGGGGCCATTAAGGGTGCATTATGTTTTGGGGAGGCACTATGGGGGTATGATACTGTGTGGACTGAACTGGATATGTGTGGGCGGGCTTTAAAACAGTGTTAGAGGGTTAAAGAAAAATTGCTGCGGCGCCGCAGGTGTTATTCCTCCTTACAATACTTGAAAGTTGGGAGGTATGGGTAATAGTATTTTTAAATGCGAGAAAGGGTTAAACTAACTAAGTAAAAATAAACAGTGGGCTAGCTAATGACAGCTCTGAACTATTGCATGTTGAAGAATAGTTTTTATAAAGGATAAAATAGTGTACATTGGCATACGGAAGTAAGATTCTATTTACTTGGCAACATTTCAAATATTGTGTGCCAAATAAATATTGTAACCTTATTTCCTTTTAATAGGTATGTGTAAATAAAATATTTACACACACCTGTCATACTTTATGGAAAATCTATTTAATAGTTTTGCATGTTGCTACTGTATTTTATTGCAGAAAAAAACCGGCAGATTTTATATGTGTGCAGTGTTACTTATATTAAATTGTTATTATAAATAGAAAAAACATGGGAAAATATTTTTTGGTATATGGTGGTTTAAAGCCAAAGCCAAAAGTGGATCCAAAAGGAAGGAAAGGTATAAAGTAAAGATTGATGCATCTGTTTTTTTGTGTCCACTTCTATATTTGGCTCAAAAGACGGAGCCAAAAACTGCCAAGAAAACGGCATCAATACTATGTGTTTGATCCTGGCCAGAAATGTGCCACAACAGTGTCAGGATGAATTTATTGCTTCTTTCTTCCCACACAGGGTCAGTGTGTCTGGTAAGCAGGCTGGCACTGCAACTAGCAGCAAAGTAGTCTGTTGGTTGTACATTAATAGCTTTATTCCTAGTTTGGGTTGCTGTGCAGTGTATTAGCTCCTGGGACATTCTGGACCTTTTTATAAAACAAAAATGATGAATTAATCATCTCACTGCTCCTGGCCTCCCACAGGTGTATTGTTTGTAGTCTTGGTGAGCGTAAGCAATTCTAAGCTGGCAAGAAGGACAGGCAATATATACATTTAAAGAAAACAGGTTTCCAGCATTTACTCTGATAAAAACCATCCAAAATGTATTTCTTCATGTTCAAAGCATGATGTGCGCATCCTAACAAAGATAACATAGCATACACATTTTGAGTCTTTAGATGGCTCTGAATCATAGCATACTAATTCATTAAACATTTACTCCCACTCAGGGGCGTAACTAGGAAAGACTGGGCCCCATAGCAAACTCTTGACCGGGGCCCCCCAGGTGCCACAAGCAGCCCCCTTACAGATAGTGCCCCCTGTAGAATGTGCTATACAGCCCCCCTGTAGACAGTGCTAAATAGCCCCGCCTATAGACAGTGTCACACCCCATTTGTAGATAGCGCCCCCCACCTCCCCCTTGTAGAAGGTGCCATACACCCCCCTGTAGATATATCGCCATAAAGCCCCCCTGTAAATAGCGCTTTACAGCTCCCACTATATATAGTGCCACACAGCCCCCCTCCCTTGTATATAGTGCCACACAGCCCCCCTTAGTAGATAGTGCAGCACAGCCCCCCCTTAGTAGATAGTGCCACACACAGACTCTTGTAGATTGCACCACACTCAGCCCCCTGTAGATAGAGCCACAGCCCTCCCCCTTGTAAATAGTGCCATACAGCTCCCCCATGTGTATAGTGCCACACAGTTCCACATGTGTATAGTGCCACACAGCTCCCCCTTGTGTATAGTGCCACACAGCCCCCCCCCCTTGTGTATAGTGCCACACAGCTCCCCCTTGTGTATAGTGCCACACAGCTCCCCCTTGTGTATAGTGACACACAGCTCCCCCTCGTGTATAGTGCCACACAGCACACCCTTGTATATAGTGCCACACAGCTCCCCTTTGTGTATAGTGCCACACAGCTCCCCCTTGTGTATAGTGCCACACAGTCCCCCCCTTGTGTATAGTGCCACACAGCCCCCCCTTGTGTATAGTGCCACAAGGCAATGGCGCATCCGAGAACATTGTATCAGCCAGGGAGATGTCAATCAAACTTGGAAAGTTGACTCTTCAGGATAGTGGTACCACCCCATGACCCTTTAATGAGTAATTAGCATATAGTGTGCACCGTTTTAAAAGTGGATTTTAAAGATTTTGCTGCATCTGAAAAAAACATACAAGGGAATGTTTGGAAATATAGTCAGGTCATGTATTACCACATGGTGGTGGTTCAAGGGGTTAAAACTACCAGACAGGTTCCCATAAAATATGCAATGAATTGAGAACAATTCGATCTGCCCTGCAATTTTGTTATTATAAATATATTCTATATAATTACAGCTCCAGAACCAAGCTCAGTACATAAATACAGCACTAGAACCAAGCTCTGATATATACACAGGCACCAGAACCAACCTCAGTACATAAATACAGCACCAGAACAAACCTCAGTACATATATACAGCACCAGAACAAAGTTCAGTACATATATACAGCACCAGAACAAAGCTCAGTACATAAATACAGAACTAGAACAAAGCTCAGTACATATATACAATACCAGAATACATCCCCATAACCAAGCTCAGTACATATATACAGCACCACAACCAAGCTCAGTGCATAAATACATCCCCAGAACCAAGCTCATTACATATATACAGCACCAAAACCAATCTCATACGTATACACAGCACAAGAACAAAGCTCAGTACTTAAATACAGCATCAGAACCAAGATCAGTACATATATACAACACCAGAATCAAGCTCAGTACATATATACAACACCAGAACAAATTCTGCTCAATTTAGTGCAACCCCTGCCGTATAGGTTTGTATGGCGTAAAACTACAGCTCCCAGCATGGCCCGAACAATGGGAACGATATGCTGGGAGATGCTGTTTCACAAAAAAAAATCATACCACCCATCATCTCGCTGCAGATCTACAGTGACTACATTACTGATTAGAGGCAGAATAAACATTTACATTAAGTGACTCACCGGTGACGTCTCAGATTCTAGTTCTTTTCTTCTCCCTCCCGTCCAGACCTCTATGATCGATTTCTCCCGGCCACAACCCATTTCTGCAATTTTCCGCTCAGATGTCTTCAGCTTCTCACGATTAAAACATGTCTGCACCTATAAAATTCTCAACACCTCTAAATATAATAAAGCACCATACACTGCACCTCTAACTATAATAGCGCCATACACTGTGTCCCACACACACACACACACCGTGCCCCCTGTAGATAGTGCCCCCATAGCCCCCTTTAGATAGTGACCCCATAGAGCCTCTGTAGATAGTGCCCTGCATACAAGCATCTGTAGATAGTGTCCCACATACAGCCCTCTGTAGATAGTGCCCACATATGGACTCCAGAGCTGAAAGGCAATAGTGCAAACCACTGAGCCACCGTGCTACTCTACATATAGCTTCCCCTATAGATAGTGCACCACGTTTAGCCCACCTCTGTAGATAGTGCCTCACATATAGCTCCCCTTGTATATAGTGTCCCACATATAGCCCACCCCTGTAGACAGTGCCCTACATATAGCCCCCCTGTAACTAGTGCCCCACAGGTAACCCACCCCTATATATAAAGTCCCACATATAACCCACCCCTATAGAAAGTGCCCTAAAAAATAACTCCCCTATAGAGAGTGCTCTACATATAGCCCATCCCTGTATATAGTGTCTCACAAATAGGTCCCATAAAGTGCCCCACATATAGACCCCACCTGTAGATAGGGCCCAACATCCCTACATATACACCCCCCTGTATATAGTGTGCCACATCCCCACATATAGACCCCCCTGTAGATAGTGGCCCACATCCCCACATATAGACACCCTGTAGATAGTGGCGCACGTCTCCACATATAGACCCCCCTGTATATAGTGGCCAAGATCCCCACATATAGACCCTCCTGTATATAGTGGCCCACATCCCCACATATAGACCCCCCTGTACATAGTGCCCCACATATAGACCCAACCTGTATATAGTGCCCCATATTACCAAAATATGGACCACCCTGTATTAAGTGCTCCTCATCCACACATATAGGCGACCCCCTGTAGATAGGGCCCCACATCCCCACATATACACCCCCCTGTATATAGTGCCCCACATCCCCACATATAGACCCCCTGTAGATAGTGGCCCACATCCCGACGTATAGACCCCACCTGTATACAGTGGCCCACATCCCCACATATAGACCCCCCTGTATACAGTGGCCCACATCCCCACATATAGACCCCCCCTGTAGATAGTGCCCCACATATAGACCCCCCTGTATATAGTGGCCCATAACCCAATATATATACCCTGTATATAGACCCCTCCTGTATACAGTGGCCCACATCCCCACATATAGATCCCCCCCTGTAGATAATGCCACTCACAGTTTTATTAGAAAAAAACAAAAAAACTTTACATACTCACATGATCCCGTTCCCGCGCTGTCCGATGGCAATGCAGATCTGCTCTCTTCTGAGCAGGTCTGCTGGAGCTGAACGACGCATTGGTGAAAGGCGCTGATTGGCAGGGCAGAATGACTTTCCCCGTCAATCAGCGCCTTCCAAGCACGGAAGCGGCAAGATGACGTCATCGCGCCGCTAGCGTCGTTGAAAGGCGCTGATTGGAGGGGCAAGTAATTTTGCCCCGCCAATCAGCGTCAATGTAAGGCGCTGAATGGTCGGGCACGGAACATGCCTGGCCTTTCAGCACTAATGCATGTATTTGTACCTGCGTGCTATAGACACAGGTACAATTACTGCAAGAGGGGGTGACTGTCGCTAGCATCGGGCCTCCTACGGTGCTAGCGACACCTGCGGGCATGAGAAGGCCTGTGTCGCCCGGCCAATACATGTTAGAGGGTCAGCGGAGCGGGCTCCGTAGTAGCGGCGCTACAGCTGTAGCAGCCATAACAGCTGCTAGAGGTGCCAACGGGCATATGGGGGGGCATGTTGGCTGGCGGCACAGGCCCCCTCAAGCCGTGGTAGTTACACCACTGCTGCTACTTATAGTTGACCTTCACTACTCTTTATTCTGGACCTACATCCATCTATGGCAGGGGCAGTGGTGTAGCTATAGGGGTCGCAGTGGTTGCAATTGCGACCGGGCCCCGAAGCCAGGGGGCCCACAACCCCCTGCACCACATCAATAAAAAGTTACTATAGTAACTGGGGCCGCGGGCCCCTGTTACTATAGTAACTGACAGTACTTACCCGCCTGGTTCCGGAGCGGCTGAAGAGGAGGGTAAGATTAATATCCCTGACTGCTGAACCTGATAGGTCGGTCGTACGAGAGCTGTTTCCCCTTCATTCCAGTCACTTGCTCACACTGTGAATCCGTGTCAGCAACTCACAGTGTGAGCAAGTAAGGGAAATGAAGGGGAATCAGCTCTCGTACGAGCGCTGCGGCTCCTTCAAAACAGCTGATTGGTGGTGGTCCCCGCAGTCGGACCCCGACCCATCAGCTATTGATGGCCTATCCTCAGGATAGGCCATCAATGTTTAGGGACTGGACAACCCCTTTAAGCCTACGATATAGCATTCTTAGAGGGCCCATGAGACAGGATCACAGATTGTGTGATGCTGTCTGCTGGGCCCTGTAGCTAAGCCAATCACATGGTAGACTAACTGTATATACAGGGCCCCAGCAGACAGTAATCTTATACTGTATAAGATTACAGTCTGCTGGGGCCCTGTATCTAAGCATCTTACATAACCACATGGTAAGCTTAGATACAGGGACCATATGTGATACTGTCTGTTGGACCCTGTATCTAAGCCTACCACAATGTGGGGTCCCCCCCAATTTTCATAACCAGACAGATAAAACACAGCAGCAGCCTAGCATTACCGGGATGGGAGGGGCCACTGTTTTTGGCCTACCCCAGCATAATACTACCAGCCTGCAGCTGCCCCAGTGCCCTATCATCACTACAGAGGGTTGGTACTGGTTCGTACCCGGCTCTTCCCAGTACCCCTGGTGGCGGTGACGGGTACCAGGGTAATAATGGGGGTTAGTGTTAGCCTCTGCACTGGCATAACATTAAGCCCCGCCTTAGTAATGGACGCTGTCAATCAGCCAGCAGCTATTACTAAGGTGGTAATAATAAAGTTTAAAAAAATACAAGGACATAAAAAAAATATTTTATTGGAAAAAAAAACCCACACAACTCTCATTAACCATTTTATTGAGAATAAAAAAAAGGCTGTCATTGAAGCAGTCCTCGAATCTGACGTAGTCCAACGATCGAACCTGTAAAGTAACACAAACACACAAAAATAATTAGTAACACATAAAGAAGCAAAACAATTTTTATTCTTACCTTTCCTGGGTCCAGCGCTGGAGCCGCAATGTCAGTGAGCTGGGCCCTATATCTAATCCAATCATGTGTGATACTGTCTGCTGAGTCATTGTATCTAATCCTATCCATAGTTTATAGGGTCGTAGTGCTATAGATATACTGTCTCCTATACACACATATACACACACACACACACACACACATTTTCTTGGGGGGGACATATGTATTGGGGCTATTTCCCCTGACATTTTAAGACCTTAGTGATGCCCCTGGCTGCTAGTGCTGCATTGTTGGGTCACTTAGGAGACCCAGCGATGCAACTGAAAGCTGCGAGCTGTCGGCCATGAGAAGTTTGCGGGGGGGACCCAATAGGAACTTTTGCATCGGGGCCCATGAGCCTTTAGCTACATCCCTGGTCAGAGGCGTAGCTAGGGTGGGGCAGGAATGGCATGTGCCCAGGCGCAACTTGGAGGGAAGGTAGGGGTGAGCGAGGAAAAAGAGAAAATGATCCAGCGCTGAGTCGTGCTCTTGTTTAAAAAGGAAGAAATATTCCCACTTTTATTGGAGAGATGAAATTAAAAATTGAAAGGAGACGCAGTCCCAAGACGTATGATGGTTGTGGGCCGTTGCTTTAGCCTACGCGTTTCAAGCATGTACCGTGCTCTTACTCATGGCAGAGAAATGTGAAAGCTGACGGCGAAACGTGCGTCGGGGCATCTAGTGTGGTGATATTTTCTGTGGGACATATCATGCAATCTACAGGTTGGTATAGCCTTTTGTGCCTGTGATTTTGGGCTCTCTTCTAAATTTGTTAAGCAGTGTTAACATACTGTTCATTATTATATCTTTGAACTTATGCTATATACCTTGGTTAGATGTATATGACCATTACGTTGGTGTGTACTTTTCTTGCTATACCCTTTGGTTTGGACTGAGAAACCTGTACCATACCATATCACATGATGTTTGTAGTTTACTAGCATGCTATGTGTATGTGTCCCTGTTGTATCTCCACGCTATTCTTTTATTACTTGTATCATTGATTTTATCGTCTGATGGCCAATATATTGTTATGTGTATTTCAATAAAGTTTTTTATATTTTCATGGTACAAATTGTGTGCTGTATGTTATTTATCCTGGCATGGATATGTTATATATGTCTTCACATTTCGTGATAGGTATTTGAATTTTGTTGTTTTTGATCTGTGAGGACGCATGATAATTCTTTTGGCGTATGTCCATGGTCTATACTTGAATAGGTATTTATTACCTTATAGAACTATATTGCTTGTAAAATGTAGAGAATGTAAAGATGGTAGAGAAAGCAAACATGGCGAGGAGAAAGGAGATGTCGGGAAAGACACCTCTGAACTATGACAAGGATGAGTAGCTGAGGCAGATGCAGGGCTTGGCATAGATAGGCATGAATACTGACTGGTCTTACTTATTCTCATAGACTGTACTAATGCAAATGCTACTGAGGTTATGTTAGCACCCTAACCTTCTAAGAAGGTTTTTCTGGGTTGGTGTAAAGTAATTGGGTTTGATAAATGGAGGCTGTAACGCTAGTAATGGCATATTAACTTGACATATTGCAAATGTTAGCTCAGATAATTCAGATGAACTTCGTTTTAGTGATTTTCTTTTTTGGGAGCATTTAGACTTAATCGGGCAGTTTAATAACTAGTATGATGAGAGAACTTTCAAATTAACGATGTGGCCCTTAGTGACACATAATCAGTAATACTACTCTTCAAGTCTAAAATAAATCAAGTGGGTAAAGACCAGTTTATCACCATATTTCCAGTGGGAGTGAACTGCTGTCCTGTCTGGCTGGGCTTATATTGGTGTTGTCACAGTATCAGTTTTGATTTATACATTCTGCTTAAAAGAGTGAGTCTGTCTGCTACGGTTTTCATCTTCCACGTTTTATACAGAGGGTCCTTATTGACAGGTATTCTTTAAATGTCTTCCATTATATCTGTAATTGGAGTACTATTTAGTTTGCTGTGCTGCTGTTAGCCTCATTTTTTAACATAAAAGTTTAAATTAGCCTATTGTATTACATTGCATCAGTTTTGCCTTGGGCATATAGTCTAGAAGGATACCGTTTCAAAGAGTTGTAGAACAGTACATTTTGCTCAGAAGCATTGGTAATGAGATATCGAGCACTAAATGATTACTGTTATTCTCTCACGATGTAGTTAGTAAAGGGACCATAAATGTGACTCTTATTCATAAATCCTAAAGGAGGAAAAGTAACATCAAAAGTTAACATCTAAACTCAATTTAGTTTAGGAATCAGGGTCAAAACAATAAATAGAGTGCTTAGTTAGAATAACCAAAATATTAAAAAAATTATTTCTTTGAAAAAATAAATTTCATTCTATTCCGGGTTGCCAACCGTCTGTAAATTTACACACAGTCCGCAAAAAAATGGGTATTTTTTTCTGCCGTCCATAGCGTCCGGCAGAAAAAAGCACCATCCGGGATTTTTCTTTATTCCCCCCGCATGCGCCAAAATGTACATGCACAGTGCAAAGGCCGTGGCCTGGCATGTTTTCAGATTCCGCTTGACAGCGGAATCTGAAAATATGCTGCCAAGTGAGGTCGGTCCCTAGAGTGGACCAATCCAGTCACCTGACCTCATGTCAGCAACATGAGGTCGGGTGACTCAGGTCAGCTGACTGGACTGGTCCACTCCCGGGCTGTCACCGACTCCAGCCAGAAGAGAACCTCTGTCGCATGACCACTTCGGCTCCTCGGTGAGTCAGGTTAGGCAGAGTGGAGAGTGGTAGCGGTAGACTACCACTACCGCTCTCCACTCTGTTTGCTGTGTGGAGCTATTTACAAGGGGGAGCTGTGCTGTGCTATTTACAAGGGGGGGGCTGTGTGGAGCTATCTACAAGGGGGGCAGTGTGGAGCTGTTTACAAAGGGGGCAGTGTGGAGCTATTTACAAGGGGGGACAGTGTGGAGCTGTTTACAAGGGGGGCAGTGTGGAGCTCTTTACAAGGGGGGGCAGTGTGGAGCTATTTACAAGGGGGGCAGTGTGGAGCTATTTACAAGGGGGGCAGTGTGGAGCTATTTATAAGGTGGGGGGCAGTGTGGAGCTATTTACAAGGGGGAGATGTGCAGCGCTATTTACAAGGGGGGCAGTGTGGTGCTATTTACAAGGGGGCAGTGTGGTGCTATTTACAAGGGGCGGCAGTGTGGCACTATATACAAGAGGCGGCAGTGTGGAGCTATTTACAAGGGCGGCTGTGTGGTGCTATTTACAAGGGGCAGCAGCGTTGTGCTATTTACAAGGGGGGGCTGTGTGGAGCTATTTACAAGGGGGGCAGTGTGGAGCTATCTACAAGGGGGCCAGTGTGGAGCTATTTACAAGGGGGGCAGTGTGGAGCTATTTATAAGGTGGGGGCAGTGTGGAGCTTTTTACAAGGGGGGGCTGTGTGGAGCTATTTACAAGGGGCGGCAGTGTGGAGCTATTTACAAGGGCGACTGTGTGAGGCTATTTACAAGGGGCGGCAGCGTTGTGCTATTTACAAAGGGGGGGCAGTGTGGAGCTATTTACAAGGGGGGCAGTGTGGAACTATTTACAAGGAGGGGCTGTGTGGCGCTATCTACAAGGGGGGATTGTGTGGTGCTATCTAAAAGGTGGTGCTGTGTGTGGCGCTATGTACAAGAGGCACAAAGGGGGCACAGTAACTGATGGGGCACTTTTATTGGGTCGAGCACTAAGGTAACATTATTAACCCCTTCCCGACATTTGACGTATCCATACGCCAAAGTCGGGTAGGGGAAGTATGGAATGGGCTCACTGTTTGTTACAGCCGACACTTCAGAGTAACGAGCGGCATCACGCTCGAGCGTCATCCTGCTCATTTAACTCGTTAAATGCTGCGGTCAATAGCAACTGCAGCATTTACATCGTTAGAAAGAGGGGGGGCGATGGTTGCTATGGATGCCTGGGGGCCTAATGAAGGCCCCCAGGTCCTCCATCTTTGTGCACCTATTAAGCCCTGCCTCCGGCAGGGCTTAATAGTTGCCAGTCAGAATCACGATATACTGCAATACATTAGTATTGCAGTATATCGTGCAAGCGATCTAATGATTGCTGGTTGAAGTCTCCTAGAAGGACTAATAAAAAAAGTAAAAATTAGTTAAATAAAGGTTTTTTTTTGTGTAAAAGAAAATAAAAAAATTAAAAGTTAAAAAAAAACAACCCTTTTCCCATTTTCCCCCTAGAGCATAGTAAAAAAATTAATAAATAAACATAATTGTTATCGCCACGTCCGTAAAAGTCTGAACTATTACAATATATCATTATTTAACCGGCACGGTGAACGCCATAAAAAATTTAAACGCCAGAATCTCTATTTTTTGGTCACCTAATCACCCACAAAAAAAATGAAATAAAAAGTGATCAAACATCGCATGTACACCAAAATGGTATTATTAAAAACTACAGCTTATCCCACAAAAAATAAGCCCTCATACCACTTAGTCGACGGAAAAATAAAAAAGTTATGGCTCTCGGAATTTGGCGACACAAAATAAATTTTCTTTTTTATACTTAGGTTTTTACTTGTATAAGTAGTAAAATATAGAAAAAACTATATATATTTGGTATTGCCGTAATCGTATTGACCCACAAAATAAAGTTAACATGTTGTTTTAATTGCACAGTGAATTCCGTAAAAATGGCGCGCAAAAAATCATGGAGGAATCGCTGTCTTTTTTCATTTTCTACCCCACAAATAATTCCCGTTTCCTAGTACATTATATGGCAAAATAAATGGTGCTACGAAAAACTACATCTTGTCCCGCAAAAATCAAGCCCTCATAGTACTATATAGACGAAAAAATAAAGACGTTATGGCTTTTAGAAGGTGGGGAGGAAAAAACAAAAATGAAAATCTGAAAAAGGGGTGCGGTGGGAAGGGGTTAAAGTCTGGGACACTGTGGATTATGAGTTTGTTAGAAGATGGGGTATAGGTGTGGAGGGTGCTAGAAAAGTGAGAAGCCAACATGTCTGTGTGTCAAATTCTGCAGAGATGAGTCGTGGCTGGAATAAGTCTTCACAGCGGTCTAGGCCGGATGGGGAAAAAAAGGGAAAGTGAACGACTAATCAGAGAAAACATCACCTAAGTTAGTGGGGGAAAGCTACAGGCGAGGCTGTGATTGGTGAGTCACTCCTAGAACAGTGCACAGGCAATGATTTTGTAATGTATCTGTAAAAATTTTGGCCTGTCTGTGATTTTTAGCTCAGTTGTCCAGAAATTTCTGAAGTGGAGATTGGCAACCCTGTTCTAATTATACTTATTTTTATTACATAAATCACTACATTTATAGCACTATTTTAGGGAACTAAAGGTGAAGGAAAGAACTGGGCACCAAGCAACATATAAAATCCTATGATAGCTACAACGTGACCACTAATATTCTACATATTATGTACCATAAACACATATGAAACAAACTAACCTTTGTTTTTTATATGCTTGAGAAAGGCCCATGGGGGCTGAAACATCGCATCGTCATAATAGGTGAATAAAACCTTTTTTCACTGAATTGGAACCTGTGTTGTGCTGCCTATTCTTTTGGAAATAGATAGATAGATAGATCGATCGATCGATCGATCGATAGATAGATACTTGCTTCTTGCGGGATGAGTTTTACTTTTTAATGGCATCGTTTAATGTACCATATAAAGTTCTGGCAAACGAAAAAAAAATCATGGGTTGGAATGGGAAAAACAGATACTAATTATGTTAAGTTTGTAGAAAAGGGTAAGAAATAGAAAAAATATGTTTTTTTTTATTTTTTAATAATTATTTTCTTGTGCAATGAAAAAAAACTACTTTATTTAATGATTTTTTAATATATATATTAGCTCCCCTAGGGGACTTGACTAAGCGATCGACAGATCACTTGCACATTATACTTATGCACTATAGTATATTGGGTTTTGTACATCTGGCCGGGCTTAATGGGAGGGCAAAGATGGCATATCTGGGGGCCATGACAACCTTCCGCACCCAGCAGTCGCATAGGGGCTGATGGGCTGTCGGAGGGGACCGCCGCTCTCTTTGTAAAAGCTTAGGTGCCGCGGTCACGGCATCTAAGTGGTTAAACGGCCGGGATTGAAGTGATCTCCAATTCTGCCCACTCCAGTGAGGTGTCGGCTATATGTTATAGCCGAGATCCACTAAGTTTGGAGCAAGCTCAGCCTGTGTGCCTGCTTCATACTCCCCCTTGGCGGCTGTCATATACAGTTATGTCACATGTTGCCAAAGGGTATTGGCTATTGACGCCTCTGCACTCATTTTATTTTTTATTGTTCATTTGCTTCCTAAATGCAAAATAAATAAATTTTCTAAACAGTCTTAATTAAATATTTCCTACCAATTTTCTGCTGTAGAGTTTGTGTAACTTCTTCACCTAGCTGGTTGTCCTGCTGTTTCTGACATAGATCCAACAGCATACTGCTCCTGGCTGTGTGGCTCTCTCTGCTCTCCCTCTCCCTTCTCTTAGTGTTTAACATAGCAGCAGGAAGAGGGAAAAAAATTGCACACAGCTGATATGAGTACATCCAAGGCTTCAGGAATGGCATATCCCATAAGCCGTGCTGAATCAGAGTGAAGACTTTGCAGTAGGAGGATGGGGAAAATCTCAAAGTAGAAAAAATCCCTCATAGGTTGTAATTAGTACAGGAATGAAGCTGTGCTCATACATAAGAGCTAGTGAAGGCAGCAGCATCCACAGAACTGACATCCACAATGCATTACTGGGAGGGACATGCCCACATGAGAAAAGTCTAAAACTTGGATCAGGTTGCAAACTGCATATCAGGAGGTCTGAAAATGAATAAAGGAATGAAGATTGCAGTCTGAAACTTGGTGCAACTTTTTTAGCTCCTGGTAACCACTAACATATATAAAAATATTTTTTGCCTGGTGTCTATAGCCCTTAAAACTCTATTCACCTCAGTGTCATGGCTTATGTTCATTGACTTAGTGTTCAACATTTTTCCATTCAGGTCCCATCAGTGTTGTACACATACGGTGATGCAAAATAGTTACATAGTACGGATGAAAAAGATATGTGTCCCTCAAGTTCAATCAGCGAAAAGGAGAGGATGTGGATGAAAAGAAGAAGGAGAGGTAAATATTAGAACTTTTCACTCCCTATTGATCTGTAGCCGGGCCTAGCTGTATAGCTCTAACCTTGGAAGGACTCCCATTTCTGAGATGTTCTCCATGTGCTTGACTTCCTCCTCTTTTTGGGAAGGGGGACTCAAAGGTTCCAACCTACCACCTTCCTCCCATCAGGCCCAGTTTGCCTAGTCTTAATGTGGCGACAATACAGCTTTTGAGTCTTCTATTGCAGCATGTGTCCATTTTATGTGGGACCCGGGAGCTCATTTCAGTGAAGTTTTTTTATCCTTGATACAGGGAGAACATGCAGGAGGTAGTTCCAGATTTAACAATGCAGCGAGCAGAGTGGACCTTAGATCAAGGTGGAAAATAAGCCACTCCACGACATGCAGAGAGTAATCAAATCGTTGTGAACCAGTATGAGAACATTCTCTAATATCCACTGATCATTGAGCTAATAATGCATTTGTTTTGTGAACCGGTGTCCAGAAGGGAATTGCATACTCTGGTTGCGACCAAACTAATGCTTAGCAAAGCAAAAATATTATTTCCTGTCTTGCAATACACAACAGTATCCTGCTGGCCTTAAAAGGAGCTTGTTGACATTGGATGCTGGAATTTAGTCTATGAACCACTCAGATCCTTCTCTACAGGTGACTCCCCAAGTTTTACTCCCCCTAGAACATATGATGCATACAGATTACTAATACCCAGATGCATAACTTTACATGAATACAGAATGAATATAATTTGACATTTGGATATAAATCCACTTGTCATTTATAAACATCTTCCATGACTGAACTACACTAGACTGAACTATACTATATAACTTGGTGTCACCTGCTAAAATAGAAACCGTGCTATTAATCCTATCCTCTACTTTATAACTGGGAATCATTTGAAGTAGGAATCACTGACCAAAAATCTCTGAATCCATTTTCAATTCAATTACAAACTATACTTTCTAAACCAGTATACCTTATTTTACCCATTAGGCGTCTATGAGGGACAATGTTAAATTAATTTACAAAGTCCAAAAATACTATAACCACAGCTGCCCCACTGTTGATGCTTCTAATTAGCTCCTCATAAAAACAAATTTTGTGAGTATATAGTCCCTTGCCCACACCACAGTGTAATAGTACTACACTGGGAGCAGGTAGTTACCACACCAAGCCATACTCTTATGGCACCAGGAGGGCACAAGCTAAGTAGCTGTGCCCGCTCTATCCACAGCAGTTGGGGTTTAGTAGGGTTCATTATCGTTACTTAGTGTTAGGCATAGGGCATTAGGTAGCGTAAGTTAGGTGTAGGGTGTTAGTTAGGGGGGCAATTAGATAGAAATTGTTAGGGCTAGTGTTAGGTTTTTAGTAATAGAATGGCCCAGCGTCTGTAGAAGAGGCCTAAGCCATGATCTGCTCGGATACAGAAAGCGCAAGTGAGACTGATAAGCAATTTTTAATTTTGTCATCATCCACTAGCACAAGTGATGAGGAGATACAGCCAAGGCACAGCAGGCAAGATTGTCCGCCTAGCACTAGTGCCATTGACCTCGATTCGGTGCCCACGGAGTCATACACCCCGTGTGTTCCAGAGTTTAGTTCTGTGACGGGCATCCAAATCAGCAACGAGGGGTTTAGGGAGGAGGACTTTTTTAAATCTTCTTTTCAGAGGAATTCTTACTCCTGATGGTTGAGCAGACCAATTTATATGCTGCTCAATTTATCACCAGTCATCCCACATCTTATTACGTCTAAAATAGGGTGTGGCACCCAGTAGATGTGGCAGACATTTTGAAATTTTGGGGCCTCCTATTTGACATGGGTTTGGTTAAGAAACCCACGATTAGGTCCTATTGGACATCTGATGTCCTGTACGACACCCCTATGTACAGAGAGGTAATGACGAGGCAGCGCTTTGAGACCATACTGCGCTTCCTTAATTTTGTTGATAACACACTTTGCCAACCCCGCAGTGACCCCAGCCATGACAGGCTTTTTAAAATTAGGTAAATTTTAAATTTTTAAAATGGCAAGTTTGCGGAGACATATACCCCAGAAAAAAATATTGCAGTGGATGAGTCTCTGGTCCTTTTCAAAGGTCGCCTACAATTCAGGCAATATTTGCCAAACAAGAGGGCCCGATTTGGGTTAAAAAATTTACGCTGTGTAAAAGTGACTCGGGTAACACTCACAAATTCAGAGTGTATGAAGGGAAAGACTCATTGCGGTACGTGGGACAAGTAGTACCGTCTGTATGCCTGTTTGCATACAGGACTACAATAAATTCATGGGTGGTTTGGACCTTGCAGACCAGATGCTTCAGCCCTACAATGCTGTATGGCAATCCTGGATATGGTAGAAAAAAACTGGCTGTTCACCTCATCCAAGTGTCCCTATATAACTCGTTTGTCATTTTTAGAAAGGCAGGGAACCAGGGATCCTGTACTCACTATCAAGAAAAACTGTGGCAGCATCTTCAGAGGGCATTGTGACAGCATCTGCGGAGGGCAAAGTGGCAGCATCTGCGGAGGGCACTGTGGCAGCATCTGCAGAGAGCACTGTGGCAGCATCTACGGAGGGCACTATGGTAGCATCTACAGAGGGCTCTGTGGTAGCATCTACAAAGGGCACTGTGGTAGCACCTACAGAGGGCACTGTGGTAGCATCTACAGAGGGCACTGTGGTACTATCTACAGAGGGCACTGTGGCAGCATCTACAGAGGGCACTGTGGCAGCATCTGCAGAGGCCACTGTGGCAGCATCTGCAGAGGCCACTGTGGCAGCATCTGCAGAGGGCACTGTGGCAGCATCTACAGAGGGCACTGCGGCAGCATCTACAGAGGGCACTGCGGCAGCATCTACAGAGTGCATTGTGGCATTTGCTACAAGTGGGTGTGTGGCAGTATCTACAGAGAACACTGTGGCATTATCTAGGGAGCTGTGGCAGTATCTACAGAGGGCACTGTGGCATTATCTACAGAGGGCACTGTGGTATTATCTACAGAGGGCACTGTGTCATTATCTACAGAGGGCACTGTGGCACTATCTAAAAAGTTGCTGCCCAATCTTGACATGTGTGTCTGCCAAACGCTGCCAAATGAGCCGCCGGACTGCATTTAGCGACACTAAGGGCTTATTCAGATGAACGGGATATACGTCCATTTTCACGTGTGTCACACTGACCTATATTAGTCTATGGGGCCGTGCAGACAGTTGCGTGATTTTTACGCAGCGTGAGTCCGCTGCAAAAAAACTCACGACATGTCCGTTCTTTGTGCATATTTCGCGCATCACGCACCCATTTAAGTCAATGGGTGCGTGAAAATCACGCGCACCACACGGAAGCACGTCCGTGGGACGAGCGTGATTCACGCAACAGCTGTGAAAATATGAATGCAAACAGAAAAGCACAACGTGCTTTTCTGTTTACAAACATCCAAACGGAGTGTCATAATGATGGCGGCTGCGCGAAAATCACGCAGCCGCGCATCATACGGGGCTGACACACGGAGCTATTAAGTGCCTTTTGCGCACGCAAAACGCAGCGTTTTTTGCGTGCGCAAAACGCACACGCTCGTGTGAATCCGGCCTTAAACTGGAAAACTCCATTGTTGAAATAAGCACGTGGAGAATTTTCTAAAATTTTAAACCTAGTGGTAATATTATAGTAATGTAGTATTATTATAGTAGTTCAAATAACTAATTGATTAACAATAATTTTGTATTGTACCAAATTTGAAAGTAATGCGGCCCATCAACTTCCCATTTTTTCTATATGTGGCCCACTTACCCGGTCGAGTTTGAGACCCCTGCCTTAGGGAATGTCGTTTTCAAAATGTGGTCACTTTTGAGGGTGTTACATCGTTTTGCCAGCTCAAATCCTTTGTAAAGAAGGAGTGGGGCCTATAAGTCATTCAAGATAAATGATGTCCTGAAAACCATAGAGGGATACTGTCATTTTGTGCCCCACAATGCGGCTAGGCAATGGATTACGTCCTAAGTGGGGGAATTTTTTAAAACAGTAGAAGCAGCACTATAAATGTTGGGGTGCACTGCCTCAGTTTCATGTACTGTGTACGAAAAATATGTCCTATAAATCACTCATTTGTGAAAAAAAATGCTAATTACATTTTTTACACTGTTTTTGTATTCATTCCTGCAACAAAATGTGGCCTCAAACTACTCACTACACCCCTAGATGTACACCTTAGGGAGTGTAGTTTTCAAAATGGGGTCACTTTTCGGGGTGTTACATCGTTCTGCCACCTCAAATCCTTTGTAAAGAAGGAGAGGGGCCTATAAGTCATTCAAGCTAAAATGATGTCCTAAAAACCATAGTGGGATTCCTGTCATTGTGTGCCCCACAAATGCAACCAGGCAATGGATTACGTCTTAAGTGGGGGAATTTTTGAACACAGGAGAAACAGGGTGATAGATTTTGGGGTGTGTTTCTTCATTCTCATGTTCGCTTTACAAAGAAATCGGTCTTTAAAATTACACATTTGTCAAAAGAGTGGAATTATATTATTTTTCACCCGCTTTGCATTAAATTCAGCAAAAAACTGTGGGGTCAAAATACTCACTACACCCCTAGATAAATACCTTAAGGAGTCTAGATTTCTAAATGGGGCTGTTTATGGGGAGTTTCTATCGTTCTGGCAGCTCAATGCCTCTCCAAATGTGCAGTGAGGTCTAAAACATTTTCAAGCAAAATTTGTGTCCTGAAAACCAAAGGGTGCTCCCTTTCTTTTGGGCCCTGCCGTGTGTCCAGGCAGTGAATTAGGGCCACAATGGGGGAATTTTTTTGACACAGGAGAAACAGGGTGATAGATTTTGTGGTGTGTTTCTTCATTCTCATGTTCGTTTTACAAATAAATCTGTTTTTAAAATGATACATTAGTGAAAAAATTTTAATAATTGTTTTTTTACACCTGCATTGCATGAATTCTTAAAAAAAAAGTAGGGTCAAAATACTTACAACACCCCTTAATAAATACCTTAAGGGGTGTCGTTTTCAAAATGGGGTCATTTATAGGGGTTTCCAGCATTCTGGCACCTATTTTCCCTTTTTGCAAAAGTGCTTCCAAAATAGAATAAAGAGATGGAAATATATATATATATATATATATATATATATATATATATATGTATATATATTTTAAAAGTATACAGTATGTATGTACATATGTGAAATATTGCAGTTCAAAAAAGGGAAAAATTTAAATTTTTACAAAATGTCATTAATTTTTTTATTTTTAAATTAATTTACCCAAATCGAATCAGTCTAGTTTTACTACTAAAATAAAGTACAACATGTGATGAAAAAACAATGTCAGAATTACTTGGATATGCAAAACTATTGCAGAGTTATTCTCTGATAAAGTCAGACATACCAGATTTTCTAAATCTGGCTGGGTCATTAACTGACAAACATGCCCGGTCATTAAGGGGTTACAAAGTTTCACCAAACACATTTTTATTAAAAAAATTGTAGCCTTTAAATAGTTTTTGTGGGGGAGGTGGGATTTGACTGTAAATGCCATGTATGGGCGGAAATATTTAGCATATATTCTCAGGTTACGGTCAAATCGTGTTCTTTTTTTTTTTTTTTGCAAAGATATTCGCAAAACCGTGGCAAATGTAATGGTTATAAAGCAATTTTACAAAAACTGTTTCAAATTTTTTTTATTTGATCTCAACTTGTGAAGAGACCCTTGAAGTTCATTTGTGTAGGGTAAGGGGGCTTTGCTGTAGCTGTTATGCGAGGGAAAAGTTTATTTACAGTTCTTGTGTGGGGGAGCTTGACTATTTTGATCCGTTAGGGTATATTCATATGTAGCGGTTAAGGTGCAGTTAAAAAAAAAACCGCATCAAAACCGTGTCTGAAAAAACACAAGCGGTTTTATCGTGATTTGCTGTGGCTTTACAATACAGTAATTAGCTGCATGCGTTGTTTCATATACGGTTTTTAACCACACCTCAACCGCTACGTGTGAATATACCCTAAGGCTTACTTCAAAAATATAATTTTTCTGCCATTTTAAACTTCATGAAAAAATGCATTTTAAAATGGCAGCATTTGTTAACATATTACAGCAGTGTTTTATTTTGTGGTGTTTTCGGTGGCGTTTGGTGGCATTTTGTGCATGCTTTTTTTTTTGCGCTTTTTTTGAAGTCCTATAGAGAAGCCTATAGTAAAAAAAAACACCATAAACAAAGCAATACCCAGAGCATGCTGCGTTTGGAAAAAAAAACACTGGCCAAAAATAAAAACACGGTTGTATGTAGTGAATTTTATATTTTACTACAGACTTTAAAGGCTATGTAAACCTTTGAAGCCATTTTTTTTTTAATAAATCAATTTATTTTATTTCATTTGAAACAACTTTTTAATTGTTTTTTTTATAAAAATAATACAATCATCTTTTTCAGATACAGCTTCAATGTATTTTGTATACATTGAGTAAATAGCATCAGGAGACGCAGAAAACCATCAGTGGTGGAACAGCCAAGAATCAGCAACGTACCGTATTTTTCGGACTATAAGGGCGGGTTCACACATGGCGGAATTCCACTTAAATTCCGCTGCGGACACTCCGCAGCGTTAATCCGCAGCGGAGCCGTTTCTCCATTGACTTTCACTTTAAATTAGCAGTGTTCGTTTACACGATGCGTACAATTCCGCTGCGGAGCATAGGCTGCGGAGCGGAATTTGGTGTCCGCAGCATGCTCTGTCTGTTGCGGAGCAGTGGCGGACTCATGGCGGAATTTCTCCATTGACTTCAATGGAGATTCAAAGTTCCGCAATGAAGTCCGCAGCTGTCATGCACATGTCATGTGTGCTGCGGATACGTCTTGCTTTTTTAACTTGACATTTCTTCATTCTGGCTGGACCTAGGTATTTCTAGGTCTACAGCCAGACTGAGGAAGTCAATGGGGCTCCCGTAATGACGGGAGCGTTGCTAGGAGACGTCTGTAAATAGTCACTGTCCAGGGTGCTGAAAGAGTTAAGCGATCGGCAGTAACTGTTTCTGCACCCGGGACAGTGACTACCGATCCCAATATACATGTATCTGTAAAAAAACATATAAGTTCATACTTACCGAGAACTCCCTTCGTCTGTCTCCAGTCCGGCCTCCCAGGATGACGTTTCAGTGTAAGTGACGGCTGCAGCCAATCACAGGCCAAGCACAGGCTGCAGCGGTCACATGGACTGGCGCGTCATCCAGGGAGGTCGGGCTGGATGCCGAAAGAGGGACGCGTCACCAAGACAACGGCCGGTAAGTATGAAAATCGTTTACTTTCACTAGGGAAAGTGCTGTCCCTTCTCTCTATCCTGCACTGATAGGGAGAAGGGAAGCACTTTTCCCGCAGTCTGCAGCAGCTAGTCCGCATCAATGTACTGCACATTTTGTGCAGATCCGCTGCAGAATCTGCAACGCAGATTCTGTGCGGCATCGATGCGGACAGTTGCGGAGGAATTCCGCCATGTGTGGTCATGCCCTTAGGGTATGTTCACACGGCAGCGTCCGTAACGGCTGAAATTACAGGGATGTTTTCAGGAGAAAACATCCCCGTAATTTCAGCCGTAACGGCATGTGCATGCGCTTGAACGCTGCGTCCATTACAGTCGTAATTGGCGCTGCTTTTCATTGGAGTCAATTAATAACGGCTCCAATTATGCCCCAAGAAGTGACAGGTCACTTCTTTGACGTGGGCGTCTATTTTCGCGCCGTCTTTTGACAGCGGCGCGTAAATATACGCCTCGTGTGAACAGACAAACGTCAGCCCATTGCTTTCAATGGGCAGATGTTAGTCAACGCTTTCAAGCCGCATTTTTCGGACGTAATTCGGGGCAAAAACGCCCGAATTACGTCCGTAATTAGTGTGTGTGAACATACCCTAAGACACACTTTAAGTTCCTGTGTCTTATAGTCGGCAGTCAAGAGGCCTGGCTGCGCCAGAACCCCTGATAGATTCCTTAACCCCTTCCCGACCCATGACGCGCCGGCACGTCATGGGTCATGGAGCAGGGGGGGTGATGCTTGGAGTGGGCTCACGCGCGGAGCCCGCTCAATACACTGCAGGTGTTAGCTGTGTTTTACAGCTGACACGCTGCTCTAATGGCCAGGATCAGCGATTGCGCAGTTTCTGTTAGTTTTTCCCATAGTTTTCCGGTGGATATGTCATAAATGTCGGATAGATGCAGCTCCCACCTCTGGGACCCGCACCGATCTCTAGAACGGGGCCCCCTAAATCCTGTTCTAGCTTTTTGTGTTAACGCTGCCTCCCGGCCACTTACTGATTACATGGTCGGGAGTTACGGAAATAGCGTAACTTGCTGAGCTAAGCTGTTTCCGTAACTCCCATAGAACGGAATAGTAGTTACGGAAACAGCATAGCTCGCATGCTATGCTGTTTCCATCACTGCCATTCACTACTATAGGAGTTATGGAAACAGCATAGCTGAACAAGTTACGCTGTTTCCGTAATTCCAGACCATGTAATCAGTAAGTGGCCGGGAGGCAGTGTGAACACAAAAAGCTAGAACAGGGTTTAGGGGGCCCCGTTCTAGAGATAGGTGACTGCGGCATTTAAACCGTTAGGAGGGGGGCTGCCCTCTCTCGGAGCCCAATGCCCCCCCCCCGCCGCAACGCGATCGGGTGTGCCGATCGTTGTTATGGCAGCCCGGGGGCCTAATGAAGGCCCGCAGGTCTGCCTTCTGTCTGCCTAGACATGCCTCAGGCAGGGCTTAGCAGAAACCTGTAAAAATGACAATATATTGCAATACATTTGTATTGCAGAGTATTGTACCAATGATCTAAAGTTAGATACATTTTCAGGAGTGTGAAAAAAATAAAAAAATATTAAAAGTTAAAAAAAAACACCTTTTCCCATTTTTCCCCAAGCACAATGTATAAAATAAGAAAAAATTGGTATCGCTGCATCCGTAAAAGTCTGAACTATTACAATATACAATTATTTAACTTGCACAGTGAATGGCGTAAAAACCAACAACATTAGAACACCAGAATCTTTGTTTTTTTGTCACCTTAGCGCTAAACAAAATGAAATAAAAAGTGATCAAAAAAAATCGTATGTACCAAAAAATTGTGCCAATAAAAACTACAGCTCGTCTCGCCAAAAATAAGCTCTCACGCCGCTCAAAAAACATAAAAGTTATGGCTCTCAGAATGTGGTAAAACAGAACAAGTTTTTTTTTAACAAATAGTTTTTTCTTTGTAAAAGTAGTAAAACATGAAATCATTTTTCCCTATTTTCTGTTGTCTAAAACCTGGGTGCGTCTTGTAGTCCGAAAAATTTGGTAAATGTATGACTGACAATGTTTCTTATGTTTTCAAGTTCTGCTAATATGAGCTTTAAGAAAAAAATTTTAAAAAATGTGAGCTCTCAGCATGAAAATATTACTAACAGTCGCTGTCGTCTTTTGATGACAGCTGTATTTAAAGCCCAGTTAAGGCCGGTTCACATCAGCGTTCGCTTTCCGTTGATGTGAACAGGCCCTTACCTCTGCCACCTTTATACGGTAGGTTTAGGATGGGCCGCTACTTATGGGCCCGTGCAGTATGCTTGTCCCCCAGTCTAAAATTTACCGGCCAGCCCCTGATTCCGTGGCACCTCGGATCTGATTACGGAGTATTGATGGGTTGCCATGGCATCTGGGTTCCTAACAATGGCCCTCAGATCTACCATGTTTCAGAGTTTAATAGGCCCGGCTGAAGACGGAACCTACTGGGCCGCCTGCCAGTGTAACACGGGAATATACACTGCACTACAGAAGTGGTAGTAATACAGAAGTGGCACCAATGAAAACTACAGAAATAATATATATATATATATATATATATATATATATATATATATATATATATATATATATATACATACACATACACACATACAGTATAAATTTCCATCGCATTTTGTTTCAGATGTTCACTTATTCTCAGAGTCCTTCTGATCGTAGTAGGAGAAGGGGGAAAAAAAAGTCTAAACATACTGTAGATCTTGCAAATTCTGTCAACAAACGCGCCCTGATAATTGTGAGAATGGTGCTCTTCTGGACATGTGGTTCAAATCTCTGATTTTCTTATCTGGTTTAATATGCTATGCTGCCTTCATTTGAAGAAATAAGAACTTTATTTGCAAAACCCCCAAAAAAACTAACACAATCTGATTCTGAAAACACATGGTCCTTGTTAATGAATTACAATGTTTAAATGGGTTAGAAGAATATTTGTAAATTGCTCAAATCTGTTTCATAAATTTTAGAGGCAAAGGAGCACTCTGAAGAGAAAATAAAGGACATATTTAACTTTTTAAGAAGACTTTAACTTTCTATCTCATCCGGTTTTTAAATAATTTATGGACTCAAAATGGAGCCCTGACAAGAAGATTGATGTGGGTGCATGATTTAAAACTATCTTACTGATCTTGCAGATTCCTAGAATAGGAATATAGTTCCTAAAGTTGACATGATGTGTGAAATTTGCAAAATTTTGTTTCCTTATTATGCCAACTTTTCACACATAGGAAGGCAGAATTCTCATTCAGACTCATTTATATAGTGGAAGAGATTCAGCCAGCACTACTCGCATACACCTCTGGAATCTTGTCAATGCTGGGAACAGTGGTACCATCAATGCTGTATCTCATTGCTAATAGCATAGTTCAATAAAGTCCATAAACGAGAAAGTCCATGACACTCACCGGCATGATTATTAGCAGGCTTTTTTATGGGGCTTCACAGCTGGCATAAAAACGGCATACACACAAGTAGGCCCACACTTTGTGAACATGCAATCTTTTTCAGAATGGTCAAAATCATCAAGAGACTTCCATTGAAGGCCTCTATGTTGAAATGTTAACTAAAGATCTTCCCGAAACTGTGGCTACACTTTTTCTATCCAGAAATCCTTACACTACTAGAACTTATTCCACAATTTGGAAACTATTTCAGTCTTGGTGTGACAGAATATTTGTTCATCTTAAACTTCTATCCAAACATAAAATAATTTCTAAACTGGAGCAGAGAAAGGTCTCATGAAATACAGTGGAAAAAGGACCATTGCTGTGTATATATGCCATAAATTTGTAAGATGGTGATACCCCTTAAGAATGTGAAGATATCTCTCATATTACACTGTAAACAACTTTAACTGGTTGAGGCTGCATGACGTCTATGTTCGTTATGAGTGGCTGGACTTTGCTGCATCATGATGAGCGTAGACGTCATGCTGGTCCCTTCGAGCACAAGTGTGCGCGCGTACGATCAGGAGCGGGGCAACAGCTAATACATAGCCACAGACCCGCTCTAACGGCGGAGATAAGAGAAACCTCTTCTCTTCACCGTTAAGCCCTTGAATGCCGCGATCAAAAGCTGATCGCGGCATTCAAGGGAAAAATGAGAAGGGGGTGCCACCCTTTGATCATGTCACAGGGAATCCCTGTGACACGATTGATGGATGTATGGCCAGACAGCCCAGGGTTCATTGAAGGACCCCAGGGCTGTCTGACCATATTTCCTGCTAAGGCATACTTAAAAAAACAAAACACAAATGCACTGTTTAAAAAAATAAAAATAAACTGTATTAAATATAAGTCCCAAAACATAAAATAATATACATATTGGTATCATTACGACTATAAAAATCTGCACAAATGTATAGCAACATTTATGATGATTAGTGTCTGCTGTAAAAAAAAAAAAAATGAAAACTGCAGCGGAACTGTTTTTTGTGCATTTTTGCCAAATGTTCTCTTCCCAAGTCCAAAATTGGTCATGTCCTTAAGGGGTTAATGTGGATTGTATTTGCTGATACTTAAACATTGCAACATTCACTTACTTTTGGAGGCTGCTGACATGGGCCACTGCTTAAGGGCGGATTTACATGAACGTGTAATACGTCCGTGCAACGCGCGTCGCACGGACCTATTCTAGTCTATGGGGCAGTGCAAACTGTCAGTGATTTTTGCGCAGCGCGAGTCCGTAAAACTCACGACAGGTCCTATATTTCTGCGTTTTTTCGCGCATCACGCACCCATTGAAGTCAATGGGTGCGTGAAAATCACGCATGCCACACGGAGGCACCTCCGTGGGACGCGCGTGATTCGCGCAACAGCAGGCAAACTATGGCCCTCAGATCTGCCATGTTTCAGAGTTTATTAGGCCCGGATGGAGATGGAACCTACTGGGCCGCCTGCCAGTGTAACACGGGAATATACACTACACCACGGAAGTGGTAGTAATACAGAAGTGGCACCAATGAAAACTACAGAAATATTTTTTTTTATATATACATATATATATATATATATATATATATATATATATATATACATACAGTATAAATTTCCATCACATTTTGTTTCAGATGTTCACTTATTCTCAGAGTCCTTCTGATCGTGGTAGGAAAAGGGAAAAAAAAAGTGTAAACATATTGTAGATCTTGCAAATTCTGTCAACAAACGCTCCTTGATAATTGTGAGAAAGGTGCTTATCAGAGGTGCTCTTCTGGACATATGGTTCAAATCTCTGATTTTCTTATCTGGTTTAATATGCTATGCTGCCTTCATTTGAAGAAATAAGAACTTTATTTGCAAAACCCCCCAAAAAAACGAACACAATCTGATTCTGAAAACACACGGTCCTTTGTAATGAATTACAATGTTTAAATTGGTTAGAAGAATATTTGTAAATTGCTCAAATCTATTTAATACATTTTAGAGGCAAAGGAGCACTCTGAAGAGAAAATAAAGGACATATTTAACTTTTTAAGAAGACGATGGGTGCGTGAAACTCACGCATGCCACACGGAGGCACCTCCGTGGGACGCGCGTGATTCGCCCAACAGCAGGCAAACTATGATTGCAAACAGAAAAGCACCACGTGCTTTTCTGTTTACAAACATCCAAACAGAGTGTCATAATGATGGCAGCTGCGCGAAAACCACACAGCCGCGCATCATATGATCATGACACACGGAGCTGTTAAGTGCCTTTTGCGCACGCAAAACTCTGTGTCTTTTGCATGTGCAAAACGCATGCGCTCATGTAAATCCACCCTAAGGCTGGATTCACACGAGCGTGGCGTTTTTGCGGACGCAAAAACGCGGCGTTTTGCGCGCGCAAAAAACACTTGCAGCTCCGTGTGTCATCCGTGTATGATGCGCGGCTGCGTGATTTTCGCGCAGCCGCTATTATAGAGATGAGGCTAGTCGACGTCAGTCACTGTCCAGGGTGCTGAAAGAGTTAACTGATCGGCAGTAACTCTTTCAGCACCCTCGACAGTGAATTCCGATCACAATATCGAGCAACCTGTTAAAAAAAAAAAAAGACGTTCGTACTTACCGAGAACTTCCCTCCCGGCCGTTGCCTTGGTGACGCGTCCTTGGTGATGCGCCTCTCTTGACATCTGGCCCCACCTCCCTGGATGACGCGGCAGTCCATGTGACCACTGCAGCCTGTGCTTGGCCTGTGATTGGCTGGAGCTGTCACTTGGACTGAATTGTCATCCCGGGAGGTCAGACTGGAGGAAGAAGCCGGGAGTTATCGGTAAGTCAGAACTTCTTTTTTTTTTACACGTTCATGTATATTGGGATCGGAGGTCACTGTCCAGGGTGCTGAAACAGTTTAACTCTTTCAGCACCCTGGACAGTGACTATCGCCTGACGTCGCGTACCGGAAAGTTTTTTGCCGGGTTCGGTCAAAACGAGTTCGGCCGAACCCGGTGAAGTTCGGTTCGGTTGTCCGGGTTCGCTCATCTCAAAGATACTCCGTTTGGATGTTTGTAAACAGAAAAGCACGTGGTGCTTTTCTGTTTTCATTCATCCTTTTGACAGCTCTTGCGCGAATCAGGCAGTTCGCACGGAAGTGCTTCCGTGCGGCATGCTTGGTTTTCACGCACCCATTGACTTCAATGGGTGCGTGATGCGCGAAAAACGCAGAAAGAACGGACATGTCGTGACTTTTTTTCAGCGGACTCACGCTGAGGAAAAATCACGGACATGTCAGCACGGCCCCATAGACAAATATAGGTCCGTGCAACGCGCGTGCAAATCACGCGCGTTGCACGGACGTTTTTCCCGTTCGTCTGAATAAAGCCTAATACATAGTGTGTGAAACGCACATCGGGGCTCAAACGGGACTTAGATGCAGTAGCATAGGAACAGTAATAAGCCACTAGGGTCAGAATTACAATATAGCCCTGCATATTTAGTACATCATAGCCAGAGCCTGTGCGGTGGTGTGTATACACACGTTGCTTGGGCAACAGAGGAGACCTGGCCATGCTAAGCTGATCTCTTCTGCATGGTGATTAATAGTTGGAAGCTACCTGAAAGCTGGCATATGCGGCAGCCAGGTAGGTAAAGATAATTTGCAACAAACACTACCTGTGAGATAGTATAGTGTGCACATTTAATCTGAAATACTTACATAATATATTAATAGTCACTTAGAGGTTATACTTTATACTAGCATACCCAGATGTATTAAAGCAAAAATTTGGCACATAGGTTCGTGTCTTAAAGGGCTATACATTTAAAAGATTGGAAATACTGACTCATAAATAATGGCAAGGCTGGAAATGAGAAATGCTGAGGAATATACATGAGGGACACCCAGCCTTAGTGTCCAGTGGGTAGAGGGAACCTGCTCATCCTGCTGGTGATATGATTTATTTTTTTTTTAATTGCAACATAAGAATTTATTTAAGGTGAACCAAATAACAGCTGAATTTTACATTTATGACATCGCTATTCCCTACTTATCACCCTGTTTATATAGTATTGGTTCACATAAGATGACATCAGAATTATAAATGGCATATGGTAGGTGGAGCGGCCCTCTTGCAGATTTTGTCTTGGGCCTAGGAGCTTGTATAAAAGAGTCAGGGAACATTTTGGGTCGATTACTATAGGTGAAGGTACCCTGCGCCTAAATCGACCATGTTAGAGAGGCGCATGGAGGTAATCCCGAAGTATTGCAATTCCCTGGTATAGAACGAGTCATGAAACCTCTAAATAGTGGGAATAACCACAGGATTCTATTGCAGAGGGAAGGTAGAAGGTTTCTGTGGACTAACGCAATCGGTGCTCTTGGTTTTAATGATAGAAATCATAGCAGTTTTCTTGTAACTTTACATTTATTTAGATCTTTTATACCACTTATGTATATTTGTTTGTTATTTGGTTACCATGGAAAGAACCATTAGCACTCATAAAGATGAGCCCACGCCATGACCAGACAAAGCGTGAAACCCCCGTCACTTTGTGTGCTGTCCTACATTGTCTTGCTGAGCATGTCGGCATTTCACATCTTGTGCACCTAAGATTTTAAAAAAAGAAAAAAAAAAAGAAAAAAGAAAAACAGAGTTACTAGCATATAATGCTTCTCCTTACTTATTTCCTACTGCCGGTCTTATATGGATAACTGTTATGCTTTACACCTAAGTGGTATGCAGATATTCTAATAAAATTATAGCACAAATAAGGTAATATACATGAATAATCTTGGAATAAAACTAATACTAAACTAGTTGCTATAGCAACGCTTCAGAAATACATTCGGCACCTTATCAATGCAGAGAAACTCGAAGAGATGAAGAACAGATAAAGGTAAAATAATGAGTATTACAGGATTACTTACTGTAGACAAATGTTTTACAGATCTTATAGAAGTCAGTAGCATCGTGGCAAGTTGCAGGTTAGAAATTTTTATTTAATGGTTACCATTTCCAAACCCTTCATCAGGCCTACAAACATTACCTAATGTTTTATCTATGGGTTGGAAGCAACAGTTTAATATACTTCATGAGGATTCACATTGTTCAGATGAGTTACTTTCTCAAAGACACTGATTTGATTGTAAGCTCTTGCAAACAGTGTCCTCTTGTCTCTTATATCATGATCAAATCCATGCATATGGCGCGATCTATGGCCAGATTAAGAACACGCTCACTCCTACTAAATAACTTAAAGCAATAATATGCAGTTGGTAAAACGTATGTGAGAAGGCTAGTTTTTCTTGTGGATAACAGGTGTCAGGGCTTCCAATCATATTTCATTAAAGGTATTTACAGTAGAAAAAATATAATGTACTTTTTCTGACAGTGAACCAGGGTTGCCATTTGTAAAAAAAAGTAGCAAACTTTTGCTGTGTCAGTGGTTTTCAGAATAACTATGTCTGCCTGCGGTCATCTTCACTGTGTCAGTGGAACAGTTGCTTTTCAATAGAGGAAAGGAGATCTCTCAATTGACGATGTCTGATATTTTAGGCACTGTTGATAGCAATCCCTTATAAGCAAAAATGTGTACCTGTTTATTTCCTTTATATCCTTTTACAAACCAAATTAAAGATCGTCTGTCACCAAAATCCTGTTCTTCCTCTGTCTTTGGAGAAATCATTATAGAATCATATGATAAATATATTCTACACTATGTGACTGTGATTTTCTTACAGTAACTTTTACTGCAGCCGTCTAAAAAATGTTAACAAAAATAAATATTAATGAGGGGTTCCGCCTTTGTGCAGCTCGCTTAGAATACAGGATTTAGCATCTGATTGGTTGATCATGTGACCTCACATACTCTGCAGAGCTGCCCTGAATCTGTTTCGTCAGAGCCCTCACTGCTACTCCAGCCTTTAGACTCAAGTCAACCCTTCAGACTTATTCATGTCAAAATGAAAGTTACAGCAAAACAGTACAAGGCGGTGCTAAAAAAAGAAAAGATATCATGTAACTGAATGACCACAAGTGAATACACCATTTAGTTATAACATTAAAACTACTGACACGTGTACTGAATAACATCTTGTTACAATGGAACCCGTCAAGGCGTAAGATATAATAGGCAGCAGGTGAACAGTCATTTCTTAAAATTGATGTGTTGGAAGCCGGATTAATGATGATACTGAGCAACTTTGACAAGGGCCAAATTATGATGGCTAGACCTCTGGGTCAAAACATCTCAATACGGCAGGGCTTGTGAGGTGTTCCCGGTATGCAGTGGTTAATACCAACCAAAACTGAGCCAAGGAAAGACAATTGGTAAACTGGCGGCAGGATCATGGTCACCCAAGGCTCATTGCTGCGCATGGGGGGCTGAGGCTAGTATGTCTAGTCCATTCTCAAAAAAGAGCTACTGTAGCACAAATTGCTGAAAAAGTTAATTCTGGCTATGATAGAAAGGTGTCAAAACACACAGTCCATCATAGATGGCTGCATTTGGGGCTGTGTAGTCACAAACTTGTCAGAGTGAGTGCCCATGCTGAGCCCTGTCCACCCCCGAAAGTGCCTACAATGGGTATGTAAGCATCAATACCGTCGTACCATGAAGCAATAGAAGAATGGTGGTCTGGTCTCATAAATCACATTTTGTTTTACATCATGTGGATGACCGGGTGCGTGTGCGTTGCTTACCCGGGGAGGAGGTGGCACCAAAATTCACTATAGAAAGAAGGCAAGCCAGCAAAGACAGTCTGATGCTCTGGGCAATGTTCTGCTGGCATTCATGTGAATGTTACTTTGACATGTACCAGTCATGTACCACTCATGGTCCACGGCTGCTTTCTTCCCCGCTACCAACTTTTACCTACCTGTCCTTGGCGTCTTCTCTGTGCTACAACGATCCCTGGAGGGTTGACCAGCTGGCCGTTTTCCCCGCTGCTGCTCTCCTTTAGGTCCTCTGCTGTCTACTAGTGTGTGCCTTCCTGCCTTAATGGACCAGGGCATTCGCCAAACCGACTAGCTTTACCACGGTACTTAAGGCTACTTGCTGGTAAGCTTATTCTTGGCTGGATTACCTTATTCGCTTTATGACTCTGCCTGAACTTTGTCCAAGTCTTGCTTGTGCCTGCCCTGACCTTTCTTATGTCTCCCATTATGAACTCTGGCTGCATCGACCTCAAACTCGCCTTACTGCTGTCAGGGTAAACTTCCTTTTCCCTGTTATTTCACACCGAATAACCACCTCCGTAAGTTGGAAACTGAGTGCATGCGTGGAATAAATATACCAGGCAGACAAGTTGGTAGAGATCCTCCCTCAGTGAAGTAGGGAGTAAAGACTAAACTTTATTGAACAAAGAATCACAAAAATCTCCTCCCTATAGATGTGGGACGTGCTTAAGCCCTATTGGATCTATTCAGCTGTAAGTTCATCTGTACACTCCTCTTGCATTCCAGGGGCGGTGTCTCCATAGGCGTGTTCCTGATACAGACTCTATTTTGTTACATTCGAGTTCTTTGTGGAATATATGTATGTAAGGATAATATTTTTGCAAACAATATACATGGTAATGATCCCTGACACTGCGAGTGACCATCTGCCGCCTGCCGTAATCTCTGGTAATGCTGACCATGTATCTTGCCTACTGTCTTTGCACGTTATCTGTTTACATGAGGAGTTGCCAACAGAGACTACTCTGGGGGTAACAACCTCGGAATTCCTTAGACTCCACACCCTTGATTAGCCACACACCAAAACTGTTCGCCACACAGTGGGTTAACACCATCCTCTGTTGGTCTCGTGATAGTACAACCTACCTAAACATTCTTGCAGACCTAGTACACCCCTTCATGGCAATGGTATTCCCTAATGTCAGTGGCCTCTTTCAGTAGTATAATGCGCCGTGCCACACTGCAAAAATTGTTCAGGAATGCTTTGAGGGACATGACAATGAATTTAAGGTATTGACTTGGCTTAAAAATTCCCCAGATCTCAGTCTAATGAAAGAATTGTAATGTTCTGGCTGAACGATGAATATACTGTATTTCATAAAATAATACTAATTCAACCACAGAAATTGGTGACAGACACACTTAAATGTGGCCATTGTGTTCAAATTAGTGTTCTGAGGGATTGGCATATGTTATTTAGAATTTTTATGAAAAACTTTTGGTATAGACATTTTTCTGTGAAAACTTTTGGTTGTCCTCGATTTTTGGTTTAGTTAAACTAAAAGAAAATTAAAACGGAGGTTGGCAAATTTGCAGTGGAATTCTAATATTACATTACCAGTTTACATCTTTAAGTCTTTTTACACTTGGAAACTTCTCAGTGATTAGTATAACAAATAAAAAAGAAAAAATTCAATACTTAAAATTACTTTATTTTTATAGTATATCTATATACTTTCTGATACACTTCCCTCTACAGTAAATATTCCACCTACAGTAGCAAACATTCCCCTTTAACACTTTAAAACGTTTAGCACATGAGAACATTGCGAATGTATAATAAAACTTAAAGGGATAGTCCATCGCCTCTCTCTTCCATCTGATCTTATATTGGGCTTGGAGAGACACTACGGCACAAGGGGCTTTTTTTCTATGTGAGGTGATAAATAATGCTTCTACTTGCTCTCCTTAAAAATAAGAATGGCTCCTTACTCAACCTATTACCTGACCTCCTCAATGTGCTTGTTACCTGACCTCATCTGACTACACAAACTTACTGGAGGCAATCATAAAGGAGGACAAGTAATGGGTTTGGGAGTGAAATGATGAGCCATACCATGACATTATTGATGATGAATATATCAGATGTATAGTGGGGAATGGGTGCTTAGCCTCATAGATGCAGGCTCCTAAGTGTGGATGTTGTGCGGGTAATGTTATATGCTGGAGAAAGTGAAGGCAGCTGATGCAACGTTACTGCATTTATAGGATACTACTCTCGAGTCAGCCAGTGCTTTCCCCTTCACTACAGAAAATCTGTGTCATGTGTCTGCTAGACCACCACAAATGTTCCGGTCTAGCAGGCAGCCTATGAGCCACATAGTAGGTGCATATGTTTCATCGACTGTCTGATAGACCTGAAGATTTGTGGAGGTCTAGCAGACACCAGACAAGAAAAACAGCATTTTGGTATAAGATGCACCGTAAAAGATAAACAAGTAGAGAGGACATTGAATATTGAAACATTTGGTATATATTTTATTTTTTGTTAAATGGCACAATTGTCCCCAATATGCTTTGATTACCAAAACAAGTACCCTACTGAGTGGTAGTTACCATATAATAGAATAGCAAGCAGCAGAGAAATCCCAGCCTATCATTAGATATATGTAAGCCTAACTATACCTGCTGCAGTATATGGCGGCCCGTATTCTGTCACAGGAATGCTGGTGCTCATAAGGGCATGACCACACGTGGCGGATTTCCTCCGCAACTGTCCGCATCAATGCCGCACAGAATCCGCATTGCGGATTACGCTGCAGATTTTGCAAAAGTGCTGCGGATTGCCTTGCGGATTTAGTTGCGGATTTAGGTGCGGATTTCAAAGGCAAGTCTTCCAAAAAGGGAACTGACATCATTTGTGAGTTCAGTTCCTATGACGACGTGCTGGACACACCCATGGCATGTATAAGTGTGGCCAGAAAGAGAAGTGAATCTGGCAGGAGAAGTATACTAGTCCGAAGTGTGGGATAATGCCTGACATCCAGGAGCGACCACTTCAATTACGCCGACAATATTTGATTCTGCTGCTGCGCACCATAGTCAGCATTGTCCGTCGTCGGATTTTTAATTATAGGCTGAGCAGGGCACGACGTTTCGTCGAGTGCACGTTTGGCATCATGGCAAATCAGTGGCGGGTCTTTACCTCGGCCATGCAATTGGAGGAAACCACCATTGATGCGGTCATCAAGGCATGTTGTGTCCTCCATAACTACCTCCAGGAATACCGTCAAGAAGTTGAGGGGGACTCACTTCTGTCCTATGTTGGCAGTGCCATTAACTGGGGTTCTGTTGGTCAGGCCAGTAGTGGTGTACGAGTACGAGATATTTACTCGGATTATTTCATGACTTCTGAAGGGGCCGTACCTTGGCAATACTCCTGTGTTGGCGGGGTGCAGCCTACCCAGCAGTAATCCGTTTCATGTCCAAACAGTAGGCAATTCTGTCAATGATACTCCTATGGAATGGAAAATTGTGTGTTGGATGTGCTTCCTTTGCAATAAAATAATGCACTATTACTTGGATTTGGCCTAAGTGTGTGTATTTGAGTAATCACATGTCTGAATAGGGAGTATGATGTATAGGTTTCCTTTCTTGGTTGAGCACACCATAGCATATCAAACCACACAGTATTTCCTACCTGAAAACGCCCACACCGTGAACAATCTGTATCGTCCCCTTGATGCCCTTCCACATTTTGGCCTCCTCCCATCAAAACCAACAAATACACAAGTCAGAGTCATCAATTGAACTGAACTTTTATGGAACGTATAAACATCAAAACTATATACGCCCTGAGTAGAATCACGGAACAACTTGTAACATACATTCAATCCCTGGTACAATAGCGACCCTCCAAAAACACAAACCTACTACAAGATGTGGAAGCGAGGGGGGCTTAATTGGGGATGCGAGGAGGGGGCAGAGGAGGAGGTTGAGGTAGGAGGCATGTATGCCGCAGAGGTGGGAGGATGGATATGAAGAGGTGGGAGAGTGGACGAGTATGGGGTGGGCAAAGGGTTTGGGACATTGGGGTATGGGCGGAAAGTGGAACCAGAGGGATGTCCATGAGTCCAGGGGGAAAAATAGGGATCGGGCTGCAGGGAGGGTGCAGAGGCAGGAGGTGGGGCGTGCGGCACAGCGGCAGACGTGTCAGCCCTACGGCCAGTTAATGTGCGCATATGGAAAATTAGATCTCCCACATCGGGTAGGGGCTGGGGGGCCTCAAAGATATCAGCCAGCGCGAAGACACACGTCATATATGCCGCCCTGCGAGTAGTTTCCATCCCGCGACAGCGGCCACCAACGGCATTCCCGAAACTGTGATATTCGTCTTCGGCCTCCACCCTCCGAATCATGCGTAAGGCTTGGCCCTCTACCGTGTCGCTTTGTTCCGCTGGTGTCAGGCGCTTTCGGCCACCCACTCTTTGGCGCGGTCGGGAAGTTCCTGCCGTGGGGGCTGGAGAGGTGTCGCCACGAGGAGTTGCTGGGGCCGGGGTTGCCTGGTAGGGCGCATCTTCCTCAGCCACATTTGCTGACGAGCCTGCCACGGGCTGCTGCTGCACCTGGCCACGTGCACTCCCTTGTGGCGTCCGGGGTGGTACATTCCCGTGAGTTCTGCAGGGAAAAAAACGCTCATTGACTTTGGGGATTCAGAAGACATTTCTCGGACAGTTTGTCAGTCGCTAATCTCGTTAACATAGCCTTTTGCCATTCTACACACACACGATGAAGAGAATGAGTTACATAAGCAACACAGAGTGATATGTGATAATGTGTACGGTCAAGGGACATTTTCGTGACAACACTGGCAAAAGGAAAACAAACATGTGGAATGTAATCTGCACTGAATAGAAATGGCATTCCGTTAGTTTTGAATCACATGGTTCATGCGCTCCCTTTTAACCCAGGTGTGTGTGCGAATAGAGACTTACCTTCGTAGCTCCCTGCACGGAATCAGGAAAGCCAGTTCTTCGTAGTGGGCTATCGCTGGGCCCCGTGAAGGAGAGGAGCCACTTGCAGGTGTTTTTGAGACCTGTTTGCGGAAGCGGTCGCGTACTGTCCTCCACCTATTGCGCACATCATTTTCTGGAAAAGGAAGGATGTTTTTAAAATTAGGGCATAGGGGATGAAGTCAGGTGTATACAGATCAATCGCTTCCTCTGGCCTGTCGTGAGGAGATATCATCAATGCAACCACATCATTGGGGCAGAACTTGAGTAGCCAGCAGCTATGGCTACGGCTGGGTTCCCACGACCTCTTGCCATGACAAAAATAGGCTTTTCACGCCTATTTTACACCGCATGCCACGACGCCGCCAATACGCTGGCAAACATCTGCCCATGCATTTAAATGTGCATATGGTTGTCCACGCTTGCAAAAGGAACTTGAGGTCGTTAAATGGAGTGTGTAACGCAGGATTTAGTGCCGTCAATAGGCCATGTGCACATACCCTTACAGTCGGGAAAAAAGTGATCAGCAACTGCGCACGTGCCATAGTGACATGCCAAAAGTTGGAGTATGGTTTAGCAAGGCAGGAAAGGAAATTAGTGCAGTTTTTTTGCAGCATGCTAATGATGCTAAACAACCTTTGCAAAACAGTGTTTTTACCTCTCTGCATTACAAACTAAATGCAAACTTACCAATCACTCCCTGCTCCCTCTCCAGCATCCCGTCCCACTCGGGGTACAGACCGCGGCACACGAACGTCCATCCCTCGTCACGGGCGTTGCGGTCGCTATTGGCAGCTATAGAGGTGTCCCATATTTCGGGCCTACTATGCACCTATAAAAAAACAAAAAAAGGGCATATTGCAGTTTGCTTGTTACTCTGGAATCATAGTGGAGCTGTTACATGGTGATCTGCCTTAAGAATATGGACATTCTGCAGGTGCTGCTAGTGTTAATCCATACATAGTAGACATCTTGAAACAACATGACACAAACATATACATGTACTTACCAGATTTATGAGGGACGAAACCTCCATGTCCATTCGTCTATACCTGGACATTGCAGCCTGGGTTCAGAGTTGTCACTTAACTTTTTCAAAAATCCCTGGCAGGCTGCAAGCCGAAAATGGCGTCTTCCTTTTCTATGCTGAATGATGATGTCATATCCTGCTCCGGCAGGAAATACGCACCGCACCAGACACGAAATCCGCACCACACATAACATCTGCGGACTTCATTGCGGAATTTAGAATCTCCATTGAAGTGAATGGAGAACTTCCGCAATGAGTCCGCAACCAGTCCGCCACTGGTCCGCAACAGACAGAGCATGCTGCGGACACCACATTCCGCTCCGCAGCCTATGCTCCGCAGCGGAATTTTACGCATCGTCTAAACGAACACTGCAAAATTAAAGTGGAAGTCAATGGAGAAACGGCTCCGCTGCGGATTAACGCTGCGGAGTGTCCGCAGCGGAATTTAAGTGAAATTCCGCCACGTGTGAACCCAGCCTAAAGGGAACATTTCTGATAGTAGTATATTGAAGAATTCAATTAAATTGGAAGCTAAAAAATATAAAAGGTTACCAAGTCCTAGACTGCAGATTGAGTCAAGAACCCAAAACTATGGAAAAAGATTTCTTCTATTTCTTTCAAATCTAGTGTGGAGTGTTATCTCTAAGAATTATGTTGTATGCTTCCATAGAAAAATACATTATTCTAAACAATTAAAGGAAAAATGCTTTGTGAATGTGAAACATTGTGTTGTAAATATGTCGAAACACGCAATGAATGAGTTTGGTTAGGAACAGAAGTGAAACATTCTTATTTATGTTCAATCTGACTGGTTTTAAAGGCGGCATCTCTGAAATTAGCACAATTTATACATAATGAATATTCAATCTGGTGATGTTTCAGGCTGTAATATATGACATTTTATTCCCTTTATGAGATAAGTGGTTGTGGAGCAAGAAAACACTGTGTCAAGTTCATTTGCCTACTGCAGTGACAGTCCATGCAGTCAGCCAATTTGCAGTTGAAATGTGACATACCTTTAATTGGCTCTCGCCATTTTAGCGATATCTTTTATTTTAAATGGTAACCATTCACTACATGTATGTCATTCATTTATACTGCCATTAATTCTCTGATTTTCTTTGTTGGAAGCAAATGAGCTTCTGTCACAGTTTATGATGCTGTATTTTAATTAAACGTCTATGGAAAAGGAGCATTAATCCTTTATTTTAATACGCTGCAGTGACATCAGATATAAAAGAAAAATAAACAGGATATATAATGGAAGACTTTTAAGTTGTATGATATTGTCTGAAACGTCTGAGCATGTGCATATAAATAGCAAATGAATTGTGATGTTGAAGGCACATTTCACAAATAGGTAGATTTATACATTTCTTTATAATCATGATTTCTTTGGGTCAACTGCATTTTATCTGCTCACTACTCACCACCTAGTTTAGGGAAGAAAAAAGAAACAACTCCTAGGAGAGGCGATCCTGTGTCCATGGTATATATCTCTGGATGCTTCAAGCAGGTGAAGACGACTCAGGTAAGATAAAAATGCGATAATTATTCTTGTTGGTAAGACCCCTAAGCATAGGGGATAAAAAGATATAAAATGAATGCAACGCGTTCAAAGATATATGCTACGGACACAGGAGCTTGTTTCTTTTTTTCTTCCCTAAACCACTTTCATCACCGGCTGAAGTCGTTCCTATACGGACATCCGATGTTCCACTCCTGAGGCATCGCACACCGTGGATTCTTCGTTCATTGCAGTGATTTGCTGCCAAACACTTTACAATTGAGTTGTGCCGACCATTCTGCGCAACCTGAGTAGGTGAGTGTATCACCACCATTCTTTTAGATTTTTGTATGCTACAGAGCCGGACGTTTTAACCTTAGAGGAGCGCCTATACCCCATTTTTTTCCCCCCTTTTTTCATTCTACTCACCCCGTAGAAATATGCCTTTTGACAAAGATTCTTAACCCCTTGCCGCCGCAGCCATTTTTCAGATTTTCAATTTAATTTTTTCCTTCCCACCTTCCAAAAGCCATAACTTTTTATTTTTCCATTGATGGACCCATGAGGGCCAGATTTTTGCAAGCCGGGTTATAGTTAATCATGGCAACATTTATTATACCATATAATGTAGTAAAAAACAGTAACAAAATGATTTGTGGGGTAGAAAAATGGGGAAAAAAAACCCAGAGATTCCTCCGTTGTTTTTTGCGCTTAGTTTTTACAGAATTCACCCTAAAATTGAATTGACATGTTAACTTTATTTTGCGGGTCAATACAATTACGCCGATACCAAATTTATATTGTTTTTTATTTATTTTACTACTTTTACAAGGAAAAAACAAACTGAAAAATAAATTATTTTGTGTCGCTTACATTCTAAAAGCCATAACTTTTTAATTTTTCCATCGATTAAGCAGCATGAGGGCATATATTTTGCGGGAAAATCCGTAGTATTTATGGCACCAGTTTGGGGTACATCCAAGGTTTTGATCACTTTTTATTCCATTTTATAATGGGACATGAGGTGTCCGAAAAAACAGCGATTTTGGCAGGTTTTTTTTTGCTATTGACCACGGCATTTAATGGGTTACTGTAAAGTGTCGGCTGTAAAATACAGCCGTCACCTGCTTTTTATGGAGGGGGCTCAGCCCGTGAGTCCCCTCCATACTTCCCCTACCCGGCTTTGACGTAGGTATACGTCATCTATCGGGAAGCGGTGAAAGTATTTAATAGTGGAGTATAAAATGTCTTTCGTGTACTTGTTGTACATCAATTATTTCAATTTCACATAACACATGCACATACAGTAAAAATCCTTTAATATGTTATCAATGATACCAGATAGTTGTCATATAGATATCAAATCAAATATTCTGGGTTATCGGATGACCATAGAAATGTATGTGAAACTCACTTTTGAAGATAAAGATCCTTCAGAAAGAAAGTCCAAAATAAAATGTTAACACAAAAAATACTACTTCAACTTTGTTTTGGAATCATAGGAATTTCTTAATTGGTTATGTCTGACCAGTCTTCTGTTTAACCCCTTCAGGACCAAGCTCATTTTGGCCTTCAGGACCAGACCCATTTTTTCAAATCTGACATATTTCACTTTATGTGGTAATAACTCCGGAATGCTTTTACCTATCAAAGCGATTCTGAGATTGTTTTCTCGTGACACATTGGACTTTATGATAGTGGAAAAATTTGGTCGATAAATTCAATATTTACCAGTGAAAAACACCAAAATTTTGTGAAAAATTGCAAAAATTTGCATTTGCTTACTGCTTACTGCTTGTAAGACCGGCAGTTATACCACTCAAAATTGTTGCAAATTAATATCCTCCATATGTCTACTTTAGATTGGCATCGTTTTTTGAACGTCCTTTTATTTTTCTATGACGTCACAAGGCTTAGAACTTTAGCAGCAATTTCTCACATTTTCAAGAAAATTTCAAAAGGCTATTTTTACAGGGGCCAGTTCAGTTGTGAAGCGGCTTTTAGGGCCTTATATATTAGCAACCCCCAAAAAGTCACCGCATTTTAAAAACTTCACCCCTCAAAGTATTCAAAACAGCATTTAGAAAGTTTCTTAACCCTTTAAACGTTTCACAGGAATTAAAGCAAAGTAGAGGTGAAATTTACAAATTTCCTTTTTTTTTTGCAGAAGTTTTTACCAGAGAAATGCAACTCAATATTTATTGCCCAGATTCTGCAGTTTTTAGAAATATCCCACATGTGGCCATAGTGCGGTAATGGACTGAAGCACCGGCCTCGGAAGCAAAGGAGCACCTTGTGGATTTTGGGCCTCCTTTTTATTAGAAAATATTTTAGGCACCATGTCAGGTTTCAAGGGCTCTTTCGGTGCCAAAACAGTGGAAATCCACCAAAAGTGACCCCATTTGGGAAACTACACCCCTTGAGGAAATTATCTAGGGGTATAGTGAGCATTTTGACCCCGCAGGTTTTTTGCAGAAATTATTGGAAGTAGGCTGAGAAAATGAAAATCGTCATTCTTTCAAAGATAATGTAGGTTTAGCTAATTTTTTCTAATTTCCACGAGGACTAAAGGAGAAAAAGCAATTTCTTCCGAGTAAAACAATACCCCACATGTGGTTATAAACGGATGTTTGGACACACGGCGGAGCTTAGAAGGGAAAGAGCGCTATTTGGCTTTTAGAGCTCAAATTTAGCAGGAATAATTTGCGGAGGCCATGTCACATTTATAAAGCCCCTGAGGGACCAAAACAGTGAAAACGCCAAAAAAGTTACTCCATTCAGAAAACTACACCCCTTGAGGAATCCATCTAGGGGTGTAGTGAGCATTTTGCCCCCACAGGTGTTTCATAGATTTTATTAGAATTGGGCAGTGAAAATAAAAAAAATCCTTTTTCTTCAATAAGACGTAGCTTTAGCTCCAACATTTTTAATTTTCTCAACAAATAAAGGAAAAAAAGAACCCCAAAATTTGTAAGGCAACTTCTCTGGAGTACGGCAATACCCCACACGTGGTCATAAAATGCTGTTTGGGCACACGGCAGGGCTCAGAAGGGAAGGAGCGCCATTTGGCTTTTGGAGTACAGATTTTGCTGCATTTGGTTTCTGGTCGCTATGTTGCATTTGCAAAGTCCCTGTGGGACCAAAACAGTGTATCCCCCCCCAGAAGTGACCCCATTTTGGAAACAACACCCTCAAGGTATTCACCTAGGGGTGTAGTGAGCATGTTAACCCCACAGGTGTTTTGCAGAAATTCGTGTGCACACGATGTGGGAGAATGAAAATGGGAATTTTTCCTTAGATACGCCAATATGTGGTGCCCAGCTTGTGCCACCATAACAAGACAGCTCTCAATTATTATGCAGTGTTTCCCTGTTTTAGAATCACCTTACATGTGGCCCTAATCTTTTGCATGGACATTCGACAGGGCTCAGGAGTGAAAGAGTGCCGTGTAAAATTGAGGCCTAATTTGGCGACATATAAAGTATTGGTTCACAATTGCAGAGGCTTTGATGTGAAATAATAAAAGAAACCCCGAGAAGTGACCCCATTTTGGAAACTGCACCCCTCAAGGCATTTATTAAGAGGTGTAGTGAGCATTTTCACCCCACGTGTCTTTTCCATAAATGATTGCGCTGCGGAAGGTACAAATTAAAATGTTTTCCTAGATATGCCAATTCAGCGTCAAATATGTAGTGCCCAGCTTGTGCCACTTTTTTATATACAGCGTTCACCGTACGTTATAAACTACATGTTACCTTTATTCTGCGGGTCAGTACGATTCCGGTGATACCAAATTTATAGAACTTTTTTATAACTTTTTGCACAATAAAATTACTTTTGGAAAGAGAATGTATTTTTTCTGTCACCATGTTGTGAGAGCCATAACTTACATTTTTTCGTCGATGGAGCGGTGTGAGGGTTTGTTTTTTGCGAGACGAGGTATAGATTTTTTAGGTACCATTTTTGGATTTATGCGACTTTTTGGATCACTTTTTATTTCAATTTTTGGAAGACAGTGACCAAAAAAACAGTAATTATGGCAGTGTTTTTGAGGTTTTTTTTACGGCGTTCACTGCGCTGGATAAATAACATAATATTTTGATAGTTCAGGTCGTTACGGTCGCTGCGATACCAAATATGTATGGCTTTATTATTTTTTTCTATAATAAATTACTTGATAAGTGAAAAAGGGCGATTGTGTTTTGTGTTATTATTTGAAACTTTTATTGTATGTTTTACAACTTTTATTTTTACTTTTTTTACACTTTTTTTTACACTTTTCTTTAGTCCCACTAGGGGACTTGAATGTCCAACTGTTTGTTTGATGTTCTAATACATTGTACTACCTATGTAGTGCAATGTATTGGAACTGTCAGTTGTTCACTGACAGCAAGCCGATCAGGCTCCGCCTCTGGGCGGGGCCTAATCAGCTTACGTAATGGCAGACAGGAGTCCATTGTTAGGGCTCCTGTTGCCATGGTAGCAGTCGCCAGCCTTGCCAAGGCTGCCGATTTTCTACAAACCTCTAGGATGCAGCGATCACAATGGATCGCTGCATCGAAGGGGTTAATGCCAGGAATCGGAGCTAGCTCCGGTTCCTGGCGATAGATCCGGGTGTCCGCTCAGCTGAGCCGGCGCGATCTTAACGATAGTACCGGAAGCCTCCTGGGCCCCGCAGACGACGGGGCATAGGAGGATTCCAATACTGGCGGACCGGGAGATAAGCATTAGCCCTCCGATCGCCTTTGCAGCCACCGGCAACCCAGCGATCACGTTGCTGGGGTGCCGGTGGCTATAAACTCCTCACATGCTGCGATCTCTATTGAACGCAGCATGTGAGGGGTTAATCGGTCGGATCGGAGGCTAGCTCCGGTCCTGGCCGATACCTCAGGGTGCCAGCTGTAACATACAGCTGTCACCCGGCGGTGATGTCGCTGGCTCAGCTCCTGAGCCAGCTTCATCTCCATGACGTACAGTAACGTGAAAATGCGGTAAGACACCAGTTTTCTCGACGTTACTGTACGTGATCCGGCGGGAAGGGGTTATAGAAATTGTCGATTTACAGTAGACATAATGTCAGTGCTGAAAGCTATGTTTCACTCTGATACCGTTTTTTCATTTAAATGCTGCTGGCAGCTTTTAGTCAGTACTGTAATCTGGTAGTGTCATGACTTTTTGGCATAAAGTGGGATATGTCGCCGAACTCCCTGAGCAAAGCGCTACTTGAAGCACTATGCCCAAACATGGACAGTGTTGTCAGAGGCTTTCAACTTCAAAGTCCCCAGCCAGAGCGTCGCAAGCGCTCTGGCCAGGGTCTCCTGTCTTGGAAACACTTTTGACATTACTGTCCAACGCTCTGAACGGGGATTTCACTCCTGGAGGAGCACCTGAAGTCACTGTTCACATATAGACAGTAACATTAGGAGCTTTAAGAAGCCGAAATCCCCTGCCAAAGTGTAGGTAGTGCTCTGGCTTGGGATTCCGCTACTCGAGGGAACCCCTGACGTCACTGTCCATATATGGACACGGATGTCAGGGCTTTCAACAACGGAGTCCTCGGCCAGAGCATCGGAAGCACTCTGGCCGGGAACTTTCAGGACTGGAGGAGCCCCTGACATCACTGTCCATATAAGTCTCTCCGGGGACTTAGCTCTCTTGATGTAAACGCTAAACGTAGGGCTAAAACAAAATGTGAACAGGGCCTTAGACTGTGTTGATGCCTGTTATGAACTTCAGCAGAGTCTAACTGAATGGAGCAGATGGACACCACTGGTGACATCACTCGAGCACCTGCCGGCCCACTACAGCCTAAAGCAAGTGGCTGGCAGAGGAGACTTTAGGGAACAAAGGCTAGGTGAGTATTTGTTTTTATTTTATTTTTTAACACCGCCAATTGTTAAGAAACCCTATGTTGCCTGTCCAATCAGGCAACTTAACATTTGTTTAATAGTACTATTCCAGTTTCAGCTAATAAAAGTTATTTGTTTGTATAATGGAAAGTTAGGTGTTGATTTGTATTTAAGAGTGCAGATGAGTATGTGGAGGTACATTAGGTCAGGTAAATGAAAAGTACGGAAACAAAAACATTGCAAACTTATTGTGCTAATACCAGGGGAGTGTAGGAATTGAAGTGTATAAGGAAGAAAGGGAATGAAGCAGCCCATTGTTTGTGAAGACTACATTTTTGAGAAAACTGCAGAGCATGGATTGAGTACAGAAGAACGTTTGGTAGTTAGAAGTAGAGCCTGTTATCAGGGGTGGCGATGAAGCCGGTTTATTTATTTTAATATTGTGTCTTTTTTTCGCTGCATAAAAACTTCTGAAACAAAGTTTCAAAAATTCCCCAATAATATACTCACTTTTTAGAACTTCTTCAGGGTTTGGCAAAACAATAGGCTAACTAGAATTTATGAATTTCTATATTTAAAAAAGAAAGTGTGCTCCTTTAAGGTGAACACAACCTGTAGTTGTCTAATAAGGGATTGACTAGTACATTAGGCAAAGGTTATATACAAAAATTGCTGACATATTGTAATCATTAAAAATTAATACAAAATACAACTACGCTTTAACATAGTTGAACTCCACCCTTTCTACTAGCTCCGAGCATACAGTTATTGCAATATCCAAGAGCACTTAAGGGAAGGATTGGAATGACCCTTTCTTATTACTATCCCCAGCCCGCCAACACCACATGTTACTATTGACTACTATAACAAAGCTTAGACTATTCTACCTCTACATCGGGTATTGGAAAGTGATAACAATAGTGTTACAGTAGAAGATATCCTATCTGCCCTACAAATCTGGGGGGGAAATAAGTCTTCTCTCTGCTATGTATTGGGGATAGGATACAACTTTGTTCAAGGAGCATATATATCCCAACACAGGGGTTATCTCATAGGCAGCACAGCTTACCACTCTTTCCCAAAATGTCAGACATCTCATGTAGATCTTTTCCACTGAATGTGGTCCTTCCCGTAATGTTGTCCTTCCACTCTTAGGCCTCATTCACACGGACGTGTCCGTTTTGCACGCGCAAAAAATGCTGCGTTTTGTGTGCGCAAAAGGTCTGTGTGGCATCAGCATATTGTGCGTGGCTACGTGATTTTCGCGCAGCCGACATCATTATGACACTCTGGTTTTATGTTTACAAAAACAGAACAGCCGTTTTCATTCATTCTTTTTACTACTGTTGCGCGAATCACGCACGGCACCCGGAAGTGCTTCCGTGCGCGTTTTGCGCGCACCCATTGACTTCAATGCGCGAAACACGGGCAAGTATAGGACATTTCGTGAGATTTACATACGCTGTGTGAAAATCACTGAAAGTCTGAACGGCCCCATTCACTAACATAGGTCCGTGCGACGCGCATGAAAATCACGCGCGTACCACGGACGTATAACACGTTCGTGTGAATAAGGCCTAACACTTCAATCCAATACTAACATGAGAAGAACCTCCTGTTTTATATCTCAGCGGCAGCCAGAAAATAATATTGAATTGCTGGATTTCAACCTCCCCTTTCAACCTGTGTCTCTTCCCCCTCCTTCTTCAGATTGATAGGGTGGAATCTTCTATATCTAAACAAAAGCCAGTACAAACACTTTATTCAGTTAACCCGTTAGTGACCGGCCCATCGTGTTTCTACGTCGGACACTAACGGGCCTTATTCCGATGCCATAGACTTTTTACGTTGCGGCATCGGAATAAGTAAACAGAGCAGGGAGCTGTCAAATCTCCCTGCTCTCAGCTGCTAGAGGCAGCTGAGGGCTGGGAGCGTCCCTGCTCTGCCATGTGAGATCGATATTAGTATCGATCTCACACGTTTAACCCCTCAGATGCGGTGCTCAATAGCGAGCACCGCATCTGAGTGGTTTTGGAGAGAGGGAGGGAGCTGCCCTCTCTCTCCCACCGACACCCGGCGATACGATCGCCGAGTGTCTGTGTCTCTAATGGCAGCCGGGGGTCTAATAAAGGCCCCCAGGTCTGCCTGGAGTGAATGCCTGCTAGATCATGCCGCAGGCATGACCTAGCAGATGCCTGTCCGTGTTAAACGGACAGGCAGTAATACACTGCAATACAAAAGTATTGCAGTGTATTATAAATGTGATCGCAGAATCGCATATTATAGTCCCCTAATGGGACTAGTAAAAAAGTGAAAAAAAAGTTTAATAAAGTTAATTTAAAAAAAAATGTGAAAAAAAATGAAAAACCCAGCTTTTCCCCTTACAAAATGCTTTACTATTAAAAAAACAAAATAAAGTTAAAAAGTTACACATATTTGGTATCGCCGCGTCCGTAACGACCCGACTATAAATCTATTACATTATTTAACCCGCACGGTGAACGCCGTAAAAAAATTAATAAAAAACTATGGAAAAATTGCTGTTTTCTGTGAATACTGACTTTAAAAAAATGTGATAAAAAGTGATCAAAAAGTCGCATCTACTCCAAAATGGTACCAATAAAAACTACAAGTCGTCCTGCAAAAAAAAAGCCCTCATACAACCGCATCGGCGAAAAAATAATTACTTTACGGCTCTTCAAATATGGAGACCCAAAAACAAATCATTTTGAAAAAAAAGCGTTTTTACTGTGTAAAAGTAGTAAAACATACAAAAACTATACAAATTTGGTATCGTTGCAATTGTAAAAACCCGCTGAATAAAGTTATTGTGTCATTTATAGCACACGGTAAACGGCGTAGATTTAAGACGCAAAAAAGAGTGGCGAAATTTCAGATTTTTTTCTATTCCCCCCCAAAAAGAAGTTAATAAAAGTTAATCAATAAATAATATGTACCTCAAAATGGTGCTATTAAAAAATACAACGTGTCCCGCAAAAAACAAGTCCTTATACAGCTATGTCGATGCAAAAATAAAAAGGTTATAGCTCTTGGAATGCGACGATTGAAAAACGTAAAAAATAGCCTGGTCACTAAGGTCCAAAATAGGCTGGTCATTAAGGGGTTAAGAGGTAAATGAATACTTGTCTTACCTGCAAATATCAAAAGCAGTTTAAAACAATGTTGTGGTCTCACCACTTAGTACTCGCAGAAACAACTCATAGGATCAAACTTTTAAGAGTCCTCGTTCCCTCTCTGACCCTCAATTATCTTTTTTTTGTGTGTGTGTTGATGCAACACTCCCCCCCCCCCCTCTCCTGATTCAGATGTATATAGAGTACATTTAATTGCTCATACTTATTTGTATTATGACACTTGATATTTTAAATGTTTTTGTATGAACCCATAACTCCCACCGCCAGTCTCTAAAAGTTTTTTTCTTCTTGCAAAAGTTCAATAAAATACATTTTTTTATAAAATAACATTAAAATGTAAATACAAGTAGATATATACTGAAAGAAAACACCAATAAAGTAACATGATGAATGACTCAGTTAGGCTGTGTTTACATCTGCGTTGCCCTTCCGTTGAGGGGTTCCGTCTGAGGTTTCCATTGGGTTAACCCATCAACGGAAAGGCAAACTGAAACCTTAGCTTCCGATTCCCTCACCATTAATCTCAATGGTGACGGAAACGTTATGACAGGGTTCCATTGTTTAAACGGAATCAATAGCGCAGTCGACTGCGCTATTGGTTCCGTCAAGAACAACGGAACCCTGTCACAATGGTGACAAACGGCAAACATTAGCAACGTTTCCGTCACCATTGAGATCAATGGTGAGGGAAACGGAAGCTAAGGTTTCAGTTTGCATTTCCATTGAAGGGTTAACCCGACGGAAACCTCAGACGGGACCCCTCAACAGAAGGGCAAAACTGATGTGAACAGGCCCTTAGACATTTCTTACCTGCGATGGCCGGGATCAGAGATAACTCCTATCCCGGTCATTTAACCACTTAGATGCCACAGTCAATAGTGACCGCAGCATCTAAGCCATTAGAAAGAGGCTCCAACAGCCCCTCGTGACGTGATTGGGGTGTGCCGATGGTTGTCATGGCAGCCTGGGGCCTAATGAAGGCCCCCAGTTCTGCAGTCTTTGAGCTCCTATTAAAGGGGTATTCCCAACTAAGACATTTATGGAAAATCCTATGTATATTCCATAAATGTCTGATCGATGCAAGTCCCAGCTCTGGGACTCGCACCTATATCGAAAAAAGTTTATTTTTTTCTCCACCGGAGCTGTGTGAAGGCTTATTTATTGCGGGACAATCTGTAGTTTTCATTGGTACAATTTCGGGGTGCATGCAATTTTTTTGGATCACTTTTTATTCCATTTTTTGGCAAGCAAGGTGACAAAAAACCATCAATTCTGACAATGTTTTTTTCCCTTTTTTTTTTTTTCCTACAGTGTTCACCATGCACTATAAATGATATTTTACTCCATTCTGCTGGTAGATAAGATTACGGCGGTACCATATATATATACCGTATATACCGTATATCGGTTTTTTAAAATGTTTTGTAGCTTTTTCGCAATAAAATCACTTTTCTATAAAAATTATTTCTTGTGTTGCCATATACTAAGAACTATAAGTTTGTTTTTTTTTTCTTTTTCAGTCAAGAAAGCTATGTAAGGCCTCATGCACACGAACTTATTTTTTCCTCCCGTAAATACGGGTTCTTGGTCACACATATTCGACCCGTATTTACGGGAAAGTTTTTGTTGCAAAATTGCACGACTCTAATCGGCAGCCCTTCTCTCTATCATTGCAGGATAGAGAGAAGAGACAGCCCTTTCCGCAGTAAAAGTAAAAGAAATTCATACTTACCCGGCCGTTGTCTTGGTGACGCGTCCCTCTCTTGACATCCAGTCCGACCTCCCTGGATGACGCGACAGTCCAGTGACCGCTGCAGCCAGTGATTGGCCTGTGATTGGCTGCAGCGATCACATGGGATGAAACGTCATCCCGGGAGGCCGGACTGGAGGAAGAAGCAGGTAAATTAGCTTTTAATATTATCAACTCCAGCGGTAGTCACTGTCCCGGGTGCTGAGAGTTACTGCCGATCAGTTAACTCTTTCAGCACCCTGGACAGTGACTATCCCCTGACGTCGCCTAGCAACGCTCCCGTAATTACAGGTGCACACACGTAGCCATCCGTAATTATGGGAGCCCCATAGACTTCAATGGGCCTGCCCGTTATTACGGCCTGAATTAGGACATGTTCCATATTTTTCAACGGCAAATTAAATCGGCAATTAACCCCTTTGATGCGGTGGTCGATTGCGATCACCGCATTGAAGAGGTTCAGAGCAGATCGGAAGCCCCCACATGCATTTGCGGGGGCTTGGGATCCTTATCATGGCAACCAGAGCAGGCCAGACAACGGCCTCCGGGCTGTCATGTATGGAAGCCTCGGAGGAGCAGCCTCCGGCCGGTTCTCCAAGGCTTCCTGTCAGTGTGACTGTCACGTCACTATAAGGCCGGGTTTACACGAGCGTGTGCGTTTTGCACACACAAAAAACGCTGCGTTTTGCGTGCGCAAAAGGCACTTAGCAGCTCCATGTGTCATCAGCGTATGATGCGTGGCTGCGTCATTTTCGCGCAGCCGCCATCATTATGACACTCCGTTTGGAGGTTTGTAAACAGAAAAGCACGTGGTGCTTTTCTGTTTTTATTCATACTTTTCAGTGCTGTTGCGCGATTCACGCTTGTCCCACGGAAGTGCTTCCGTGTGACATGCGTGGTTTTGACGCACCCATTGACTTCAATGGGTGCGTGATGCGTGAACAGCGCACAAATATTGAACATGTCATGAGTTTTACGCAGCGAACTCACGCTGCGTAAAAATCACGCACCTGTCTGCACGGCCCCATAGACTATTATAGGTCTGTGCGACGCGCGTGAAAATCACGCGCGCTGCACGGACGTATAACATGCTCGTGTAAATGAGCCCTGACAGTTAGAACACATTACACTATGTAGGTAGTGTAATGTGTTCTAGCAGCGATCAGAGCTGCAAGTCTATGCCCCAAATTATAAACTGAAATACCAGTAAAACACCAAACAGAACTAACAAGCGAAATCTGCGCACCAAATGCTGCTCCCTCCCTTCTGAGCCCTACAGCGTACCCAAACAGCAGTTTACGTCAGCAGATATGGCATTGCCATACCCGGGAGAACCTGGTTAATATTTTATGAGGTATTTGTCTTCAGTGGCACAAACTGGGCATAACATGTAGTGCACTAAAATGGCATATCAGTGGAAAATTGTAATTTTCACTCTGCACCATCCGCTGAACATTAACCCCTTCACTCACCACGACATGCTGTCGTGGTGTAGGGGGTGATGTATGGAGCAGGCTCACGTGAAAAATAAAGAATTTAAAACGGCAAAATCTCTGTTTTTTGGTCACCTTGGCTCTAACAAAAAATGTAATAAAAAGTGCTCAAAAAGTTGTATGTACCAAAAAATTATACAAAAAAAAACGACCGCTCATCCCTCAAAAAAAAAAGCCCTCACACCACTCTATTGACGGAAAAATAAAAAAGTTATGGCTCTTGGAAAGCGGGGAGGGAAAAACTAAAAAGGAAAAGAAAAAAATGGTTCAGTACGGAAAGGGTTAATTACTTTCTAATGAAAAAACATTTATGACCACATGTGGGGTATAGCCGTACTCGGGAGAAATCGCTTTACAAATGTTGGGCAGCTTTTTCCCCCTTTATCCTTTGTGAAATTGGAAAAATGCAACATTTTAGTGGAAAAAATGTTGATATTCATTTTCAAGGCCTAATTCTAATAAATCCTGCAAAAGACTTGTGGGGTCTAAATGCCCACAATAGACCTAGATAGATTCTTTAAGTGGTGTAATTTCCAAAATGGGGGTCACTTTTGGGGGGTTTACACTGTTTTGGCCTCTCAGGGGCTTTGCAAATGCGACATGGAACCAAAAAACATTTCAGCTAAATTTGAGCTCCAAAAGCCAAATAGCGCTGTTTCCCTTCTAAGCCCTACTGTGGCTCCAAACAGCAGGTTATTACCACATATGGCATATTTCTGTAATCGGGAGAAATTGTTTAACAAATGTTGGGGTGCTTTTTCTCCTTTATTCCTTGTAAAAATAAAAAATGGCTACCTTTTTTCAGAAAAAAAGTTGATTTTTACATTTACAGAATAATTCCAATGAATTCGGCAAAACAACTGTGGGGTCAAAATGCTAACTTTACCCCTAGAAAAATCCCTTGATGAGTGTAGTTTCCAAAATGGGGTCACTTTTGGGGGTTTTCCACTATTTTGTTCCCTCCAGTGCATTGTAAACGCGACAAGGCACTGAAAACTATTCCAGCAAAATCAGAAATCCAAAATCCAAATGGTGCTCCTTCCCTTCTGATTCCTGCTGTGGGTCCAAACAGCAGTTTATTACCACATATGGGGTAGTATTATAATTGGTATTATAATTGGTATAATTAGTATTATAATTGGTAGAAATTGCTTTACATATGTCGGGGTGTTTTTTCTCTTTTATTCCTTGAAAAAACTATACCCCTAGATAAATTCCCTTAGGGGTGTAGTTTCCAAAATGGGGTCACTTTTGGGGGTCTTTATTGTTTTGGCCCCACAAGACCTCTTCAAATCTGACATGGTACCTAAAATATATTCTAAAAAAAAAAGGAGGCCATTAAATTCAATAGGTGCTCCTTTGCGTCTGAGGCCTGTATTTCAGTAAATTAGCGCACTAGGGTCATATGTGGGATATTTCGAAAAACTGTAGAATCTGGCCAATAAATATTGAGTTGCACTTCTCGGGTAAAACTTTCTGTAGTATAGAAAAAAAAAATGTATTACAAATGAATTTTGGCAAAAAAAATATTAAATTTGTAAATGTCACCTCTACTTTGCTTTAATTCCTGTGAAACGCCTAAAGGGTTAAAATACTTTCTGAATGCTGTTTTGAATACTTTGAGAGGTGCAGTTTTCAAAATGGGGTAAATTATGGGGACTTTCTAATATATAAGGCCCTCAAAGCCACTTTAGAACTGAACTGGTCCTTGTAAAAATAGCCTTTTGAAATTTTCTTGAAAATATCAGAAATTGCTCCTAAAGTTCTAAGCCTTGTAACGTCCTAGAAAAATAAAAGAATGTTCAAAAAACGATGCAAACATAAAGTAGACATATGGGAAATGTAAACTAGTAAGTATTTTGTGTGGTATTACTATCTGTTTTACAAGCAGATACATTAAAATTTAGAAAAATGCTAATTTTTGCAAATTTTCTCCAAATCTTGTGTTTTTACAAATAAATATTGAATTCATCTACCAAATTTTTTCACTAACATAAAGTACAATATGTCACGAGAAAACAAATCTCAGAATCGCTTGAATAGGTAAAAGCATTCAAGAGTTACTACCACATAAAGTAACATGTCAGATTTGAAAAAACAGGCTCAGTCCTGTTAACCCCTTCCCGACATATGACATACAGTTACGTCATAGCCGGGTAGGGGAAGTATGGAGCGGGCTCACGGAGTGAACCCACTCCATATGATGCTGGTGTCGGCTGTATGTTACAGCCGACACTTCAGAGTAACGAGCTGCATCGCGCCCGACCGCGATCCCACTCGTTTATCTCGTTAAATGCTGCGGTCAATAGCAACCGCAGCATTTAAATAGTTAGAAAGAGGGGGGCGACCCCCTCTAACAGCTCATCGCGCCCCCCGTGATGCAATCGCGGGGGGGGGGTGATGGTTGCTATGGCTGCCTGGGGGCCTAATGAAGGCCCCCAGGTCCAGCATCTTTGTACACCTTTTAAGCCCTGCCTCCGTCAGAATCACGATATACTGCAATACATTAATATTGCAGTATATCATTCGAGCGATCTAACTGGTTGAAGTTCCCTAGAGGGACTAATAAAAAAAGTAAAAATGAGTTAAATAAAATGTTTTTCTTTGTGTAAAAAAAAATCTATAAATATTAAAAGTTTAAAAAAAAAACCTTTTCTCATTTTGGCCCTAGGGCATATTAAAAAAAACAAAAAACATAATTGGTATCGCCGCATCCGTAAAAGTCTGAACTATTACAATATATCATTATTTAACCCGCATGGTGAACGCCGTAAAAAAAATAAATTGTAAACGCCAGAATGTCTATTTTTTTGGTCACCTAATCTCCCACAAAAAATGAAATAAAAAGTGATCAAACCGTCGCATGAACACCAAAATTGTATTATTAAAAACTACAGCTTATCCGGCAAAAAATAGGCCCTCATACCCCTTAATCAACAGAAAAATAAAAAAGTTATGGCTCTCAGAATTTGACGACACAAAATAAATTTTCTTTTTTACACTTAGGTTTTTACTTGTAAAAGTAGTAAAATATAGAACAAACTATATATATTTGGTATCGCCGTAATTGTATTGACCCACAGAATAAAGTTAACATGTTGTTTTAATTGCACAGTGAATTCCGTAAAAACGGCGCGTAAAGAACCATGGAGGAATTGCTGTTTTTGGCTTCTGACATTCTGACATTATGGCTTCTGGAATGTGGGGAGGAAAAAACGAAAATGAAAGTCTGAAAGTTGTTTACGACGGGAAGGGGTTAAAATAATAAAACAAGGTAATAAGAAAACAGTGTGTTTAATGCAACATTTTAATTAGTTTTTATTGAAAATGTTTTTCTACTTCATTTGATATAGCTTCTATACATCCTGGATACATAAAAGAAGCATCTTGATAGGGCCCCCCAGAGCAGTATTGCTTGGGGGACACATGATGGCATAGGGGCATTCATGTTATTAATTTTATTGCTGGTTCATTTAATTATTATATTTTTTGTTAGGTGGTTTGGTCCCCCCCCCCTTTCTTTTCCCTTATATTTTGCAGTTGGTACTTACCTACATTTTCCAGAAGATTCTGATATTCTGCCCAGCACCAGGTTACTGTCGCTGATTGGTTGTCTAATTACCGGGGAGATTCTTGGAAGCCTATATTCTCCTGCCGAGCACCTGGACTTCGTCGCTGATTGGTCGTTCAGTCTGAAGGCGGGAAGATTTTGCTTTAAAAAAAAACAGCTTTCCCACGGTTTCTGTCAGCTCCAGATTTCCTAGGACCAGCGTCCCCACCCTCCCTCCCAATTTTATTTAATTTCTGCTTGTCACAATTTCTTATTAGTGGGGTTTCTGTCTCAGTTTTAACCCCTTAAGGACGCAGCCACTTTTGGACCTTATGACACAGCCTCATATTTTAAATCTGACATGTGTCACTTTATGTGGTAGTAACTCTGGAATGCTTTTACCTATCCAAGCGATTCTGAGATTGTTTTCTCGTGACATATTGTACTTTATGTTAGTGAAAAAATTTGGTCGATAAATTCAATATTTATTTGTGAAAAACACCAAAATTTAGAGAAAATTTGCAAAAATTAGCATTTTTCTCAATTCAAATGTATCTGCTTGTAAGGGCTGATTCAGACGAACGTTGCGTTTTTGCGCGCGCAAAAAACGCGGCGTATTGCACACGCAAAAACCACTTGACAGCTGCGTGTGTCATCCGTGTATGATGCGCGGCTGCGTGATTTTCGCGCAGCCGCTATCATAGAGATGAGGCTAGTCGACGTCAGTCACTGTCCAGGGTGCTGAAAGAGTTAACTGATCGGCAGTAACTCTTTCAGCACCCTCGACAGTGAATGCCGATCACAATATCGAGAAACCTGTTAAAAAAAAAGAAAAAGTTCGTACTTACCGAGAACTTCCCTCCCGGCCGTTGCCTTGGTGACGCGTCCTTGGTGATCTCTTGACATCGGGCCCCACCTCCCTGGATGACGCGACAGTCCATGTGACCGCTGCAGCCTGTGCTTGGCCTGTGATTGGCTGGAGCTGTCACTTGGACTGAATTGTCATCCCGGGAGGTGAGACTGGAGGAAGAAGCCGGGAGTTATCGGTAAGTCCGAACTTCTTTTTTTTTTTACACGTTCATGTATATTGGGATCGGAAGTCACTGTCCAGGGTGCTGAAACAGTTTAACTTTTTCAGCACCCTGGACAGTGACTATCTCCTGACGTCGCGTACCGGAATTTTTTTTGCCGGGTTCGGCCAAAACGAGTTCGGCCAAACCCGGTGAAGTTCGGTTCGATTGTCCGGGTTCGCTCATCTCAAAGACACTCCGTTTGGATGTTTGGAAACAGAAAAGCACGCGGTGCTTTTCTGTTTACATTCATCCTTTTGACAGCTGGTGCGCGAAACAGTCGGTTCGCACGGAAGTGCTTCCGTGCGACCTGCGTGGTTTTCACGCACCCATTGACTTCAATGGGTGCGTGATGCGCGAAATACGCGGAGATATTGAGCATGTCGCGCTTTTTGCGCAGCGGACAAACGCTGCGCAAAAAGCAGGGACTGTCTGTACTGCCCCATAGACTTGTATTGGTCTGTGCGTGGCGCGTGAAAACCACGCGGCCCGCACGGACCCAATACACGTTCGTGTGAATCCCCCCTAAGACAGATAGTAATACCACACAAAATAGTGACTAGTTAACATTTCCCATATGTCTACTTTATGTTTGCATAATTTTTTGAACATCCTTTTATTTTTCTAGGACGTTACAAGGCTTAGAACTTTAGCAGCAATTTCTCATATTTTCAAGAAAATTTGAAAAGGCTATTTTTTTAGGGAACAGTTCAGATCTGAAGTGGCTTTGAGGGCCTTATATATATGGAACCCCCACAAATCACCCCATTTTTAAAACTGCACCACTTAAAGTACTCAAAATAGCATTTAGAAAGTTTCTTAACCCTTTATGCGTGTCACAGGAATTAAAGCAAACTGGAAGGGAAATTTGCAAATTTCATTTTTTTTTGCAGAAATTCCATCTTAATCCATTTTCCTTTTAATACCGAAGGTTTTTACAAGAGAAACACAACTGAATATTTATTGCCCTGATTCTGCAGTTTTTAGAAATATCCCACATGTGGCCCTAGTGCGCTACGGGCCTGAAACAAAAGCCCCAGAAGCAAAGGAGCACCTAGTGGATTTTTCGGCCTTCCTTTTCTTAAATTATATTTCAGGCACCATGTCAGGTTAGAAGAGGTCTTGTGGTACAAAAACAAAGGAAACCCCCCAAAAGTGACTCCATTTGGGAAACTACACCCCTAGAGGAATTCATCTAGGGGTGTCGTGATCATTTTGACCACACAGGTGTTTCATAGATTTCATTAGAATTGGGCAGTGAAAATGAAAAATTACATTATTTTTCAATAAGATGTAGCTTTACCTCAGAATTATTTTTTTTTCAACAAATAAATGAGGAAAAGCACCCCAACATTTGTAAAGCAACTTCTCCAGAGTACGTAAATACCCCATATTTGGTAATAAACCACGGTATGAATACACATCAGGGCTCAGTAGGGAAGGAGCGCCATTTCGCTTTTGGAGTACAGATTTTGCTGGATTAATTTCTCGGCAAAATTTCTCATTTGTAAAGCTCCTAAGGTACCAGTACAGTGGTAACACCCCAAAAGTGACTCCATTTGGGAAACTACACCCCTAGAGGAATTTATCTAGGGGTGTAGTGAGCATTTTGACCCCCCCAGGTGTTTCATAGATTTCATTAGAATTGTGCAGTAAAAATAAAAAATTACATTTTTTTCCACTAAGATGTAGCTTTAGGTCAAAATGTTTCATTTTCTCATCAAATAAAGGAGAAAAAGCACCGTAACATTTGTAAAGCAACTTCTCCAGAGTACGGAAATACTCCATATGTGGTAATAAACCACTGTATGAATACACATCAGGGCTCAGAAGGGAAGGAGCGACATTTAGCTTCTGGAGTACAGATTTTGCTGGATTAGTTTCTCGGCACCATGTCTCATTTGTAAAGCTCCCAAGGTACCAGTACAGTGGTAACCCCCCAAAAGTGACTCCATTTGGGAAACTACACCCCTAGAGGAATTCAACAAGGGGTGTAGTGAGCATTTTGACCCCACAGGTGTCTCATAGATTTTATTACAAATGGGCAATGAAAATGAAAAATTACATTATTTTCCAATAACACGAAGCATTAGTTCAAAATGCTTCATTTTCTCAACAAATAAAAGAGAAAAAGCACCGTAACATTTGTAAAGCAACTTCTCCGGAGTACGGAAATACCCTCACATGTGGTCATAAACTGCTATTTGGACACACAGCAACGCTCTAAAGGGAAGGAGCGCCATTTAGTATTTGGAGTGGAGATTTTACAAGATTCGTTTTTTGACACCATGTTGCATTGAGCTATAGTACCAGTACAGTGGTACCCCTGAAAAATTACCCTGTTTTGGAAACTAGATCCCTCAAAGAATTGATCTAGGGGTGTAGTGAGCATTTTGACCGCACAAGTGTTTTGCAAAATTGAGTAAACTATAGATGTTGCAGATTGAAAATTGCCGTTTTCCACAGATATGCCATTTCAGTGCCCAATGTGTTGTGCCCAGCTTGTACCACCGTAGACACACATCCCATAAATTGTTAAGCGGGTTCTCCAGAATACAGTAGTTCCCTATATGTGGTCATAAATTTCCATTTGGGTACACTGCCAGGCTCAGTTGCACCACCATTTGGCTTTTGAAGCGCAGATTTTGCTTGGTGTATTAGTGGTATTTCAGCTTATAATGTGGGGGCATATGTGAGCTGGGCGGAGTACATCAGGTTATATGTAAGCTGGGCGGAGTGCATCAGGGTATATGTAAGCTGGGCGGAGTACATCAGGGTATATGTAATCTGGGCGGAGTACATCAGGGTATATGTAAACTGTGCGGAGTACATCAGGGTATATGTAAACTGTGCGGAGTACATCAGGGTATATGTAATCTGGGCGGAGTACATCAGGGTATATGTAAGCTGTGCGGAGTACATCAGGGTATATGTAAACTGTGAGGAGTACATCAGGGTATATGTAAGCTGTGCGGAGTACATCAAGGTATATGTAAGCTGTGCGGAGTACATCGGGGTATATGTAATCTGTGCAGAGTACATCGGTATATGTAAACTGTGCGGAGTACATCAGGGTATATGTAATCTGGGCGGAGTACATCAGGGTATATGTAAGCTGGGCGGAGTACATCAGGGTATATGTAAACTGGGCGGAGTGCATCAGGTCATAATAGGATGATGTAATAATGGGGAGAATGAATAATCCATGGATTGGTGTGGTACGCTTTGAACCAATCATTTATGCACAGGCCGGGTTTTTGGGTATTATACAAAATATCTGCGCTCCAGTATTGCCTTATATTTGACTTCTTCAATAGCCCTATAAGCCGCACAAGGCCCTAAAGTTTCCTCATCTCCGCTGCGTCTACGGGGTCCACCTGTGGGGTCCAGCAAATGACGATGTGGGATATTTAGTGAAAAACTACTGGACCTAAAAATGAGTCTGGGCCGTCATTTAGAATCATTTTGCATCATTGCGTTTTGAGAGTCATAACGTGTTATTTTTCCGGTGACGGAGCTGTGTGAGGGCGCGTTTTTTGTGGAACGAGCTGTAATTTTTATTGGTTCCATTTTGGGGTACATGCGATTATTTTATCACCATTTATTCCATTTTATGGGAGATGAGGAAACCAAAAAACAGCCATTCCAGCACGTTTTTTGTTTTTGTTTTTTTTAGTGTTCCCCGTGCAGTATAAACAACATTTTAACTTTATTCTGCGGGGCGATACGATTACAGCGACACCAAATTTATTTCATTTTTTTACGTTTCACTAAGTTCCTACAATAAAAATACTCTTTTCTAAAAAAAAACATGTTTTAGTGTCGCCATTTTCTGACAGCCATAACTTTTTTATTTTTTAGTTGATATCGCTGCAGGAGGGCTTGTTTTATGCGTGACGAACTGTAGTTTCTATTGGTACCATTGTGCGTTACTTGCAACTTTTTGATCACTTTTTAGTACATTTTTTTTGAGACAAGATGACCAAAAAATAAAACACTGTCATTCTTTTTTATTAAAAAAATTTACGGTGTTCACCGTGTGGTAAAAATAATGTGATATTTTTATAGATAATGCCGTTCCGAACGCGGCGATACCTATTATGTATAGTTTTTTTTCATATTTTCATTTTTTTTCTAATAATAAAGGAGTTGATCAGGGAAACAGAGCAAGTGTTGTTTTTATTATTTATTAACTTTTATTTATTTTTATTTTTTTCACATTTTTTTTTACATTTTTTACTTTTTCTTTTACACTGACCTGGTGACATGAAGATCTGGTCTTCTGATCCCCGCTACGATACACTGCACTACTTATGTAGTGTAGTGCATCGTAACTGTCATTCTTCATTTGACAGTTAGCGTATTAGGTCCGGCCTCGGGCAGGACCTAATAGGCTACCGTACCTTGGCAACCAGGAAGCCTAGTAACGGCTTCCTGGTTGCCATAGCAACAATCGCCACCTGTGATCCATCGCGGGGGGGCCCGGGGGTTACAGAGGGAGCTCCCTCCCTCTGTAAACCACTTCAATGCGGCGGACGTCATTGACAGCCGCATTGAAGGGGTTAAATGGCTGCGATCGGCGGTAACAGCCATCGCAGCGGCATGTCAGCTGTGTATAACAGCTGACAGCCGCTGAAGATAAAGCTAAAGATAACTGTACGCCCGAGTGCGGGAAATCACTTGCTATTTGGACGTACAGTCACGCCCGTGTGCGGGAAGGGGTTAAACTGGTTTATTATTATTATTATTATTATTGTGATTTTTAATTTATAATGGTTTTAATTATTTGTTTGGTTCAAGTATTTATCTTATTGATTCAAGTATCAATATATTTTGGTAACCCTTAATAAAAACATTTATCCACATATTTTGTCCACATATTTTGTCTGGTGTTTTTAATTCTGTTATATTAATGTATGAATTTGGGCCTTGTGCCATCATGTGCTGAAACCCGAATCCGTCAGGTCAAAGGGACTGATGGCTTCGGTGTGTCTCTGAAACGCAGGATGCAGCTGTTATCGTTTACATCTTAGTAAATACTTAGGGTATGTTCACACGCACTGTTTTCAGACGTAATTCGGGCGTTTTACGCCTCGAATTACGCCCAAAAAAGCGGCTCCATTACGCCTACAAACATCTGCCCACTGCTTTCAATGGTTGATATCAATGGTGATGCAAACGGAAGCCGTTTGACTTTCTGTTGCGGGGTTCCACGACGGAAACCTCCGATGGAACCCCTGAACGGAAAGCAAACTGTGTGTCACTACTTTTGCCAATATATTTGTGTGTCATAGATTAAAACACCAGAAAGCAATGATTCCCTGAATCTTTTTCTCTTCCTTGGGAACTCCATTTTCTAACCTTACCTATCAGATGAATATTCCATTTGTCGCATGAGGATGGGGCGTGGCTCCCTGTAATGTCACGTGACAGGATCCCTAGGAGAGGTAGGATTTCACGTTCTCTGGCAGGAGCACTGCCGTAGTTTATATGAACAAAACAATAAAATGTGGATTATGCTCAAGAGACGTCTAGAAGAGAGTAGTCTGTGCAGTATAATACATTAACCCTTTAAGGACGCAGCCATTTTGGGGATTTTCGTTCTCATTTTTTTCCTCCCCACCTTCCAAAAGCCATAACATTTTTATTTTTCAGTCGATATAGCCATATGAGGGCTATTTTTTGCGGGACAAGTTGTAGTGTTTACTGCACTATTTATTATACCATATAATGTATTGGGAATTTGTAAAAAAATTATTTGTGGTGTGGAATAGGAAAAAAACTGTGATTCCTCAATGTTTGAGGGGTTTAATTTTTACGGCTTTCACCTTAGGGTGAAAATGGCATGTTAACTTTATTCTACAAGTTAGTACGATTACGGCGATACCAAAATTAATAGTTATTTTTTTTACTACTGAGCTGTCAAATGGGGGAGCCCCCCTCTTTATAACGTCTTAGATGCTGTGATCACACTTGATCACAGCATCTAAGGGGTTAAACGGCCAGGAACAGCACGATCACTGTTCCTGGCCATTAGTCCTGGGTGTCAACTGTAAAATACAGTGAACGGGGCAGTAAAAACCCCTCAGCTGCAGGTGGTCAAATCTGACACCGGCATCTGAGGGATTAAATGCTTGCGATCAGAAATTTTTCTGATTGCAAGCATTGCCGCTGGGTCCCTGCTGTGCAACACAGCAGAGACACGGCGGCTATGGCGCCCGCTCAGCTTCTGAGCGGGCGCCATTTTTAAAAACCATTTCCCGACATAAATCGGCATATTAGCGACGGGAAAAGGTTAACACTCTATGGCGGCGTTTGCAGAAGCTGTGTACTATTCCATTGAAAACTATAAAAGGACAAATTTTAAGTGGGTCATTAGAAAGACGACAATGGGTCATCAGTTGGTTGTCCAAAGGTGAATACTGTCCCTAGGTAAACAGAAACAAGAAACTGTGCCATCTGGGACTAGTTAGTTTAAGCACCGAGCGTTCACCATGCAGTGGGCAATGTAAATATGCTTTTGTTATGGAATATAGTGCAGTTGTGTGGTATAGGCATGGCGGGCCTTAGATACGTTCGACCAGTGCGGTCGCACAGGGCGCCAGCCGCCGCACAGCAAGAGGGGCGCCAGCGGATGTGTGTATCCCAGCGCCGTTGCAACTACCAGCGATTCAGGTGCCACTCGCTAAGTGCACCCAGGGCCGGCCTTAGGCAGTCGCCTTTCTGCCCGGGCGCTTCTTCACTTAGTGGCCGTCGCTACCACTGTAGCAGCCATAGCGGCTGCTAGCGGCGACACCGGGCATGAGGGCGGTGGCGCCACTAGCAGCCGCTGCTGCTGCTATAGAGGTAGTGACGGCACTATAGCAGAGCAGGGAGGTATCTCCCTGATCTGCTATCTACTAGCGCCACTGTAGCTCCCTGAAGGAGCGGAATCCCCATGTGGCCGGGATCGCTCCTTGATGTCTCTGTCCATATATGGACGTCATGGACACAGACCACAGGAGTTTCTTCTGGAGTGGAATCCCCGGTCACAGCGTCGGCAACGCTGTGGACAGGGATTCCGCTTCAGGAGTTTCCCCTGATGTCACGGTCCATATATGGACAGAGACATTAAGGAGCGCTCCAGGAGCAGAATCCCTGGCCACACGGGGATTCTGCTCCTTCTGGGATCTTCAGTGGCGCTACCTATACTGGAAGGCGGGGATTTTCTATCTACAAGGGAGCTGTGGGCTGTGTGGCACTACATACAAAAAAGGATAACTGTGCATGAGCACACAAAATACCCAGCTTTCCCGGCTATCAAATAAATGTGTGGAAATAAACTAAGATGTAACTTTTATTTAATCTAACTAAAAGGAATAATCCTTTTAGCTAGACTAAATAAAAGTTAAATCTTAGTTTATTTCCACACATTTATTTGATAGCTGGGAAAGCTGGGTATTTTGTGTGCTCCTGCACAGTTGTCCTTTTTTGAATGTCTATTGGCCACCAGCTATCAGGGTAATTTCATAGTGCTTGCACTACCTACAAGGGGGCTGTGGGCAGTGTGGCACTACCTACCAGGGGGCTGTGTGGCAATACCAACCAGGTGGCTGTGTGGCACTAACAACCAGGGGGCTGTGGGCTGTGTAGCACTACCAACCAGGGAGCTGTGGGCTGTGTGGCACTATCAACCAGGGGGCTGTGGGCTGTGTAGCACTACCAACCAGGGAGCTGTGGGCTATGTGGCACTATCAACCAGGGGGCTGTGCGGCACTACCAACCAGGGGGCTGTGCGGCACTACCAACCAGGGGGCTGTGTGGCACTCCCTACCAGGGGGCTGTGTGGCACTCCCTACCAGGGGGCTGTGTGGCACTCCCTACCAGGGGGCTGTGTGGCACTCCCTACCAGGGGGCTGTGTGGCACTCCCTACCAGGGGGCTGTGTGGCACTCCCTACCAGGGGGCTGTGTGGCACTCCCTACCAGGGGGCTGTGTGGCACTCCCTACCAGGGGGCTGTGTGGCACTCCCTACCAGGGGGCTGTGTGGCACTCCCTACCAGGGGGCTGTGTGCCCCTCCCTACCAGGGGGCTGTGTGGCACTCCCTACCAGGGGGCTGTGTGGCACTCTCTACAAGGGGGCTGTGTGGCAATACCAACCAGGGGGATGTGGCAATACCAACAAGGGGGCTGTGTGGCAATACCAACCAAGGGGCTGTGTGGCAATACCAACCAGGGGGCTGTGTGGCAATACCAACCAGGGGGCTGTGTGGCGCTACCTACCAGGGGGCTGTGCAGCGCTCCATACCAGGGGGCTGTGCGGTGCTCCCTACCAGGGGGTTGTGCGGCGCTCCCTACCAGGGGGCTGTGCGGCGCTCCCTAGCAGGGGGCTGTGTGGCGCTCTTTACAGGGGGCTGTGTTGCACTATCTACAAGGGGGCTGTGTTGCACTATCTACAAGGGGGCTGTCTGGCGCTACCTACAGGGGGAATCTGTGAGTGGTGGGCTGATGGTCATTTTACTTTGAGTGGTGGGCTGATGGTCATTTTACTGTGATTGGGGGGCTGATGGTCCTCAAGTGTTTTCCGCCTCTGACCTTCAATTGAAATTAACAGGGTGCAGAAAATACCTGTGGCTCCCGTTTGTAGCTTTTTTTAATGCGTATTTTCGCTTCAATGACTTAAGAAAAAACACAATAAAAGGACACACAACGCCGTCACTTCCTGAAGGAATTTTGAGGCAGATTTTTTTTGCCTTACAAAAAAACGTGTGTGAACATACCCTACGAGTGTAGTGCTTGTTCTTAGCCGTTTTCTGTCTGTCTTTCGCTAAACAATTTTGGTAGGGGTGCCCTGAGGAAATTTTATTTTTCCAGTGCTGCCTCGAGTCCGAAAAGGTTGGGAGACTCTGTACTAGGCTACAGGATCACGCCGTGGAGCAGCTCAGTTCATCATGGGAATTGGGCCTAGGTGAGTACAATTTTTGTTTTTGTTTGGGGGCACTGTCTACAAGGGGGAGGTGGGAGACTGTATGGCACTGTCTACAAGTAGGAGGTGGGGGGGCTGTATGGCACGATCTACAAAAATGAGGTGGGGAAATATGGCACTGTCTACAGGGAGGCTATATGGCTATTATGGGTATAGGTGATGGCTCTGGTTATGTTCATTCAAGGTGGTATGATATTTATAATGTATATTTTTTGCAGGACTTTGTTTCTTTTGTTTATTGCAGTAGTCCTGCTTTAGCTGTGTACCTGCACAGTTCTAGTTATGAAGAAAAGCTTCAGAGGCATTCATATTATGGCATGAAGGGAAAGTTCGCACTATCATTATTCTTCTGACACTTCTGTCACTATGATTAGCACATACACTGTTCCCCATGGAGGTGTCATTGTGCCTAAGGGATAACTGAGAGACCTCTCTCTTTACATCAATATTAACTAATCAAAAATGGAAAGCTAATGGTCCACATGGTGAAAGGAATCTTTTTTTTCTTCTATTTTTGTCTGTTCTCCTTCCTCTTGCTTCAGCTGGATACAATGCTTATGGCTTTTGTTTTTATTACACTTCTTTTGGCATGATGAAGCATTGTTGTCCATGTATATGCTTGGTTTAACCTAGTGTTTCTTAAAGGGGTAGTCACACGACTAAATATTAAATTTTCTGGTAGATCATGCGAAACATAACAATTTTTCAATTTCAACCATATATATATATATATATATATATATATATATATATATATATATATATATATATATAAAATGTACCTGTGTCTAGATATTGTTGTTTCATAATGGTTATGGTGCCCCTAGATGTTCTTTTGATTCCCTCTCAGAACGTCCACTGAGTAGTGTGCTGATTCTTATTGGTTGGCCTGCACTTTAGCAGGAATCACTCCATCACCCATGTACAAGAGGATTTGGGCAGTGGGACTGAGCTGGGAGGTTGTTCTGAGAGGGAATAAAACCAAACAACAGGGGGCGCCATAATAAGTATTTAACAGCAATATCTGGACACAGGATTATTTTTTCATTTTTTTAAAAAAGTGTTTCAATTGAGAAATTGTTGTGTTTTGCGTGATCTAACAGAGAGATGTAAGAGTAGATTTCTAAACGTTAATCTATTTTCCCTTACTCCTAACAGCAGCACAATAATGGGGTATTTCTGCCCCTGTGAACGAGTAGGACGGATGGAATTTTTGATTTAATCAAACTAATTAACTAGAGCCTCCTCCCCACATAAGGACGTCTAGCCCCATCTAGCATGTGTCTATTATAAAGTAGTACCCTTAATTAGGGCGGGAAGCTTGTGCTGCTGCTAGGACTAAGGGAAAACAGATTAACGTTAGAAATCTTCTCTTCCCTTACATCCTGCAGCAGCACAATTGTCACGATGCGGGGTGTGGACCCACTGGGCCGTACCGCGTAGCGGGATGGCAGCTGGCCAAACAGGTAAGTACAGAGTTCAATAGTTCAGCGAGGGTACCTGAGGCAATTGTAGGCAGTAGCGAGGCAGGCACGTCCAGGACCAGGCAGCGGAAAGTCGTCAGGTGAGGCGTAGCAGATCAAGTGTAGACTGTAGCATAGCACGGCAATAGCACTAGGTAGCACCGAAACAGGATACGGGATACAGGAGCAAGGTACACTGGGAAACTGGAAGACACTGGGAGACCATAAGCACGACAAACAATGGGTAACGAACAATGCTCTGGCAAAGAGCAAGAGGGCAGAGCCCTTTTTATAGCCCAGGGCATCCTGGGCTAGATTGCAGAGTTCCTGCAAAAATGTGAGCACTGGCCCTTTAAGGCTGTGCGCGCGCCCGCCAGAGACACTCGGAATTCGGAAGTGAGTGACGGCGCCTGACAGGAGGACGATGCTGCAACGAGGTAAGATATCCATGGCCACGGCCGTCTAGGTTAATGACCGAACGACGGACCGTGACCATAGACGTTACAGTATCCCCCGCTCTTATGCTCCCTCTTCTTGGGACCAGAGCAGGAGAGAAACTTCCTCACGAGAACATGGGCATCGATGTTCTCCTCTGGCTCCCAAGACCTCTCTTCTGGACCGAACCCCCTCCAATCCACTAAATAAAGTCCTTCCTCCCACCTTCTTGGTAGCCTGAATCTCCTTTACTTCGAAAGTCCCCGATGAGCCGCCAGGGGCCACTGTGGAGCTAGGAGTCCTGGAGTAGTGGTTCAGGACCACGGGTTTCAGCAGGGAGACGTGAAAGGAGTTAGGAATCCTGAGGGTATGAGGGAGCCGCAGCTTGTAGGATACCGGGTTGATCTGTAGCAGGATTTCGAAGGGACCAAGGAACCTAGGAGCAAATTTGCATGACGGCACCTTCAGCCGGATATTCCTAGAAGACAGCCAGACTTTAGTCCCTGGAAGGAACTGCAGAGGCGCCTGTCTTCTTGTACCTGCCTTTCTCTTCATGCAGTCCACCGCCAACAGGATAGAAGATCGGGTCTGTTGCCATATCCGTAGAAAGTCCCTGAAGGGTGAATCGGCTGCAGGCACCTGGGAAATCGTAGAAACAGGAAGAGGTATCCGAGGATGTTGGCCGTAGACGATGAAGAATGGACTGGAAGTGGTCGACTCACTGGTGTGGTTGTTATAAGAGAACTCTGCCCACAGGAGCAACTGCATCCAATCATCATGGCGCCTGGAAACAAAGTGACGTAGATAGTTCTCCATAATCTGGTTAACTCTCTCGACTTGCCCATTGGACTGGGGATGATAGGCCAAAGAGAAGTCCAATTTTACACCGAGGAGGCCGGAGAGTGCTCTCCAAAACTTTGAGGTGAACTGGACACCTCGGTCCGAGACAATATGCAGGGGCAAGCCGTGCAGACAGAAGATGTGTTGTATGAAAAGGTCAGCCAATCGCGTAGCAGATGGCAGGACGGTCAAGAGAATGAAGTGAGCCATTTTGGAAAATCGATCCACCACCACCCAGATCACACTGCAACTCGAAGAAGGAAGATCCGTGACAAAGTCCATAGCGACATGTTGCCACGGGGCAACGGGCACAGGCAGTGGTTGGAGCAGGCCAGCAGGTCTGGAGTGAGCAACTTTATTTGCTGCACATACTGTGCAAGAGGAGACAAAGTCCATAACATCTTTGGGTAGCGTGGGCCACCAGAACTGACGGGTGATTAGATCTTGGGTCTTACGAGCACCGGCGTGACCTGCCAGCTTAGAACTGTGACCCCAGGAAAGAATTCTTCCTCGGTCAGCCAGATGTACAAAAGTCCTACCCGGAGGAATGTCTCTAACTTGCAGGGGATTCACAGAGAAGATGCAGGATGGGTCAATAATATTCTGTGCAGATTCCATGGCGTCTTCGGTTTCAAAAGATCTAGACAAGGCATCGGTCCTCACATTCTTGTCGGCGGGTCGGTAGTGGAGTTCGAATCTGAACCGAGCAAAGAACAACGACCACCTGGCTTGACGAGGATTAAACCGCTGGGCCGTCTGTAGGTAGGTCAAATTTTTGTGATCCGTGAAGATCAGGATAGGATAAATCACGCCCTCCAGTAGATGTCTCCACTCCTGCGGAGCCAGCTTGATGGCCAGTAACTCCCAGTCCCCAATCGAGTAGTTGCGCTCTGCGGAAGAAAACAGCTTGGAATAGTAGCCACATACCACAGCCTTGCCTTTCGAACTTTTCTGGAACAACAGTGCACCAGCACCCACAGAGGAAGCGTCCACCTCTAACGAAAACTGTAGGGATACATCCGGATGGTGCAGAATGGAGGCAGACGTGAAGGCTTTCTTTAAGGATTCAAATGCGGCTTCTGCCTCCGAAGTCCACATCTTGGCATTCATACCCTTCTTAGTGAGTGTGGAGATAGGAGCAGTCAAAGATGAGAAGTTGGGGATGAACAGTTGGTAGAAGTTGTCGAATCCTAGAAAGTGTTGTATGGCCCTTAAACCTTGGTGGCGTGGCCACTCCAGGACAGCCTTTACCTTCTGGGGGTCCACCTTGAGGCCCTGATCTGAGATAATATAGCCCAGGAAGGATAGAGACTTCTTCTCCAAAACATACTTCTCCAACTTGGCGTAAAGGCGATTCTCTCTTAGACGGAGCAACACCTGGCGGACATGACTCTGATGAGTTACTGGATCTGGGGAAAAAAATCAAAATGTCATCGAGATACACCACAACACAAACATAAAAGGAGATCACGAAAAATTATTCTTGAAATACTGCGGGGGCGTTACACAGGCCGAAGGGCATAACTAAGTATTCGTAGTGCCCATCACGAGTATTAACCCCTTCGCGCTCAGGTCAGTAATAGTACGTCCTGCTAAGTAGAACGTTAGCGCTCAGGTCAGTAATATTACTGACCTGAGTAAACACGGCGCCATTTAATCCCGGCGCGTGTTTGAGCTGTGATACCTGCTGTTTCCGACAGCAGGCTATCACAGCTTAGTGTGCAGGGACCGATCGCGGTGGTTCCCGCCGATTAACCCCTTAGAAGCCGCGTTCAATAGCGATCGCGGCTTCTTAGGGGTTAAGCTGCCATCGCCGGCCTGCTACACGATAGCGGGCCGTGATGGCTACTATGGCAACCAGAATCCTAACAATGGACTCTGGCTACGCCATCGACGGAAGCCTAGTGGGTCCCGACAAAATCAGGACCCACTATGCTTGCTGTCAGCGAACAGCTGACAGCTCTAATACACTGCACTACGCATGTAGTGCAGTGTATTAGAATAGCGATCAGAGCCTCCTGCCCTCATGTCCCCTAGTGGGACAAAGTAAAAAAAAGTGTAAAAAAGTAAAAAAAAGTTGTGTAAAAATAAGAAAATAAAAGATTTAAAAGTAATAAAAGTAAAAGTCCCCCTTTTTCCCTTATCAGTTCTTTATTATTAATAAAAATATATAAATAAACAAATAAACTATACATAATTGGTATCGCCGCGTCCGTAACGTCCTGAACTACAAAACGATGTCGTTATTTATCCCGCGCGGTGAACGCCGTAAGAGAAAATAATAATAAACTGTACCACAATCACAATTGTTTGGTCACTTCACCTCCCAAAAAATGGAATAAAAAGAGATCAAAAAGTCGCATGTACCTAAAAATGGTACTGATCGAAACTACAGTTTGTTACGCAAAAAATAAGTCCTCGCACGACTTTCCTGATGGAAAAATAAAACAGTTATGGCTCTTAGAATAAGGTAACACAAAAAATAAATTATATTTTACAAAATGTATTTTATTGTGCAAACGCCATAAGACATAAAAAAAAACTATAAACATCTGGTATCGCCGTAATCGTATCGCCCCGCAGAATAAAGTGAATATGTCATTTATAGCGCACGGTGAACGCTGTAAAAAAATGGAATAAAAAACAATAGTAAAATTGCTGTTTTTTTAGTCACCACGCCACCTAAAATTAGAATAAAAACTGATCAAAAAGTCGCATGCACCCCAAGAAGACTACAATGGATTCCTCAAGGTCTCTAGTTTCCAAAAAGGGGTCACTTTTGGGGGGTTTCCACTGTTTTAGCACCACAAGACCTCTTCAAACCGGACATGGTGCCTAATAAATTAAATTAAATTAATTAAATGTCACCTCTACTTTGCTCTAAATTCCTGTGAAACGCCTAAAGGGTTAATAAACTTTTTAAATGCTGTTGTGAATACTTTGAGGGGTCTAGTTTCTGAAATGGGGTGTTTGATAAGGGTGTCTAATATATGGGCCCCTCAAAGCAACTTCAGAACTGAGCTGGAAACTAAAAAATAAAATAAAAATGAGGCAATACTTCGCTTCTTACATTATACTCATAATGAGCCGTGCCCACCCCGAGATGACCCCAGTTTTGACCGTTTGTATAAACGGAGACCCCTATTAGACCATTTCAGTGCCCGGTTTTCCCAAGCATACACCCCCGAGAAGTGTATTTCTATAGATGAATCCCTGGTACATTTGAAAGGGAGGCTTCAATTCCGCGAGTACCTGCCGGGTAAGAGGGCAAGGTATGGCGTGAAGATGTATAAGCTGTGCGAGAGTGCATCCGGGTATACCTACAAATTTAGGATATATGAAGGGAAGGACACCAGTTCTCAGCCCCCAGAATGCCCCCCCTTACTGGGAGTTAATACAAAAATTGTGTGGGATTTGGTGCACCCACTGCTGGACCAGGGTTACCACCTCTACCTGGATAATTTTTATACCAGCGTCCCACTCTTCAACTGCCTCGCTTCCAGAAGTCCTGCGGCATGCAGCACTGCTAGAAGAAACCTGAGAGGCCTCCCTACGACTCTGCTTGGGCAAACACTCAGAAGGGGTGAGAGCAGGGCACAATCTAGCAGCAACATATTGTGTGTCAAGTACAAGACCAGGGAGATGCCACACCAGTACCCATGTACCTGTACGAGGTACCAGTACAGGGACCCCCAAACTAGACTGCATCCTGGACTACAATAGGTACATGGGAGGGGTGGACTTGTCAGATCAAGTCCTGAAGCCTTAGAGTACTTCTGGAAGCGGGGCCACAGGCATCGTTCCAGGGCAACACTTTTTAGGAGAAGTTCCCCAAACTGGCAAGTAGGGAAAAAGTCAAAAGAGGTGCAGAGTCTGCTATAAGAGGGGGATAAGGAAGGACACAATATATCAATGTGACGCGTGTCCCGAAAAACCAGAGCTCTGTATGAAAGAGTGTTTTCAAATTTATCATCCATCCCTTTATTTTTAATTTACCCCAGTTTTACTCGCTCTGATCCACTTCGCACAGCTTACCCCTCCTCATCTTTCCCCTCTGAGCCCTGCTGTGTGCCCAGGCAGCTGATAACAGCCACATGTAGGGTATTGCCGTACCCGGGAGAGCCAACATTACAGTTTATGAGGTGTATATCTCCGGTGGCGCATGCTGGGCACAATATATCGGACACTGAATTGGCATATATGTATAGAAAATTGCAAATTTCACTCTGCACCAACTGCTGCACATTATCTTTTACACAATACCTGTGGGGTCAAAATGCTCACTACACCTCTAGATGAATGCCTTAAGGGGTGTAGATTTTAAAACAGGGTCACTTCTTGGGGGTTTCAACTGTACTGGTACCTTAGGGGCTTCTGCGTACAAGACTTAGCACAAGAAAAGCTCCAGTAGGCCAAATGGTGGTCCTTTCCTTCTGAGCCCTGCCGTGTGCCCAGGCAGCTAATAACAGCCACATGTAGGGTATTGCCGTACCCGGGAGAGCCCACATTACAGTTTATGGGGTGTATGTCTCCGGTGGCACATGCTGGGCACAATATATCGGACACTGACATGGCATATATATAGAAAATTGCAAATCTCACTCTGCACCATCTGCTGCGCATTATCTTTTACACAATACCTGTGGGGTCAAAATGCTCACTACACCTCTAGATGAATTCCTTAAGGGGTGTCGTTTTTAAAACGGGGTCACTTCTCGGGGGTTTCAACTGTATTGATACCTCAGGGGCTTCTGCACACACGACTTGGCACCAGAAAATTCCCAGTAGGCCACATGGTGGTCCTTTCCTTCTGAGCCCTCCCATGGGCCCAAACGGCAGTTTATCACCACAAATAGGGTATTGCCACACTCAGGACAAATTGGGCAACAAAATGCGGTATTTTATTCCTTGTGAAAATAAGAAATTTTGAGCCAAAACTACCTCTTATTGGAAAAAAATATATTTTTTTTTAATTCACAGCCCAATTCAAATAAATTCTGTGAAAAAACTGTGGGGTCTAAATGGTCACAACACCCATAAATAAATTCTTTGAGGGGTGTAGTTTCCAAAATGGGGTGACTTCTGGTGGGTTTCCATTGCTTTGATACCTTTGGGGCTCTGCAAATGCGACATGGCACCCGAAAACCAATCCAGCAAAATCTGTGCTCCAAAGAACACATAGCGCTCCTTTCCTTCTAATACCTCCCATGGGCCCAAACGGCAGTTTATGGCCACAAATAGGGTATTGCCGCACTCAGGACAAATTTGGCAACAAAATGGGGTATTTTATTCGTTGTGAAAATAAGACATTTTGAGCCAAAACTACATCTTATTGGAAAAAAGTTTTTTTTTTTAAATTCACAGCCCAATTCAAATAAGTTCTGTGAAAAAACTGTGGGGTCTAAATGGTCACAACACCCATAAATAAATTCCTTGAGGGGTTTTGTTTCCAAAATGGGGTCACTTTTGGTGGGTTTCCATTGCTTTGATACCTCTGAGGCTCTGCAAATGCGACATGGCACCCGAAAACCAATCCAGCAAAATCTGGACTCCAACAAACACATAGCGCTCCTTTCCTTCTGAGGCCTCCCATGGGCCCAAACAGCAGTTTATCACCACAAATGGGGTATTGCCGCACTCAGGACAAATTGGGCAACAAAATGGGGCATTTTGTTCCCTGTGAAAATAAGAAATTCTGATAAAAAATGACATCTTATTGGAAAAATTGTCATTCTTTTAATTTCACAGCCCAATTCAAATACGCGCTGTGAAAAAACTACGGGGTCAAAATGGTAACAATAACCATAAATTAATTCCTTGAGGGGTGCAGTTTCCAAAATGGGGTCAGTTTTGGGGGATTCCTACTGTTTTGGCACCTCAACACCTCTCCAAACCTGGCATGCTGCCTAAAATATATGCTAATAAAAAAGCACCACCAAAATGCACTAGGTGCTTCTTTGCTTCTGGGGCTTGTGTTTTAGTCCACGAGCGAACTAGAGCCACATGTGGGACATTTCTAAAAACTGAAGAATCTGGACAATACATATTTAGTAGTGTTTCTCTGGTAAAACCTTCTTTGTTACAGAAAAAAAATTGAATAAAATTGAAATTCAGAAATAAAAACGAAATTTGCAAATTTCACCTCCACTTTGCTTTAATTCCTGTGAAATGCCTGAAGGGTTAAAAAACTTTCTAAATGCTGTTTTGAATACTTTGAGGGGTCTAGTTTTTAAAATGGGGTGCTTTATGGGGGTTTCTAATACATAGGCCCCTCAAAGCCACTTCAGAACTGAACTGGCACCTTCAAAAAAAGGCTTTTGAAATTTTCTTAAGAATTTGAGAAATTGCTGTTTATGTTCTAAGCCTTGTAACGTCCAAGAAAAATAAAATAATGTTCAAAAAACGATGCCAATCTAAAGTAGACATATGGGAAATGTGAACTAGTAACTATTTTTGGTGGTATAACCGTCTGTTTTTCAAGCAGATACATTTAAATTCTGAAAAATGCTATTTTTTCTAAATTTGCTCAAAATTTTGCAATTTTTCTCAAATAAAGACTGAATATATCGACCAAATTTTACCACGAACATGAAGCCCAAAGTGTCACGAGAAAACAATCTCGGAATCGCTTGGATAGGTTTAAGCATTCCGACGTTATTACCACATAAAGTGAAATATGTCAGATTTGAAAAATGGGCTCTGAGCCTTAAGGCCCAAACTAGGCTGCGTCCTTAAGGGGTTAAAGGCAGTCTTCCATTCGTCACCTCGACGAATCCGAATCAGATTGTAGGCCCCCTGCAGGTCCAGATTAGAAAAAAAAATTCGCCCCTCCGTATGCGATCAAACAGTTCAGAAATCAAAGGCAAGGGGTACCTGTTCTTCACCGTGATCTGGTTTAGGCATCGGTAGTCAATGCAAGGTCGTAACGATCCATCTTTCTTTTTAACAAAGAAGAACCCTGTTCCGGCCGAGGATGAGGATTTACGAAAGAAAGCCCTCTCCAGGTTCTCCTTAATGTAGGCCGACATGGACTGGGTCTCTGGCAGGGAGAGAGGGTACACTCTAACACGAGGAGGAGACAATTCAGGAACCAGGTCGATCGGACAGTCATATGCCCGGTGTGGCGGCAAGGTCTCAGCCTCCTTTTTATCTAAGACATCGCAGAACATAGAGAAACAGGAAGGCAACCCTGTCAAAGACTGAAGAGGAGCAGGTTATGGCGACTGGATCTGACCCAGACAGCGGTCAAGACACTTCGGGCCCCACTGGAGGACCTCTCCAGAGTTCCAATCCAGGACGGGAGCGTGCAGACGTAGCAAAGGCAAACCCAGCAGCATGGGATTGACGGCCTTGGACAGGACGAACAGGGAGAAGAGTTCAGCATGAAGGGCTCCCACTTGGAGTCTCAATGGCTTGGTTTCAGACACAACTGGGTCCGGCAATGGCAGTCCATCCACCGAGGCAACGATCAGCGGCCTTTCAAGCGGGATAGTAGGCAACTGTAGGAGATCCACAAGGTCCTGGCAGACGAAGTTGGCTGCAGAGCCGGAGTCCAGATATGCGGGACCTGATGGGAGCTCTCGCCAGCAATGATGGTTACCGAAATGAATAGTTTGGAAGAGAGTTCTTGATTCAATGTGTTGACGCCCAGGGTTGTCTCTCCAACCAAACCTAGGCGCTGGGTTTTTTTGGCTTGTGAGGACACAGACGCACGACATGGCCAGTGAGGCCGCAATATAAGCAAAGTCCAGAGGTGCGCCTGCGCGGTTTCTCCTGGACCGATAATTTTAGTCGGTCTACTTGCATCGGGACCTCGGGCAAAGCAATAGAAGCAGGCAAGAGGGGTTGCTAAAAGTTGGGCACCAGTTTAAGGCGCCGACGCTCCTGACGAACTTCGTGAGATCTTTCCCTCAGCCTTATGTCTACCCGAGTGGCAAGCAGAATCAAGTCGTCCAAGGCAGAAGGCAGGTCTCGAGTAGCCAGTTCATCCTTGATCTCGGATGACAGGCCATGCCAATAGGATGCCACGAAGGCCTTATTGTTCCAGGATAGCTCTCCAGCCAGAGTCCGGAACTGGATCGTATACTCGCCCACGGAGGTGTTCTCTTGGCAAAGGTTGAAGATGGCAGTGGCTGCCGATGAAACTCACCCAGGCTCCTCAAAAACAGTTCAGAATATTTGCACGAACTCCTGGAAATCTCGGGTCTCGGATCCCTGACGTTCCCAGATAGGATTAGCCCATGCCAGGGCCTTTCCAATCAGGAGGGATATGATGAATGCGATCTTGGCTCCATCTGACGGAAATGCTCGAGAGTGCAGGGTAAAATGAATGTGGCATTGGTTCAGATACCCCCGACAAGCACTGGCGTCTCCATCGAACCAAGAGGGCAATGGCAGCGAGAACCGAGGATCCGGACAGGAACTGCCAGGAGGATCAACTTGAAGGACTTGCATAGAGGCAGGAAGAGAAGCAACTAGCGTCCCTAGCTGCTGCGCCATAGAGTCCACTGCCACGAGGAGCGGATACTGCCTAGCTCGGAGATCCAGCAGATCCGCCTGCATGGCTTGGGAGGGTGCCAAGCCCTTGAATTGACCAGCGGAGTCCATGACCAGAGCATACTGTCACGATGCGGGGTGTGGACCCACTGGGCCGTACCGCGTAGCGGGATGGCAGCTGGCCAAAAAGGTAAGTACAGAGTTCAATAGTTCAGCAAGGGTACCTGAGGCAATCGTGGGCAGTAGCGAGGCAGGCACGTCCAGGACCAGGCGGCGGGAAGTCGTCAGGTGAGGCGTAGCAGATCAAGTGTAGACTGTAGCATAGCATGGCAATAGCACAGCACGGCAATAGCATTAGGTAGCACGGAAACAGGATACGGGATACAGGAGCAAGGTACACTTGGAAACTGGGAGACCATAAGCACGACAAACAATGGGTAACAAACAACGCTCTGGCAAAGAGCAAGAGGGCAGAGCCCTTTTTATAGCCCAGGGCATCCTGGGCTAGATTGCAGAGTTCCTGCAAAAATGCGCCCACTGGCCCTTTAAGGCCGTGCACACGCGGGCCCGCCGGAGACACTCCAAGTCCGGAAATGAGTGCCAGCGCCTGACAGGAGGACGGCGCTGCAACGAAGTAAGATGTCCATGGCCACGGCCGTCTAGGTTAATGACGGACCGTGACCATAGACGTTACAACAATAATGGGGAAATAGCAAGATGTAACACTATAGGGAGGGGCCTCTTGACTGGTGGAACTCAAGATTGACTGCTCAAGAGCCGTCTCTTCGGTGAACCAAAAATTCAGCCTATAAAGTTTGATAAATATTAAGTGCGAGCTCCAAGCTGCACAGTAAATCTGATCCAGCGGGATCAGACTTTATTCAGCCTAAGAGGTGGCCACTGCTCTAGTTTAGTAGTTTTTAGAAAAATTAGGTGAATTGGAGATCTGACAATGTAAACCAGTCTACTGGCCTCTACACTTCATCTACCCAGTGTAGGTTTGGTGGATTTTATATACTTCTCATTGTTCGAGCCCAGCTTCTTTCACTGCACAATTACACTGTGCTGTGGATCATGCTGGGCTGGAACAATGAGAAGTGTATGATGCTGATTGGTCACTGATTGGTCAGCGTCATACACTCCTCTGTACAACGCCCAGTTGGTAAAAAGTAAAAACACGCCCAGTTGTCTATTAAGAAACGAATTAGCAAAAAACTAAAATTGTTTATAACTTGCTCAAAAATGATAGTTTTTCAAAATAAAAACCACTGCTGTTATCTACTGCAAGGGAGAGAATATCACCTGGGAATTTATGACAAATCTAAGAACGTCTTTGTTCTTGATGGAACAATGTCTGACTTTCCAAATTTATTAACCAACAGCGTTGGAATTAGTGGACGGTAGTTAAAAGATGGAGCATCAGATGAATCGTCCAGGTATGGAACCACAAGTATCCCCTGTGTGGTTACAGGCAGCTATAGCGGTCACCACCTTAGAAAAGGTGTGAGGAGCTGAAGAGATCCTGAAGAAAAGAGCTGTGAATTGCAGGGCACTTGACACTGCCTCCTATTTACACAGCTGTTCTTTGCCATTTTTTCTGCCTCTCAAAAAATTTGTATATGAAGGTATGCATCTTTCAAGACTAGGGAGGTCGATACCTTTCCTTCATTTGCCCAAAAGCTTAGGAGCTAGAAATGCAAGAGAATACACTCCAGTTCCTCTCCCAGGAGTAGGGACTTCCTCTATGATCTTCCTTTCTAGGAATTGTAGAAAGGAGACATCCAGGGTGGCCTGATGTAAAGGAGCAGTACGGGAAATGCTTCCATAGGAAGCAAATGAAAATCTATTAAATAGCCGCACTCAATTGTAGGAAAAGCTATACTTTGCTAGCTTCAGACAACAGTTGGAGGCGCCCCATCCAGGAAGGGATCTGGTATCAGAGTTTAGTCCTTCTGGTGTCAGAAATGGAATCAGAATCACCGCCTCCAGGGGGAACTGTGACTTAATGCAGAGCCTTAGACTGCTCGGGCATTCTGATTGACTTTGTTAAGGGCTATGGAGCCTCTTAATCCCCTTCTGGGGAACCTTGGCCTGCCTCGGTATTGACTTCTGAGATGTCAGAGGAAGTTTCCACGTTGAACTACCTCAAATGACTGCGGTAATCCCCTCGGCTGGGTTCACACGACCATGTTACGTCCGTAAAGTACGGAACGTATTTCGGCCGGAAGACCCGGACCGAACACACTGCAGGGGGCCGGGCTCCTAGCATCATAGTGATGTACGATGCTAGGAGTCCCTGCCTCGCTGCAGGACAACTGTCCCGTACTGTAATCATGATTACAGTACGGGACAGTAGTTCCACGCAGAGGCAGGGACTCCTAGCGTCGTACATCACTATGATGCTAGGAGCCCGGCCCCCTGCAGGCCATAGTCCTGTCTAAGAAGCTTACCTGTTAGGATAGTATCACCCAGGTAGTCAGGACTGAAATTGATGATATCATCACATGTAACTCTGGCATCTATATTACCTTGGATCTGTTAGAATCCATTTTTGGTGAGCCTTGGAGATTTCCAGAAGTCAATGGAACTAGGCATGGATTCCCAGCCAGCTCTCCCATGATGGTACTTGCGAGGATTCAAGTTGAGTAACTTCTGCAATCTAATGAGAGCAGGCACCTACAGCCTAGCCCGCCATATTTAGCTCAGCTGTAGGAATAGATTTTTATTTTTAAAAGTCTTTGGCTGTCAGGATACGCTGGTAGTGGTAGTTCCACAACAGCTAGAGTGCCGAAGGATGCTGTGTACTTCCGAGGTCCATAATAAATTGTGCCACTGGCCCTGCTCAAGAGAGCAGGCCCTTCAGGTGCACACTTGGAGATTTGACCTGAAACTCAGCAGGTACAATAGCCTGGAAAGTCTTGGTGAGGACTTTACTGCTTAAAGAGGGTCGGTCACCAAATTATAAATTCCCTATCTCGTACATAATCTGATCGGGGCTGTAATGTAGATAACAACAGTGGTTTTTATTTTGAAAAACGATCATTTTTGACAAAGCTATGAACAATTTTAGATTTATGCTAATTAGTTTCTTAATAGACAACTGGGCGTTTTTACACTTTTTACCAACTGGGCGTTGTACAGAGGAGTGTATGACGCTGACCAATCAGTGACCAATGAGCGTCATACACTTCTCATTGTTCCAGCCCATTGTTACAGTGTGCAGTGAAAGAAGCTGGGCTGGAACAATGAGAAGTGTATGACGCGGATTGCTCACTGATTGGTCAGCGTCATACACTCCTCTGTACAACGCCCAGTTGGCTATTAAGAAACTAATTTGCATAAATCTAAAATCGTTCATAACTGTCAAATTATCGTTTTTCAAAATAAAAACCACTGTAATCTACATTACAGCGCCGATCAGATTATGTAGGAGATAGGGCACTTATAATCTGGTGACAGAGCCTCTTTAAGTGTAGCTCATCCATAGGAAACATGGACCGTCTTCAAAATGTTTCCTCTTCTGCCATTATAACTTTTTTTTCTAAAGCTTCTTCCACTTTGAAGGCCCTAGGACCCCTAGAGGTGGAGACTAGAGCTTCCCCCTGCTCAACATCCTGGTCACTTGACCGGATGGACTTCAACAATTTTACTTAGAATGATAAATTGACTTGAGGCGTTGCCCCTGGCAACATGTAGACTTTCCTGATAGAAGGAAGACCGAATCTTCTATTTCAGCATGGATTTTTGAACAGTCCTTAAATCACCAGTCACCCATATATATGTGCTTGTCAGGCCCTAAACTGTATAGTTCCCGCATCTGACAAGGGCAGGCGCTTTAGTTAAAACTAGCCATGGACGTCATCTTGTAGAGATGGTTCCTAGCTACATGCAGGGTCTCTGCAGATACTATGTTCTCAATTGAAGGTTGCTTTTCTTTTAAACCCCACAGCTGGGGCAGCACACAGACCCTTGTTTCATAGCTGAGGAGCTTCCTCCAATCTCTGTCGCTAGACCTGCTGAAGACATCTAAGAAATAGATTCATTTTAAATCTATACCATGCAATAGCTGCGCTCAATGAGGCAGTGAAGGAATATGTTCAGACTAAATGCATACATGAACAAAAAGAAGAGGATTCCTTTTCATACTACATTTTCCCAAAAACTCTTATCTGAGAAACGCTGAACTCTCTGGGCTCGCCGACTCAGGCTTCCTAGAGGGAGGAAAAAGTTAAGGTGCATTATTGGAACACACAGCTAAACTATTAATAGCAGGCTGCAGCGCAGTCTCCAGACTGCTTAGGGTTAAAACACCCTTCGAACACCTCCCAGGAATGCAAGTTCAGCATCACAAATGAAAACAGTAACACAATACAAACAAGCAGTGCAAACCCATCTTGTCCAAGTCCACAGTACAGAAAATAACACATGGTGGGAGGGGCTGGATGTCCTTATGTAGGGAGGAGACTCTAGTTCATTTGTTTGATTAAATTAAAAATTTAATGCATCCTACTAGTTCACGGGGGCAGAAATAACCCCATTATTATACTGCTGTAGGACGTAAGGGAATACTGATTTGTGGGACAACCCCTTTAACTGTCAACTCCAAGTATGCTCAACAGATCTTGTATTACAGCAACTGTCCAGTATCATCGTTATTTGCTTTTATTTTTCTCAATGCTCACTTCTTGCCTGTTTTTTTTTATCAATTAGGCATAGATGAGTTCTATGACTACAGTTTAGCTACAGTGCCTTCAGGGAGTCTCAGGTAGTCTGAAACACGCCTCCTGTCTCATCATTGGTCCAGTCTGTTGCTCTCTCCCTCCTCACTGCAGCTCTGCCTCTTCAGATTGGCTGCTGCATATAAACACAAGTCCATCACAGGCTTGCCAAGACGTCACTGCATGAGGAGATGATTCCCAGTGCAGCAAGTACAGAATGATTATAAAGTACAGATCACTAAACCCCAGTGAGAAAAAGAAGATATCAGGTAATTCCCTCACATATACTTAGCCAATAGAGCTTTCAGTAAGAGCCTGCAGAGACGGTTAAGGTTTATCTTTATGAATTTTGCAGAAATAATTTCATTAGGTATCTATACATAACGCTTACAGCCTATCTTCTTGTATACCAAAAAAAATGTAAAAAAAAATGTTTCAAACACAGAGCCATATTATAGGGGGTACACAAAGTGCAGGTACCCCGGGGGCCTCTAACATTACAGGGGGCGTAGGGGCCCCCACCAAAATCCCTTATATACTGGACCGACGCATGGACCACTAAGACCTTAATTGCGGAGGGTTGCTAATGGTATCCACAGCTGAAACCTGCGGGGGGGGGGGGGGGGGCTGGTTAATTTCTTTACTAAAGCCCCATCAGCCCCAATGTCTGGGAAGGTGCCATTGGTTTCTAAATGCAAGGCTTCATCTGTTCTTCTTCACCCACTCCATGTGCTGCCCACATCTGTATTACTATAGTCATTATTCACCACAACATCTTGGAAGTAATAAAAGAGAACCTGCTGTTAAGAAGCTTTTAATTCTGGACGTTCTTTCCTTCCAGAGTTTATACACAAGTTAGGAGGTGGGTGGATTTGAGTAATCCCTTGGCGATCATTTCCCACATCTCAGTAGTGGATATCAACAAAAAAAAGTCCTTTATTTTGGTCCCCAGCCAAAATATGAATAATGGGAAGTAGCTCACGCTGCAAAGAATGACGTACCTAAAATACGTATTTTAATGTTAAAATGTACATTCGTAGAAATCTTTATACTGACATGGTATTTTCCTTTTGACAAAAGTGTTGGAGTGGGGGAAGGGGCATTAACTTAATAATACTGTTTCAGTGCCCCTAGGACTTTGTATTACCAGTAATAGCAAAGTGGAAAATCGCTAACTTTAAATACTGCAGAACTACTCTGCATGCGTAATTGAAAGTATCGGTCTACAGACATATGGGACTTTAATATCTTCACCTCCGTTGCTATAAAAACGCCAAAGTTCTTTACATCAACAGATGGGCTACCATAGGATTTGCATGCTGGGAATTGTAGTGCCACAAAACAAATTTAAGATTATAGTGTGACTTGTTTATCACTGAATGTCCCAGCATCTGTATCCTAAAAAGTAAGTTTACTGTTGTATGAGATTATGTGGTAACCTTCTACAGACACATGTATTATTTAATGGAACAATGGTGGTACACAATAAATGAAGCTACATTTGTGGCACTATAGGTCGCAGCATGCTCATACTCAACCACTCTATTGGACAATGGCTTTCTTTTTAAACAATGGTTAAGTGTTAATACAGTTATAGGCCAAAACTGAAGACCAAGCTTTTTTATTTTTCTTTATCAACAATTTTATTAGTAAATAAAAATAGAGCATACAAACATCTCAGAATAAGTCAAAATATTACATTCAATTAAATAAAAAAAATTTACAATACGTTCTTGTAAGGACATAACGAAATAGTTTAGGAGGTATCCTCCCATACATAATGAAAAAAAAAAAAATAGAAATAAAAAAAAGGAACAGCCAATGGTAAAGATCAGCACTCTAAGGCTATGTGCACACGATAACGTCAATTACGGCTGAAATTACAGAGCTGTTTTCAGGGGAAAACAGCTCCTGAATTTCAGACGTAATTGCTCATACTCGCGTTTTGCGAGGTGTCAATTACGGACGTAATTTGGAGCAGTTCTTCATTGGATTCAATGAAAAACGGCTCCAATTATGTCCCAAGAAGTGTCCTGCACAGTACATTAACAAATCCATTGAAATGAATGGCCAGATGTTTGCCGACGTATTGGAGCCGTGTTTTCAGACGTAATTGGAGGCGTAAAACGCCTCCATTACGCCTGAAAATAGGTCGTGTGAACCCAGCCTTACCCATACCAAAGTAGTGTAACATGTAGGGAGCCAGTCCCACATACTATTTCCATGGGTATATTAATTGTTAAAATACAACAAACAAAGGTACATAAAAAACAAAACAGAAGACATAAAACATAAAGACGAGACAACAAAAGGGAAACACAAGCAGAAGAAATGGCAGAAAATAGCAGAAATTACGCGGTGAGTATTCAAAAAAGGCCATCCAACCAGAGAGACAAGTCAGCGCCATCCCGAAACAATGACCACACTGTCCAATTTCGAACAAAGCTTTCGAGCTTACCCCGATCGGCAGACATCAACTCCTCCATTCTCATAATATTGCTCATCTCATTTACCCACTCGGGCAAAGAAGGTACATTAACAGACTTCCAATGACGTGGAATTACAGTCCTGGCCGCAGTCAGAAAGTGCCTAAAAATGCCCCCTTTGAGGTGTGGGAGTGATCCAGGAACCATGGAAAGCAATCCTATAGAAGGAGAAGCAGGAACCGCAGTATCAAAGAGCTTGTTCCCAAGATCAACATTTTTTTTCCAAAAGGGATGGAGCTTAGGGCAATCCCACCAAATACGTAACATAGTTCCAGGAGCCTCCCCACACCTCCAACAAGCTGCAGACACATCAGGAAATATTCTATGTAGAAGGGAAGGGCAAGACCAAGCTTTTTAGTAATAAATAACAATAAATATTCTAGTACCTGTATAGGCAAACGAACAGTAACGAGTGTTAAAACACAAGTGCAAGCATGGACTCTGACTAGTAACATGCAGGTCTATCCTTTGGTTGTAAATTCATAATAAAGTATAATAAATGAAAGAAGGCGGCAGCGGTACGTGTATGGAGGGGGCAAATCAGTGAATTAATGCTATTGTTTAATTTGACTACCAAACTAGGTTTGATGTGGCTGGAAAAAAAAGAAGTAGATACATGGCACTGCAAGTCACAGCATGCACAGTCTAAAAAATCCTGTCTGCAGACATCTGCTGTGGTACTACAAATCCCAGGACGACAATCTAAAATAGTATTTCTGCTGACTAGTACTACAAGTCTCAGCATGTACAATGTAAAACAGTCTACTGACTAAGGGTGTATTCAGACGTTGCAGTGTGGTTAAAACATTTTTCTGTGAACTTGGGTGTTTATTACAACTGCCTTAAAAAATGCACAAAGTTGCTGAAGAAATGTGTTTTTTTAATGTGTTTTTTTTTTATGCAGTCTTAGGCTGGGTTCACACGATCTATTTTCAGACGTAAACGAGGCGTATTGTGCCTCGATTTACGCCTGAAAATAGGGCTACAATACGTCGGCAAACATCTGCCCATTCATTTGAATGGGTTTGCCGACGTACTGTGCAGACGACCTGTAATTTACGCGTCGTCGTTTGACAGCTGTCAAACGACGACGCGTAAATTGACTGCCTCAGCAAAGAAGTGCAGGACAATTCTTTGCAACGTAAATGGAGCCGTTCATTGAACTCAATGAAGAGCAGCTCAAGATTTACGAACATCACAGACGCCTCGCATAATGCGAGGAGCTTTTACGTCTGAAACGACGCAGCTGTTTTCTCCTGAAAACAGTCTGTCTTTTCAGACGTAAAAGCCTCTCATCGTGTGCACATACCCTTAGTTTTTTGCAGGCAGAAAATCTGCCTCAAAAAGTTTGGAATTTTGAGGCAGATTTTGCCTGTCTGCACGCCGATTTTCGCCCGCGGCCATTGAGCGTCGCTGTCAAAAAACACCGCAAAATACGCTTTCTCTTCCTCCCGTTGATGTCAATGGGAGGACAGAGACGTAAACGCCCGATGATGGGGCATGTCGCTTCTTTTTCCCCACTAATCGGTTTTTCCGCTCGCGGGGAAAAAAACGCCTCCGCCTCCCATTGAAATCAATGGGAGGCATTTTCGGCCGTTTCTTGCGTGTTTCCGTGTCAAAAAAAACTCAGTGTGAACTGGCCCTTTTTTAAATGGCCGTCACATGGCTGCATGGATTTCTATGGGGCTATTCACATGTTGTTTTAACGGACCATGTGAAGGACCCGTTAAAAAATAGGACGTCTTATTTTTGCCGTTTTCACGGACCGCTCAATAGACTCGTCTGAGTGCAAATCAGCCATGAAAAACCAGTTTTTCACCGCCAATTTCACAAACTCTCGTCTGAATATAGACTTAACCGCACCTCAGCGTCTGAATGCACACTTACTGGACTTATCGAATGAAAACCATTAACCCTTTAGGCTGGATTCACACATCACGTATTTGTGGATCCAGGAAGAAGAAGTAGAAGTTCTTCCTTTTATATTTCCCATTCCTTTTGAAGCCACTTCTGGTCTCGACTAAAAAATCTGCAACAAATACACAACGTGTAAATCCAGTCTAGCAAAGATTGTAGTGCCACAAGTCCCAGCATGGCCAATTAAACAGTAGGTCTACGGACATTTATGCCTATTCATTTAACAATACTTAAAAAGAACAGAATCTCAAATAAACATAGTGCCACTACAAGACCCAGCATGGGGCTTCTCATCATAGCTTGCGATTGTCTCCTGGGTGTAGTGAAATAACAGGTCTGAGAGCTGATAACAGATAGCAGTAGTGATGGTAGTAGAGTGCTAAGATCCCAAGTAAAGGTCAAATATTATTATGTATTGTATTAAAATAAACAATAATAAAATGAAGACATCCTCTTAGAAATACGGCGTACTTAGAAGAGACGATCCACGTTTGTTTGCGCTCAGTAAGCAGCAGTGTGGCTGTGCCACCCCGTGTCCAGATCTTGCTGCTGCCGGTCTCATTGTCCAGAGAGGAAGCGATCATAGATTGGAGTGTGTACAGAGATTAAATTGCTGCAGCTTGTGGAAGGAGAAGTGTGCCTGATCCGGGAGTCTCTAAAGCCCAGTGTGTAGAACAAGCTGCTAGGCTCTTCTGTGATGTAGATCAGCATGGCAGATAAGAAGTGCCGGTTAACGCTAGATATGTTGGTAATTGGAAACAATAGGTCTGCTGTAGCACAAGGGTAATTACGGTAATGCAGGACCAGAGGCTGTGGATGGAGAGTGGCTGAGACTCTGCACTCTGGCTGGGGGGGGATCTGACACTTGGACGTCTGATGAGTAAAGTTCCACCCTGTGCTCCTTGCGTAGGGCGTGGTGGGCTGTCAGCCGTGATCGCGCTCCAGACAGTGCACTTAACTTTCCAGCAGCGTGTGATCAGTACAGGAGCCTCCCCTCACTCCTCCCTTGCAACTTACCCACCTCATCCTCCCTCCCCTTCTCTGCCATCGGGGGAATAAATCAGAAAAGGAAACGGAGAGACGGAGAGAGGGAGACAGGGAGCTGAGATCTCTTCATAAAGTATCTCCGATGGCGGCTGATCAGATCTGGCTGCCAGAGTAACTGTCTCTGCTCAGTCTCTGCTCTATTACTGCCTGGAGTTTATTATTATTATTATCCTTCCATCCCAGCCCTGTATATGATACTGGATAGGAGATCTGCCTGTTAGATTGTGAAGATGGCTGCTTCCCGGTGTCTAGTCCTTATCCTGACACTTTTCCAATCCTTGCTGATATGTCCTTCCTCCGAAGAATACTTTCCATCTGCTGCAACGTAAGTAACCAGGTTTCATGCCAATTAGACTGATATGTAAATGTGTCATGTGACCTCACTATAAGGTGGCATGGGCATGGCTATGCAACACTAGCTAGTAGTTAGATGGGCTGGTGATAGTGCTTTACTTTATAATCCCTGGGAATTTTCAAGGGAGCAACCCTGAAGTCCCAACTAAATCTAAGTAGCAGTTAAGCTGTGCTGGGAATAAAGTTGCATGGCATCTCTTTATAAGGGTTGGTCATGTCTCCGCTACCGTATGGAATACACTGGATTCAAGTTCTCCTGCTCTTCATACAACGTGTGTTGTCTTCCCCATTAAATAGACAGCCCAAGGAAGGGACCCATCAAGCATGCTTGTTGTGACAGTTGTTGCTTCCTGAAAAAAAAGACCCATGAATCTCTGCTGCCTATAGTCATAAATCAAGCATGTGTCTAGAATAGATGTGAGCAATGCTGAGCTGTCATCTGTCCCCCCAGCTCTAGTGTATGACTGTGGGAGGGATGAAGGGTGCTTATATTACTTCCAACATGACACCTAAGAAATGGGGATTCTAAATAGATAGCAGGTATCTGATCTGTGCTTAATCAGTTCTTCCCTGATATCTGCTACAGAAATATCCATTTTGAGTATTCATGAATGTGGGATGAATCCTCTTTGCTAATGACAGGGGCTGCAGGACAGAGACCGAGAATAGGATCTGCTGAGAAAAGGCACTTAACCAAACAAAGCCCACCAAGTCTTGATGTGATCTTCTCCTGCTAGTATTGTGTCTTTGCTCTTAGGGAGTACAGAATGGAAGGGAGTTTCACCGCTTGCCAGTAGTACATTTCTCCAATTAGTGCTGCTTGTGTGCTGTTATATATGGATCCTGTTCCCAGGATTTATTCCATTATGTATCCGACCAAGAATAATTGGCAGCACATAGACTGTGTTAAGAAATACAGGACTGTTCACCAGTCATATTCTTCTTGTAACTGATTTTATGTGACTAAAAGGCAAAGAGAAGATTTATATATTAGCACATTTTCTGCCAACTGGAGAGAAACAACCATTGAAATGAGCCACAAGGCTCATTGTGCCACCTATGGTTTGCAACTCTCCAAAATGAGATGATTCATTTTTAGAAGCTGCTGTATATGTGTGTATATGTTGGGAATTTGTAGTCTATAAAATCTCAGGAGTGTCCTTAGATGTCTGAGTGCTATTCACCAACTCAGATGTCAGGAGCACATTAAATTTTCATTCACTGTTGTGAAAAGTGTTTACTATATTCCAGAGGGAGTTTGTCACTACATCTAGCCAATGTTCCTTTATTTAGTCCAGTATACAAGCTGCTTCAGAAAATAGCCCATGATATGATATTAGATGTGCTTGTAATAAAACAGAAAAAAATGTTGTCATTATTGACAGACATCAATATATATGTATATGAAAGAAAAAATACAATAAAAAATTAAAATATACAGTGTAAATATACAGTGTATATATATATATATATATATATATATATATATATATATATATACACACAAACAAACGTAGGAATGCACTTTTTAGGATATTTATATATATATATATATATTACAGTAAACATATATTTGAATGTGTGTGTGAATATATAAAGATATTATATATATATATATATATATATATAATATATTGATTATTTTATATATATATATATATATATATATATATATTCTACGCACATACAATACAGTGTTTCCTATCAATTACAACATTGCTGATGCAAAAATACTTTGGTAATTCCGATATTCACTATATAAAATCGCAAACACTAAGTATAACTGGAAATAGTTGTTATATACATATGTTCTGTCTCTCTCTCTGTCTATGTATTCATTCATTTATCATGTGTAAACATTTTATTTTATTTTCTACTGAATTTAATATATAGCCCATTATTACGTTTTTTTGGGGGCAGGATTTGCTTTTTAAATTATCCTAATATCTATGCATTTTATGTATCTAAGAAAGTGAATACTAACAGACTATGTTGAAGAATCATGGTCACTTGTTTTACAGTAGAGCAGATTCAGAGAACAGGTGGTGCTTTGCACATATTCTTTTCTACTTAAGCTGGTGTGTCATCTGCTGTTATGTGACAAATCTCTAATCATCTTGGACCATGTATATATGTCATTGTAATCAATGCTAGAAATGAATATTTTACATTTGAGGGAGGGTGGTCGCTATAGGATATATTGGAGGCAAATGTGAATTTTGAAATATATTATAGTCCTAAAGCAAAGCAAAATAATAGTGTGGAATGTCAACATGCTATGGACATACCGTGCACATCTAAAAAAAAATATTTAGTTATACAGGTGTCACTTGGTATTAAAAATGGGATGTTTAACGGTTACCCTACATTTAGTAAATAAGTCACAACTAGAAAGCATGGAATGGTTAAGACCAGGAGCATAGACAATCCAGGTTCTCGTGTAATGTGTACAATGCTGAGGCAGGAATTCTTCATGTACATCCCAGCCTCTGCCCACACACACTTTCTAATTGTAAACTTAATTGTAAATGTAAATTATTTTCAAGCCTCTACTTCGGCATTTAGTACATAATATGCTACCGTGACAAATTGTAGGCTATTTGCCCAAGATTTGTTGGATTGTTCCTACAAGTTATATGACCCATGCATCACAAAGGAATTCATTGCACAGTTAGCTCCTGATATAAGATTTTAATAAAGTGCAAACCCAAGTGTATTTCATCTTTACAGACAACATAAATGTGTTTCCAGCACATTAGCATTTAAGAGAATGTTCATTTTCCTTACGGATTCCTGGAAGAAATCGCTGCTTTATGTATTGTAAACAAACAAATGTATGAAGTCATTGGATTGTAAACTATATAGCACCTACCAGTGAGTGATAAGATTTTGCTTAATCTCCTGTTCTAAATATTTATAATTTGTGTCCTTTCTTGTATATGGTAAATTGCTTTTGTTTTTAAATATGTATTGCTAATGTTGTTTTTTGTTTTTTTTTTGTCCATTTTAAATATTGAAAATTTATAATAGCATAATCAATTTAAAAATGCAAAGTGCTGAAAAATGTGTTTTCATGGTAGATATATATATATATATATATATATATATACATACACACACACTTATCTATTATATATGTGTATGTGTATATAATAAAAATAAATAAATATATATATATATATATATATATATATATATATGTGTGTGTATCCTGCCGATGTAGCGTTCAGGTGTAGACAGGATATTTTATCTTATCCATCTATCTTTGTGTGATATCTGGGTACTATCAATAACACATAGTAATAATATTCTTAATACATACATATACCTAGATATAGCTGTGCACACACTGTATGCCATGTTGGCGCAAAGCACTGTGTACTTGTTGCGTATGAGTAAGAGATATGTGGATGTTTTTGCCGGTTTGATGCCTATATTTTCAATATAGACTTGAGAACGCAAATGGGATTTTCATACAATTGCATTCTCAGCCCATAGCCGGTCTTTGCATTGTAAGTCAAATTAAATGGATGTACAAATATATCCAATGGAAAAAAAAATTGTCCCTTCACAAAAGCAGCTCAGTGCTACCCAGAATAATCTGATTAGCCGATCTGTCTAATTTGCATGTAGATCCCTGAGGGCAGACAGTGAGCATGTGTTACATTAGACAGTTATACATCACCACACACTACGAAATCAATCACAGGGCTCATCTTGAAATGTGCTGCTCTACAACACATACACTGGTTTTGATGCCTCTGTTTGTGAATTTACTGAAGCAGGTCCAATGTGATTGTGATCTGACCCTCCTTTGTGCTATGTGACAGTTTGGTAGAATCTGAATTTTAATTCCATGTAGTTGGTTAGCTTGGCTCTCCATCCTTCATTTATCACAGCATTGCTGCCTGGAGACTGACTTTCCCCTGCAGTCATTTCCCTACTAGGTGTGATTTATTTATACACATTAAGTACCGGGTAGAAGTGATACTTGCGTATGGGCCTATAACCAATTATTAGTTCGTTTATTTCGCACTCGCTAATCACGCAAGTTCTGCTGGAACATTTTAATTAGGACTACTTAGTGCATCACCATGACCAGATTTTTTTAATGTTTATTTTAAATTCCTGTCTATTACAAGTTATTAAACGCATTAAAAACAACTACATCATATATTCAGTTCTTTATGTGAAATCCTCAACTAAACATCTTCTTTTGTATAGCATGAGTGATGTGTAAATCAGCATTTTATTTGTTTCTGGTTGGTCTATGTCCTAATCAGAATATAGGCTTTCAGGAAACAATGTAGCCAATTCCAAAAATTTGTAATAATAATAATAAAAAATAATAAAATAAAGTATCATCATCATCATAATAATATTACAAGTGGACTAACTCTCAAGGCCATTTTGATGTATTTGTCTTGTTGGGGTTTATGAATACACTGTTTTGTATTCTTCTTTCTGTTTGTTATTTGAGTTGTTTTGTTATAAACATTGATAGTAAATTGCTGCAATTTTTTTAAATTTCTATAACTTTACCTTTTATAGATTGTATGATTGTTATTTACTAAACATTTGTACATTGTTTATTAACCACATCTAGTTATATTGTGCTCACTATAGCTGGTTGCTTGGTTACTAAAAGTAGGGCGATAAATTGCTAATTATATTTCACAAATAATGTAATATGTACTTGTGTCTTTATTTTTGTATCCATATTTGGCTAAATTACTACTATGGTTGAGCCCTATTTTTACATAATAATCTCATGGCATATATGTCTATTGTGCCCATAGATGACGTTTTGTCAAACATTTGCAAGTTTCCTTTTGGCGTACATTTGGCTAATAAACTTCTGTTTATCTGTGTCTGAAGTGTATTGAAAAGCGCAGTCAACTACGCTTTTCAATACAGCTCTATGTGAAGAGAAAAAACATATACCATTCGGTATACATTTTTTTTCAATGATAGACATATGGAAGTATATAGGCGTACAGTTGCGTACATATGCGGCATACATTTAGTAGCATGTTTTAAATAGTATCACCGAACACAGAGTGATCCTAGCTTTATCTGTGCTTGCTGATCAGCTTTGTCTATATAGGCGGTCACCATTCGCTGTCTTTCCTTGAACAATCTAATTTCTTCATCTTATTATAATATATAGTTGAGACTTCTTATATTGTTTGTACACACATGATATTAGCAAGGGCTGAATGTTTGTTTTATTACCAGTGCCGTTTTTACCACTGTTCCCTTGCACAGCCCAATTGTTCTATGTCTTTTGTTTCCATTCTACCTATAGTGAACACGCTGTCTTCCTACTGTTTGTTTTGCCTTCTATTTAAATGCAATAAGTATATAGAGTGTCAGATATTTAAATAAACTCTGCCTTTAGACCTCTTTGTGGTGTTGAAGTCTATTGTGGTGTCTACATGGCATATATCCTTATGAGCAAAACGTTTAGATATTCTTGAAATGTGAATAAGTAATACATATGCCATCACATTGCTTGAGATGATAAGCAATAATTATACTGAAAGCGATTTAGATTAGATATTAACCCATTCAAAGACACCAGAATGCTGGACAAGACCAGGCTTACTGGTTACACTATAGCCTTATTTTTGGCGTATACGCTGGGTACATTTTCAGACATGTACGTTAAATGTATAGTTCTCACGTATATGCCAGAAGGTTGAATATTATTAGAAACAAAAAAGTTTTGTTTTTTGTTCTGGCTGCATACCACCTATATGTATATATGCCAAAAGGACATTCTTTAGAAACCTATGGGAATGTTCATCATATATGTCAAGAGCATTTACAGGTGATGATGTGAACAGAGCTTAAAAAAAATAAAATAAAAAATCACCTGTTTATTGCACAGCCACTGTAGGTGCACCCCCTTTGCCCACTGAGTGGACCGCTTGTGAAATACAGAAATGTTGTAGCATGCACTACTTAAGCTGACACTACATGAAGTGTTTTGCATACCAACCAGTAGGTAGCGAGAGGTGGTTTTTATCTATCTCTATGCAAAAAGGAAGGTGCATTTAAACTATTTAGAGAATGACCTCATTCTCTGCCCCTGATAATCAGAAGACGTCCTGATCAAGCTTCATGCACAGCATAATTGTGTGAATTCACTTAAATCTCTTATGTTTGTCAATCCCTTTTCATGTAGAGGGGGGAATTCAGGACCCTACTTTATTAGCAAAAGCAAGAGCTGCTGGCTAAGGGTATGTTCACACGCAGTGTTTTCAGGCGTAATTCGGGTGTTTTACGCCTCGAATTACGCCTGAAAAAACGCCCCTAATACGCCTACAAACATCTGCCCATTGCTTTCAATGGGAATTACGATGTTCAGAGTCAATGTCAAAATACGGCGCGTAAAATGACGGCTCGTCAAAAGAAATGCAGGACACTTCTTGGGACGTTTTTGGAGGCGTTTTTCATTGACTCCATTGAAAAAAAACTCCAAAAAGGGCCGTGAAATATGCGGGTTGCTACAAAAGCGCCTGAAAATCAGGAGCTGTTTTCGCCTGAAAACAGCTCCATATTTTCAGAGGTTTTTGGTCACTGCGTGTGAACATACCCTAAAAGTGGTGGTCATTCATTTGAATAGCCAGCATGTAATACATTTCTGGCCTCTGCTGCTAGGGAATTGTAGGGCAAGCTAATAACAACTGGACCTGCAGTGATCACCTGATTGGGGTTTCAGAAGCTGGACCTGAAGTGATCACCTGATTGGGGTTTCAGAAGCTGGACCTGAAGTGATCACCTGATTGGGGTTTCAGAAGCTGGACCTGCAGTGATCACCTGATTGGGGTTTCAGAAGCTGGACCTGCAGTGATCACCTGGTTGGGGTTTCAGAAGCTGGACCTGCAGTGATCACCTGGTTGGGGTTTCAGAAGCTGGACCTGCAGTGATCACCTGATTGGGGTTTCAGAAGCTGGACCTGCAGTGATCACCTGATTGGGGTTTCAGAAGCTGGGCCTGCAGTGATCTACTGATTGGGGTTTCAGAAGCTGGGCCTGCAGTGATCTATTGATTGGGGTTTCAGAGGCTGGATCTCCAGTGATCTATTGATTGGGGTTTCAGAAGCTGGATCTCCAGTGATCTATTGATTGGGGTTTCAGAAGCTGGAAATGCAGTGATCTCCTGATTTTTGGGCTGGCTCCAGTGTAAAAAGTTGTCTTGGTGAGATAACCTCTTTAAAGGGAACCTGTCACGTCAAACATACCGGCTTATTATAGAGCAGGAGGAGCTGAGCATATATATACATTTATATAAAGTTGGGTTCAAAAAGATACAGGATAACCTGTAATTCATTCATTTAAATCCCTGTTTACTCTAAGCTCAAGAGTCCAGTGGGCAGTCCTTTTCAGTAATTAGCAGCTATTTCAGTATTCACATTTATACAAGGAACGCTGTCAATCAATGGTTGAGACCACCCACTGGCCCACAGTAAGGCCCCATGCACACAACCATGCCAGGAATCAGCCCACGATTGCGGGCACGGCCGTCTACTGACGGCCAGCTGCATTTTCGGGCCGTGCTCCCATACAAAGTATGGGAGCACGGCCCGTAAAACACGAAAGTCCACGGCCAATAGAACTGAATGGGATCAATATCTGTGGTGCTCTGCAGGTTGTCTGGTTGCTATGGGTAGGGTTCCCACCCCATCAATATTTAAGAGGTAAACTCAAGTACTCCTTAGGTCAATAAGCAAAAATAAATTTATTTGAGTAAGGCAATATGAAGAGATAACTGTAACGTTTCGGCCACAATCCGGCCTTTGTCAAACTCTATTGCAGCTGGTCAATAGAAAAATTATTACTTGAGAATGACGCTTATGGAATAAGGTAACTTGTACCATGGATATGCGGACACACAAGCATCCATAAGCGTCATTCTGAAGTAATAAAAAAAATTCTATTGACCAGCAGCAATAGAGTTTATCAAAGGCCGGATTGTGGCCGAAACATTAGTTATCTCTTCATATTGCCTTACTCAAATAAATCAATTTTTTCATATTGATCTAAGGAGTGCTTGAGTTTACCTCTTAAATAGAACTGAATGGGTCCGTAAAACCGGTCGTGGGGCCTAAGCAGGGATTTAAAGGAATGAATTACAAGTTATATCTTTTTTTGCACAAAACTATATATTAATTTGCTAAGCTCCTCTCGCTCTAGAACATGCTGCCTGCAGATGGGACTGCATTTTCAACAGGACAGGTTCACTCTACACATGATCATACCTGCTGTTTGTATACGGAAGACCTTTTCAGATTATTAAGAAAATAAATCTATCTGTGAAAAAATCTACATCGTATTTACATTCACTTCAATGGGAGAAGAAGGCTGCAATACCTGTGAATTGCTGCTACATCCTTGTCGAAGATTCACAGTGAGCAAGAAGAAATGAAGGGGAAGCAGCGCTCGTACTAGCGCTGCACCCCCTTCAAAACAGCTGATCGGCGGGGGTCCCGGCATTTAGACCCCGACCCATCAGCCATTGATGGCCAATCCTGAGGAAAGGCCATCAATTTTTACTGTCTGGAAAACCCCTTTAAGTATTTGGGATTTTTGACTCCGAAGTAATTACTGTATTTTTCTGACTATATGACGCCGTTTTTAGCAAGAATAAATCTTGCTAAAAAGTCCCTGTGTCTTATAGACCGCAGTCAAGGGACCCGGCATGGGACCCTTCCCGACCCATGACCTGCCGGCACATCATGGAGCGGGGGGGGGGGGGTGATGTATGGAGCGGGCTCACGCGCTGAGCCCGCTCCATACACTGCAGGTGTCAGCTCCTGACACGCTGCTCTAACGGCCAGGAACACCAATTTCGCTCTTTTTAAAGGGGTTGTGCCATAAAACACATGTATCCACACATGTATCCCCTATCCTGTGATCGATAAGTAGAACGGGGACCGAAAGTTACAGACCGCTGCATGAGAAGCTGTGACTTCCGCGTTCTGTGTCCGGCAGCTTCATAGAGATGAATGGGATTCTTCTGCGCATGCGCATTGATCTCTATGGAGCTGCGGAACAGATAAGCCGGATACAGAACCCGGAAGTCCAGGCTTCTCATGTAGCGCTTTGGGTGACTTTCGCTCCCCTGTTCTCCTTATTGCTGAGGGTCCCAGCAGTCGTACCCCCAGCGATCACACATGTAGCCCCTATCCTGTGGATAGGGGATAATGTGTTTTATGGCAAACCCCCTTAACTAGTTAAAAGCCGTGGTCAATAGCGACCGTGGCATTTATAGGGGTTTTTCTATGAAGGACATTTATGACATATCCACAGGATATGTCAGAAATGTCAGATACAGGCAGGACCCGCACCTATCTCTAGAACGGGGCCCCCTAAACCCATTCTAGCTTTCTGTGCTCTCCCGGCCAGTTGATTACATGTGGAGTTACTGAAATAGCATAACTTGCTGAGGTACGCTGTTTCCGTAACTCCCATAGAACTGTACAGTAGTTACGGAAAGAATATAGCTGGCATGCTTCCGTAACTGCCATTCACTACTACGGGTGTTAGGGAAACAGCGTAGTTACGCTGTTTCAGCAACTCCACATGTAACCAAGTGGCCGTTGGTTCAAGTCCCCTAGGGGAACTAATAAAATGTGTAAAAAAATTAAAAATAAATAAATATTAAAAGTTTAAAAAAAAAAACCTTTTCCCCAAGCACAATGTAAAAAATAAAATAATTTGGTATCGCTCTGTCCGTAAAAGTCCGATCTATTACAATATACCATTATTTAACTCGCACGGTGAGTTCAAAAATTTAAAACATCAAAATAGTTTTTTGGTCACCTTAGTTTTTAAAATATGAAATGAAAACAAAAGTGATCAAAAAAATCGTATGTACCAAAAAATGGTGCCAATAAAACGACAGCTTGTCCCGCAAAAAATACGCCCTCACACCGCTCAATCGATGAAACAAATATATAAGGCTGGGTTCACACGTGGCGGAATTTCACTTAAATTCCGCTGCGGACACTCCGCAGCGTTAATCCGCAGCGGAGCCGTTTGTCCATTGACTTACACTTTAATTTAGCAGTGTTCGTTTAGACGAGGCGTAAAATTCCGCTGCGGAGCATAGGCTGCGGAGCGGAATTTGGTGTCCGCAGCATGCTCTGTCTGTTGCGGAGCAGTGGCGGACTCATGGCGGAATTTCTCCATTGACTTCAATGGAGATTCTAATTTCCGCAATGAAGTCCGCATCTGTCATGTACATGTTATGTGTGCTGCGGATCCGTCTTGCTTTTTTAACTTGACATTTCTTCATTCTGGCTGGACCTATGTATTTCTAGGTCTACAGCCAGACTGAGGAAGTCAATGGGGCTCCCGTAATGACGGGAGCGTTGCTAGGAGACGTCAGTAAATAGTCACTGTCCAGGGTGCTGAAAGAGTTAAGCGATCGGCAGTAACTGTTTCTGCACCCGGGACAGTGACTACCGATCCCAATAAACATGTATCTGTAAAAAAAAATGAAGTTCATACTTACCGAGAACTCCCTGCTTCTGTCTCCAGTCCGGCCTCCCAGGATGACGTTTCAGTCTAAGTGACAGCTACAGCCAATCACAGGCTAATAACAGGCTGCAGCGGTCACATGGACTGCCGCGTCATCCAGGGAGATCGGGCTGGATGCCGAAGGAGGGACGCGTCACCAAGACAACGGGCGGTAAGTATGAATTTCTTTGACTTTCACAAGGGAAAGTGCTGTCCCTTCTCTCTATCCTGCACTGAATAGGGAGAAGGGAAGTACTTTTACCGCAGTCCGCAGCAGCTAGTCCGCATCAATTTTCTGCACATTTTGTGCAGATCCGCAGCAGAATCTGCAACGCAGATTCTGTGCGGCATTGATGCGGACAGTTGCGGAGGAAATCCGCCACGTGTGGTCATGCCCTAAAAAGGAATTGGGCTCTCAGAATGTGGTGAAGCAGAATACATTTTTAACAAATAATTTTTTTCCTATTTTCTGTTGTCTAAAACCTGGGTGCGTCTTATGGTCAGGTGTGTCTTATAGTCCGAAAAATACGGTATATCTGTTACTTGCTTTAGCGGTTGTCAGTAGTCTTTTGTGGCAGGACTATAAGGCTATGTTCACACAGAGTTTTTTGCAGGCAGAATTTCTGCCTCAAAATTCAGTTTGGAAGTTTGAGGCAGATTCTCCTCTCCCTGCACGCCGATTTTCGCTGCGTTTTTCGCCTACGGCCATTGAGCGCCGCGGGCATAAAACACCGCAAAATACGCTTTCTCTGCCTCCCATTGAAGTCAATGGGAGGTCAGAGGCGTAAACGCCCGAAGATAGGGCATGTCGCTTCTTTTTCCCGCGAGGCGGTTTTACCGCTCGCGGGAAAAAGACGCCTCCGCCTCCCATTTAAATCAATGGGAGGAATTTTGGGCCGTTTTTGACGAGTATTTTGGCGCGGTTTCTGCGTAAAAAAAAAAAGTTAAAAAAACTTTGTGTGAATATAGCCTAAGGCCACTTTCACACACAGTATTTTGGTCAGTATTTTTTATCCGTATTTAGAAACAAAACTGAGGAGAAGGTCCAAAACACGGAAAAGGTACAAATCTTTCTGTTATACTTTTTTCTGTTTATGTTCCACAAATGGTTTTTGCTTACAAATACTGATGCAAAATACTGCCGTGTGATAGTGGCCTAGGAAAGACTTAGTGGTTACTATGTAATAGGTAGTTCACACAGCGTTTTTCGGCGCGGATTGTGACGCGTAAACAGCGCCAAGAAACGCTCCATCTTGCCCCCCATTGATTTCAATGGTAGGCAGAGTTTGTTTTTGTTTTTTTTCCGTGTTTCACATACCAGTTGCTAAAGAACTTCAGAGAAAGAAAAAAAGTAAAACCAGGAAGTGCTTGGAGAGGAGAAACACGGACTAGAAAAATGGATGCCACACGGATAGTTATGGTATGTGCACACACAAAATCAAAAACGTTTGAAAATACGGAGCTGTTGTCAAGGGAAAACAGCTCCTGATTTTCAGAAGTTTTTTAATCAAACTTGTGTTTTTCACGGCCGTTTTTGGAGCTGTTTTTCTATAGAATCAATGAAAAATGACTCCAAAAAACTTCCCAAGAAGTGACATGCACTTTTTCGCAGGCGTCTTTTTACGTGCCGTTTTTGTAAAAAAATGCTTAAAAAAACGCCCCGTTGGAACAGAACGCCGTATTTCCCATTGAAATCAATGGGCAGATGTTTGGAGGCGTTCTGCTTCCGATTTTTCAGCCGTTTTTCGGGACGTTTATGGCCCAAAAAACGGCTGAAAACACTGCGTGTGCACATACCCTTATATGCATTAAAAACTGTCTGTTTTTTTTGTGGATTCAAATTAGACACTCATGTGAATAAGGCCTAATAATGTAGCCTCACACTGCAGATTTTGTTGCAAAAATGTCTTCAATTTAAAATCTGTCTCATTCCTCTGAATCTGTTGGTTTCTGATTCAGGTTTATGGAATTTTGCAAATACCTTTTAGATGAATGGAACTTATTTTCAGTACCAAAAAACGTGTTCAACAAAATCTGCCGCATGTGAATCCACCCTAAGGCCTTGTTGACACAGTGCAGATTTGCTGCAGATTTTGTTTGCATTGTTTAAGACAAAACCAGGATTGGCTCCAGGAGAGCAGACCTATAAGGCCTTCCTTTTATATATTACTTTTGTTTAAGTTCCATTCCTGGTTTTGGCTTAAAAAATAAATGCAAGATCTGCAATAAATCTGCACTGTGTGAACAAGGCCTACATCTTCCAGCATTAAGCCTGGATAATGGATTTAATCTGCTAGGGGAAAACACCTCTTTTCTAAAATGATGCCATTTATTGTTTAAAGCATTTATGCACACGGGTAGAGTTTCTCAGCTACTGCTCTGCTTACAGTGTAATACCACTGAATAATATCAATGCCTCTGTTAAGCCTCCCCCCCCCCCCCCCCCAATTTGCCAGGCATTTCAACAAAAGCATATTCCTATATTAATTATGTGTTAAATTCAAGATTTAGCAAAATCCTATATGCAGCACAATCAAGCTGTCTAATATCAGCTTTGCCGAAATGAGTCAAATCTTTTAGAGTTGGTGTGAATGACTAAAAATAGCCTGTTGACTGTATTACTTATTGTAGGCGAATACTGGAGAATGCGCTTTCATCCCAGATGATAGACGTCTTATTCTCCAATATCAGTATTAAGAAGTCAGAGGTCGCACGATGAACTCTAATAATGGAAGAATCTTCAATTGAAGCTCTGTCTATCTATTATGAATGAATAATTTTCACATTATTGGTCCCCATAAAATCCTGCGCTGTAGAATGCTCAGCCATCCTAGTTGATTAACTCCGGTATATCCCTCTCACTTAATGCTCCCACGGATTTCTGTAGTGACTCAAATAACAGTGCATAATTTACATGTATTTCACACAGTGCTTTAAAGAAAAAGTATAAAATGACAGATTGTAACACAGCTTTCATACAGCATCCCCCCTCCCCCACATCCACAAGTCTTTCCTCCACCATACCTTGATGTTGCTTCTGTATGTATTACTCAATATATTAGTTCAAGCCTAGCACTTTTTTCTAGTCATTCTGCTATTATATTCATTCCAGGATCATGATTTGTCTAAACATATAATAAATTGAAAAAAATGTTTATTTTGTTGGTCTGTCTTCAAAAATCTCAATTTGCACCAATTGAGTCCATGCGATATTTGCACTTGAGCGTATGCTGCCATTTAGTACATGGTGACTTTGAACTTCAAAGGTATCTGTGGCACCTAAGAGGGGGTTCTGTCATTCACCTGCCTATATAGAAGCATTATGAGAAGGACAAAGTGTTTGTGTAAACAGGGGGCAAAGTGTAGTTTCACCTACTCTTGTTTATGAGACAATTGCATAAGTAGCAATTCCCTGCGTATTTGTTAATGGAACAGCACTAAAATACTAGATGTTAAAACGAAATATGGCACAGAATATATGTTGAGTGATAGAATTACTTTCACAGTTTTTCCATATTTTCCTAATTATAGGGCTAAATTCACATTGTGCTTGCAATATCTGCTTGACGTATGCGCCAAAAAAGTTCCCGGCGCAAGTGTCCTTTTGGCCTCAGTTGGGCTGGCATACATCAGTTTTTTTTCTTTTATAAACTGTATGGAATAGCATAGTCTTCTGTGCAAATCCATACACAGGCATCAAGTAAACTGCCGTGGCAGGGAGGCATCTGGCCAAACAATAGAGCACCCAAGCAATACAAAGTCCCGCACAAGGGTACCTGAATAGTCCAGACACTAGCAGAGGCTTTAGCACAGATGGAGGTGGGTGCAGCAGGTTGTGCCAGATGTGGCGAATGACAGCAGGTTTCGCCAGATATGGCAGCTGACAGCAAGATGCTCCAGAAGTGGATGGCAGCAGGTTGCGCCAGATGTGGCGGATGACAGCAGGTGCAGCAGGTTGCGCTAGATGTGGCGGATAACAGCTGGTGCAGCAGGTTGCGCCAGATGACAGCAGGTGCAGCAGGATGCGCCAGACATGGCGGATGACGGCAGGTAAAGAATGACACGACTCCAATCACTAACAGACTCGGGAACAATAACACAGCACAGGATACAGGTAGCAGGGCATGGGAACAACTGGAATAGGGTAAACACTAAGGCACCATTTGCAAGGACAAACATGGGAATACTAACAATGCTCAGGCAATGAGCAAAGGGGCAGGGCCCCTCTTATAGTCCAGGGTGATCATGGGCTAATTGCTGATATATTACATGTTCACGCACTGGCCCTTTAAGGCAGGGTGTGAGCACCCTACGGGACACAGTAGAGTGGAGCGGAAGTGAGCGCTGGCGGCTGCGGCCGTCGAGGGGTGAGTAATCCCCATGGTACACGGCCATGGATGTTACATGCGGTATATATTTTTTTTAACATGGGAACCTATAGGCGACAAATGCCACTATATGCCTATGCATCCTCCCGATGTACAGTGGATATAAAAAGTCTACACACACCTGTTAAAATGCCAGGTTTTTGTCATGTCAAAAAATCAGTACAAGTTTAATCATTTCAGAACATTTTCTACCTTTAATGTGACCCATAATATGTGCAATTCCATTGAAAAACAAACTGAAATCATTTAGAGGGGGAAAAAAAAACTACAATAATGAGGTTGTGTGAACACCCTCTTATAATTGGGGATTTGGTCATGTTCAGAATTAGCCAATCACATTCTCATGTTAAATAGTAGGCAGTACACAGCTGCCATTATTTTAAGTGATTCTGAGTAACCCCACATAAAGTTCAGCTCTTCTATTAGGATTTTCATGACATTTTCTTTGCTTCATGTGACCGCAAAAGCCATGGTCCGTAAAGAGCTTACAACACATCTAAGGGATCTGATTGTTGAAAGGCATCAGTCAGGAGAAGGGTACCAAAGAATTTACAAGGGATCAGATATACCATGGGACACAGTAAATACGGTCATCAAGAAGTGGATTACATTTGGCACAACAGTAACATTACCAACAACTGGACGTCCCTCAAAACTTGATGAATAGACAAGACGAAAATTGGTCTGGAAGGCTACCAAGAGGCCTACAGCAACATGAAAGGAGCTGCAGGACTTTCTGGCAGGTACTGGTTGTGTAGTGCATGTGACAACAATCTCCAGTTTTCTTCATATGTCTGGGCTGTGGGGTAGGGTGGCAAGACGGAAGCCTTTTCTAACAAAGAAAAACATCCAAGCCCGCCTATGTTTTGCAAAGACCTACATCAAGTCTGCCAAAAGCATGTGGGAAAACCTGTTTTCTGATAAGACCAAGGTTGAACTTTTTGGCCATTCCAAAAGGTATATCTGTCGCGTGCCAACACTGCACATCACCAAAAGAACACCATACCCACTGTGAAGCATGGGGGAGGCAGCATTATGCATTAAGGCTGTTATTCTGCAGCTGTAACTGGGGTTTTAGTCAAGGTGGAGGGAATTATGAACAGTTCCTAAAATCACTCAATATTGGCACAAAACCTGCAGGCCTTTGCTAAAAAGATGAAGAGATATTTCAACTTTCAGCACGACAACGACCCAAAGCATACCTCCAAATCAACAAAAGAATGGCTTCAGCAGAAGAAGATCAAAGTTTTGGAAAGGCCCAGCCAGAGCCCAGACCTGAATCCCATTGAAAATCTGTGGGGTGACCTGAAGAGGGTTGTACACAGGAGATGCCCTCACAATCTGACAGATTTGGAGCGCTTTTGCAAGGAAGAGTGGGCAACAATTGCCAAGTCAAGATGCGCCATGCTGATAAGACTTCTACCCAAAAAGACTGAATGCTATCATAAAGCCAAAGGGTAATTCAACAAAGTATTAGTTTAAGGCTTTATTCAGACGAACGGGAATTACGTCCGTGCAACGCGCATGATTTTCACGCGCGTCGCACGTACCTATATTAGTCTATGGGGCCGTGCGGACATGTGTGTGATTTTTACTCAGCGTGAGTCCGCTGAAAAAAAGTCATGACATGTCCGTTCTTTGGCCGTTTTGCGCGAATCACGCTCCCATTGAAGTCAATGGGTGCGTGAAAACCACGCATGCCACACGGAAGCACTTCCGTGCGAACTGCGTGATTTGCACAACAGCTGTCAAAAGGATGAATGAAAACAGAAAAGCACCACGTGCTTTTCTGTTTACAAACATCCAAACGGAGTGTCATAATGATGGCGGCTGTGCGAAAAGCACGCAGCCGCGCATCGTATGCTGATGCCCCACGGAGCTGTTAAGTGGCTTTTGCGCAGGCAAAACGCCGTGTTTTTGCGTGCGCAAAAACGCCACGCTCGTGTGAATCCAGCCTAAGGGAGTGAATATTCAAGCAACCACATTATTTTTGTTCTTTAATTTTATTTTTCTACCCTAAAAGATTTCAGTTTGTTTTTCAATACAATTGTAGAGATAATAGGTGACATTAAAGGTGGAAAAAGTCCTGAACTGATTCATCTTGGACTGATTTTGTAAAATTACAAAAACCTGGCATTTTACCAGAGGTGTGTAGACTTTTTATATCCACTGTATACCGCTGTGGTACATTGAGTGTAAATAAACACTATATTTGTCCCATAAAGCAGTCATTTGGCACATTCATTTAAAAAGGCAAAAAAAAAAAAAAAAACAGCAAAAAAACTGTTTAATATGACCATGCCATGGGTCACATCTGTGTGTAAATATATGACACACTTCTAGGTGGTCTCTAGAGGGTTACTCTTATTTGCAAGGCAGTGATTAAATGAAATCCCAGTAGACGAAGATCTCATTGTCAGGCTTCACTATGTAACTGAACACAATTTAATATGTGACAAAATACGTGGAGGAAAGAAATCAATGCGGAATCCATGTCACTATGTAGTATTTCTATAAAAACTATGTGTGTGTGTATTACGTGTGTCTGTATTACTTTTCTGTGCCTCTTTTTCCTTTAAAAGGAAATTTAATGAAAGTGCTTTTCAGTCAAATTTAATTTTAACTGGACCTGTGTTATTTAACTTTTTTATGCAAATTAGTAATATCTCTTTTAATCATGAATAGCTACATATTAGATATTTTGTGGGTAGAGATATATTCAGACCTCCAACAAGATCAATTATGTAGATGCTAAGATTTCAAGGTTAATTATGAAAAGGAAAACTCCAATTCTTAAACATGGTTATTACGTAAATGAATAAATGATTGCTTATATGCCAGACAATTCAGAAGATCAAGGCTACAGATCTATCAAGCCATTGACTAGTGTTAAAGTTACAGTAATCTCCTGCTGACACCCAAACGAAAGTTGAGTGTTTGTCGTGTTGCAGAAACTTTTATTAATCATTTTAGGCGGCCACCATGCTGGAAGAAGTAAGCATTTCATTTCAATGAACTTATTTTTTTAGCAGTCTGTCTGGTGGACGGATTATGATATGAAATGTGATATTCATCTATCATAAAGCCAGGCATGATCCGTGCTCTCTGGGCAAATATTTGTCAATTGATGGGTTCTACAGCCGGCTTATAACCCATGTTTCACAAGTACTAGCGAACTATACTGTTTTCTTCTTCATGGTCAGGAATCACACGAGTTAGCCGGAGCATAGAGATGTAGAATGGGGTTTTGGGGGCCCCGTTCTAGAGATAGATGCAGGTCCCAGTAGTAGGACATTTATGGTAGATCCTGGGGATATGTAATAAATGTTGTCTAAAGGACTTTTCCCATTAGAGACAAGTGATTAAGGTGGGTACTGTCCATAATAAAAGCCCACTTCCTCATGAAGGCAAAAGATTTAAATAAGCTGTCCCATCTGGACAACTCCATCTCTATATGAGGACCCATTTGCAATCAGCTGATCGCCATGAGTGAGGCGGCTCAAATCACCAGCGTCGTCACTGGGGATGCCGTGGGTTGCCGTACATTACTCCTGAAGCATTTGTTGCAGAAGAAATGTGGTATTACATGGCGCCCATTCTAATGAAGGGGCAACCATGTAGTATATGATTGCACTGACACATCTAGAGTGGGTGCTCCTTTTTACTGCGACTCTCCACTCTGGCTAATAGTGGGGAGTCCTGAGCGGGGGATCACCTTTTATGACACACATATGCCCTAATAGCAAAGTTGAATGCACATTGTAAAAGTTTACTAGATACCAGGGCAGTTCTAACCAGACAATGAAAGTCTGTCAGTAAAGTACAATTGTTCACAGTAGTCTATGCTCTTCATATAGAGCAGCAGACACAGACTGGCATAAAACAGCCTGTGTCTCCGGGAAGGCGGACAGGTAGCCGCAGGGCGTATAAATTCTTCATGGCTTCCTTGTTTTATTATTAGACCACTCCTTATTGTGAAGGGAGCAGAACCAATGTTAAATATCCATTAGGGAATTCTGTATATGCAAAATAGTACCTGTACTTTAAAGCCATGTCCAGCTTTAATTCAGTTATGTGTGTAACTTCTAATATTGGATCACAGTTTTATATGATCTGTAGAATGACACATTGGCGTTCATTTAATCTTGATAATTCTACATTGGTTGTGTGTTCGCCACATTACTCTACTCAGGAGTCATGTAACTTTAATGCTGTTCATCTGTAAAACACCCAATTGTTCCATTTATGGAACAAAAATGGAAATTACAGTAGGAAACTCTCCCAAAGGGCTTGTTCACACATGCATTTGTGATACATTAAAATCATGCATTTTTCATGCATACCGGATGTGCTATTTGTGCAGATTTCTATTTCTATTCTTTACAACTACATTACAGCTTTTTCTTGTTCCTTTTCTTGTGCAGATCAGAAAGATCTTGAGTTTCGAGGTTCTTTACAAAATATATTAGGTTATTGTTTAAACTGAAATTCCCAAATATTGTGTTTTTAACGGAATCACTTCAGCAGTATAAGCGGACTATGCATCCATTGCTTCCCTGCAGATCTTTTAGAAAGCTGTAGACTACTTTATGAAAATCAATAATATATGTCCGACTGTAAATCGCATTCTGTACTATGGTAATGGATACTAAAGAAATTACAGGGATTTGGAAATGCCTCCAACTACGCTACTCCTACTGTTGGGGTATGTGCACACGATAGCTGCCTTTTACGCCTGAAATTACAGACTGTTTTCAAGAGAAAACCGCTCAGTCGTTTCAGACGTAAATGCTGCTCCTCGCATTTTGCGAGGCGTCATTGACGCCCGTAATCTTGAGCTGCTCTTCATTGAATTCAATGAAAAACGGCTCAAATTAAGTTTCAAAGAAGTGTCCTGCACTTCATTGACGAGGCAGTCATTTTACGCGTCATCGTTTGACAGCTATCAAACGGCGACGCGTAAATGACAGGTCGTCGGCACAGTACGTCGGCAAACCCATTCAAATGAATGGGCAGATGTTTGCCGAGGTATTGGAGCCGTATTTTCAGACGTAAAACGAGGCATAATACGCCTCGTTTACGTCTGAAAATAGGTTGTGTGAACCCAGCCTCAGTGTATATGACCAGGGAATTGCTATAGATCACTTCATTCATGACTAGCTTGAAAAATCCATCACCTATGAGACATTGATGGGAATGAGTGTGGCCCCTTACATGTGATGTCTAGACAGTAAGAGCCACTATTGCATTGGGCCCCCTCCAGGGCTCCTGTTCAGCTGCGCAAGTTGCACATATCATATGTCCACCCCTGAACCGTAAAATAAACTTGCACAACTTGCGACCTGTAGAGAATTACTATTAGGCACGATAGTGAGAATACAATAACCGTGTGCCATTTAGACCTCAAGCGCACAATCGTAGCCCTTTATTCAGCTGCAAATCACAGATCTGCAAAATACGGACTTCACATGAATGGTTTGCATGTGCGGTCCATAGTTTTAACGGACCAACTAATACAGTGGCCGAGACTGATCCGCAAAATGGGACAGGAATAGGACCTGTTCTATAATTTGCGTAATGGACACATGGATGCGCAAAAAAAACAAATGTGTGCATGGCCGCATAGAAATGAATGGGTCAGTGTGCTATCCATTAAAAAAAATGGATAGCGCACTAAAGAATGTCCCTGAAGTGTGCATGAGGCCTTATATGCTTTATGACCGCACAGTTTTACTGCTCACTTCTATTATAAAATGTTTCGTTTTAGTTTGTAGTATTGGGGGCTGTTTGACACAGAGCTAGCAGCTGCAGGGATTCCTATTTCTGCCCATACTTTGGCTCTCACAATCGCTGCCAGTAGCTATTTCATAGCCGTCTGTAGTCAGATAATGGGACTCCAGCTACAGACGGCACCAGTGCCTGTGCTCATGAAGTCCTGCTGCTGCCTGCTCAATATTGTTAGACCGGTCTGTAACCAGCGACGGACTGGATTACCTTAGGCCCACCAGAGGAACTAATTCTTGGGACCCACCCGCTATATAGAAATAATGCGACCACTCGTAATTGTGTAGTAAACCAAAGACCAATATTCCCACCACATAGTGACCATAGAATGGTAGACATCAGTCCTACACAAGCGCTCTGCAGACCATATAACTTAAAGGAGTTTTCCCATCTTAGACATTTATATCATATCCACAGGAAATTCCAAAAACATTTGATACAGCTCTGGGACCCGCACCTGTATCTAGAGCTGACCACAGAATCCAGGCGGATAGCAGTGGAGAGAGAGTCACGCGTGCGCGCAGCTCTCTCTATTCTGTTCAATGGGAGTTACAGAAAGAGCCGAGCAAGAGCTGCTCTGCTGTTTCCATAACAACCATACAACAGAATAAAGAGAGCTGCGCGCACGCGTGACCCTCTCTCCACTGCTCTCCGCTTGGATTCTGCGGTCAGTCCTAGATATTCGTCCGGATGCCAGAGCTGGGACCCACATCTATCAAACGTTTTTGGCATCTCCTGTGGATATGCCATAAATGACTAAATGGGAAAACTCCTTTAATACAATAGAGTGAAATCCAGTGACTCACCGGTGACGTCTTCTTAGATTGGAGTCACTCACCTTTCATTTTCTTCTTCATCTTGCCCGGATTGCCCTGAAAACTTCTCCCGACCTACGAATTGCCTCTGCAGAATTTGCAACACAAACATATTTGGCTTCTCGCTTTTATAGCACCTCCCCACCCTCTACAAAAACCTCACCATTTATAGTGCCCCAGATGGAAATAATGCCCCCTTGTTGCAGCACCCTATAATAGTACCCCCTTTAGGCCGCCACAATAATAATAGTGCCACACATAGCCCCCCCTTGTAGATACTGCCACACACAGCCCTCCTTCTTGTAGATAGTGTCACACACCGACCCCCCCCCCTGTATTGTGCCACACAGCCCTCACCCTGTTTATTGCCACACAGCACCCCCTAGTAGATAGCACCACAGAGCCCTCCCCCTTGTATGGTGTCACACAGCCCCCCAGTAGGTGGTGCCACACAGCCCCCCCTGTATAGTGCCACACAGCCCCCCTAATAGATAGCGCTACACAGCCCCCTCATGTAGATATAGTGCCACACAGCCCGCCTTACCCCAGCCCCGTTCTCGCGATGCACGGAGCACTCCACTGTCTCAGACTGGACCCCTGCGTAGGCCATCGTGATGCAATGACGTCTTCACGCCAGCCTGCGCAGGGACTCCGTCCCAGCGTCTTATAGGCTGCAGGCCTAACGTGGTCTGCAACCTAAACTATTCAATTTGAATCTGCGTCCACCGGGCTGTGCCGCCCGGCACATAACATTTATGTGACGGGCGGCGTGGCCTCCTCATGCTTCGGGCCCAGTAGGAGCTGCTATGGCTGCTATAGTCGGCAGGGTCCCTAATGCTGGCCTTGCCTACAACAGAAAGCAGTGGGGCAGGGAGACAATGTCTCTCTGCTCCGCTACCAGATAAAAGCAGCTCGCTGCAGTCCGACACTGTCTGTAACCTGCAAGTATAACTGATAGATGTATAATAGGGTTAAAAGCAATTTCCCAATATTTAGTGAAGAGTATAGCCAGCTGCAAAGTCATGGGTTTTCTCTTGTATCAGATTTTATATAGTTTTGACAAGGGGTTCTCAATATTTCTAAGCCAAGTAGCCCCTACTCAAATAAATACCTTCAAAGTACCCCCAAGGCTATGATCCTACACTGTGCTGCTTATTAAAAGCACAACATGAGCACTCTGAGTACCCCTTAGAGTTATTTCACATGCACCCTGGGGTACATAGACTACAGGTTAAGAACCTAAGGTTTAGACAAGTCAGAATTGTCAAATAAGAAGCGTTCACATAGATTTATCATAGTATAGTTAAAGAAAATAAAACGGCACAAATAATCTTTAAAGAACACAACATATATTACCGTAATCTACTTTATCTATAATTGGAGCTTTAACATAGTAATAAAGTTTTTCATACCATAGACACATCCAGGACTGATAGTGTCGGAGTTGGCACTAAAAACGAAATTACCCTTCTTAAGATGATCACTGTAATTATTGTAGCTTGAAGATATTTGGCTAATATAGACATATTCATCTGCTGATACGTATGAAGTATCTCAATGACCATCGATGAGCAATAGGAACTTTACATAATTGCACATGGGTCCAGCTATAAGTAAAGCAGTTTCTTCTGTTTTTCTCTAGAATTTGGTGTTCACAATTGAGGTTCAATTATAACCTATTAGTTCCCGTGGCATGTTAGAATGGACATGGCGAGTAAGATTTCAGTCAGACAACATGACACGGAAGTTAGATATGCAAGTTTGTTCACCTCCAGAAGGAAAACAATCTTTCTAGTGCCACCTGTTGGAGGTAGCTTCCCTGTAAGTCAATGTCTGACCCACAGAAGAGCCTTAAAACACAACTAGAGATTTTAGCCAATCCACAATCTCCTCTAAAATTAAGAGAAACCCATTTGTAGATGACTGTGTCTGGGATTTTTTCCCCTCGTCCGCACAGATCAGGGTGCTAACTGGGTGAGAGGCCTTTCATGTGGTGCTCTGGGGTTTCTGGTTCTCATTAAATAGACAAAGCTGGAATAGAGTTTTACAAAAGTTAAGAGACATGATATTATTTCCAATCCATCCAGTTCTTAGAATTTAAAATTTAGCAGCTTTCTCTACATTATTTTATTGATCTGTGTTGTATGGATCCATAATACGGTAGCCATAGAAGTTTATAAGACTATACTGTACCTTTTGTATGCCTCTAATTTCATATGAAGGCAAACAGGGATTTTTCTTATCTCTTGACTTTACTCATGTTTTTCCTTTTTTTCTTAGACTGAATGTGTAAAACAAAAATGTATGTCATATTTCTTCCCACTCCCGTATTGCTGAGGTATTCCTCCCCTTGCTTTCTACAGGAGAAATTGGTTATGTATGTAGGCACCATGCAACAGATAAAGGAGTTCCTGTGGCTTACGCCATGTGGATTTCTACTTAAGGAGAAGAAGCTAGCTACTTCCTCTTTGATTTATTTCACTAGAATTCCCATTGTGCCTTGCTTTTCAACTTAAAAAAATCTGGTAAATTTATAGGCTGCTAGTTCAGTGAAGTTTTAATTTCTGGCTGCATGTACTATTTTTAAATATTGTTTTTTGTTTTATACATATTTACAAGTTTAAGTCTTTTAGAGAGAGCTCAGCTACTAGATATAAACAATGAATGCCTTCGTTTCCTGACAGCAAATAAAGATCTTGAAAATACTAAGGAACTGAAACACACAGTATTTTTTAAGATAGTTTAACTGTTTATTATACAAAGTATGAACCTTCTTTACCTAAACCCAACAACCCCTTAACATTGAATATTTTAAATGCAATATTATACCTTGAACGTTCAAGATAATCAGTTCAGTTATAGATTGTTGGTGATTTTGTAACCTGGACAAAAAAAGGTGTGATCCAAATATAGAATGTAAAAGAGAGTTCAACAAAATTGCACAGAGGTTGCCTTGGCAGACTGACAAATAAAGGTTCCATTTTAGAGATGTCCAGAAAGTGTCTGTACCCTAGAAGAAGCATTGAAATGCTGACATCATAGGTTTTCAATGTCTTGTGAGTGACATTTAAGCAGCAATTATTTTAATTTGCTTTTGATAGTAGAAAGTCAATTAAATAGTGGTGCTTTTAGTTTCCATAGATAATTGTTGCCTATAAAGAATGAGTTTAGATTTTCTTTTTCCTGTGGTTTTTGTCTTATTTAAACTTTTATTTTATTACCTCGCTGAGACAATTTGACAGATCATCGATAATGATCGCAGCATTTCAACTTTTAACACAATGCAGCTGTTGAACACCGCAAGACGAACCTGGCCATACAGGTCATTTTATGATTGGATATGTGTCAAGTAATCCCCTCACATTCTTTCCTGGAACAACATGTTTGGCTGAGTACTTCTTGCTGCCCTCCATTCTGTTCACTTCAATTTCACACATTGATAATTTTTTAACTTCCAGTGTTGATATTGCTATGCATTCTACAATTAAACCATATGGCATACGTTTGTATTTATATATCTGATGCACTAGACCCTTGTGTGCTATAAAATACTTAGCATTTGCTTGTGTAACAGAGCTCTTGCTGTAATTTGTTCATGTAATGACCACAAATTGGGTTAATCTAACCATTGACGTTGAACTTCCTGCATTTATCCACCAGATACTATTATTCTTAATGATATTTTCCATACAGATGTAAAAGACAGGCCTGAGGTGGTTTAGGCTAAGGCAGGGCAGTTGCGGAAAAAATATGTAATGAAGCACTAGGATGATGGCAAACAAAGTCTTTACGAAGACCCGTGTTACTTCACACCCAGTCACAGCATTAAACTCAAACACTTCTCAGCAGTTGGGAAGCACAGTCTAAATCTTCGGTACAGCTGTTAACTTGGTTTAGGCAGGTGATAACAGATACAGGAGATGTCTTCTGCGAATTCTCAGGTTTAGGTCCTGGCCTAGTAGGCTGCACTATACAGCTCATTGGGGAGGTTCCTGCCCGTCACCCACTCTGCACAACCACACCCTTGTCATACGGGAAGGCTCCTACCCGTCAGCCACTAATGGTCCTGGAACTCTCAGACTCAGGGCTCGTCACACAGCTGAGTTCTCCCTCTCAGGCTTTGCCCGCGAAACTAAACCCTGTTAGGTGGGAACAGCTCCCTTTTAAGTCATGACCACCAACCCCAGCATGAGGACACAGCGTAGTCCTGTTTCTAACATTCCAACACTGTATGGAGCAGCACACATACTACTAAGACGTTGTTCAGTCCATTTCTCCTGGCACTAAAATATTTAACACTACAGTAGCCAACCATCATAGGCAAAACCTGCAAACAATATAGATGATACAATCTATATCAAGAACACTACGTCGTTTTTAAGCTTTTGGGGGAGAAAAGTAAGTTAGGCATATCACATATGGCACTTTAAAGATACAGTATAACTTGTGAAAATAAACAAAGGTACATACAACCTAAGAAAAAAAGTTTGGGAGGATTCCTCCAGCTCACCTTATCGCATGTATAGACTTGCACACGGATCCTCGTGTCGGCACACGCATGAAATCAGGAAAAAAGAAAGAGATGGATCCAGCGCTGTGTCCTTGAGGTTTGTTTAAAATCGGAAACTATTTCCAAGTTTTAATGAAGAATAAATATAAAAACAGGTAGCATTATAGGTAGATATTCTCAAATAAATCGTAGGATTTGTGGCAGTGTGAGCGGTGCCTACGCGTTTCTGACGCATGCAGCGTCCTTAGTCATGGCTTCTGCAACCTACAACCTACACTACAACCTAACTCAAAGCCCCTTTAAAAAATGGGGATTATCCCCAGAAACATAGACCGATATTTTATTTGTCTGTAATATTAACAACTAGAATTGTTTCTTGGCCTATTGCCATGTGATAACTTTGCATATCTTTTGTTTGATGTCATCACAATATATAGGATCTATATACAATTTAAAAATCAAGTACTCATTTATACCCCTATAAGTACGCCACTGCAAATACATATTTTCTTTCTCTTGAATCCTAATATAAGGAAGATATTTTAAATTGTCTACATATATTGGGAGATTTTCACCAACTAGAGAATGTAAGGGGCTAAAAGGGTATAGACAGACAGTACGATTATAGCCAGATAGTCCTGTTTGCTGCATTACAATTGACCGCTCCACTGTTACTTGCTCTCTGTCTACCAGCCATAAATGTGGCAGAAAATATAGTCATACATAGGGCGGCAGATATAAACTGGGAACATATTGTATGTGGACCGCATCACTCTAAAGAGGTCTATGGTAGTGAGGCAAATCTGTAGGGCGAATAGGCTCCATAATAAAAAAAATAAATTATATAAACGAATCAATGCATAAAGTCTGTGTGAAATATCCTAAATTACAATCGTGTCAATACAACATGCGCCAGCATGAGTTTTTCACGTATATATTTTGCGTTGTAAATTGTTCCAGCTTTATATATATATATATATATATATATATATATATATATATTTATTACACAAGCCTGGCCTTAGGATAGATAGCACTCTGTGCGAAATTTTCTTCCGGCGCCCCACCCCATCATAGAAAAAAAATGCCACATAGAAAAGTACAATGCCCCTTCACAGTATAATGTCCCCTAGGTGCCACACACAGTATATTGCCCCCTGTAGTGCCCCTACACAGTATAATGTCCCCTAAGTGACACACACAGTATATTGCCCCCTGTAGTGCCCCTACACAGTATAATGTCCCCTTAATGGCCCCACACAGTATAATGCCCCCTTAGTACCCACCCAGTATAATGTCCCTCCTCCCCTTCCCTGGGTGCCACACACAGCCCCCCTTGTAGATAGTGCCCCCTGTAGATTGTGCCATACACCCCTCCTGTAGATTCTGCCATACAGCCCCACCTCCCACTTGTAGACCGTGCCCCCCAAACAAATAAAACAAAAAAATTGTATTCACCTAGGCCCCGTTCCCCTGTTCCCACAACGCCATACAGCGTAATACAGTGACATCATCTCGCTGGCCTGCGCAGGGATCCTGTCCCTGCGCCTGATAGGCTGCAGGCCGAACGGCCTTTAGGCTAGTAAATGACAGAGCATGGAGATACCTCCCTGCTCTGCCATAGGATTAAATGGTATCTGCGTCCTAAGGACACTGATACTATAGAATGTAGCGTCGCTGCCACTGTAGCAGCCATAGCGGCTGCTAACGGCACCACTGGGCATGGGGGCTACAGTGGTAGTTACGCCACTGAGCAGAGAAGGAGCACTTGTGCATAAAGGCAGCTGCATAGTCGCCGGCACGTCACAAACACAAGCAGAGGAAGGGAGCCAACGCAGCGCCCCTTTCCAACTACTGGAGTGATGTGACCTCTGTGATGGCACAGCTCGTACACCCCAAAGGCCAACCCTGTATATGTGTTTTAACCACCCAATAGCCCCATTCATTGTGACTGTTCAGTGGAAAATATATTGGGGGATTCTACAATGCAACAACTGCATAAGTAATACCTGACTACTTTTGGATCAAGTAAATCTATTTTTATTGCTTACAAATCATCAGTTAGTTACTGGTTGTGAAAAGATTAGATCATAATTTTCTATTTGTCTGACTATTTTAAGGTGATCTTCAAGTATTGCCATCCCCAACTGTCGTTTTTCAACTTTGTTTTACCTGTGCTAAAGGACACCTAATGACTTTAAGGCCCTTTTAAACTGGCCAATTATCGGACAAACGAACGTTCACAGAACACTTGTTCCTGATAATTGTCCTGTGTAAACAGGGCGACGATCATCCGATAAATGAGCAAGCGCTCGTTCATCAGCTGATCGTATCGTTTTAAATACTGAAACTATTATCGTTGTCGGCAGCACATCTCTCTGTGTAAACAGGGAAGTGCGCTGCCGACAAGATAGAAATGTATGGGGACGATTGATTGTAGTAACAAGCGCTCTTCCCCATATTAGCTCCTCGTGAAAGGAGCAAACGAGCGCCGATCAACGAGCTGTCTCAGGGCTCATTTACACAGTCCAGGTCGGGCCGTGTAAAAGTACCTTTAGCCTTTGCTAGTGCGAAGTGAGAAGAAGATATATAAATCTTAATCTTGTATGATTCTCTTAAAAGAAGAACAACATATATATAAGCTTTAGTTAATATGTGCAGCAAAGGCTCATTTTATTAGCTGCTACTTGGTAAATGTACCTATAGTGATTGCTTGGCCTATTTATCAGAAAAATATAGGTCAGCTGGGTCCTTCACCTCCAAGAAGGGTTTTTAATTAGACTTCGACACAATATAAAAGCAAGTCTTGCTAGACAAACACTACCACCTGGCAATGTAACTGCTTGATGTATCTAATTTTGCAATTAGTCCATTAAAACTGAGTAACCTAAGCTTTCTTTGAATAGTCTAAGTGTGTTTTCACACGTGCTGTTTTTACACGGTTTTTGAAGCAGCAATCAAGACTGAATTAAAAAAAGATAAGTAGAATCTTTTCTTTAACCCCTGCCTTTTACAATCCACTCCTGGCATAGACCTAAAAAAAAAAAAATTAAAAAAATGCATCGAAACGGTACATGTGAAAGCACCCCACAGATACAGTCCAACATAGCTGGGGCATGCGGCCGAAACTCTTCTCACTTGCAGTGGCCAATACCCGCACGATTTGCCATTAATACCCGGCAAAACCAAACAAATTGTGTGGATTTCTCTGACTTACGGAGACAAACTTGAGAGACGAAGCTGCTCAACTCTCAAAAATGTCAACAAATGTATTATCTATATGATGACTCAATCAGGAACACCGTGATATACCCATGATACAGCAATTATTTTTTTTCAAATTTTCTTACCAAAAGTCCAGAAATACTGTTAATAGCTGTCTTAAGGTAAAGATGGGACAACTGCTTTAACGTTCTTTGTTATGGATGCTACGAAGAGCATTCCAATCTAACAGTGTTATGGCATATAAGTAGGCCATAACATTATGATCAGTGAGGGTCTGATGTCTGGGACCACCACCTATCGCAAGGACACTTTATTGGTGTTTTTTCACTATAATAAGGCTGTGTTCACATCACCATCGCTTTCCGCTGAGGGGTTCCATCGGAGGTTTCTGTTAGGTTAACCCCTCAGCGGAAAGACAAATGGAAACCTCAGCTTTTGTTTCCCTCAATGGTGACAGAAACCTAGCTAATGGTTTCCGTCTGTCACCATTGTTACGGGGTCTCGTCGTTTTGACGGAATCCATAGCGCAGTCGACTGCGCTATTGGTTCCGCCAAGAACAACGGAACTCTGTCACAACGGTGACAGACAGAAACCATTAGCTAGGTTTCCGTCACCATTGATATCAATGGGGAGGGAAACGGAAGCTTAGGTTTCCGTTTGCCTTTACGTTAAGGGGTTAACCCTACGGAAACCTCCCACAGAACCCCTCAACGGAAGGGCAATGGTGATGTGAACAGGTTCTTAGTGATAGCAGTGTGTGATCACTTACTGATTGGTGTGGATCTGACCCCTAAGACCCTCAAAACCAAGGAGCACCAGCGCTTGTTAAGTTCTGCTGCTCCTTCAAAGATTTTCCCTGCACAGTGGCTCTCCTGGCCACCCACTTTGCCATAAACTACTCAAGTTAAAAGGGCTGCGTTTTAATACCCTTTACAGCAGGTGGCCGGTAGCGTTGCTTTGCAGGGAAGATCTGTGAAGTAGGAGCCACAATAAGTCATATATTACAGAAGTCATTAACAGCTCTTTTTATGAGTTTCTGCAATCTGGGTAGTTTGATCCTATTCCAGTCCTCAGAGGAATACAGGCATTCTCATAGGGGTAACAGGTCTTAGCAGGCTCAAAAAGCAGTGTTGCTGTACTTGCAATAATGCTAAATGGCATTAGGACAGTCCCTCCGGTCTTCCAATTAAGGAAATGCATACATTTATGCACCATGATATCTTTCGGTTTTAATTTATTGCAACAGATTTACCTGAATGTTGTGTTGTTCCAAAATGACAAACTAAGCCCTACTAAGGATAACCCTCAAGGACACTTTCACTTAAATATAAAAAAAAACAACTGCACTCTGAGTCACAAAGTAGTATGAATGACACTTGTGCTGTAGTTTAACTGTAGAAATGTTACTCTTGGGTAACAGCTGAAAGGACTCAAGAAGTGACAGCATCTCCCATGAGCAGAAAATGTCCTCACAGTAGTTGTCACTATTCCACCCTCACTTGGCATTGAGGAGTTCTTTGCCCTGCTCTATCAGGTTTTCAATATGTTTGTGTATGGACACGCAAAATGACTAACAATGCACAGAAATTCTCAGAGGTACCATGTACAAAGAAAGCTATTCCAAGCAGTTCTTGTATGGAAAATAGACATTCTCAAGTAGTGCCAGTATTAATACTACTTTATTGTCATAATAGCTAAAATAAATATTGTCACATTGTGGTCATATATCATTGCGGTCACTGGGGTCATGTGATTTTTTTTTATTGTATTGTTAAATGGGGGCATGGGACAGTTGTGCTAAATGTTCTCACTACTTTCCTTCTTTGAAAAGTGATAGTCAAAAACGCAACTTGTTCAGTAGGATGGATTGAATTACTGTGTTTTGGAATAAAGTTAACACGAAGTTGGTCTTCTACCGGCTCTGCTCAGTTTCTGACTTTATTAACTCTCCTCTCCTGCTCTCTGACCCCAACCTCCTCTCGTTTATTATCAAAAATTCTCTGCTTACTCAGGACATGTATACCCATCAAACTTCCCAAAATCTACATGCCATCAATACTCTGCAACTGATGGACCGTTTACAGTCCTCAATATCTCCTATCTCTTAAATCTCCTTCCCTAATATAACTGCCAAACACCGCAATGAAACTCTTAAAAGTGCCCTGGATGAAGCAGCCCCCTCTACAGTCAAAACCTCCCGACACAGACCGCAACAACCTTAACCCCTTAATGACCAGCCTATTTTAAACCTTAATGACCAAGCCATTTTTTACGTTTTTCCATCGTCTCATTCCAAGAACTATAACTTCTTTATTTTTGCGTCGACATAGCTGTATAAGGTCTTGTTCTTTGCGGGACAAGTTGTATTTTTTAATAGCACCATTTTGAGGTACATATTATTTATTGATTAACTTTTCTTAACTTTTTTTTTGGGGGGAATAGAAAAAAACCTGAAATTTTGCCACTCTTTTGAGCGTCCTAAATCTACGCCGTTTACTGTGTGGTATAAATAACACAATAACTTTATTCAGCGGGTTGTTACGATTGCAACGATACCAAATTTGTATAGATTTTGTATGTTTTACTACTTTTACACAGTAAAAACACTTTTTTTTTCAAAATTATATGTTTTTGTGTCTCAATATTTGAAGAGCCATAACTTTTTTTTATTGCGGGAAGACTTGTAGTTTTTATTGGTACCATTTGAGAGTAGATTCGACTTTTTGATCACTTTTTATCACATTTTTTTAAGTCAGGATTCACAGAAAACAGCAATTTTTCCATAGTTTTTTTTTTTTTTTTTTTTTTACGGCGTTCACCGTGCAGGTTAAATAATGTAATAGATTTATAGTCGGGGTCGTTACGGACGCGGCGATAGCAAATATGTGTAACTTTTTAACTTTATTTTGTTTTTTTAATAGTAAAGCAGTTTGTAAGGGGAAAAAGTGGGTTTGTCATTTTTTTTTTTTTTCACTTTTTTTCACTTTTTTTTTAAATTAAAGGTTGTTTTTACTAGTCCCACTAGGGGACTTTAATATGCGATCATCCGATCAGTTTTATAATACACTGCAATACTTTTGTATTGCAGTGTATTACTGCCTGTCCGTTTAAAACGGACAGGCATCTGCTAGGTCATGCCTCTGGCATGACCTAGCAGGCACTCACTACAGGCAGATGTGGGGGCCTTTATTAGGCCCCCGGCTGCCATCAGAGACACAGACACTCAGCGATCTTCTCGCCGGGTGTCGGTGGGGGAGAGAGGGAGCTCCCTCCCTCTCTCCAAAAGGACTCAGATGTGGCGCACGCTATTGAGCGCCGCATCTGAGCTGTTAAACGGGTGAGATCGATACGGATATCGATCTCACACGTTCGAGCGGGGACGCCCCCAGCTACCTCTGGCAGTTGAGAGCAGGGAGATTTGACCGCTCCCTGCTCTGTTTATTTATCCTGATGCAATGCCGTAAAAAGTCTTATGCATCAGAATAAAGCCCGTTAGTGGCCGACGTGAAAAGGCGTATTGGCGGTCACTAACTGGTTAATGCATGCCTCAATCGCTCTTTCTTCAGTGGTGCTCGAGGTGTGCCGAATGTCTGTGGAGAAAATCAGCAGATTTCATCCGTTACAAATTCATGTTAAAACTTACAACTCTGACCTTCACCGTGTAAAACAAGTCTATTTCACCTCTCTGATCTCTACACTATCTAATAATCCAAAACGACACATTGTACTTTAGCGCTGATCACAGGTCTTGGTGCTGAAGACCTGGTCATTTATTTCAAAGTTAAAATAGAAAATATCCGGCTTTAAATTATCTCCCAGTCCCCAAGTAGCATCAATCCCTTTCCCACCCACACTTCGTCGTCTTCACTTTCAGCATCTGACCCATAATCAGAAGAAGTCGTCTCCAGGTTCCTCTGTTCTCGTTCCACTACCTGCATTAGTGCTCCTATTCGCTCACACCTCGTCCAGTCTCTCTCCCCCGCTGTTACTACCCACCTAACTAAAATATTTAACCTTTATCTTTTTTTCTGGGATTTGTCTCTCGTCTTTTAAACATGCCATTATAACCCCATTACTGAAAAAAACCAAAACGTCTCTTGGCCTGTCCTCCATTGCTAACTATCAACCTGTCTCTAGTCTATCCTTCATCTCTAAACTGATGGAACGCTTGGTCTGATCTCGCCTGATCCGCTATCTCTCTGCTAACTCCTCGTCTTAGCTCTCTGCAATCTGGTTTCCGCAATCTACACTTTTCAGACTGCCCTTACTAAAGTCTCAAATGATTTTCCAGTGACATTGCCCCCACTCTGATACAAAACGCCAGTGATGTCTGTTAACTGTCTCTAACATCATGTCCTCTCTATCTGAATCTTTCAAAAACGAAGCTCATTGTTATTCCACTATCTACTAACCTCCCTAAACCAGATGTCTCCCTTTCAGAGTGTGGTACTTGCATACCACCTAGGCCCACTGTCTTGGGGTTATGTTTTATTCGGATCTTTCCTTTACTCCTCACATTCAATCACTTACACGCTCATGTCACTTGCACCTCAAACACATCTCCAGAATCCACCCTTTTCTTACTGGGAAAATAGCCAAAATTCTTATTGCCGCTCTGATTCACTCTCGTCTTGACTACTGTAACTCATTATTAATTGGTCTTCCACTCACTAAACTTTCCCCCCTCCATTCCATCCAGAATACAGCAGCCAGGGCCATCTTTCAGGCCAACACGAATGCCTCTACCCTGTGCCAGTCACTGCACTGGTTGCACAATCACTTCAGAATACAATTTAAACTTATTACTCTCACCCACAAAGCTCTCCACAGTGCTGCACCTCCTTACATCTCCCTTATCTGTCTACCACCCTCCTCCTGCTCTACATTTTGCCAACGATCTAAGGTTAACATCCTCCATATTCTAAATTTCCCACTACCATCTTCAAGATTTTTCACATGCTGCACCAGTCTTCTAGAATGCGCTACCCCGGAAAATCACGTTCGTTTCCAACATTCACCGTTTTAAGTGTGACCTGAAAACACATCTTTTCAGACAATCCTATAACTTTCCCTAATCTGACTCCTTTCCTTGGCCCCACTATTACATTAGTCATCAGAACCTGACCCCTTCATTCAGCAGTATCCCCCACACTCCTGGCACCTTAATGCACTTCATATCTATCACACAAAGATACTGGCTGGGTGACCGGCTCATGCAGATTTGTGTACTAGCCTGTGATTTTAAAAGATGGCTGGACCATTGTATTAAACAAGCACTTTTAACATTTTTCTTTTCCTCATAGATTGTAAGCTCTTGCGAGCAGGGTCCTCACTCCTCTTGTTTGAATTATTAGTTTTGTCACTATGTAATGTCTGATTTTGTCTGTACCTTCTGAATTGTAAAGTGCTGCAGAATATTTTGGCGTTATATAAATAAATGCAAAAATAGAAATAATGCATCACCCTTGGAGATCACATCGCAGCTCTTTATAGCTGCCATTTCACGTCCTCCAGACGCTTTCTGAAGGCCTTGAGAAAGCGTCTGTGGGACGTGAAATGGACATAGGCCAACTGCTATGTGTATGTTTCCCGTTTGAAACCTGCCTCAAAATTTACCAATAAAGAGCTGCGATTGCAGTGCATTATTTCTATTTACACATTATATTGGAGGTGGCATTTTCCACGTACGCAGCACCGCTCATACATGCAGCAGAAGCCCAGCAGTTAAAGCTTAAACTGCAGAAGCCCACCACAGAGCCCAGCAGTTCATGCTTTCCAGAGTTGTTGCCACGAAATGGAGTAGTGTCAGCCACAACCTTCTTGCACTCCTGCTATATAAATAAAGTTTATTATTAGTATTAGTTGCTGTCAGGATTAAACCTCCTGCCTAATGAACTGGACTCCGAATCTGCTAAAGCTCTCTGACTGGTGTACTACTAAGGGCCAGTTCACACTGAGTTTTTTTACGCGGAAACCGCGCCAAAAAAATGGCCGAAAATGCCTCTCATTGATTTCAATGGGAGGCAGAGTCGTTTTTTCCCGCGAGCGGAAAAACCGTCTCGCGGTAAAAACAAATGACATGCCCTATCTTCGGGCGCTTATGCCTCTGACCTCCCATTGACATCAATGGAAGGCAGAGAAAGCATATTTCACGGCGTTTTATGCCCGCGGCGCTCAATGGCTGCGGGCAAAAAACACCGCGAAGACCGGCAAGCAGGCAGAGGAAAATCTTCCTCCTGCAAAAAACTCAGTGTGAACCCAGCCTAATAGTGTTATACATAACCCCCTATTAGATGTGCTGGGAAATCATGGCAAAATCAATAAGGGTAAATATTTATTTATCCAGTTGAACATATTTATAGGTACTTGTATCAATCCATTTATCTCCCTTACGTTCTTATAAGAAGGCTTCCCACAGTGGCAGGCTTAGAGGAATAATTCATACTCCTAGTAACGGCTCTTGCAAGTACAGCCTTCAGTCTGGTAGTTGAGGGACCAGTGTTTTCCTTTCTTCCCAATAGAGAAGGTTGGTAAGTTCAAGCCCCCTTCTTTGCTAATGTTGCAATCCTGATGGAGGAGCAGAACTATATACAGGTTTATATTAATCACAGTGAAGCAGTGATTTGGCTATCCTGAGCTAACCCACCACCAGCTGTATGATTCATACATCCTTCCACATACCTCCAATGTACCTGTATTTTAGCACAGGTAGGTATTTGAGTGTACCGAGCTACCAAAATCATAAGCTTAATATAAAAAAGTATCATATTCTAAATAGTTTAGTTTCTAATACTTTTAATTTGGCTGTAGTCCCCATAAATCGGTGCTGTTAAAGACACTTGGGATCAGTCTGTTGGTTGGGCATTAGTTGATGATCAGGTGTTGCTTAGGCTGCTATGCAGGGTTTAGATTTAGGTAAGATAAGTTAATTATTTAGCACACTAGGTTGTTTATTGCAGAACCCGATAGTACATCTGGTTGATGAACAAGAAAAATCTTTAACAGATGTTAGCAAGGTGAACATGAACTGCTGAGATACGTCATCTTGTGCCCGTGGTTTCATTTGCATTTTCTGAGCATATGCATGTTATGCCCCGAAACATATGCTTAAATTTCATAGTGAACGCCTGTGATCGTACTTGGTATATTAATGCCTTTCTGATTGAAAAACATTAGTATGAAAAGTGTAATATTTCTGGCTTTGAGATCTATTGAGGTAGTTGCCAAAAGCCTTAGAACTGTTAAAAAAAATAGTGCAGATCTTTCCCTGTTAGCTTTGTGTCCAGATTTGTGAAGTTAAGGCCATTTTACACTGGCGTTTTAATTATTGTATCTTTTCTTTGTATGTTAACTTTGTTCAAGTGAATTAAACTGATTGGACAAGTTTGATGCTTAAAATTATGTCCGTTTTTGGCTATGTTCATAAATGCGTCATTATTTCTTTTTTACTGTTCCGTCAAAAGAACGGAAGGGCTGGATATGTCACATGAAGACACCAACAGCGCCAGACGGAGCCCGTCGTCGTTAAATGGTTTTGTCGGGTTTCCATCATGGCTTCCTCATTTTCCCAGACAGAACAGTGCTGCATGCTTCTAATGGAGCCTCCAACGCAAATGTACACAAAGGCTTTAGCAGTTTTTCAATCAGTTTTTTGGGATCTTGTTTTATTTTCAAAACCCAGAGATGTGTTGTTTAGGATTCGCCCAAAAAATCACCACGTGCAGGTTGCATGTTACGAATATTTTTTTTTTTTAACATAAATTTGCATTATAAAGGTACAGACCTAAAAAACCAAAAAAACACAAAGATTAATAATATATGCAAGCATCATATAGGTGGAAGGCAACAAACAGAGTTCCATGAAAAGGGCCCAAGGTTCCTGCTGTCTTGTATTGCAGAACTTTTAAAATGTATGTAGACCCTTGATCAAGCCTATATTACTGAGGAAAAAATTATGCACTAAAAAACATTCCTTGTGTACAAGAAAAAAACAAAACAAAATTACTTTAATAGTTGAACCTCCACAATTAAATATTTTAATAGCTATCTTTGGAACCAATTCTACCACCCACTGGTAATGTTCCACATTGTATGACCGTTATATGTGAGTAATATAAAATTACTATGTGACCTGATTCTACATTGTGTACATTCTCTGTAGGGTTTTGTGAAGCAGTGTACCGTGGTTAAAGGAAAAAGTTTTTGGGTATTGATAAAATCCTACACCTTATGAAAGCTCCATCATTTTGCTGCAAATTGTTCACTTTGTTACATGCCGATTTCGCAGCAAATTTTGCTGCTGATTTCATATCTTAAGCACTGCAAAGGAAGAATCTGCAGTCAAAATTAGTGGCAAATCCGCAACATTCCCTCACATCCACAGGAGAAAAATCTGCTACATCTGAATTCACATGTATTATACTGTACTTTGTCGGAATCCGCACCAAAAATCTGCTACAAATACGCCGTATCTAAATGTGACCTTTTTCGTCTGGATATTTACGAAGGAAAATATCGGCACAATAACTCCCACTATGTCGTTTTACATTTGATATTAACTAATGGATGATTTAGTGGACATTCAATTGATATGCAGTACATTCCAAATACTTGTCATCTAATACTTAAAAACTAATGTATACCTTTTAGAACCAATTTTCTCTTTTTTTTTTTTTTTTTAATCAATGTTTTAAGGGATTTTAAGACAACTCTCAAATTGACTTTTAAGTTGTGAACTTAGATGCGATAGTTTATTAGCTGGAGCCTGGGTGTCCAAGGACATGAAGGCCTTGGACTGAACGATACAGTTTCTTTATATACAGGAAGCAGAGTTGCTGTATCTTAAAAAAAAAAATACATGTTTAAAATTAATTTAAAAGTTGTTTTAAAATCACTTAAAACATAAATGTTGTTTTTTTTTTTAATTGGGTTGAAAGGTGTACAAAGCCTTTTAAGGAAAGTTTTTTTTTTTATTTTTATTTTTTTTGTTTCTATTAGAATAAATGTTAGAATTTCAGACAAAGACCATTCTATTAACGAGAAACAATTTTTTGATCATTTTCCACTAGCCGCACACTTACTAAGTCCATCATCTATTTATATATATATATATATATATATATATATATATATATATATATATATTTATTTTATTGTGGGTAATTACTAAAAGGGATAAAATGTAATTTCCCAGGTCATTTTTCCTTCAGCTGAAAGCAATCCATTTCTGCATGTATCAATCATTTGTTAATCATCACAGCTTTTGTGTATGATCTATGGAGAAACTGCTCCATGTTGGTCATACTAAACAAACAACAGATGGTGAGATCACAACTGAACCCTTTGTTGGTCGGTCAGATATCCTGCTCCAGAGTCCACACAATCCTCAGGTTCAATAAACACAGCTTTATTATTTCCATCCTGCTGATGGAAAATCCCAAAACACCTGCCTAGTGACTTGTCTATGTGGACGGCCAAATTATTTTATGAAAGCGATGATACCAAGTAAACTACGAGCTATTAAAGACTGGTGATATTTAATAGGGCCATTTCAATCTGTTTCCTTTCTTGTACCTTTCATTACTGATTTTGGATTATAGAAAGTATTATTGTTTATTCAATTGTTAACATATTTTATTGGATAGTTTGGAATTTCTCTATGTTTCTCTGTACTATATTCTGCTCCCAGTTTTTAATAGGGTAAGATTCCGGGGGGAAAAAAAGAGTCGCAAAGCAGAGACTTAGCTAGACGTTCTCTCACCTTGGCAATATTCAGTTCAGCAGGGCTGTCTGCCTCACAGCTCTGCTGACTGCTCATGGGCACCCCCTACTCCACTCAATGCCAGGGACACATGCCCTGACAGTAGTCCCTCATCCCCAGCTTTGCCACTGCACAAAGTAATTGGGATCATTGCTCCCAACAAGTGAATGCAAGAATATTAGACATGTAAAATGCTGAGGCTAGTACAAGTGCTGAGACACTACATGAACACTCTATGTATTCAGATTATGAGATCAGTGCTTCTTAAGCCTATTATGTCTGCCAGTGTTTTGGTGCAGTGTTCAGTCACAGACATGCATTAGTGTCTGTGTATTCATGATTATGGCTAATAAGCTTTATACGTTTTATAAAATAGGGCAGTTTTACATGGGAGTAATATGGCTACGTTCTATTACTGATTTGCGATCTAAGTTCAGTTCGCTGGAAGTCCGACTGTTGTTGCCATAATATTTTGAAGAAATAGAGTTTTTTGATATTTTTGCGTTCGAATACAAAAGTAATTAATTCTGCCTGAAAAAGAACGCTTAAAATAATTTTTATATTAAGTCATTAAAATAGGCTAGAATAGCCAAAAATTCCTGAAGATACCAGGCTAACCAGGTAGGTAAAGATGAGATAAGTGTATCAATAATGAGTAATGTTAAGAATACATCCTATTAAACAGCCCACCCTAATATCTAGCTAAACTTATAACCTCCGTCCCTACCTGGACTGAATAGAAAAGTGTGCATTCACACTGAATAAAGATCTGATGCTTGACTGAGTGTGCATTCACACTCCAATAGTATGTAATCACACTTAACAAAGATTGTGCATTCACACTGCACGATTTTGAAATTCACACTCGATGGTGATAGAGCAACACCCAGAACACAGTGTGCATTCACGCTGAAATGAGCACTAGCACATCAAGGTCACGTGCATTCACACTCATATAGCACAGCGCGGCACCTGTACTGATAGTGTGCATTCACACTTGACAGAGAATGTATACCTAGAGACTAAAGTGTGCATTCACACTGACAAACTTGAACACCTAACGTGTTTCTGCGTCCTTTAGTTGTATAGGACGTTCTTTCAGGGGTGTATAGCGAAACAGATCAGATTAGCACATTGATTTCCTGTGCAATATTCACAAGCTGCCCTGTGTCTGATAGAACTTGACTCTAGCAGCACGGTTCTGGTATTTGACCGCAGCGCATGCGAGAAAACTTCTGCTTTTTAAGCCTTTAGCCCTGCCCACTCAGGGGCTGGACGATTTGTTTAAATCCTCCAATCAGCGGGCGCGCATCATCAAACGCTCCGCCCCCTCAGGAGGCCGGCTAGATCCATCTTCCCTAAGCATATTTAACAACGAATAGCGCAGGGGTCTCAAGCACGTGGCCCGCGGGCCGCATGCGGCCCCTGGGGCTGTCACTTGCGGCCCGCGGGACACAGAGCCGCTAGTATAGGCTCTGCTCCGAGACTCTGGAATTCCCTGACATCGCTGTCCACATATGAACAGCGATGTCTGGGGCTTCCCCAGAGCCGGAGTCCCGTGCAGAGCGCTAGTATAGGCTCTGCTCCGGGACTCTGTGGAATTCCCTGACATCGCTGTCCATATATGGACAGTGTGTCAGGGTCTTCCCCAGAGTGGAGACCTGGGCAGAGCGCTAGTATCGTCTCTGCTTCGGGACTCAGTGGAATTCCCTGACATCGGTGTCCATGTTTGGACACACGATGTCTGGGTCTTCGCCAGAGCCGGAGTCTCGGGCAAAGAGCTAGTATAGGCTCTGCTCTGGGACTCTGGGGAAGCCTCTGACATCGCTGTCCATACATCGACAATGATGTCAGGGGCTTCCCCAGAGCAGGAGTCCCAGTGATGTCAGGAGCACAGCTGGAGTCCCAGCAAGAGCCTACTAGCGCTCTGCCCGGGACTCCAGCTCTGGGATTGCCCCTGACATCTCTGTCCATATTTGGACAGTGATGTCAGGAGCAGAGCTGGAATCCCAGTCAGAGTGCTAGAAGCGGCTCTGCTCCGGGACTCCAGCTCTGGGCAAGTCCCTGACATCACAGTGGCAGCATCTGCGGAGGGCACTGTGGCAGCATTTGTGAAGGGCACTGTGGCAGCATCTGCGGAGGGCACTGTGGCAGCATCTGCGGAGGGCACTGTGGCATTATCTAGGGGTGTGTTGCATTATCCACAGAGGGCCCTGCGGCAGCACCCACAGAGGGCCCTGCGGCAGCACCCACAGAGGGCCCTGCGGCAGCACCCACAGAGGGCACTGTGGCACTATCTAAAAAGGGGCTGCCCAATCTTGACGTGGACGCGGGACTGCATTTAGCGACACTTAAACTGGAAAACTGGATTGTTGAAATAAGCGGGTGGAGAAATATCTCAAATTTTAAACCTAGCGCTATTATTATAGTAATGTAGTAGTAGTATTATTATTATTATTATAGTAATATAGTGTTATAGTAGTTAAAATGACTAATTGATTAACAATAATTTTGTCAACGTCCCATTTTTTCAGTATGTGGCCCACTTACCCGGCAGAGTTTGAGACCCCTGGCCTAGCGGCACATTGCCATGGGAACCTCCAAGCGGACACAATTCCAAATAGAGGCGCTCTATATACAAGGGGAACACTGTAAACTGAAATGGGTGAGAGGTCATATAAGAAAAAAAGCTGAAACGTGGACAATTACATAGAACCAGCCAAATGGCAAAAGTCATCAGCTAACATATTTAGATTATCAATACACGGTTAGCCGTAGGACAAAATATGAAAGAAGGAACAAATCTGCTCCCAGCCTAAAGTCAAACCAACCTTCTAAAAAACATGTATAAGAAATGTTTTCATGCAAGCCCCCAGGTTTAATAGTCCGTAGTTGAAATATCCACCGTGTTTCCCGTTGGAGAATGCGTTTATACCAGTCACCACACCTGGGATGAGGACGCGCCCTTTCAATGCTTGTAGATCCATGTAAAATCGATTTCCTGGCTCATAATGACGTAGTACGGCCTAGAGGACGTCAAGTGATTTACTAATATTTACAACCGCTTTTCTGCGCCTAAACATGGCATTGTTCAGAAGTATGTACTGTAATCCCCAGCAGGCGCACTCCATATCGGCGAATACAGTTCACAGCAGAGTTTCAGAAATGTGACCTAATATTTAGGGTATGTGCACACACACTAATTACGTCCGTAATTGACGGACGTATTTCGGCCGCAAGTCCCGGACCGAACACAGTGCAGGGAGCCGGGCTCCTAGCATCATAGTTATGTACGACGCTAGGAGTCCCTGCCTCTCCGTGGAACTACTGTCCCGTACTGAAAACATGATTACAGTACGGGACAGTTGTCCTGCAGAGAGGCAGGGACTCCTAGCATCGTACATAACTATGATGCTAGGAGCCCGGCTCCCTGCACTGAGTTCGGTCCGGGACTTGCGGCCGAAATACGTCCGTCAATTACGGACGTAATTAGTGTGTGTGCACATACCCTTAGATAAAGCCCGTTGTACTTATTGTGAACTGAATAATTTTATGATGATTTTAAATTCTATATTCATTCTTATAATTGTATTCTTCTTATGCTCAAAAGTAAAGAAATTTATTGAATTGATAGATTTTGGCTTTGGCGGGGTCCTTTATGAACATCTGTCCAATGAATATGTTTCCAGTTGAACCATGAAAGCTATGTATTATACGCACCATCTTTCTCCCAGACTCAGCGGAGTCCTGTGTTTCCATCCTTATATCACACGGATGTGCTTAAGTGTCTCCATCTTTGAAATTGTTTTAATAAAATCCACAGTGTTTAGATTATGCCGAAATGGGGATTATTCATGTAGTATACTTGTCTGTACAGAATGCTGCACATTATAATATACTGTATGTTGTATATATGTTTTTACGTCATGTATTCACGTTTTTATCAGTGTATAAAAGAGAGACCTAATTACTATCTGACAAAGTATCATTTTTTTTGTTTTACTGTAAATTGGTAAATATATAAAAATGTTAACGTTCACAGCAGACCGAAAACGGTACAACCTAAATATTGTTTAAATTAAAATCCGTATTTCATATTAACACATGGCAAACACTTCTAAGGTTCTGCCTCAAAAGTATGGAATTTTGAGGCAGATTTTGATCTGCCTGCACGCCATTTTTCACTCGCGCCCCAAAAAATGCCACAAAATCCGCTTTCTCTCCCTCCCATTGATGTCAATGGGAGGTCAGAGGCATAAACGCCTGAAGATAGGGCATGTCGCTTCTTTTTACAGCGAGTGGTTTTTACCGCTCGCGGGAAAAAAACGCGTTTGGGAGGCATTTTTGGATGTTTTTTGGCGCGTTTTCCGATGCGGTTTCCGCGTCAAAAAAAGTCTGTGTGAACTGGGCCTTAGGCAAATTAAAGTATTGGAGAATCTGACCAATTTTATTATTACTAAGGCTTACTGTTTATTTCAGAGTCAGCTTTCAATATTTTATAAATCACGGAAGGACAGAAGAACCTTAGGAGCTAGTAATAAAACTTCAAGAACTAATTAGATTTTATATCATCCAGTTATAAGGATTTGCATAGACCCAAAAGATAATATCCCAGAAGAAAATATATACAAAACATTGGCTAGCTGGATCCTGGGGTTGGGCCAGTCCTGATATAATTAATACATTTCGGTAACTGATATTTGCAGCCATTAGTAAAAATAAAAATAAAATAACCCTGCCAACACCTATTTTAACTTTCGAATTTTAACCTATAAATCATTATAAATGTATCATTTTGTGTCTTTTGAATTATTTTTTTTCTTATCTAGATTAGCTGTGAAATTAAATCCTTTTAGTTCTATAAATCTCCGTATACAATGTAGAGTTTTCACACTTGAACAAATCTGTGACTGTTTTATTTCTTTAGTGAAAGCCTCTAGAAAGTGTGTTCACACTCCATGTCACACTACACTGCATCTTATCCTGTAAAGTAGGTGGAAATCTGCCATGAGAACAGGGATTGCATTGTTCAGGCCTTTTAGTCTTACATATGTCATCCATTAATAGGTCATCCTTTAATTGTGGGCTGGCATGCTTTCTTTTTGTAGAATAACTACTTTTTCCCTACGCATGCTTTTAAGAAATGGAATAATACACTGCCGTATGATGGCCTTGAAAAAAACGGCTATAACCTTTCTAATTATTTACGGTTAAAACTTTATTTGTTTTTTATTTATTTCTTTTCGTTATTACATGTGTTTTAATTTTTTTTCCCCTCATTTCTTTCTGACTGGAAAATTCATTTTTATCCAAATATTTAGCACGAATGTAGATGTCATTTCAATCAAGTTCAATGAAGTGTCATTGTTCGATCCAGTGTAATACATTATCTGTTTCATATCCGGTTTCCTATACTTAGTGCAGCATAGTATGGGGGACTAGACTTTGAGCTCGAGGATATATCGGTTTTTTTATGATTTGATTCAGTATTTTCATGTAAAAAGCTGTTTAAATACCACTAGAACTCCTAGAGAAAGCCTGTGATTCCTATTTGTAAACCCACAAATAGTGCCAGGCAGCTTTTCCTGTATGAGTTTGTATGCAGGGAGAGTTGCCAATCAATGTGTGGCTTTCTATGAGTCCTGACAGTATTTATACAGCTTTTTATGTGCAAATACTGAATCAGATCACAGAAAACTACTGTATATATCACTGAACAACCCTCTATATTATCCTGCCCTCGGAGTACCATAGGAAACCTGACAGATTCTCTTTAAATAAGGGGATTTCTCAGATGCTATCAGAGCACTCGCTTATAACTCCTCGAACTGCTGAGCAATACTTCTGCAAGCCCTCTGCAAATGATACGTTGGCACCAAAGATGATGCTTTCACGTCCTTTTCAGAAAAGTGAACAAGTTCAATTTAAGGCTAAACTGCTATCTAAAGTGCAGGGCCGGCATTAGTTTTGTCTATTTAGGAAAATATGATTTATGGTACAGATTAGAAAGTTATTCTCTGTAGATAGTCATTGTAGCAAAGTTTCTCTTTGGTTATACATTGCTCTAGTCTAGACTATGTTCAGGATCTGATGAGGATTTAGGCACAAATTCCACGCCTAAATCTTGATCAAATATGCTCACATTCCACATCCCATGTGAATGGGGTGGGGTATTTTAATGTAAATGAAATGCTCATTATTTCCATGGATTCCCCTTGAAAAAGCTGCAGATTAGCCTCATTGACTGACAATGGGGTTAATCCTTGTGGCGATCTGCTGACACATCTGAGGCAGAAATCCAAGTGTCAGCCTCAGATTTCTGTCGCTGATTCTTTGTATAATACATGTCCTAAACATGTGAACATAACCTTGGGCTGGTTAAATAGAGATTATCAGAATATTCTGTATATAATAATGGTCTCCACTATTTGTGAACAAAAATATTCTTTGACTCTCTTGGATGCTTTGATAATCTATATGGAAAATCTTCTTTAATCACCTGTGTCTTTGTACATACTAATTCAATTGATGTGGTGCATACAGGTTGTATATTAAGAGCCTGCCATCTGCTACCCTGTCAGGCCTTGTGTACTGTTCCAATAACCATAACCCCTTATAGTGCTGTTGGCCTTAACGTTCATTTGTGTCAGGCAGTCTACAGTTACATTTCTGCTTAACAGATGTTGTCGATTTTAAAGATTCTTTTTAAACACAAATACATGTGATCTTCCTATTTTCTGTGCTGACAAAACATTAGATGAAAACATGTCATTATTCAGTAATGACTATATATTGTAATGCATTTGTTTCATGCTTCTTCATGATCATATTCTAGTACTTATTTGAGATAGACAAATTCATAAATAATGAACATAAAAAGCTGGAGGAAGTGAGAAGGTGCAATACCAAAAAAAAATTAGTCTCCCTAAAGGGGTTATCTGGTTTGGACAATCCTTATCTATTTGAAGCATCCCTAAACTATAGTCTCTCTGCTAATTTCTCCTGCAAGAGTACCTATTATTATTTTAACATTTAAATTTATATATATATATATATATATATATATATATATATATATATATATATATATATATATACAATACTGTGCAATAGTTTTAGGCAGTCATGGAAAAATACTGCAAGGTAATAAGCTTTTAAAAATAGAAGTGTTAATAGTTTAGCAATTAACAAAATACAAAGTGGATGCACAGAAATCGAAATCAAAACAATGTTTGGTCTGGCCACCATTTGCCTTCAAAGCAGCATCAATTCTTCTAGCTACACTTGCACAAAATCACGGATTTTGTAGGGTTATAGTCAGGTGTACGATTAACCAATTATACGGAAAAGTTGATAATGATCATGATTTTCATATGTAGGTTGATTCACAGTCATTAACTGTAACAGAAAAAGCTTTGTAGGAGGCTTTAAACTGGATGAGGAACAGCCAAACTCTGCTACAAAGGTGAGGTTGTAAGTGACAGTCTCATGTCACAGGTTCACCATGGCACGATTGAGCACCGCAACTAGACACAGGTAGTTATACTGCATCAGCCAAGTCTCTCCCAGGCAAAGATTTCAAAGCAGACTGTTAAAGCTCTTTTGAAGAAGCACAAAGTAACGGCAATGTCAAGGACCGTAGACACAGTGGTCGGCCACGGAAACTTAGTGCAGCAGATCAAAGACACATCATGCTTACTTCCCTTTTGAAATCAGAAGTTGTGCAGCAGTGCCATCAGCTCAGAACCGGCAGAAACTAGTGGGAACGAAAGTCTGGCCAGAAGTGGTCTTCATTGAATAATTGCAGCCAAAAGCCATTCCGTCGACATGGAAACAAGACCAATCGAGTGAACTATGTACGAAAACATAGAAACTGGGGGGCAGAAGATATTTTGCTGTAACAGAAGGCAGTTTGTTCGCCGATGGGCTGGAGAGCATTACAATAATGCGTGTCTGAAGGGAAGAGTGTAGCATCGTGGAGGTTCCTTGCAAGTTTGGGGCTGCATTTCAGCAAATGGAGTTGGGGAATTCGGTCAGGATTATTGGTGTCCTCACTACTGAGAAATACCAGCAGATACTTATCCATCTTGCAATACCATCAAGGAGGTGTCTGATTGATTGGCACCAAATTTATTCTGCAGCAAGACAACGACCCCAATCATACAGCCAATGTCATTAAGAACTATCTTCAGCGTAAAAAAGACCAAGGAGCCCTGGAAGTGATGATATGGCCGCCACAGAGCCCTGGTCTCAACATCATCGTCTGTCTGGGATTACATGAAGAGAAAGAAGCATTTGAGGAAGCCTACATCCACAGAACATCTGTGGTTAGTTCTACAAGAATTTTTGAAACCACCTCCCTGCTGAGTTCCTTTAAAAACTGCAAGTGTACCTAGAAGAATTGAGGCTGTTTTGAAGGCAAAGGGTGGTCACACCAAATATTGATTTGATTTTAGTTTTGACTTCTGTTCATTCACTTTGTATTTTGTTAATTAATAAACTAATAACAGTTCTATTTATGGAAGCCTTTGCTGCATTTTTCCACAACTGCCTAAAACTTTTGCAACGTTTTAGGTAGTTGTGTGTGAATGTGGTGTGTGTGTGTGTGTGTATGTATGTATATATATATGTGTGTGTATGTATGTGTGTGTGTGTGTGTGTGTGTGTGTATATATATATATATATATATATATATATATATATATAATATTATAGAGTTGCAATTTTTCAAAGGGAATTCGCTTATGGGATCACTGTCTCCCGGGTTAGACAGGCTCACGTCACCAAGAAAGTTCAGCGCAAAGGTTTCTTGTGTAAACTGGCTTCAACTAGCTTTATTTGCTTCTCATACAGACAAGATAATTCACATTCACAGTACAACGAAAAGCCTATGACATCTGGTCACTAACTAAACATCATATCTTCCATAGCTTTCAGGGTGAAAGGCCTACTACCCAGCTCCTTTTAAAATAAATACAATACCAGTCCATATCATGACTCCCACAGATTGACGTCACCTTTTGCCTCCGCAACAGTGCCGCCCAGTGTACTCCCTTCATTTATCCAGGCCCAGTTTGAGCTCAAAACAAAATGATAGTGTTACTTTAAAATGTAGTCTTGTCTGAGTCACCCAGAATTGGTGCCCCTTGACCTCTTTTCTGCAAGCCAAGGTGGCCAATAGGGTAGCCGCAAAAGGGCCTGGATTGTGAAGTGGCTACGCACATTTCTGCTCAAGCTTGCTCGTTGCTCCCATAGACTTCAATGGAACTGCTTATATACACAACCACCTCTCCATTCAGTGTCCTCCTAGCTATGGTAGTCGCTGGCCACTTTGGCTGCCAGACTATAGGTGTGGTGGACCCAATTCTTCTGATAGGCTGGAGTCCCATATTTTTTGGATATTCCATAATATGTCTAAGGTGTGAAAACCACATTTTCTGTCTGTTTTTCTATTTTCCCTTTAATTAAAAATCTAAATATATGTAATTCAATAGAAAAACAAACACCGTATTTTATGTAAGCTTAAAAAGGGTAAATAATCCCTAAAGTTACAGGGTATAAAATAAATTCTATATTTAATTGTAGTGGCAGGAAACCTAATCTAAAAACGATCATCACCGCAATCATTTGCTCTGTATCCATTTCAGTGTCCTCCTACACAATTCAAGCTTGGAACACTGCAAGTTAAACAAATCACGAGCACTAGCACATAACCCAACTCTGGAAAGCAGAAAAGGCATACCACATATTAAATAATCATTACGCTATATTTAGACTTGCAGCTGTCAGAAGCCCAACAGCACATATTAAAGCGTCCAAGTTCTCATAACAAATGTTTTCATTCTGTATGTTGCATATCATTGACAAATAAGAATATATTTAAAATGACACGTTGTTAGTTCTGGATTGTATCTCGCAGTGGTGCTGAAAGGGTTATGTAAATGTTGGCTCACTGGTGTCCTAGCAACCACATGCTGAGGTGCCGACTGGTATATACAAGCTTTATCCCGATGCTTTACACCCATTGAAATGTAGCAGGCCTGTGCACGAATGTGAAAAAAAAAAAACCGCACAACATCTTTGCAAGATTCCCTGGCCAAGGATTTGATCATGATTAAATGAAAAAACGTTTCGCTGCTTATAGTAAGGTTTTCAAACTTAAGATCTTTCCAGAAGACAATGGGGGAGAGTTTTTTTTTAATACGGTCTTAGCACACATGCATGTAGAAGTTGATTAAAAATAAATAAAATTGCACCAAATTCATCAAAATGGTGCAAATCGCATAATAAATTTGGTACAACCCCCTAGGCACGTTAAACACTGTTCTCTTTCTTATGCCTCCTCGCAGCTGTCATACATAAGCACCAATATTCTGCTCAAAGAAAATGGCATATGTCTTACATAAATTTGGCATATTTTACAACTTCCCTTAGCCATGTCCCTTTTTTCTGGACAAACAGTCAAGGTAGGCCCTACCGTTCATCCAGAGAAAGGCAAAAAATCCTATTAGGCAGATTCCAATAGCCCCATTAAGGGAAAAATTCCTCCCAGACTCCAAATATGGCAATCAGACTAAACCCTAGATCAATGTCCCATCTTCAGAAGTTTCCATAACATGTGATATTATATTTTTGAAGAAAGGCATCTAGGCCCTTTTTGAACTTGCTTAATGAGCCAACATCACAACATACTGTGGCAGAGAGTTCCATAGTCTCCCTGCTCTCACAGTAAAGAATCCTTGACTAGGATTGTGATTAAACCTTTTTTTTACTCTTGCTGTAGAGGATGGCCCCTTGTCACGACCGACAGAATCTGGCACATTTTGCTTACTAAATCTCCCCCAATGTCTTTGAAAGCCTATTCATCACTTCATACAAAAATATCTCTGACTTGAGAATTTTTACAACAATCATTAACCCCTTCACGCACCCAGACATGCTATTACGTCCGGGTGTGGGGATGTATGGAGCGCGCTCCATATGCTGCGGGTGTTGGCTGTATTTTACAGCGGACACCCGGGACTAACAGCCAAAAGCAGCAATCGTGCTGTTCCTGGCTGTTTAACCCCTCAAATGCTGCGGTAAATCGCGACCGCAGTATCTGAGGCGTTGAAAGAGGGGGACAGCCCACTCCGGCTCATGGGCCCCCCCGCATTGAGATCGGGGGTGACGACGGTTGCCATGGCAGCCCAGGGGCCTAATTAAGACCCAAGGACTACCTTCACTCTGCCTCTGTTAAGGGCTTAACAGAAGCCTGTAAAAATGACAATACACTGCAATACGTTAGTATTTCAGTGTGGTGTACCAGCGATCGTTCAAGTCCCCTAGGGGGGCTGATAAAGTGTGTGGGGAAAACAAGCTCATTTGTGGCCTACTGGAGCCACCTGGAAAATCATTTCAATTACATAAATGGGTTTTGCCAGCGATTTTCCAACATCCTGCATAATGATTTGTTTAATTTACTGTACAATACATCAGTTAAGGGAATGGAGACGTAGTAGCAGCTCTCAGCACCATCCATGGAATTAGCTCCACACCAACCAACGGAAAATCCCCCGAGACCCCATGTCGTTTTCTAAAATAATTTATTTATTTTAAAAAAAAAAATGTTGTTTTGGGCGCGCAGAGCCCAAAAAATGTGCCTTATTGGGGTGCCTGTTGGGAGCTCCGTGTGCCAGAGTGCAGGGCTTCTTCTGTAATGGTGTAGTTTGCGGTCATTGACCCTATGGAAATTAAAATGTAAATGTTAATAAACACTATTAAGATGCATCAGGGTGTCCTAATTCTGTTGTTTCGGTCCAAATTTATTCGGAGCAAAACGGAGCAGAGCCTGAAACGGCCGAATCAGAAACTAAACTTGAGAGTTTCACTCTTTACTACCCTCTACCACACACTGGAAGATGAGTTCTACTGCCTCTATCCATTGTCTACAGTCTCGTCCATGTCTTAAAATAGGCACTTTTTCGAAGGCAATTCTTCCAAAGTTTTATAACCATTATGGGTCTTAGGTGCAAGTTACTAATTCACTACCAGAGATGAATGAATTTTGGAACTTGGCACAGATTCGCTGCTTGGCGAATTCTATAATTCAAGACAAAATCAGTTGGCCATGGACATGTTTCTATTGCATACAGAATTCCTGCAAGGCTTCCCAACCACTAAACTTATTCGTTTTGGTAAGTAAAAAGTAGGCTGTAAAGATCCCTACATGAGGTGGAACATAACTCAATGTATATTATATTTTAAAAAATACAGAAGGAAGACATATACCGTGTTTCCCCGATAGTAAGACACCCCCGATTGTAAGACGTATCGGGGGTTTCAGGGGGGTCGGCTAATATAAGCCGTACCCCGAAAGTAAGACATATGTCTTACTTTCGGGGAAACACAGGGGTATTGCCTCCTCCTGCCCACTTCCGCGCCGCCCCCCTCTCCATACGTCACCGCGCCGTCCCCAGCACTTGTCAATGCCGCCTCCTCCTTAAAACCCGAGCCATAGACTTTTTACGGCTCGGGTTTTAACTTGCTGCCCGCGCGATCGGGCAGCTGAATGTCGGGTCTCCGGCTGTCAGTGACTGCCGGGGACCCTGAGGAGAGGATAGGAGCAGCTTTAGCTGCTTCTGTCTTCTCCGATATGTTTTTACACAGCGTTCAATGAACGCTGTGTATAGGAATAGAGACAGCAGCAGCGGCGCTGTCTCTATTCCTCCCGGTGATCATGTGACAGGTCACATGATCGCCGGGTCCCGTTAGTGGCAGACTGCTGCTGGGTCTAACAAGACCCAGCACAGCCCTATTAGTGACAATCGTCACTGTGAGAGGGCTGATTTCCCCTGTAACTGGGGCTGCTGTGCAGCTCCAGTTACAGGGGAAAAGATGGTGTAAAAGAAAGAAAAAAAATATATATAAAGTTCCCCAAAGGTCTTTTTTGACCTTTGAGGGACAGACCATAGTAATAAAAAAATAATAAATAATAAAGTAAAGTGCAAAAAATTCGACAATTTTTTTCCAATATAAGACATACCCCGAAAGTAAGACATAGTGGGGCTTTTGTGGATAAAAAGAAAGTAAGACACTGTCTTACTTTCGGGGAAACACGGTAGAAAACATTTAAACACAAGATATTAATTTGTGTTATGGTTCGGCTTCAACTGCAAAGGGGAGACATTTCCTCAACCTGTTGCAGGAAAATTTTATGGGCCAGTTTGGGGAAGACCCGACTAGAGGTGAAGCTCTGTTGGATCTGGTCATTTCTAATAATGCAGAGCTTGTTGGGAATGTCAATGTTCGTGAAAACCTCGGTAACCGTGATCACAATATAGTTATATTTTGCATATACTGTAAAAAACCAACACAGGCTGGGAGGGCAAAAACACTTAATTTTAAGAAGGCCAATTTCCCCAGGATAAGGGCTGCAATTCAGAATATAGACTGGGAAGAACTAATGTCAAATAATTGTACAAATGATAAATGGGAAATTTTCAAATCTACTTTGGGTAATTATAGTGCAAAATTTATTCCTATAGGTAACCAGTATAAATGACTAAAATTAAACCCCACATGGCTTACACCTTCTGTAAAAAGGGCAATACATGACAAAAAAAAGGGCATTTGAAAAATACAAATCTGAGGATAGAGCTGTAGCCTTTGTAAATTATAAGGAGCTTAAAGAGGCTCTGTCCCCAGATTTTGCAACCCCTATCTGCTATTGCAGCAGATCGGCGCTGCAATGTAGATTACAGTAACGTTTTTATTTTTAAAAAACAAGCATTTTTGGCCAAGTTATGACCATTTTTGTAGTTATGCAAATGAGGCTTGCAAAAGTCCAAGTGGGTGTGTTTAAAAGTAAAAGTCCAAGTGGGCGTGTATTAGGTGCGTACATCGGGGCGTTTTTAATAATTTTACTAGCTGGGCGCTCTGATGAGAAGTATCATCCACTTCTCTTCAGAACGCCCAGCTTCTGGCAGTGCAGACACAGCGTGTTCTCGAGAGATCACCCTGTGACGTCACTCAGAGGTCCTGCATCGTGTCAGACGAGCGAGGACACCGGCACCAGAGGCTACAGTTGATTCTGCAGCAGCATCGGCGTTTGCAGGTAAGTCGATGTAGCTACTTACCTGCAAATGCTGATGCTGCTGCAGAATCAACTGTAGCCTCTGGTGCCGACACGATGCAGGACCTGTGAGTGACGTCACAGATCTGCACTGCCAGAAGCTGGGCGTTCTGAAGAGAAGTGGATGATACTTCTCATCAGAGCGCCCAGCTAGTAAAAGTATTAAAAACGCCCCGATGTACGCACCTAATACACGCCCACTTGGACTTTTACTTTTAAACACACCCACTTGGACTTTTGCAAGCCTCATTTGCATAACTACAAAAATGGTCATAACTTGGCCAAAAATGCTCGTTTTTTAAAAATAAAAACGTTACTGTAATCTACATAGCAGCGCCTATCTGCTGCAATAGCAGATAGGGGTTGCAAAATCTGGTGACAGAGCCTCTTTAAAAAATCTGTAAAAATGTAATAAAATCTGCAAAAATACAAAATGAATGGCAAGTGGCCAAGGATAGTAAAACAAATCCCCCAAAAAATTCTTTAAGTATATAAATTCAAAAAAGCCAAGGTCTGAACATGTAGGACCCCTAGATAGTGGTAATGGGGAGTTGGTCACAGGGGATCAAGAGAAGGCAGAGTTACTAAATGGGTTCTTCAGCTCTGTATATACAACAGAAGAAATAACAGCTGCCAGTGCTGTTAATATATCAGTTGATATACTGAATTGGATGAATGTAATTATGGTCCAAGCAAAATAAAATAAATGTACACAAGGACCCGGTACCATGTGGGTTACACCCTAGAGTTCTTAAAGAGCTTAGTTCAGCTTAGTTCAGTTATTTCTGTCCCCCACTTCATAATATTTAGAGATTCTCTAGTGATTTGTATAGTGCCAAGGGAATGGCGCAGGGCAAATGTGGTGCCTATTTTCAGGGTTCTAGGTCTTACCCGGGTAATTATAGACCAGTAAGCTTAACATCCATCGTGGGGAAAATATTTTAGGGGCTATTGAGGGACTATATACAAGATTATGTGACAAAAATTTGTATTATAAGTGACAGCCAGCATGGTTTTACTAAGGACAGAAGTTGTTAAACTAACCTGATTTGTTTTTATTAAGAGGTGAGCAGAAGCCTAGACAGAGGGGCCGCTGTGGATATAGTGTTGTTGGACTTTGCAAAGGCATTTGACACTGTCCCTCATAGACATCTAATGGGTAAATTAAGGACAATAGGTTTAGAAAGTATAGTTTGTAATTGGATTGAGAATTGTCTCAAGGACCGTATCCAGAGAGTTGTGGTCAAGGATTCCTACTCTGAATGGTCCCCGGTTATAAGTGGTGTACCCCAGGGTTCAGTGCTGGGACCACTATTATTCAACTTATTTATTATTGATATAGAGGATGGGATTAATAGCACTATTTCTATTTTTGCAGATGACACCAAGCTATGTAGTAATGTTCAGTCTATGGAAGATGTTCATGAATTGCAAGCGGATTTAAACAAACGAAGTGTTTGGGCGTCCACTTGGCAAATGAGGTTTAATGTAGATAAATGGAAAGTTATGCATCTGGGTACCAACAACCTACATGCATCATATGTCCTAGGGGGAGCTACACTGTGGGTGTCACTTGTTGAGAAGGATCTGGGTGTACTTGTAAATCATAAACTAAATAACAGCATGCAATGTCAATCAGCTGCTTCAAGGGCTAGCAAGATATTGTTGTGTATTAAAGGAGGCATGGACTCGCGGGACAGGGATGTAATATTACCTCTTTACAAAGCATTAGTAAGGCCTCATTTAGAATATGCAGTTCGGTTCTGGGTTCCAGTTCATAGAAAGGATGCCCTGGAGTTAGAAAAAAATACAAAGAAGAGCAATGTTAAAGGGGAAGGGGTAATAGCGGGATTCACTGGTTAGTGACACCCACTATTACTACCGCCTTTATAATCGGGGTCACTAGGGTTATGCCTAGTTCCCCTACCTTTTCCTTATACTAACGCCGATCTAATTGCTTTAGCGGCTACTCAAGGGAATAAGACCGTATAGTAAATAAAGGTAATATTTATTAACATACAGTAATCACTCATCTATAAAATACAGTAACTAATCACAGTACAGTATAAACACGGTATCACAATCCTAATTATACCGCCACCCACTTACCTAAACATACATATGAATACAGTTACGTTACAACACAATACACATAAGTTACTTGTAATTCTCACACGCTCACTATCTCTGTCCCTCTCCCTCCTAATATAACTTTCCCTATACACTAAGGGTTAATACGGGATAAGGAGGAACAAGGGGAATGGGTTAATGTGTACCTGGGGATGTGCAGGTCAAGGGTCACTGCAGGGTACTTGGGGCAGCAAAGGTAAACAGGGTTCAACAAGGGGTTAACTTGCACCAAGGGTTACTCAGGGAATCAAGGGTTAACCTAGGGAACACAGGGTTACTCAGGGAAGCAAGGGTTAACTCAGGGACTCTGGGACAGCAAGGGTTAACTCAGGGACTCTGGGACAGCAAGGGTTAACTCAGGGACTCTGGAACAGCAAGGGCTAACTCAGGGCAAGGGTTAACTCAGGGACAGCAAGGGTTAACTCGGACAGCACGTGTTAACTTGACAGTACTCAGGGAGAGTAGGGACAGTAATCAGGGGGCACAAGGGGTTAACTCAGGTAAGCAAGGATTACAGCAGGAGGAGACAGGGAGAGACAGGGTTAAGTGTAGCTATTGCTACACTTGATACTTAGCGTGACATATATATATACATATATATATATATATATATATATACATATACATACACAAATAGGGACACTTCCCTTTACAAGCAACGAAGCTAAAAAGGGGCATGGAGAATCTAAGTTATGAGGAAAAATGTGAAGAATTAAACCTATTTAGCCTTGAAAAGAGACGACTAAGGTGGGACATGATTAACTTATATTTATGGCACATACAAAAAATATGGTGAAATCCTGTTCCATGTAAAACCCCCTCAAAAAACAAGGGGGCACTCCCTCTGTCTGGATAAAAAAAGGTTCGACCTGCAGAGGCAACAAGCCTTCTTTACTGTGAGAACTGTGAATCTATGAAATAGTCTACCGCAGGAGCTTGTCACAGCAGGGACAGTAGATGGCTTTAAAAAAGGCTTAGATAATTTACTAGAACAAAAAAATATAAGCTCTTATGTGTAGAAATTTTTACCTTCCCTTTTCCCATCCCTTGGTTGAACTTGATGGACATGTCTTTTTTTCAACCGTACGAACTATGTAATTATGTAACTTTTTAGTTTTTTTGCAGTATAGCCTACTTAAATTTAAATACCAGAATAAGATATCCAAATACAAATATATTTTAAAAGGATAGTTTTGATATATGTTTGGCCTATAGATACCTATAGATCACAGTATAGGTATAGGCAGAGCTAAGAAACGTAGTGTAAAAGAGGCCTAACCAAATGTTATATGCTGAATTACCATGTTACCAGGTATCTTGGTGGACCTCATTTCATCTATATCCTGTTCGACCAGGCAGGTTAACAGGTAATTTTGTTGTGTTCAATTATCTGAAGTTTATCTTTTGTGTCCTTAGTGGGATAAAATGACATGTTGCCAATCACATCTTTAGATTCTATTCAATAGTACAGATTTCTTGTCCAGGAGATCGGGTGAGCTGGAAAAAAAGAGTCTGCAAAGGCGCTGCTGCACACAGATGAAAACGAAGTTGCAACTTCGGAATGATAAGATAAATCAATGATGAATTGATGATAGTTGAATAAAATTTGATTTATTGGTAATGACTACGCGTTTCAATGCTGCACCGGCATCTTCATCAGGTCATAAATGAGAACACAAACATCACTGTTTAAATAGAAACCTAAAGTCAGAAAAAACCCGCCAATGTGAACGAGGGCAGGGCGTTCTGGTGACGTCAGAGTTCAAAGGTTAGACCATGGCCGAAAACATGAACAATACATACTAAACACAATCAAGAATAATAAAACAGGAAAGATAAAATTCATATGCTGAGGAACAATAAGAACAAGAGATTAGTGACACCAAATGAATCTCAAGAGATGCAGAACTAAATGAAGGGCAGTCCGTGAAATGAACGGATAAAACCGAGTAATGGTAAAATGCAAGATATTAGACAATTATAAACAGAATAAGAATATAATAAAATAAGTAAAAAATATATAAATGGACAGCATACTGGCATAATAATCAGGAATGTCAGAGAGGCAATTAAAGAATTATCCTTATACACACGAAAGAAATGTGCCGGCAAAAGCCGGTAAAACATAATCATAATTAGTGGCTCAACGAATTTGGAAGAAAGAGATGTCCTATATAAAAAAATTTAGAACTAATTTCACATACAATATTCATATACATTATTGTTACTCTCATTCCCTCAGTAATGTGCATATTTATGTTTTATTATTTCGTTCTTTACCCATTACCATTTACCGGCTGCCGACTTTACTATCTGCTTCACAGCGTATCACTATACCATACCTGATTCATTGGTTGACTAATTTCATATACAATATTCATATACATTATTGTTACTCTCATTCCCTCAGTAATGTGCATATTTATGTTTTTTCATTCTAAATTTTTTTATATAGGACATCTCTTTCTTCCAAATTCGTTGAGCCACTAATTATGATTATGTTTTACCGGCTTTTGCCGGCACATTTCTTTCGTGTGTATAAGGATAATTCTTTAATTGCCTCTCTGACATTCCTGATTATTATGCCAGTATGCTGTCCATTTATATATTTTTTACTTATTTTATTATATTCTTATTCTGTTTATAATTGTCTAATATCTTGCATTTTACCATTACTCGGTTTTATCCGTTCATTTCACGGACTGCCCTTCATTTAGTTCTGCATCTCTTGAGATTCATTTGGTGTCACTAATCTCTTGTTCTTATTGTTCCTCAGCATATGAATTTTATCTTTCCTGTTTTATTATTCTTGATTGTGTTTAGTATGTATTGTTCATGTTTTCGGCCATGGTCTAACCTTTGAACTCTGGCGTCACCAGAACGCCCTGCCCTCGTTCACATTGGCGGGTTTTTTCTGACTTTAGGTTTCTATTTAAACAGTGATGTTTGTGTTCTCATTTATGACCTGATGAAGATGCCGGTGCGGCATTGAAACGCGTAGTCATTACCAATAAATCAAATTTTATTCAACTATCATCAATTCATCATTGATTTATCTTATCATTCCGAAGTTGCAACTTCGTTTTCATCTGTGTGCAGCAGCGCCTTTGCAGACTCTTTTTTTTCCAGCTCACCCGGCTTTATATTTGCGGTCGTTCATCTTGGATCACCGGCTTCGAGTCCCGGCAGCAGCAGCACCATATCTCTCCATCGCTTATTTTTCATTGCTTTAAGGTGAGCATCACTCTTACTTCAATTATCCATATCCATTTGGGTAACCTGCACTATGTGGCGCCGTGTTTCGTTTTCTCTCATTTGTCCAGGAGATGAGTTTATTGACCTACCTGGACATCTAGTCAACATCTGCATAGTGTTTTTTTTTATGTTCTCCCTATGTTTGCCTAGGTTTCCTCTAGGTACTCTGGTTTCATCCCGTGGAGGACCCATGCAGTGCGATTCTTTCAAACACCTCAACGGTGCCCGACGGACTCTATTATAAGTCAGTGAGGTCTGTCGGGCGCTGGTGGTTTCCATTGTTCGACAAATCTGGCATTTTCACATCTGCAGCGTGATTTCGGTTTATAACGAATATAAACCGAAATCCAGTCGAGGACGTGAACAAAGCCACAGTCCCTTTTAAACCGGCCGATAAGCGGCTGGTGCAGCGAGCGCCGATCAACGAGACATCTTTGCCCTGGTCACACGGAGCTATGGATGGGGACGAGCGGTCGTTACGCCGATCGCTCGTCCCCATATATTATTATCATGTCGGCAGCGCATCTCCCTGTTTACAGGAAGATGTGCTGCCGACAATGATATTATTTAACTTTTTAAAACGATACGACCAGCAGATGAACGAGCGTTTGCTCGTTCATCTGCTGATCGTTCCCCTGTTTACACAGGGCAATTATCAGAAACTAGTGTTCTATGAGCACTAATCTGCCCGATAATCGCCCAGTGTAAAACCCCCTTTACATTTTTTATTAGAACAGTTTTTATACATGAGATCCAATGTACACCATACCACCCAACATTTGAATCATAGATCATGGAATTTTCAGCCGTATACCTGGTACCCAGATACACCTCAAAAAGACTGTGCACATTTGTATAGCAATAGTTATTTTCAAACTTCCATTCTTTGAGGCCAAGTTCATGGTGCTGTCCAGTGAAAAATGGGACTATTGACCGCTATGGTATACAAGACCCTCCAAAGAAAACACCTTACCTTGAATAGCTACTCTGGGTCACACTGAAGTACATGCTTTTATCTAAACAAACAAGCTCCTTACCTTCATACGTACACTCAATTGACTGCCTGGAGTAATAATAACCGTCTTAAGACTTCATCCTAATCATTTAATCTGCTTCATGCTGAGATCATCTTATCATTCATTAGAGTTATGTCACTAGCATTCAGCGTGAACAAGGAAAGTATAGCCACCATAGTGTTTTGGAACTATATATCATACCATTGTAATACAGCTTAATTGAATTACCTGTATAGAACATAAAGAGCAGATATATAAGTGCTTACAAATGTGAGGATAAAGGATGAGTTATATTTAACGGGGTATATCACATCTTCTGAATATATCATAAATGCTTAAGCCCGGGCACACGACCGTAAAAATTCACATCTATTAGGCCGTAGAAGTGTACCGCAAAAGATAGGACATGTCCTATCTTTTTCTTTTTACTGTCCGTGCTCCCTTGTATGGGAGAACGGGCCGAAAATGAGGGTGGCCCATGATTATGGGCACGGACGTGTGCATGGGGCCTGAATGCATGCTACAGTATGTGTGGATCTCATCTCGCCTATTGGGAGAACAGGATCTTGTAACCCCTGTTATCCGGTAGTGTGTAGACTCTTTTCCCATTAAATTAAATGGAGTGTGCAGTTTTTCCAGAAATTGTTTCAATTTTTATGAACAGCTTTTTGAAGAGAAGACTCTGAACAGCCCAATAAATAATTTATACGGAAAACAATGAATTGTCTTTTTTAGTAATTTCTTTATATTCAGGCGAAGTGATACAGTGACTGAATTTTTCTTGCATAAACCTTGAGTAATGCTGAAATACAGGGGCGTAACTAGGAAAGACTGGGCCCCATAGGAAACTTTTGACTGGGGCCCCCCCTCCACTGGGTATCACACAACCCCCCCCTTGTAGATAGTGCCTCCCTATAGATTCCACCACACAGCGCCCCTATAGATAGCGCCATACACAGCCCTCTGTAGATAACGCCTTACAGCCCCAAATCCCCCCCCTGTAGATAACGCCATACAGCCCCTCTGTAGATAATGGCATACAGCCCCTGTAGATAACGTCTTACAGCCCCAAATCCCCCCTGTAGATAACGCCATACAGACCCCCTGTAGATAACGCCATACAGACCCCCACCCCCCTGTAGATAACGCCATATAGCCCCCCTCAAAAAAACGGCCTATAGTTTGTCCTACAAAAGACATGCATCCCCTATCCATAGGATAGGGGATACATCTGTGATCGCTGGCAGCGATAAGGAGAACGGGGGACCCAAAGTCCCCCGAAGTTCTCCATGACAAACCTCGGACTTCCGGCGTCTGCGCAGTTCAAAAAAAATGAAAGGAGCGCTGGTCACACATGCGCACAAGCGCAACTGGTGCGCAAGTCATTTCTATGGAGCTGCAGACAGACCCCGGAAATCTGAAGATTGTCTTGGAGAACTTCGGGGAACTTTCGGTCCCCCGTTCTCCTTATCGTTGGGCGTCCCAGCGATCACACATGTATCCCCTATCCTGTGCATAGGGGATGCATGTCTTTTGTAGGAACAACCCCTTCAGTGACGTCACGCTGTAGCAGCCATAGCAGCTGCTAGCGGAGCCTCTGGTCATGGGGGTCCCCGTGCCGGCGGGTGGCACGGGCCCCCTCATGCTGCGGGCCCCGTAGCAGCCGCTATGGCTGCTATAGCAGTAGTTACGCCACTGCTGAAATACATACCATATGCTTGCTTTAAAACCGTTTTATTTGACATGCTGCCCTTATTTGCACTGCGTATTTTGTGTAACCAGAGATCTCACTTTAACAATATAGAGAAGTAAAATTAAAAATACATGAACAATTGGTTGAAAAAAAAGCTCATACAATAATAATAGAATTAGATATGAATGCACTGTGGTTTTTTTTTCTCATATGAGCGGGTGCTCTGAAATATCACAACGTGAGATCTAAACTGGGACACATGGCATTTTAACCGTTTAGCGCATGCTGATCAAAATGAGTGGTCCGATAATTTGAACCACTCCTCCTTATCAGCTAAAGTCTAGAGCCACTTCCACATCTATTGGTTCCAATTGTAATGTTTTGTTTTCTCCAAGCGAGATACTAGACAAAAATCAAGCACTTACGTAGTGACATGCCTGATTCCAGGTGCTCCCAGCATATTCTGAAGAGCACATGACAAATGGGTTACAATAATGTAATAATAATGATCTGTTCACGCCTGCGTTGGAGGCTTTGCTAGGAGCCCCCATCACAGATTCCATAAAAAATTTAAGCAAAAGGTTGCACTTTTTTTTTTCTGGTAAAGTGACTGACCCGATGCAACCCCTTAAAGTCAAATAGGTCCTTCAGGCGCCGTTGTTTTCCGTCATGTCATTGGTCCGTTACTGCATTGAATTCTGTTTTCCTGCTCCTATGACGAAACAGAAAAAATAAATTCTAAGCCCAGATGTGAACATATCTATAGACAAGGAGAGAAAAACAAAAAACACCCTGCGCACATCGTGCATCATCTCTTGTTTAAAGTGACAAAGGGTCGGGGTAAGCGGTTGTGCCTACCTTGTGGTGTTGTGCTAGGAGCACAACACCAAAAGTGCCTGTATGGTCTCAAAGGACTGCAACTGGTAAATCCATGCAGGGGCTGTCAGGGCTCCCTCAGTAGATCGAGATAAATGGAGAAAAAAAGTGGAGAAAATTCTCCAGCGCTGTCCAATTGTGGAATTGAAGGATTCAATCCAAGGCAAGAAGTTTAAATGAGATATATGTTTAAAAGATAAGAATGTTACGCGTTACGAGATCGGACCGATCTCTTCATCAGGCAAAGAAACATATATGTTGCTGGAGGACCCAGCAGGGTTTAAATAGCTTAAAAAGACCGCCAAAAAGAACGTTGCTCGGGTCAAAGGTCAAAGGCAAAAAAAGATTTTAAAAAAACAAGAACTTTTTGAACATATACCCAAAATTTATGATAACCATAGAGACTGTACACATGAAGTTTCTTACTGTTCTGCAGTGTATGTGGCTCAGTATAGGAGAAACATGAGAGGGCTTTTGCCGTTGTGCTCGTGGAAATAAAAAAAAAAAAAAATTGAATATTTAAAAATTCCGCCAGTATTACGGTCCTCAACCTCCCCAGTTACCTTAAAGACTCCACACAGCTCATCAGTGAACTTAAAATGATTAAACACACAACTGACATTATTTTTATTACTTTAGACGTTAGTGCCCTGTACAGTAACCTCAACCATCATTTAGGCCTAACCAGTGTAAGAAAATTTCTAACAAAAGATCCATACATGAACCCTCTACAAACCAATTTCCTTTTAAAAAGCATTGAGTTTATTCTCAAGAATAACATATTCACTTTCAAACAATTATTATTTTACCAGGTAAAAGGTACAGCTATGGGGACCCGTGTGGCCCCCAGCTATGCCAATCTTTTCATGGGAGATTTCGAAGATTCATACATCTTGAACCATCCCTGGGCTAAACCAAATATACTGATGTACAAGAGGTATATTGATGACCTCTTCTTTCTATGGAAAGGAGATCAGGAGAAAGCTATACTCTTTTGTGAATCCCTAAACAATAACTCATGGGGCCTAACCTTCACCAGCAATTTAAGTCTGGATCTTGTTATTTCATTCACTAATCACCAATTGACAACAAAAACCTTCTTCAAAAAAGTAGATACGAATATCTATTTGGATTACAAAAGTGGACATTTTTCAAAATGGATAAAGAACATACCATTTAGCCAATATAAAAGAATCCGAAAAAATTGCACACTAGACAAAGATTTTGTCACTCAGTCAAGAATTCTAAAATTCTGATTCTGTGAAAAAAGCTACCCCAAGCAACTACTAGTAGAAGCTTTCAAAAAAAACTTCCCAACTATCCCAACAAGCTTGTTTAGCTCCTAAAAAATTCCCTTTCCTGACTCAGACTGCAACACCAACTGGCAATAACCTCAATTTCATTACCACCTACAACATAGCACATAAAAAAATCTGTGAGAGTTTGAAGAGACACTGGCATATTCTTGAATTGGATCCATATCTTAAATCAATTATACCTCACAAACCCACAATAACCTTCAAATGTGCCCCCACACTAAAAAAACATACTGGCACCCAGCAGAGTACGACACTGGAATGAACATAAACCAATAAACCATCTGAGAATAAAATTGGAGCATTGGGGAGCTACAAATGTGGGGTAACAAAATGCCTTTGTTGCAACACTATTACCCACCAACTTACCAGTTTCAAATCAAATTCCACATGAACTTCCTTCCCCATCAAACATCGCCTCAACTGTAAATCATCTAATGTTATTTACCTAATCAGTTGCACTTGTAAAAAACAGTATGTAGGTAGAACAATACAACCCCTACACTGTCGCCTCAACACACATAGGTCAAACTGTATGAAACAATTTATGCAGCACAGCATATCACGTCATTGCACTACCGAACATAAGGGAGATTTTAATTGTTTTTTGATCACTCCAATTGAACAAATAGACCCCTCCCTCAGTAACAGTTTTGAGAATTTATGTAAAAGGGAGATCTTCTGGATCTACAAACTAGACACCCTCAAACCTATGGGCCTCAATGAGGTCACTGAAATCATCATTTGACACCTGAAACTGTGTTAGAGGCGGTAACCCGTCTCCTTAGCAACCAGAGATGCCAACCCGCCTCCTGGCTTCCGAGCATTCACGCTCGATCTCCATAGCGACCTGAGACGCACATCCTACGATCCCCGCTGTAAACGGCAGACATATTCTGGAACATTCCTTAACTGTTAGTATGATATACAGTATTCCCAGCCCTTGAAGTTTTAATCTTTGATCACACGGTTAGAAATGTCAATGACCGTAATACTGGCGGAATTTTTTAGTTTTTCTTTTAGTTCCACGAGCACAACGGCAAAAGCCCTCTCATGTTTCTCCTACACTAAGCCACATACACTGCAGAACAGTAATAAAGTTCATGTGTACAGTCTCTATGGTTATCATAAATTTTGGGTATTTAACAACAAATTCAATTGAACAAAGTTTTATTTTTTTTTGCCTTTGATCTTTGACCCCAGCAATGTTCTTTTTGGCGGTCTTTTTAAGCTATTTAAGCCCTGCTGGGTCCTCAAGCAACTTGTATGTTTCTTTGCCTGATGAAGAGATCGGTCCGATCTCGTAACGCGTAGCATTCTTATCCATTAAACATATATCTCATTTAAACTTCTTGCCTTGGATTGAATCCTTCAATTCCACAACATTTGGACAGCGCTGGAGAATTTTATCCTCTCTTTTTTTTTGTTTTTTTCTCCATTTATCCAGATGTGAACATAGTCTAATAAAACCTGGACAATTGAAAATAAGTGTTTTTCAGTTCTGAGTCAGTGTGTGGAAGAACCAATAGTTACTACACTAATAAAGGTAGGGTATGAGAGTTCTCTTCTTAACATTTTAAATTTTGTTGACAAATAACGAATCTGGAATTTTGAGATCAAGATATTCACACGAACGTGTTATACGTCCGTGCTACGCGCGTGATTTTCACGCGCGTCACAAGGACCTATGTTAATGAATGGGGCCGTTCAGACTGTCAGTGAATTTCACGCAGCGTACGTGCGCTGCGTAAAACTCACGACATGTCCTATATTTGGCCCTGTTTCGCGCAGCACGCACCCATTGAAGTCAATGGGTGCGTGCAAATCACGCACGGCAAACGGAAGCACTGCCGGGTGTCACGCGTGATGCGCGCTACAGTAGTAAAATAAATGAATGAAAAAAGAAAAGCACCACGTGCTTTTCGGTTTGTAAACATAAAACCAGAGTGTCATAATGATGCCGGCTGCGCGAAAATCGCGCAGCCGCGCACCATATTCTGATGCCACACAGACCTTTTGCGCGGGCAAAACGCAGCATTTTTTTTGCGCTCTCAATACGGACAGGTCCGTGTGAATAAGGCCTCAGTCATATAAATATACTGAAGCTGTCTGTTGTTAATGGCCCCCATTATGGAATGAAAGGCTCTGTCTTTATTGTAATGTTCTGCTGCAACCTAATGTGAGAAGAGCAGAGAATCTAGCACTATCTAAAGCAGCTCTGAATCTGAAATCAATAAATGAAATCTAAGATGCTGGCAGAGGGACAGGAAGGTAGTGTGGCCCCAATGAAGCAAGTCAGTTTCTATTAGGTGCAAAGCCTGCCATGTGTAATGTGGGATCGATCGAGAATCTCTGACAAAATTTGGATAATGGATTAGCAGTGGTGGAAATTAAGTGATTCCATGTGACTTATTCTGCTTTGATGTAGATAATACAGTCAATAGTACGCAGAAGCAAACTATAAAATAGGAAAGCATACTTGTATAAGTACGTAAATACTTGAGTCTATTGTGGGCAACCTGTGCCCCTCCATTTGAAGAACTGTAAGTTCCATTGTGACTTATAAGCTAAAAGGGTTTTCTCATCATTTTTTTTACTCCTGTTTATGAGAATGTTAAGTACCGGATTTACATACACTATTAGGTGCATATAGGAACAAAATACCAGGTGCTGTTAGCCCCTGCCAACAATATGGCCCCTACTACTGTATTATTAACATAATGGGCTTGCATAATAATTCCAGAAAGAGTATGTATAACATTACCATTTAGTACCTACATAACACCGTCACATAAAAAAATTCCAGGTGAATTTCACATGATACTGCCATATAGTGCCCAATGTATGGTGAAATACATTTATAAAAAATTCTGCCATATATTCACAAATAACACAGAAAAACATAGTCCACAAAATACCACCATATATTGGCTGCATCAAACCTCCATACGGAGCTCACAAAATAATGCTTTGCAGTTTCCATATGATGCCACAAAGTATCACTTCGATCCTATATCACCATACAAATAACAATGTCACTTAATGCCAATATAAACATGTGGGCTAGCCCCATATAACCCTGAGGATGATGTGTTTTAGTGAAACATGTCGGGGGTTGGGCATTGATTAATTGTTTTAAAATACATACAGTATTTGTGTTTATCTATAGGGTTACGCTACAATAGTGAATACAATAATACAGCAGGGAACACTGCTATTGCTATGTATCTACTGCCACAGTGCAGAGATCGATATGGTTAATGTTCCTATACTCTTGTTCAGTTTTTAATGTTTTTTTAGGTTATATGCCCATTAATAAAAGTTGTGTTTTATAGGCTAGTTAATAATAATATAATATGAGAATTTCCTATTTGTAGCCATATTTGCAAGTAGTGGTGTTATATTGTAATTTACTATATCACTTGAGCCACTGGAATATATAGAGTCCCACAAGCAACTGTCTGAGCTCAAAAACAGGTGCGGGCCTCTCTTGCCTATAGGAAAAACCTGACCATGAAAATATTAAAAACTGTAAGGCCTCATGCACACGACCGTAATAGATTTTACTGTCCGCAAATACGGATCCGACTACTAGGGATACACGTAGCCGTCCGCAAATGCAGAAGTGCCCAAAGACTTCCGTGCCGCAATTGCGGACAAGAATAGGACATGTTCTATATGAAAACATATACAGAAAGGTGTCTGTGAACAATAGAAATTAATGGGTCTGCAATTTCATCCTTAGTTACGAATGGCTATGGGTGTTCCTATCGTGGCAGTCCAATTGCGGTCCTGAGCTGATCCGCAATATGTATCCAACTAAACATTGTTATACTCAATCCTTAATATTAGGAGGCTCTGTGCAGCAAGGAGATACGTCTACAGCCTTCCAATTAGTCTGCACGTTCTGTGGTGTTTACAGTGTTGCTTCCGGGTATGTCAGCTGACGGCCGGGAGTCACATTGTCGAGCGTCACGGATGTGGTGGACTGGTGTGATTGGCTGGTTCGTAGTATGCCGCCGAGGCCAGGGGGAGGAGTATTTAGTTCATAGTAACTCAGAGTCCCGTAGTGAAGCATGCCGCTGACATCTATGCGTGCATGCTTCCGTGTTGTGCAGTAGAATATCTGCTGCTGAATAAATATTGCTGGCATCCTGGCCAGACTGACCAAGCTACAGACCCCTGATGATAAGTATAGAAACGCGTAGGGTCGGGTGAAGTGAGGGAATTTTGCGTAGGGGGCAGTGGCATTGTTGTGTATCTGTACATGAGGAGGTCTGGGTGCGGTAACGCAGGCTCCGGTGTGCACTAGGGTCCAAACCACTGTTACACCAATGTTCAAACGCTGATTCCATATTTTGATATCTATGTTTATATACCCAGTCATAGAGGGTTCGCAAACGAATTAAGACTTGGAGTATTCTGTTTAATACGTTTTTAAAATACACGGTTGGGCTTTTCACAGTGGTGATTGTACCCCTGTTTTTAGAGAGTTATGAAATAAAATTTATAACATTTATACATTTGACTCATTTATCACTTCAGTGAATTTACAATTTTTCATATTTGTGGGAGCACAATATATCGTTAAAATACAGTGAATTAGTTACGAATGGGCCTGAAAATGTGATTTTAAAAACTGCACAACATGAAAAAAATGTAATAGAGTTGAGTTTATTAGATAAAGCAGAACGGAGTTGGTCATTCCATATAAATTATGATGGCACACACGTGTATCTGTCATTTTACATAGTACAACAGATAAACCTACTGCGTTAACTTAGGCTAAGTTCACACTACCATTAGTATACGTTTACCTCTCTTCCATCGGATGGAAGAGAGGATCAAAAGATTAAACAGAAAGCAATGGTTCCATTACAATTACCATTGATTTTAATGATAATTCTTTTGTTTCAGTTGATTTCCGTTTGTCTCCGTTTGCTAAATTTCATATTTTTTTTGACGGAAGCAAATGTGCAGTCTGCAGAACTTTTGTTTCCGTGAAAAAAAGCCACAAACCTAGCAAATGGAAACTAACGGAAAGTAACTGAAACAAAAGAATTACCATTGAAATCAATGGTAATTCTAATGGAACCGTTGCTTTCCGTTTAATATTTCGATCCGCTCTTCCTCTGACTTAAGAGAGGTAAACGTTTATTAACAGTAGTGTAAAAGAAGCCTTAAATCAGGGAGTTCTCACAGATGATTAAAAAGCAACAAAAGTTAAAAGGAATTTTCATGCTTTAATATTAAATATAAACTTCCAAAAATTTAGGCTGTGTTCACATCAGCGTTGTCTTTCCTTCGAGGGGTTCCGTTGGGCAAACCCCTCCATGGAAAGGCAAACGGAAACCTTTGCTTCCGTTTGCATCACCATTGATCTCAATGGTGACGGAAACGTTGCTAATGGTTTCCATTTTTCACAATTGTGACAGGGTTCCGTTGGTTTTTGACGGAATAAATAGCGCAGTCGACTGCGTTTCAGACGTTTCATCCCAGGAGACCGGTGCAGCATGTGATTGGCTGCATCGGCAGACACATGGGATGAAGTGTAATCTCAGGACGCAGGCCCTCTGACGTCATCCAGGCCGGCCTCCTGGGATAATGTTTCATCCCATGTGACCGCCGCTACAGCCTGTGATTGGCTGCAGTGGTCACATGGGATGAAACGTCATCCCAGTAGGCCATGCTGGAGGGAGGAACACAGACTTCTGGGTAAGTATAAGATTTATTTTTTTTTCTTCTGAGTTTAAGTTTTTTGGTGGCGAAATTGCTGCAAACCCACCACAATAAACACAACAACTGCTATTTGGAGGTTTTACCTCCCCATTAAGTTCAATGGGAAATCCCTGCAACAAATAAGCAGCGCTTACGCAAATACAATTGACATGCTGCTGAATAAAACTCTGCACCGCATGTCAATTTCTGAACGTTTTTTCCGCTCAGTATTTACGCAGTGTGTGGATAATATTTGTTCTATCTCATCCAATCTGCTGCTACTGTATTTGCTGCGGATTTTCCGCAACCAATTCTGATGTGGAAAAACTGCAGTATTTACACAAGTGATGTGACGCTTATAGTGTTTAGCGCAACTTTGTAATTGTTTTTTATTAAAAAAAATGTATTTTACTTTTTGAGATACAGCTTCTATGTATCCTGGATACTTAGAAGCTGTATCTTTCGCTAAAACCCAAATTTGTCAGGTCCACGGCCAGTGACAGCAGGTTCTGCTAGTTCCTGACATCCAGGATCCATCTGTTATCGATCACATCTAAGTTATGAACTTCGATGTGATCGATAACAGGTGGATACTGCGTAAAGAAAGACCTAGCTACTATTTTGGCCCATGCACAGAAGCGACCAACAGCCCCTGAGTCAGATGCATTACATTTTAAGTGCAAGGTCTGCAAAAGAACCAAAACACTTTTGTTTAAAGGCATTGTCTGAAAGGGTAACTAAGCTTTCAAAAAACTATGACGTCAGAAGTTTTGATTAGTGAGGATCCGAGCACTGAGACCTCCACCGATTGCTAAAACGAAGCAGTAGAAGCGCTCGTGTGAGCGCTCAGCCGTTTTAGTTACTTATTGGCTTTTCTCGGAAAGCCGAACAGTTGGTATGTGCTCATAGACTTTCTATTGACCCCTTACTCCAATTGTTCTGGAATAGCTGATCAGAAACCAAGCGGCTTATCACACACCCAAGCGCTCCTGCCTCTTCGTTTTAGCGATCGGTGGGTATTCTCAGTGATCAGACCCCTACTGATCAAAACTTATGACATGTCACTATGACATACTTGATAAAAGTGGGTTTCCACAGCACTCACTGAAACAGGAGCTCCCCACTTAAAGGCAAAGGGGATGTCAATTCCATATCCAGAAATCCCATCCAGACATTCCTTAACCACTTCCAGACCGCTCATTGACTGACTGTAAACGTCCGGGCGGTCCTTAATGAACTCTTCAGAGCCGTTCTAGAATGTCCTGCAGACATAGCCTGTTTGCCGCTTTGTAGCGTCATTTAGCCTCATGGTACAGCGGTCTCTAGACAGCTGACATCACGGAGCTCTGCCCAGAGACCAATCAGTGAGGTCTCTGGGCATGTGATCATTGTGACAACTGTCACAATGATCACTATACTTTCCCCATCCTCACGGAACCCCCCGCCCCCTTGCTGCACCCCCCACAACCCTTGCGGTGCGTATTTTCGAAACCACGGCATGTCAATTTGTCTTGTGATTCCGCTTGCAAATTCAATCCTTGTAATTCTACAGAAATACGCAGCAAAACCCACAGCATGAAAACGCAGCAATTTACATAGCAAAACGTAAAAATCGCACCGAAAAACGCACCTCCGGTTGCGTTTTTTTTCCTGTGAATTTCTTGCAGTTTTGCTGCATATTTTCCACAGCAAAATACGCAACTTGTGCATGTAGCCTTCGGCTGGGGCTACACGGCAACTTTGGCCGCGACACAAGTTGCACGGCCAAAGATTAATATGTTCCATAGCCTACATGGCAAGTAATGACAGTAAATGTGGTCACAGTCATTTTACTTGCGTTGTAAGCTACCGGACAAAGCCATTTTTGGCCATGGGACCTGTGTTGTGGCCAAAGTCGTCGTATAGCCCCAGCCTAGATACTATATATCAATATATATGAGACAGACAGACATGAGATAGATAGATATGACATAGATAATCTAAATTGCGATATTTTATTATTTTTTTGTGTTACATTTGATTATTATTATTTCTGTCTACCTATCTCTATCTATATCTTTCATATCATATATATTGATGTATTGTATAGCTTTAGGCTGGGGCTATATGGCGACTTTGGTCGCTGCACTGGTTGCATACACAAAGATTGCTATGGAACCAGCTTTGGAAAATTTGTTCTCCAAAAGCCAGTTTGCGCACCATTCATTGTAAGCTCCGCCTTGCGCCCAGCGTGTAACGATACCAAATATGTGTGTATGTCTTAAAGTCGGCAGAAGTTGCCAAATATGTATTCAGGTTTGCTTACCCAGTGGCATGCACTGTCAGGGTAGCTTCCTTCTCCCTGTTATTTCACACCGAATAACCACCTCTGTAAATTGAAAACGGAATGCATGCATGGAAAAAAGTACACCACACAGACAAGTTGGTAGACATCTTTCCCTCAGTCAAGTAGGAAGTGAACTAACTTTATTTGAACAAAGAACACAAAGAAGTCTCCTCTGTAGGAAGGTGGGTCGTGCTTAAGCCCCATTGGCTCCTCAGCTGTAAGTTCTTCTGTACACTCCTCTTGCATTCCAGGGGCGGTGTCTCCATAGGCGTGCCCCTGATACATTCTCCATCTTGTTTCATTTACAAATCTTTGTGTAATATACTGATTTTTAGTTTATATAAAGTAATAATGTTTTTGCAAACAATATACATGGTAATGATCCCTGACAGCACCAGATGTAAAAAAAAAAACATCACCTAAATTACATATGCACATTTTTTTTAATTCCCTTTTTTCCGTTTACATTTTTTACAAAGTAAAATATATCTATTATTTTTTTTTTATACAATATGGAAGCCCAACAAGTTTTGAGAGAAACAAGACCAAATACATGTAGATTGGAAGAGTAATAGAAGAACAATTTGCCTTTATACCGGCACATGGCTAAAACTTGAAAATGGGCCTGGTCAGGAAGGGGAGGGGGGGTAAAGCCTCTGGTCAAGAAGTGGTTAAATAGTAAAAAAACTTGAGGGCAGTATCCATCATGTCAAAAAAAGTTAAGTGTTAATTAACACATCCCAATACGAAAAGCATCTTCTTGTATTGGGATGTGTTAATAAACACTTTTTTTTTTTTTCCCTTAATGAATGAATGCTGCCCTCAAGTTTTTTACCATGTCACGATGACATGTCCGAATTAAAAAAAAAAGTTTAGTTACCCTTTAAAAAGGAACTCCAGTGAATTTTTTTTTTTTTTGTTTCTACCCCCCTACCATTTCAATATGTGGATAAATGTAGTGCAATGTTGTATATCAGCTTACCTGGTTCTGTATTTTACCCGTAGCCGCTCCATTCCAGGCCCGCCGGGTGTCCAGTGATCTTCAATCTGAGCCCCTGAATCCTACAGTGTCTGCTGTAGAAAACCAGAATTCAGACTCTCAATGAAAGTCTACGAGATTAACAACGAGGCTCTCATAGATTTACATTGAGACACTGACTTCCATTCCATGCAGCAGACACGGAAGGACTCGAGGAGTCTGAAAAGAAGACGACGTGGCTCTCAGGCGACCCCGGATTGGAGCTATGGGTAAAATAGAGAACTGGCTAAGCTGATACACAACATTACAGTACATTTCACCACTTTTTAAAAATCACTGTATGTGCTTCTTTAACCCCTTAATGACCAGCCTATTTTAAACCTTAATGACCAAGCTATTTTTTAAGTTTTTCCATCATCGCATTCCAAGAGCTATATCTTTTTTATTTTTGCGTCGACATAGCTGTATAAGATCTTGTTTTTTGCGGGACAAGTTGTATTTTTTAATAGCACTATTTTGGGGTACATATTATTTATTGATTAACGTTTATTAACTTTTTTTGGTGGGGGGGAATAGAATAAAAACAGAGATTTCACCACTCTTTTTTGCGTCCTAAATCTACGCCATTTACCGTATGGTATAAATAACACAATAACTTTATTCAGAGGGTTGTTACGATTGCAACGATACCAAATTTCTATAGATTTTGTATGTTTTAGTACTTTTACACAGTAAAAACGCTTTTTTTTTCAAAAATATTTGCTTTTGTGTCTCCATATTTGAAGAGCCATTACTTTTTTATTTTTCGCCCATGCAGTTGTATGAGGGCTGTTTTTTTGCAGGACATCTTGTAGTTTTTATCAGTACCATTTTGGAGTAGATGCGACTTTTTGATCACTTTTTATCACATTCAAGTCAGGAATCACAGAAAACAGCAATTTTTCCATTGTTTTTTTATTTCCTTTTTTATGGCGTTGACCGTGCGGGTTCAATAATGTAATCGCTTTATAGTCGGGGTCGTTACGGACGCGACAATACCAAATATGTGTAACCTTTTTGCTTAATTTTGTTATTTTAATAGTAAAGCAGTTTGTAAGGGGAAAAAGTGGGTTTTTCATTTATTTTTTCAATTTTTTTTATTATTAACTGTATTAAACTTTTTTTATACTAGTCCCACTAGGGGACTTTAATATGCAATTATCCGATCACATTTATAATACACTGCAATACTTTTGTATTGCAGTGTATTACTGCCTGTCCGTTTAAAACGGACAGGCATCTGCTAGGACATGCTTCCGGCATGACCTAGCAGGCATTCACTACAGGCAGACCTGGGGACCTTTATTAGGCCCCCCCGGCTGCCATCGGAGACACAGACACTCTGCGAACTTATCGCCGGGTGTCAGTGGGATGAGAGGGAGCTCCCTCCCTCTCTCCAAAACCACTCAGATGCGGCGCTCGCTATTGAGTGCTGAATCTGAGTGGTTAAGCGGGTGAGATCAATACTATATCGATCTCACACGTTTGAGCAGGGATGCCCCTAGCCCCCAGCTACATCTGAGTGCAGGGAGATTTAACGGCTCCCTGCTCTATTTTTTTATTTTCGATGCAGCGTTGTAAAAAGGCTTATGCATCGGAATAGAGCCCGTTAGTGGCCGCCTTGAAAAGGCATATTGACGGTCACTAACGGGTTAAAGAGCTTTAGTAAATACTGTTTTAGTAAATACTTGCGTTCCCCATGTAATAACAATTTTGGACAATCTTTTCATAAAAACACTAAATGATCGCTCACCGTGTCCGACAGTGTAGGGACATGTTCCTTTTACAAGAGGAATGGAAACACTTAAATGGCACAATGTACATTTCTAATAAACGATGCACCAGAATTTTTATTTTTCATATTCTACATTTTTTATTGATTTTAATACAAACACAATTTGGGGAGACGTGTCCCCATAATAAGCAGAGCATGACAAAGTAGGGCACAGCCCAAACATGAGGTCGAACATCACCACCAGATAATAAAGACGACAGTCCGGCAGACCAACCCCACCCCTGTCCCTGGAGTAAGGATTGCCCTACTCAGACTGGGACGACCCGTTGGTCGTATGAAGGATCCAAAACATTGTTGTATACGTTGCCAATACGAGGATGGGATGGAGATAAGGATCGTCTGCAGGAGATACAACAGTCTGGGGAGGAGTGACATTTTAATAATATTAATCCGACCAAACCAGGAGAAATCCCTTTTATGCCAGGAGGCGACGTCAGCGTGAAATTTGGCCAATAAACAGACAAAGTTATTGATAAACAACTGTGAGAGATCAGAGCTTATACTTGTACCCAAGTATGTTATACCCCTAGCAGGCCAGGAGAAGGGAAAATTACTTTTGAGGAGCAATAAGGTCGAGAGTGGGAGGGAGACATTCAAAGCTTTAGACTTGGAGAGGTTAATCTTAAAGTTGGACCACGTGCCGAAACAGGACAGCTCGGACATCAATGAGGGAAGAGACATATGCAGGTTCGTGAGATAAACCAATAGGTCATCAGCAAATGCAGAACACTTATATTCTGTCTCGCCAATAAGAACACCCTTAATATCTGAGCTGTTCCGGATGGCAGCCATGAGGTGCTCCATAACAAGGACATACAACAAAGGGGATAAAGGGCAGCCCTGTCTGGTGCCATTATGAATAGCAAATGGCGCAGAGGGAGCCATTTATTTTCAATTTGGTGGACGGGGACTGATAAAGGGCCATTATTTTACTCATAAGGGAAGGTCCTAGCCCTATATGTTGAAGGGTTTGGTGAGTGGCGGGCCGGGATATCCTGTCAAATGCCTTTTCGGCATCCAGAGACCGGATCATGAGTGGGATGTGGTGAGTCTGGGCGTGATGGATAAGATCTAAAGTTTTAAGTGTATTATCTCGTGCCTCCCTACCAGGCACAAATCCCACCTGATCTGGATGAACCAAGTTAGAGAGATGTTTATTCAGTCTATTGGCCAGCAACTTGGCATAGATTTTTAGGTCGACATTAAGCAGGGAAATGGGGCGATAACTGGAGCAGAGCTGAGGATCCTTGCCCGTGACATGAGCCAAGATGGACCCAGTGGGAAACAAGACGTCAGGGGAGATAGAATTAAAGGCTCGAAGCAGAAGGGGCGCCAGACAGTCAGTCAATGTTTTGTAAAATTTGCCCGTGTACCCATCTGGACCGGGACTCTTCCCCCCTGGGAGGTCCTTTATAACTGCAAGGATCTCCGGCGGGGTTAAATCAGCATCCATCTCCTCAGCTATCTCACCAGACAAAGGCGAGAAGGGAGAGGGGAGGGAGGCCCGATCCCGGGGGGGGGGGGGGGCAGCGGAGGGCAGAATTTTTATTTTATTGGTAATGCAAGTATTTACTAAAACAGACTCCGTAGAACTGACAGGTCCTCTTTAAGTGGCTCAAGTGTACTATAACTATATTATGTTTGGTAAGGGGCCCATTACAATTAATGCCCATTACAACCCCTTTCAATTTGGGTCCAACTGTGTACATCCACCGACTTGTATGCAGCTATAATACGGTGCCCATAAAAGTCTATGGGGCCCTAATCTATCTCCATACAATGCTACAGGGACTCTGTGTGCCTCCGCACAGGCACCATGCACAAATATCTGCCACTTGGATGAGGCTTTAACAGATTGAGGCAAATAACAGATATTTTACAGTATGTAAGCACTTTTATAGGTTGTATTGGGCTAGCCAAAACAACATTAATGATGGAATTCTCTGTGAAGAAAACATTTTACAATGACTGAGTGATTTTATGAGATTGCGTTTGACCTGCTTGCTGCACGAAAACACAGAACGTCAATGTTAAGATCCATTTTTGCTTTGAAAAGAGAATTATTTCGTATTTTACAAATGTTTAGTTCACAGAAATGCCTGATGGAGAGTGATTTCATCAGCAGCACTATGAATGCAAGCCCGATGTATGCCTACCAGTAAATTGCTAAGGGAAATGAGAAACTCTGAACTGTGTTTTCACTTAAATAGATTGTCTTTTAAGCAGCTGCTCATAAAAAGCAACGCTTCATGTAATGCGTTAATCAAAATGTCACCGATAGCCAGACAAAGCAGTGGTGTGCTTCATTTCAGACCTAGACATTGCTTTATTTATGGAATCTCCCAAGCCTGATCCCTGCCACCATTAACTTCCCCATGTGTCAAGATAAACGAGAGAGTGACAAGAATCCTATGTCAGAACTCCAACCCCTTACTCATGTCTTGATCTGTTTGTACATCTCCCTTAGGAATTCCTGGGCAATTAGGTTCACCCACTGCTCACTGAGCCCCCTCTGTACATACAGAATTTATAGCAGAATGGGTAATTCTTGTTAATGCCTACTACATCTGTTCAATTACGAAGCTTTATATTGCGGCTTAATTAGGAATGTGTCAAGATAGGGAAGAAAGACTGAATAGGGGAGGGGGTCACCATAGAAATGTCACTGACTTCTCGTCAATAGGCTGAATTTTTAAGGTATATTGAGTACTCTGACACACAATGTAAATTTGTGATCCAGAACCGTTCCGCTAGCCTTGAAAAAGAAAAAAAAATGCTATTCCAGCTATGAAACCAATACAAATCTGAAGTTAAAGTGAACCTATTTGGTACACTTTTATTCTATATCTGCAGTAAAAATAAACATAAAGTCTGGTATATTATTTTATCTAATGTATGAACTGATATTAGAAAATAAATTGATTACGATAGGTTAGGGATGTGATATCTAGTCCCCAATGCACCTTTAAATATTTTAAGTACTGTATGTATAATTCTCTTGCTTAATTTCATGATCAATAATTGGCACAAAAAGAATATTACCTAATTAGCATAAGAATAGACTTGTGGGTGCTATGTATACGCTAATTAAGGGTCACATGACTGTATGCAGAACCATCTGGTCGTGTAACCGTGGAGCCAGACTAATATGAGAAAATAGCAACCTAATTAGACTGGGTTTATTTAGTTATTTTTGTTGTGTTTTATTGCTGGTTCTCTTGCATAATTATTGACAGAGACTACTTACATTTATTTATTTATCTGGGTGGGGTGAATTTTTGATTTATTATTTATTGATTAATTTTGCTATTTTATATATCACCAAGATATTCTGCAGTGCTGTACAGAGAATGTCAACGCTCACATCAGACACACCCTGGCCCCATTGGGACTCACAATCCATTTTTTTCTATCTTTACAGATCAACATTGATTGATATCAGTGTAAGTATTAGGTTGATTGGTGCCCTGCCCGGTACCTCCTACTTACGTTCCAAAACACGTATGGTGTAACTTATAGTGCCCAAATAATCAAAAATTGCCCAATAAATAAACTCTGTAATATAGCTGTATCCTGTGCAGCTGCCCCTCCATAGGCCAGGCACCAAGTTTGGGTTTCCGGGATGCAGGCATCTTAGCCAGGGGCGCCCTCTTCAGTGATGAGCGACTGCACAGGTCACACACCCCATAAAACCATGTCTGATTGGAATACGGGTGCAATAAGTGCATCCTTTTTTATTTTTTTATTTTTTTTTAGTCTGTAAACAAATATGGCCATTATATTTTTCTTTACTTTTTAAAAAAAAAGAGAAAAAGGATGTAAAAAATTATCACAAACATGAACTCTGCTGCAGTTGATCAGTCCCACTGACTATTATGTAAAAAACTTATGTAGTATTACTAAAGCCCACAACTTCTCTATCTTAAGGCTCAATAGTACTCTCTTACCAATTTGGTCTGACACCAACACTGAATTAGATTAGGGCAACATGGGCAATTCTCCCACAGTTTTAGTCTGACAGCTTCAGAACTGTGCAATGTTTTATGATGTTGCCAGAGCTATAGAAAAGTACTTGCCAATATTTTGAGTTATTTGGATCCCGGTGTTGGATGAAGGAGAAGTTGGCTGCATGATGGCGTGTTGTGTCTAATTTGTGTAACCTATATGCATTGGCGCTAATGTAGAGCTAATCCAGTAGTGTAAATGGTAAATTCATAATTATTTTTGCTTGGAAACTGTTAATTGATCTGCCAAAAGTTTTGATTCTGATAGAGACCTGAAAAGTAGGTTGTCTGACTGCTCCTAGGCAGAAGTAGCTTCTGAGGAGCAGTAAGGCCACATTCAGATGTGTCATAACATTTTGACATGTCTGAAAATCCACTGAAAATCTTCATGTGTTACAAAAACCTTCAAGCAGGAGATACTGTGGATTTGTAATTTTAAAGCCCCATTTACTTGAATTGTACTGTACATTGTTTCAGAGATTAGATATTTCATATTTTTTTATTTACTTACAGTATTTTGTTCATTTATTAGATGGAAGGAAAAAAAAAAGCAGCATGCAACGTCTTACTGTGGAATATTAAGCAGTATGCCAAGGGTCTCTGGAGTCAGACCCATGGTTCCATTTTAATGTGCTATATAATTTGCTGAGAAACTTTAAAGAAATATTTTGTCAGGTGGAATTAACAAAAAAAACACCCAGCAAATCCACCATATTGTTTAGTTTTTATGCCATTCACAGCGTGGTAAAAATGACATGTTAACTTTATTCTGCTAGTCAGTGAATATACGCTTATACCAAGTGTATATATTTTTTAATATTTTGCTACTTTTACAAAATAAAAGCAATTTGTCAAAAAAAAATATTGTTTTGTGTCGCCATATACTCATAACTTATTTTATTTTTCCGTCAAGCTGTGTGAGGGCTTATCTTTTACAGTGCGAGTGTAGTTTTTATTTTAGAAAGTGAGGTGACCAAAAACAGAAATTCAGGCACTGTGGATTTGTGTTTCCCTACGGCGTTCACCATTTGGGTTAAATAATGTGATATTATAATAGTTCAGACTTTCACAGATGCTGCGATACCAATTATGTTTATTTTTTTATTGTTTACATATTTTTATGTGAGAAATGAGAAAAGTTTAGTTTTTTTATTTTATTAAACATTTTTTTTTAGTCTCCCCGACAGGAGACGTTACAATGTGATCATTAGATCGCTCATACAATACACTGCAATAATTATGTATTGCAATGTATTGGCTTTTTCTGTGCTTTTCTATATGCTTTGCTAGAGGCAATAGCAGGACACAGAAAGCAGACCCAGAGGTCTTGACTAGGCCTCTGGCTGCCATCGCAACCGATGAGCACCCCACAATTTTGTCATGGAGGGCTGATTGCGGGATAGAGGGAACCCCCATCCTCTGTCTATCTGCTCAGATGTCATGGTCGTTATTGGCTATGGCATCTGAGGGTTTAAACAGCTGGGAAGTGAGTTATCTTCTATCCCAAATGTTCGATCCCGGCCGTTGCCTGTATAAAACAGTATATAACAGCTCTGATGCCTGCGCCATATTGTAATGGCGTATATACATGTCGAATGATGCCAGGAAGTTAAGCAATGATTTTATCTGCAAATGATTTTACCCAAGGCCGGCCTTTAGGTTGGATGGCGCCCTGTGCGGCATTCTCTATTGCTGCCCTCCGCAAAGCAAAAATTAACCACATACATAGACACGCACATACTGGAACATAAATACTGTACATATATAGAGGGACATATTTAGACAAACAGGAAAATTTAAACACACACATTCTGGAATATATACATACATAAAGGTACATACATACACATACTGTATATACAGCCACACACACACATTGACACATAAATAAACTGACAGGAACATATACAAATACATAAAAGGCACATATATACAAGTACACAAATACACATTCACATACATACCCAGGCACATATACACAGTGCACATAATGTAGTAGATCTCAACTGCAGTCCTATGTAATTCCACAGATATCACACTCTGATAACTATACCCACACATATATAAACACACACAGCGGCATACATATATACACACTAACATAGAGACATATATACACATATACTGGAACATATACACACACAAACACATACACACATAGACACTTACCATCTCACCTTGCTGACGGGATCACAGGCTTCTTGCAGGACGGGCTATGGGCGGAGTTTCCTCCTCTGCTCTTGCCCCTCGGCTCTTGTTTCCTCTGTGTGTGTGTGTGTGTGTGTGTGTGTGTGTGTGTGTGTGTGTAAGGAGGAGAGGACAAAGCAGAGGCAGAGCCCAGTGTTTCCCCCTACATGCTGGAATGGTGCAGCGCCCTGTGCAATAGCACAGGTCACACTCCCCTAATGCTGGCCCTGATTCTACCCAGTTTACATTGCTATGGTTTAGAGCTAGAAATTGCATGATCAGAATTGTACGTCACGGCTGACTTACCTAATAATTATGAACTGTACATGAGTTGTAATATTGAATTAAAAAATGCTACTGGCAATACTATTTTTTGTGAGGTAATTCAGGGCTACCTGAGAGATTAGATAGATTCGTATGCTTGTTGTAGGGTTTGTGTGTGTGTGTGTGTGGTGTGTGTGTGTGTGGGGGGGGGGGGGTGATAAAAATGTCTTCATATGTATATTCCCACTATGAGAGCATTGTAGCAAGGATTGTGAACATGGTATTTTTTCAGCTAGAACATACTAACATCTGTCTTCTGCCAAAGTTCAGAGCAGTGTGGTTATTAATTAATGTGCCATCTGCCCAGACCCACTGCTCATTGTTTTGTATTGTCTCTCAAAGCTGCAGCAGTACTGCTGAATATCTGCTGTTCTCTTGCTGAATGCCACCTATGCCACTTTTAGTACAAATGATAATACAAATGAATATGGTGATAGCTGCATCGCTTATTGGCTGGTTATGATAAAGTGGCTATGGGTAATATGCCATGAAAAAAGAATATTAATCTGCGTTTTTAAGAATCTAGTGATCTGATTCAGTAGAAGACGATTACCTTCCAACCTCTCTTTCTCACTTACAGTAACTGGCACTGTGCCTCATAATTGTAGCTGGCCTGCTGTCAAAATCTCAGTTACAGCCTGTTAAACAAGCCTTTCTTTAACCAGCTCATGTGTAGTGTAGTAATTCACAATTTTTGTATTTGATAAAAATAGTATGTATAAATAATATAAAAAGTATAGATGCAGCATAATATTATGGGCCATGTCATTTGTCACGACACATTAACTAAGAACATTATAATGTGTCATTTGTGTGTACAGAAAAATATATCACTGCACTAAATCAGTAACTGCCACATTAGAATATGTTCAAGCACATGTGATTGGATGAAAGAGCCATGTCTTCCCCGTTCCACGTGTGCGTATTGTCTCTTAAAGGAAATGTCATGTTTTGCAATATTTTCCCCAATAATGTAGATAAGCAATTGCAACAATTGTATTAGGTCTTATTTATTTTTTGCATTGTACACCTTTTTTTACCTTTTTTTTTAAAATTTTATCTCAATATGGGAGATAAGCACAGCTCATAGTGACAGCTTTCGGTTGATGAAGCACAGCACGGTGGCTTGTTCTGCGACACCCAAGAGAAACAAACAGACGAGAGGTCGTCTGCCTGTTAATTTCTAATTAGCATCTGGAGACTCTAGTGAGCATGCTCAGATTCTCTCTAGGAGAGCTGACCCAGAAACTGCAGCGATCAATCTCTGCTGCTTCTGTCTCAGAACGAAGTATCTCCTGAGGAGAGGGGGACTGTGGGGGGATTTAACAACTTTCCTATGCCAGTTTTCTGGCGTAAAAAGTCGCAAATTACTCAAGTTTCAAATATTTTGACTTTTGTGCCGTTTCTGCGGCTCTCTACACTTTTCTAAAAAGTGGGTAGAGCTTAGCTAAAGGGGCGGGGCCTGATAGGAACTGTTGTTCCATCACAGCAGGTGAAGGGACCCAAAATACGTATTTACTGCATGTATATGACAATTAACATGCATGTTCCAAATGTTTGGTTTAGGTTTTAGTAGATAATACATTCAGTCCAGACCATATAGTGGCTTTTATTAGAAATACGCCATTGTAGCATTATATTCTGCCTCCTATGTCTGCATCCATTCCCTCTCCCTCTCTTTCAGGTTCGGAGTACACAGCACAGGCCTACTCTTCTTTATGTGTTATGACTGTCCATTTCCTGTTGTGTGACCTGACAGGAAGTGACTGTCTCTCTGTTCGGCCTTATTCACACAAACCTATTTCTAGTCTATGTGCTGTCTGTTTTAACAACTGACCGTACACCCACCCATATAAATCAATGAGGCTATTTACACATCCGTTTTTTTCAAAGGAGCTTGTGTCCATTACGAGAAACTCAAACCATTCCCTATTCTGGTCCATTTTTGAGGATCAGACTCACCCATTGAAGTCTATGAACAAAAAATAGACCGCACACAGACTACAACCGTGTATGCCGTCTGTTTTTCACAGATATGTTTCCTAGCAATGCAGAAAAAAAAGGAAAGGAAAACCAGAAAGTGCTTGCAGAGGAGAAAAACAAATGAAATACTGACATAAAAAATCTACACACAGAACACACACAGACGCAACACAAACCTTTATGCAGAGAAAAAATGGTTTGATTTTTGCAGACACAAATCGGACACGCTCGTGTGAATAAGACCGTACATTGAGAAGGGAATGACTTCTGGTGTACAGCAGTCATATTTTGAACTGCTACATAACATGTGTTTCTGGTTTGCTGCCCTCGAGTGTTCATAAGTGCAATATGTATAATATTAATATAAAAAATGTTAACGCTATAGCGTAAAAAAAAACAAAACATACAATTTAGAATAATAAAAATAATTTTTCAGCCTAGTCATCTAATTTGTACCACCACATGATACATTCCCTTTAAAGAGCCCACCATGTGTTTAGTGCTTCGTCCTGCAAGTAAAACATTGTTTTTAAAACATTAAAATTGACAGCAAGAAGTGCAGTCATATTGGTTCTTACTTTTGAATTAGTGTCAAAACTGTAAGTTGGTTCTGAGATGCTAACAGCATCTGACACCAACAACAATTTCTATCAATTTCGTTCATCCATTCCATCAGAGGAACGGAAAACCAAACGGAAACCATAGCTTCTGTTTGCATTACCATTAATTTCAATTGTAATGCTTCTGTTGCAAATGGTTTCCGTTAAGGTTTCCATTTTTTTTCCCGAAACAATAGCGTAGTGGGAAGCATTGGCATTGTAATCCATGGTAATGCAAATGGAAGCCATGGTTTCCATTTGGCTTTCCATTAATCTGTTCCACTGATGGAATGGATGAACTGAAACCCCAATCGGAACCTGACGCTGATGTGAATGATGCCTTGCAGAGACCGTTTTAGTGTCCGTTTCTGAGATGCTTATTTAAAGGGGTTTTCTACTTTTGAAATATATTTACATACACATTTGCCTTTCAAAACAAACTTTCTAATATACTTACCTTTTTAAAGATCTTGATTTCTCCTAATCGCAACTCCGGTCACGTGATGTGGCCCCATCGAAATTCAGGACTTCCGATGATGTCCTGACCCTTCAGTGCTCTTCTGGACGGCTCACTGAACGGCGCGTCGTCAATGACGCCTGTTCAGTGTGTTCTCCCAGATGACCAGGCATCATTTTGGTGCACGCGCGATTGAAAGAATGTCTCTTTGAACTACGCTTGCTCAATACAGTGTGTTTGATATGGCCTGCGATACCGGCGCACAGCATGCTGGGAGAGAACCAGTGCATGCTGCGAGCAGAACCGGTGGGATGTAAAGAAAGTGCTGCGGGACAACAGGAATTGTAAAGGAAAAAAGGATTTGGAGGGTTTATGTTGTGGAAATTAAGGCGGCCGCAAGTAAATAAAAAAAATTATCGAATCTCGGAAAACCACTTTAAAGTTGACAAACAATATGGCTGCACCTCCTGTTGTCACTTTTGCAAACATGGCCGCATAAAAGATAACTACCAATTTTGACTGTAACTCGTTCTGTTTCACTGATTTATAGCATTTAGTTTGGGTAGAAATCCTCTTTAATGTAAAATATAATTATGGCTTGAATCATTATTATGAAGCATGTTCAACAAACATGGTGCCGAAATCTCCATTGTTCTAATTAATAATCTTCATCATTCCACATTTGTCTTTTTAATATTGCAAGCAATCTTAGTAAAGTTGAATTATTTGTATTTTATTGTTTCCTTTGGACGATTAGGACAAGATTCAAATCTCATGTAGCTTGGAGAGGCTTTCTGTCCTGGGTAGAGATCTCCGCTCTCTGGTTGCTGTGTGGGGGAAGGGAAGTGCCACCAATTGGCTCTCAGGGAGATTACCAACTTTTTATGCTTTGTCCTCTCATCTATTGGCTCATATTGCAGTTTCATAAAATATCTGAGTAACGTAATGAAACATTTTTTGCCACTCTAAGCATTGTTTCTGATCACAGGGGGTCTGGTAAGAACAGTCCTTGCTATGATAATTATATGCAGTGCGTAAGGTTACTCTTCTACAGTGACTGCAGATTACCTTTTTTTTTGTGTTATATAAAGTAGTCGAGATCTAAGGACAGGCTGCCACAGGGAATCAAAACCTCCAAGAAAGCAGAGGTCATTCAGAAATAAAATGGATTTTCTGTGCAAGATATGAAAATTATGCAGTTTGCTGGGAAGCCCTACTTGTCATCATTCGTGAAATATTTCTGTTGGTTCTGAAAATGCGTCTGTTTTAGAAAAATGTCTTAAGTGAACCCATTGGAATTACCTAGATTTCTGCATTTATTACTAATAAAATATGGTCAGATTCTTATCTAAGTCACAATTATAGACAAATAGAATCTTACTATACTAATAACACACAAACAGTTGTACTCTTCATGTCTTTTATTGAGCGCAAGTAAGTGAACCTCTGGGTTATTAACTTCTCCAAGAGATAATTGGCAAAAGGAGTTTCAGTTAAGGAGAAGAAATTGGAAATGTGTGTTTCACCAGTGCTAACACATTAAATAAAGGCACACAAAGTCTGGTTACTGACCTACCTGTTCTTCTCAAGAAAGATTGGCTAGTGTGAACCATGTCTTGAGACAAACAACTTTTAGAAGACCTCCGATGATGTGTTTTAGAGAAACGCATGAAAGGGCTACAAAATCATTGCTAAAGATCTGGGTGCACAGTAAGACAAATTGTCTACAAATGGATCCTACATCACCCCTTTTACTGAATTTTCTCCAAGGGTAACAGCAAAAGACCTACTGAAGATTCTACAAACTGCAAAAATCTTTGTTCATGTGTCGACTATTCGGAAAACACTGAATAAGATCAGTGTTCGTGGAAGGGCACCACACAGGAAGATGCTGCTGTCCTAAAAAAAAATTGCAGCCCTTCTTAAATTAGAGACCACCTGGATGTTCCACAATGCTTATGGGAAAATGTTCTATGGCCAGATAAGAAAAAAGTAGCATTTTTTTTTAGCACAGATACACAATGTTATGTTTAGAGATAGAACACTGCACACCATCACCAAAAGCTCATCCCAACTGTGAAGCATGGTGGATGGAGCATCAGAATTTGGGGCTTTTTTGCTGCCACAGGGCCTTGAATTCAAATGTGTATCAAAATATTTTACAGGAGATTGTAAGAGTATCAGTCTATGACCTCAATCTGAAGAGACATTGAGCAACAAGACAATGACCCAAAGCACACAAGTAAATCAACTATAGAATGGTTGAAGAAGAAGATTTTTTGTTTTGGAATGGACAAAATGCATTTGCAGGAAGGAATGGTCCAAAATTCCTCCTAAACCATGTGAAAATCTCATTTGGAGCTACAGATTGTGTCTGTCAGTAATTGTGGCTTACAGTAGATAAGTCAGACCACATTTTATTCGTAATCAATGCAAAAATCCAGATAATTCCAAAGTGTTCACTTACTTTTCCTTGCAACTGTATTTATGGGTGATCTTAAGTCAGAGGTGACTTTGCATTGTCGTGTCTTCTGTGTATGTGCCTTTTGTGAAGTACAAACAATTAAAGTAACTTATAATAAGAGAGCTTCATGAAATTGGTTTCTATGGTCGAGCAGCTGCACACAAGCCTAAGATCGCAATGCGCACTGCCAAGTGTTGGATGGAGTGGTGTAAAGCACGCCGCCACTGGACTCTGGAGCAGTGGAAACAGGTTCTCTGGAGTAATGATTTGTGTTTTACTATCTGTCAGTCTGGTTGACAAATCTGGGTTTGGCAGATAGCAGCAGAACGCGTTACCTACCGGAATGCATAGTGCCTACTGAAAATTAGGTGGAAAGAGATAATGGTCTGGTTCTGTTTTCAGGGTTTGGGCTAGACCCCTTATTTACAGTGACGGAAAACGTTAATGCTTCAGCGTACGAAGACATTTTAGTCAATTAAATACTTCTAATTTAGTGTCAACCGTTTTCGGAGGCCCTTTTCTGTCCCATCATGAATTTGCCCCAGTGTACAACGCAAGGTCCGTAAAGACATAGTTTGACACGTTTGGTGTGAAGGTACTCGAGTGGCCCGCACAGAGGCCTGACCATGACCCCATTGAACACCTTTTGTTATGAATTAGAATGCTGATTGCGAGCCAGGCCCTCTCATCCACCAAATGTTACAGACAAATGTTTTTTGGCTGAATGGGCACAACTTCACACAGACCTTCTCCACATTTGTGTGAAAAGCCTTCTCCGAAGAGAGAAGGCTGTTATAGCCACAAAATTGGGCCCAACTCCACGTTCACACCCATGGTATTCGAATTGGATGCTATACTGGTCTTAACTGCCAAGGAGAGGAAAATATCAGCCAGGACCCAACTGGGTTACTTATGTGGGTCACTCAATAGCATGGCACTAAAGGTGGGCAGAGCTTTTCTTTAAATCTAGTAACTATTGTTGCTTTCAACCCCTTAATGATCAGATACATCTTTTTTACGTATTAAGGGATTAGGAAAAACAAAAATCTCCACAGTAACTAACTTTATTCATCCATGTTCAATGCAAGACTTGAACATACATCAGTAAAGTTATTTTTACCTTTCACTGGGGGGTGCTGTACTTTCTTGTAAAGATCTGTTTTGTGGACCTATCAAGGCCGTAGCTGCTTGCACATTAAGAGGCTGATCTATACACTGTGCTGCTTCTCTGGGACTTGATATATATCATCAGAATCTGAAGGAAAGTAGTGAAAAAAGTTTTCTTCAAAGCAGAAAAAAATATCTGAATAAGACCTTAGAGATTCTGGTTCTTTTCTTGCTGAGGCACAATGACTTGGAGAAGGAATATCAGACTGGAGTATTTCTTGATGATATCCATAGGACTGTCTGTGAATTTAAAGTGCTGACAAGAATCCATAGAAATAAATATAAACATAGACTGTGCTCTGTGTATTATATCCTTGGAGAATGGAAGTCAGATGTTAGTTTTGTTGCCATAATCCAGGAAGGTAAATAACACATTTGTGAGCACAGATACATAAAGCTGCCTCTAGCTCATTTTTACCAGAATGTTAAACACATTTCCGTATTCCCTAGCAGTACAGTACTACTGGCTATTTATAGCTTCTTCGTGGCCCATCCCAGAGGGGGACTCGGGGTAGCTCGGAAACAGAAAATATCTGACCTGAATACATTAGTAACTACTTAAACAATTTTGTGGTCTTGGCTTCATTTTACAATAACATCTGATTTTACAAAGGAAAGATTAGGACGTATATTTAAAGCAATAACTTCCTATATCTAGACTTAATGGAACGTTTAGTTACAAAGTACATGACCCTTTCCAAGTAACATAATAACTGTACTATTTCATTTTAACTCTAATACTTGGAACAAATGTTAGATTAAGGGTGTATGGCTAAGAGATAGAAAATATGTGCGCCATACAATTTTGCATAAAACTCTATCCCCCAATCCTATTCACAAACCCTAACCAAATTGAGTTGCCCCAGTTTTATTTCAGCATTTCTTCTGACAGAATTGCTCGATAATCCTGAATCTAACAAAGACTTTGTTATGTAGTTACATAGGTTGAAAAAAGACACAGGTCCATCAACTTCAACCTTTCTCAATAAATTACCCGTCATTCATTGTTTAATTATAACCCTTAACCCCTTAAGGACGCAGCCTAGTTTGGGCCTTAAGGCTCAGAGCCCATTTTTCAAATCTGACATATTTCACTTTATGTGGTAATAACGTCGGAATGCTTAAACCTATCCAAGCGATTCTGAGATTGTTTTCTCGTGACACTTTGGGCTTCAAGTTCGTGGTAAAATTTGGTCGATATATTCAGTCTTTATTTGTGAAAAATTGCAAAATTTAGAGAAAATTTACAAAAAATAGCATTTTTCAGAATTTAAATGCATCTGCTTGAAAAACAGACGGTTATACCACCCAAAATAGCTACTAGTTCACATTTCCCATATGTCTACTTAAGATTGGCATCGTTTTTTGAACATTCTTTTATTTTTCTTGGACGTTACAAGGCTTAGAACATAAACAGCAATTTCTCATATTCTTAAGAAAATTTCAAAAGCCTTTTTTTGAAGGTACCGGTTCAGTTCTGAAGTGGATTTGAGGGGCCTATGTATTAGAAACCCCCATAAAACACCCCATTTTAAAAACTAGACCCCTCAAAGTATTCAAAACAGCATATAGAAAGTTTTTTAACCCTTCAGGCATTTCACAGGAATTAAAGCAAAGTGGAAATGAAATTTGCAAATTTCATTTTTTCTGCTGAATTTCAAATTTATTAATTTTTTTTCTGTAACACAGAAGGTTTTACCAGAGAAATACTACTAAATATGTATTGTCCAAATTCTGCAGTTTTTATAAATGTCCCACATGTGGCCCTAGTGCGCTCGTGGACTAAAACACAAGCCCTAGAAGCAAAGAAGCACCTAGTGCATTTTAAGGCCTCTTTTTTATTAGAATATATTTTAGGCAGCATGCCAGGTTTGAAGAGGCGTTGAGGTATCAAAACAATGGAAACCCACCAGAAGTGACCCCATTTTGGAAATTACACCCCTCAAGGAATTCATTTATGGTTTTTGTTATCATTTTGACCGCACAGTTTTTTTTCACAGCACCTATTTGAATTGGGCTGTGAAATGAAAAAAATGATATTTTTTCCAATAAGATGTAATTTTTGATCAAAATTTCTTATTTTCACAGGGAACAACATACCCCATTTTGTTGCCCAATTTGTCCTTAGTGCGGCAATACCCCATTTGTGGTGATAAACTGCCGTTTGGGCCCATGGGAGGGCTCAGAAGGAAAGGAGCGCTATGTGTTTGTTGGAGTCCAGATTTTGCTGGATTGGTTTTCGGGTGCCATGTCGCATTTGCAGAGCCCCAGAGGTATCAAAGCAATGGAAACCCACCAGAAGTGACCCCATTTTGGAAACTACACCCCTCAAGGAATTCATTTATGGTTTTTGTTATCATTTTGACCGCACAGTTTTTTCACAGCACCTATTTGAATTGGGCTGTGAAATGAAAAAAAAGATATTTTTTCCAATAAGATGTAATTTTTGATCAAAATTTCTTATTTTCACAGGGAACAACATACCCCATTTTGTTGCCCAATTTGTCCTTAGTGCGGCAATACCCCATTTGTGGTGATAAACTGCCGTTTGGGCCCATGGGAGGGCTCAGAAGGAAAGGAGCGCTATGTGTTTGTTGGAGTCCAGATTTTGCTGGATTGGTTTTCGGGTGCCATGTCGCATTTGCAGAGCCCCAGAGGTATCAAAGCAATGGAAACCCACCAGAAGTGACCCCATTTTGGAAACTACACCCCTCAAGGAATTCATTTATGGTTTTTGTTATCATTTTGACCGCACAGTTTTTTTACAGCACCTATTTGAATTGGGCTGTGAAATGAAAAAAATGATATTTTTTCCAATAAGATGTCATTTTTGATCAAAATTTCTTATTTTCACAAGGAACAACATACCCCATTTTGTTGCCCAATTTGTCCTTAGTGCGGCAATACCCCATTTGTGGTGATAAACTGCCGTTTGGGCCCATGGGAGGGCTCAGAAGGAAAGGACCACCATTTGGCCTACTGGAGCTTTTCTGGTGCTAAGTCATGTATGCAGAAGCCCCTGAGGTACCAGTAGAGTTGAAACCCCCGAGAAGTGACCCCATTTTAAAAACTACACCTCTTAAGACATTCATCTAGAGGTGTAGTGAGCATTTTGACCCCACAGGTACTGTGTAAAAGATAATGCGCAGCAGATGGTGCAGAGTGAGATTTGCAATTTTATATATATATATGGCATGTCAGTGTCCGATATAGTGTGCCCAGCATGCGCCACCGGAGATATACACCCCTTAAATTGTAATGTGGGTTCTCCTGGGTACGACAATACCCTACATGTGGCTGTTATCAGCTGCCTGGGCATACAGCAGGGCTCAGAAGGGAAAGATGAGGGGGGTAAGCTGTGCGGAGTGCATCAGGGTAAATTAAAAATCAAGGGATGTATGATACATTTTAAAACAATCTTTTATACAGAGCCCTGGTTTTTCGGGACACGTGTCACATTGGTATATTGTGTTCTTCCTTATCCCCCTCTTATAGCAGACTCTGCACCTCTTTTGACTCTTTCCCTTTCCACCGGTTTGGGGAACTTCTCTTGGAAAGTGTTGCCCTGGTACGATGCGTGTGGCCTCGCTTCCAGAAGTACTGGGTGCCCCCCCTTCCTGGTCCCTAAAGATTAGATCTTGAAATTCCAGGAAAGTTCCCGTCTGGCCTGCACATCGACGTAGCACGTACGCATTGTACAAAGCCATCTGTATGATGTGCCCGGCCAGCTTCTTATACCACACCGCATGGCGCTGTAGGCCTTCAGGACTTGATTTGACAAGTCCTTCCCTCCCATGTACCTATTGTAGTCCAGGATGCAGTCTGGTTTGGGGGTGGCCTTTCCTTCATATATCCTAAACCTGTAGGTATACCCTCATACACTCTCACAGCTTATACATCTTCACGCCATACCTTGCCCTCTTACCCGGCAGGTACTGGCGGAATTGAACCCTCGCTTTAAAATGTACCAGGGACTCATCAATAGAAATACACTTCTCGGGGGTGTATGCTTGGGAAAATCGGACACTGGAACGGTCTAATAGGGGTCTCCGTTTATACAAACGGTCAAAATGGGGTCATCTCGGGGTGGGCACGACTCATTATCAGTATAATGTGAGAAGCGAAGTATTGCCTCATTTATTTATTTTTTTAGGTTCCAGTTCAGTTCTGAAGTTGCTTTGAGGGGCCCATATATTAGAAACCCCTATCAAACACCCCATTTTAGAAACTAGACCCCTCAAAGTATTCACAACAGCATGTAGAAAGTTTATGAACCCTTTAGGTGTTTCACAGAAATTTAGAGCAAAGTAGAGGTGACATTTACTTTTTTTTTTTTGTCAGAAAATCCTCTTTATACCATTTTTTTTATAACACAAAAGGATTTATCAGAGAAACGCAACTTAATACGTATTGCCCAGATTCTGCAGTTTAGAGAAATATCCCACACGTGGCCCTCGGGCCGGTAATGGACTGAAGCACCAGCCTCCGAAGCAAAAGAACACCTAGTGGATTTTGAGCCCTCTTTTTTATTAGGCACCATGTCCGGTTTGAAGAGGTCTTGTGGTGCCAAAACAGTGGAAAACCCCCAAAAGTGACCCCAATTTGGAAACTAGAGACCTTGAGGAATCCATTGCAGTTTTCATGTCATGCATGCGACTTTTTGATCAGTCTTTATTCTATTTTTATGTGGCGCGGTGACTAAAAAACCGCAATTCTACTATTGTTTTTTTGTTCTATTTTTTTCACAGCGTTCACCGTGCGCTATAAATAACACATTCACTTCATTCTGCGGGGCGATACGATTACGGCGATACCAGATGTTTATAGTTTTTTTATGTCTTATGGCGTTTGCACAATAAAATACGTTTTGTAAACAATCATTCACTTTTTGTGTTACCTTATTCTAAGAGCCAGAACGTTTTTATTTTTCCTTCAAAAAAGCCGTGCGAGGACTTATTTTTTGCGTAACGAACTGTAGTTTCGATCAGTACCATTTTTCGGTACATGCGACTTTTTGATCTCTTTTTATTCCATTTTTTGGGAGGTGAAGTGACCAAACAATTGTGATTGTGGTGCGGTTTATTATTTATTTTTTTTACGGCGTTCACCGCGCGGGATAAATAACGAAATAATTTTGTAGTTCAGGCCGTTACGGACGCGGCGATACCAATTATGTATAGTTTATTTGTTTGTTTATTTATTTATTTTAATAATAAAGACTGACAAGGGAAAAAGGGGGATTTTTACTTTTATTACTTTTAAAACTTTTATTTTCTTATTTTTACACAACTTTTTTTAACTTTTTTTTTACTTTTTTACTTTGTCCCATTAGGGGACTTGAGGGCAGGAGGTCCTGATCGCTATTCTAATACACTGCACTACATGCGTAGTGCAGTGTATTAGAACTGTCAGCTACTCACTGACAGCAAGCATAGTGGGTCCCGACTCTGTCAGGACCCACTAGGCTTCCGTCTATGACATAGCCGGACGCCATTTTTTGGTGTCCGGTTGCCATAGTCACCATCGCCGGCCGCTATCGTGTAGCAGGCCGGCGATGGCGGATTAACCCCTAAGAAGCCGCGATCGCTATTGAACGCGGCTTCTGAGGGGTTAAATCTGCGGGGACCACCGCGATCGGTCCCGGCACATTGAGCAGTGATAGTCTGCTGTCGGAAACAGCAGCTATCACAGCTCATGCACGCGCCCCGCGCGAACGGCGCCGTGTTTACTCCATGACATACTATTATGTCATGGAGCGCGAACGATGCACTTACCATGACATAATAGTATGTCCTGGAGCGTTAAGGGGTTAATGCCATTCGTCAGTGAATAAGTATCTAGCCGTTTTTTAAATTCTAACATAGTATCTGCCATCACTACCTCTAGGGCTAGGACATTCCATAGCTTGACCACTCTAACTGTAAAGAACCCTTTCCTATATTGATGTCTGAAACGTCTTTCTTCCACATGCAATGGATGTACCCCGATCCTTTGTAAAGTCCTTTGAAGGAACAGATCATGTGCTAGTTCTCTGTATTGACACACATATGAGTAATACATGTTAATAAGATCACCTCTAAGACGTCTCTTTTCTGAGCTTAACAAGCACAATTTTTCTAGCCTTTCATTGTAAGCGACACCTCCCATCCCATTTAATAATCCAGTTGCCCGCCTTTGAACCCTCTCCAGTTCTCCTATATCATTTTTACATTGTGGAGCCCAAAACTGAATTCCAGATGTGGTCTCAAGGGATTTATAGAGGGCTAATATTACATTTGAATCACAGGTTTTTATCTCTCTCTTTTTATACACCCTAAAATCCTGTTTGCTTTTGCAGCTGCTGCTTGACATTGAGTGCTGCTGCTTAGCTTATTTGTTACCAGAATACCCAGGTCCTTCTCTTGTTCCGTTATCCCCAGTTTTTTCCCATTTTAATGTACTGTATATGCATTAATACATATTAGTTCTAGGTGCATTACTTTACATTTATCAAAATTAAATTTCATCTGCCATGTTTTTGCCCATGCTGCGAGCTTAGCTAGGTCTTTCTGTAATATTTTATAGTCAAGTTAAGTTTTAAGTATCCTACAAAGTTTTGTATCGTCAGCAAAAACTGACGCCTTGCTATCAATCCCATCCACAAGGTCATTAATACCGATCCTTGTGGTACTCCGCTACTGACTTCAGCCCATTTTGAGTAAGTTCCATTTATAACAACTCTGTTTTTTGTTCCTTAATTAATTCTTTACTCACTTGCATATATGGTCCCCCCGTCCCTGTGTCTGTAGCTTCTGAACAAGACTGTTGTGTGGAACAGTATCAAATGCTTTTTGCAACATCCAGATTTGCGCTTACCTCCTCATAGAAACCAGTCATGTTAGTTAGGCACGACCTGTTTTTCATGAATCCATGCTGGTTATCAGTTATTAGACTTTTCTCCGCTATATACTTTTGTAGTTCATCTCTTAGAATACCCTCAAATATTTTACATACCACAAATGTCAAACTTACTGGACAGTAGTTACTCGGTTCCACCTTTTTACCCTTCTTAAATATTGGCACAGCATCAGCCGTCCTCCAATCCTGTGGCACTGATCCTGTAACAAGAGGTAAGAAGATGAGATACAATGGTCTGTCCAATACTGAGCTCAATTCCCTTAATACCCGTGGATGTATACCGTCTGGGCCAGGGGATTTATCTAAACTTAATTTGCTCAGACGCAGCTGTACTTCTGTGTTAAGCGTATAATATTGGGTGGGGAACCTTTATTACTATCACCCTGAATATCTGCCACTTGGAGCTCATCAGTAAACACTGTGCAAAATGTTTAATATCTCAGCCCTCTCTCTTTGTCCTCTACAATTATAGTCCCATGCTCATCTTTAAGAGGGCCATCAGATTTTTTATTTTTGGCATTAATGTAGTTATAATATTTTTTAGGGATTCATATTGATGTCGTTAGCAATTTGTTTTTCTGTAGATAACTTTGCTAACTTGATTTCCTTTTTACATTTTCTATTGAGATCTTTGTAAGTCTGGATTGCTTTTGCTGAGCCCTCAGACTTAAATATTTTGAATACTTTTTGTTTTTGTCTTACTATAGTCAGTAATTTCCTATTCATCTACATTGGTCTCCTTTTATTTCTAGACATTTTGTTATCAGTGGCTAAAAACGTACTACACGATGCATGTAATATATCTTTAAAACCTCCCCATTTAGCTTCAGTATTCCTATTTACCATTACATGATCCCAGTCAACAAGACAAAGTGCTTCCCTTGGTAATTTGAATTTTGTTTTCCTAAAATTTCAGGATTTTGTTGCTCCCCTTCGTACTGTTATATTGAAAATTATATTAAAACTTGCCATATTGTGGTCAATATTTACCAAGTGCTCCCGGACCTCCACATCTGATATTGTGTCTGGTCTATTAGATAAGACCAGATCTAGCACATTATCCCCTCTGGTTGGTTTATTAACCAACTGAGTGAAATAATTGTCTTGAATTGTGTATAAAAACGTCCAGCTTTTAGCAAATCCAGCAGCCTCTATGTCCCAATTAATGTCAGAATAGTTAAAATTCCCCATAATAAGGACCCCATTATTATTTGCTGCCATTTGTATTTATTGCAGCATTTTATCCTCTGTCTGTTCCGCTATGTTCGGTGACTTATAACAAACTCCAATTAGTAGTTTACTGTTATTAATTGCTCCATGAATATTTACCCTTAATGACTCCACACTGTCACAGCCTCCCCCAATGTCTTCATTCAGCACTGTTCTGAGGCTGGATTTTACAAACGAACAAAGCCCTCCACCTTTTTTAATCTTTTCTATCTCTTCTGAATAAGGTGTAGCCCTCCACATTTGTTACCCAGTCAAGGCTCTCATCCAGCCAGGTTTCTATTATGCCCACTACATCATAAACCATATCGGTGATTGAAGTCTCCAACTCGTCCATTTTACTTGCAAGACTTCTTGCATTCGCCAGCATACATTTGATCTTACCGACACCTTTAATATTATTAGTGTTATGGAATTACCAGTTAAGCAATTCCCAGTGTGGAAGTTTATGGAATTGCTAGGTGAGCGATTCCCCAAAGGCTGCTGGAGACTGTCAGGAATGAGCATGCAAATAAATCTGCAACCCCAGATCCGTCACAACTCTGGTCAACGGAATCGAATGCTACTCTATGGTTTTCGGCTGAGCCCATCGCAAGGCAGGTAGGACTTTGCAGCATAGATCCCAGGTTGTTTTAACAGAGTTTGGTGTTGGATAAGAGGTGCAATGCAGGCAATACCAGAGCAGATAACAAGACAGCCAGAGGGTAAACAAAGTCCAAATCAAAAAGCTAGTGGATATCAGGGATTGCAGAGGTCAAAACCAGCTGGGAGCAGAAAGTCCAAATCCAAGGTCCAGTTCCAAAAAGTGCAAATAGTCAAAAGGTACAGGGTATAGTCAGTAGCTTGATCAAACACATGGAAGCAAGGAAAATCACAACCAAAGGAAACAGAACCAACCCAGATTTAAATACTCCACCCTTAAATCTGATAGGAAGAAAGACAGAGAAATGGAATAGGCTCAACAACTAAAACCAGAACTGTCCAGAATCTAGACTAGTAGACATAGGAAACATCCCTCCCTTTAAGATTACCAAAACTTTGGTCCCTATTTATTCCTAGTCACCTCCCTACTCGGCTTGCTATCCCCAGCCCCCACTAAAACCCCATTAACCCCTTCTGTATCCCACTCCCTAAGTACTCTAACTCCGCTTGTGTATCCCCACCTCCCTCCCCCCAAATCCTGGTTTAAAATCTCCGACAACCGTCTAACCATTCTTTCCCCAGCACTGCTGCACCCTCCCCATTTAGATGCAGCCCATCCCTACCGTAGAGCCTGTAGCCGACAGAGAAGTCAGCCCAGTTCTTCATGAACCTAAACCCTTCCTTCTTGCACCAATTTCTAAGTCACTTATTTAACTCCCTAATCTCCCGCTGTCTTTCTAGTGACACTCGTGGCCCTGGAAGAATTTCTGAAAATACTACCTTGGAGGTCCTGGACTTTAGCTTCTCTCCTAGTTCCCTAAAATAATTTTTAAGGACCTTCCATCTCCCACTTTCTTTGTCATTGGTACCGATGTGTACCATGACCACCAAATCTTCCCCAGCCCCACCCAGCAATCTGTCTATTCGATCCACAATCTGTAACATCCACGGTCCCGGCCCATCGTGGTTACTCACACCTCGACGGCTGCCGCCATGGACTTGTGAGTGCTGGCTCGTATCTCCTCCCTAGGAGATGCCAGCCTTCCCTTCCGCTCTGCAGCGTCCCGGCCTTAAAGGGCCAGAGCGCACACATTAAATTATTGTTCTAATTAACCCTAATCACCCTGGACTATAAAAGGGTCCCTGCCCTTTTACTCCTTGCCTCAGCGTTGTTTGTATTCCTCTGTTAGTCTTGCAAATGGCCCCTTAGTCGTATCCTGTTCCCAGTGTTCCCGTGCCCTGCTACCTGTATACTTTATCCCGTGCTGTATATCCTGTGTCCTCTATAGTGTTGGAGTAGAGTTCTGCCATCTGCCACATCTGCTGTGTTACACCACGTCTGATGTCATCTGCCACGGTTTGCATCACCTGCCGTTATGATCCCACTTGTGAGTAAGCCGCTGCTACTGTCTGGACTATTGCAGGTACCCTTGTGCTTGGACTTTATATTGACTTGGTACATTGTTGTTTGGCCAGCTGCTACCCTGCTACGGCGGTGTGGCCTAGTGGGTCCACATACCCACAGATCGTGACACAATGTTTACTTAATGTTCTTTTTATGTTCGGCTAGGTTCCCATCGGTGCTATGAATTCTGTTCTGTTTGTAATTCAATGCTGTGACGAATCTGTCACACGATGCAGTGTGTTTTGTGTAACTTTGTAAATACTTTTTATTAAAAAATGTTTTTACTTTTTTAGATAAAGCTGCTCTGTATTCTCTTTACAGAGCTGCTGTATCTAGCGCTTTTTATTGAATTTGTTAGTCCCGCGGACCTGACGGCTTCAGTGACAGCGGGTCCCGCATATCTGTGACACGCAGGAACCACCTGTTAACTATCACATCTAAGTTAGGGTATGTTCACACGCTGAGTCAAAAACGGCTAAAAATACAGAGCTGTTTTCAAGGGAAAACTGCTCCTGATTTTCAGAAGTTTTTTAAGCCACTCGCGTTTTTCGCTGCATTTTTTTACGGCCATTTTTGCAGCGGTTTTCAATAGTCTATGAAAAAACGCTCCAAAAACGTCCCAAGAAGTGACCTTCACTTCTTTTTCGCAGCTGTTTTTTTACGCAAAAAAACGGCCCGTCGGAACAGAACGCCGTTTTTCCCATTGAAATCAATGGTGCCGAAAATAGGCCGTGTGAACATACCCTTATGAACATGCTGATTTTCTGGTATGCATAAAAAATTCCCTGTTCAGTTTGATTTTGAACTATATATATACCTGTTTCAATCAGTCTTAGGGTATGTTCACACGGCAGCCTCCGTTATGGCTGAAATTACAGAGCTGTTTTCAGGAGAAAACAGCTCCGCAATTTCAGACGTAATGGCAAGTGCAGGTGCTTTTCGCTGCGTCCATTACGGACGTAATTGGAGCTGATTTTCCATGGTGTCAATGGAAACGGCTCCATTTACGTCTCAAGAAGTGCCAAATACGTCTGAAATTACGGAGCTGTTTTCAGGAGAAAACGGCTCCTGAATTTCAGACATTTTTACAAGTGCACGCATTTTTCGCGGCGTCTTTTACGGACGTAATTGGAGCTGGTTTTCATTGGAGTCCATGAAAAACGGCTCCAATTACGTCCCAAGAAGTGTCGTGCACTTCTTTGATTCTGCAGTAATTTTACGCGCTGTCTTTTGACAGCGACGCCTAAAATGAGAGCTCGTCTACACAGAACATCGTAAGACCCATTGCAAGCAATGGGCAGATGTTTGCCGACGTATTGGAGCCGTCTTTTCATGCGTAATTCGAGGCATAAAACTCATCCATTACGCCTGAAAATTGGTCGTGTGCACATACCCTTGGGGTATGTGCACACGGCCGTAAAACACCCGAAAAATGGCCGAAAAATCGGAAGCAGAACGCCTCCAAACATCTGCCCATTGATTTCAATGACAAAACGGCGTTCTGTTACGACGGAGCGTTTTTCGCAGCGTTTTTTTACGCATAAAATACGGCCACAAAAGAGAAGTGCAGGACACTTCTTGGGACGTTTTTGGAGCCGTTTTCCATAGACTATTGAAATAAGCTCCAAAAAGGCCGTAAAAAACGCCGCGAAAAACGCTGCAAAAATAGCGGGTGGCACGAAAAACATCTGACAATCAGGAGCAGTTTTCTCTTGAAGGCAGCTCCGTATTTTGAGACTTTGTAGTTTTTACTGAATGGTGAAAGTCGTAAAAACAAAATGCAAAAAACAATTGAGGAATCACAGTTTTTTCCAACTTCAGGCCGCATAGAATTGCTTTTTCCATTTCCCAGTACATTATATGGAGCTATAAATGGTACCAAAAGAAGCTACATCTCCTCCTGCAAAAATTAAGCCGTCACACTGAAAAATAAAAAAGTTATGGCTCTTGGAATGCAAGGAGTGAAAAACAAAAATAAAAAAAATGGCTTTGTCCCGAAGGGGTTTCGTTTTATGTGGATAAATGTGAGGTTATACACTTGTTATGTATTAAATAGTAAAACACTAGGTAAAACGTCCACTGAAAAAGACTTGGGTATATTGGTGGACAGTAAACCTAATGTTAGCGACCAGCGCCAGACAGCTGCTGCCAAGGGAAATAAAATCATGGGCACAAATTTGCAGAAGATAATGAAAAAGACCTGCACTGCTCCATCTCTTGCAGCACTAAATGTCCCAGCACCATACACGTACCACAGTCCCCAAATGGTTTGAATTAAAACCACAACAGGTGGTGGTCAGTAGTATGTAGGGTAAGAACTGGCAAAACCGCATAAGCAGAGAAATTCCACGGCACTCACCATTCAGTAAGATCTTCTTTTATTGAGGATTAATAAAGGAAGATTTTACTGAATGGTGAGTGCCGTGGAATTTCTCTGCTTATGTTGTTTTGCAAATAAAATCATGGGATGCAACAGGAGACACAGATGCAAATGAAACGGTTTTGCCTCTATATAAATCACTAGTCAGACCACACATGGAATATTAAACTGGAGCAGGTGCAAAGGAGGGCGACCAAGGTAATTAAAAAAATGGGTGGATTGCAGTACAAAGAAAGGGTCTCAAATTTGAAATGATTCCGTTTAGAAAAAAGACGGCTTACGGTGCGATCTAGAATGTACAAATATATAATTGGACTGTACAGAGAGCTTTCTAATTATATTTTTACTCCTAGGCCTGTAAACATGACAAAGGGGGCATCCTATACTGTACATTTAGAGGAAATAAGGTTTCAACATAATCGTAGACTGGGATTCTTTACAGTAAGAGCGTTGAGACTGTCACACTCTTAGCAACAGGATGTTGTGATGGTTCATTAATTGAACAAGTTGAAGAGAACCTGGATAATTTTCATAAAAAATATAATATTAGAAGTTATACTAGATTCAAGAGATGGGACATTGATCCAGGCATTCGCTATGATTGCCATATTTGGAGTAAGGGAGGTTTTTTTTCCCCCTAAGATGTGGCAATTGGAATCCCCTTTGGATCAACACGTTAGTTGATAGGATTGAAAAAAAAGACACAGGTCCATCAAGTGCAACCTATAATCCTATGTAACTATGAATAGCTCCTTTAAATAATTTATCGCCGCATCACTATAGCAGACCATTCATTTCTATGCTGGCGATTAATAACAATTTCTCAGACAACACAATTTTTTCACATGTCAGATTATTTATAATGGTAATTATTATTGTAGGTTATTTACAACCATCATTTATTACTAGATGCTGCCGTTAGATGCTTAGTGCATAAGACCTGATCGTGAAAACAAGAACTGTGAGAGTTGTGATAACTAATAGGACCCTATCATTACAAATATTTTATCTCAAAATCATTCTAAATGTTTGAAACTATAGAAAACAAGTAACCCATACATCTCATATTGACAATCATGATCCCAATCCTTTGTTCTGATCACTTTTCAAGGATTTTGAAACCCATGTGAGAGAAAACAATGCTTTGCGTGGTAACACTCTTTAAATACTATACACATGACCGTTCTAGTTTGTAAGCAGCAGGTCTTAGTACTGTTTTTGTTGGTAACATATGCGGGATCAACCATTACTTAAACAAAATTTTCAAGATTAGAATTACAAATCGTTCCATAAGCGCAGGATGAATAACTTGTGGCAAATTCCAAACTATTGGTATAAAACACACAATACAGGAGTCCATGTACTATTTTAATTTGTTAGGAGCTAGAAAAGCAAAACAGCATTCTTTGTCAGCAGTAAATTCACAGATCATGAGAACTACAACCTGCACTGGAGGAACATTTTGCTGGTCACCGGGGAATCTCTTGAAGCACATTTATATTCTTACAGTTCACTCAGGGAGGTGATGGCATAATATTCGAAAGAGGATAAAAAGCAAAAGGATGGACACTGCTGGATTGTAACAGTATAGAAATAACATATATACATGAAGGATTTAGGGAGAGGATGAATGGCTAAGTACTTATGCACTTGACTGTCATTTTTATCCGCAATTACAGATCCGCAATTGCAGATAAAATACTGAGCCATTCATTTCTATCTGCCAAGGACAGCTTTCCGTATATTTACAGGTGTGTGTCCAGGCCGTAGAAATGACCCGCAAAAAAGAGGACATGACCTATTTTTTGCATTGATAAATGCGGGTAACACTCCACGGCCCATCCGTGCAGTATTTACTGACCGTAATTACTGCACAGTCGTGTGCTTGAGGCCTTAATGAGGGAGGTTTTTTATTTTCAGATTAGTGTTTAGAAAATATGAATTATTGTCCCTTATGAAATTAAGTTAGTCAACAAATAAGGTTCAGATAAAATCTATTGCGATAATGTTAAATTTGAGACCACTTTATCTTTTCCATACAAATTAGATTTTTCTTCTTTGTACCCAGCAGGCTCGACCTTATTAGCAGAATTCATGTTGTTTGGTTTATTTTGCTTTTGTAACCATGAAATTAAACTTCATATCATGTGAACACAGCACAAAGACCAGATGTTTTATTACATCAGAAACTTTCTTGTTATGAAATTAGCAACTTTATTATTACAATAAAGAAGATGAAGGTCGTAAATAATAAGCAAAATATAACATTGCAGCAATCATTTACTATTAACTGCCACAAACAATTTTTACAATGCTGTTATTTTGCTTATTATATTATTAGATTAGTGCGTCCAACAGTTCTTGTTATTAGCTGTAAAGCTTTGCTGGTTATGAAGAACATTACTTTTGATAATATTCGAACATGCATTTACTTGACATCAAAACAGTTTAAATTAGAGTTCTCTATTATCAACTGCCTAATCGATCTAAGAAGAAAAAAATAATATGAGCATGTATTGTTTTGTTGCAGAAGAACCTGTTTTGTTTTTTTTTAATGCAAAAATTTATTAATTTCCTATTGATTATATAGTGCCAACATAGTCTGCAACACTGTACAGAAAGTGTAATTACTCATCAGTCTTTGTCTTGACTGTTTTTGTCTCATACGCACAAAATGACAAACTTGAATTACTTTAATAGGAAGTCACTTAGTCTCTTAAAAAGTTTTTGAGGGAATCGGGAGTACACAGAGGAAATCATGGGGAGAACATACAAACTCCATGAAGATGTTGCCCCTAGCTGAATTCAAACCTACGAACCATTGAGCTGCTTTGCCACAGTGTTGCCCATAGTAATACAAATAATCTTAATCAGTACAGGTTATTTCTCATGAAGACACCCATCTCTGTATGCCATATTAGGGCATATGAACTTCATAAATAGGGGTCCCCTGCTCGGGACCTCCCACTATGAACCAGAATGGATAGGCGCTCCATAAAATACCCAGTGCAGCTCATCACATGTACCAAAATTGAAAATGGCTCACAGAACAAAAAAAGTTGGGAATCTCTGATATGTATTATAGGGCATGGACAGGTTTTTTGTTTATTGGACAATAAATATCTATATTTTTCTTGCATTAGCAAACTGCAGTTACATTTTTTTTTTATGTTAGGTTACATTTAGTTTGACTATGAAGATATGACACGCATATAGACACAGATGCAATTCACTGCAATTAATTCTATGTCCATTCTGTTATTTAGTACAAGGCAAAATATAGTAGCGATTGTATGTTTTCAAAAGTGATGTAAAGGTGATTTCTTATACATAAAACAATAGGACTACTCAAGACACAAATAAAAATCATCAGAAATCATGTCACCCTCATTCATATGTTATCAGTGGTGTTGCTTCATCTCCAGTTTTGTGTTCGCTTACTATAAAAGGTCAGAATGCAGCACAGTCCTGCATTACCTGTCAATTTAATTTAATTTTATGTTTCCCTTTTAAACATTGAAGGGGTTTGTAGCTATCCCTCCCAATAGAGAGGCTGATGTAAATAAACACTGCCTCCTTGACTTCTTTTATCCCTGAAATAGGCACTCTCAACCAAATGTTATCACCTATGTAGGAGTATATAAAGACCGCATTGCCTTAACCTAGTAGGTAACTGTCTTTAGAACTCTAGCCGTCAGAGTTCTTGAAAAAATGCAAAAATATTCTAAATTCTAAACAATGATATTGTCAATTTTGATGGTTTTCCTGGTCACATTAAAGGCAATGTAAACCTTTTGAGGGCTTTTTTTTGTTGTAAATAAATAGATTAATCCGTGTGTTTAGTGTAACTTCTTAATTAGTTTTTGTTAAAAATTTGTTTTACTTTTGGAGATACAGCTGTATCGTTCGCTTTTCACTGAATCCGTCAGATCACCAGACCTAACGGGTTCCATGTCAGCGGAACCTCGGTGTCTCTGACACACAGGATCCACCTGCAATCTATCACATCTAAGTTCATGTGTGGGACTGACGGATCGGGACTGACAGATTCATGGAATAGTGAACGATACAGCGGTTGCACACTAACAATCACATAAAAAAACGCTATTAAATAATGCCATGAAAAACGCACAAACGCAGCAAACCGCTGTGCGTGAATCCAGGGATTTCTACACTGGATTATTTTTTTTAGAAACTTGTAGCAGATTGGCCTAGGAGATTTGCACCAACTCATAAAAAGGGCTTTCATCCATTCTCTGTTTAATTATTATGCCACCTGCACCATTTTGAGAAATATGGCGAAATTTGCACCATTTTCTTCAGCCCCTACATACATATAGCGTCTTTATGACACTTGACCTCCCCCATTCTGAAGAAATTCTATACACTTATTCTATTATATAATCAATCAACTTAATTGAAGTCTACAAGTACTGCTTGATAGGCCAAGAGATAAAATCCAAATCAAAGTGGCTTTATTTTAATCCATTTTAATGTATGCTATAGAAACTGGATGGCACCCAAATTCTTCTTTTCATTCACCTCTGCATAACAACCCAGCTCTGGTCACTGAAATATGTATGCTTTATCTAAATACGTTGCAATTCTACTAATAGCTCTCTGGCAGATTAGATGATTCATCATGGTCCCAGTTCTCTGTGTCCCACTTGTCTTATTCAGCAGATTCATTACGTGAAAAAATGGCATAGAAAAAGAAATCTATCTAAAAGGCCAGAAATGTCTTGATTTTGCGTCATCTTAATTGGTTGCTATGTAATCTCGCTGATGTGTTTTAAAAGCCATCTTTTTAAATTGATGGTATTGAATTGCTTCTGTTTATACAGCGTTGGTGGAATATTCCACTTGCTCATATCAAAGTATGTCTTAAACAGTATTAGTTTTTACATATATTTTGCTACAACTGCTTTCTATAGCTTGATGAATGTTATCAGTGCAAGCAATTCATTTCTATATTGCAGTTAAAGGAATTTTCCAGCCAATAAAAATTGATGGTTTGTCCTCAGGATTGGCCATCAATAGCTGATCGGTCAGGGTCCTACCCCTGGGACCCCCGCCAATCAGCTGTTTGAAGGGGCCGCAGCGCTTGTCCGAGCGCTGCTTCCCCTTCTTTTGTTCTTGCTCACAGTGAATCTTCATTAACCATTTAGCAGTGATGGGAGAGAAGGCTTCAATACCTGTGAATCGCTGCTAAATGCTTGTCAGAGATTCACAGTGAGCCAGTAGAAATGAAGGGGAATCAGTGCTTGTACGAACGCTGCACCCCTTCAAAACAGCTGATTGGTGGGGGTCCCGGGAGTCGGACCCCGACCCATCAGCTATTGATGGCCACTCAATTTTTAGTGACTGGATAACCCCTCTAACTTTATAAAACTTACATACAAATCACAGTCTAAGGCTCTATTCACACTGTGTTTGGTGCATATAACTGTATACAACAAACACATATACCATTCAAAATAAATTTTATTAAGCATTTAATAGCAGCAACGTAGACCTGCAGTTGTATATTTCTGGGCATATCTTTCGCTAGACCCCTGAATGTAATCACTAAAAGCAGTGTAAATATAGCTATACTACATAACCGGTGGATTTGTTAAATTAATGTATATGGTGTGCCGCCCGTTTCTTGTTGTACAATGCTATGGAATATTTTAGTATTTGTTACTATATACATATTGGGACATAAATAAGCTAACAGCATGTTTGTACTTGTCATTTTTTTGTATGTCTTTTAAATATAAATACTTTTTTTACTTTTGTTTTATTACTTACAATGGACGATGTGAGACGGGGAAAGTGAATCAATAGTGTCCCTAGAGACACACTGTCCATGCGTGAGCCGAAGCAGAGAAAACTCTGCTCCTGCATCATATTACCTACACAAACATACGCCAACCTCAACAACTGAGTTGTGTATATGCATCATCAATTCTCTATGGCAACCTAGGTGGCATCATAAAACCTGAAGGGCATTTATTTCATTGCAGATTATCTACATATATTTAAAAGGATAAACCACTGTGTAGCAGGGGGTAGTGAAGCCACACATGTATGCACATGGAATACACATCTCCTACATCATCACCCCTTAAAGGCATGACGCTGGCTAGTGTTATCCATTCATGTAAACCATGAATGAATACTACATATGAGGGCAGCACATTATCCATGGATATCAATCTCTGCCCTTGGGCAAGGGAAGTTTCCGTAAACAGTGGGAACCTTAGAGGAAGTAATCCCAGCATGAGTTTGTTAGGAAATATGGATTTAATTCTTGCATACTTTTAATTGCTTTAATTACATTTATTTAACTGAGGTTTAATAAAATGAATAACGAATAATTTACTCCACCGCTAGTTATTTATGTGTTTTGTACAGTATATTGCTTTATTTATCTATTCTAAATCTATTTTACATGTTTTGTCTGCTTAGAATAAAACAATGGGTTGAGAAGATGCAGAATGAACTTGTAACCTTGGCAAGAACAGCAAGTGGTGTGGATCAGCTTGCAGAGGTAAGTAAACTGAATCACTAGTAATTGTAAGGGATGATAGTGACTTTTCACATCACTGTTTGATTGACAGAACATGCTATAAATCTGTGCTGTAAAAAAAAAAAAAAAAAAAGAAACTGTGTATATATATATATATATATATTAGTTACTATGGCTCTTGTTATGTTGAAATATCAGCTCTAGGCAGTTACGATGTCAGTGGGTATTGTTGGTGGTCATGTGTCAAAGGTGTTCTCAGGGTCCAACAAAAGGCAAAATGGGAACAGCAACCCCTACTCCGAACCATGGGATGACTCACTCCTAATTCCACAGACAGCTTACAGAGTAGATGACAGTATCTTCTTGAATCAGATATTATTTATTCATGCCAAACCTGTGCATACAAAGTTAGGCGATGTTTCAACCCCATATAAATGAGAATTCCTCAAGCCTAATGCCATAAATGTGTTCTCAGGGTATGACCAAATAAAGTTTATCGCATTAGGCATTATATGTATGCAAGTATACGCTTCATGTAATACCAATGGTTGACACTAGGATATTCACTGCAATAAAAGGTCCATGTAAGGCATGCATGTGGATCTGTTTGGTGGCGATCCATAATATAAGACTCATAGAATTCCTAGAGCCTATATTGTACCTCTGTGTTCCTCCATAGGAAATCCATAAGATCCCTCGTATGCCATGTTACAACGATACTCTACCCTTGAAGCAATGCGAGAATAGCATTGCCCCATGAAGACTTTATACTGCAGCAGATCTATAATACAGGTCTGTAGAATGTGCCATACTTAATATTGCCTAGTCCCAAATAGTTATATATACAGTATGTATACTAAAATTCAACCCCCCCCCCCTCTGCTTGGTTTGTTCAGAGCCCAGTGTTTAAACAGTTTTTGAAAAAAAAAAAGGAATGCAATGACCCCATGTGCAATGGTGATCGCTATAACTTCTGCCAAATGTGTTTGCACTTAAAACTGAGATGAGTGGGTGAATAGTTATTCATTCAATTAATGGGGTTTTTCAAATTTGTTAAAAACCTGGCTGGGGTGATGGCATAAAACAATAAAATACTTTTTACTCACCTGACAAATCCCCCGGAGCTCCAGCGCAGCCACTCCAGTGCTCTTCACAGCTCTGCGTTGACAGTGCTGCAGCAATGACACGCCATATATATATATGTATATATATATGTATATGGCACAGGAACACTGAGGCCAGTGATTGGCTACAGCGATTACGTGGGTATACGGGGACGTCATCGCTGCAGCACTGTCAATAAAGAGCAAAGGAAAACTCTATGTTGGCTGTGCTGGAACACCGGGGGATTTGTCAGGTGAGTAACGGGTCTTTTATTGTTATATGGCATTTCCTGTCCTTAAATTAAAAATATTTAAAAACGGTAATAAATGTAAATCACATTTTTTTTCGCATTGTCAATAAAGAACCCTTTTAAGTGTTTTAAAAGCCTTAATAAATCCACCATGATGGAATCAAATGACTCAATAAAACATAAAAAGTCCAAGGGGGTGAATACTTTTTATAGGCACTATATGTTGTTCTATTTAGTATTCTTTTACTTGTTTTTTCTTTTAGCTTTTTATTAGAATTTGGTTTCCTCATAGGCCCCTATGTGAGATGTATTATTTATACTATTTGTACACAATGTATTTGTTTTATCATTAAGGACATGACTTTTTGCTCTCTAGTAAGCTGCTAATACTCGTTTGTTTCAGTATAAGCCTTTATTTTATTTGGTTTTGAAGAAAGTAAAATCTGCCACTTCATTTATATTTTATTCCTACAAAGTCAGCGGAACTTTAAAGTTAATATTTAATCATGCCCTGTATGTTTTGCTGCAGTATGAGGCAACACATCTTTTGTGTGTTATTTCAGAACTAGATATGTATGGAATCAAAAGCAGGAATGAAAGCGAACAGCAGTGTAGCTTGCAGTGTGTTGACCTTTGCAGCGTTGGAAGTGCTGCATGAAAGGGCTTCCCAAGATGACTTCTAGTACTTGAAGGCTGCACACTTCTAAGTCATACTGAGATGTATACTAATTACTCTTAGTCTTTCTCTGGTCTTGCAGCCACATCCAAGAACCGGATTAGGAAAAAAAAAAAAGTCTGGTGTCGATATTCTTACCATCTGTGATTTTTTTCCAAAGTCCAAATACCCTTATATTACTATTAAATGCTACTGGTAAAATACTGCCCATTGATAGAAACAGCTAAGATATGTAAAGAACAATGAATAAAAAAACAAAAACCTATATATTGATCATTTTGGCGGTATTCCCAGACAGAGCATAGCTTTAATGCTTTTAGGCTTATTACTGGAGAATGTCAGCCAAATGCTTATGATTTAATTTTCTCTCTATATTCCTTTACGTCATCTCTCCTTTCCCTTCTCTCTTAATGAATTATATCGGCCATTTCAGCATCCCTCTTCTAATCTCTTTATGAGGACTGGCTGTGCCCTTCTCTCTTCAGCCTTTCATTTGTCTTTGATCACCCTTCTTTTTCTATATGTTATTGCCATCTTTGCCATATATTTCTTTTCAGTTTGTCCTTATAGATCTTTCTCTTCATCTGTCCGCACATCTGTCTCTGACCTCCTTGTTTATTTTCATATGATATCTAGAACTGCTCTGCTCTTATACATTTTATCTACATGTACCTTCTCTTAAAGAGGCTCTGCCACCACATTATAAGTGCCATATCTTCTACATAATGTGATCGGCGCTGTAATGTGGACTCTCAAGACACTTCAGTAACGTCAATGTGTGAGTATGTGACTGCACATCATGATCTAGCAAGATCACTATGTGCTGAATAAATGAATGGAGAGAAGTGTATGACGCTAGTAAAAAAGTAAAAACACGCCCAGTTGGGCATTAAGAAAGTCATTAGCATAAATCTAAAATAGGTCATAACTATTTTTTCTAAATAAAAACCACTGCTGTTACCTACATTACAGCACCGACCACATTATGTATAAGATAAGGCACTTATAATGTGGTGACAGAGCCTCTTTAAACACTAATCATCTCCCAGATTGCTGCCCAAAAAAATGACCTGTCAACATGTTGCCTCTTATAGAAGAAAAATATAAATAAATACATGTGTATTTGTGTGTATGTATAGATATTGATTTGCTCATGTGTATCAATGATACCTGCGTTTTTTATTGACTTCGAGTAGCACGTTGTTGCTTTCTCTTCTGACTGCAGATGCTCTGTTTTAGCCTGCCTCAATGGACCTGCCAGTTCTCCAGACATGTCTGTTTTAGTAAATAACAATGAATAACTCTGCATTGTGCCATTCCTCTGTTATTCCTCTTGGAAATGTACGCATAAACTAACAACTGGGTGTTACCATTCCCCTTTTCAATGGGGTTTGTCCCTACACAGTCTGATAATGTCAGCACAGCTTTCCCATAGCTGTGTATAAAGACAGGCTTTATAGAGGGCTTATCACCTTTCTTGACATTTTTATTTTAGCAAATAGCAATTCTCGAACATATTTTCTTCTGTTATTCCTTCTAGAAATTTAGGAAAAAACTTGTAAAATCCGTTTGTCAATTTATTCATAATTTTTAACAGAGGAACATCACAACATAGTGTTTTTAGGAAAGATGCTCCAGAATTATTTCATGGGGACTGTAACTATTTAGTAAAACAGGCCGGTCAGGAGAGGTAACAGGTGCTCTAATTATTGGCTTTGTGTTCCATCTTAAAGGGAATGTGTTGCTAGAAAAAAATGTATTTTTTTTTTAGTTAAACAATTAGTGTATAGGTGATTAAACATTGTTCTAATTTTTTTTATTTTTTTCACGAGTCAGGAAATATTATAAATTGGATTCTAATTTATAATATTTCCCAGTGCTGGTCACTAGATGGAGCAATTCCCAAAATTGCAGCATTGCATGTGGTAAAGCAACCACATTGCTTTATGCTGCAAAATTTGGGAAAACTCACTCGCTCTAGTGAGCTCTCAGAATCCCCCCTCCTTTATCCTGGCTAGTGCCGGGAGAAACGAGGGGATTGAACGGTCAAACCTCCTACACTGTGTGTCGCCATTTTTTGAGCTAACACACAGTGTAGTAGGTTAACATACACTAGTAAACACACAGTAAAACACTTACATACACAGAAATCACTTACCTGCTCCAGTCGCCGCCGCTCCCTCCGGTCCGTCCACTCCGTCTGCTACCACCGCTCCAAGTGCACAAGTCCGGAAGCCGCGACCGGAAGTAGTAATCTTACTGTCCGGCCGCGACTTCCGGTCTACAGGAAAATGGCGCCGGACGGCGCACAGTTCAACTTGGACTGTGTGGGAGCGGCGCATGCACCGTTCCCACACAGACGGCGTACACCATAGTGGATGGAACGGGCCCCGTTCGCATTCACTATGGGACTGTAGCTGCCGTACTCAATGTCTGTATGTGTCGTTAATCGACACATACAGAAATGGAGAAAAAAATGGCAGCCCCCATAGGGAAGAAAAAGTTAAAAAATAAAAAAAAGTAAAAACACAAACACACAAATAAATATAAAAGTTTTTAATAAAGCACTAAAATAAAACTGATGTAAAATTTATTTTTTTCGTGACACTGTTCCTTTAACTCTCTGTCTTAACGTGGTACTCCAACCTCTAGCCTATCTGAGACCACTTTATCTCAGTGTATATGGGGCTATGCTCTGATTATCTTATTTCTCACTGGTGGTTTAGTTGCTTGCGGATTATAATTGTTATGTAAGGGAAATCCTCTCACGATGCACTGATATCCTGGGGAGCCTGAGCTTAAAAATAGCACCCAATGTTAGTGTTTGATATAAGAGCCCCTACTTGGTTATGCATATTTACTAAAAATTTGTTTAAAAAAAGTCTTCAAAACACAAATACTTCATACATTAATTGATACAAGTAGGACACATGCTGGTTTATTTCATGTATGTTTATGTGGACAACTTGTCAATGTAGTTGCTTTTTGAGCCTCTAGACACGAAAGAATCAAAAAAACCATTCTCCAGATGTGACAGATATTGACTGACCTATGTGTAGCATGAGACATTTGTTTCTAACAGCAAGGCTGAAATGCATTAACAAGTGACTAAAACAGGAAAAATATGCTTACAAAATGTTAGGTTAACGTTAGACTGGCAGGTTTATGCAGAGTTTAATTGCTATTGTTTAATTTAAGAGCTATGGACACCTTTGTGCTGATTTTTTTTTTCTTTAATTATTGTTCATTTGCTTTCTAAAATCAAAGTTAAGCAACTTTCTAAATAGTCTTCATTAAAACTGTCCTACTATTTTCCTGCTGTAGACAGGGCCGATTCTAGCTTTTCTGCTGCCTGCGGCAAAAATTGAAATGGCACCCCCCAGATTTTCACTGATATCCCCCTGGCTGTTCTACATCACTAGCAGCCTCCTCCAACTCTTGCGGATGTGCCTTTGCCTTGTACAACTCGCTGCACGGTGCATGCCCAAGTAGTACAAGGCAATGGCGCATCCGAGAAAGTTGGTAGGGTCTGCTAGTGATGTATAACAGCCAGGGGATGTCAATCAAGCATTGAAAGGTGGGTTTGGAGGCAGGACTATGTGACTCTTCAGGATAGCGGCACCAACCTGTGACCCTTTAATGAGTAATTAGCATATAGTGTGCATCATTTTAAAAGTTGATTTTATAGATTTTGCTGCATCTGAAAAAAACATACAGGGGAATGTTTGGAAATATTGTAAGGTCATGTATTACCGCATGGTGGCGGTTCAAGGGGTTGAAATTACCCGACAGGTTCCCATTATATATACAATGAACTGAAAACAATTCCATCTGCCCTCCAATTTTGTTATTATAAATATATTCTATAGAATTATAGCTCCAGAACCAAGCTGTGACATATACAGCTCCAGAAGCAAGCTCAATACATATATACAGCACCAGAACCGAGCTCAGTACATATATACAGAACCAGAACAAAGCTCAGTACATATATACAACACCAGAACAAAGCTCAGTACATATATACAACACCAGAACCAAGCTCAGTACATATATACAACACCAGAACCAAGCTCAGTACATAAATACAACGCAAACACAAATACTACTCAATTTAGTGCAACCCCTGCCGTATAGGTTTGTATGGCGTAAAACTGCAACTCCCAGCATGGGCCGAACAATTGTAAGGATATGCTGGGAGTTGCTGTTTCACAAAAAAAAAAAATCATACCAACGATCGTCTCGCTGCAGATCATACAGTGACTACATTATTGATTAGAGGCAGAATAAACATTTATATTAAGTGACTCACTCGTGACTCAGATTCTAGTTGTTTGATCTCAGATTCTAGTTGTACTTTTTCTCTTTCCTTCTCCATCCGGTCCAGACCTGTATGACGACTTCTCCCAGCCATGACCCATTTCTGCAGTTTGCCGCTCAGATGTCGTCCGCTTCTCACTTTTCAAACATTTATGCACCTATAAACGAAAATAAAACTCACTACGCCCTAAATATAAATATAATAGTGCTATACACTGAACATCTAATTAAAATAGCACAATACGCTGTCCTTGATTAGAATAGCACCATACACTGGTTCCACACACAACGTGCTCCCTGTAGATAGTGCCCCATAGAGCACCCTGTAGATAGTGCCCCCCCATAGATCCCCCTGTAGACCGTGCTCCTTATAGATAGTGCCCTACATAGATCCCCCTGTAGATAATGCCCTACATAGATCCCCCTGTAGATAGTGCCCTACATAGATCCCCCTGTAGATAGTGCCCCACATATAGCTCTCCCTGTAAATAGTGCCCTACATATAGCCCCTCTGTAGATAGTGCCCCACATATAGCCCCCCATGTAGATAGTGCCCTACATATAGCCCCCCATGTAGATAGTGCCCTACATATAGCCCCCTGTTGATAATGCCTCACATATAGCCCCCTGTATATAGTGACTCCCATATAGCCCCCTGTATATAGTGACTCCCATATAGCCCCCTGTATATAGTGACTCCCATATAGCCCCCCTGTATATAGTGTCTCACATATTGCCCCCTGTATATAATGCCTCACATATAGCCGCCCTGTATATAGTGCCTCGCATAGCCCCCTGTATATAGTTCCCTACATATAGCCCCCTCTATAGATCTTGCCCAACATATAGCCCTTCCCTCCTGTAGATAATGCGACGCACACTTTTTAAAGAAAAAAAGCAACTTTACATACTCCCCTTGATCCCGTTCCCCCGACATCCTGTGTCAATGCAGGCCTGCTCTCTTCTGAGCAGATCTGTGGGGCTGTACGGTGCAAGCGACACAATAACGTAATCGTGCCGCTAGCGTCGTTGAAAGGTGCTGATTAGCAGGGCAGAATGACTTGCCCCGCCAATCAGGGCCTTTCAACTACGGACGCGTCGGCGAAAGGCGCTGATTGGCGGGGCAAGTCATGCTGCCCTGCCAATCAACGTCATTGTAAGGCGCTGAATGGTCGGGCACGAACCATTCAGTGCTTATGCATGTAATTGTACCTGCGTTCTATAGACGCAGGTACAATTAGTACAGGAGGGGGTGGCGGAGGCTGGTTTTAGTGGCGTCACTGCCCCCTCAGAGTGGCAGCAGGCCGCCGCCTGAGGCAAAATGCTCATCTCACCTCATGGACGGTGTGGCCCTGGATGTAGAGTCTGTGCAGTTCCTGTAGATTACTGGCTGTGCTGCTGCTTCTGACTCAAATCTGTCAGTCCACTTCTCCTGGCGGGCTGACGTAATAAGCTCTCTCCATTCTCTCAGTGTAAGGCCCCATGCCCACGACAGCAAAAAACCTCAGTTTTTGCGGACCGCAATTGCGGTCCGCAAAAACGGAGCCATTCACTTTCATTGAACACTGACACCTTTCCGTAGCACTACGGAAGGGTGTCAGTGCTGTGGAAATGTTCCGGGAATTATGGAACATGTCCGTTCTTTCGCATTTTGCGGGCCGTGCTCCCATACTTTGTATGGGAGCACGGCCCGAAAATGCGGCTGTCAGTCAGCGGCCGGCCGTGCCCGAAATCGCGGGCCGTGATTGCGGGCACGGCCGTGTGCATGGGGCCTAAGAGATAGCAGCAGGGAGGGGGGAGTTGTGCACAGAAGATTACAGAGTACAGAAGTAGTAAAGCTTCCGAGTGTTCAGGGAGGGCTGATCGCACAGGCTGTCAATTTTAAAGTGTAGATAGCAGAGGGAGAATCACACAGACTGTCAGTGTAATGAGTGAGCTGTGCTGATGCATGAGAGACAGTGAAGGTAGCAGCATTGTGGACACACACAACTCATATCCAGAATGTATTATTGGGAGGAAGACGCCCATAGAATACAAAAGGAAATCAGTTAGCATATTACTATCTTTATCAGAGAGGATCTCAACCACATTAAATCATTTTGCCCAATGTTTCCTAATACATGGGGCAAATGGAAATTGGACAATTTAACTTGCTAAATTAAGAGAGCTACAAAACCTAAAGATTTTATGGGCTGAAAATAGCTTGTTTTTGCCATGCTCTCGATACCCTCTAGTTTTTTATGCTACAAGTATTGGTCTACATGTATCCACCAGCCTAGTCATTTATATTACAAGCTTTAACATAAAGATCTAGGCTAGTGGATATGTGCTGAGCACTACCCCTGGCGTAAAAACCAGCATAGATGGTGCCACACTTATTGCCCCCTGTTGATAGTGCCACAGTGCCCCCTGTAGATGGTGCCACAATTCCCCCTGTTGATTGTGCCACAGTTCCCCCTGTAAATATTGCCACACACTGCCCCCCGTAGACAATGCCATAGTGACCATGTAGATAGGATAGGGGATATGTGTTGACCACTATCCGTAGAATAAAATCAAGCATATATAGTTCTGTATCCAGTGGCCTATGTAGGTAGTGCCCCCTATAGATTGTGTCACAGTACCCACTGTAGATAGTGCCACAGTCAGGGGTGTAACTAGGAAAGATTGGGCCCCATAGCAAACTTAGGACTGGGGCCCCCCTTCCGCTGGGTATCACACAACCCCCCCTTGTAGATAGTGCCTCCCTATAGATTCCACCACACAGCGCCCCCTATAGATAGCACCATACACAGCCCCCTGTAGATAACTCCTTACAGCCTCGAATCCCCCCTGTAGATAACGCCTTACAGCCTCAAATCCCCCCTGTAGATAACACCATACAGCCCCCCTGTAGATAACGCCATACAGCCCCCTGTAGATAACGCCATACAGCCCCCTGTAGATAACGCCATACAGACACCCCCTGTAGATAACGCCATACAGACCCCCCTGTAGATAATGCCATACAGACACCCCCTGTAGATAACGCCATACAGACACCCCCTGTAGATAACGCCATACAGACACCCGCTGTAGATAAAGCCATACAGACACCCGCTGTAGATAACGCCATACAGACACCCCTCTAGATAACACCATACAGACCCCCCTCTAGATAACACCATACAGAACCCCCATTGTAGATAACGCCATACAGAACCCCCATTGTAGATAACGCCATACAGACACCCCTATAGATAACGCCATACAGACCCCCTGCAGATAACGCCATACAGACCCCCTGTAGATAACGCCATGCAGACCCCCTGCAGATAACGCCATACAGACCCCCCTGTAGATAACGCCATACAGACCCCCCTGCAGATAACGCCATACAGACCCCCCTGTAGATAACGCCATACAGACCCAACTGCAGATAACGCCATACAGACCCCCCTGCAGATAACGCCATACAGACCCCCCTGTAGATACAGACCCCCCTGTAGATAACGCCATACAGACCCCCCCTGTAGATAACGCCATACAGACCTCTCCCTGTAGATGACGCCATACAGACCCCCCCTGTAGATAACGCCATATAGACCTCCCCTGTAGATAACGCCATACAGACACTCCCTGTAGATAAAGCCATACAGACCCCACCCCCCCAAAAAAAAAAGTGTGTCATCGCTGGCAGCGATAAGGTGAACGGGGGACCGAAAGTCCCCCGAAGTTCTCCATGACAAGCTTCGGACTTCCGGCGTCTGCGCAGTTAAATAAAAATGTAAGGAGCGCTGGTCACGCATGCGCACAGGCGTGACCGGTGCACAAGTCCTTTCTATGGAGCTGCAGACAGACCCCGAAAGTCCGAGGTTTGTCATGGAGAACTTCGAGGGACTTTCGGCCCCCAGTTCTCCTTATCGCTGGGCATCCCAGGGATCCCACATGTATCCCCTATCCTGTGGATAGGGGATGCATGTCTTTTGTAGGAACAACCCCTTCAGTGGCGTCGCGCTGTATTAGCCATAGCGGCTAGCGGAACCTCCGGCCATGGGAGGGGGGGGCCGTGCCGGCGGGTGGCATGGGCCCCCTCATGCTACGGCTGCTATAGCGGTAGTTACGCCACTGTACATAACCGTATTATCCTGGATATCGTAAAACACAATTAACATACAACGTTACATAACGTTTAGTTGCATTAATTTTGGTTGCATGGAACATCACAAGTTGAGGAGCTGTGAAAGAATTGTATAGCCTCTATTCTCATTATACAGTTAGCTGAATGATTGATACTTGTCACAATTCTACCGTTTTACTACTTTCATTGATACAAGGATTGTATTCTATGCTAATGCATAAAGGGCACTTCATACACCGTGTTCCAAATTATTATGCACATTGGATTTAAGTGTCATAAACATTTAATTATTAGTTTTTCAATTAAACTCATGGATGGTATTGTGTCTTAGGGCTCTTTGGATCATTGTAATCAATCTCAGACACCTGTGATAATTAGTTTGCCAGGTGTGCCCAATCAAAGGAAAACTACTTAAGAAGGACGTTCCACATTATTAAGCAGGCCACAGGTTTCAAGCAATGAAAGGATCTCTCTGCTGCCGAAAAGCGTGAAATAGTGCAATACCTTGGACAAGGTATGAAAACATTGGATATTTCAAGAAAACTTAAGCGTGACCATCGTACTGTGAAAAGATATTTGTGGCTGATTCAGAGCACAGACGGGTTCGTTCAGATAAAGGCATAATGAGGAAGGTTTCTGCCAGACAAATTAATAGGATTAGGAGAGCAGCTGCTAAAATGCCATTGCAAAGCAGCAAACAGGTATTTGAAGCCGCTGGTGCCTCTAGAGTCCTGCGAACCTCAAGGTGTAGGATCCTCCAGATGTTTGCAAGTGTGAATAAAGCTATTATTCGGCCACCCCTAAACAATGCTCACAAGCAGAAACGGTTGCAGTGGGCTCAGAAATACATGAAGACTAATTTTCAAACCGTGTTGTTTACTGATGAATACCGTGCAACCCTGGATGGTCCAGATGGATGGAGTAGTAGATGGTTGGTGAATGGCCACCATGTCCCAACAAGGCTGCGACGTCAGCAAGGAGGTGGCGGAGTCTTGTTTTGGGCTGGAATCATGGGGAGAGAGCTGGTAGGAGTAGAGTTTATGACTGACCACTTTCTTCCGTGGTACAAAAAGAAGAACCTTGCCTTCCGTAGCAAAATTATCTTCATGCATGACAATGCACCATCTCATGCTGCAAAGAATACCTCTGTGTCATTGGCTGCTATGAGCATAAAAGGAGAGAAACTCATGGTTTGGCCCCCATGTTCCCCGTTCTCCTTATTGCTGGGTGTTCCAGCGATCACACATGTATCCCCTATCCTGTGGATAGGGGATGCATGTCTTTTGTAGTCACAACCCCTTCAGTGGCGTCGCGCTGTAGCAGCCATAGCAGCTGCTAGCGGAGCCTCCGGCCATGGGAGTGGGGCCTGTGCCGGAGGGTGGCACGGGCCCCCTCATGCTGCGGGCCCTGTAGCAGCCGCTACGGCTGCTATAGCGGTAGTTACACCACTGGCCACAGTGCCCTTGTAGATAGTGGCACACACTGCTTTCTGTAGATAGTTCCACACAGTGCCCCCCTGTAGATAGGCTAGTGGATATGTGCTGACCACTACTTGTAGCATAAAAACCAGTATAGATAGTGCCACACTCAGTGCCCCCTATAGTGTCACTGTAGATAATGCCACACTTAGTGCCCCCTTTTAATAGATCTTTCTGTAGATAGTGCCACAATGCCCATGTAGATAGTTCTACACACTACCCCCTGTAGATAGTGCCACAGTGCCCCCTGTAGATAATGCTCCCTGTAAATAGTGCTTCATTGCCCACTGTAGATAGTACCACACATTGCCCATGAAGATTTTGCCCCACACTTCCCCTTTGGACAATGCCACAGTGCCCATGTAGATAGGCTAGTGGATATGTTAACCACTACTTGTAGCATAAAAGCCAGCATAGATCGTGCCACACTCAGCACCCCCTATAGTGTCACAGTACCCACTGTAGATAGTGCCACACACTGCCCAAGTAGATAATACCACACAATGCCCGCTGTAGATATGTGACTAATGGATATGGGCTGACCACTACTTATAATAGATAGTTCCACACAGTGCCCCCCTGTAGATAGGCTAGTGGATATGTGCTGACCACTACTTATAGCGTAAAAGCCAGCATAAATAGTGCCACACTTAGTGTCTCCTGTGGATAGTGCCAGACTCTTCCCACTGTACATAGTGCCACACACTACCCCATGTAGACAGTGCCACAGTTCTCCCTGTAGATAGTGCCACACACAGCCCCATGCAGATAGTGCCAAAGTGCCCCTATAGATTATTTCAAAGGTATAGCTAGTGCCAAGTGCACCTTGTATATAGTGCCCCATTACACAAGAAGAATACTCATCTCACTCCATTCCCATGCTTTCCTCCAGTGATGCAGGCCTGGTCTTTTCTGACCAGGCCGGCACCAGCAAAACAACATAGTTGGCGCAATGATGTCATTTGTGCCGTATGCATCATAAGAAAAATGCTGAGTGGCAGCAAAAGGGAACTGATGGTTACTAAAGAAGTATATACAATTTAGTCCAATTGCATGTGAGGGCCCCCCTAAGCCAGGGGATAGTGGGGTCTGGAGCTGGGGTTTCAAAAGCCTCAATGATCTGGCCCTGGTCACAGGGGTGTTCTGGGAAACTGACCTCCCCGGTGCAACCCTGTGTCCTAACATGATTGTAAAAGCAGTTTATCATAGGTCCATATGGCTTTACCATATAAGAGTTGAGCATAAAAGCAATGTATTTACACAAGAGCATGGCAGTCCCGCACATCTGATAACCTGTTATTAAGAAATGGCTCAAACATATTTGCAAAGAAAATTTGTTGAAAGATTCCCTAATGAATAATTACAGTGGGAAACTGGTTTGTACTAGAGTATCCACTTATAGTAAATTTAGAGATAATGGTGTGACCCACAATCTGGTAATCTTCCTCATAATACATTCTCAGAATGTGTTTGGATTTCTGCATTTACAAACATTAAAATGAATGGCATCAATTATTCCCATGTTAGCAAGATTAAACCTTTCTATTTTCTATAATGGAATCTGCTATGTGATCACACAATCATAAAGATATTTCCTCAAAAAGAGAACAAAAGGAGTGGTTTACGCATACAATTTTTCAGTGTGATCTCTTACTGCTAAGCCAAAATTTACCAAAAAGAACATGAGGTTCATAAAACATTCTGATACTAAATAAGCCTACATTCCATTTCACTGGACATTTTTGTTAAAAAAAAAAATTGCATAGCAGCAAAAGATCACTGTAAAATTAATTAGATATCTGTAATTCAATATCTATAATTACATAAAATAATGAGATATCTCGAAGGATACTATAAAATGATAACAAATGTGATCTTCAGTGAGAAAAAAATAAAATAAGAAGCTCCCCAAAAATGTCTGACCAGTGAATTAGATTTCCAATGGACAGAATGTAAAATGGGCCACCCCTTAAAAGCTACATTACAGAATTTTTTTTCCGTTTTTAAATACAATTCTGATAAATAAAACATTAACCCGTTAGTGACCGACCCATCGTGTTTTTACGTCGGTCACTAACGGGCCTTATTCCGATGCCATAGACTTTTTACGTCGCGGCATCGGAATAAGTAAACAGAACAGGGAGCTTTCAAATCTCCCTGCTCTCAGCTGCTAGAGGCAGCTGAGGGCTGGGGGCGTCCCTGCTCTGCCGGGTGAAATCGATATCAGTATCTATCTCACCTGTTTAACCCCTCAGATGCGGTGCTCAATAGCGAGCACCGCATCTGAGTGGTTTTGGAGAGAGGGAGGGAGCTCCCTCTCTCCCCCACCGACACCCGGTGATATGATCGCCGAGTGTCTGTGTCTCCAATGGCAGCCGGGGGCCTAATAACGGCCCCCAGGTCTGCCAGTAATGAATGTCGTCTGCTAGATCATGCCGCAGGCATGACCTAGCAGATGCCTGTCCGTTTTAAACGGACAGGCAGTAATACACTGCAATACAAAAGTATTGCCGTGTATTATAAATGCGATCGGACCATCGCATATTAAAGTCCCCTAGTGGGACTAGTGAAAAAGTGAAAAAAAAAGTTTAATAAAGTTAATAAAAAAAAAATGTGAAAAAAAAATTAAAAACCCACTTTATCCCCTTACAAACTGCTTTAGTATTAAAAAAACAAAATAAAGTAAAAAAGTTACACATATTTGGTATCGCCGCGTCCGTAACGACCCCGACTACAAATCTATTACATTACTTAACCCGCACGGTGAACGTCGTAAAAAAATTAAAGAAAAAACGACGGAAAAATTGCTGTTTTCTGTGAATCCTGACTTTAAAAAAATGTGATTAAAAAGTGATCAAAAAGTCGCATCTACTCCAAAATGGTACCAATAAAAACTACAAGTCTTCCCGCAAAAAAAGAGCCCTCATACAACTGCATCGGCAAAAAAATAAAAACGTTACGGCTCTTCAAATATGGAGACACAAAAACAAATAATTTTGAAAAAAAAGCGTTTTTACTGTGTAAAAGTAGTAAAGCATACAAAAACGATACAAATTTGGTATCATTGCAATCGTAACAACCCGCTGAATAAAGTTAGTGTTATTTATACTACACGGTAAACGGCGTAGATTTAGGACGCAAAAAAGAGTGCCAAAATTTCAGATTTTTTTCTATTCCCCCCAACAAAAAAAAAGTTAATAAAAGTTAAATCAATAAATAATATGTCCACCAAAATGGTGCTATTAAAAAATACAACTTGTCCCGCAAAAAACAAGACCTTATACAGCTATGTCGACATAAAAACATTATAGCTCTTGGAATGCGACGATTCAAAAACGTAAAAAATAGCTTGGTCATTAAGGTATAAATAGGCTGGTCATTAAGGGGTTAACATGTCTGCACAATGTATAGACTGCAAGAAAAAAACTGAGCTGGCCATAACAATGGAGCAGTGTGTTTATGAGTCAGTTGGGAGTCCATATAGAAAATACTACGACTACTAATCACATAACACAATGGCAATATTATAACTGAGCAGCACTGTGAAGGGCCGCCCAGGAGTTTGTATAGGAAATTCTCCAAATGCCATTACCAGTGCCCACAGATATTGGACCATGTATAGTCATCTATACAGGAAGTCATTAACAGCTGGGGAAGAGGAGGTATCAGAGCATGTAGGAAGATATCCTAAGGGGGCAAGGGGAGGCATTTGCATTAATCTTTATCTATCGATCTATCTTCTAGCTCTGTCATTGTAAGTAATCTATGTAGTTAACCCCAATTTATGTGTTCCATTATAAATAGGATTCTAAGAAAGTTTTAAATTCTCATAGAAAACTAGTATAATAGTGTATTTATTGAATAGTATATCACCTTAAGGTAAGAATGGAAAATATGAACAAAAATAGAAAGAGGAATTCAGACTTTGAAAGAAAAAAAAAATGTTGAGCATGCTGTATTCTTTTTTGCCTTCTAATACTCTCTTCCATAACAGACTGAATTGCCGTAGGACATAATTAGCAGTTGGAACTCCTGTAGGCTATTTCCTATACTTGTTGAACTCTCCTTTTTTCCTTTTTTTTTTGCACTAGTAAGTTGGGTCGTGCTGTCAACGTATTCATGCAGAAGATTCTGATAAGTACGATAGTGGCATTTGTCCAAGGCACAGAGTCCCAATTAGTTGTTTCATTGATGGAAGAGATTCAGAAAGAATGAGGGATGGGTACTGGGAAAAAGTTAACAGTCAACTACTTTTCTTTTATAAATGACATTAAAAATAACGTGTCAGGCTGACATCACACTCTGATTCTGCTACAGTCCTTACAAAGATGCTACAAAGAAAAATCACATATAAATATAGAAAGAGCTCCATATCTTACACCCCAGATTTTGTACAACTTGATATGTGGATTTAAAGAGTGATCATTCTTTATCTTTAACTTTATCTTATGCTATAGTTACATTCTTCTATATGCATTTTTTTGGGGCTTTGTTAATACTTCACAAAACATGAGGGCATTTTTTTTTTGTATGACTTCGATATAAATATTATATTTTATTTTTCTACAACTGTTGCTTGCTAGGATCTTTGCTACCCGATTTCAGTTCTATACTTGCTATGGACCATATCGTATATACCAAATAGGGTATTAAAAGAAATCCCCTCAGCTTTGCCAACTGATATTGACACTGTCTGTCTGTCTACCCAGTTGACTATTCACAGAACTTGAAGGTTTGTTGGCATCATTGTGTCAATTATAATAGAAAGTCTCATTCTAATCTCAAACTGTTCAGCCTCTCACTTTATAAAACTTGTATACCAGCAGTATGTCTGCTTCATGCATCCATCACTAGGTCCCTCCCAGATATAATGTCTGATACGCTCTAGCTTTCTATAATATGCACCATTAAGCCATAACGTTGAAACCCTCGTCTAATATTTTGTAGGTCCCCTTCGTGTTGCCAAAACAGCTCTGACCCATCGAAGCATGAACTTTACAAAACTTTTAAGTGTTTTGTGGTATCTTACATCAAAATGTTAGCAGCAGATCCTTTAAATCCTGTTGCCAGGTGGGATCAGACTTATTTTTCCAGCAAATATATACAGTGCATCGCATCTTGCTGCGTACGAGGCTGCATAGCCGCAGATCAGGCAGAGTGCCCATGCTGATCCCTGACCACCCCCGAAAGAGCCTATAATGGGCACGTGAGCATCAGAAGTGGACCATGGAGCAATGGAAGAAAGTAGCCAGGTCTGATGAATCACGTTTTCTTTGACATCATGTGAATGGCCAGGTGTGTGTGTGGGTTGATTATCTGGGGAATAGATGGCACCAGGATTATGGCCGATTCTAGCTTTTCTGCTGCCTGACTCGAAAATTGAAATAGTGCCCCTCAAATCTTGATTGACATCCCCATGGCTGTTCTACATCATTAGCAGCCTCACAAAAAAAAATAAAAAAATCATACCACTAATTATCTCGCTGCAGATCATACAGTAACTACAGTACTGATGAGAGGCAGAATAAACATATACAGTAAGTGACTCATAGGTGACGTCTCCATCCGGTCCAGACCTCTATGATGACTTCTCCCAGCCATGGCCCATTTCTGCAGTTTGCCGCTCAGATGTCTTCAGCTTCTCACTTTTCAAAAATTTCTGTACCTATAAATGCAGATAAAATTCTCATGGTGCCACACGCAATGCCCATAAATATAATAACGCCATACACTGCACCTCTAATTCTAATAGAACCGTACAATGTCTCTGATTTATAATAGCTCCATACACTGTGTCGCACACACATACACAGTGCCCCCTGTAGATAGTGCCCCACATATAGACCCCCAGTAGATAGTGCTCCACATATGGGCCCCCTGTAGATAGTGCTCCGCATATAGTCCCCACCCCCTGTAGATAGTGTTCCACCTATAGCCCACATCCCCTGTAGATAGTGCTCCACCTAGAGCCCCCATCCCCTGTAGATAGTGCTCCACATATAGCCCCCTTCCCCTGTAGATAGTGCTCCACATATAGCCCCCACATACAGCTCCCCCATAGGTAGTGCTCCACATATAGCCCCAACCCCCCGTAGATAGTGCTGCACATATAGCCCCCACCCCCTGTAGATAGTTCTCCACGTATATCCCCCATATCCTGTCGATAGTGCACCATATATAGCCCCCACTCCCTGTAGATAATGTTTCACATATAGCCCCTCACTTTTAACAGAAAAAAAAGAAAAACTTTACATACTCACGTAAACCCATTCCTGTGCCGGCCTCTTGCAATGCCCCTCCCTCTTCTGAGCAGGTCTGCTGGGTCTGAACGACGCAAGCGGCAAAATGACGTCATCCCGCTGCTTGCGCCGTTGAAAGGCGCTGAGTGGCAGGACAAGTTACTCTGCCCGGCCAATCAGCGCCTTTCAACGTTGAATTGTTGAAAGCAGCTGATTGGCAGCTTGCCTTGCCCTGTCATTCAACGATGCAAGCGGAGTGATGACGATATGATGACATCGCGCCGCTCACGTCATTGAAAGGTGCTTAATAGCGGGGCACGTTCCGTGTCCCGCCATTCTGCGCTTATGCATGTAATTGTATCTGCGTCCTATACGCAGGTCAAATTATAGTGTAGGAGGGGTGGCAGCGGCTGGTTTCAGTGGCACCGCCACCCCCTCATAGATGCCGCAAGCCGCAGCCTGAGGCGAGATGCTCGTCTCATCTCGCCTTATGGACGGTGCGGCCCTGACCAGGATGCACTATGGGAAAAAGGAAAGCAGGCAGAGGCAGTGAGATGCTCTGGGCATTGTTCTGCTGGGAACATCTTAGGGCTCATGCACACGGCCGTGATTTTCGGGTCGGCCGGCTGTGGACTGTCAGCCGCGAGCCGCCCGCAAATCGCGGGACATTCACATGGCCGCGGACATTATTTTCAATGAGCCCGGACCGCAGAACACCGCCGTAATAAAACAGGTCCGTTCTTTCTGCGGTGCGGGCTCCCGGGCCATGCACGGACCATAAGAACTACGGTCGTGTGCATGGCCCCATAGAAATGAATGGGGCCGCAATTCTCCCGTGGATTTTCGGTGGAATTGCGGCCGCAAAAACACGTTCGTGTGAATGGGGCCTTACTTGAAGTGAATTGGTTATTAAGACTTGCATATGAAACACCAGTCTTAACCCTTTAAGGAGTGAGCTCATTTTGGCCTTCAGGACTAGCCCCATTTTTTCAAATCTGACATGTCACTTTCTTGGTAATAACTCTGGAATGCTTTCACCTATCGAAGCGATTCTGAGCTTGTTTTCTCATGACATATTGTACTTTATGTTGGTGGAAAAATGTTGTCAATAAATTCATTGCTTATTTGTGAAAAACACAAAAATTTAAAAAATTTGCAAAAATTATGATTTTTCTAATTTTAAATGTATCTGCTTTTAAAACAGATAGTAATACCACACAAAATAATCACTATTTCACATATTTCATATGTCTACCTTATGTTTGCATCGTGTTTTGAACATTCTTTTATTTTTCTAGGACGTTACAAGGCTTAGAACTTTAGCAGCAATTTCTCACATTTTCAAGAAAATTTCAAAAGGCTATTTTTCAAGGACCAGTTCTGAAGTGGCTTTGAGGGGCCCATATATTAGATTTGACCCCATAAATCACACCATTTTAAAAACTGCACCCCTCAGAGTATTCAAAACAGCATTCAGAAAGTTTCTTAAACCCTTAGGTGTTTCACAGGAATTAAAGGCAAATCCGAGGGGAAATTTACAAATGTAATTTTTTTTTAACCAAAATTCATTTGTAATACAGAAAGTTTTACTAGAGAAACGCAACTCAATATTTATTGCCCAGATTCTGCAGTTTTTAGAAATATCTGACATTGTGGCCCTAGTGTGCTAATGGACTGAAACACCGGCCTCAGAAACAAAGCAGCACCTAGTGTATTTTGGGGCCTCCTTTTTTTAGAATATATTTTAGGCACCATATCGGGTTTGAAGAGGTCTTGTGGTGCCAAAATAGTGGAAACTCCCCAAAAGTGACACTATTTTGGAAACTGAACACCTCAAGGAATTTATCTAGGGGTATAGTTAGCATCTTGACCCCAGAGGTCTTTTGCTATATTTATTAGAGTTAGTATGTGAAAATAAAAATCTACTTTTTTTCTGAAAAAACATTTTTACAAGGAATAGAGAATAAAAAGCACTCAAAAACTTGTAAAGCTATTTCTCCCGATTACGGCCATACCCCTGTTTTGACTGACAACAGCATTTTGACCACACAGGTTTTTTCGCTGAATTTAGTGGAATTAGCCGGTGAAAATGAATATAAACATTTTTTCCACTAAAATGTTAATTTTTTTCATTTTCACAAAGGATAAAGGAGGAAAAATCACCAAAACGTTTAAGCAATTTCTCCCAAGTACGGCAATACCCCACGTGATCATAAATGGTTTTTCATTTGAAAATAATTAACCCTTTCAGAACTGATCCATTTTTTTCTTTTTCATTTTAGTTTTTCCCTCCCTGCTTTCCAAGAGCCATAACTTTTTTTTCTTTTTCTGTCAATAGAGTGGTGTGAGGGCTTATTTATTGCGGGAGGAGTTGTTGTTTCTAGCGACACCTTTTAAACTACCATTTATTGTACTGGAAAACGGAAAATAAAGTTCTTTGCAGGCTAAAATTGGAAAAAGCTGTGATTCCTCCATAGTTTTTTGGGTTTCGTTTTTACGGCCTTCACTGTGCGGTAAAAACGACAACTTAAATATTTTTGGAGACTTAATAGGATTAAGGTGATACCAAATTTATACAGTTTTTTTTTATATTTTACTACTTTTACAAAGTAAAAACTATTGGTTAATAAAAAAAAATCATTTAGTTTCACCACATTCCAAGAGCCATAAGTTTTTTTATTTTTGGTCGATTGATGCGGTGTGAGGGCTTGTTTTTTGCGGGACGAGCTGTAGTCTTTATTGGTACCATTTTTTGGTACATACAATTTTTGATCACTTTTATTAATATTTTTTTAAAAGCTAAGGTGACCGAAAAACAGCAATTTTGCCATTTTTAATTCTTTATTTTTTATGGAGTTCACCGTGCGAGTTAAATAACGTTATATTGTAATAGTTCAGACTTTTACTCATGCAGCGATACCAATTTTGTTTATTTTTTAGATTACTTTAGAGGAAAAATGTGAAACAGATTTTTTTTTCGGACTTTAACCCCTTCCCGACATATGACATACAGTTACGTCATAGCCGGGAAGGGGAAGTATGGAGCGGGCTAATGCAGTGAGCTCGCTCCATACGATGCCGGTGTATGTTACAGCCGACACTTCAGAGTAACTAGCGGCATCGCGCTCGAGCGCGATCCCGCTAGTTTAACTAGTTAAATGCTGCGGTCAATACCGACCGCAACATTTAAGTTGTGAGAAAGACCCCCTCTAACAGCTCATCGCGCCCCCCACAATGCAATCGCGGGAGGCGATGGTTGCTATGGCTGCCTGGGTGCCTAATGAAGACCCCAGGTCCGCCATCTTTGTACACCTGATCGGGACCTGAACCAATCATATCTCTATCATGTCTCCGGGACCAGAGGCAGGTGTTTACAGCGCGCTCCGGGTGTCACTGCTACTAGAGACACCCGATCGCTCGGTTAACACCCACCATGAATTCACGTCGGCGCTGAGCTCAGAGCCCTGCAAGCGTGAATATACAGTGAGCTGTCGGGAACCGGTTAATAAATCTACCCCAACCTTTTTTTCGAATGTTTTTATTTTTATATTGTAAATAGTTTTATTCAATTTTCTGTACATGAATATGGGGGCCGCCATCTTGCCTGAGCTGCTGTTCACCGCATTGAGACATATACTTTACAGGAGCCACATGGACCATAGGAAACCGAGAACAGGAGGGACCCTTTGACTTCTATAGGAGAGTGATCTAGGCATATCCTGTGACCTGTGCAGAGGTCATTGTGCAGAAAAGGATAGGAGGGGATCTGTGTCCATCACTTATTTTTAATTGTGAATCCTGTGTTATCTATATAGGGGTGTTAACTTTTATCGTAATCCTGCCTGTAACTATAATGAGATGACTACTGAGAAGTGATCCCTACGGAACAGGAAGTTTCAGTCTTTTGTGAGGCTCAGTGGTCAGAGTTTAGGATAATGGCATGAGAAAATAAAAAAAAATCCTAAATAGAAAAAATATGTCGAACATTTAAACAATAGGTTATTTTCAACACAATCCCTTTAAGTGACTGTAAGCAGAAATCTTGAAAACCATGTGGAATTGAAACAGAAAGTAGGTTGGAAAGTCTTACAAAAAAAGCCATTTATTTGCTGAAACTGGAATAGCGGTTTAATCCCCTTATTGGTTGTTTTCCTTTCACTTGATTTTGTTATCTCTTTTACTAAATTACCTACCATCTACTTTACCCTTTCTGCTAATTAAAATTTGTCATGTATTAGTAAATCAAAAGTTATAGCTACAGCCAAAGTTTAGACATTGGCACATTCCTGTTTTATTGCGACTTTTGCCATTTTTGCATAAGGGACAACCGGAAGTGCCGACATAATGGTTGTCCCTTTGAATCCACTTCTGAGAAACTGAAGACCAACTGTTTTGTAAACATGTTCTATCAATAACAAAGTGACAGTTTTTAATTTTGATAACTAATGTGGGTTTTTGCTAAAGCCATGCCAAATAGCTTGGAAGCATCCATCATTTACATTACTAGCTCTGTTTAGAGAACTACAAAATTCTTTTTTTTACCTTATTAAAAAAATTGCCTTATTTAAGAAGAAAATATGTTTAGAATCCCTCTAACCAAGCACTTAAGTTTCTGAAACATTGTAAAATTGTCATATCGCAAACCTGATCTCAGCTAAGATAATTGCGGACTGCCAGCTAAGTACTTACTGTTTTTATTTCCATTCAATGTCTACACAGTAAATTTGAAAGACACGCTCCGTGCCTAGAAATCAATGTGCGCAGCATATCCAAGGGCTGCGTTGTATGGGTAAAAGTATGTAAACAAGCACAGGACATCCATGTATAAGCAGTACTTTAAAATTTCAGCTCAGCAACTGAATTTGGAACATTAAAGCGTCACTGTCGGTTTAAGGGAGTTTTCAGAATCAGCTGTTGTGTGTGTACATGAGGAAAAACATTATTTCTGACCGTTATTTCAGTATTTTTCAGCGACTTTCCCACACTTCGGGCTTCATCTCTTTTATTTCTCTGAAATTCGCGGCAGAGGGGCCTGAGCTTTTCTGCTATGATGTCTCCCATACACAGCATAGAGAGAAGAGATACTGCTCTGTTATCTCTATCACAAACATTCACAGAAGCAGCATGGAGGATATTAGACAGTAGTGATGAGCAGAAAAGCTGTAAATCCAGCACTGGGTGAGAGGGAGTCTCTGTGTCTCTCTACCTCTGTCTGTCTGCAGCAGCTCCCTCCTCCTACTCCCCCTTCCCCTCTCAATGGACATCTATATGCAGAGTTGTAACCTAATCTCTCAGTGAGACTTGATTTATTTTACCACTGTATTGTGATCAGTGCATGAGCAAGATATATTACAAAGTTTATTTTATTAACCCCCTTAATGACCGCCATATAATGTTTTTACAGCGGCCATTCAGGGTAGTTCTTCTGAAGTGCTGCCTTTTCATGTCGGCACTTCAGAAGAACTTTTCCTGCATTGGGCGGGGTGCTCCTGAAGCCCGGGCTGTTGCTAACAGCCTCGGGCTTCAAGGCAATATATCTAACCCCTCAAATGTGGCACTCACTGGCGACCACCGCATCCGAGTGGTTTTAGAGGGAGGGTGCTCCTTCTCTCACCCCCCCGCCAACTCACGTGCATCGCGGGGTGCCGATGGTTTCTATGGCAGCCTGGGGGTCTAACAAAGGCCCCTAGCAGTGGCGTAACTACCGCCGTAGCAGCAGTAGCGGCTGCTACGGGGCCCGCGGCATGAGGGGGCCCGTGTCGCCCGCCGGCACGGGCCCCCACCATGGCCGGAGGCTCCGCTAGCAGCCGCTATGGCTGCTACAGCGGGACGCCACTGAACACTACGGCAGAGCAGGGAGGTATCCACAGGATAGGGGATACATGTGTGATCGCTGGCATTGATAGGGAGAACGGGGGACTGAAAGTCCCCTGAAGTTCTCCATCACAAACCTCGGACTTCCGGGGTCTGTCGGCAGCTCCATAGAAATGAATGGAGCGCCGGTCGCGCTTGTGCGCATGCGTGACCAGCGCTCCTTTCATTTTTATTGAGCTGCGCAGACGCCGGAAGTCAGAGGTTAGTCATGGAGAACTTCGGGGGACTTTCGGTCCCCCGTTCTCCCTATCGCTGCCAACGATCACACATGTATCCCCTGTCCTGTGGATAGGGGATACATGTCTTTTGTCTTTTCACACTGTAGGTCGCATTTTTTTGGGGGGTTGGGGACTATGTATGGCGTTCCCAACAGGGGGGGATGTAAGGCGTTCCCTACAGGGGGGGATGTAAGGCGTTCCCTACAGGGGGGATGTAAGGCGTTCCCTACAGGGGGGGGGCTGTATGGCGTTCCCTACAGGGGGGGCTGTATGGCGTTCCCTACAGGGGGGGCTGTATGGCGTTCCCTACAGGGGGGGGCTGTATGGCGTTCCCTACAGACCCCCCCCTGTAGGGAACGCCATACAGCCCCCCCGTAGATAGCGCCATACAACCCCCCTGTAGATAGCGCCATACAGCCCCCCTCTACAGGGCGGCTGTATGGCGTTATCTACAGAGGGGGCTGTATGGCGTTATCTACAGAGGGGGCTGTATGGCGCTATCTACAGGGGGGCTGTATGGCGCTATCCACAGGGGGGCTGTATGGCGCTATCCACAGGGGGGCTGTATGGCGCTATCTACAGGGGGGCTGTATGGCGCTATCTACAGGGGGGCTGTATGGCGCTATCTACAGGGGGGCTGTATGGCGTTATCTACAGAGGGGGCTGTATGGCGTTCTCTACAGGGGGGGGGCTGTAAAAAAGGCACTATCTACAGGGGGGGGTTGTGTGACACCCAGGGGAGGGGGGGCCCCAGTCAAAAGTTTGCTATGGGGCCCAGTCTTTCCTAGTTACGCCCCTGGCCCCTAGGTTTGCCTTTAGTGATTGCTTGTTAGGCCATGCCAGGTTTTACTCTGACAGGCAATAATACATTGCAATACAGAAGTATTGCCGAGTATTATAAAAGCGAGTGAAGTTCCCTAGTGGGTCTAAAAAAAAAGTTAAATAAAGTTTGAAATAAATAAAAGTCCCAAGTAAAAATAAATTAAAAACCCACTTTTTACCCTTACAAAATACTTTATTATGAAAAAAAGTAAAACGTTACTCATATTTGGTATCGCCGCATCCGTAACGACCCCAACTATAAAACTATTACATTATTTAACCCGCATGGTGAACGCCGTTAAATATAAAATAAAGAACAATGCCAGAATTGCTGTTTTTTGTTCATTCTACATTCAAAAAAATTTGATACAAAAGTGATCAAAAAGTCGCATGTACTCCAAAATGGTACCAATAAAAACTACAAGTCGTCCCGCAAAAAAAAGCCCTCATACAGCTGCATCGGTGGAAAAATAAAAAAGTTATGGCTCTTAAAATATGGCGGCACAAAAACAAATAAATTAAGATGCAAAAAAGAATGGCGAAATTTCAGTTTTTTTTCCTGTACCCCAACATTTTATCAACCCTTTGGCAATATGCCACGTACTATTACATTGCTGTCGCCAAGGGGAAGTATGGAGCTCGCTCACTGGCTGAGCGCGCTCCATACTCGGCAAGCGACGGCTGTGTTACACAGCCGACACCTCACTCCAGTGGGCGGAATCAAAGTTCACTTTGATTCCGCCCGTTTAACACCTTAAATGCCACGGTCAATCATGACCGCGGCATTTAAATTGTTCGAATCAGGGGGGCAACCCCTGAAACACGCCATTGTGCTCCCACGCGGCGCGATCGGCTGTTTACAATGGTTGTTACGGCAGCCTGGGGGCCTAATAAAGGCCTCCAGGGCAGCCATCTTTGTACTCCTTTGAAGCTTTGCCTCTGACAGGGCTTCAAAGGAGACTGTCCGTATCACGATATACTGCAATACATTAGTATTGCAGTATATCATGCAAGCGCTCCAACGATTGCTGGTTCAAGTCCCCATTAATAAAAAAAAAGTTAATAAAACTTTAAAGTTTTTTTTATGCTTAAAAAAGAAAAACATTTATTAAAATTTAAAAAAAAAAACCTTTTCCCATTTTTCCCCTAAAGTAATGTTCAAAATAAAATAAAAGTTAATACATCGCTAAATTGACGGAAAAATAAAAAATAGTTGTGGCTCTCAGAACATGGCGACACAAAAGATTATTTAAAAAAAAAAAAAGTGGTAAAACATTAGGTGTACATGTAGTTTTATCGCCGGATGGACGCCGTAGAAATGAAACCCCTCAAAAAATGGCGTAATCGCTGTTTTTTTTTTCACATTTCACCCCACAAATATATTTTTTTCAGCTTCCCAGTACATTATGTGGTACAATAAATGATGCCATGACAAACTACAACATGTTCTGCAAAAATCAAGCCCTCGTACAGCTATGTCGACAAAACAAACAAATAAGGCATGGCTTTTGAAAGGGGGCGGAGGAAAAAACGAAAAATGAAAAAATTGAAATAAGCAGTGTCTCCAAGGGGTTAAAAAAGTTGATAAAATGTTAATCAATAAACTATATGTACCCCAAAATGGTGGTATTAAAAAATACAACTTGTCCGCTCAAAAAAGTCCTTATTTATTGGGAAATAACGGACAACGTGTTTCCGCACCGAACCGGAGCCTTCATCAGGTCTTAGTCATCAGGTCCTAGACTAGGACCTGATGAAGGCTCCGGTTCGGAGTTGAAACACGTTGTCCGTTATTTCTCAATAAATACCTTTATCTTTACTTGGAAGTCCGTTTGTGATGTTTAGAAGCACTACAATTGCCTGTTTTTTCTTCCTACTGTTCACAATAAGGATGTCCTCTAAGTGCCCCAGCAGTATCATGCCCAAATAGTACCACCTACACAATATAATACCTCCATGGTCCCCCCATACAGTATCATGCCCCCACACTGTATCATGCCCCCATAGTGCCTTCTCACACAGTATAATGCCCTCATAGTGCCTTTCCACACAGTATCATGCCTCCATAGCACCCCCATACAGTATTATACCCCCATAGTGGCCCACACACCGTTTAATGCCCCCATAGTGCCCCCTCGCACAGTATAATGGCCCCATAGTACCCCCCTCCCACACATAAGGCCCCCATAGCATTTACTACACAGTATAATGCCCCCCACAGTATCATGCCCCCTAATGCTCTCACACGGTATAATGCCCCCATAGTGCCCACCCACACAGTTCAATGCCCCCATAGTGTCCTACAAATAATAAAATAAAAACTCGTCTTGCTGCGTTCTCACGACGAATAGAGGAGATCCACGTGCAGATCTCCTCCGGTCTGTTCTGTGTGTGGTTCAGGCACGAATACCTCACTGCAATAGGCCTGTCTGCGCCAAGCCGCTTATGGTAGACGTCACATGGTGAATGGTGGAAGAGGGAACTCACGGCTCCCTGCTACACCATGGTGTTAAACTGTATCCATGTCCTGAGGACGCAGATACAGTTGAAACCAGGACATGCCGCAGGCCTCTCGGACATCGGGACATCGCTCGGAATCCGGGACTGTCCCACTGGATTCGGCACGGTTGGGAGGCATGGATGCCAGTATTATAAAAAGGTCATGATCGGTGTGGGCCCTGTTACAGAATTTTTATCGGGGCCCTGAAGTAAAATGTTATGCCCCTGTACGGTTCTATACAACATCAGAATGATACAGAGCCTTAATATTGCAATTATAGTAATTAAGGAGTAATGAACCAGAAAAGATAGCACTCTATTTACAACATCATGGCATCCCCAGTTGTCTGCGCTTCATTGGTATAAATTATATCATTCAGCAGGACCATGATATGAAGCATATTTCTAAGCTATGTAGAAACTTTAGTTTAGTGACGAGACAGGGAGCTGAAGTACTCTATTTAGTGGACTGGTCCTCAAAATCATCAGATCTCAACCCTTTATGGTCAGTTAAAAATGCTATGCAAAGCAATCCAACCTCTGGGAAAAGCTATAGAAATTGTGCCTTGGAAATCTCTCAAACATGCTCAAAAATTGACAGCTAGAATTTCCGCTGTAACTGCAGTCACAACATTACTCGGTGATCCCACACTTTGGCATGCTAGTGTATGTTCGCGTTAAGACACATTTCATTGCTTAAACTCAGTAAGAAACTGTCATTTATATAAAACCTGACACAGATAAAGACATGTCTACATCAGCATTTCTTCCTGGAGATTTTTCATTTTTCGGTAGAAATACACTTAGTCTATATATAAAAATGTTATCTAATTTCCTTTACCAATGTTCATTACAATGGAATTAATGTAATATCCAAATCTAATTTCATGTAATAGAACAGTTGGTGTGTTTGCCCTTTTAGATGTAATATTTATCAGTGTGCCTTTATTTACAGTCTACTTGTTTTTATCCTTACATAATCCACATTTTCCTTTTTCAAATCACAATTTGTCTGTTTGTATAAATGAAAAGAGCCTTTGTATTTTATTTTCAATAATTCACAGAAAATTTGCTTTAATACAAAATCACAATTTACAGTGCAGGCTGCAGTTCACTTGGCACTAGTATTACAGCACTTGTGAACTTTTGTTATATGCAGCCCCAGCAGGGCTGGATTAAGGTTGGTGGGGTCCCCTAAACAAAATAATTGGTGGAGGCTTACAAAAACTGTAGCACACAAATAGGTTATTTTCTGAGGGGTTCGATATCTGGACCCCAAAATATATTCAGACATCAAATCCCTAAATAAATTCAGATCCCAGACCCTTAAACGCCAAAATTATTCCAGTCACTATACCAGGCCCTACAATTAATTTAGACCCCAGATTATATACCCAAATTATTTCAGACCCCAGACCAGACTCTAAAATTAATCCAGACCAAAGACCAGACCCTACATTTAATTCAGACCAAAGGCCAGACCTGAAAATTAATTTAGACCCCAGTCTCAACCATAAATTAAATTCGGACTCCAGTCCAGAATCTTGAATCAATTCAGACCGCTAAATTAATTCAGACCCCAGAATTCAGTTTCGAGACCAGACCCCAAAATTAAATCAGACCTCAGATCCCTATGTAAATCCAGACCCCAGACCAGACCCTAAAATGAATCCTGACCCCAGACCAGAATTTAAATTTAATCCAGGCTCCAGACAAGACCCCAAAATTAACTCAGACCCTAGTCCTAACCCCAAAATTAATTCAGGCCTCAGACTAGACCCCTAAATTAATTCAGACCCCAGACCAGACTTCAAGATTAATTCACCCACCAGAACAGACCCCAAATATATTCAGACCCCAGACCTCTACATCAATCCAGACACCGGATCCCAAAATGAATTCAAATGCCACGCTAGACCCCACAATTAATTCAAACCCCAGACCAGACCCCAAAATTAATTTTGACTCCAGACCCCAAAATTTATAAGACCAGACCCCAAAATGTATTCAAGATCCAGACTAGACCACAATTTATTTCAGACCCCTCACATGGCATATCCTAGCCACAGACAAAGTTTATTAATTAAGTTTTTCCTTGCTACTTCTATATATCGACTTTTTTCTAGTATGCTGTGGTGAACATTTTTACAAAAGTGAAAATTAAATGTTATTATCTGTCACTAAAGATGAGCAAAACTTTGAAAGTTTGCTGATCTATTGATTAAAGGGAACCTTTCACCACCCTATACATATGCAGCCAAGTGCATTATGTTATAGGCAGTGCTGCACAGACCCTGTGGCACTTTGAATTATATGTCTAGCCTCCGCCATTCTGGAGATATCAGTGCCATTATTATTGGCGTCCAATATGTAAATTTGCCCCTGTACTGTCAGTGGGACGTTCCTGGAAATGGAAAGGGTAGGGGGCGTGGTAGTTAGCGCTCTGACACTGTCCAATCAGCTGCAGACCGCGTCAGAGAGGCTTCTGCTGTGTGATCTCTCTTGCGAGATCACAGTCTTCTCATCACTGGCTGACAGGAGCTGAAAAGAGAGAGCACATAAGGAACGTACGTACACACACACACGACATACAACCCCTCTAATAAAAAATAAATAAAATGAAATAATCATTTATATAAGTCCGCACTAGGGCCTCATCTGTCTATACTGTATTAGATTAAATAGTCCTTTCCAGTGCAGATTAAAACAAAAATGTTGAACTCTCTTGAGCTTTCTTCATCTTTCTCCCTATAAGGCCCAAAGTATGTGGACCTCTGAACATCACATCTATATAAACTTGATAGACATCTCATTCCGTACTCATGGGCATTAATATGAAGGGTGAGCCACTTTTTGCAGACTATAATAGCCACCACTCTTCTGGGAAGGCTTTCCACAAGATTTGATAGTCTGTCTGCCAAATGAGAAATTTGTAAGGCAATAATGTGGGATGAGAAGGTCTGGTTTGTAATCTGTGTTCCAATTTATCCTAAAGGTGTTCGACGGGGTTGTTGTCAAGGCTCTGTGCAGACCACTCAAAATCCTCTACACTAAACTCGTCTTAATGGACCTCGTTTATGGACATGGACACCATCCTATTTCAGCATGACCGAGTTTTCTCCAATCTGTTACACTAATTTAAAGGCATACAATTGTTTAATATATCTTTGTATGCTGTAGCATTAATCTTACCCTTCACTAGAAATAAGGGGCCTAGGACAAACCATGATAAACTGCCCTAGACCATTATACCTGCTTCATGAAATTTTACAGGAAGCACTGTTAATTTCGGTGGGTAGCATTCTGCTGGCATCCACCAAACCCATTTTCTTCCATCAGACTGCCAGATCGTGAAACATGATTCTCCACTCCAGAGAACACAACATTTCCACTGCTCCAGAGTCCGATGGCAGCCGACATTTGGTATTTTCTTGTGTGCAGCTGCTCAACCATGGAAACCCATCCCATGCATCTCCCGACTTACAGTTCTTGCGCCGATACCACTTCCAGTTTGGATGGAACCCTGTAGTAAGGGATGCAACACTCACTAGAACAGGAGATTTTTATGCAATAGGTGCTTCAGCACTTGGTGGCCTCGCTTTCTGAGTTTCCTCGATCTACCACTTCATTCCTGAAGTGTTACTGTAATGACGGGGTAAGCAGCAGTGGCGGATTAAGTAGACCATGGGCCCTGGGCTGTTACCCAAACTTGGGCCCCCCTTCCTCACCGGGGCCCTGCCGCACCGTAACTATTTTTAACACTACCTTTTTGGGCAAGCATTAACAGTGTTACAATTTCCCATGTCACAGCGCGGTGTCCCTACATACTGACAGAATCACACTGTGCAGGGACACAACCTCCTGACAAGGGGAATTGTCTATCAGTGCTGGACTGCAGAAAGACTTTTTGTGAAATACAAGGATTTCCTATAATAAACATGTCAGGAAAGGTGACAGATTCTCTATAAATCTAGTGACTCACAGGTGACGACGTCTCAGATTCTAGTAGTTTTTTTCCTCTTTTCTTCTCCATCCGGTCCAGCGCTCATGACGACTTCTCCTGGCCATGACTCATTTCTGCAGAATTTGCCACTCAGACGTCTCCTCACTTTTCCAACATTTCCACACCTATAAAAACGAAAATAAAGTTATCATGATGCCACATACTGTACCCCTAAATATAATAGCACCAAACACTGCGCGCCTGAATATAATACCACACACTGTAAAACACCACATACACACAGCCCCCTGTACATAGTGCCACACACAGCACCTGTAGATATTACACACCCCCATAGATATCGCCATACACAGCCCCCTCTATATATCACACATCCCCCTCGTAGAGAGCTTTACACACAGCCCCCTATAGATAGTGCCATACAGCCCCCCTGTAGAAAGCGCCACACTGCCCTCCCCCTCTTGTAAATAGCACCAAAAAGCCCCCCCTATAAAGAGCGCCACACACATACCACTGTGGATAGCACTACACAGCCCCCCCTTGTATATAGTGCCACATAGCGCTCCCCCTTGTATATAGTGCTACACAGTGCTCCCCCTTGTATATAGTGCCTCACAGCGCTCCCCCTTGTATATAGTGCCTCACAGCGCTCCCCCTTGTATATAGTGCCTCACAGCGCTCCCCCTTGTATATAGTGCCTCACAGCGCTCCCCCTTGTATATAGTGCCACAAGGTTATGTACACATTTAAAAACTTTATATATATATATATATATATATATATATATATATAGTATATGTGTGTATCAGTGTGATTGATTTTATTAAAAAATATTTTTACTTTTTGAGATACAGCTGCTTTGTATCCTGTATCCACCTCAAATCTATCACATTTAAGATTATAATTTAGCGCAGGGCCCGTTTCACTGATCCCATCAAGTCCTGCTGACCTGACGGATACAGGATACAAAGCAGCTGTATCTCAAAAAGTGAAAATATTTTTTAATAAAACGTAATTACAAAGTTGCACCAAACACACACAAAAAAAAAAACAACGTTTTTTCCGTAGACAATGCAGGTTTAGTTTTTTTAGCGTTTTTATACTCACCTTTTTTGCTATTTTAGAATTTTATTCATAAAGTTTGAAAATAATAGTAAAAAAAATAAGCTTTTTTGCGTTTCAGCTATTTTTTTTGGGTAATAACATAGTTTTACCCTAAAATAGACCTTTTTTTTTGTAATCGTCATGGTTTACCGTAAATTTTAATATATTACATGTCTATATTAGGGTAATTGGGTCAGCGCTAGGCAGGGGGAACGGTTTTTTGTGGGGTGGGTATTTTATGTGTATTTATTATTTAAATTTTTTTTGCACTTTGCTTTACTATTTTTTTATTACTATGGTCTGTTCCTCAAAGGTCAAAAGACCTTTGGGGAACTTTATATATTTTTTTTCTTTGTTTTACACCATGTTTTTCCACTGTAACTGGGGAAATCAGCCCTCTCATAGTGACGATTGTCACTAATAGGGCTGTGCTGGGTCTAGTAAGACCCAGCAACAGTCTGCCACTAACGGCACCCGGCGATCATGTGACCAGTCACATGATCACCGGGAGGAATAGAGACAGCGCCGCTGCTGCTGTCTCTATTCCTTTACACAGCGGTCATTGAGCGCTGTGTAAAAGAGATCAGAGAAGACAGAAGCAGCGAAAGCTGCTTCTATCTTCTCCTCAGGGTCCCCGGCAGTCACTGACAGCCGGAGACCCGACATAAAGCTGCCCGATTGCGCGGGCAGCAAGTTAAAACCCGAGCCGTAGAAAGTCTATGGCTCGGGTTTTAAGGACCCGTCCCTGACCGCTGGCCGTAAAAATACAGCCAGCGGTCGGGAACCAGTTGGGCAGGATAAGTCAACTAACCTAAGCGCCGGTGACCGCCCGCCCGGCTCTTCTCTTGCAGCTTTGGAGTAACAGAACAGCCGTCCGTCGCTGTTCTGTTACTCAATGGCGGCGACCGCACTGTCAGGGAGGCGTGTCCTACCCCTGGATCCCGGCCAATTCCCTGCTCCTCCCCATCTTCGGCAGTTAGCAGCGCTAGCTCGCTGAATAGGTTTATAAGACTATGTGCGGTTCGGGCTGCCATGGGCCCCCTGGGAGCCTCGGGCACCGGGCGGCCGCCCGAACCGCCCATATGATAATCCGCCACTGGTAAGGAGACAGACAGGTGAGCCCTAATCTACCTGCCACTCAGTCCCTGCCTACTTGCACGACCCGTCCTAGGCGACGGCGTACAACTGGGCGATGGTCCCTACGCTCAATACGTGCACGAGAGACAAACAGACAAGGATACACAGAAGCTACGGGAAATGGGGCAGTTGCCCACGGCAACACCGTGAGCAACAAGAGTAGTGAACGAGCTGAGTCAAACCAGGAGTGCACGAGGTACCAAACGCAGAGCAGGAGAGTAGTCAGTAAAGCCAGGGTCAAAATGAAGCTGAGGTCAATAGTAAAAGCAGGAACAGCAGAGCCAGGAAACCAGACAGAATCACAGGCAAAGGAAGAGCAGGAAATGAAGGTATAAATAGACAGAGGGCGGGAGCTAGCTCCATCTGGCCAGGCTGTGATAGGTTCTCCCACTCCTCAGCCTACCAGCCTGAGTGGTAGTAGATGGAGTCACTCTATCAGACCTAGGAGCAGATGCAAACTGATTAATCACGGGCGTCGACACAGAAGCTGTGTCTGGCAGATCCTTTACAGTTAGGGTATGTGCACACGGTAGCTTTTACGTCTGAAAAGGCAGACTGTTTTCAGGAGAAAACAGCTGCCTCTTTTCAGACGTAAATACTCCTCCTCGCATTTTGCGAGGCTTCTCTGACAGCCGTAAATTTTGAACTGTGCTTCATTGAGTTCAATGAAGAACGGCTCAAATTACGTCTGAAAGAAGTGTCCTGCACTTCTTTTGACGAGGCTGTATTTTTACGCATCGTCGTTTGACAGCTGTCAAACGACGACGTGTAAATGACAGGTTGTCTGCACAGTACGTCGGCAAACCCATTCAAATGAATGGGCAGATGTTTGCCGGCGTATTGTAGCCCTATTTTCAGACGTAAAACGAGGCATAATACGCCTCGTTTATGTCTGAAAATAGGTCTTACTCCTAAATACTTCTACTTTACAATGTCAGAAGCACTTAAAGGGAATGTATCACCTATATTTTTTTCCTAATTAAAACCAGATAGATTATAAAAGAAGATTATGTTTCACTGTTTTTATCTTTTTGATTTGTAGATTTTTTTTTATTTTATTTTATTTTCTGTACATAATTATGGAGACAACCCTCTTTCCTGAGCTGCTGTTAACAGAATTTAGAAATGGACCATAGGAACCAGGGAACAGTGGGGCACCAATTGACTTCTATGGGAGAGTTTACTAGGCATACCCTGTGACCTGTGCAGGGGTAATTGTGTAGGAGGGTTAGGAGAGCTGTGTCCATCATCTATTGTGAATGGTGGATCCTGTGTTATCTTAATAGGGGTGCTACGTGTCATTGTTGTTCTGCCTGTGATGATACGGAGGTGACTGCTGAGAAGTGATCTCTACAGAAGAAGAAGTGTCAGTCAAAAACTGCAAGATTTTAGGATTATTTTTTTAATATAGGTAATGACATATAGAAAAAAATAATTAAAAACTTGATGTAAACAATAGTTTTATTTTCTGATGACACATTCCCTTTAAGGTGGCCATACACCTTAGTTTTGTGTAGGCCGAACCTGCCTATTTTGGCAGTATTGGTCGAACATCTAATGTTTATAGGGGTCTCCTAAATGTTCCCTGACGGCAAATGTCAGGGGAAAGAAGGATCGGGCAGTTGGATTTCATTCAAAATACAAGATTGCTCGGCCAGAAATGTCAGGATCTGACTTGTGGCCAAAGTGTAATCCCATGACAATGCCACATTCAAAGTGATAGAGCTCTTGAGTACGACCCATACTACTGCCAATGTTTATCTATGGAAATTGCATGGCGGTGTGCTTGATTTTATGCACCTGTTTGCAATGGGTGTAGCTGAAACACTTGAACTCCATAATTAGGAGGGATATCCACATATTTGTAGCTTTATAGTGGGCATGCGGTGCGTGTAAACCGGCCTTATTGTTTCTGATCAGGAGAACATACTGTGGATGCATAGACCTTGTAATATTACTGCTCATTTGAAGTCTACACACTATAATTGTTAATAAGTAAAAGCGTGATGTAGGAAAGTAAACATTACAGACATCCACTAATGGAGTTTCCAACAACATAAAGTATCCCCGTGGGATGGTATGAAAGATAAAGCAAGGAAATGTCTACTGGCACAAATCTCACTGCTTATATGTAACACCTGTCTTTTAGGGTCTGAAATTCATGAAGTTGCATTCTAATGAGCTGGTTCCTACAATTCTTGCTTGAATGTGTCCTTTAGATAAATTGCCAAAGTGATTTTCTATTGGCATAGCGTAATATAATATACGCTGTATATGACACAAAATAATGTGTTGACAAATTCCTTTATATGGATTTTTTGGATTGAACATATTTAAAGTATTTTTTCTGCATTGATTGATGTAGATTCCCAAAAGTGAAACACAATAGTTAAAATAAATCCCTTAAGGCGTACAAATATTTCATGATGTGGAGACAAGAAAACAACAATATAGAATAAACTCAATAGAAGTTTATATGGCATTACTATACCTCTTTATTACTATACCTCTTTTCTTAGAGGAATTTTCCCCTAAACGCGAACACGTATCCGGTAAATATGCAGTTTGGAGTTGCAGGGACACCTTGTGCCGTCATACGGCGTCATCTATATGTCTCTGCGTGTGCATGGGGCCTTAACACACAAGAAAAGTATGTCAAATATACATACTGACCCACAAAGTTAGCTTACTTCTCTTAAAGTAGCCATATTGATATATCCATGACCAATACGTTTTGCACTTTTAGAATTTGGGACATATTTCATATCCATCAAACTATTGCTGCACCACGACATGAATAAGCTTTGGTCATGCCAGTTGCAAATGATTTATCATGCTGGTTCCATCACTCGAGTGGCCAGAGATGTTGGCTGGAAGTAAAAGCTTACTGGATAACAATAAATCAATTCATTGCAGGTAATGTGGATTGTCACTAGCTAATTCACTGACGGACGTCTGTACCAATGCAACATAGTGCAGGAACATTCATGTTGTTACGATGAGCTGTGTGCTACCTTTGTAAGGGCCTGACGTTTCTGAACCAAACAACAAAAGAAGAATGACATCTTTGGCTTGAATCGCTCCACGTCTGTGGTTCATTGTGGGCTGATAAAAACTCCCGACATGTACATAAACATGCCCACAGACTTTAATGTATTTCAAAAGTCTATTGGTGTGATTAATGGGGATCACACAGCTGCGCAAAACGTATAGTGCATTATTATTTAATAGCAGTCTGTAACATACCTATGCAACTGTATAGGCATCTAATTGTATACATCTGGTTGGTCTCGCCAAATGTTTACGCAGAATAGTGTTTGTACACCACTTTTAGAGTAGGCGCTGGGAAAGGTCCTGGCACAAGTGCTGAATGTATTTATGGAGCCCCATTACCAAAAGGGTCGCAAAAGAGTCTCATTGGCATCAACCTGGCCGTTATGCGTGGGCATACTGTTTTTTTTTAACTGTATAGGAAAGCATAGACTGCTGCGCTTTTCCTATACAGACATCCCGCAAAATACACTTATGGGGCCGTTCAGACAGTCCGTGATTTTCACGCACCTCGCACGGACCTATGTCAGTCAATGGGGCCGTTCAGACAGTCCGTGATTTTCACGCAGCGTGTGTCCGCTACGTAAAACTCACGACATGTCATATATTTGTGCGTTTTTCGAGCATCACACACCCATTGAAGTCAATGGGTGCGTGAAAATCACGCGCAGCACCTCGGAAGCACTTCCGTGGGACGCATGTGATTCGCGCAACAGCAGTAAAAACTGAATGAAAACAGAAAAGCCGGAGGCAGAGCTTCATAGGAGTACCAAGATGGCGGACCTGGGGGACTTCGTCAGACCCCCAGGCAGCCGTGTGAACCAACGGCTCCCCCCGATCTCGCAGCGGGGGGGCCGTTGAGACGTTACAGGGGTCGCCCCCCTGTTTTTAGTCATTTAAATGCCGCGATCTCTATTGAACGCGGCATTTAATGGGTTAAACAAGCGGGATCGCTCTATACCCGGAAGTGTCGGCTGTAACACACAGCCGACAGACTCGCTCTATGGAGCGGACTCAGCCAGTGAGCCCGCTCCATATTCCCCCACCCGGCGTGCGCCGTATATATTCGGCGGATGTCGGGAAGGGGTTAATTTACGCTGTTTACCGTGTGGTATAAATAACATAATAACTTTATTCAGCGGGTCGTTACGATTGCGGCGATACCAAATTTATATGTTTCTTATGTTTTACTACTTTTAGGGGGGATTCACACGAGCGTGATTTGGCAGTGTGTAGACCGCGTGGTTTTCGCGCGGCACGCAATGCCCTATAGAAGTCTATGGGGCAGTACACACAGTCCGTGTATTTTGCGCAGCGTTTGTTCGCTGCGCAAAATACGCGACAGGTTCAATAACTCACGCATCACGCATCACGCACCCATTGAAGTCAATGGGTGCGTGAAAACCAGGCAGGTCGCACGGAAGCTCTTCCGTGCGAACTGCGTGTTTGCGCAACAGCTGTCAAAAGGATGAATGGAAACAGAAAAGCACTACGTGCTTTTCTGTTTCCAAGCATCCAAACGGAGTGTCTTTGCGAGGAGCGAACCCCAACAACCGAGGCAAACTTCACCGGGTTTGGCCGAACCCGGCAAAAAAAATTCCGGTCCGCGACGTCGGGAGAGATTCACTGTGCATGGTGCTGAAAGAGTTAAACTGTTTCAGCACCATGGACAGTGACTTGCGATCCCAAAATACATGAACCTGTAAAAAAAACCGAAGTTCTAACTTACCGATTACTCCTGTCTCCTTCCTGCAGTCCGACCTCCCGGGATGACACTTCAGTTCAAGTGACAGCTCCAGCCAATCACAGGCCAAGCACAGGCTGCAGCCAATCACAGGCTGCAGCGGTCACTTGGACTGCCGCGTCATCCAGGGAGGTGGGGCCCGATGTCAAGAGAGGCGCGTCACCAAGGACGCGTCACCAAGGACGCGTCACCAAGGCAACGGCCGGGAAGTTCTCGGTAAGTAGGAACTTTATCTTTTTTTTTTACAGGTTTTTCGCTGTTGTGTTCGGCATTCACTGTCGAGGGTGCTGAAAGAGTTAGCTCTTTCAGCACCTTGGACAGTGACGGGCGTCGACAAGCCTCATCTCTATGATGGCGGCTGCGCGAAAATCACGCAGCCGCGCATCAGACACGCATGACACACGCAGCTGTCAAATGGTTTTTGCGCTCGCAAAACGCCGCGTTGTTTGCGCGCGCAAAAACGCAACGCTCGTGTGAATCTGCCCTTACACCGTAAAAACACTTTTTTTTCAAAATCATGTGTTTTTGTGTCTCCATACTTGAATAGCCATAACTTTTTATTTTTTTTCCGCCGATGCAGGTGTATGAGGGCTTTTTTTTTTTTGCGGGACGACTTGTAGTTTCTATCAGTACATGCGACTTTTTGATCACTTTTTATCACATTTTTTTAAAGGCAGGATAAACAGAAAACAGCAATATGCCATTATTTTTTATTTTATTTTTTACAGCGTTCACCGAGTGGGTTAAATAACATAATAGCTTTATAGTTGGGGTCGTTACGGACGTGGCGATACCAAATATGTGTACCTTTTTTACTTTTTTTTTCATAATAAAGCATTTTGCAAGGGGAAAAAGTGTGGTTTTTTTTTCACTTATTTATTAATAACTGTGTTAACCCCTTAGTGACCAGCCTATTTTAGACCTTAATGACAAAGCTATTTTTTACGTTTTTCCATCGTCACATTCCAAGAGCTATAACTTTTTTATTTTTGCGTCAACATAAGGTCTTGTTTTTTGCGGGACAAGTTGTATTTTTTAATAGCACCATTTTGGGGTACATATTATTTATTGATTAATTTTTATTAACTTTTTTGGGGGGGAATAGAAAAAAAATCTGAAATTTCGCCACTCTTTTTTGCGCCCTAAATCTACGCCGTTTACCGTGTGGTATAAATAACACAAATAATTTTATTCAGTGGGTTGTTACGATTACAACGATACCAAATTTGTATAGTTTTTGTATGTTTTACTACTTTTACACAGTGAAAACACTTTTTTTTCAAAATTATTTGGTTTTGTGTCTCCATATTAGAAGAGCCGTAACGTTTTTTTCGCCGATGCAGTTGTATGATGGCTTTTTTTTGCTGGAAGACATGTCGTTTTTATTGGTACCGTTTTGGAGTAGATGCGACTTTTTTATCACTTTTTAATGACATTTTTTTAAAGTCAGGATTCACAGAAAACAGCAATTTTTCCGTCGTTTTTTATTTCATTTTTTATGGCGTTCACCGTGCGGGTTAAGTAATTTAATAGCTTTATAGTCGGGGTCGTTACGGACGCGGCGATACCAAATATCTGTAATTTTTTTTTAACTTTATTTTGTTTTTTTAATAGTAAAGCATTTTGTAAGGGGAAAATGTGGGTTTTTAATTTTTTTTTCAAATTTTTTTTTCATTAACTTTATTAAACTTTTTTTTCACATTTTTTTTACTAGTCCCACTAGGGGACTTTAATATGCGATCATCCGATCGCTATTATAATACACTGCAATACTTTTGTATTGCAGTGTATTACTGCCTGTCCGTTTAACACGGACAGGCATCTGCTAGGTCATGCCTGCGGCATGATCTAGCAGGCATTCGCTACAGGCAGACCTGGGGGCCTTTATTAGGCCCCCGGCTGCCATTGGAGACACAGACACTCGGCGATCTTATCGCCGGGTGTCAGTGGGATGAGAGGGAGCTCCCTCCCTCTCTCCAAAAACCACTCCGATGCGGTGCACGCTATTGAGCACCGCACCTGAAGGGTTAAACGGGTGAGATTGATACTGATATCGATCTCACCCGGCAGAGCAGTGCCGTAAAAAGGCATATGCATCAGAATAAAGCCCGTTAGTGGCCGCCGTGAAAAGGCGTATTGGCGGTCACTAACGGGTTAAACTTTTTTTAAAACTTTTTTACTAGTCCCACTAGGGGACTTCACTATGCGATCATCCGATCACTTTTATAATACACTGCAATAGTTCTGTATTGCAGTATATTACTGCCTTTCCATTTACAACGGACAGGCATCTGCTAGGCCATGCCAGAGGCATGGGCCTAACAGGCATCCACTACAGGTAGACGTGGGGGCCTTTATTAGCCCCCCGGCTGCCATAGAAGACACTGGCACACTGTGATCTCATAGCAGGGTGCCAGTGGGGTGAGAGCGGGAGCTCCGTCTCTCCAAAACCACTTAGATGCAGCACTCGCTATTGAGCACCGTATCTAAGGGGTTAAACGGGCAGATTTTGATCCGCCCGCTCGAGCAGTGATGCCCCAAGTTCTCAGCTAGCTCCGGTAGCTGAGAACAGGGGGCTTTAACTGCTCCCAGTGCCACAGATTTATTCTGATGCAGCGCCGTGAAAAGGCGTATGCATCAGAATAAAGCCCGTTGGTGAACGCCGTGAAAAGGCGTATTCGCGGTCACTAACGGGTTAAAGATGTAAATGCACGACAACAAAATTCAATGCAAAGGCCTTTAACCCGCTCCCACTTTTCATTTTTCTAAATTTTGTTTTTTCTTCCCCACATTTCATAATCCATAACTTTTTTTAATTTTTCTATCGAAATTGCTGTATGATAGCTTTTTTTTTATAAGACGAGTTATCGTTTTTAATGGCAATATTTATTGCACCATATAATGTACTGGGAAACATTTTAAAAGCATTATGTGGGGTCGAATGTAAAAAAACAACAACCAGCAATTCCTTCCAGTTTTGTTTTTACGCTGTTCACCGAGGGGTAAAAATTACTTGTTAACCTTCTTGTGTGGATTAATCCGATTAGCAGCAGATACTAAATTTATATAGTTTTTTTTTCATCATTTACAGAATAAAACCAATTTGTTAAAACAAAATTAGTTTTGTGCCGCCATATCCCCATAACTTTTTTTTTTCATTGATGAAGCGGTGTATGGCTTATTTGCGGGGCGAGCTGTAATTTTTTTTAGTGTCCATACAACACCCCTTCTTGCGTCACTTTTTCATTTTTTTTGGTAAGTTAAGGTGGCCAAAAAACAATTCTAAATAACGTTATGTTGTAATAGTTTGGGCTTTTATGTACATGGTGAGATCAAATTTTTTCTCCTTTTTTATTGTTTCTATTACTTTAGGGGAAAAATAAGATTTTTTTTATTTTTAACTTTTAATAATTTTTTTCTTGTATTCCTAAAAAGTATGTAACAGATTTTTACTTTTTTGTTTTTTTAGGGGACTTGAACATGCGATTGTTAGATCGCTTGCACAATCCAATGCAATACCTGATGTATTGTGCTTTAAGCATCCTCCTATTTAGCCCTTTCTTTGGCAGGGCTTAATAGGAGGACCAATATGGGAGACCTGGGGGCCTTCATGTTATGAGGTGTGTTTATGTTACTGTAAAAGCTTTTCAGTGACAAATAGCCTTTCTTTTAAGAGTTCACTGTATGCCCATTAATCAGTAGAATCTAAAAGCTAATTTAACAAATGAATTTAGTAACGGAAAGTAATTAATCGTTTATAGCACTAGGCGCCACAGCATGTAATGCCAGGTATGACCAGTGGTTTGGTGATGTCTATCTTCGGGTCAATGTTACATAACCAGGGGCATAACTAGGAAAGACTGGGCCCCATAGCAAACTTTTGAGTGGGGACCCCCCTCCCCTGGGTATCACACAACCCCCCTTGTAGATAGTGCCTCCCTATAGATTCCGCCACACAGCGCCCCCTATAGATAGCACCATACAGCCCACTGTAGATAGCGCCATACAACCCCCTGTAGATAACGGCATACAGACCCCCCTGTAGATTACGCTATACAGACCCCCCTGTAGATTACGCTATACAGACCCCCCTGTAGATTACGCTATACAGACCCCCCTGTAGATTACGCTATACAGACCCCCCTGTAGATTACGCTATACAGACCCCCCTGTAGATTACGCTATACAGACCCCCCTGTAGATTACGCCATACAGACTCCCCTGTAGATTACGCTATACAGACCCCCCTGTAGATTACGCTATACTGACCCCCCTGTAGATTACGCTATACAGACCCCCCTGTAGATTACGCTATACAGACCCCCCTGTAGATTACGCTATACAGCCCCCCTGTAGATAACACCAAACAGCCCCCTGTAGATAACAGCATACAGCCCCGCCTGTAGATTACGCTATACATCCCCCCCACCCCCCAAAAAAAATGGCCTATAGTTTGTCCTACAAAAGAGATGTATCCCCTATCCACAGGATAGGGGATACATGTGTGATCGCTGGCAGCGATAGGGAGAACTGGGGACCGAAATTCCCCCGAAGTTCTCCATGACAAACCTCAGACTTCCAGGGTCTGCGCAATTCAATAAAAATGAAAGGAGCGCTTGTCACGCATGCACACAAGCGTGACCTGTGCACAAGTCATTTCAATGGAGCTGCCGACAGACCCCGGAAGTCCGAGGTTTGTCATGGAGTACTTCGAGGGACTTTCGGTCCCCCGTTCTCCTTATCGTTGGGCGTCCCAGTGATCCCACATGTATCCCCTATCCTGTGGTTAGGGGATGCATGTCTTTTGTAGGAACAACCCCTTCAGTGGCGTCGCGCTGTAGCAGCCATAGCAGCTGCTAGCGCAGCCTCCGGCCATGGGAGGGGGGGCCCGTGCCGGTGGGTGGCACGGGCCCCCTCATGCTGCGGGCCCCGTAGCAGCCGCTACGGCTGCTATAGCAATAGTTACGCCACTGTACACAACCGTATATTCCTGGATAACGTAAAACACAATTAACACTTTATGTGGCTGACTGCAGCTCATGGGATGCAATCAATAACTTACATAACGTTTAGTTGCATTCATTTTGGTTGCATGGAACATCACAAGTTGAGGCGCTGTGAAAGAATTGTATAGCCTCTATTCTCATTATACAGTTAGCTGAATGATTGATACTTGTCACAATTCTACCGTTTTACTACTTTCATTGATACAAGGATTGTTTGTTTCTATGGTAATGCATAACGGGCTCTTCATATAGTATGAGTAATGTAAATTCTGAAACATTTTACTATAATCATTATTTACTGCCTGTAACTTATTGAAAGGGGTTCTCCTACTATTAGATGTGATGGCATATGTTCTCACTTCCAGATGATCCTCAAAACAATGGGGCTGCAGCACTAGATAGCTAATTAAGTGCTATAGGTCCTCAACAGCTTTACCCTGGAGAGTGGCGCGTATCTCCACCTGATGTGCAGGGAATTGCAACACAGCCCCGTTAACTTGACTGTGCGTTGAAAAAGCTGAATTGGCTACTGTCCCTTTGTTCGGGTGATTGGTATAGGTCCCAGTGGTCGGACCACCATAAGCATGAAGGCATAGCCTATTGTATGCCATCACTTTTTATGTTGGGATAACCTGTTTAAATGCATATGTGTGTGCATGTATATATCAGTATCCCCAACTTCTTTAATATACTGTATAATTAAAGAAACACATTTTCATTTAATGATCCCCTCTAATATGTTCATAAATATTCCTATTGATTGTTACAAAGGAGATAGCACTGAACACTTTTGAAGGCCAATGTCTCCTAAGATTGTACTTAATGTTTTGACACCACGAGAAATGTGATATAAGCAGTCAGATTACAGAAGGAATCATTTTAACCCCTTAGTGTCTAAGCCTGTTTTGGCCTTGTGGACACAGCCGATTTTTGCAAATCTGACGTGTCACTTTATGTGGTAATAACTCCGGAATACTTTTGCCTATCCAAGCGATTCTGAGATTGTTTTCTCGTGACATGTTGTACTTTATGATACTGAAAAAATTTTGTCGTTAAATTCAATATTTATTTGTCAAAAACACCAAAATTTAGAGAAAATTTGCAAAAATCTGCATTTTTCTAAATTGTAATGTATCTGTTTTCAATAGTTTTTTATTAAACAGTTTTGTAAAATAATAATATAGTAATAACACAGACTTGCAGAGTCTCAGCTTTTGCATTTCAGTAATACAATTAAACAAAGTATTAGACCAACATGGCCTCCAATAAATCTCACATTACATATCCGTCATGATGTCAAAACTCTTGCAAAATATAGAGTATATAAATGTATTCATTGCTAACATAGGTAACTATCCTTGACATCACATTGCTTTATAGAGTACCATAACGTGGCCTCTATGGGAGAGAGAAAAGAGAGAAAAAAGAAAAAAAAAAAAACAATAACCAAACGAAGGATAGGGAGGGGGGGAAGGAAAGGTGTAGGGTAGAAGGGTTTCGTAACCATCTCTATGTATTCACGAAAGTGTGCGATTCCTCCATGGGTCCCAAATGGCATCAAATTTGTCGAATGTACCAGCCAGCAGATGTGTTAGGCGGTCATTGACCATTATCCATGAGATCTTAGCGATCAACATATCCATAGACAACGTAGGTGCTCGCCATGCCCTAGCAATAGTTATTTTAGCTGCCAGGAACACATATCGGAGAAATTTACGTGCGGGGGCCCGAACCTCCGGAATAGGACCGCATAGCAGTGCCGTAATCACATCATTGCGGGGTTTGACTTGGATCACTGTGTCAATAAGCTGGTATACCTGGTTCCAAAAGGCGCAACCACTGGGCACTCCCATAGAATATGCATTAGCGTGCCCTCCGCGCCACATTGCCTAAAGCAGTGAATATCCACAGATGGATTAAATCGAGCTATACGAGTGGGGACCATATACCATCTCATTAATACCTTATAACCCGCTTCCACCAAGGATGTATTGATAGATAGTTTCGAGGTCATACATGCCATCTCCCGCCACTGCTCCAATTCCACCCCCGTACCTAAATCGTGTTCCCATCGAGTCATGTAAGGGAGTTTACCTTCCGGAGTAACCAGATCGGAATATATCGTGGATATTTTACGTCGTAGGCCAGAGAGCCAGCACAGCCTTTCAAAAGTGGTCAATGTACTGATGTCCCCCTGCCTGGATTTCCAGTCCAACAAGAAATGGTGTATCTGGATGTATCTAAAATGCTCCGATGGGGGCATCGAGTGTGAGTCCTTAAAGTAATCCAAAGTTCTAATGTCCCCCCTATAAAGAAGTCCTTAATCCTGTAAAACCCCTTATTGAGCCACCACCGGAATTCCATTCTACGCAGACCCGGAGGAAAGGCAGAATTACCCGTGATAGTCATAAGCGGATTATGAGGTGATTTAATATGGAATCTCTTTCTAAGCGAGTCCCACAGCTGTAACTTCTGAGAAAGCACAGGGGAGAGAACCGGAGGTCTGTCCGACGACTCCATCTACAGTAGCGTTTCCAGCGGGAAACGGGTACATGCGGCCGTTTCAATTTGCGTCCACTGGGGGCAGTATGGTCTCACATACATATCTGTAAGCTGCGCCAGACGTGCTGCATGGTAGTAATGTTGGATATTGGGAACCCCCAGACCCCCCGCAGTTTTAGGGGTAAATAATGTTTGTCTCTGTATTCTCGGTCTCTTAGAACCCCAAATAAACGACACAATGAGCCCTTGGATTTGTCTAAGCGCCTTCTGAGGGACCACGATAGGGAGCGTGCGAAAATAGTAGAGCAATCTGGGCAAAATCGTCATTTTGATGGAGGCAAGGCGACCAAACCATGAGAGATTAAGAGGGGACCATCTATTGAGATCTGTAGCTATTTGTTGAAAAAGTGGAGAGAAGTTGTCCTTGTAGAGGGACTCTATGGTGGATGTCAATTTAATACCTAAATACGTCAATCTACGTGCATCCCAATGAAAATCAATGTTAAGTTTTAGGAGCTTTACTACCCCAATTGGCAATGTAAGATTCATTGCCACCGACTTGTAGTGGTTGACCTTAAGCCCAGACAGCTTGCCAAAATGATCAAGAATATGAAAGAGATTCGGCAAGGATGTGAGAGGTGTCGATATGAAAAGCAGAATGTCATCCGCAAACAATGCACATTTATGTTCTACTCCTCCCACCTTCACTCCCCTAATGTCGGGAGAATTTCGTATGAGATTGGCCAGCGGCTCAATAGCCAGCGCAAACAGGGAAGGCGATAGCGGGCATCCCTGTCGCGTTCCTCTGCATATTGGAAAGGCTCCCGACATAAATCCCCTAGAGTTTATTTTTGCTGTAGGGAGACAGTATAAGATCTTAAGAATAGACAAAAAGCCGGAACCAAAGCCCATCCTTTCAAGGACATAAAAAAAATATTCCCAGGATAGCGAGTCAAAGGCTTTCTGAAGGTCAAGGCTTAATAACATACTTTGACGTCCGAAAGTACCATCCCACCCCGAGCGGACTGCTGAAATAATGTCCACAGCCCGTCTCGTCTGGTACTCCGCCTGGCGGAAGGGTATAAATCCTGCCTGGTCCTTATGTATATATGTGGCGAGGAACGAATTCAATCTAACCGCCAGAATTTTTGTCATAATCTTAAGATCCACATCGAGAAGGGATATCGGGCGGTAATTGGCCTGATCTGTATGATCCTTATGAGGCTTGGGAATGAGATGTATGTAAGCTAAATTCGAAAAAGGAGGCAAGTTATTACCCTCCCGATAAGCATTGAACAGTTCAACCATGTGCGGGGCCAAGACCTCCCTAAAGTGTTTGTAATAACCTGAGGAAAACCCATCTGGCCCCGGGGCTTTGTGAGCCTTCATATTTTTAATAACATCCAATACCTCTTCCAAGCTAAATTCAGCATCCAGTGTTTCTCTATCCCCTTGGGAAAGTTTAGTAGGGAATGTTGTTTCCAGCAAGACCTTAGCCTTATTTTTATCAAACTGAGGTGGTGCCGAGTACAAAGCTGAATAAAAATCCTGAAAGGCCTTTAAAACTTTTTTGGGGTTCTGTGATAAACATCCATCCGCCAAGCGCAATTTCGGTGGTGTTGAGGTGTTAAATCGGGGTGTGAGGCGTCTGGAGAGTAATGTTCCCGGTTTGTCCCCTTGTGAAAAAAACTTATGTTTTGACCATCGCAGGCTTTTTTCCGCCCAGCTTGTCAGACATAAATTTAATTCTGTTCTAGCTTCCGCTAATTTTGCTTTAATATCTGCCGAAGGGTCTGTTTTAAATTGCTTGGACAGATCCGCAAACTTCCTTTCCTTTAACGCCAGTACTTCTTTCGACCGTTTCTTATTACGCGAGGCTATCTGAATGAATTTTCCCCTAATCACTGCTTTGTGAGCCGCCCAATTGGACATAATTGAGGTGTCTGGTGCCTTATTAAGTAGGAAATATGTGTCCAATTCCCTTTGGATTTCTTTAACTATCTCCTGATCCGATAGTAGTGACTCATTCAATCTCCAAGAGGAGATAGGCGGTCTCCCACGTAAATCTGACAGCCGAACCACAATCGGGTCATGATCAGACCAGGGTGTAGCCAAAATCCTAGCGTCCGTGACCTTAGGGAGTAAGCTAGTTGACAACATAACATGATCAATGCGGGTGTGAATATTATGGGCTGAGGAGAAATAAGTATAATCCCTTGCTGTGGGATTAAAATCCCGCCAGACATCTATGACATCCACCGAATGGAAGAAACGTGCTACTTGTATGCTGGTTGACGTAGGAGGAATAAGTCGCACCCTGGATGCGTGGGATTTATCCATGGACGCGTCCAAGGCGATATTAGAGTCCCCACCCATAATTATCGGGCCCTCTATCGATGAGTGGAGCTTGCGCCACATGCCTTGGAAGAACGCCGGTTGATTGGAGTTCGGGGCATAGTAGTTAATAAAGGTTATTGGAGATTCGTGTAACAGACCCGTGACCAAGATGTACCTGCCATCCGGATCAGAGATCGTTTTGTGAGATGTAAACGTGACCGACCGAGACAGCCATATGCCCATTCCCCTGTGCTTAGTAGAGGCACTAGCCAAAAAATTTTGTGAGTAGTGTCTATGAAAGTACGATGGAGCAGAGGAGGTAGAGAAATGCGTTTCCTGTAGAAATAGTATATCAACATGAGAGGATTTATAGTACAAGAAAGCTTTTCGACGCTTGATCGGGAATTAAGGCCCTGCACATTCTGTGTGAGTAAACTATAGGTCTTAGCAGATTCCAGGACCGCCATCATAGATCAGGAGGTAGAACCATGTGCTGATTGGGATCCAGCCATAGAGACAAAAGTCAAAAATCGGAAAGAAGGGAAAGGGAAGGGAGTAAGAGACAGAACAAAAATAGGACAGACACAAAATATCAATAGTACCGAACATAGTCTACCGACTAGGCAGGCAAGAAAAGACTGCGAAAAGGGGGCAGCAGACCGTCGTGAAGGCACAGCATTTCCGTAAATATATACCCAGACATTCAACCCCTTAACCTATATCATCCCTGAGCGTAATAGGCATTCACATGTTAATAATAAGGTAAAGCAAACTTCACATTTTTAAACGAACATATCTGTAACCGGGATACCAACTCACTGCGACCTTGACACATCAAGAACCTTCCTCGCCTTGTTCGGGCCAGCTTATAAACAAACTTTCATTACTATAAGTGGGAATCAAAAAATCCCCATAACTACCCCAACGTATGGAGCCACGGCTCCCAGTCCGCTGAGAACTGCAACTGGCGGTATCAGGCTGAAACTCAACATCAGTGTTGTTTGAAGACATCTCCGGCCGATATGAAGAATAAAGAAAAAGAAAATAACTGCTTCTATATTCGACCCTCTATCCGTCATGGAGGATGCAATTGTTGCCGACGAGAGTCCACCCTCTGTTCCCGAGGCGCCTCTGGACGGCCTCCTTGGGTGCGCCATATTGGTGACAACGGGGGATCCTGTATAGGGAGTCAGGGGGAGCTGGACTTATCCTGGGGTGGTAGAATATGTAAGTCCCTCAGCAGATCCTCTCCTTCCTGTTGCGTAGAGAAGCCATATTGCCTGTTATTGCGCATGAAAAGGAGACGAAATGGGAATGCCCACCGGTATGGGATAGCATGGTGTTTGAGGGTCTGCAAGATAGGACGAAGCATCCGCCTTTTTTGAATGGTTTGGGGAGCCAGATCAGCAAATATCTGCACCACTGTATTACAAATGGTGATCACCGGAAGCTTCCTAGCTCTTTCCATCACTTTCTCCTTAATCGAGTAATAGTGGAGTTTCACTATAATATCTCTGGGAAGTCCATCCCACCTCATGGCCGTCAATGCTCTATGGGCCTGGTCAATTTCCATATGTGATTCCGATATATCAGGTATCAAGCTAGTGAGTAGCATACGAACCACCGCCGGTACCTCCGTCTGAGATTCCGGGACCCCTCTGATCCTGAAATTATAGCGTCGGGATCTGTTTTCCAGGTCCTCAATTCTGGTGTTCGCCTCCTCCAATTGCTCCTGCAGGTCCTCCATAAATCTGGTATTCTGATTAACTCTTGCAGTGATGGAGGTCATTTTGGTTTCAATAGCCTGCATATGAGCCCCCACTTTATGTAGATCTTGGTGTACAGCGGCGATCTTGGAGCTTATTTCCCCCATCTGAGCTTGCATAGCTCTTGATATGCAGGAAAAGATGGCGTCCTCTGTCAATCCGGAAGTAATGGCCGGTGGCATGGGCGAGTGCTGTGGCACGTGAACGGGCGCTGGCTGCGGCAGTCCCAGGTCTGGGATCGGGCCCTCTGCCTGTAAATCCTCCTGTGCCTGCGATGGTGGTGCACTGCCATGCTCCCGCAGGAGCACAGGATAGTCCTGTGATAACAACAATGTGCTGGGCTGTATCTGTGTCTCCTGCTGCTGCTGCAGCAGGCCTTGCACCGCCATGTTCGGCGCCGCCATCAGCATGTCTGCCACGGACCTCTGAGCCTGGGTTTGCTTACCCCGTCTGCCGCTTCCTCTGGCCATAGGTGGATGCCCGGGCATCTAAGGTACTTCTCCTAACTTTTATGGGTCTCGATGTCTGCTGTTAGCGATATATATGCTGGGATGCCTTCACGAGGTGCGGAGCCTGGCTAGAACGCGTCCACCATGTTCAGCTGCGCGCATGCGCCCCCCCAATTGTAATGTATCTGATTGTAAAACAGATAGTAATACCACACAAAATATTTACTAGTTAACATTTCCTATATGTCTACTTTATGTTTGCATCGTTTTTTGAACGTGGTTTTATTTTTCTAGGACGTTACAAGGCTTAGAACTTTAGCTGCAATTTCTCGCATTTTCAAGAAAATTTCAAAAGGCTATTTTTTCAGGGACCAGCTCAGTTCTGAAGTGGCTTTGAGGGCCCTATATATTAGAAAGTCCCCGGAAGTCACCTCATTTTGAAAACTGCACCCATCAAAGTATTCAAAACAGCATTCAGAAAGTGTTTTAACCCTTTAGGCGTTTCAGAGGAATTAAAACACTGTAGAGGTGAAATTTACAAATTTCATTTTTTTTCCTCGAAAATTCATTTGGAATACATTTTTTCTGTACCACTCAAGGTTTTACCCAAGAAGTGCAACTCAATATTTATTGCCCAGATTCTGCCGTTTTTAGAAATATCCCACATGTGGTCCTGGTGCGGTAATGGACTGAAACACAGGCCTCAGAAGCAAAGAAGCACCTAGTGGATTTTGGGGCCCCCTTTTTTTAGAATATATTTTAGGCACCATGTCAGGTTTGAATAGGTCTTGTGGTACCAAAACAGTAAAGACCCCCCAAAAGTGTCCCCATTTTGGAAACTATACCCCTCAAGGAATTTATCTATGGCTATAGTTAGCATTTTGAACCCACAGTTGTTTTGCTAAATTTATTTGAATTAGTATATGAAGATGAAAATCTACTTTTTTTGTGAAAAAACGTAGAAATTTTAAATTTTTACAAGGAATAAAGTAGAAAAAACACCCCAAGATATGTAAAGCAATTTCTTCCGATTATTGCAATACCCCATATGTGGTAATAAACTGCTGTTTGGACCCACAGCAGGCCTCAGAAGGGAAGGAGCACCATTTGGATTTTGGATTTCTGATTTTGCTGGAATAGTTTTCAGTGCCGTGTCGCGTTTGCAATGCACTGGAGGGATGAAAACCGTGGAAACCCCCCAATAGTGACCCCATTTTGGAAACTACACCCCTCAAGGAATTTTTCTAGGGGTAAAGTTTGCATTTTGACCCCACAGTTGTTTTGCTGAATTCATTGGAATTAGTCTGTAAAGGTAAAAATCTACTTTTTTTTCTGTAAGAACTTAGACATTTTTAAAGAATAAAGGAGAAAAAGCACCCCAACATTTGTAAAACAAGCTCTCCTGATTCCGTAAATACCCCACATGTGGTAATAAACTGCTGTTTGGACCCACACCGGGGCTTAGAAGGGAAGGAGCGCTATTTGGCTTTTGGAGCACAAATTTAGCTGGAATAGTTTTTGGGTGTCATGTCGAATTTGCAAAGCCACTGAGAGACCGAAACAGTGGAAGCCCCCCAAAAGTAACCCCATTTGGGAAACTACACCACTTAAGGAATCTATCTAGGGGTATAGTGAGCATTTAGGCCCCACACGTCTTTTGCAGAATTTATTAGAATTAGGCTGTGAAAATTAATATCAACATTATTTCCAATAAAATTGTGAATTTTTTCAATTTCACAAAGGATAAAGGAGAAAATCACCCCAACATTTGTAAAGCAATTTCTCCCGAGTACGGCTATACACCACATGTGGTCATAAATGTTTTTTCATTAGAAAGTAATTATTTCCAATAAAATTGTGAATTTTTTCAATTTCACAAAGGATAAAGGAGAAAATGCACCCCAACATTTGTAAAGCAATTTCTCCCGAGTACGGCTATACCTCACATGTGGTCATAAATGTTTTTTCATTAGAAAGTAATTAACCCTTTCCGAATTGATCCATGTTTTTCTTTTTTCTTTTTCGTTTTTCCTCCCCGCTTTCCGAGAGCCACAACTTTTTTATTTTTCCGTCAATAGAGTGGTGTGAGGGCTTATTTTGTGCGGGACGAGCTGTAGTTTTTATTGGTACCATTTTTTGGTACATAAGACTTTTTGAGTACTTTTAATTAAATTTTTTGGTAGAGCCAAGGTGACCAAAAAACTGAGATTTTGCCGTTTAAAATTCTTTATTTTTCACGGCCTTCACCGTGTTAGTTAAATAATGGTATATTGTAATAGCTTGGACTTTTACAGACGCAGCGATACCAATTTTGTGTATTTTTTATTTTTTTACATTACTTTAGAGAAAAAATGTGAAAAGGGTTTCTTTTTGGACTTTAAATATTTATTACATTTTTCCACTAATAATAACGATTTACTTTTGTTTTTACATATTTTATTAGTCCCCATAGGAGACTTGAACCAGCAATCGTTAGATCACTGGTAGAATACACTGCAATACTAATGTATTGCAGTATATTGTGATTTTTACAGGCTCCTGTAACAGCGTGATCGCTGTTTCTGTCCGTTAGTCCCGGGTATCAGCTGTAATACATAGCTGACACCCGCAGCGTTTGGCGCAGCTCAGCGCGTGAGACGCTCCATATATCACCCCCCACACCACGACATGCTATTAAGTCATAGTGCGCAAAGTGTTTAATGCGCAGTGGATGGTGCAGAGTGAAAATTAAAATTTTCCACTGATGTGCCATTTTAGTGCACTATATGTTGTGCCCAGTTTGTGCCACAAATACCACATAAAATATTAACCGGGTTCTCCCGGGTATGGCGATGCCATATCGGTGGACGTAAAAGGCTGTTTGGGCATGCTGTAGGGCTCAGAAGGGAGGGACGCCATTTGGCTTTTGGAGCGCATATTTTGCTTGGTAGTAGCTCTGGCGTTTTGCTGGTATTTCAGTTTATAATGTGGGGGCACATGTAGGCTGGGCAGAGTACATCAGGGCATAATAAGAGGGTATAATAATGGGGTAAATAAATAATAATCCACAGATATGTGGCCTGTGTCGCACTTATAAATTGCACCCGATCCTATCCGCTTTTGGAACGCTCTGCACATTTTGCATCGCCATAATCTGGGAGCCGGAACTTTTTTTATTTTTTCACCACCGGAGCTGCGTGAGGGCTTATTTGTTGCGGGACAATCTGTAATTTTCATTGGTACCATTTTGGGGTATGTGCGATTTTGTTGATCACTTGTTGTGCCATTTTTCGGCAAGCCAGGTGACCAAAAACCATAAATTCTGACAATGATTTTCATTTATTTTTGACGGCGTTTACCCTGGGCTATAAATGACCATTATACTTTATTCTGCGGGTCGGTACGATTACGGCGATACCATATGTATATAGGTTTTTTTATGTTTTGCAGCGTTTGCGCAATAAAATCACTTATTTAGAAAATAAATTATTTTCTGTGTCACCATATTCTGAGAGCCATAACTTTTTTATTTTTCAGTCAAAAAAAGCTGTGTAAGGGCTTGTTTTTTGCGGGACGGGTTGTAGTTTGTATCGGTACTATTTTGGCGTACATGCGACTTTTTGATCACTTTTTATTGCATATTTTGGGAGGGGTGGTGACCAAAAAATAGTGATTCTGGCATTGTTTTTAGTTTATTTTTTTAGCGGTGTTCACCGTGCGGGAAAAATAATATTCTAGTTTTATAGTTGGGGTCATTACGAATGCAGTGATACCAAATATGTGTACTTTTTTTTAAATGTTAATTTTTTTACTATAATAAAAGACTTATTATAGGGAAAAAAAAGCAGTTCTTGTTTATATCACTTATAACTTTGATTTTTACACTTTTTTTAAAACATTTTTATTCCTTTTTTTACTTTTTTCACTTGTCCCACTAGGGGACTCTTAGACTTGCAGCTCTGATCGCTGCTGGAATACATTACACTACACACATAGTGTAATGCATTCCAACTGTCAGTGTGACGTCACAGTCACACTGACAGGAAGCCTACGACGACCACCCTCCGGCTGGTCCTCATAGGCTTCTGTACATGGCAGCCCGGAAACAATTGTTCGGCGTCCGGTTGCCATGGGTACCATCGCCAGCCCCCGTGATTTCACGTGGGGGCTGCCGATCGGCGCTAAACACCTTAATTGTGGTGTTCAAAATCGGATGCCGCAATTAAGGGGTTAACTGCCGAAATCAGCGGCGATGGGCCGCTGATCGTCAACGGGGAATGCAGGGCAGACACCCTGCGCAGTTAACCGCCGCTGCGGTGTAGCGCCGCACGGCGGTTAACTGTCAAAGCACAGACGTAACTGCACGAACTTACTGCTCACCTCAACGTACAGTTACGTCAAGGTGCGCTAAGGGGTTAATATCTTTTAGACAATGGTTATATTATTATTCTTGACTGGTTTTCTTGCATTTGTGTTTTGAAGAGCAGAATATGATAGAGAAAAATGGCAAGGTACATTGGGCTTGAAGTGCAAAGAACACATGTGATGTGTTCTGTAGATTGGGATTAAAGTCTAGACGCCAGTCAGTAAGGCCTCATGCCCACTTCAGTTATTTTCTTAAGGGTGCTATCTGTTTTTTTTTAAAGAAAAATAGAAGAAATGATCCAGCGCTGAGTCGTACTTTGAGTTTAAAAAGGAAACAGTATTCCCACCTTTATTGGGGTGTTGAAATTAAAATTGAAGGGAGACGCAGTCCCAAGACCTGTGTAGATAGTAGGCGGTTTGCCCAGGCCAGGGCAAACTGCCTACTATCTACACAGGTCTTGGGACTGCGTCTCCCTTCAATTTTAATTTCAACACCCCAATAAAGGTGGGAATACTGTTTCCTTTTTAAACTCAAAGTACGACTCAGCGCTGGATCATTTCTTCTATTTTTCTATTGCATACCGCCAGCCGTAGCTGGGATCCGAGCGGAGAGTCTGGAGACGCATCAAACTGGTGAGCTGGAGGTTTCCTCCCTTCTTTACTTCTTTACATACATTTCTATGGGGTCATGCACACTTCCGTTGTTTTCACGGTTTTGTTCGTCCATTCTGTCAAAAGTAGTGCATGTCCTACTATTGTCCATCGTTCAGTGACCGTGGGGACCATTGAAGTCTATGGGTCCGTCAAAAAAACAGACTGCACACGGACGGCATCCGTGTGCCGTCCATTTTTCACGGCTCTGTTGCTAAGCAACAGCAGGGCGTGCCAAAGTTCCCTGCATTCAGCACACAAGATGGAGAGAAAAGGTGGTGCCTCATTTTCCACTTTTCTCTACATTGAAGGGTCATTGGACTGTGACACAGGAGACGTGCACCCACCTAATCCGTTTGTCTAGTCCTGCTGCTTGTTCCCTCAACACACAAGATGGATTTTAACAGGCCATTTAAAACGGAAGACGAACGGAAGCACAGCATCCGTTTAAAATGGAACAACGGAACGGACGCGGAGTGACAACGGAAACCACACCGATGTCACAACGGATACACGGATCCGTTTTAAACAGACATGAAAATGGAGAAGGATGTGTGCATGAGGCCTAACATTTCCTCCATCTCTGTTTGAAATAGCGAGATTATTTAGTTTTGTTAAGATTATATGAAGAAAATAGAAAAAAAGATTCAAAATGTTTAATTTACATTTAATCTCACCTCATATATAGGAAGAATGAAGAATAACATTTTTAATAACAATGCTTATGTCATTTAAATGGTTGGAGAATTATATTTTCCTAATTATATTTCTTAATTACGTTTCAGAGTTGACTGGAAGTTTATTCTTCATATGTTGTGGTTCCATAGGGATTTAGTAAAGTTTCTTCTATGGATATGTTCATATGTGGCTTTTTTATTTGACTCTAAGAAGAATAAAACTTAACTGTGCTGAAACGATAAAATCAGAGCAAATCCTAAAATATTGTGATTTTAATTACCTATATTGTTATTTTTACTTTAGATTTACTTGAAAAACAAAAATTTGTACACGGTGGAGGCCAATAATGCACGGCAACTGGTGGAAAGCGCTGCAACCAATATAGAAAGACTTCTAAGAAACCGATCCAAAGCACTTGTGGTGAGTCAGTTGAAAATGTATTTGGATATTTTAAATGTTAAAGGAAATTGCAGCATTGACTTTATTAATCGTATTTGGATGGGAAACAACAAAATCACTTGTACCTCTTTACATCTTTAAATTTTAAAACCTATATATTTAGGAATTCCTCAGCATATGTTCCTTATTTACTTTAAATAATTGTAACATTATTTTATTTGTACATTGTGAATATTTTTTATTTTTAATATATGTTATGCAGGAGTTGTTCCATTGGATTGTATATACAAGTGCATATCCCCACAATGAGTATTAAAGGGGTTTCCCGCCATATACACTTATCACCTATTCACAGGATAGGTGATAATTGTATGACCTCATGAGGGCCCCACTGCTGCCTCCCTCAAACTTTATGGAACAGACAGAAACAGGTGAGCGCTCTTTTGTCTGTATTAGGCATCTACTTACTGTTGACAGCGACATCTAATGTGTTTGACAGGGGGAGGGAGCTCCCTCTGTCACCCGATCGGCACCCCCGCAAAGAAATCGCGGGTCGCCGTCGGGTTTCCATGGCAGCCGGGGGCCTAACAAAGACCCCCAGGTCTGCCTTCAGCAAATGCCTGTTAGGCGATGCCGGAGGCATGGCCTAATAGATTGCCTGTCAGTTTTACCCTGACAGGCAATAATGCTTTGGTATACTGAGTATACCAAAGCATTATATATGTGATCGGCAGATCGCATAGTGAAGTCCCCTGGCGGAACTAAAAAAAAAAAATGTAAAGCAGTTAAATAAAGTTTGTGAAAAAAAAAAAATTACAGTCAAAATCAAATAAAACTACTTTTTTTGCCCAAAAAGAGGTTTTATTTAGTAAAAGTGTCAAAACAAATAACACATACACATATATGGTATCCCCGCGATCATAACAACTTGAACAATAAAATGAACACATTAATTAAACCGCCGGATGAACGGCGTCCAAAAAAACGCAAAAGACAACAGCAAAATTCTCTCTTTTCTCCCATTCCCCCTATAAAAAAATTAAATAAAAGTTAATCTATAAGTCCTATGTACCCCAAAATAGTACTAATGAAAACTACACATTGGCCCGCAAAAATCAAGCCCACATACGGCCACACTGACGGAAAAATAAAAAAATGACTGCTCTTTTAATGCGGCGATTCAAAAACAAGTAATTTTTTTCTAAAAAGCTTTTTATTGTGCAAACGTAGGAAAACATATAAAACCCTTACATATTTGGTATCCCCGTAATCGTGCTGACCCATAGAATAAAGTGAACATGTTATTTACGCTGCATAGTAAACGGCGTAAATTTATAACGTGAAAATTAATGCTGGAATAGCTGCTTATTTTCAATTCTCTCCTAAAATAAAGCTAATAAAAGTTAATCAATATATTATAAGCATCTAAAAATGGTACAATTACAAAATACACCTCGTCCCGCAAAAAGCAAGCCCTATGTCGACGGAATAAAAAAAAAGTTACGACTCTTGGAATGCGATCATGAAAAAACAAAAAATAATCCTTGGTCATTAACGTGCAAAATGGCCCGGTCATTAAGGGGTTAAATAAAAAAAAAAGGCATAGTGATTTACATACAGTAAAAATCTAAAATATTTAGAAATAGCTGCTAATTGTGACAGATTTTTAATCTATGATGACTTTATTGTTGGGTTATTATGAGGAGCAGAGTTTTTTTTTATATAGACATATTTCATGAACTAATACAGTGGTGCAGTTGTGCCACTCTTTAGGATTCGCAATCACGTTAAGACTATGAGACCAGCATCACACTTTCTTTTTTTTTTTTTTATTTAATGGCAAGACTTGCAATGTTTGTGAGCAGGAATTAGTTTTTTGTGTGTTTTTACTGATTTTAGTCACAGAATGCTGTTGTTGGTGAGGTATTTTTGTGTAGATCTTTCCTCACTGACTTGAGTAGGGTAAAAATGTAATGTCAAAACGGAATAAACTGAATAGGAAAATCTTTTACATACGGTACCACAGATTTGGATATAGAAACCATTTTAGGAATGTTTTCCAGAACGGTTTGTTTCAAATGCAGCAGTTTTCTTTGTACAATTTACAATTCGATAAACATCTGCGCTGCTACTAACCACTCTGAGACTATTTGACAAATAGTCTCAAATAGATTGCAGATATCTACCAACCGCAAAAATGAGAGAACTTACAAATAATTTACAAATGCCATCTGTGCTATTTAAGCCTATGCTACTTCACCTTTACCATGCTGCTTTTGTGAATTTCCAACATATAAATTCTGATATTTAAATGGCATGCGTAATTAACACTCCAAGAGGTAAGGCTAGAAGTGTACAAATAGCGGCTGCGGGGAACTAACCTATATGATGATATCAGGATAGGCTGCCTGCACGGACTTCGTAACTTCTCCTCTGTGCGCTCCAGTTTGGTTCCCACTTTGATTAGCAGTGCGATATCCATTTGATGTGTAGTAATCCGCCAGGTAGTTTGTGGTTTTCCAAAAGTTAAATAGAGAAGGCCCTGTCGGTGGCGTGTTTCCAGTGGAGAGTAAGCATACGTGGATAGTACTAAGTGACATCACTCCAATCCTGTGTTTTTTTTTTTGTCCTTTGTTAACCTACGCCAATTGAGCACTTACACCAGATTATTAATTTACCAGAATCTATAAAACAAAGGTCCATCTTAAGTATACTGTACTAGTGTGCTTGTATATTAAAAGAATTGCATTTTTGTCATTTTCTTTATGAGAACCTGTCAGCAGTTTTGAGGCCTCAAAACTCCTGACAGGGTGATATAGGGGAGGGGAAAGGCATTTTAACCTTATATTTTTTGATTCCCCCGATGCGGCGTTCCCAAGTGCCATTCTCTCCTCTGAGTGACTGCTCTAGCGGCCAATCAGGAGACTTCTAGAGCCGTCAGTCAGACAGAGGGGCAAGGCTTGCAGGAGCACTTGCACATCATGTTCCACTTCGGTGGCACTTGCGATCGTCGCGCCAGTGGGAATTAACGCCATAATGACCGCCGATAAGCCTTTTTACGGCGGTCATTAGTGGGCTTCATTCTGATGCAATAGCCTCACAGCGCTGCATCAGAATAAGTAAACAGAGCAGGGAGCCGTTAAATCTCCCTGCTCTCAGCTGCCAGATGTAGCTGAGGACTGGGGGCATCCCTGCTCGAACGTGTGAGATCGATATTAGTATCGACCTCACCCGTTTAACCCCTCAGATGCGGCGCTCAATAGCGTGCGCCACATCTGAGGTGTTTTGGAGAGAGGGAGGGAGGTCCCTCTCTATCCCACCGACACCCGGCGATACGATCGCCGAGTGTCTGTGTCTGATGGCAGCCGGAGGCCTAATAAATGCCTCCAGGTCTGCCTGTAGTGAATGCCTGCTAGGCTATGCCAGAGGCATGTCCTAGCAGATGCCTATCCGTTTTAAACAGACAGGCAGTAATACACTGCAATACAAAAGTAACAAAAGTATTGCAGTGTATTATAAAAGTGAACGGATGATCGCATAGTAAAGTCCCCTAGTGGGACTAGTATAAAAGTGAAAAAAAGTTGAATAAAGTTCATTTAAAAAAATGTGAAAAAAAAAAAAATGAAAACCCACTTTTTCCCCTTACAAAATGCTTTACTATTGAAAAAAAAACACAATGAAGCAAAACAATTACACATATTTGGTATCGCCGCGTCCGTAACGACCCAGACTATAAAGCTATTACATTATTTAACCCGCACGGTGAACGCTGTAAAAAATAAATTAAAAACCAATGGAAAAATTGCTGTTTTCTGTGAATCCTGACATTAAAAAAATGTGATAAAAAGTGATCAAAAAGTCGCATTTACTCTAAAATGGTAGCAATAAAAACTACAAGTTGTCCCGCAAAAAAAAAAGCCCTCATACAACTTCATCGGCGGAACAGTAAAAAAGTTATGGCTCTTCAAATATGGAGACACAAAAACAAATAATTTTGAAAAAAAAGCGTTGTTACTGTGTAAGTAGTAAAACATACAAAATATATACAAATTTGGTATCTTTGCAATCATAGCAACCTGTTGAATAAAGTTATTGTGTTATTTATACCACATGGTATAAACGGCGTAGATTTAGGACGCAAACCAGAGTGGCGAAATGTCAGGTTTTCTTCTATCCCCCCAAAAAAAGTTAATAAAAGTTAATCAATAAATTATATGTACCCCAAATTGGTGCTATTAAAAAATACAACTTGTCCCGCAAAAAACAAGACCTTAGACAGCTATGTCGACGCAAAAATAAAAAAGTTATAGCTCTTCGAATGTGGTGATGGAAAAACGTAAAAAATGGCTTGGTCATTAGGGCCCAGAATGCAAGCAGGGGGAAGGGGTTAAACATTGCAACTAGCATGACCGAGAAAAAAGGTACGTTTAAAATGCACTTCCCCTCCCCTATATCATTCTGTCAGCAGTTTTGAGACTTCAAAACTGCTGACGAGTTCCTTTATAATATTCTTGTCTTATCTGAATTGCTCAATTGGTTTCACCGCGGCTACTCTGTCAGTGGTAGTAGTCGCACCAGGGCCCTGGTGCTTGAGGGGGCACATAGTAGGGTGCCCTGTTACAGATTTTGCATTGGGACCCAGGCCTACAAGTTCCCTTATCTGAATATCAGGATTTGCTCCTTTTGCACTGTTTTCCTTAGATTTTCATGCTTTTCTACTTTTTTATTTAGTGTTTTACATTTACAATTACCTTTACCCTACATGATTACATAGTTCTAACATTGTAATCAGCAACGCATGCTTACAATGTGTTTTTTTTATTTCCAAGACCTTACACATTACAACAATCTAATTTTGGTCTATTGAATTCCATTAGATAATATGACTTATCCAAGGTTACCAGGACTGTCAGATGACTATTATGTTATCTTATACAAAGTGTACAACAATCATGTTACGTAAAACTATTTTATTTCCTCTTGAGTGGACTTGTGCGTTGTGTGATGTGCTAAATCATGCAACCATTACACACATATATATTTATAAACACTACACACATATACATACATATTACATACACATTGCATACACAACACACAAATATTTATTTGCTTGTAAGGGTGGGGCCTGGGATGGCGCCACCCTGTTTTGCGGCAAAGATTGTACAAAGAAACAAACATTTTTGCAACTCAAATTCACTAGACTGGTGTTCATGGCACAACAGGCCACAGCAGGAAAAACAACAAGTCTCAATATGAGAGGCACAGTTCTTAGACCCTGCTCAGGCAGGCAGATGATAGTTGGCTTTTTTACACTTTGTCACAGACAGTCAAGGGCGCCCATCCTTGATACAGGGGTTGGTCCGGCAATTTCCGGCCTCAAAGGCTGCAAGTGACTGCACTGTATTTACGGCATGCTGTACATGTGGGAAGGCTCCTGCCTGTCACACGTAACCGGCTCCAGGAGCACAGACTCAGCCCTACTAAGTGCTGTTGCTTCCACAATTCTCAAAAAGTAGCTCTTGCTCTTCAGCAGCTCTCTCTGTCACAGCCAAGTTCCCTCTTTTCCACCCAAATGTGGCTTGGTGGGAACACAGCTGCTTTATAAAACAAGCAACTCCCCCGGTATCGGCATGCATCGTAGCCCCGCTGCAACGTCCTTACGCTGTTATGGCGCAGCTTTAATTTAGCAAAGATGGCGGCGAGCCCGTACATATCGGCGCCAAACAATTTAGACCAAATCAGTAAGTCAACTGTCAAACACCTGTGCAAAATAAATGATCACAACGTTACAGTGCAATAAACATAAGCAGCACAGCTAAGTACACAGGCCGGACCGGTTACCATAGTGCAGTAGGCCAAACAGGCCTTTCCTCTTTTAGAATTCCAACCAGGGGTGAAAGCAGGATAAAACAGGCATATATACAGCAAGGCAACATAATGTCCCGTTTAAGGGTTCGGAATTATTCAACACATGTATTATATACATATTACATACATATTTATAGACATTATCCACATATTCATAAATATTACTCACACATAGATACACATATAGTTACCACGTTTTTTAATATGGGATGCTTACAGCTGGCACTGTCCTCTAGCAGCGATCTGTCACAATTGTATTTGTCAGCTGACAATATAGAAGCCGAATGTACTACGCAAGCAGGTGGTAATTCGAGAGCAGCGGCTGAATGCAACTTGTGACGGATTAATGCTTCATTAAGAAAGTACATTGGGATTCTTGTAGTAAATTTAGAGCGAGCAATGTGCAAGAGATCATGGGTGAGAGTCAGAGGAAAATTAGAAGCTGGCTCTGAGCCAATCTATTTTTTTTTTTTTCTCAAATGAGAGACTGTGACTTGTAAGCGGCAAGGGGTTGTTAAGTCATTGCTGACCTTCTTTTGCATCAGGTTTGAAGCCTGTTAGCAGTAATGTGAAATAGCACATTTTCCGGCTGCTGAATTTAATAGGACCGTACAGCTCTGTATGTTAATGTTGCAACCAAAAAGAGCACAGTTTATGAATGATAGCATCCCCAATGACTTCACTACACATTTTATTTCTCATTTTTAATAATTTTCAACAATATTTGATAAACTATTAACATTTTGCATGACATCTATGCTAAATACATTTGCTTTCTACCCTGTTGGGTTAGTAAGAACTCTGACTACTTCATCAACACAAAGAATGGTTATTACTAAAGTAATTATTCCGGTGATGTAAAATGACCTTTTATATCAGGACGAATTCTGTGCCCCGTTGGCTGTGTTTACGATTGCTATTTGCAGCTCTTCCCTGAAGATACTAAATAATGGGCAGAATGTAATGCACAAAACACACAAACCAATTCTACTCTGAACTATTATGTAAATAATAGATCACATAAACTCCTTCCTTTCTGACACTTTTCCAAGAGTGTCAAAGTAAAAATCTGGGCAACTTTGTATGCATTTATTTTGCTACATGTTCCCGCATATATTTACATTACTCATCAGAAAATATATTTTCCTACTTTCTCTGCACTGATAAAATATTTATAATTCTGGGGTTGTATAAACAGGCAAAATAACAGTAATGTGCGGGGCTCCAATTGTCAGTATATACAAAAGGAATCGCCATTTACATAGCTGGTACCGCTTGGATAGACGCTTCAACTCTGTCCTCCTAAGTAATTCCTGCTAAGTGCACAGACTAAGGAACCAAAGAAAGGTAAACGAATTATCCATTGCCTTATTGAATCAGAATATACTCACTTGATAAAGGGTCTACTTGGCTGATACATGGTCATTATTGTAATTATTCTATGTCTTTCAGATTGAAAAAGTAAGGGTTAATTCATCTTTTAGTGGTGCTTTAGTCTATCCAACGTAAAATGTACCTAGTATTACCATGCAGTGTAAATCATCTGGGGCATTTTTTTTCTAATATACTTTACAAGGCTATAATGGTTCATTGTCCTATCCGATATATTAGAAAAATGGTCCTCATCATTTATTCTGCTGCCTCCTGATAACAATAATGGTTTGTATACTCCATAGAAACTACACTTTAGATCAGTTGCTGTCCGGCTGCTATGACCCTACCGATTGTTAAAATTTGTGACCACCATCCCCCATTTCTTCCGTATTGGGGAAGGTTGCATGGATCGATGGCTGAGCATGCGGATGGGGGATACGGAAACAACAGAGTGAACAACATTTGCTGGGGGGCAGGCTCTGTTTACCTGCCCAATCCATTGGCCATGTCTACTCTCTATTGACAAGGCAGCTATAAGAGAGTGTTGTATCTTCTATAAATTAATCAATAAAGGATAAAAACGAAATCCTTATTGTATCTTTGTTACAGTACATGTCCTTTAATAAGAAAATCCACAGCATTTAGCTAATACAGTTGTCAGTTTCGCAACTGTTGAAGGTCGATTTGCAAATAACATTTAATACTATGCAATAAGCCATTACTGTTACCTTATGAATTGACATTTCAGCTTTTCTGAAGTTTTATCACTAGCCACTGACTGTTAGAACTGACATAAATCTGGTATTGGGATATAGTTATTCCCTCTTATGAATTGTATTTTGTTACTTTTTTTGATGGGTCTGTAATTTATGCGCACAGCCTACATTAATGAGTTTTACATAACTGTGTCTTTGATGTCTGATACATAATAAAAACGTTTGATGAATCAACGAGAAACTTGCATTTAGAAACATCATAGATTTATTTATTTCCTGTAACATGAATGACTTTCTCCATAGAAAACAATCATCCAGGAAAGTGCTGCACCTACACACAGCAGGTGCTAATATATCTGTCTGTGCAGTACAAAAGATCTGTTCAAAAAAAAAGGATTGGGTGAAATATACATACAATTGCCAAATCATACATTTTTAACACTACCTACCTGGGAAAAAATCGCAATCCCTACAAAAAAAGTAATATACAATTATTTTTATTTTTTTACTATGGAGTAAAATGCCATTGTATGTTTATGCAGTGGCATATGTCACATTCTCCTGTCTGAGACATACATCGGGAAATCATCAAACGAAGGCTCAAACGAAGTGTGAACAGGGTTTAGAATGTAGTTTATGCTGTTTAATTGAATCGCTGAGTAAGAAGCATCAGCTGTACTCCCTGTTATTCCTTATTCTCTGTCTTCTATAATCTGTATTCTCTTGATGGATATTTTTTTTTTTTTATTACTGAGGAGGTTTGTGACCATTTACAAAGGGCCTGCAGGCAGGTAAAGGGGGACTACAGACTTCTGGAAGGTGAAAAAGATACCTCTTTGCACTGATAAGATATTTGAAAAAGTTTCATATATTTACAGTACATCTACTGATTTTTGTAAAACATTATTACATTAGGCATTTTTTGAGCACACACCAGTAATACCAAGCAGCGTGGTCTCCGGTCATGTGATCACAGACTGCCAGAGACGGAGACGAATAATGTAAACACATACACACTTTTTTTCAATAAATATATGTAACGTATTTTTCGGACTATAAAATGTCATATTTTACTACTTTTACAAAGAAAAACTATTTGTTAAAAAAATAATTATTCTGTTTCACCACAATCTGGGAGCCATAACTTTAATATTTTTTCATCGATTGGGTGGTGTGAAGGCTTATTTTTTGTGGGACCAGCTGTAGTTTCTGTTGGCACCATTTTTTGGTACATACAATTTTTTTATTACTTTTTATAAAAAAAAATTAGCTCTAAGGTGACCACAAAACAACGATTCTGGTGTTTTCATAAAAAAAATTTACGCCGTTCACCGTACGAGTTAAATAACTGTATATTGTAATAGATCAGACTTTTACAGGTGATACCACTTTTTGAATTTTGTCATTTCTTACATTGTGCTTGGGGAAAAAGTTATTTTTTTTTAAACTTTTGATATATATATATTTTTTTACACTTATCTAACATTTTATTAGTTCCTCTACGGGAATACAATGTACGGCAATACATGGATGAGTTACGGAAACAGCATAACTCGCTGAGCTACGCGGTTTCCATAACTCCCATAGTAGTGAATGGCAGTTACGGAAGCAGCGTAGCTACTCTGTTTCCATAACTACTATTCTATTTTATGGGAGTTACGTAAACCGCGTAGCTCAGCGAGTTGCGCTGTTTCAGTAACTCGACATGTAATCAAGTGGCCGGGAGAGTACAAAAAGCTACAACAGTGTTTAGGGGGCCCAGTTCTAGAGATAGGTGCGGGTTCCAGAGGTGGGAACCGCATCTATTTGACATTTATGGCATATCCTGTGGATATGTCATAAATGTCCTTCATGGAAAAACCCCTATAAATGCCGCGGCCACTATTAACCGCGGCATTTAACTAGTTAAATGGCCAGGAGCAGCGCAATCACTTTTCCTGGCCGTTAGAGTAGTGTGTCAGCTGTAAAACACAGCTGACACCTGCAGTATATCGAGCAGGCTCAGCGAGTGAGCCCGCTCCAAACATCGCCCCCCTGCTCCATGATGTGCCGGCACGTCATCGGTCGGGAAGGAGTTAAGTAAGGAAGCGGTCAGGGGGCCAGGCACAGCCAGAGATTTTTTAGCAAGATTTATTCTTGCTAAAAACGGCATCTTATAGTCCGAAAAATATCTGTCTATCTATGTACTACACAGCAACTTAGGCTGCAAACCAGGTCAGCCGGCCAAAGTTCGCTATAGCAGATTTTCAAATCTTTTGATATGTCGTTAAATGAATACCTTGGGGGGTCTACTTTCGATAAGTCATTTTGGGGGTGTTAAAGGGTTTTTTGCCAGTCCCCAAAATTGATGGTCTATGGTCAGGATTAGCCATCAATATCCGATCGGTCGGAGCCCCTGCCGATCAGCAGTTTTGAAGGGGCCACAGTGCTTGTACGAGCACTGCTTCCCCTTAATTTCCTTTACTGACCACACTCTGAATTGCTGACACGCTTGTAGCGGCGGTTTACAGTATTTGTCTGTTCACTTCAATGGAAGAAATCTGCAATACTGTAAATTAAAAGTCAAGTTTAGATTTACAGTTATTGAGTGTAATGTATAAGAAATGTTTTCTGATCTGATTTTCTGAATGTCTCAGAAAATGGCTCATCTTCATGACGTGTATAAAAATGTCTTATGAAGTATGAGTATTATGTCTCACTTGAGACTACTTACAAAAGCTATTTGCTGTCTTACACTCTTACACCTTGCAAATGTCTTAAAAAATGTTTTATGTATACATCCTTTATAAGAGTATTCCCTTCTTGGACATTTATGGCAAATCTACAAGATATGCCATAAATATTCGATAGATGTGGGTCCCACCTTTGAGGTAGATGCACCTATCTCTAGAACAGGGTACCCTAAATCCCATCCGAACTACTGTCACTGGGCTCTGGTCACTGAGTTCCCAAGGGGATGGGAGTACGGTAACAGCTGAGAGCGTTTTGCTACGCTCTTTCCAGAGCTACCATAAGAGTGAATGGGAGTTTCAAAAACAGCGTTGCACAGTGAGCTACGCTGTTTTTGCATTTCATTAGCTATGAAAATAGCATAGCTCATTGGGCTAAGCTGTTTTCATAACTCTGAAAACAGCGTAGCAAAACACGCTTAGCGGTTTAAAGAAAATCAGTGGCCAGAGCCCAGCGACAGAAGGTAGGATGAGGGTTAGGGCGTCCCGTTTTAGAGATTTTCACAACTTTAAACATTTCACTACTTTGCTGTGCAAGCATTGAAAGCAAGAACGCTATTAAGGTAAGTTTATATGTGGCAGATTTGTAAGGTTTTTTTTAATTCATTTTTGTATACAGTCAATTTGTACAGAAAATTCAACACAACTGCTATAATCTTATGCACAAAGGATCCTTCTTCACCAATAAACGAATCCGCTTTGCTTATCAAAGGAAACCAGTTGCTTAATTTCTGTCTCTTTAGTGTTAAACTTCATGTCAACATTGCAGTGCTAAAGGAGCTGTCAACCCTATAAAATAACCTGTTTCATGAAGATACCCACTGCTTTCTACTAATGTCATCCTCACTTTAAATCGTCTTAAAGTATATGTAAATAACTGGAAGAACACTTAGCATGTTATGGTACTGTTCCTAGATGATTTGCAAAGAAATGTCTAATATACGATATCCTAGGTTCTGATTTTGTAGTTTGTACACCCCAAGGGGTGCACATCATGTCCGTAGAGGCTACACATACTGGGGGGAATATATAAAAAGGTTAACTACAGTTTTCTGGCATAAAAAAATAAATAATTCTGACATATGCTATAGTTGAACTAAAATTTGCAATACTTTCCAAAAGTGGCAAGAGAAGGGGATGAGGTTTAGCTGTAGGTGCACGGCCTCCATCAAAACAATGGATTTACCATAATTTACGTCAGAAGCGCCTAGCAGGCGTAGATTATCTTTTCTGTTGCCAAAAATGTACAAAATTTTTTAAGAGCTGTGCACCTCTTAATAAGTTTGACACATTTACCGCTGATGCAAATCAGTTTAAGACTGGCGCCTTTAACGCCTGTCTTAATATATCCCCCCCCCCCCCACACTCTCCAGATTCTGATCTTTCAATAGGTGAACTGTATGATCTTAGCCTTGGATGTAATTTGATGTAATTATTTGAGTTGGATGTACTTAGCTTAGAAGCATTGAGAAACAGTGTTAGATGAAAGCACATTATCTGCAGGCGGACTTCGGGCCAGTTCACAAAGAGTTTTTTTTATGCGGAAACCGCACCGCAAAACGCGCCAAAAAACGTCCGAAAATGCCTCCCATTGATTTCAACCGGCTCGCGAGAAAGAGAAGGGACATGCCCTATCTTTGGGATATTTACGCCTCTGACCTCCCATTGACATCAATGTGAGGTAGAGAAAGTGTATTTCGCAGCGTTTTATGCCCGCGGCGTGCAGGCAGAGGAAAATCTGCTCAAAATTCCAAACAGAATTTTGAGGCAGATTTTCCTCCTGCAAAAAACTCAGTGTGGACCCAGCCTTAGTTTCCAGTGGTTCAACATTATTTGGATTAGAATTCCTCCTGTAATATATCTATAGGTGTTGCATAGTAGCAACCGCAACTGAGTCCCTACACTTAGGGTTGCGGCCAGGCTGGTAAACCACTGGCCGAGGCGGTATTTACATTTAAAGTTCAGTAAAAGTAAAATATTTTTACCGACAATGGCAAGTGCTGGTATTTTTGCATGATAAATCAGTGCGCAGTCAGATTATTTCCTATTTATATTGGCTACTGCTCCTTTGCCAGGCCTTCCAGCCCTAGTAACGACCGCAACTTCCGGACTAGTTCAAGTGTCAGATTGACACCCTTGTAAATTGCAGCAGGCAAAGGAACAGAGAGTCAGAGGCCCTCACATTCAGCAGCCAGGTAAGGGCACTCTTGTCTGCCTGTGAAACCTTGAGATTCAAGAACGGCGGTCGGAAGAGGAGAATATTGTCTGAGTTGCAGGGAGTCCTTGCATGTTTGAGGCTCCCAACATAAGTGGCAAATCACACTCATTGAGATGCCACTCCCCCATAAGCACACCCACTTTTTACCACAGTTGGGGTGTATTTACACATGCTGGATTTGGGGGTCACTTTTTTTTCTGGCTCTCTTTGCACAAAAAAATGGTGGCACAAAAACTGGTGCCACATAAAACGCCACTAAACTGTCTTGTGTAATTACACCTGGACCTGTTCGGTATTTTCGTATGGAAAAAGTGCCAACCTTACCTACACCTAAGGGTATGTTCACACGCAAACATAATATACGGCTGAAATTACGGAGCTGTTTTCAGGCGAAAACAGCTCCTGAATTTCAGACGTAATTGCTCGTACTTGCGTTTTTCGCAGCGTCCATTACGGACGTAATTGGAGCTGTTTTTCAATGGAGTCAATGAAAAACGGCTCCAATTACGTCCCAAGAAGTGACATGCACTTCTTTGAGGGGGCCGTCTTTTTACGCGCCGTCTTTTGACAGCAGCGTGTAAAAAGAAAAGCCTGTGTGCACAGAACATCGTAACCCCATTGATTTCAATGGGCAGATGTTTGCCGGCGGTTTGGAGCCGTATTTTTGGATGTAATTCGAGTTGTAAAACGCCCGAATTACGTCCGTAAATAGGGTGTGTGAACATACCCTTAGGAGTCCAAAGTACATCAATCAAATGAGAAAGTGAGGTAATTGTAGAATGACTTTTAAATGTTCTAAAATGCAGCAATCATGCTACAAATATAATTATATTGTTTTTTAAATGTATATACTGTAGATTGTGGATATCGTTTTATCATTAGAAAACAGTGCTGTGTCAATATATGGACAGTGTTGTCAGGGTCTTCCCCAGAGCGGAGTACCGGGCAGAGCGCTAGTATTGTGTTTTGCTAGTATTGTGTCTGCTCCGAGACTCTGTGGAATTCCCTGACATCGCTGTCCATATATGGACAGTATTGTCAGGGTCTTCCAAAGAGCTGGACAGTGATGTCAGGAGCACAGCTGGAGTCCCAGGCAGAGTGCTCGAAGCGGCTCTGCTCCGGGACTCCAGCTCTGGGTAATCACCTGACATCACTGTCCATATATGGCACTGTGGCAGCATCTACAGAGGGCTCTGTGGCAGCATCTACAGAGGGCTCTGTGGCAGCATCTACAGAGGGCTCTGTGGCAGCATCTACAGAGTGCTCTGTGGCAGCATCTACAGAGGGCTCTGTGGCAGCATCTACAGAGGGCTCTGTGGCAGCATCTACAGAGGGCACTGTGGCAGCATCTACAGAGGGCACTGTGGCAGCATCTACAGAGGGCACTGTGGCAGCATCTACAGAGGGCACTGTGGCAGCATCTACAGAGGGCACTGTGGTAGCATCTACAGAGGGCACTGTGCCAGCATCTAGTGAGGGCACTGTGTCATTATCTATGGGTGGGTGTCTGGCAGTATCTACAGAGGACACTGTACCATTATCTAAGGGTGTGTGGCATTATCTACAGAGGGCACTGTGGCATTATCTACCGAGGGCACTGTTGCAGTATCTACAGAGGACACTGGCATTATCTAGGGGTGTGTGGTATTATCTACCGAGGGCGCTGTGGCATTATCTACCGAGGGCACTGTGGCAGTATCTACCGAGGGCACTGTGGCAGTATCTACCGAGGGCACTGTGGCAGTATCTACAGAGGGCACTGTGGCAGTATCTACAGAAGGCACTGTGACAGTATCTACAGAGGGCACGATCTATGGGTGGGTGTGTGGCAGTATCTACAGAGGACACTGTGGCATTATGTACAGAGGGCACTATGGCAGTATCTACAGAGGGCACTGTGGCATTATCTATGGTTGGGTGTGTGGCAGTATCTACAGAGGACACTGTGGCATTATGTACAGAGGGCACTATGGCAGTATCTACAGAGGGCACTGTGGCATTATCTATGGTTGGGTGTGTGGCAGTATCTACAGAGGACACTGTGGCATTCTCTAGGGGTGTGTGGCATTATCTACAGAGGGCACTGTGGCAGTATCTACAGAGGGCACTGTGGCAGTATCTACAGAGTGCACTGTGGCACTATCTTAAAAGGGGCTGCCCAATCTTGACATTTGTGTGTCTGCCAAACGCTGCCAACTGAGCCGCCGGACTGCATTTAGCGACACTTAAACTGGAAAACTGGATTGTTGAAATGCGGCCCGTCAACTTCAAATTTTTTCTATATGTGGCCCACTTACCCGGCCAAGTTTGAGACCCCTGGCTTAGATAAAGCTTTTGCAGTGGGACCCTGGGCATTCAAGCTATACCTACTACACGGACAAGTTTTAAAACCAAGTGTCAACAGCCTCGTTTTATTTAATTTAATTTACTGTCTGCCAGATCAGAAATTGTGTACAATTGAGGGAAACCATTAGGGCTGATTCAGACGAAGGTTGTGTTTTTGCGCGCGCAAAAAACGCGGCGTTTTGCGCGCGCAAAAACCACTTGACAGCTCCGTGTGTCATCCGTGTATGATGCGCGGCTGCGTCATAGAGATGAGTCTAGTCGACGTCAGTCACTGTCCAGGGTGCTGAAAGAGTTAACTTATCGGCAGTAACTCTTTCAGCACCCTCGACAGTGAATGCCGATCACAATATCGAGAAACCTGTTAAAAAAAAAAAAGTTTGTACTTACCGAGAACTTCCCTCCCGGCCGTTGCCTTAGTGACGCGTCCTTGGTGACGCGCCTCTCTTGACATCGGGCCCCACCTCCCTGGATGACGCCGCAGTCCATGTGACCGCTGCAGCCTGTGCTTGGCCTGTGATTGGCTGGAGCTGTCACTAGGACTGAATTGTCATCCCGGGAGGTCAGACTGGAGGAAGAAGCCGGGAGTTATCGGTAAGTCAGAACTTCTTTTTTTTTTTACACGTTCATGTATATTGGGATCGGAAGTCACTGTCCAGGGTGCTGAAACAGTTTAACTCTTTCAGCACCCTGGACAGTGACTATCTCCTGACGTCGCGTACCGGAAATTTTTTTGCCGGGTTCGGCCAAAACGAGTTCGGCCGAACCCGGTGAAGTTCGGTTCGGTTGTCCGGGTTCGCTCATCTCAAAGACACTCCGTTTGGATGTTTGTAAACAGAAAAGCACGTGGTGCTTTTCTGTTTACATTCATCCTTTTGACAGCTGGTGCGCGAAACAGGCAGTTCGCACGGAAGTGCTTCCGTGCGACCTGCGTGGTTTTCACGCACCCATTGACTTCAATGGGTGTGTGATGCGCGAAATACGCGGAGATATTGAACATGTCGCGCTTTTTGCGCAGCGGACAAACTGTCTGTACTGCCCCATAGACTTGTATTGGTCTGTGCGTGGCGTGTGAAATCCTAAGGCCAGGGCTACATTGGGATTGATTTTAATTATTGAGTGACTGCTGAGGTCCACAAGATTGCATTCAACTCATTGGGGCTGTGAAGGATGATTTATTTGCTTATATTCTCTGTATGAAATTACATTGTGAATTATCAAGCAGGAGGCCGAATTACTAAGATATGTATTATGTGAAAGTGATGATGATGTTTAAATGATTTAGTTTCGTGCAGCAGCCATCTTGACTGGAGTTCCCATCTTGGTTTTATTGTAGTGAATAGGAAAGTCATTGTTCCTTTAATACAAGTAATGTTGATTTCGTATGTTTTATCTTTGACCTTGGTTCCCATACGAAGTTGGTAAGGAATGGACAGGCAGGGAGATGGGAGGGTGGCAAGTATGCGTGAGGGAAGGTCTCCCCCATCTCCACGGGAACATTCTGTCCAAAAGAGAGATAAGACACCTGTAAACATAATGTGTGAAGAATTATAATGATGTATCTGGGATGTATTTTATTGTATGCTTTTTACTGAATAACAAATATTGTTATATTGTCTCTGATTGGTTTACCTCAAGCCTACACCCCTTTCTGAATTTAAGTTTAACAGTTTGAGTTTGGTAATAAATCCTTCAGAGGAGCATTTTGAACATATCAGAGTGTCTGTGTTTTCTTCTCCTCTCTCGATATATATCAGTGAAATATCCTAATTAGGATACTGACTAATGGAGTCTGGCCTTGAGAGTCTGTTTGGACTCGTATAAATTTCAGTCTAATATATTTTGAGCGATGGATTTCCACGACAGGGCTGATTTACTCTGAAAAATTTGACTGAATTCTGGATACATGGCGTGCGCCACATTTATAAAGAGTGTTAGACACTTTTTTCGATATAATAAACAAGGAGGCGTGAATTAGCGGGAAAGGGGCGTGGTCTAAAATGTGACATCTTGCGCCAACATTTTGACACACAAAACTGGCGTAAACTAAATCAACTAATCGGAGGTGTAAGGAAGGGAACAGTGTCTAGCGAGATGTACCAAATTTATCATACAGACCCCACCACTTAGACCAGGCAGTCAGAAAATGTACCAAATTTATCAAAGTTTACACTTTCTAAAACTTACAGTGTTAGTAAATCTGCCCCAATGTATTTAATTGGACTGCTGTTCTAGTTCAATAGTTTAAAATCAATCAGTAGCACTATAAAAAGGTCAGTGTTGTCCTAGTCAGCCGACAGATATTCCTCCCAAACCCCACCCATATAATATGACCGACACTTCCCTCTCCCGACATCTGCCCTCAGGATGCCGCTATACACATTAAGGCCGGGTTCCCATTAAGGCCCGGGTAAGCGCTGAGAAATTTCCGCAACACAATGCTGTGCGGTAATTCCGCAGCGTTTACAGTAGCAGCAAAGTGGGTGAGATTTAGTAAATCTCATGCTCACGCTGCAGAAGAAAACTCTGCAGCGTAGAATTTAATTCCGCAGCATGTCAATTTATGCTGCGTTTTCATTGATTTTCTGCTGCGGGTTTTTCCCATAGAATTCAGTAGGGATGCAAAACATACAACAGAAAGCCATGTGTTGCGACTTTTGCGGTGTATTTGCAGTGTTTACGCCGCAAAAATCGTAACGCTGGAAAAAACAAACAAACATACTTACCCAGAACGCTCTCCTTCTTCGTCCAGCCTCCTGGGATGACATTGTATCCCATGTGACCGCTTCAGCCAATCACAGGCTGCAGCGTCACATGGCCTGAAACGTCATCCAGGGAGGCCGGAGCAGACGTCAGAAGAGGACGAATGTGGTGCGATTTTTCAGACGGTTCCAGGTTGGATACGCTGCATGGTTTTTATGGAGTGTATCCGTCCCGTGGGAACACGGCCTAAATGGTCGGCAAGTCCCGCCTTAATCAGCAATGTGTTCGGCCGACATAGATCTAACATACATACATCTAATAGTGTATGGTCTACTTAAGTGTTTAATAGATTTTCTAGGAGCTAGTAGAAATTGCCTCATTCGTTTGGGCCTTGTTTGACACTTATAAAACAGCTTGTTACTTTATTATGTAAAGATATTATACGATATTTTATTCCAAGCAAGTATAATAATCGCCTATTTTAATTTCAGTAATCTATTTCTATTCTGGCACTACAAATAAATTAGATCATTTCAGACAATAAATTGCTCATAATTTTTCAGCTTGCTTCTTAGCACAAGTAAAATGTGCATACATTTAAAAACCTTGTCTGGCATTATTAAGGAGCTAACAAAATATCCAGCACATAAAAATAAAGCTATTCAAATGAGGCTGAATTTGTTTCTGCCGCAATGAAATCTCTGCAAGCAGTAATATAATATTTCTACTAATTAATGTTCATCATCTTTAAGCAGCTAAAGTTTCTTGGTATCAAAGTGTTATAGAGTACACCCTGAGAAGATATTGCTCATTAGTAATAGTTCTTCATGATAATTTTGTGTTTAATGTCTTTTAAGTGCTAGATTTCTTATTAAAACTTCAATCACCTTACACTTGATTGTAATTAAAACCACCCTCGGCAATACATTGTTTCCCCTGTAAATATGGCAAACGTAATTATGAGAAACTTTATAGTTCATGTATCATTGGTTTTCATGCTGTGATTAAGTTTGCTAAGGGAGGCAAACATGTAATTCACTCTAGACGTAATATTTATTTCAATAATTTAGGCATACAATATTTTATTTAATTTCTTTAGTGGTTATTCATCTTATAAAAAGTTCTTACAAAGTTACTTTAAGTGATAGATACCTGGAGATTTAAGATGTAACACATATCAAATACCATCTATACTCATAACTATTCAGTTTGAAATAATTCAGTCTATTGAATAGATATTAAGGCTTGTTGTAATTTGTGAATTATCTTCGCTCTAAAAGAAGAGATTGATTCCTTTGAAATACCTAGGTGTAAGTGATATAGAAACAAAGAGGTGTTTTAGATGCACGTTTTATTAATTTAAGAATAATACTGGAGATTGTATTCTTAAAATTGTTGGGTAAAGTAAAATTAGAACTATGAGTGGTGATGGTCAAGGAGAGACACTTAAAAGCAATTTCCCATAACCATTATTTATCACCCATCCACAGGATAAGTGATAAATATCTGATTGGTGGGGGCCTGACCACTGGGATCCCCACCGAACACGAGAACGGGCTTACCGTGCCGTTCCTGGGAGCACCATAGGAATCGAGCGGTAGTGCGCATGTTCGGCCCCCGCTACTTTCGTTTCCATTTGGCTGCTGAAGAAGATGCTCTGCAGCCCTATGGAAATTAAACGAGCGATGGTCGAGCATGCGCACTACCGCTCCATTCCTATGGGGCTTCCAGGAATGGCACGGTAAGCATGTTCTCGTGATCGGTGGGGGTCACAACAGTTGACCCCCCCCCCCACTGACCAGGTATTTAACACCTATCTTGGAGATAGGTGATAAATATTGATTGTGGGAAAACCCTTTTTAAAGTAAGTGTAGAACTACAAGAGTTCTTGTGGGGTCAATAGAAGAACCATTGTAGACAGGACATATCTTCTGTGACGGTCACAATGCAAGAAAGAATACAGTATATCATCTGTATGAAGAATAATGTAGATAAAGCTGAAATTGTTGCCCATAATAGAATCCAGCTTTTAAGTAATCTTATTGACTGTTAGAGGTGACTTATCTACTCTTTGCATTTGCTAGGCCAAATATTTTGCTAAGAGAAATATGTTTCTCTAGAAATAAAATGAAATGTCCAATGTCTTTAAACAATTCAGCCTCCAAAGCGTAATATCAGAGGGCATATAGACAGATTAGGGATAACGTCCCCAGGATTTACATCAAGGGCGTAAGATATTTATAACTACGACTAACTGATATTTTCAGGTTCCATACACTGCTCCTGGAAATTGTTTTTCTTGCACCAACTGCACAAACATACTCTCCTTTTTCCCCCTATTAGAATAGACTACTCACACTTGTATAATATAGAATGAGAGTTCCCTAACATGTAAGTGTAGGTTGACCATGAGCATCAATTAAATACACACTTTTATTTCCCATTTAATTCAGTAGCATTTCATGATGTGGAATTGAAATGGTTTCCTCCATTCTGCATTAATGAACGGTACATTTTGTGTTAGTGACTATTGATCCTTGATTCTCTGCCCAATATTATAAGTGGGGGTTGCTGTTTCATTGAGAACTGGTATTTCCGTCATTTTTATAATTGCCACCACAAGGATGTCCACTGTGAGCGCAATACGCACATCTACTGTTGCAAATATGACAAAAATAAAGGGCAACATATAGTACAAACGAAAGCTTCATAGTTACATAGTTAGTACCGTTGAAAAAACACCTCTGTCCATCAAATTAAACCAAGACATGGGAAAGGAATAGTCAATTTGTTATTTTTTTAATCTCTATATGCTATTTTGATGAAGATCAAATATGGATATGTCCACGCATTTTAGAAAATAAAATCTTTAGAGGCAATATCCTTACTTTTTTACATGACTAGTAAGGTTTAAAAGAGACGTAAACCTATCAAGTTCAACTTGTTATTCTACAGGCAAATAGCCTCTTTGAAGTAGTTCCCAAATGCCTCATATAACAAATCGTATAAAAAATAAAGACTCCTTCCTGACTCAAAGTATATTCGAATAAATTCCTTTATCCCGTTATCAATTACCCCTTTTCAGCAATTGACACAAGTTGTAATAATTCATTTAAAAAAAAGGAAGCAGACCCCTTCTGAACTTTTTCAATTAATCAACCATCATAACATACACATTTTGACCACCTTTCTTGGCATTCCAATCCACCCACTCCCCCGCTCACCCCAGTAGCCTACATCTGACCCGTTCAGACGAGCTACATGCTTTTCACACACAAGTCCTACATTAAAGTGCTTGTTCCATGTTTAGTAAATAGTTAAAGGGAAACTAAACTCTTAAAAACTTTTGACATGTTATAGTGACATGTCAGAAGTTTTGATCGGTGGGGGACCATGCACGGAGACCTCCACCAATTGCTAAAACGAAGCAGAAGATTTGGTTGGGTGAGCCCTGTACCGCTTCATTTCTGATCGGCTTTCCTAGGAAAGCCGAGCAATCGGTGTAATAGACTCTCTATTGAGCCTGTACACTGCTCGCCCGGCTTTCCGACATGTCAAAAGTTTTCTTTTTAAAGTTTAGTTACCCTTTAAAGCTTTATCAAAAAAAGGTTTTCAATAGTTCTGAAAAGAAACTATGGTATATGAAAAGGTCTAAAAAATAACTTGCTGTTTTCTGGTGTCATATTCACTTTAGCATAGACTTGACAGACACATTCTTCTCAATGACTGTGAATATAATTGGAAAAACTGTGCATGCTGTGTGTACAATTGAGTGTTGAAAGCAACAGTTTCTCAAGGTCATTGATAAACTACTCTCATACACGTGTAGCTCTTTGCTTGACTGCAATGTGTTTTCTTAGTATCAGTCATTTATAGCTGGGTCAATCAAGTCACAAAAGTCTTCTACAAAACACAGCATCGCTTTTTCAGTTCACGTTTTACTGTGGCGCTGGTAGAAGATGCAGGTTCTGAGTACAGTATTTGTCAGGAAGTGAACAGCTACAAATTTTTTTCTTTCTTCAAATTACTAAAATATCTAATATATAGTCTAAATATAATATATAGTTTAATTAAATAGGACATCTCCGCTGTTCTGACAGGTCTGTTTAGTAGATACTTGCATTCACAATACAACAACAATGCTAGAGCATCTTTTCTTAGACCCCTGCATTGTGCGAAGTCCTGAATGAAACTGCTTTAAAAAAGTATCTGTATGGCGGTTAGCCTCTTACTACTATGTACACTATATATGCTCTTACAGGATTATGTAACTGTGGTACTTGCCAAAACCCGCGGAGAACTGCTAAACAGTGTGGTCTTACCCATTGAGTTGCTTCAGAAATAGTTCATATTTTTGTTTTTTTTGGGGGACTTAACATGTGAAGCCCCCAGATTTTACAAGGCTCTGTTCACACAAGTTAATTTCCGTCAGGTTTCCTTTTCTTTTGACTGTGAGAATAGAGCAGTAGACTATGGTATTCTATTCAGATAAATGAACAAAAATGGAAAACTTAAGAAAAGTTCTAAAATAATGGTAGAAAAATAGATCATGATGGATTATAATGAATAACAGATATGTCTTATTATTCATGGATCCTGTAAAAACGGGAGCTATGACGCAAATGTGAGTAGAGACTTATTCTGGTGTCTTTTACTAATGGGATTCATTACCATGTCTTTATGATGATGCACAAAACAGGGAAAAACATACAATATAAATATAATTTAATACAAATTTACCATAACAAAACAAAACTAGCCATAAGAAGATGCAATAGGATAGAAAGCCCTGTGACTACATGTGCTACAATCTAAAGGGTATGCGATCAAAAGACATCGGGTGGGGGGTTTACGCTGTGTAAAATCAAAGTGTAAGGAGAGTAACTGTAAAGTGGCAGCATATGGACAACTACAAAAACTGATGTAACTTGATGGTAGTCCAGGAGCAGAACAGGAACACATAGTCGACGCACACATTAGCATTTGGTTGTACCTTCAAATGCCTTTAGAGACAAATTTCAAGGCAGCTATCTACCAGTTACATTAATACATAGAAATGCAAAATAAATTATTCTCAAATAAGTTCAGTTCTGATGATATATATATATTGCACTTGTATGACTGTGGAAAAGGAGGTACTAGGATTTCCAGAGTTGATGGAGAAGTACAAAGATAGGGAGTTGTACAGTGGCTTTAAATGGCACCTTTCAGAATGATTTATTGTAAGAATCAATATTCCTTTAATTTCTGCAAAGAGTCACTGACGCTTGGAAACACCATACAGCAGTATAGGTAATTCCTTCATAGTGTGACATGAATATATACATTTCAATAGAAATTCAAGCTTTTTGTAGCTCTCACATATATTTCCTTAGTAACTAATCGTCAACTCTTCCAGGAGGAATACATTTCTTAGCATTAGCAATACAGGCCATATAAACTGTAACGAAATCTGTAAACATGGCAGCGATCAGCTGTAAACAGGGAAGTAGTAAACCGCAGTAAACAGGACAGCGATCAGCAGTAAACAGGGCAGTAGTAAACAGCAGTAAATAGGGCAGCGGTCAGCAGTAAACAGGGTAGCGATCAGCGGTAAACAGGGCAGCAGTAAACAGGGCAGCGATCAGCAGTAAACAGGGCAGTAGTAAACAGCAGTAAATAGGGCAGTGATCAGCAGTAAACAGGGCAGTAGTAAACAGGGCAGCGATCAGCAGTAAACAGGGCAGTAGTAAACAGCAGTAAATAGGGCATCGATCAGCAGTAAACAGGGTAGTAAACAGGGCAGTGATCAGTCGACGAATGAGCAAACACATGTTCTTCGACTGATCGGATCTTAATCACCACAATTGTATGGGAACGAACGATCGTATTAATAATCGTTCGTCCCTATATAACCACGATAATTGCTCAATTTAAATCAAACTAACGCGCGTCGATCTACATGTTATTGTCCTCAATCGGCGCTCGTTACTGGGCAGGAATCTGCCAGTGTAAAAGGGCCTTATTTTCAGTTTCTATAGAATTAAAATACTGTAATAATTTTGGTTATTATGTCATGAAACTGATGAAATTAATCAAATATCTAAAATATTCTGCATTTTCTGATTATATAAATGGTCACTGCTCTTCAGATATGCATTGCACATATTCTGCCCTAAACTTCACTTTAGGGCCTTGTTTGCACAGTGCAGATTTGCTGCAGATTTTGACATTATTTTTTAAGCCAAAACCAGGAACGGAACCTAAACAGAAGAAATATATGAAAGGAAGGTTTTATACTGTAGGCTTACTCTCCTGAATCCAATTCTAGTTTTAGCCTTAGAAATTAAAGCAAAATCTTCAGCGTATTCTAGCAGTGGCCAGATCAACAGTTTTGTACATTCTTGAAAAAAAAAGAGCGCACTGGTGATCTCGTGAACTCCAAAAGGCCTGAACGTCCACGGAAGACAACAGTGGTGGATGATCGCAGAATCCTTTCCATGGTGAAGAAAAACCCCTTCACAACGTCTACCCAAGTGAAGAACACTCTCCTGGAAGTAGGTGTGTCAGTATCTAAGCCTACCATAAAGAGTAGACCTCATGAGAGCAAATACAGAAGGTTCACCACAAGGTGCAAATCATTAATCAGCCTCAAAAATAGAAAGGCCAGATTAGACGTTGCCAAACAACATCTTAGGAAGCCAGCACAGTTCTGGAACAGCATTCTTTGGACAGATGAAACTAAGAGCAACCTGTACCAGAATGATGGGAGGAAGAAAGTATGGAGAAGGCTTGGAATGGCTCATGATCCAAAGCACACCCTATCCCCTGTAAAACATGGTGGAGGCGGTGTAATGTCATGGGCATGAATAGCTGCCAAAGACACTGGCTCACTAGTGTTTATTGATAATGTGACTGAAGACAGAAGCAGCCGGATGAATTCTGAAGTGTTCAGGGATATACTTTCTGCTGAGATTCCTCCAAATGCAGCAAGGTTGATTGGACGTCCCTTCACAGTACAGATGGACAATGACTCAAAACATACTGCAAAAGCAACCCTGGAGTTTTTTAAGACAAAGAAGTGGAATATTCTGCAATGGCCAAGTCAATCACCAGATCTCTACCCGATCGAGCTGCATTTCACTTGCTTAAGACAAAACTTAAGGCAGAAAGACCCACAAATAAGCAACAACTGAAGACAGCTGCTGTAAAGGACGGGCAAAGCATCGCAAAGGAGGAAACCCAGCATTTAGTGATTTCCATGGGTTCCAGACTTCAGGCAGTCATTGCCAGCAAAGGATTCTCTACAAAGTATTAAAAAAAAAACATTTTATTTATGGTAATGTTAATTTGTCCAATTAGTTTTGAGCCCCTGAAATGAGGAGGCTGTGTGGAAAAATGGTTGCAATTCCTAAACGTTTCACAGGATATTTTTGTTCAACACCTTGAATTAAAACTGAAAGTCTACACTTCAATTGCATCTCAGTTGTTTCATTTCAAGTCCAACGTGGTGGCATGCAGAGCCCAAATCATAAAGGTTGTGTCACTGTCCAAATAATTCTGGACCTAACTGTAGATAACATAGGATCCACCATTGACAATAGGTGATCTACACAGCTCCCCTTCTATACCTTCCTGCACAATAACCTCTGCACAGGTCACAGAGCATGCCTAGAAAACTCTCCTATAGATGTGAATGGGTCCTCTCCTGTTTACAGGTTCCTATGGTCCATAAACAAGTACAGCAAATAAAATAAAATAATCTACAATAAAAAAATAGAATATGTATAAGTATCTGGTTTTAATTATTAGAAAAAAAATATAGGTAATACATTCCCTTTAATTCCCATTTACACCAGCAGATATTCGTATTCGCGATCTTCAATACGATGTGTGCGATCGAATAGCGTTTACAGACAAGTATATAAACACATTATTTTTGTTAAAAATTTATAGTTCAGTCACCTATATAACATTGTCACATAACTTCTATCAATCACATGATTCATGTTTAGATACTACAATGTCAGAAAGACCAATTATTTTTTTAGATGTTTTTAGCGTTTTATTGCTAGTTATACAGTCACCACATCTATTCTCATAAAGCACGATTGCTAGTTCTTGGAATCCAACCAATTATCTGTACATGTACATGGGCTTTTAGGCTCTGTTCAAACCTTGTTTTTGCATGCATCCTGTGGAAACACACTGGTGTTTTTTTTAAGTTTAGAAAAAAAAAACCCTTTTAAAGCAGTATGTCTTTCCTATTACAAACAAATCACTGAAAAAGTATTATATTAGTTTAAAATCACTGAATAGGCCATACTTACTCACAAAGGCAGGTATGACACCTCCGACGCAGACAAACCACAATGCTACATAGAGGGAGATTACACAGGTGCAATATTCTGATGAACACCCACTCACACGCCTAAGGGCGGATTCAGACAAACGTGTTTTGCGTCCGTGCCGGCCGCGTGATTTTAGAGAAGTCTATGGGGCAGTGCAGACAGTCTGTGAGTTTTGCGCAGTGTTAGTCCGCTGCGTAAAACTCGCGACATGTTCTATGTGTCTGCGTTTTCGCGCATCACGCACCCATTGAAGTCAATGGGTGCGTGAAAATCACGCATGCCCCACGGAAGCACTTCCGTGGGACAAGCGTTATTCGCGCAATAACAGTAAAATAATGAATGAAAACAGAAAAGCACCACGTGCTTTTCTGTTTACAAACATCCAAACGGAGTGTCATAAAGATGGCGGCTGCGCGAAAAGCATGCAGCCGCGCATCCATATGAACAGGGCACACGGAGCTGTCAAGTGCCCTTTGCGCACGCAAAACGCCGCGGTTTTTGCGTGCGCAAAAACGGCACGTTCGTCTGAATCAGCCCTAATATTCATGTGCGGGGTGGCTGATTAGTATTATCATTGCACACAAATGTAGCTTTTATGAGAGTGTCAGTCACATGGGTGCATGTAGTGCACCACGCTGGCTTACAGCCTATTAGTCAGGCCCACAATATTAGACAAGGCGGGCTGCCCAGCACCTTCCCATATACTGACAAACCACTCTGCCCAGTACTAGACCTGGCTGCATACTAAAAAGATATCCATGATACACGATAAATATCAATAATAAACATGAGGTATTGGTAATATTTTGGCAAAAATACACAAGCTCGCAACCCGCGTCAAGGGTCCCCATCGTATTGCGAGTCCCTACACTCCTATTATAAACAAATCACCAAAAAAGAACTATATTAGTTTAAAATCACAGAATGTCTTTCCTATTGTATGCTATTGCCATTGACTTCTGTACAAAAAACAGGATCTCTCTGGATCTTGTTCTTCAGCAGGACAGAAAATAGCAGCCTGCACCATTCTCGTGTCCTGCGGCATCTTGTTGCAACCTGTTAAATGGTAAATTTGAAAAATAAAAAAAACAAGAAAACTGTACCTGCAACAGGATGCAAAAACATGGTGGGCCAAAGGGCCTATTCACACTGTCCGTTAAGCATAAACAACGGGAAAGCTCCCAACACATAGGTTGGACTTGATGGACCTGTGTCTTTTTTCAACCTGATCAACTATGCAACATACGCTGAGCACATCCATAGGCTCCCATTCACCCAACGTATACCAAGAGTGTGCGCTTTGCATTTATCAGACTGGTATATGTCGGTATATCTTCTATTTTACTGTATGTAATGGTGCAGTCAACTAAGGCATCCAGTAAAGAATATATACTGCGCAGCAAAACCTATTTTGCAAGCAAATTAAATTGAGGGTTATATAGGTATATCATTTTCTAATCCCCTATACAAACACTAAGGCTATGTTCACATGTTGCAGTCAAATCAAGTTTTTCCCGCCACTTTAAAAACAAAAAAAAAAAAGCTGTATTTTGCCATGATTCTGCGAAAATTGTGACAAAAAAACACATTGAATGCAACGTGTGAACACAGTCTAAGGCCTTATTCACACGAACCTATACATGGACATTGAATACGTCCATGTGACGGCCGTTAAAACAATGGCCGTCACACGGACCTATGCAATTCAATAGGACCAGTCAGACGTGTTTCCATTGCGTAAAATTGACTGCATGTCCTATTCTTGTGTTTTTTGGCGTGTGCTGTCCGTGATTCACGCACCAATTCCTTGAAATGCAGAGAAATAAAAATAAAGAAATGTGCACCAACACTGACATCAACAACTGATGCCATACGGAACAAACACTGATGCCACGCGGAACTGCAGCGCATGAAAAACGTGTCCGTTTTTTGCAGATGCAAAGCGGAAACACTTGTGTGAATCTAGCCTAATACTAATAATTGCAAATCCCTAAACCTAATCTAATGCGTTAACTAATACTGATTTTTGTTTTTTAGTGGAATTAGTTTGAAAGAATCGTTTAGGGCGCGACCGTCGGTGGATGAAAAAGTATTTTCTGACTGACAACTCTTTTCCATCTATCAGAAATATATTCTACATTCCTGTCTAGTGATAATCCTTATCTCTATGACTGTAATGTGTAACTGGTATCGCTAAAGATCGGGTGCAGACAGTTTAGGGACTGTGCTCGGTGTGAATTATTTAACGCCGCAATCCGCTTGCTGTTTAAATGTCCATTTTGTGGAGTCAATAAGCTGTCTAAGCGCACTGGGCGTGGTGAGATGAGTTACTTTTTTGAAAAAAAAGACCCCCATATGAGACAATAAGAGAGCATGTATGTTCTATGTGTGATAAGGGGGGGGGGTGATAACATAATTAAAAGTTCATGTTACCCACTCCCCCTGGGGTAATCTACAGCTATGCAGGAACAGTAGAAAAATTACAGATCATAGATTCTTCTCCTCTCACTGAATGCTGTCCGCACGTTCCCCCACTGCCCCCTCTCTTCTCCTCCAAACTGACTGACGTGAGAGCTGCAAATTTATGCAGCTCCCACTTCAACTAGCTCTAGCTCATGCTATATCGCAGCTAGAGCTGCAATTTAGGTATTGTTTTAAATCCAAGATTCTTGAAAACAAGACTTAGATCGCAACTCTAGATGGTATCTAGCCAGGAGTCCGCTGTTAGTAGCAAAGACATATAAGAGATATAAGAGATATATGTGCCTTCCTGTCAGGACATATGAGATAATAAACTTTGACAAGGAAAGAGTTAGGGCAAATTCAGACGTGGCAGAATTTTTCCGCTGCAAATGTTGGTGCAGATTTGCGGCAATTACGCAGCGAATCTGCAGCAACATTTGCATATTTGACAGATAATTCAGACGTTGCGGATATCACAGCGGACTTGCCACAGATTTCAGTTTTTGCATTGAAAAGGCTGAAATCCGCTTCTCCGCAACAAAATGTGCATGCTTCGGAGGGAAAATTCTGCACTGCAGCCTAAATTCCGCACAGTTATTTTCCGCAAAGTCTGAACTAAGTTACCTAAAAGTCTATACAAACCAATTTAAAAAATAGCTGCTGCAGATTTCCAATGTGGACTATCCGCAGCGGAATTTAACAGCAATTCCGTCACGTCTGAATGTGCCCTTAAAGTGAATGTCCACCTTTAGCACCATGTAATTTTCATGTTCAAAACTTTGTGTTAATTCAAAGCTCAGTTTTTCTGATACAAAGCTCTGAATCCACTGCCTGGACATAGATTTAAAAAACAGCATGCTACCTCCTGCCACTAGTGGGAGCTTACTGCACACGTCTTTATCATTGAGTTCAATGCATAACATTATACAGTTAGCTCATAAGCTCCCTCTAGTGGTGACTGCAGGTAGCCAGTTTATGTGCAGTTTTACAAAAAGACTCCCTGTGGGTGATTACATGGGCACGACTGGTGTGCACATGATTCACAGTATATAATTACAATGGTGTCATGGGAAGGGGTTAAAAGAGTCTGTCTATGATGGATTTGCCTGGATGCTTCAGGATGCATAAAGAGTTGTGTTTTTTTTTAAAAAAAATCAGATTGAGTTCCATTAATAGAAAGACTACTTAATAGCTGATAACATTACAATGCTCCATCACTCCTTTTTTTCACATACTCTTCTCACTTTGTTATGACATTACTTTATTATCAATGTGTGACTTGAGGTTTATTAACTACTGGATCGAAGGAATGTGTAAAATTAACCCTTTTACATGCTACTTCAGATGGGAACATAACATAGATAAAATATGTCAACATCTCTCCGTGTGACCTGTCATTCTTGCTATCTGCTGAATGTGTTGACTAATACGTTAAACATGCTAAAGTGTCGCTTCTGGAAAGTAATTATAGGTTCTCAATGGAAATAACAGTCTTGCCTGCTGGATGGTGCTTGTCACACTGGTAAGAGCACAAAAGCATATCCAGTATAGGAGTTTACTTGAGAAAGACCCCTCCCTGTGATAATGATAGAGCTGATGGTTGGACTGAGGGAATCAGACAAAACCCGATGGGAGGGGGATTCAGCCATCACCTTGCATGAACAGCGGGACCAGCGAACAAAGGAGAAGGAGCAGAAAGGTTGTTTAATAATAATAGAAAACTCCCATCCTGTTTATCGCAGGTTTTCATAAACAATCATTAAAATGAGGTTGACTACTTTTCAATGATCCCGCTTTGTAATACGCTCCTATGGTTAGTAGACAAAATCATTGTGTGGAAATGGTGTGAGGATCTGTGGAACACAATGCAAAATACCTAGATATAAAAAAAAAAGTTGTCAGCATGTCCTATAGAATGGTATATACTGTATAAGCTATAATCCTCCACCTATGAACTGCATAGTATGAGCCTAGACTTGTTATGATGACAGTGTTTACCTTTATGACAACACAGAGAGGACATCATCAAAGGGGTTTTCGATTTTCAGCAATTAAAAGTTATACAATTTACCAATATACTTTTTGTATTGATGGTTTTTAAGATCTCTCCCTGCTCTTATCCAGCAGGAAAAATAATTGTTTATTACAAGTGGATACAATTCTGTCCATGGTCATGTGATGGACACACAGGCAGGGGCGTAGCTAGAGGCTCATGGGCCCCAATGCAAAAATTCTTACTGGGCCCCCCCCCCCCCAAACTTCTCATGGCCGATGGTCCGCTTTCAGCTGCATCGCTGGGTCTCCTAAGTGACCCAACAATGCAGCACTAGCAGCCGGGGGCGTCACTAAGGCTGGGTTCGCACACACTATTTACGGACGTAATTCGGGCGTTTTAGCATTGAATTACGTCCGAAAATGCGGCTCAAATGCGTCGGCAAACATCTGCCCATTCATTTGAATGGGTCTTACAATGTTCTGTGCCGATGGTCATTTTTTTTTACGCGCCGCTGTCAAAAGGCGGCGCGTAAAAAAGTGCTTGTCACTTCTTCAGACGTAAATGGAGCCGTTTTCCATGGACTCCATGGAAAACCAGCTTCAATTACTTCCGTAATGGACGCAGCAAAAGACGCCGGCACATGCCATTACGGCTGAAATTACGGTGCTGTTTTCTCCTGAAAACAGCACCGTAATTTCAGCCGTAACAGACGCTGCCGTGTGAACATACCCTCAGGGCTTAAAATGTCCGGGAAATAGCCCCAATACATATGTGTCCGCCCCCAAAAAAAGTGCGTATATGAGACAGCATAGCATATCTATAGCACTACGACCCTATAAACTATGGATAGGGTTAGATACAGTGGCTGAGCAGACAGTATCACACATGATAGGATTAGATACAGTGGCTCAGAAGGCAGTATCACACATGATAGGATTAGATACACAGCTCAGCAGACAGTATCACACATGATAGGATTAGATACAGTGGCCCAGCAGACAGTATCACACATGATAGGATTAGATACAGTGGCTCAGCAGACAGTACCACACATGATAGGATTAGATACAGTGGCTCAGCAGACAGTACCACACATGATAGGATTAGATACAGTGGCTCAGCAGACAGTATCACACATGATAGGATTAGATACAGTGGCTCAGCAGACAGTACCACACATGATAGGATTAGATACAGTGGCTCAGCAGACAGTATCACACATGATAGGATTAGATACAGTGGCTCAGCAGACAGTATCACACATGATCGGATTAGATATAGGGCCCAGCAGACAGTATCATACATGATTGGATTAGATACACGACTCAGCTCGCTGACATTGCGGCTCCAGCGCTGGACCCAGGAAAGGTAAGAATAATAATTTTGCTTCTTTATGTGTTACTGATTATTTTTGTGTGTTTGTGTTTTTTTACAGGTTCGGTTGTTGGACTTCGGATTCGAGGACTTCAATGACGGCGTTTTTTTTATTCTCAATAAAATGGTTAATGAGGGTTGTGTTTTTTTATTTCAATAAAATATTTTTTCTATGTGCTTGTATCTTTTTAAACTTTATTATCACCGCCTTAGTAATGGCCGCTGGCTGATTGACAACCTCCATTACTAAGGCGAGGCTTAATGTTAGCCGTTGCAGAGGCTACACTAACCCCCATTATTACCCCGGTACCCACCGCCACCAGGGGTACTGGGAAGAGCCGGGTACAAACCAGTACCCGACCATCTGTAGTGACGGGCAGGCACCGGGGTGGCCGCAGGCTGGTAGTATTAGGCTGGGGAAGGCCAAAACCAGTGGCCCTTCCCACCCTTGTAATGCTGCCTGCTGCTGCTGTGTTGTAGCTGGCTGGTTATGAAAATTGGGGGGGACCCGACATCGTTCTTTCCAATTATTTTATTATTTTTTTAAATGACGTGGGGTCCCCCCCCATTTTCATAACCAGCCAGATACAATAAAGCAGCAGCAGGCAGCATTACCAGGATGGGAAGGGCCACTGTTTTTGGTCTTTCCCCTCCTGATAATACCAGCCTGCGGCCACCCCAGTGGCCGACCATCACTACAGATGGTCAGGTACTGGATCGTACCCGGCTCTTCCCAGCACCCCTGGTGGCGGTGGGTACCGGGGTAATAAAGGGGGTTAGTGTTAGCCTCTGCATCCGCTAACACTAAGCCCCGCCTTAGCAATGGATACTGTCAATCAGCCGGCGGCCATTACTAAGGCGGTAGTAATATAGTTTAAAAAAAAACACAAAGACATAGAAAAAATTTTATTGAAATAAAAAAAAAACCCACACAGCCCTCATTAACCATTTTATTAATAAAAAAAAAGCTGTCATCGAAGTAGTCCTGGAATCCGCTGTAGTCCAACGACCGAACCTGTAAGAAAACACACAAAAAATGATTAGTAACACATGTGTTAGGGTATGTGCACACACACTAATTACGTCCGTTATTGACGGACGTATTTCGGCCGCAAGTACCGGACCGAACACAGTGCAGGGAGCCGGGCTCGTAGCATCATACATATGTACGATGCTAGGAGTCCCTGAAAACATGTTTACAGTATGGGACAGTTGTCCTGCAGCGAGGCCGGGACTCCTAGCATCGTACATAACTATGATGCTAGGAGCCCGGCTCCCTGCAGTGTGTTCGGTACTTGCAGCCGAAATACGTCCGTCAATTACGGACGTAATTAGTGTCTGTGCACATACCCTAAGGCTTAGATACAGGGCCCATGTGTGATACTGTCTGTGGGACCCTGTATCTAAGCCTACCACAAGGTAGGCTTAGATACCGGGTCCAGCAGACAGTAATCTTATACAGTATAAGATTACTGTGTGCTGGGGCCCTGTATCTAAACCTACAGTGTGGTAGGCTTAGATACAGGGCCCAGCAGACAGGATCACGCATGGGCCATGTATCTAAGCCTACCATGTGATTGGCTTAGATACAGGGCCCAGCAGACAGGATCACACAATCTGTGATCCTGTCTCATGGGCCCCCTAAGCCTGCTACATCGTAGGCTTAGGGGTTGTGCAGTCCCTAAACATTAATGGCCTATCCACAGGATAGGCCATCAATAGCTGATGTGTCGCCCGGGACCCGCAAATCAGCTGTTTTGAAGGGGCCGCAGCACTCGTACGAGAGCTGCTTCCCCTTCATTTCACTACTCGCACACGCTGTGAATCGCCGACACCGATTCACAGTGTGACCGGAATGAAGTGACAGGAATGAAGGGGAGCAGCTCTCGTACCAGTGCTGCGGCCCCTTCAAAACAGCTGATTGGCGGGTCTCGGGAGTCAGACCCCGCCAGTCAGGGATAACCTTACCTTCCTCTTCGGCCGCGGCGGGAGTTCTGTAGTCTCGATGCTGTGCGCGGCGGCATAGCGCTGTGACGTCATGCGCTGCGCACAGCGCTTGACGTCAGGACCTCCGCTGCGATCCGGAACCAGGAAGGTAAGTAAAGTATGTTACTATAGTAACAGGGGCCCGCGGCCCGAGTTACTATAGTAACTTTTTATTGATGTGGTGCGGGGGGCCGTGGGCCCCCCTGGCTTCGGGGCCCGGTCGCAATTGCGACCGCTGCGACCCCTATAGCTACGCCAGTGCACACAGGTGCACGGCTCGTTACAGTTACAATATGTGTATCAGAGCTGGGTCTTCTAAAGATCCATGACCATGGACAGAATTTTATCCACTGGAAGTAAAACAATGAATGTTCCTACTGAATAACAACAAGCAGAGATCTTGAAAACTGTTAGGAATTAATACAGAAAGTATATTGGAATATTGTGTAACTTTTAATTATAAAAACAAAAGATTGCAATCATTTTCTGATAGTTTACTTCCCATTTTATCATCCTATATCCTTCTAACATAATCTTAAACCATTCATACTAGATAAAATAAATGTATAGGCTATATACAAGGTTTTCTAAGTATTCATACTGCATGAATAGCATGCTCTTTGTTTGCTATACTGCCATATTTGCAACATGTCTATTTGCTAATGGAGACATACACATTTAGCGGACTTTAATTAGTCAGATTACTATAGCAGAGCTGAGCTTGTCATTTGGCACAACTCAGTAGGATATCATGGTTTTGCATAAGGCCCGTAGATTTCATCCATAATTGTACCATATAATGTACTAAGAAATAGGAAAAAAGTTATTTGTGGGGTAGAAAATGAAAACAGCGATTCCTCCATTGTTTTTTGCGCTTCGTTTTCATGGAATTCACTATGCAATTAAAACAACATGTTAACTTTATTCTGTGGGTCAATATAATTATGGTTATACCAATTCATATTGTTTTTTCTATATTTTAATACTTTTACAAGGAAAAAGCTAACTGAAAAAGAAAATGTATTTTGTGTCGCCAAATTCTGAGCACCATAATTTTTTATTTTTCCATCGATTAAGCAGCATAAGGGCATATTTTTTGCAGGACAAGCTGCAGTTTTTAATGGTACAATTTTGAGGTACATGCAAGGTTTTGATCAATTTTTATTACATTTTTTGTGGGAGATGAGGTGACCAAAAAACAGCGATTCTGAAGTTTTCGTTTTTTTTTTTTTTACGACGTACACCGCGTGGGTTAAATAATGATATATTATAATAATTCTGACTTTTTACGGATGCAGCGATACCAATTATATTTATTTATTTTACGATGCTTTAGGGGGAAAATAGGAAAGGTTATTTTTTTACTTTTAATATTTTATATTTATTTAACTGATTTTTACTTTTTTTTTTTTAATTAGTTCTCCTAGGGGACTTGAACCATTGATCGTTGGATCGCTTGCACTATATACTGCAATACTAATGTATTGCAGTATATAAGGGCTTAATAGGAGCACAAAGATGGAAGAACTGGGGGCCTTCATTAGGCCCCCAGGCTGCCATAGCAATCATCAGCACCCTGCTATCGCATCACGGGGGAGCCACAGAGCTTTTAGAACTGGTCGCCCCCCTCTTTCTAATGGTTTAAATGTCGTGGTCGCTATTGACCGCGGCATTTGGGGCATGACCAGACGCGGCGGAATTGCTCTGGAATACCGCAGCGTACACGTTTCTCCATTGCCTTCCACAGCTTTGTGGTTGGGTTCGTTTACACGTTGCGGACAATTCCGCTGCGTAGCATAGGCTGCGGTGCGGAATTTGGTGTCCGCAGCATACAATGGTTGTTGCGGACGTGTCACGGACTTGTTGCGGACTCATTGCGGAATTTCTCCATTGACTTCAATGGAGATTCAAAATTCCGCAATGAAGTCCGCAGATGTTATGTGTGCTGCGGAGCGTATTGGTTTTACTAATATGACATTTCTTCATTCTGGCTGGACCTATGTATAATCAAGTCAATGGGGCTCCCGTAATTACGGGAGCGTTGCTAGTCGACGTCAGTAAATAGTCACTGTCCAGGGTGCTGAAAGAGTTACGCGATCGGCAGTAACTGTTTCAGCACCCTGGACAGTGACTTCTGATCACAATATACATCAACCTGTAAAAAAAATAGAAGTTCCTACTTACCGAGAACTCCCTGCTTCTTCCTCCAGTCCGGCCTCCCGGGATGACGTTTCAGTCCAAGTGACGGCTGCAGCCAATCACAGGCCAATCACAGGCTGCAGCGGTCACATGGACTGCCGCGTCATCCAGGGAGGTCGGGCTGGATGGCGAAAGAGGGACGTGTCATCAAGACAACGGCCGGGTAAGTATGAATTTCTTTTTACTTTTACTACGTAAAGGGCTGTCCCTTCTCTCTATCCTGCACTGATAGAGAGAAGGGAAGCCCCCTCAATACGCAACGGCTAGTCCACATCAATTTAATGCCCATTTTAGGCAAAGCCGCAACAGAATCTGCAACGCAGATTCTGTGCGGCATTGATGCGGACAGTGGCGGAAGAACTCTGCCACGTCTGGGCCTGCCCTTAATGGGTTAAACGAGCGGGATCGCGCTTGAGCATGATCACGCTCGTTACTGTGAAGTTTCGGCTGTATCATACAGCCGACACCCGCATTGTATAGAGTGGGCCCAGCCCGTGAGCCCACGCCATACTTCCCCCTACCCGGCTATGACGTAGGTATAAGTCATACGTCGGGCAGGGGTTTAAGGGTGCACTAACTGGACACTAACATATAAAAAACTCCTATCTATCTATCTATCTATCTATCTATCTATCTATCTATCTATCTATCTATCTATCTATATCTATCTATCACTTTCTATTTAACATTGTTGTATTTATAATGTGATACTTGTGACATGGCTATATTGTCTCAAGTGTAGTTGAATTGATAAAGTAATACATTGTATTCTACTGTTTAATCCCTTAACCCCAATATGCGTTTTCAAGGTGGCCATTAAGGGTACTTATGCCAGAGCACCGCCTTTTCACGGCGCTCTGACATAAGCCCGGCACACATGTTGGGCGGTACAAAGATAGCCGGACACCTGCACTAACGGGCGGGATCGATTTCAACATCGATCTCACCCATTTAACGGAGATGCAGCGCTCAATAGCGAGCGCCGCATTCAAGTGATTCTGGAGGGAGGGGGCTCCCTCTCTCACCCCATCGGCACCCTGCAAATGCAATCGCAGGGTGCCAATGGCTTCTATGGCAGCCAGGGGCCTAATAAATGCCCCCAGGTCTGCTTGTAGTGGATGCCTGCTAAGCTATGCCTGAGGCATGACTTAGCAGGTGCCTGTCAGTTTTACACTGACAGTAAATAATTTGCTGCAATACAGAAGTATTACAGTGTATTATAAAAGCGATCAGAAGATCGCATAGTAAAGTCCCCTAGTGGGACTAAAAATAAAGTTATCAAAAAGTTTAATAAAGTTAATAATAAATTAAAAACCCACTTTTTCCCTTATAAAATACATTAATATAAAAAAAAAAAAATTAAACATTACGCAGGATCGCCGCATCCGTAACGACCCCACCTATAAAGCACATTTATTTAACCCGCATGGTAAAAACGGCGTAAAAAAATAATGCCAGAATTGCTGTTTTCTGTTCATCCTGCTTTCAAAAAAAATGATCAAAAAGTCGCATGCACTCCAAAATGGTACCAATAAAAACTAGAACTCGTCCCGCAAAAAAACAAGCTCTCATACAGCTGCATCGGCGTAAAATTAAAACCATTAGGCTGGGTTCACACGAGCATGTTACGTCTGTAATGTAAAGAACGTATTTCGGCCGCAAGTCCCGGACCGAAAATACTGCAGGGAGCCGGGCTCCTAGCATCATAGTTATGTACGAAGCTAGGAGTCCCTGCTTCGCTGCGGGACAACTGTCCCGTACTGTTATCATGTTTTCAGTACGGGACAGTAGTTCCACGGAGAGGCAGGGACTCCTAGCATCGTACATAACTATGATGCAAGGATCCCGGCTCCCTGCAGTGTGATCGGTCCGGGACTTGCGGCCGAAATACGTTCCGTCCATTACGGACGTAACATGCTCGTATGAACCCAGCCTTATGATTCTTAAAAAATGGTGACACAAAAACAAATAATTTTGAAAAAAAAGGGTTTTTACTGTGTAAAAGTAGTAAAACATAAAAAATCTATATAAATTGGTATCGCCACAATCGTAATGACCCACTGAATAAAGTTATTATGCTATTTATACCACACAGTAAACGGCGTAAATCTAAGACGCAAAAGAGTGGCAACATTTTTTTTTCCATTACCCCCCAAAAAGTTAATAAAAGTTAATCAATAAATTATATGTACCCCAAAATGGTGCTATTAAAAAATACAACTTGTCCCGCAAAAAACAAGACCTTATACAGCTATGTCAACTCAAAAATAAAAAACTTATAGCTCTTGGAATGCGACGATGGAAATACGTAAAAAATAGCTTGGTCATTAAAGTTTAAAAACGGCTGGTCATTAAGGGGTTAAAGAAGCCAGCTGTAAAAAAAAAAACAAAAAAAACACCACAACATTGTAAAGTAAAAATCCTCTTTTGAACTCACAAGTAGCAATTTTTCTGATGCATGAAAAATAAGAAAGTTTTTCCAGCTCGCCACTACTGTCACGGGCCTCCTGTGTAGTGCTCGTATTTACGTCTTGGATGACGTGTAATCATAGGAAAAATATAAGTTAAATCCAGTGCTTCAGAGTAAAATGTCCAATCTTTATTTCTTATCAATTAAAAAATTGTACATCAGGGGGTGGGTGTAGAGAGCGCATGCGTTTCTGACGGTTCCTCCGTTCTTTCTCATGCTATAGACCAAGTCTCATGTGGGCACCTGTACTCGATGAGACTTGTTGTTCTACAGCACACACAAGCCTGATGTCGCTTTGCAATTTTTTAATCGATAAGAAATAAAGATTAAACGTTTTACTCTGAAGCGCTGGATTCAACTTCCAATTTTTCGGATATAATGGTTTTGCAAATTGCTTCCACATAGTCCTCTGCACACAGGGTAGATCTGCTGCAGAATTTCTAATACAGTAATACAGTAGCAGCAAAGTGGATGAGATTGTGGAAATTGACCTTTCCTGTGTGGAAATTGAACTTCCGTGTGAATTCTCAATCTGCAGTATGTCAATTTATCTAGCGCAAGCGTTGCAGAATTTTTATGCTATAATTCTGCAGCATTTCCATCTTGTGTGCAGGGGGCCTTAGGGTGTTTTCAGATGACCGATAAGTTGCAGAAATTTCTGCAACAAAACTACCACATGTAAATATACCCTTAGCCAAAAGACTGTAAGCCGCCAAGAAGAGCAGCCAGTAGCCTATGTACATGTTTGCACGGCATATGTTTAGGCTGAAAAATACAAGGCTGATTTGAAGAGATACGTCGGGGTATGTTCACATGCTTAGCAAAAAACGTCTGAAAAAACTGAGCTGTTTTCAAGCGAAAACAGCTCCTGATTTTCAGACGTTTTTGTAACAACTCGCGTTTTTTGCGGCGTTTTTTATGGCTGTTAATGGAGCTGTTTTTCAATGGAGTCAATGAAAAACGCCTACAAAAACGTTGCAAGAAGTGACCTGCACTTCTTTATCGCGGGCGTCTTTTTAAACGCTGTATTTTGACAGCGACACGTAAAATTAAGCCTCGTGGGAACAGAACATCGTAAAATACATTGCAAGCAATGGGCAGATGTTTGGAGGCGTAATGGTGCAGTTTTTTCAGGTGTAATTCGAGGCGTAAACGGCCCGAATTACGTCTGAAACCACTGCGTGTGAACATACCCTAACCGCTTCTAAAATCCAGACAATTTTGGAGCGGATTGACAATTTTGAGGCGTATTTTTTTGATGCGTCAATGGGAGAAATCAGCCAGTGGAACGTTTAGAGAAGTGACATGTCACTTATTTTTTACAAGGCGTTCTTTAATTCAGCAGCTTAAAAAAAAAAAGCCTGATATGAACTACACCGTGTATTTCACATTATGGTCAGTGGGAAGCTGTATGCAGGCGTATTTCAAGTGTATTTCAGAGCATAATACAAGCGGTTTACGCTCCGAAATAGGCCATGTGAACATGGCCTATCAATGGATGGCTAAAACAGTAAGACATTCTATGGAACAGAACTAGCCTTTAAATTCATGTCATGGATATTGAAACCGTTACAGCGGATTTAAAAATAACTTCTCGGCTTTAGTAAATCCCAATAAGGGAGATCCTCTAGAGTGCACGTGTTCACATTGTGAGGTCATCAATTAATGTCCACTCCGTATTGTCATTTGGTATCTTTCAATGCTTGTTAACACAAAAACATATGTGCTGCCAATGGGGATTACCGAGAGCTGTTTCATAATAGGGTTTATGGAGTAGAGTAATTGGCAATACACATGGACTCTCTCCGCGAAATAACTAATGTGTTCACAGCCAGCCTTCCTTTTCGGAGTTCTGTCATGCTTCATCTGCCTCATTGTGTAGTGTTTGTTTTAGTACTTCTCATGCATGTAATTAACATTTGGTTATACACGGTGAATCGAGTTTAAGGTCAGCTATTGATTGGTATTAATTCATTCTTTGGGAATTGCCTTTGTTTGCAAATTGTCCCATCCCAAACATATGCACTATATACACTATTTTGTAGTATGAGATGTATTGGCAGAAGCTACAAACAACTATTAAATAGATCTTCAGTGCAAAACATAATTAAGATGCTTAAAATTGTGAATTATTGTGCTTAAAATTAGAAAAAAATGTAAGTAGAAAATAAACAAATATTTGGTTCAAATACCATATCCCATAAAACAGTTGATTGTAACCGTGCCATAATTTTAGTGTATACTTTGATGCACTAAGAATTCAGTAGATTAAAGCAGTATATTAGAGGGGTTTTCTAAGACTATATGAAATTGCACCTCCCACGAAAAAAAGCCGTTTCCCAAAAAATAATAAACGTTATAATATACTGACCTTTAAGATTTTCCTTCTGTTTCTCTGCGATTCCCCCTAGCTCCATGTTGTGAGAGTAATATCGTGATGTCTCGTCCATAACACCATCAGGTGACGTCATTGCAGAAGCCAGTCGCTTCTACAAGACAGGATGTTTCACATGTAGTAAGACCCCATGCACATTTTCATATACCCATAAATAAGGATCCGTAGTCATCCGTAATTTATCCATATATACGGAATGGTATCCGCAAATATGGTCCGTAATGCATCGGTATTTGATCCGTATATAAAGATCCATAAAAAAAGAGGGAGTCTGCAAATGATGTCACCAACGTGTTGCATAGCAACGCTTCCGTAAACACATCCGTATTTACGGAAGCGCCCATAGGCTTCTATGGGAGAGTCCATGCCGTAATTAGGGACAAAAATAGGACATGTTCTATAATTTTTTTCAGCACGAACACCCATCCAAAAATACGGAAAAGTATCCGTGGCCAATAGAAATGGATGGGTCCGTAATTACGGATGAAAAATACAGTCGTATGCATGGGGCCTAAAATCAGAGACACGCAGGACCCACTGTCACTGAACCCATCAGGTCCGCAGGAGTGTAATGCGAGTGATACAGATGCTCTGTATAGAAATTACAAAGTTACACTAAACACACTGGGAAATCTATTTAAAAAAAAATTCCCTCAAAGGTGTTCATAGCCTTTAATATACAGTTAAAAAAAAGCAAGACACTCTTTTGTCCTCCATCAGGTGAATGGGTGCCTATGGCTATGTTTGGCGATTTTACCGGGAGTGTTTATCACAAAATTGTGACGATTAGTAGAAGTTGGTAACTGGCTCTATCTATCTATCTATCTATCTATCTATCTATCTCTATCTCTATCTCTATCTCTATCTCTATCTCTATCTCTATCTCTATCTCTATCTCTATCTCTATCTCTATCTCTATCTCTAATCTATCTAATCTATCTAATCTATCTAATCTATCTAATCTATCTATCTCTCCTAGACGCAATGCTTGTCGGGAAGAATACCATGTTATATGAATGCATTGGAGCATGCCACATCTCTTTTTTTTCATGAATTCCATATGTATCAGTGAGAAAAAAAAACCTGTGTGCCTCTATATAAAATTTGAGTTATATCTATCGTGTGTGTATATATATATATATATATATATATATATATATATATATATATATATATATATATATATATATATACATACAGTGAAGGAAATAAGTATTTGATCCCTTGCTGATTTTGTAAGTTTGCCCACTGTCAAAGACATGAACAGTCTGGAATTTTTAGGCTAGGTTAATTTTACCAGTGAGAGATAGATTATATAAAATAAAAAAAAACTGAAAATCACATAGTCAAAATTATATATATTTATTTGCATTGTGCACAGAGAAATAAGTATTTGATCCCTTTGGCAAACAAGACTTAATACTTGGTGGCAAAACCCTTGTTGGCAAGCACAGCAGTCAGACGTTTTTTGTAGTTGATGATGAGGTTTGCACACATGTTAGATGGAATTTTGGCCCACTCCTCTTTGCAGATCATCTGTAAATCATTAAGATTTCGAGGCTGGCGCTTGGCAACTCGGATCTTCAGCTCCCTCCATAAGTTTTCGATGGGATTAAGGTCTGAAGACCGGCTAGGCCACTCCATGACCTTAATGTGCTTCTTTTTGAGCAACTCCTTTGTTGTCTTGGCTGTATGTTTCAGGTTATTGTCGTGCTGGAAGACCCTGCCATGAGACATTTTTAATGTCCTTGTGGAGGGAAGGAGGTTGTCACTCAGGATTTGACGGTACATGGCTCCATCCATTCTCCCATTGATGCAGTGAAGTAGTCCTGTGCCCTTAGCAGAGAAGCACCCCCAAAACATAATGTTTCCACCTCCATGCTTGACAGTGGGGACGGTGTTCTTTGGGTCATAGGCAGTATTTCTCTTCCTCCAAAAACGGCGAGTTGAGTTAATGCCAAAGAGCTCAATTTTAGTCTCATCTGACCACAGCACCTTCTCCCAATCACTCTCAGAATCATCAAGATGTTCATTTGCAAACTTCAGACGGGCCTGTACATGTGCCTTCTTGAGCAGGGGGACCTTGCGGGCACTGCAGGATTTTAATCCATTACGGCGTAATGTGTTACCAATGGTTTTCTTGGTGACTGTGGTCCCAGCTGCCTTGAGATCATTAACAAGTTCCCCCCGTGTAGTTTTCGGCTGAGCTCTCACCTTCCTCAGGATCAAGGATACCCCACGAGGTGAGATTTTGCATGGAGCCCCTGATCGATGTCGATTGACAGTCATTTTGTATGTCTTCAATTTTCTTACTATTGCACCAACAGTTGTCTCCTTCTCACCCAGCGTCTTACTTATGGTTTTGTAGCCCATTCCAGCCTTGTGCAGGTCTATGATCTTGTCCCTGACATCCTTAGAAAGCTCTTTGGTCTTGCCCATGTTGTAGAGGTTAGAGTCAGACTGATTAATTGAGTCTGTGGACAGGAGTCTTTTATACAGGTGACCATTTAAGACAGCTGTCTTTAATGCAGGCACCAAGTTGATTTGGAGCATGTAACTGGTCTGGGGGAGGCTGAACTCTTAATGGTTGGTAGGGGATCAAATACTTATTTCTCTGTGCACAATACAAATAAATATATATAATTTTGACTATGTGATTCTGTTTTTTTTTTTTATATATAATCAATCTCTCACTGGTAAAATTAACCTAGCCTAAAAATTCTAGACTGTTCATGTCTTTGACAGTGGGCAAACTTACAAAATCAGCAAGGGATCAAATACTTATTTCCTTCACTGTGTATATATATATATATATATATATATATATATATATTATAATTTTTTTTTTATTTATGTTTATTCAATACAATATAAAATTCCATACAAGTAAGGAATAAAGAAAATACAACTATACACATATTTTTACATTTTCCTCCTACTCCCACCCCCCAACCTCTCCCAGAAAAAAAACAAAAAGAACAAAAATTTTTTTTTTTTCCATTTCGTTTATAAGGGGGAACAAATTCTTACCACCCCCCCCCAATAGGTTTTAAAGTGTTTGCCTTGATTATAGATTTTCTCTTATTTCATTATAATTTTCACATTATTTACCCAAGCATTAACCTCCAGTGGGGAGCTAGCTATCCACTTTCTAACTATTAGTAATTTTGCAATAAATAATAGTTTTATTAATCCACATTTTTTTTTCCTTAGAAATATTTAATTCGGAATCATCACCCAGCAATACCAGTTGAGGTTGAAACACTATATCTAGATCTATTTTTTTCCAAAATGTTTTTAAATATATATATATATATATATATATATATATATATATATATAATTTATTTATAAATATATTTATTGTACATACAAATAATACTCTCTACTTATAAAAGAGTCTATAACGGTCTAAGGCCGGTTTCATGCACTACAATTTGACGCATTTTCTTTAGAACGAGGGGAGACAAAAAGCCACGGCGCCACTTGGTATGGATCAAGAAGGTGATGTAAGGGGATGAAGAATATAGATGCTCACCGTATGGGTTAGAAGAGTAGAGCACTGGGGTCCACGGGATAGCTGCTGCCAGATCCGGGCCGGTCGCCAGGGAGACCGCTTGGGTACGAAGATTGCAGATAAAAAATGAGGATCTATACGGCGCTGCTAATAGTTGCGGACAGATAAGATTGCTGAGATCGGGTGAATAGTTTTGTAAAAAACTGTTTTAATTGCAACGCGTTTCAGCACCGAACCGGCGCTTTCATCAGGCATGAGATTTACAGAAGAAAAGAGACAAGTTTATATAGCGCCAGTTCAGACTGGATAATTGCACAAAAAAACCGCGAAAACACAACAGCGGGTCAAAGTTCAAAAGTACAATTCAATAAAACATATCATAATATAAATACATGGAGGACAGATAAAAGGTATATATAATAAAATAAAAAGGCTGTGTACTCTACAAAAAAATGTTTTGGAGCGTAGCAAGTTTTTTAAAAATAAATAAATGAATAAATAATAATATCGTAGTTTAATTAATTTTATTGAAAAATGTGGATGGTATCAGTGAAAGTTGTTTGGCTGGGGGTTGTGTATACTGTTAGGGAGTACTACTGTATGTTTTGTTTTCATGTCGCCACGGGAACCAAAAGGGTAACGGAGGCCGACGCGCTCCAAACTGAAGTTGAACGCAAGGTGGAACGCAATACGCGAGAGAAAGATGGGATGCTCAGGCAGGACCGGCGGAGGCTGCTAAGCCGGGACAGAATATGGGCATCGGACGAGGGGTGAGTAGAAGAGGATTGTCAGATATAAATGTGTGGCCGAAACTAAGATTAATAGATAGGTCTAACACTAGGGTATTTGAAATAGGGCCATGAATCAGCGATAGCAGGTGAGAATAGCAGAGGATGTATGTACGCAAACGGAAGGTACGTTAGCATCAAGTGTTATATATAGCAGGAAAAATTAGTGGATGTTAATTTAGCAAAAGACACATGAACTCGGATAAATGTAGTGGTGGACCAAAAGAGGATTTGGAAGTGCTTAGATAATGCCATATTGTGGAGGACTGAAGGATAGTCGGATTGATTAATCTAAAGATGATTCTGCGATATCATTTAGACCCAAAGGGTGAAGGGTGTTCATTTTGAAAATCCAATAGTTCTCTCTCTGCTTCAATTTGTTGAATCTATTAGGGACGGTACTGCTGATGTGCTCTATTGGAGTAATATTGATTTTATTGAATTCGCAGTTATGCTTATGAAAAAAATGCCTAGAGACACTATGCTTAAGGTATCCATTATTTACATTAAATCGATGGTTATTAATTCTGGTTCTCAAACACTGAGTGGTTCTACCAATGTATTGTAAATGACACGGACACTCTAATAAATAGATGACATAGGAGCTACCGCAATTCAGGAGAGACTGTATGGTGAAAGTTTCATTGGTGGCTGTGGATGTGTAATCTATTTTTCTGTGACTAATGGACTTGCAGCAGAGGCAGCGTGAGTGTCCGCATTTATATGACCCTTTGATACTAGAAATAAAGTCAGTATTGGTTATAGGATGTTTATTTGTTCTGCTAGGGGCCAATATGTTTTTAAGGGATAGGGACCGACGGAAAGTAATATTAGGTTTGCATAGTAATGTGTCCTTTAAATACGGATCAGTTCTGAGAATGTGCCAATGCTTCGAAAGTATGTTCCTGATTATTTTATTGCCCCTATTGTAGGTGGTGATGAAATTCAGATTGGGATTAGTTGTATCCAATTTCGGAGTATTGCTTGAGGGATTAAGGCAAGATATATGAGTAAGCTTAGAAGCTTTTAATCGTGCACCTTTGATGAGATTTTTTGGGAAACCTTTATCTTTGAACCTTTTTTCGAGGACCGCGCATTCATTATCAAAATCATTGTCAGTACTGCAGTTTTTTCTAATCCTACGGAATTGCCCAAAAGGTACGTTCTTCAACCAGGGACGGTGGTGGGCGCTTCTGAAGTCAATATAGCTATTGACATCGACTAGTTTAAAGTGTGTTTTAGTTATAAATTTATTTCTGACAATGTCGTGATTAATAGTCAGATCTAGGTAGTCTATTGATGTTGAAGAAAAGGTATATGTGAATGTTAGGTCAAAATCGTTTTTATTGAGGGTATCGATGAAACGCATAGCTTCCTCCTCAGTGCCCCTCCACACTAGGAACAGATCATCAATGTATCTTTTGTAAAGTAGAATATTGTTTTTGTAGGGGTGTTCGCCATAGATATAAGTTTTTTCGAATGCCCCCATATACAGATTTGCGTAGGAGGGTGCAAACCGGCTGCCCATTGCACATCCCTTAATTTGGTGATAGAAGTTGCTGTCAAAACTAAAGACGTTATGCTTGAGAATAAAGTCGATGCAATTAGCTAAAAACTCGACCTGCGGTTCGGACATGTTGTTAATTTGGGATAGAGATACCTGGGCTACTTCTATGCCTTTATCATGGGGGATGTTGCTATAAAGTGTGGTTACGTCCGCTGTCAGAAAGCAGACTGGGGCTATTGAAGGGTCAAGTTTTAGATCATTTAAGTCTCTGATTAATTGTGTGGAGTCCTTCAGGTGGGAGGGTAGGGTGAGAACAAGTGGTTGGAGATGAAGGTCTATGAAATGTGAGAGATTGCTAGTGAGGGAGTCTATTCCCGAAATGATGGGACGTCCTGGGGGATCTGTTAGTGATTTGTGAATTTTGGGTAAATGGTAAATGAAAGGCATATTTGGAAAAGTGACAGAGAGGAACCTTTTTTCTTTTTTGTTAATCAAACCTGATGAGGCTGCTGAATCAATGAGGTCTTGATATTTGAGTATGTACATAGGCAACGGGTTAGTGGACAATTTATTGTAAAACGTGGTGTCACTAAGAATCCTAGAAGTTTCTTTTAGGTACTTATCTCTGTCTAGGATGACTATCCCCCCCCCCCTTATCAGCTGGGCGGATTACGATATCATTGTTTCTTTGGAGACTCTTCATGGCCTTCCTTTCAAGTTTAGTTAAATTATCAGGGTAAATGGATGGTAAATCAAGAGTTCTAAACTCATTGCTTACCAGGGAGGAAAAGGTTTCGATCATGGGGCCCTGGTGGTGTGTTGGATAAAAGTTAGACTTTGGTCGAACCTCTACTGAGATGGCCTTTAGTGTAGCAGGGTTATCAGGTGGTTCTATGTCAGTGTTGGGTATGGTAGTGGATTTGGTCATGGCAAAATGTCTGGTGAGGGTGAGCTTCCTCGTGAACCTGTTGAGGTCCATAAAAAGCTCAAAATTGTTAATTGAGGATGTGGGACAAAATGAAAGTCCTTTGTTCAAAAGGCTACATTCATGTGTGTTTAGAGAGTGTAGCGATAAATTAAATATTTTTATTGATGCTGGACCAGGTTCCTCTTTTTGGTGAGAGATTGATGCTGTTTTATGGCGTTTCTTACCTCCTCTTCGTCCTCTGGGTCTATACCTAGTTTCCTTTTGGTGGAAATTTTTTGAATTGTGGGAAAGAAGCTGGTGATAGTTTGAGCTTTGGGGCTCATGATGTATGGAATTAGTACGTCCTTGCTCGCAATAGTGGGAGTTAACGGGGGTCTGACTAACTGGGAAGGGAGGCCTAAAAAAGACGTCGCTGCATAAGTAATATCCAGAACTGACGTGGCTAAATCAGTGTTAGGATTTATGGGTCCCTGGGTGGTGTTATGACTGAAGAAAAGATCAGCAGGGGAGGTTGGATTGGAGAAATATGGGGTGTCGTGGACCGAAAGCTCAAGGAGGGATGGGAAAGGATTACCGTCCTCCTCGTCAATAGAATCGTTGATCAGTGATGCATGTAATAGGTCAATAATTGGGGGTACCTCCATAGGTTCGGATGCAGGGGGTAGCCGGGATAGATGCATTGCCAAATCAGAGGATTTAAAAGCATTCATCGGTATTCTGGGGCTGTATTGGCTAAACCCAGAAGGTATGTTGGGTTGTGGGGACTGATTTAGAGTGGGTATTGTGGCTGTATTAAGACACATATTATCAGTGGTGACCAAAGATGCGGTATTCATAATTGATTCTCCAATTTTTGTGATTTCATTGGTTCTGTTGGGTCTAGATTTGTTACTATTCCTGAAAGATCTGCTATGATTCATGACCCTATCACGTGGGGTGATGTGAGTGGGTTTTACCGACATGTATCTATTCGAAGCGGTGTCATACTCAGGTGTGATGGTTTTTTTGTTGTCTAGGGAAGGAATGATGTTCTTTTTCCAATCACCAGCAGGGTCAGTGGCATAGTCTAGCTGGTCCCTTTTAAATTTTTTAACTTTTCTCAGAATGAGGTCTTTTTCGTAAGAGATGAGTCTTCTGCTAGTGGATTCCTCTAGTTTGAGGAAATCACAGTGATCGCTGTAGTGTAGTAATTGTTCTTTAGTAATAGAGATGTCAGATAGTAAAGCAGTGCTAAGCGAGGTACGTTTAGTAAGCAGTCTTTCAAGAAAGCCTAAATGACATGCGTCTATATGAGACATCCAATCGCTGCTGAAAGCAGTGTCAGCAGGGTAGGGGTTAGTGATGGATAACCTCAAACCTCTGGGGGTGATAATAGCAGATATATATAACAACAGAAACTGACAGTCAATATTCTGTAAAGCCTCTTTCTTAAGGAGATCCTCAAGAGAAAGGTATAGGTCCGTCATCTTAAGGGTTTCCTCGACGGATGAGGTGTTACTCACTATGTGAGAAAGTCCTTGCAAGGTATCAGTCCCAATGGACTCAAGGATGAGACGTTCCCGCAGTCGGTTCCTTTCGTTGGTGAAATCCAACATCATGGAGGGTGGTTGTGGACGTGAACACAATATCACCAAACGAGGTGGGAGTGGTGGATCAAGTCCGTTCCTGGAGGGTCGTTGTAGTTAGAGAAGTAGTACCAAGTTAGTAGATCCAAAGGTCAGGCTGCCAGTGCAGGAGTCGGCTTGTCACCGGTCACAAACCCGGAGAAACCCGGTGGTGATAGGTGTGGTGCTCCTGATGTCGGAGAATCAGCCTTGCAGGGCAGATGCAATCCGAACTAGATCAGAACGAGGGGAGACAAAAAGCCACGGCGCCACTTGGTATGGATCAAGAAGGTGATGTAAGGGGATGAAGAATATAGATGCTCACCGTATGGGTTAGAAGAGTAGAGCACTGGGGTCCACGGGATAGCTGCTGCCAGATCCGGGCCGGTCGCCAGGGAGACCGCTTGGGTACGAAGATTGCAGATAAAAAATGAGGATCTATACGGCGCTGCTAATAGTTGCGGACAGATAAGATTGCTGAGATCGGGTGAATAGTTTTGTAAAAAACTGTTTTAATTGCAACGCGTTTCAGCACCGAACCGGCGCTTTCATCAGGCATGAGATTTACAGAAGAAAAGAGACAAGTTTATATAGCGCCAGTTCAGACTGGATAATTGCACAAAAAAACCGCGAAAACACAACAGCGGGTCAAAGTTCAAAAGTACAATTCAATAAAACATATCATAATATAAATACATGGAGGACAGATAAAGGTATATATAATAAAATAAAAAGGCTGTGTACTCTACAAAAAAATGTTTTGGAGCGTAGCAAGTTTTTTAAAAATAAATAAATGAATAAATAATAATATCGTAGTTTAATTAATTTTATTGAAAAATGTGGATGGTATCAGTGAAAGTTGTTTGGCTGGGGGTTGTGTATACTGTTAGGGAGTACTACTGTTGAAGAACGTACCTTTTGGGCAATTCCGTAGGATTAGAAAAAACTGCAGTACTGACAATGATTTTGATAATGAATGCGCGGTCCTCGAAAAAAGGTTCAAAGATAAAGGTTTCCCAAAAAATCTCATCAAAGGTGCACGATTAAAAGCTTCTAAGCTTACTCATATATCTTGCCTTAATCCCTCAAGCAATACTCCGAAATTGGATACAACTAATCCCAATCTGAATTTCATCACCACCTACAATAGGGGCAATAAAATAATCAGGAACATACTTTCGAAGCATTGGCACATTCTCAGAACTGATCCGTATTTAAAGGACACATTACTATGCAAACCTAATATTACTTTCCGTCGGTCCCTATCCCTTAAAAACATATTGGCCCCTAGCAGAACAAATAAACATCCTATAACCAATACTGACTTTATTTCTAGTATAAAAGGGTCATATAAATGCGGACACTCACGCTGCCTCTGCTGCAAGTCCATTAGTCACAGAAAAATAGATTACACATCCACAGCCACCAATGAAACTTTCACCATACAGTCTCTCCTGAATTGCGGTAGCTCCTATGTCATCTATTTATTAGAGTGTCCGTGTCATTTACAATACATTGGTAGAACCACTCAGTGTTTGAGAACCAGAATTAATAACCATCGATTTAATGTAAATAATGGATACCTTAAGCATAGTGTCTCTAGGCATTTTTTTCATAAGCATAACTGCGAATTCAATAAAATCAATATTACTCCAATAGAGCACATCAGCAGTACCGTCCCTAATAGATTCAACAAATTGAAGCAGAGAGAGAACTATTGGATTTTCAAAATGAACACCCTTCACCCTTTGGGTCTAAATGATATCGCAGAATCATCTTTAGATTAATCAATCCGACTATCCTTCAGTCCTCCACAATATGGCATTATCTAAGCACTTCCAAATCCTCTTTTGGTCCACCACTACATTTATCCGAGTTCATGTGTCTTTTGCTAAATTAACATCCACTAATTTTTCCTGCTATATATAACACTTGATGCTAACGTACCTTCCGTTTGCGTACATACATCCTCTGCTATTCTCACCTGCTATCGCTGATTCATGGCCCTATTTCAAATACCCTAGTGTTAGACCTATCTATTAATCTTAGTTTCGGCCACACATTTATATCTGACAATCCTCTTCTACTCACCCCTCGTCCGATGCCCATATTCTGTCCCGGCTTAGCAGCCTCCGCCGGTCCTGCCTGAGCATCCCATCTTTCTCTCGCGTATTGCGTTCCACCTTGCGTTCCACTTCAGTTTGGAGCGCGTCGGCCTCCGTTACCCTTTTGGTTCCCGTGGCGACATGAAAACAAAACATACAGTAGTACTCCCTAACAGTATACACAACCCCCAGCCAAACAACTTTCACTGATACCATCCACATTTTTCAATAAAATTAATTAAACTACGATATTATTATTTATTCATTTATTTATTTTTAAAAAACTTGCTACGCTCCAAAACATTTTTTTGTAGAGTACACAGCCTTTTTATTTTATTATATATACCTTTTATCTGTCCTCCATGTATTTATATTATGATATGTTTTATTGAATTGTACTTTTGAACCTTGACCCGCTGTTGTGTTTTCGCGGTTTTTTTGTGCAATTATCCAGTCTGAACTGGCGCTATATAAACTTGTCTCTTTTCTTCTGTAAATCTCATGCCTGATGAAAGCGCCGGTTCGGTGCTGAAACGCGTTGCAATTAAAACAGTTTTTTACAAAACTATTCACCCGATCTCAGCAATCTTATCTGTCCGCAACTATTAGCAGCGCCGTATAGATCCTCATTTTTTATCTGCAATCTTCGTACCCAAGCGGTCTCCCTGGCGACCGGCCCGGATCTGGCAGCAGCTATCCCGTGGACCCCAGTGCTCTACTCTTCTAACCCATACGGTGAGCATCTATATTCTTCATCCCCTTACATCACCTTCTTGATCCATACCAAGTGGCGCCGTGGCTTTTTGTCTCCCCTCGTTCTGATCTAGTTCGGATTGCATCTGCCCTGCAAGGCTGATTCTCCGACATCAGGAGCACCACACCTATCACCACCGGGTTTCTCCGGGTTTGTGACCGGTGACAAGCCGACTCCTGCACTGGCAGCCTGACCTTTGGATCTACTAACTTGGTACTACTTCTCTAACTACAACGACCCTCCAGGAACGGACTTGATCCACCACTCCCACCTCGTTTGGTGATATTGTGTTCACGTCCACAACCACCCTCCATGATGTTGGATTTCACCAACGAAAGGAACCGACTGCGGGAACGTCTCATCCTTGAGTCCATTGGGACTGATACCTTGCAAGGACTTTCTCACATAGTGAGTAACACCTCATCCGTCGAGGAAACCCTTAAGATGACGGACCTATACCTTTCTCTTGAGGATCTCCTTAAGAAAGAGGCTTTACAGAATATTGACTGTCAGTTTCTGTTGTTATATATATCTGCTAATATCACCCCCAGAGGTTTGAGGTTATCCATCACTAACCCCTACCCTGCTGACACTGCTTTCAGCAGCGATTGGATGTCTCATATAGACGCATGTCATTTAGGCTTTCTTGAAAGACTGCTTACTAAACGTACCTCGCTTAGCACTGCTTTACTATCTGACATCTCTATTACTAAAGAACAATTACTACACTACAGCGATCACTGTGATTTCCTCAAACTAGAGGAATCCACTAGCAGAAGACTCATCTCTTACGAAAAAGACCTCATTCTGAGAAAAGTTAAAAAATTTAAAAGGGACCAGCTAGACTATGCCACTGACCCTGCTGGTGATTGGAAAAAGAACATCATTCCTTCCCTAGACAACAAAAAAACCATCACACCTGAGTATGACACCGCTTCGAATAGATACATGTCGGTAAAACCCACTCACATCACCCCACGTGATAGGGTCATGAATCATAGCAGATCTTTCAGGAATAGTAACAAATCTAGACCCAACAGAACCAATGAAATCACAAAAATTGGAGAATCAATTATGAATACCGCATCTTTGGTCACCACTGATAATATGTGTCTTAATACAGCCACAATACCCACTCTAAATCAGTCCCCACAACCCAACATACCTTCTGGGTTTAGCCAATACAGCCCCAGAATACCGATGAATGCTTTTAAATCCTCTGATTTGGCAATGCATCTATCCCGGCTACCCCCTGCATCCGAACCTATGGAGGTACCCCCAATTATTGACCTATTACATGCATCACTGATCAACGATTCTATTGACGAGGAGGACGGTAATCCTTTCCCATCCCTCCTTGAGCTTTCGGTCCACGACACCCCATATTTCTCCAATCCAACCTCCCCTGCTGATCTTTTCTTCAGTCATAACACCACCCAGGGACCCATAAATCCTAACACTGATTTAGCCACGTCAGTTCTGGATATTACTTATGCAGCGACGTCTTTTTTAGGCCTCCCTTCCCAGTTAGTCAGACCCCCGTTAACTCCCACTATTGCGAGCAAGGACGTACTAATTCCATACATCATGAGCCCCAAAGCTCAAACTATCACCAGCTTCTTTCCCACAATTCAAAAAATTTCCACCAAAAGGAAACTAGGTATAGACCCAGAGGACGAAGAGGAGGTAAGAAACGCCATAAAACAGCATCAATCTCTCACCAAAAAGAGGAACCTGGTCCAGCATCAATAAAAATATTTAATTTATCGCTACACTCTCTAAACACACATGAATGTAGCCTTTTGAACAAAGGACTTTCATTTTGTCCCACATCCTCAATTAACAATTTTGAGCTTTTTATGGACCTCAACAGGTTCACGAGGAAGCTCACCCTCACCAGACATTTTGCCATGACCAAATCCACTACCATACCCAACACTGACATAGAACCACCTGATAACCCTGCTACACTAAAGGCCATCTCAGTAGAGGTTCGACCAAAGTCTAACTTTTATCCAACACACCACCAGGGCCCCATGATCGAAACCTTTTCCTCCCTGCTAAGCAATGAGTTTAGAACTCTTGATTTACCATCCATTTACCCTGATAATTTAACTAAACTTGAAAGGAAGGCCATGAAGAGTCTCCAAAGAAACAATGATATCGTAATCCGCCCAGCTGATAAGGGGGGGGGAATAGTCATCCTAGACAGAGATAAGTACCTAAAAGAAACTTCTAGGATTCTTAGTGACACCACGTTTTACAATAAATTGTCCACTAACCCGTTGCCTATGTACATACTCAAATATCAAGACCTCATTGATTCAGCAGCCTCATCAGGTTTGATTAACAAAAAAGAAAAAAGGTTCCTCTCTGTCACTTTTCCAAATATGCCTTTCATTTACCATTTACCCAAAATTCACAAATCACTAACAGATCCCCCAGGACGTCCCATCATTTCGGGAATAGACTCCCTCACTAGCAATCTCTCACATTTCATAGACCTTCATCTCCAACCACTTGTTCTCACCCTACCCTCCCACCTGAAGGACTCCACACAATTAATCAGAGACTTAAATGATCTAAAACTTGACCCTTCAATAGCCCCAGTCTGCTTTCTGACAGCGGACGTAACCACACTTTATAGCAACATCCCCCATGATAAAGGCATAGAAGTAGCCCAGGTATCTCTATCCCAAATTAACAACATGTCCGAACCGCAGGTCGAGTTTTTAGCTAATTGCATCGACTTTATTCTCAAGCATAACGTCTTTAGTTTTGACAGCAACTTCTATCACCAAATTAAGGGATGTGCAATGGGCAGCCGGTTTGCACCCTCCTACGCAAATCTGTATATGGGGGCATTCGAAAAAACTTATATCTATGGCGAACACCCCTACAAAAACAATATTCTACTTTACAAAAGATACATTGATGATCTGTTCCTAGTGTGGAGGGGCACTGAGGAGGAAGCTATGCGTTTCATCGATACCCTCAATAAAAACGATTTTGACCTAACATTCACATATACCTTTTCTTCAACATCAATAGACTACCTAGATCTGACTATTAATCACGACATTGTCAGAAATAAATTTATAACTAAAACACACTTTAAACTAGTCGATGTCAATAGCTATATTGACTTCAGAAGCGCCCACCACCGTCCCTGGTTGAAGAACGTACCTTTTGGGCAATTCCGTAGGATTAGAAAAAACTGCAGTACTGACAATGATTTTGATAATGAATGCGCGGTCCTCGAAAAAAGGTTCAAAGATAAAGGTTTCCCAAAAAATCTCATCAAAGGTGCACGATTAAAAGCTTCTAAGCTTACTCATATATCTTGCCTTAATCCCTCAAGCAATACTCCGAAATTGGATACAACTAATCCCAATCTGAATTTCATCACCACCTACAATAGGGGCAATAAAATAATCAGGAACATACTTTCGAAGCATTGGCACATTCTCAGAACTGATCCGTATTTAAAGGACACATTACTATGCAAACCTAATATTACTTTCCGTCGGTCCCTATCCCTTAAAAACATATTGGCCCCTAGCAGAACAAATAAACATCCTATAACCAATACTGACTTTATTTCTAGTATCAAAGGGTCATATAAATGCGGACACTCACGCTGCCTCTGCTGCAAGTCCATTAGTCACAGAAAAATAGATTACACATCCACAGCCACCAATGAAACTTTCACCATACAGTCTCTCCTGAATTGCGGTAGCTCCTATGTCATCTATTTATTAGAGTGTCCGTGTCATTTACAATACATTGGTAGAACCACTCAGTGTTTGAGAACCAGAATTAATAACCATCGATTTAATGTAAATAATGGATACCTTAAGCATAGTGTCTCTAGGCATTTTTTTCATAAGCATAACTGCGAATTCAATAAAATCAATATTACTCCAATAGAGCACATCAGCAGTACCGTCCCTAATAGATTCAACAAATTGAAGCAGAGAGAGAACTATTGGATTTTCAAAATGAACACCCTTCACCCTTTGGGTCTAAATGATATCGCAGAATCATCTTTAGATTAATCAATCCGACTATCCTTCAGTCCTCCACAATATGGCATTATCTAAGCACTTCCAAATCCTCTTTTGGTCCACCACTACATTTATCCGAGTTCATGTGTCTTTTGCTAAATTAACATCCACTAATTTTTCCTGCTATATATAACACTTGATGCTAACGTACCTTCCGTTTGCGTACATACATCCTCTGCTATTCTCACCTGCTATCGCTGATTCATGGCCCTATTTCAAATACCCTAGTGTTAGACCTATCTATTAATCTTAGTTTCGGCCACACATTTATATCTGACAATCCTCTTCTACTCACCCCTCGTCCGATGCCCATATTCTGTCCCGGCTTAGCAGCCTCCGCCGGTCCTGCCTGAGCATCCCATCTTTCTCTCGCGTATTGCGTTCCACCTTGCGTTCCACTTCAGTTTGGAGCGCGTCGGCCTCCGTTACCCTTTTGGTTCCCGTGGCGACATGAAAACAAAACATACAGTAGTACTCCCTAACAGTATACACAACCCCCAGCCAAACAACTTTCACTGATACCATCCACATTTTTCAATAAAATTAATTAAACTACGATATTATTATTTATTCATTTATTTATTTTTAAAAAACTTGCTACGCTCCAAAACATTTTTTTGTAGAGTACACAGCCTTTTTATTTTATTATATATACCTTTTATCTGTCCTCCATGTATTTATATTATGATATGTTTTATTGAATTGTACTTTTGAACTTTGACCCGCTGTTGTGTTTTCGCGGTTTTTTTGTGCAATTATCCAGTCTGAACTGGCGCTATATAAACTTGTCTCTTTTCTTCTGTAAATCTCATGCCTGATGAAAGCGCCGGTTCGGTGCTGAAACGCGTTGCAATTAAAACAGTTTTTTACAAAACTATTCACCCGATCTCAGCAATCTTATCTGTCCGCAACTATTAGCAGCGCCGTATAGATCCTCATTTTTTATCTGCAATCTACGCATTTTCTTTGACATATTTGCTGAGGCTTTTTTTTCCTCTTTTTGGGTCAAAAACGTTAGGTATTAGTTTAAAGTCTAAAATACGAGAGAGCCTACATACATAGCATTTTTTTGGCCATTTTTATACAGTTTTTGGGGTCAGTGGCGTTTTTATCACAGCTCAGCATGCTCTATGTATGTCATTTCTCTCAATAACAGGAAAAAATGCATGTATAAAATTACATCTAAAAAAAAACGCTTGAAAAGGATGCAAAAAAAATTAAAATGGTGTGTGTGTGAAAGAGGCCTAATAGACAAACTGGCCTTGTTGACATAGAAATCAGATTACAGCTAAAATTTCCCAAACCCTATTGTTGTTACCCAGTTTGAATTTTTTATATAGATCTCAGTTTTTTCTGAGACTTATGGAAAGGACACTGAAGCTTTAAAGGGTTATCCAAGAACTGAAATTTGTACTTACCTATCCTTGTCTCCGGAGATCCATCGCTGTCGCTCCGGCGACAGTCCCTGTGTTTGTTGACATGCACGTAGAATTTGTTGACATGCACGTGCATGTGTTTGTTGACATGCACGTGCTGCAGCCAGAAATCCAACATATGACCTCTGAGCTTTCTAAATGGCTGCAGCGGTTCCATGCTACGTGCATGTAAACAAGCACTGGGACTGTCACCAGAGCGATAGCGCTGGATCGCGGGGGGCAAGTATAGGTAAGTATTTTTTTGTTTTATTGATTTAATTTGCAGCCCCTAAGAAAAAATGTTCGCTTCCCGGATAAACCCTTTAAGAAAGGCTTCCCTAATTACACATGAAAGGATCCAATCCTGTCTTTGTCCTTTAAATATACAGCTCCCATATTATAGCCATCTGAATGGAACCGTAATGGGGTATTATGGTTTCAGCAAATAAAGCTTATTTATTGTACGATGGCAAATCATGAAATGTTCTAATACTGTATACTTTATGTATAAATTCCTTACAGTTTCCAAAATCTTTGTTTGCGGTCATGGTATGGGATTCTTCATTGTATATTTCCAGAGGACGATAATCTGTCATGGTCATGTGATGACTCAAGTGCTAAGATTATTATACGACACAAATCTGATAACTATAGCGGAGCTGTAATGAGCCGACCACCTGTGGATTTTTAATTTTATCACCTGGAAGTGAACAATGAAGGACCCAAATGAAGGACTGCAAGCAGAGATCATAATGTGGCCCTTCAGTTATATTCTCCCACCCGAACTAACAACGATGCTCAGAGGGTATGGAGCACGGGTCCAATTAATCAGAATTGGACCCGTGCACTATATTCTCCCGTCGACGTACGGTTGCCATAACAATTGTACCGCCTAGTGTGCATTAGCGTCTCTCTTTGCCTGATGTTAGTTCTGGCCGGAGAGTATAACTGGAGGGACATTTTAAAAGTTGTATGGAATTGATACAGAAAGCCTTAGGGGTTGCGGAATTGCTGTGTTTTATCCGTCTGGAATTGCAGACGGAAAAAACGCAGCAGAATACAGTAGCAGCATAGTGGATGAGATTTAACAAATCTCATCCACACTCTGCATAAGAATGCTGTGCAGAAGTTGACCTGCGTAATTTTTGGACCTCAGAATGTCAATTCCTGTGCGGAAAGTGGACAGAATTGCTGCGTTTTTCAGAGGAGATGTCCGTTGTGTGTGGACAAGCCCTTAGACTCCCTATGTTATGCTTCCAGGGTCTTACAGATCTTGAAAGTAGTGCACATATGATATCAACAGAAAAATAGTTTGTACGTTTTGGAAGGAAAAGCAGTACAAATTTTCAGAGGGTCTCCATTACTCTGCCCTACATTGGCCATTTCTTGCACATTTGTTATATCCGGCTATACAGGGTTTCAGGAGATTTAGTTGTGAGTGAGAACCTATTGGTTCCAACACTAGCGATAAAACTGATTACATTCGGTTATTGCATTAAGATATATTATCAATCATTCTAATCACATTGAAAGTTTAAAAAACATTTTTTTTTTTTTGTATAAATTTAATATTTTTAATTATTGTTCCAGATCATTAGTCTAGTTCTTATTAAAGGTGTTGTCCCGGGACAATGCATCTCCATATGCCCTATATAGAGTTGTGTATCCTGCTCGGGACCCCCTCTATAAGCCAGAGCGGATTCGATCCATGTATTAAATGGACCCTCATTCATTTAAATGCCTTCCATGTTATAAGCAGTTGGTGGACGCGGGAGCTCTCAGATTAAGTGATTAGTCAAACCTTTTAGGGTATTTTTAATTTAAAGCATAAATATTTTAGCGATGATAACATCAAGTACCGAGTTATTTTGATGGACATTGCTCAATGTTATGCCTTATGCCACTGCCAAGATCTTTGAATTGTTTATTGTTCAGTCTGAAAGTTAATGCCTTGGTGTGTTTTGTAAATTATTGATTAGCCAATTTGTCCAGTTTAACAATATAAAAGAAGGTATTAGTAAATGAAGACCATGCGCTGCTCAAGTTATTGACTTGCAAGTGATATCAAGGTGAGGACATCAATAAGCTGCTGCAACGTATAGCATTGTGTAGAATATGAAAATGCCATGTTAATTAACTGCAATTTACTCCTGAGGACAATTGGATTACCTGACAGTAGGACAGATAATAGTAGTGAAATACATGAAATATACTCTATATCGTAGAATTTTGTTTTACTCATCCTACAAGAGCTGTAGGGCTACCAAAATGTTAGTATAAATGCTTTTTTGAGCCTCATTTATGAGAACTGTCTATCATGAAAACTGTCCATGTCACCCAAAGCAACCATTCACAACACAGCTTTTATTTTACCGGACAAGTTACAGGAATAAAAACGGAGTTCAGATTGGTTGCTATGGGTAACAAAGACCCTTTTCATGTTAGATAGCTTTTAAAAATCTCGTATCACTTATATTTGTCGACATGACTTTTGCAATGTTTTTATTTTTTTCATGACCAGGTTTCTTTTTTTAATTAACCCCTTAAGGGCATGACCACACATGGCGGAATTCCTCCGCAACTGTCCGCATCAATGCCGCACAGAATCTGCGTTGCAGATTCTGCAGCGGATCTGCACAAAATGTGCAGAAAATTGATGCGGACTGGCCGCTGCGGACTGCAGGAAAAGTGCTTCTCTTCTCCCTATTCAGTGCAGGATAGAGAGAAGGGACAGCACTTTCCCTAGTGAAAGTCAAAGAAATTCATACTTACCGCCCGTTGTCTTGGTGACGCGTCCCTCTTTCGGCATCCGGCCCGACCTCCCTGGATGACGCTCCAGTCCATGTGACCGCTGCAGCCTGTGCTTGGCCTGTGATTGGCTGCAGCCGTCACTTACACTGAAACGTCATCCTGGGAGGCCGGACTGGAGACAGACGCAGGGAGTTCTCGGTAAGTATGAACTTATATTTTTTGTTACAGATACATGTATATTGAGATCGGTAGTCACTGTCCCGGGTGCAGAAACAGTTACTGCCGATCGCGTAACTCTTTCAGCACCCTGGACAGTGACTATTTACAGACGTCTCCTAGCAACGCTCCCGTCATTACGGGAGCCCCATTGACTTCCTCAGTCTGGCTGTAGACCTAGAAATACATAGGTCCAGCCAGAATGAAGAAATGTCATGGTAGTAAAACCAATACGCTCCGCAGCACACATAAGATCTGCGGACTTCATTGCGGAATTTTGACTCTCCATTGAAGTCAATGGAGAAATTCCGCCATGAGTCCGCAACCAGTCCGCCACTGCTCCGCAACAGACAGAGCATGCTGCGGACACCAAATTCCGCTCCGCAGCCTATGCTCCGCAGCGGAATTGTACGCATCGTGTAAACGAACACTGCTAAATTAAAGTGAAAGTCAATGGAGAAACGGCTCCGCTGCGGATTAACGCTGCGGAGTGTCCGCAGCGGAATTTAAGTGAAATTCCGCTATGTGTGAACCCGCCCTTATACTGAAGGTATTTTAAACCTTAATGACCGAGCAATTTTTTAAGTTTTTCCATCATCCCATTCAAAAGGGCTATAACTTTTTTTATTTTTCCATTGACATAGTGGTATAAGAGCTTGTTTTTTGCAGGACAAGTTGTATTTTTTAATGGCATCAATATGGGGTACTTCAAATTTATTGATTAACTTTTATTAACTTTTTTGGTGGGATAATAGGAAAAATACCTGAAATTTTGCCACACTTTTAAATTGTGTCTTAAATTTACGCCGTTTACCGTGTGGTGTAAATAACATAATAACTATATTTAGCAGGTCGTTACGATTGTGGTGATACCAAATTTGTATGTTTTTTTTATGTTTTCCTACTTTTACACACAAAAACAAATAATATAGAAAATAAAGTGTTTTTACTGTCACCATATTGTAAGAGCCTTAACTTTTTTTTTATTCTTCTGCTGACATAGCTGTATGAGGGCTTATTTTTTTTGTGGGACGACTTGTAGTTTTTGGAGTACATGCGTCTTAGTGATCACTTTTTATCAAATTCTTTTGAAGGTAGAATGAACAGAAAACAGTAATTCTGGAATTAAAAAGTGGGTTTTTTCATATTTTTTTTTACTTGGGACCTTTATTTATTTATTACAAGTTCCATTAAACTTTTTTTAACTTTTTTTTTTAGTCTCACTAGGCGATTTTACTGTGCGATCTTTTGATCGCTTTCTATAATACACTGCAATACTTCTGTATTGCAGTGTATTATGCCTGTCAGTGTAAAACTGACAGGTACCTGCTAGTTCATGCCTCTGGCATTTACTAACGGCATCCATTGCTCTGGTGAAGGACCTGTGGGAGGAAGTCCCGTCACAGCGTGAGCTCGTGAGATCACGCTGTGCAGTCAAACAATCTGGGCTGGAATGAAGAGAAGTGCATGACGCTGATTGGTCTCTGATTGGTCGGCGTCATACACTTTTCTTTACAACGCCCACTTGGTAAAAAGTAAAAAAATGCCCAGTTGGGCATTTAGAACAAATTAGCATAAAACTAAAAATGATCATAACTTGGTCAAAAATAAACATTTTTAAAAATAAAAAACTGTTATCTACATTAAAGCACCTATTAGATTAGGCAGGACACCTTCAAAAAGAGAAAATCTCCAACTTATATTTTTCCTATTTTGTTTTAGAGAACAAGAAATTACTTTTATTAACTGTTTAATATATATGTTAACAAATATGAGAGGCTTTGAGTTAGCACCCTTTTAATGACACTTTATTGTGTAAAATTTTATGTTTTATAAGTTAATTATGGCAAATAAGTATTAGTGTGAAATAAAATGTAACTCGGCACCTGGCAGAATAACTGAAACATTATGCCTCTTACATAACATTCCTATGTCAACACAAATACATTTTATCAAGCAGTACTGCTATCCTGAAGTTGGGATAATCTCATTTTGAAGCCTTAGGCAGAGGCAGAAGAACAAGTTATGCATTGAAATCCCAGATGTAAACGCAGGCAAAGGAAACAAACTGCATCATGTAAATGAAAGAAATGTTTGTTATACGACACAATAGGAAATTTTAGTTTTGATGAATAAGGGATGTATTTCTTTTTGATAAAGTTTTCTTTCAGTTCTTCACTCCATAAAATGGTCTATTCCCATAGCAGCTGACAACATTGCTTTACTAGACTGCTGCAAAGATGACAACTCGATATGATCATTCATGTCATTCATTTACTATATAATTTATCAACTACTTATCATTTCCTATTATTACCTATCATTACACAATGATTATATCGCAAACACTGTTACTTTTAGGACTACGCTGATCATTTATACAGTGCAATAAAATAAAGAATGATTGGTCCAACCTTTTTATATGTAGAAATATTGAATGTGTGAATTTACTCATCATTGTGCCCAACCTTACACCACTTATCTGCTCGTATGTTTATTTTTAAACCACTAACTATCCATTTTTGAAATTCTCTTTTTGCAGTCATTGAATGGAAAACTTTACTTTGGAGGATGGATATTTTTATCCTGATCACACAAGTGTACTGCACATTACTAAAAAGAGTTCTGCTAACTGTCCTGTAATCAGTCATACACCCGTATGATCATTTCATAACTAGGACAGAGTTACATCCTCTGGAAATATACAATGCAAATTTCCATTCAATGACCACAAGCAAATATGAAAACTGTGAGAATTTTGTACACATTTTACAAAATGTTATCTTTCGTTATACAATGAGAATGTTTTATTCTCTGAAACCATAATACTCCTTTGATATAGGCTTTGATCGTGCAGCCATGGGTCTTATGTCTGGCTTTTAGATACAGCCAGACACCCTCAAGAGAAGGTAGAAAGGCTTTTTTACTGATGGTGCCTTAGTGATCACTACGTAAACAGCGCTTATAAGAGCGCTTTGTATACAATAGAGGCAATAGTTATCATATGGAGACTGGTCAAATGACTATGGTGCTGGATCTAAGTGGACCCAGCACAGCCCTTAGTACAGAGTTTACCATCCTCTTCAGACTCAAGGCACCCCTGGAAAACAAAAATTTCCTCAGGGCACCCCTACCAAAAATTGTTTACAAAAAAGACAAAAAAAAAAAATGGCTATAAACAAGCACTACACTCTTAGGGTATGTTCACACAGCGTTTTTTGTAAGGCAGAAAAAAATCTGCCTTAAAATTCCATCAAGATTTTGAATTGACAGCGTTGTTTTGCCGCTTTTTTTCTTTGTGTTTTTTGCTCGCGTTTTTTTTTAAGCTGTTGAAGCTAATGCAAAAGCTACAGGCACAAAAACACTCCAAACAAGCGCTGCAGGTTTTTTGTGCCTCCTATTAATTTCAATGGGAGGTCAGAGGCGGAAACAACTTGAAGACCATCAGCCCCCCAACTCACAGTAAAATGACCATCAGCCCCAACTCACAGAATAATAATCATCAGCCCCCACTCACATAAAAATGACCATCAGTCCCCACTCACAGAAAAATGACCATCAGTCCCCACTCACAGAAAAATGACCATCAGCTCCCCACTCACAATAAAGTGAACATCAGCCCCCCCAGTAAAGTGACCATCAGCCCCCCCCCCCACAGTAAAGTGACCATCGCAGACATGAATGGCAGAATAAATACTTACGCTGCCCAGGACCGCACCATTAATGGCTTCTTTTATGGTTAATGGCTCTCTCCTCTGGTCAGGCTCTTCTGGCAGGAAGTGGTGGGTGGTATTTGTAGCAGACGTGCGCGCGTCACGTCTGCTATAAGCATAGATTTAAGAAGTAAGCGTCGGGGCGGAACTTGTAGCAGACATGCGTGTGTCACGTCCGCTACAAGCAAAAGCATTTTTCTTTATGGCAGTGGATAAGCGGAGTGTTGCGGCACCCCTGGAAGTTTCTCATGGTACCCCGGTTGGGAACGACTGCCTTAGTGTGACAGTTGTCACTTGTCAGAGTTGTTTTGCCTGATAACTGGTGCTGCTTTGGCAGCTCAAGTTAAAGGGAAATATGCATTGTAGAAAAATAAAAAACAATCAAATGTTCCAGTCAGATTTTTTCTTACTTTTTGGGACAATTTAAAATAAAAAAAATTGAAACCGTATACAGGGCCCTGTGCTCAGCTCAGTAGCCCTAACTAGGGCATGTGATGAAGGGAAAATGCTCCCTTTATGATTGCACTGGACATATAACTGTGATGCTTTGATCACTCCTATTAGCCAAACGGCATAATATTTTTTGCGTGCTAGTTTAGATAATAGGAGAACGAACCTTTCCCTGTAAGATGTTGCCCTTACCTGGGGCAGTATTTTCAACTTTAAAAAAATATATGTTTTAACTTGAGAAAAGTGATATTTACAAATGACAAGGACAATATTTCCTGAAAAAGCATCTTATATTTGGAAAAAAATATATGATAAAAAGGAAAGTCATGTTGGTCATGAAAAAAAAGATGCAAAAATAACTTAAGTTACTTTAAAAATGGAAAAATTATATCCGTTTGATCCGTTTCCATAACTGTGGAAGGCGTTGTTGTGGATAGACAACTCCTTAAAGTGGTCCATTCTTGGGTATAGTTGCTAATTACTATGCTTGTAGTGATTAATAACTGGAATCGTTTTTAAGGATTTTTCTCAAGTCAAATAGATTGACTAGAGAACAATGTGAAAAACAAGCTGCATTGCAGTAATAAATGTGCTTAAATGACTTTTGCAGTCTGTTTGGGGCTTTTTACAGCATTCCCAGTAGGTGCACCGATTAACACTCTAAGGGCATGCCCACACGTGGCGGATTTCCTGCCCGACGTATGACTTATACCTACGTCATAGCCGGGTAGGGGGAAGTACGGCGTGGGCTTACGGGCTGGGCCCACTCTATACAATGCGGGTGTCGGCTGTATGTTACAGCCGAAACTTCACAGTAACGAGCGTGATCATGCTCAAGCGCGATCCCGCTCGTTTAACCTATTAAGGGCAGGCCCAGACGTGGCAGAGTTCTTCCGCCACTGTCCGCATCAATGCCGCACAGAATCTGCGTTGCAGATTCTGCGGCGGATCTGCCCAAAATGTGCAGTAAATTGATGCGGACTAGCTGCTGCGGACTGCGGTAAAGGTGCTTCCCTTCTCTTTATCAGTGCAGGATAAAGAGAAGGGACAGCCCTTTCCCTAGTAAAAGTAAAAAGAATTTCATACTTACCGGCCGTTGTCTTGGTGACGCGTCCCTCTTTCGGCATCCAGCCCGACCTCCCTGGATGACGCGGCAGTCCATGTGACCGCTGCAGCCTGTGATTGGCTGCAGCCGTCACTTAGACTGAAACGTCATCCTGGGAAGCCGGACTGGAGACAGAAGCAGGGAGTTCTCGGTAGGTATGAACTTCTATTTTTTTTACAGGTTGCTGTATATTGGGATCGGTAGTCACTGTCCAGGGTGCAGAAACAGTTACTGCCGATCGCTTAACTCTTTCAGCACCCTGGACAGTGACTATTTACTGACGTCTCCTAGCAACGCTCCCGTAATTACGGGAGCCCCATTGACTTCCTCAGTCTGGCTGTAGACCTAGAAATACATAGGTCCAGCCAGAATGAAGAAATGTCATGTCAAAAAAGCAAGACGCATCCGCAGCACACATAACATGTGCATGACAACTGCGGACTTCATTGCGGAAATTAGAATCTCCATTGAAGTCAATGGAGAAATTCCGCCATGAGTCCGCAACCAGTCCGCCACAACTCCGCAACATCCATTGCATGCTGCGGACACCAAATTCCGCACCGCAGCCTATGCTCCGCAGCGGAATTTTCCGCTTCGTCTAAACGAACCCTACTAAATAGAAGTGGAAGTCAATGGAGAAACGGCTCCGCTGCGGATTAACGCTGTGGAGTGTCCGCAGCGGAATTCAAGAGCAATTCCGCCACGTGTGGCTTTGCCCTAAAACTGGATTAGCCAAATTTTAAGTGCTACTTTGACAGCCTTGCTAACTTAAATTTATAAGGGTGTTTATATGAACGCTAATATAAATATTAATTTAAAATAGAGATGTACAGAATGCACGTTATAAAAGTGAATTTTAAATTAATTAGCATAATTGTTAGGACCAGCGGGTTTTGTACCCACTGTGCTACTCCACCGGTTTGACGTAGGGCCACCTCTAAGGGCATTATCTTAGTAGCTCCCCCGATCTTCACCCTTTAACCCCCATACCGGGATCTGGACTTTGGTTCAGGGAGACTACTAGGTCACTACCACTCGAGGTGGTCCTGGTATGAGTAGCGGCTGGCCCAGCGGTCCTTGATACAACAAGGTTGTACACTGAGGCTACAGGCACTGGCAGATGATACCTTGGCAGACAGGTGTGGATCAGAAGTCACAGTTCGTAACCGGTAGTACGCCTCAGACTCGTTTCAGGTAGTTGGATACAGACTGGCAGTAGATAGCGGAATGCAGACTGATAGCGAGTAACAGTATATGGACAGGTAGCGAGTAGCTGGATACATGCTGGTAGCGGATAGCTGAATATAGGCTGGTAACGGATAGCTGAATACAAACTAGTCACGGATAGCTGGATACAAACTGGTCACGGATAGCTGGATACAAACTGGTCACGGATAGCTGGATACAAACTGGTCACGGATAGCTGGATACAAACTGGTCACGGATAGCTGGATGCAAACTGGTCACGGATAGCTGGATACAAACTGGTCACGGATAGCTGGATAAACAAACTGGTAACAGATAGCTGGATACATGCTGGTAGCAGATAGCTGTATACAGAATGATAGCGGATACCTGGATACAACTGATAGCAGGTAGCGAGGTGCTGACTGGTATCAGAAAGCAAACCGGAATCTTTGCAGGACACAAATAGGTTGCTCCAAAGTCGCTCAGGCACCAGGTGATCTGAGAAGGTGGCTTAAAAAGTCCTGGAGTAACGGGGATTGGATTGGGGGGGTTCATGTGCCGGCCAGGGAGCGCGCGCACGTGCGCTAAGGCAGGCACGCCCGTGGGTCAGCAAGGGAGGTAGGAGACCTGGCGGCAGGAGCATAACCGCTACTGGCATAACAATAATAATGAATTTGTGCACTACCTATGTGCATTGGAGATTGTGTATGACTGCTGGGAGGGCATAAGGAGTGGCTTAGCTATATAGGGTGAAGAGATAGGAGTTGCACCCGGGCTCGAGTTTCTAAGGGGGCCCAAAAGCTTCTCCGACACATAAGAAGACACCAGTATAATAACTGGGGTATGGTAGGATGGGAGCCCTGTTACATATTGCAGTTGTTCCTAGAAGCGTTAAGTTATCCCTCTGGGCACAAGATCTATGCTGTCTCTTGATGTTTGGGGAAATTTATTTGTAGGTCCCTAGGTTTCCTATAAGGCACACTCGATTACTTAAAAGGTCACATCCTCTATAGTTTAGTATATTATGGGCAAATTTGTAATGAGGTTTAGATGAATTCCATACTTGAGCAAAATCAAATAAGCTTGATGTAAAAAAAAGTACATATCTGTTTAATATTATAAAATATATGACTCCCTTTTTTTCTTACTGTTCAAACGAAAAGGCTGGATATAAGTAGTCTATTTTATTTCTGTTCGTTCAAAATGTAACATTCACTTAGCCTGAGGAAACAACATAAAGAAAAGAGGTTGTTTATTTCTGCTTGAGCAACAATTGTTCTTACCTTCAATGACACCATAGCAAAGATGCCTGAAACACAAAGCCAAAAACTTGCGGACAGACATTATGAATACTAAAAAGACATCACAATCCAGACTTTACAGAAGTAGTACATCCGGCATCATATAAATAACTATATTAACTTAGCTTACATAAAATACTGAATAAAGTTCATGCATTTGCATATTCGTCAATCCACAATGAACAATGGTAGAACTTATTTACCTATTATTCTCCTAAATGCACCAAAAGCGAATCTCAAACCTGGAAAATCAATTCAATTGAATAAAGCATACAAATTGGTGAATTGAAAACGATTTGTGAATCTGCAAAGTCTAATCCTCATCATTGTAATGGTTCCACGTTATCTTCGGTTTATAAGTTCAATGTTATTTGCTGTCTTTGTTATTTTGACATGAGAAATGGCCTTGGGGTCTTTAACATTATGTGCAGTAACAAATTAACTGTTTTAGTGTTTCCTAAATTTGTATTCACATCTGAGCTCATTATAGGTGGCCCTTTCATGGGGAGCTCCCCATTTATTTTATTACAGTTCCTGGGTCATTGCTTCCTGGTTTCCTACAGTCTCTCTATCCACAAAACAAAGCAAAAATCAATAGACCTCTAGAAGGCATTATTCGGTATTAGGAATTTGCTGTAAACTGACTAGAGACAGATAGTAGGGGAGATTTATAAAAACTGGTGTTTGATAGGTTTAAACTGTTCTCTGGAGTAAAATATGACACATTAATTAAGAGGTGGACACCTCTTATAAAATGTGCTGCTTATTTTGCCTGGCCGTGCACCACATTTGTGGCATAACAAGCGCGTTCTCAGGGAATGCAACTGCGGCGGACCCCCATCCTTCTTCGCTCCGTTTCCCCCCCCCCCCAATCCCCTCAGGCTCTCACTGCAGGCGCATACAAGGCTCTGACGCCATCAACGTCCTGATTCTGGCCGCTGTTAGTACATTTTATACGCCGCGGTCTGCTGCGAGAGCCTGAAAGGGGAAGAAGGGGCAGGTAGTTTGATCGGAGGGGGGATGAAAGTATGGGGCCCGGCACAGGCGTCTACCTTGTGACACCCTAGGAGCTGGCCTAGAATTTCGCTGTGATGTATGCCAGTTTCTGGCATAAATTCTAGCAAATTTTTCAGGCAGCAAGTGGCCGCGTCCCTTTTCAAAGAGTCCCGCTTCCTTTTGTGACTTTTCTATGCCACAAAACTGGCTTAGAAAGGTTAATAATTTTCCCCTAGTGTGTTTAACTGATAAAGGAATACATTTCCCTCCTTGTAAGTATGCTCTAAATCAGTACTTCTTAAACTGTGAGGTGCCCCAATTGTTGGTGAGGCACAGCTGTGGAGACCGTTTTAACAGAATTGATCATTGGCTGCACAGTCCTTTTCATAGTTGCATCAATCTCTGTTTTAACAACATAACGGACTCCTTTTGTTCTTAGTTTCATGGTCTACTAGATTCATAAGACAAATTTTAAAAGAAAATTAGGTAATTTTTAAAACTTTTGACATTGGCTACAACCAATAGTAAGGGTCTGTTCACACGGCTTATTTTGGGCTGTTTTTCGGGCCGTAATTGTCCGAAAAATGACCAAAAAATCTGAAGCAGAACGCTTCCAAACGTCTGCCCATTAATTTCAATGGGAAAGACGGTGTTTTTTTTCTGACGGGGGTTTTTTTACATGCCCGTTTTGGAAAGCAGCCTCGTTAAAAAGGCCTACGAAAAAAAAGTGCATGTCACTTCTTGAGCCGTTTTTGATTGACTCTATAGAAAAACAGCTCCAAAAACGGCCGTAAAAAACGCAGTGAAAAACGCTAGTTATTTAAAAAAAAACGTCTGAAAATCAGGAGCTGTTTTCCCTTGAAAACTGCTCCGTATTTTCAGAAACTTTTTGCTAAGCGTGTGAACATACCCTAAGGCCCAGACCTCACCACGTCCCAGATGATGAGGCCCCAGCAGAAAAATATTGAAAAGCTCTACTCTAAATGAACATTTGAAAGGCGTGGACAACCCCTCAAATTATACCGAAAGCTAAAGAATACATGTACATTGAAAATGAAATTTTGTAAAGGATGCACACACCAAAGCTATAGTATGTTGTATGTAATCTTTTGGATTACATATATTGTGATATTTATCTGTAATCCATACATATATTGTCCCTGCATTATTTACATAATTTCTTTGATACATCCTATATGCTGGATACATTTGTGGTGCCCACAACATTTGTACAACTCTAGCTCAAGCAATAGTGCTAATAGAAGAAACTGAATCCAGGAAATATGCTTTAAGAGTAAATAAGCAAATAATAAGTAAATAATAGTAGTGGATTATAACTAAATCATATCCGTCACCTACCTTTTCCTCTGGTCTATTGTGACTGGTGTAGTAGTGTTACATTATGATCATGCATCTGGATGTTAGTAGAGGCATTGATCTGCTTCCAATTTACCTTTAAAAGAATATCATTGACTACATTCAAGCCGATTAAAGCCCAAAGCATGTCTCCGAGCATAAATCACAGATATAAAATATATGTAAGCAGAAAGCTCCAAAAAGTCAAGCTCTTTTTCTGTTTTAAAATAATATATTTCGTTATTTCGATGAAAAATAACCGCTTTTCTGATGAGATTTTGCACTAAATCCCTCTGAGCCATTTTGTGAAATGTTCTTCTGGTTTTTTTTTCTGGTGCACTAAGCCATCAGAGATCCATGCACTATATATTTAAGACTACGGCTTGTTGAAGAATAGGAAATAGGATTGGTTCATTGAATGCAGGCACAATTTCATTCAATGGATTCATTCTCCCTTCCCACCCTCCTACGTCCTTCCATTTTTTTCTCAGTCTACATTTCTCTTCAGGTCAGGGGCTTGTAACGTAATTAAAATGTGAATTATTTATGAAGAGCCATTTAAGTGGGCGGCAGGGAGATTACTCAAAGGCAGAATCTCTGTGACATCTAGACGAATGCCTGCTTCTCTAGCATATATTGAATGATGTTTTGCCTGGAACATTTGCTTATGAATCTGAATGTGAACAGTCTTTCCTATTTTTCTAGTCATTTTTCATGTGCCAGAATTGTTTTGATGGGGATCAAAATTAGTCTTACTAAATGACCATTTTTTTTTTTTGTGACTTAATTGGGGGGATCATACACTTTCAAGCTAGTTTATTGTATCAAACATTTTGACGGAGGTTTATTTTCCTTGCAAAAAACGGGTATATTGTATGTTACTATAAAGCCTCTGTGTAATTGAAAAAAAAATATCTGCAAAAATATTGCTTAGCATTTTTTAACCGTATATTAGCATTTCCAATTAAAACATAAGTGATTTATTAGCTAAGGGACTACTAAACTAAAAATGAATAATACAAAAAAATTCATTTTTCCCTCAATATTTATCCTATGAATAATCCTGAGTGGTAGATTTGGATATTGGATTTGCTTAAAAACAAATAATAATTGTGTCTCATTCCGGAGTCCAGTTTTGAACTGCAAGTATATCATGATGTTGTGTCATTGTTAAAGAAAGTGTTAGTGATGGAGATTTTTATGCCGCATGACTAATGCAGACTTGCTTCAGGCTCAGCAAAGACATCAGTGACTCAGTGAGTAAAAGTATCTTTGACAAGACGATCCATCTGTTTAAACTGCAAATAATAACTACATATGTGTAATATATCAGTGATAGTGCCCAGAAAGATAAGTAAGTACATAAACTGGTGATAATCCAGAAGAAGGAAACTGTAGCCAGTTGCACCAAATTTATCATAGCATATGCACCATTATGGCAAATTTGGCACAACTTTGGCTATTTTTATTACTCACTTTACCCCTGATGATGAATGTGGCATTGGGTAAAAATAACATTAAAGATTGTTAATAAATGAGTCGCATTTCGTACAACTCTTCTCTCCCTCCATCTACTTTTTTTCACACAGGTATCATAAATTGAGGATGGCTTTTTAGCCCAAAGGCCATATTTCTCAATGTATTTATGCCAGAATGCTATAAATTATTATAAATCTGCTCCAATAATCTAATCTCCCTACACTAACTGGATATAGACAACTCTACACCATAGACTTCCAACTCCCAAATCTTTCTTGCTGAACTTGAAACTGAGACATACTAGACTTGAAAATGGGGCCAGAAATATTTACAACACAAACAGATTCTGTTAATCTGAACCAAACCTGAGTCCTAACAGGGACAAGTCAAAGAAGGACCATTTACATACACTATATGGATAAAAGTATTGGGACATACCTCTTAATCATTGAATTCAGGTGTTTCATGCAGACCCATTGCCACACGTGTATAAAATCCTGCATCTAGTCATTCAGTCGCCTTTACAAACATTTGTGATAGAATGGGTCGTTCTAAAGAGCTCACTGTACTCCAGTGTGGTACTGTAATAGGATGTCATCATTGCAAAAAGTGACATTTCTTCCCTCCTAGATATTCCACAACTGTCAGTGGTATTATTGCAAAGTGGAAACGTTTAGGAACCAGAGCAACTTAGCCACGAAGTGGCAGACCACGTAAAGTTAAAGAGCGGGATCACTGAGTGCTGAGGCACATAGTTCATAAAAATCCCAACACTCTGCTGACTCAATAACTCTAGAGTTTAAAACATTCCCTGGCATTAACATCCACACAAAAACTGTGCACCAAGAGGTTCATGGCATGGGTTTCCATGGCCGAGCAGCTGGATGTAAGTTTTATATCACCAAGCACAATGCCAAGCGTCGGATGAAGTGGTGTAAAGCACGGTGCCACTGGACTCTGGAGACCGTGAAAACGTGTTCTGTGGAGTGACAAATCATTCTTCTCTATTGGGCAGTCTGATGGACAAGTCTAAGTATTCCAAAGCATTATAGAAGTTTTCCAAAGAATCGCTTTAAATAAAGTTATCAAAAAGATTAATAAAGTTAATAATAAATAAATACAAATCCCAAATAAAAAAAATTAACCCACTTTTTCCCTTATAAAATACTTTAATATGAAAAAAAAAATAAATAAAACATTACACATGTTTTGCATCGCCGCATCCGTAACGACCCCACCTATAAAGCTATTATGTTATTTAACCCGCACGGTGAACGCCGTCAAAAAATAAAATAAAAAACAATGCCAGAACTGCTGTTTTCTGTTCAACCTGCCTTCAAAAAAATGTGATCAAAAGTGAACAAAAAGTTGCATGTACTCCAAAATGGTACCAATAAAAACTAGAAGTCGTCCCGCAAAAAACAAGCCCTCCATACAGCTGAATCGGCATAAAAATAAAACCATTATGGCTCTTTAAACATGGCGACACAAAAACAAATAATTTTGAAAAAAAAGTGTTTTTACTGTGTACAAGTAGTAAAACATACAAAATCCATATAAATTTGGCATCGCCACAATCGCAATGACCCACTGAATAGTCTTATTATGTTATTTATACCACACAGTAAACGGCACAAAAAAGAGTGGTGACATTTGTGGGTATTTTCCATTACCCCACAAAAAAGTTAATAAAATGTAATCAATAAATTATATCTACCCCAAAATTGTGCTATTAAAAAATACAACTTGTCTTGCAAAAAACAAGACCTTATACAGCTATGTCGACGCAAAAATAAAAAAGTTATAGCTCTTGGAATGCGACGAGGGAAAAACGTAAAAAATAGATTGGTCATTAAGGTCTAAAATAGGCTGGCCATTAAGGGGTTAATGAAGTCTCTGATTTTGGCCTTAAAGACCAGTAAAATTGTTTACGTCTCTGATTGGACATAACCTTTTTTTATATTTTATATTTTTTGTCATCAATGTAGCCAAATAAGGATTTTTTTTTGCAGAAGGAGTTGTAGATTTTTTAGTAGGCATTTTGACAGAAACTGCATATTTTATGAGAAAATGCACAAAATCACAAATAGATTTATTTTTCTATTTTGCAATAAATTTTGTTTACTTGTATCTTTTTTTTTTATAAATTTGTATTGAGGAAAGGACAAGTAGGACAAGAGTAATGGTTCCTTTGAAGAAATGTGAAAAATAAAAAAACTTTATTAGAGATTTTTTAAAAATAAATAATTTTTAATATTAAAAAATATATATTCCAATGTTGGTCTATTATGTTGTGGTGTGGATGACCCCTGTCAAACACCAAGGGCAAAATAAGCCTAAGAGTTAATTATCTATCGTATATTCCTGTAATACACTATTATAATCAGACTTGCTTGTAGTATATTACTTTATAACAAGCTTAATTGTTGCTCTATTTTGAGCTAGGTCTATTATATCAGAGTTAAGTAACCATAGGACAGTGATTTTTCAGTATGCTGTATTCACATATTCTCAATGTATCAATGCTTTGTATTTGTATACTTTGAGTGTATCAATGTTGTGCTGTATTCACATGCACTGATTGTATCAATATTGGCTGTGAGTAAGTGTCTTGTCGTTCTCACCATGTGAAGGATGACAGGCAAAACCGCAATAGATATATTGCTGGGAAATTTGAATTCACCGTTGGTTACACTTATTGTGATGTGCCAGTTGATCAGCCTGGCAATCTAGATCGAGATGATATAGGTCAATCACCAGCGCTATATTTTTCTGCCAGTGGTGAAGTGCACTATATGAGGTACACTTGTAGTTGGATGCTAATAGTAGGTTAGACACCAGTCAAGTGTCATGTGCATCGCTAACCATCGCTAGCACCTGCTTCTAGGATACACAGTTTTAGTATAGTGCCCTACGTTAATATGCCTTGAATTTACTATGTCAGCGGCTAGAGCGTAAGCACCGCTGGATTCGGAGAGCGCAGGGCAGAATTTTCTAAAGTATTAGAACTGAGCAATCTCTGTGTGCCGTTATGATGTTACAGTGGACGCTAGCAGTGATTTCATCTGTCAGCGTTCGGCGAGATTGCCGGGTGAGCTGTCTCATGTACCGCTGTGAGAGCTATGTGGACGCCGATGTCAGTGAATTAACTCGGCAGCGTTCGCCAGAAATCCTCGATCTCCCACTGGGACAGGCAAGAGAAAATAGCTGGGCTCAAAGTTAGATTGACTATTGGATTGTATTACAGATTAAGATAGATGCTAGACCTTATACATTGGTATCGTACATTCGTATGGCTAGACACCCGACGCGCGTTTCGCCGGCATTCCGGCTTCCTCTTGGGGTGTGACCCGCCGGTTTTGGCGCCCTTAAATACGGTAAGTGCTGATTGACAGCTAAAAGGGCCAGTAGTATTTTGAATTGTGACAGTGTGTAATTGACAGGTGGATTGATTCCAAATGTCTGTCAGAAATGCTCAGTGTTGTGTATTTTCAAAAAGACCATTTATCAAAAAACTTTTGTCAGAAATGATTATTATGCCTATTATATTATTGTTTAAACTAATCAATATCTATTTTTTATTTTTATGTTTTTCGTATAGATTACATATACTATAGAGTTCTTATTTCACGAATTTGCAAAAATAGTCTCTTGTATATATTTCTCAAATGCACGAAAATACATAAACAAATGCACATATATTCTTTGTATTTTTCTTTGACAAGATATAGGGCAGAAAGGTGTTTGTAAATTATCCATGAACCTGTAATGGAATATCCAAGGGGGTGTTTTGACAAAATTCTTAATATTGAAGGACAGTTTATTAATAAAGAGAATGCTCTAGGTGGTAAATTCGAGTCTCTTTAAATGTACAGGGCAATTTCTTAAAATATTTTATGAAAATTTATTTCATTTGATAGGATATCCAAAGAGATCAAATAATTTTTGGTCTAATTTGTAGACTTCAGTTATATAAGGTATATCAGATTTCTTTCATGATGCAAAATATAAAGATATCTATAAAAAACAGCCAAAGTTGAAATTTTCATTTAGACCATGTGGATTGACAGAGTTCATTTGAAAAATCCACTGACTTTCTCTTTTCAAAAGGGCTTCATCAAGATTGCCCCCTCTGATGCCCAATTTCAGTTGACAGATTGCCCAGCCTTTTAGGTTTGTCCAATCCAAATTGTGATATTCTTTATAGTGTTTTGCAATTGGGGTTGGGGTGAATGGCTTGTTCTGTGTCTGACTGTCTTCCTTATTTTTTTCATAGTTTAGGATGGAGCTGATATGTTCTCTAATTCTAACTCTCAGTTCTCTTTTAGTTTTGCCCACATATCTGAGACCACATGGGCACTCCAAACAATAAATCACGCCTACTGATGTACATTTGATATGTTCCCTGATAATATAGCTTTTACCCGAACCATCCAAAAAGGACTTAGTACTCTTGAGAATTCTGCATGCTTTGCATAGCTTGCATGGGTAAAATCCTGGTGTGGCAGTTTTTTGTTTATTGTTTGTGCGGGAGAAATGACTTGAGACAAGCAAATTGGAGATGCTTTTACCTTTACGGTAACCTGAGGGAATTTTGTCTCCTAAGATTTTTCTTAAATCAGTGTCTGTTTTTAGAACATGCCAGTGTTTATTTAAAATGTCCAACATTATATTCCAATCCTCATGGTAATCCGTGATGAATCTTGGTTGAAGAGGAAAGACAGTTTCTTTTTTCTTTTTTGGGGTTAGGAGATCAGTTCTGTTCGTTCTCAGCGCTATATTGTAGCCTTCTTTTATACTCCTATTCGAGTAGTTTCTCATCTGCAATCTTGATTTTAATTCTGCAGCTCTCTGTTTGAAAATTCCAAAAGTTGAACAATTTCGTCTTAGACGTAGGAATTCTCCTCTTGGAATTCCCCTAATGGTACCCCTTGGATATTCCATTACAGGTTCATGGATAATTTACAAACACCTTTCTGCCCTATATCTTGTCAAAGAAAAATACAAAGAATATATGTGCATTTGTTTATGTATTTTCGTGCATTTGAGAAATATATACAAGAGACTATTTTTGCAAATTCGTGAAATAAGAACTCTATAGTATATGTAATCTATACGAAAAACATAAAAATAAAAAATAGATATTGATTAGTTTAAACAATAATATAATAGGCATAATAATCATTTCTGACAAAAGTTTTTTGATAAATGGTCTTTTTGAAAATACACAACACTGAGCATTTCTGACCGACATTTGGAATCAATCCACCTGTCAATTACACACTGTCACAATTCAAAATACTATTGGCCCTTTTAGCTGTCAATCAGCACTTACCGTATTTAAGGGCGCCAAAACCGGCGGGTCACACCCCAAGAGGAAGCCGGAATGCCGGCGAAACGCGCGTCGGGTGTCTAGCCATACGAATGTACGATACCAATGTATAAGGTCTAGCATCTATCTTAATCTGTAATACAATCCAATAGTCAATCTAACTTTGAGCCCAGCTATTTTCTCTTGCCTGTCCCAGTGGGAGATCGAGGATTTCTGGCGAACGCTGCCGAGTTAATTCACTGACAGCGGCGTCCACATAGCTCTCACAGCGGCACATGAGACAGCTCACCCGGCAATCTCGCCGAACGCTGACAGATGAAATCACTGCTAGCGTCCACTGTGTCATCATAACGGCACACAGAGATTGCTCAGTTCTAATACTTTAGAAAATTCTGCCCTGCGCTCTCCGAATCCAGCGGTGCTTACGCTCTAGCCGCTGACATAGTAAATTCAAGGCATATTAACGTAGGGCACTATACTAAAACTGTGTATCCTAGAAGCAGGTGCTAGCGATGGTTAGCGATGCACATGACACTTGACTGGTGTCTAACCTACTATTAGCATCCAACTATAAGTGTACCTCATATAGTGCACTTCACCACTGGCAGAAAAATATAGCGCTGGTGATTGACCTATATCATCTCGATCTAGATTGCCAGGCTGATCAACTGGCACATCACAATAAGTGTAACCAACGGTGAATTCAAATTTCCCAGCAATATATCTATTGCGGTTTTGCCTGTCATCCTTCACATGGTGAGAACGACAAGACACTTACTCACAGCCAATATTGATACAATCAGTGCATGTGAATACAGCACAACATTGATACACTCAAAGTATACAAATACAAAGCATTGATACATTGAGAATATGTGAATACAGCATACTGAAAAATCACTGTCCTATGGTTACTTAACTCTGATATAATAGACTTAGCTCAAAATAGAGCAACAATTAAGCTTGTTATAAAGTAATATACTACAAGCAAGTCTGATTATAATAGTGCATTACAGGAATATACGATAGATAATTAACTCTTAGGCTTATTTTGCCCTTGGTGTTTGACAGGGGTCATCCACACCACAACATAATAGACCAACATTGGAATATATATTTTTTAATATTAAAAATTATTTATTTTTAAAAAGCTCTAATAAAGTTTTTTTATTTTTCACATTTCTTCAAAGGAACCATTACTCTTGTCCTACTTGTCCTTTCCTCAATACAAATTTATATAACACTGGTGGTATACACCTTTTTGGTTCCAACACTCACTGGTATAACATAAAAAGTGAGAGTATTTGCAAAACCTTCTAATACTGATCTTTTTTTTTTATACCTTGTAACATTTTATTTTAAACATTTAATTGGAAGGAAGTAGCTGGGGGTTTTGAATTCATGAACAAGAGGAATGGAGAGGGAGAATGGAGATAAGAGTGTTTGTAAGACTGCAAAATAACAATTTTGACATGTGTCAAAAAGTTTATCTGTAGTGTCTGGAAGCACAGTGAGTGGGAGGCACTACGTTGTTCAAAAAAAATAATAAAATTGGTGATCGTGTTCTGTACCCAGGAGAAAAACTGAAAACAGAGATGTTGTAAAATAAAGAAATTGGGCGATGTTCAGGTTTTTAATTTCTTAGAAAACTGGTCCATGAAAATGGCATGTACTGTATGTTGCTGTGAATGTGATAGGTCTTGAGGTTGGGGCCAGTTGACATAGTATAGTATAGAAAAGGAAAGAAGATGGCAAAAGAGCAGAATTAACAAAGTAAATCATGGCAGGTGAGCATAAGATTCAGTGTTTCTCCACCTTCAGGAAAGGAGCTTTGAATCTGAGGCACAATGGTTGATCCGTGGGGGATGTTGAAATGACCATTGATAGATGTTGGCTAAGCGAGGTGGACAGTAACGGATTGTAACGTGTAAAGAGACAATATAATATGGCTCCAGAATGAAAAAGTAAGAGAAGCACTAAAGGTATTACTTGAAGTCCTCAATGTGGTGACATAAGTCCAGATTGCAAACTGGTCCAGGGGAGAAAGTTCAGTTTCGTTAACAGTCAACCCCCATTCAGTGTAGTAATCTGTGGTACAAGAATATAATTAAATTTTATCAAGTGCTTAATATACTCAGAATATTCAGAAATAAGAATGGTGCTGTACAAGCTCCCTCAAAAAACCTAGAACAGAACCTAAATATTTGAGCAGCCCAAAAATGTATCTAAGCTAAAAAGCTTAGATACATTTCTGTAGCTGTCAGATGACTACATGTTCTCTTTTAAACTTTGTATAATCACATATCTAATCCATACGGACTCCACCCAAATGTCTGACATCACACAGACTTTGTCTATGGAACACATACCAGTAATGGATTGCAGACAACACACATCTTTGAAGCAGCTTGTTCGAGTATTCCCCAGTTGACTGATAGATCTGCCATCTCACATAAGAAGAAGCCTCTGGCTTCTGTAGTAAGTGCAGACTTTGATATCATCGCAATGTAAGTATGAAGTAGACATTTTTGTTCCTTTTCATAAAACATATACAAGTAATCAGAGAGATAAACCTGGTTTGTTGGACTACTCTGCTTGTGCGAAGAGATAGCTACTCTAAAAAATACTTTATAAATAAATACATTATCTACCATGATACATCAAGATCATTTATACAATGGATTGTAATGTCAGGATATAGATGCAAACTGTCTCATGGTATTGTCATTAGCAATGGTATCGTAAAGCGGACATCTTTTTGTATAATTTCAGAGATGGTTACTTAAGTGTTAAACTGTTCTTTTATCTTCACTCTCCATTACTGAAGACCTACAACTGACTCACTCATGGAAGACAAAATCAATATATTTATAGATAATATTGATACAATTAAGTGAGTAAATGTTACATTTCTTAGGATACAAAATGTTGTTAATTCTGGCCCTGCAAAACAATATCCTAACTTTTTTGGTTGATCGCTGCCATCCTCCAATCATTTGATCACTGAAGTTTTTTTCTAGAGAGGAGGCATCCCTGGGTAGATTTGAGACCCAAACTTACTATGAATAATGTAAGAGCATATGTTAAAAGGCCCTAACTTTGCTCACTTACCAGTTAGTGTAAAGATAAAGTTAGATTAAAATATAATAAATTAATTAATTGAACAACTGCTTTATGGCTTTAGGGAACTAAATGCTGAAACATAAAATGTAAAAAAGAGAAATTGTAAAATAGTTTACCCATGTAAAAGTCAGAGCCTAAATGTTACACTTAATAACTTTTATTTATGGGGGCAATGTGTGATATATATATATATTTGACAACTGTTGCCTTTATAGGTTCTTCATATAAATTATAATTAACTGGGCATAGGATTTGCTCAAGTACGTGATATGTTATGTTATGTTTAGTAATATGGTTCTTATAATCAGCATTGTAATCCTCTGAGGTACCACTTCCAGATGCCATCTATAGTTCTAGCCTAACTGCAAATACAAGCTTTACTCCTTAGGGTATGTTCGCACACAAACTCAAAAACCGCTCCTGATTTTCAGACAATTTTTGTGCCACTCGCGATTTTCGCTGCGTTTTTTACATCCGTTTTTGAAGCTTTTTTCAATAGAGTCAATGAAAAACACCTCCAAAAACGTCCCATGAAGTGTCCTGCACTTCTTTTTCGCGGCCGTGTTTTTACGCGTAAAAAAACGCTGCGAAAAATGCTCAGTCGAAACGTCCGAAAATAGGCCGTGTGAACATACCCTTAGTCCTTACTTATGCCCAAAAGTATGTGGGAAAAACAGCCCCAATTCATTATGCTTCCTCCACAAAATCTTAGGCTTGGGTACAGCTGCTCAACCATGGAAACCAATTTCATGAAGTTCCCGACCCACAGTTCTTGTGCTGATGTCCCTGCCAAAAACCGTTTGGAACTTTTGTAGTGAGTGAAGCAACGGAGACTAGGTGATGTCTCTGTCCCCGCTCTGTGAGTTTGCGAGCCGCTTTGCGACTGAGTAGTTGTTGCTTCCGCGTCACATAAATAACACAGTTGACTGGGGCAGATCTAGCAGATCAGAAATTTAATCAACTGACTTTTGGCAAAGGTGGCATTCTATGAAAGTCTGACGTTTAAAGTTACTGCGTTTATCAGTACAACCCATACTACTTCAGATGTTTTTCTCTAAAGATTGCATGGCTGTGTGCTTGAGTTTATGCACCTGTTTGCAAAGGGTTTGGCTAAAACTATTGAACTCAATAATCAGGAGAGGTGTCCACATACTTTTGGCTATATAGTGTACACTTGTAACTATTAGCGCTAAAGCCTTATTCACACTGCAGTTTTGGCTACCGATTGTTTATATATGTAGTGTGGCCACTGTGACACATGTATACAACTTAAGGCCTCATGCACACGACCGTAGTCATGTGCACGGCCATGATTTTTGGTTCGGCCGGCAGCGGAGTGTCACCCGCGAGCCGCCGGCAAATCGTGGGCCGTGCACATGGCCGCGTGCATTATTTCCTATGAGACTGGACCGCAGAACACGGCCATAATAAGACATGTCCGTTCTTTCTGTGGTCCAGGCTCCTGTGCCATGCACGGACCGTGGAAACCACAGTCGTGTGTATGGGCCCATAGGAATTAATGGGGCCGCAATTCTCTCGTGGATTTTCGGGGGAATTGCGTCCGCAAAAGCACGTTCGTGTGCATGGGGCCTAAGTGTGATCATATTATGTATACTATTAATAATCTACTGTTTGTTTTGAATAGAGAAAAAGAACATGTTTTATAATATTATGACCAGTATTACAATCCACGAATGCTTCGCAGGTTGTCTATAATGCCAGTGTTAGCAAGTTTGCCTTCTGCTGAAGTAATGATGTTTGCTGCAGGAGAATTATAGTATTATATGGTGATCATGTAATTCTTGGTTGTGCCAAGTCCTCGAGAGCTGGATTCACACTTTGCAGTCACTCTGGCTAATAGAGAGGGCTCCTGTATGGGGGATTCACTTCTAACCTCCATATGTCCCTGTAGGCACTACTAATTCAAGGAAATCAGAACATAAATAGTGGAATAATCCACAGTAAATTGCTTCATAATTCCCTTGTGTCAAAAACAAAAAGAAATATTGTTTGTAATTCGACAGTGTGCATGAGGCCTTAGGGCTTATGCACAAGGTGAAGCTGTGTGTACGGACCTTGTACAGCAAAAACACAGAGCCTGTATGGGTCCATGTTACGGGACCCGTAGGATATTTAGTTTCATTGTATGATGCATCTCAGAGGCACCGTATTCTCTCCTCGAAGCAATGCTTGTCGGGAAGAATGCCAAGTTATATGGAATGCATTGGAACATTCCACTTTTTTTTTCCTCATGGATTGTGCCTATATAACATTTGGGGCACTCAGGGTTATAGTATGGGCCATTAGCAGGCAAAGGGCATTGTATTACTATCTATCTATCTTATCTATCTATCCATCTCATATCTATCTATCTATCTATCTATCTATCTATCTATCTATCTATCTATCTATCTATCTATCTATCTATCTATCTATCTATCTATCTATCTATCTATCTTCTATCTATCTATAGATCTCATATCTATCCATCTCATATCTATCCATCTCATATCTATCCATCTCATATCTATCCATCTCATATCTATCTCTCCTAGAAGCAATGCATTGGAGCATGCCACATCTCTTTTTTTCATGAATTCCATATGAATCAGTGAGAAAAAAAACATGTGTGCTTCTGTATAAAATTTGAGGCACTCAGAGTTAAAGTATGGGCCTTTAGGAGACATAGGGAATTCTATCTATCTATCTATCTATCTATCTATCTATCTATCTATCTATCTATCTATCTATCTATCTATCTATCTATCTATCTATCTATCTATCTATCTATCTAATTTATTTGAATACATTTGCTTTCTTTCCCACAGAATCTGTGATCCAATGAATGCAATGCAAATAGAAACATTTCCAAGAAAATGCCAGTAGTTAGTCATGTATATGTTATTTATACCACATTTCTACAGCTGGGGAACTCTGTAGACCCCATAACAGCTGTGGTTCATAACAAATTGGAAAGATAACTATCTATAATATAAGGCTGTCTTGTTCTCAGAGTAGTTAATTATGGTTCTTGAGATTAACTAAAACATTATAATGCATGAAAAAAACCACACACACTGATCTACTACATGAATATGCTCAGTGAGGGGAGAGAAGAGGGGGATGGGCTTCCACATTCTGGAGATATACTGCATAATAGTGCAAATCAAATGTTGCTTATATCCTAAGTCTTGAGACTAAAATGGATTTATATGGAGGGAAATCCTATTTGTTTGCATATGGCTAACCACATTTTTAACCTATGTAACCTTTCATGGCAAGATATTGTACATGAGACTCTGGGACCTGCTCCCAGTGGAAGTTATTAAGGCACATTAGAATTGTATAGTGGATTCAGCAAGAAGCAGGCGGAATTGCCAGGGGCCTTGCTGTCTGACAAAAACAAATTTTCTTTTGGTGGATGATAGAACGGCGTTAGGCCCAAGAGAAATGCAAAACTGAGCTTTACCTGCACAAATCTTGTCTGTGTGAAAAGGGGCCAATAACACTGGATGTAATAAATGGAAACCACGGTGCCAAATGCAGATTTTGCAGATGGCTACCATCTGATGCGGCCTGGCATATGAGAACAGCGTATCGTGCAGACTCATGCAATGATTACTAATAAAGCTTTTTAGCATCTGATGGATAACCAACCAAATATTGGTATATCTATTAGAGTGCTATCCTGTATTGCAGTAAATATACTTTAGGTAATATATCCAAGCCTTTGTTTTTTTACATCTGTGTTATTACACAATGATATATTACAATAACGCGCAACTGTTTTATGATGTTACGAATTACGGACACTAGAATTATGAGGCTGTAATGACTTCATTGTTTGTCAAATCGATTGTTGCGGCGTCTTTAATACGATCATATAAAATAACTACTTCTGTTCATAATTATGGCAGATCTGCTGGACGCATTATCTTATTACAGAACAGAAGAAGGCTATTCTTGTGCAGAACTATTGTCATGTAGCAATTGTTATATAACCAATAATAACTATATGACAAAAGTAGAAACAACACCTTTCAAGTAAGATCTAATCAGCAGTGAGTCTGCCATAAGCGAGGTGAATATCAAGCCTCAGGTGGTGGGATACAAGCGGATACACCGCAGATCGTACTCATCCTCCTCCTGTCTCTGCTGTGGTACGGCTGTCGCGGTGACAGCAGGAATGCTGGGGACAGAATGATATTGCGTTAGACTTAACTTTGAGGCTATTGATATCATTTCCCTCTTTTCTCTTTATCCTACTGTCAGCGCTCACTGCTGTATTAACTTTATAGCTAACCGATTCTGTGCCTTGTTTCTTGTTGTTGGTAGTCATGTAAAAAAAAAAGTACAAGAAAAGTAGTGCCGGCAAATGCTGCACACTGTAGAAATAAAATACAATACAGAATTATTGAAACACACAAAATTCAAAATAAATCCAATTTGCAGATATTAATCCCCCTGACAGGTGGTGTCACTACTAGCTTGGAAAATATTACCCAAAAAATCTTGGGCAGCTTTTTAAAAAACATTTTTAGGCCGGATTCACACAAGCGTGTGCGTTTTGCTCGGGGAAAAAAATGCTGCATTTTGCGTGCGTAGCATCGGAATTTGGTGCGTGCCTGCTTGATTTCCGCGCATATGGCATCGTTATGACACTCTGTTTTTATGTTTACAAAAATAAAAGCAGGAGGTGCTTTTATGTTTTCATGCATTTATTTTACAACTGAAGCGCGAATCACGCGCGACACACGGAAGTGCTTCCGTGTGCTGCGAGTGATTTTCACGTACCCATTGACTTCAATGGGTGCGTGATGCGCGAAAAACGGCCAAGTATAGGACACGTCGTGAGTTTTACGCAGCGGACATACGCTGCGTGAAAGTCACAGACTCTGAACGGCCCCATTGCCTAACATAGGTCCGTGCGTCTTGCGTGATTTTCACGCGCGTATCACGGACGTTAAATACGCTCGTGTAAATAAGGCCTTATGCTGTGTGTTTTTTTCCCATTAAAGTCGATGGGCAAAAGACATAATAAAAAATAGTTTTTATGTGAGTGCCAGATTACTCAAACAATTGTATGTACAGTCATTTCTTGTGGTGAACAAGGTTTTTAGGCCGCTTGTTAGTTACAGTAGTGAGGACATAAGGTGGTTTGTATATATTTCTGTTTATCAAATGTAACTTTTCTCAGACTGTTTCCGATCCAGAATTGGTATACTTTCCTAAATAAGTTTAACATCATTCAGAGCCATATTTAAGAGATAATATAATTGCTTTAAAAACCGCATAGTTCAGACTAAACCTAAACCAAAAATGAGCTAATTGTAATATAATAGAAATATATCTTAATCTCGAAGAGAGAGGAGGCTGAACATAATCTATAGAAGGTCAAATATAGTACAGAGAAGACTGCTCAGGGAACAGGTTAGCAGTTCTTGTAAGGAATGGTCCTAAACATATGACAGAATATTCTTTACATGTTCTATTTACGCTGTTTTTCTTATTGCTTATGCCTTTTTACAGTTTGCTGTAAGGCACGTTACATTTTTTATTTTGTTTCCTGTTGTTCATGTATATTTTCCACTCTTGGAAGTCTCATCTGGAACCAGTGCTGACATAACATCCTTATCCATCCTACTTTTTTGACAGGATAGCAGCATAATTGAACCAGCACATTCTGGATAAAATATTCCTAGTTTCTTGTAGAAAATTCATAAGAGGTCCATATCCATATTAAATTCTTTTTTTTAAATCACTTTTTTTATTTTATAAAAAAACAACATCCAACAATTGGTATTATATGAACCATTCCATTATACAGTTGTTTATAACCCCATATTCTTCTTATATATTAGTAAAATATACTCAATCTGTAATGTATGGACCTTGACATTTATTTGAGTTCAATAGGTATCATGAAGTATACATATTCTTCCAGATATGTGTATATGTGCACCACACATGGCTGTAACTTTTTTTTTTTCCCTTAACAAAGTCATAGAGATCAAGTATGCCAATTATTTTGTAATAAAGTACACAAATATCTTCAAGAGATTCTGTCACTAATTTATAAAGTGCACCTAAAAAGATACTCTTTATAAAATAACTCATTGGGGGGGGGGGGGGTGTTCAAACTGCGCGTTGCTGCCACATCACTTGTCGTGACCACTTGTTACATTCCGAACAGTCGACATGTGATCCGCTCTTTGGATCAATTCCACCTGCTGGATAACTTTATAAGAGAGCATCTTATTGAAGGGGTATATCAGGTATAATACAAAGAGAGGACCCAGGTATCTGGTGGGCTGAGATACGCACAAAAACACATCAATATCACCAAAGGCAAAAAGATTAGCACTTGTTTCCCAGACACCTATTGAATGCTTACTAGTATTGTGGCGTATAGCTTCACTTGGATAACTATAAGCATACAAATTAAAATTAAAAACGCAATGTGAACTGAAAAGTCTCCATACAAAGATACTAATGATATTTCGTAGTCCGTACCGCCTAAGTGCAAAGTCAAACCACCCTCTCTGGTGGCCGTACTACCTATATAAGACAACTAAGATTCGCGGCTGCAGTCCGCTTGAGTAGGGACTTCGAATTTTCAGAACACATAGATTTTAAAATTGAAAAAGCCCCCCCAACATGTTTCACCACCGAAGTGGCCTCCTCAGGGGAAAATGGGGCTAATGGCGGTGAACGTGGCTGAGTCTCCTATTTATGACCTCACTTCTGACGTCATCTAAACTGATGCTACCAATCACGATGATCCTCATAAGAACGGCCTCTAAACGGAAAAAAAATGCTCCAATCAAGTATAGCTAACGTCCAGCGAATGAGGGACTCTCTATCGCTCCTGTGGTGAAAATGATTGACAGCAAAATGCTCTAATCCCGCAGTTCTACTACCCGGCCAATCGGGAACTAGCTATCGCACTTGCGCAATAGAAAGATATTACGCCAGATAAACTGATCACTGCGCATTTCAGTGAACTTAGATCTACAGGCACGATCGTATCATGAGTATAACAAAGATATCTATCCCAGGAGCACCAAGTAGAGAGAGAGAAAAAGTCACTGTAAGTATCGGTGGACTTAATTGACAAAAGACAGTGGAAAAAAACTGCTTTTGATTTATTAGGAAAATAGATTGTAATAAGAGATAACAATAATCCACTGTCAATAAATTCATATCAATATCCGTCTCAATGGTAGAATATCTGACAATCCTTAGTAAGGAAATATAAAAAATATATTAGTCAATGTACAAGTAGAACTCAACTTGATGGAAAGACTGTCAGTAGTATAAGAAAAGACCATTATATATATCAATGGGCCAAATTGTACACAATAATATTAATACCCACAGTAGATTATAATATGTAGATGAAAAAGAGGGGAACTTCATATAGAAGAATATGTATGGAAGATTTTTGAGGATCTGAGAATAATCTCAATTGAATTGAAACACCAGCGATGTATAAATATATTTCAAGACAAGATATCAGTAGAGTTTTTGTATGCGGGAACGCGACCACATTAAAAGTGTTTATAAGGTTAAATCAGTGTTAACAAAATGTAGAATATTTAGAAAGACAGGAATTATTTGAAAATACAAAAGTTGTCTGCAGGGCTCATTGGAAATTCAGGATCCCCCATTATCCAGACACATGAGATGTGTGCATGAGAATGATACTAGATCTATCCAATTTTGGGGTGTCACCCTGTTGAAGCCTTATCCCAGATGGAGGTCATTTAGACCGTAGGTTGTTACAGGAAGAATCACGGTGGATTTACCGCCTAAACAGCCTTAGTCCTGGTGGACTTAATGAGGGTTTTACTTTTGTGGCCTTCCTGTAAAAAACAATGTTAATATAGAGATGGATCCTGAATTTCAATAGGTGTCTGGGAAACAATGGCTAATATTTTTGCCTTTGGCGATATTGATGTGTTTTTGTGTATCAGGTATCATATTCCCTTTAACTGGACTATTTGACATATATTATAACTTGTCATGCTTTATCAGAGTCACAATTCAGAGTCCTAAAAGGATTTTCCTATTTAGACAACCTCTTCTCGATGGTGTGCTGATTTTTGTTGCTGGACAATGCACAACTAATATTTTTAGGGGAATTTTCTGGGACATTTGAATTGTTGTTTTATGTAACGCCCATTAAAAAGAATAATTGATTTAATACACGGTCACACTATGTCTGCAAGAGGCAGCAGCTCTCCACGCTGGGTCCATGTGGGTGACCCCTTTTATGAATTCCAGATGCCCTAAAACATCTAATGAACAGGAGATGTCCAGATGGGACAACCTCTTGAATGGCTAAGGTCAGGCTTCGTCCTGAGCCAAATCTTTAAGTATGTCTCATTATTCATATGAATGTCTCCGGCACTAAATACGCATTTGTAAGTACGATTAACTAATAACCCACCAGAAAATGTTTTGACAATTAAAGACAATTGACATTTTTATTTAATTATAGTACATAGGCAACTAATGTAATTCTCACAATCGGTATATAACAATATCTCCAATAACTTTATTGCATTCAGTGGTTTCTAATGTAGATCGGTTTTCACTTCTGTAATGATAAAGCAATTCATTGTGGAACATTAAAAAAATCTCAGTTTACATTAATACTTGATAGTGTTAATTAAAAAGGATATGCAAATTTTATAGCTCCCTATTTCTGTTTGCTGGTGTTAGGTTTATGTAACCAGGGACCACCACCCAACAGCAGTTCTGAATAACGACAGCACAGCGCTACACTTATTAGCCATATTTTACAATGTGTCTGTAAATTACATTTCATAGGATAGGTTACATGCCCTACTCCATTTTATAGACTACTGGACAGTTGCATATTTTGGGCTGTTAACTACACCATTTGAGCCATCTGAGAGTGATTCCGTCTGGATTTACCATGGTAGTCAATGCACTGTGTATAAGTTTACGTTATGTGTTTCCCTAATTCTGGCACCAGACACAAAATTTCTGATATTGTTGATCATAAAATAATTGTTTATCCACAACCAGAATATTTCTAATATGCCTTACTGTAAATGATTTTTCATAGATTTTCATATTGCCAAATTCATGTAATTGGTTGAAACTTTAAAATTGTCTGATATTTTCTAACTATTGAAAGCTTTACAGTTGTTAATTTTGATGCAAGAGTTAATGCTATGATGACTTGTAAGTCATAGTGTGAGAATAAAATGTATTATAACTATGACTTTATTTTACACTCATCAAGAGTTACGGCCTGTATTATAATTCAGAGCTGCATTCACAGTTCTGCTGGTTGCCTTTGGAAACCAAAAACAAATTTGTTGTCAGACTCGTAACCGCTTGAATGAGCTCTTATAATACAGTGAGACAGTTTGTTTTTCCAATATAAGATCACTATACAGTGTATAGTGTAGTAACTGTAGAATGAAAATCACCATAGCAAGCTCTGTGCAGAAAGTGATAAAGGAATACCGGGAGGTTTCTAATCTGAAGCCTTCAGAATTGTAATTGTGCCTCTGGACAGTAACTCTCAAATACTGCAAAATAAATAATGCAATGTATTTACAAAATTACTTAACAGTTCACATAAAATAAATGTAGCTAAAAAGTTAAGTGGTGTTTAAAGGTGGAATTACACTTTTAGTGTTAGAAGATCTCTTAACCCCTTAAGACCTTTTTTTTTTTTCTTTTCATCATCCAATTCCAAGAGCTAACTTTTTTATTTTTCCATCGACATACAGTAGCCGTATTAGGGTTTGTTGTTTTGTGGGTCGAGTTGTATTTTTAAATGGTATCAAATTGTGGCTACTTATAAAGTATTTTAGAACTTTAAAAAAAAATAATGTTTTGCTATGGAAAAAAACAGCAATTCCTCCATAATTTATGTTTTAATTTTTTACTGCATTCACTGTGCGGTATAAATCACAAGTTAACTTTATTCTGCGGGTTAGTGCAATCACTGTGGTATCAAAATAAAATAATTATTTTTTTATGTTGTTTGGTGTACGTACTGCTGGTTTAATCACTTTTTATTCAATTTTTTGGAAGGCGGGATGAACAAAAAACAGCAATTCTAACATTGATTTTCATTTTTTACAGCAATTACCATGCAGGATAAATAATGATAATTATATAGTAGGGCTCCTTACAGATGTGACGATGCCAATTTTGTATAGTTTTATCATAAAAATTTTAAATATTTCCTCTTTTAGTGTCCTACTAACAATTAGCCTGTTAACAATTAACAATTTACATCCATGGCAAACATGGTGGCCTTGGCTAGGCCCCTTGCTGCCTCGGTAACCAAATGGGCTGACGGATGGAGCCTCCTACCAAACTCCTTAAATGCTGCCGTTGCTTTTGACCGAGTCATCTATATGGTTAAACTACCGAGATCGGAGCTAGCTTTGATCCTGGCCGTTGCAGCGGGGGTATCAGCTGCATGTTACAGATGACACTTGCTGCTGATGGCACGGGCTCAGCTCGTGAGCCCTCGCCATGCAAGCCTCGTGCATTTACAAACTGTGCGAGTGGTACCACATGTTGGCATCATAAATATATGGCACTGTGCATGAAGGCGCTGGATTTGCCTGACTAAGAGCTGTTCTTCGTAGTGGCTCTCCCTTTTGACTTTTAGAGGGGGGCCATATTTTGCCCCACCATATTAACTTCATATACCCTGATAGGACATACGCTATATAGCCAAAAGTATACAGACATCCTTCCTAAATATTGGCTAAATGGCTACCAATTCCTACAGACACATTCCCAAATCTTGTGGGAAGCATGTCCAGAGGTGTGGAGGCTATTCTAGCTGCCAAGGGGGGCAGGACTCCATATTAACGCCCATGATTTTTTATTTCTATGTCAAACAAGTGCATATAGGTGTGATGGTCCGGTGTTTAAATAGTTTTGTCCATATAGTGTACAGTATGTGTAAAGTTGTAGTTTAATCTTTAAAGTATCATTTTACTTGCAATGCCCCACCTTACCTTACATTGGATGTGAAGAGATACAAGTAGCACACTGGGTGGTACAGCTACTAAAGCAACCGTACAACACCCAAGGAGTCAAGTGCACGGATCCTACTGTATTCTAGTTTATTGCCTCAACAACTGTGCTGCCCAGCCAGTGTCAACGATAACAAACAATACTTTATTTTATAATAATACTTTTCTATAGATATGTTATGAAATGCTTGTTCACTGCATTAGCAAATTGCTACGTTGATTTTTCTGTTTTTTTTTTTTGGAGTAGAGATAGTATAGTAAAGATTATAGAACCAACTGGCCCTCTAGTGGTTAATTTTAATATTACATTATTTTTTATTTTTTCTATAACATAAATACTTTAGATACTTATAGTAGAAACAATGTATTGTATTGGAGTTCCAGCAGGACCACATAAATAAGGAAGGTTTCAATTGTATACAAAATGTTTCCTACTTATTAACTTTTGGGTCTGTGGGTAAGAAGTTTTGGCTTACTTTTGTCTTATATGTAAAGTAGATGAGAGCTAAATAGATCTGTGTGTATGTAATGTACAGTAAAATGTGTCAAACCTCTATGAACATACATAAATCCTTGTGTGCTTTACTCAGGGACAAGACATAAGTGAACAAATCCTTCATGACCAATGCTATGGTCCCCTGAAACCAGGATCAAAATCGTAACTTTAATATATATATATCTATATCAAAAATAAATTCTGTAGCACTCCAATATAAGCAAAATAATGTGATTTATTCAATCAATGCAGAAATGCGACGTTTCTGTCCAGCCTTAGGATTTTCCTCAAGCATGCTCACAATCTTTTTATTTAAAAACTCCCAACAGATTAATGACAGTATTTACATAAAAGTTTTTTTGCTCTCAGTAAGAGAAACAATACAGCACTCTTGTAGATATTATACCGGCTATACCGATAATGGCAAAAATAAATTATGTTAAACAGCTTTCGAGACCACTCGGAATCAAATAAGAGTAAATAATAATTACAATCAAAATAATATTAATAAAAATAAAATATAGTATTCCATCACTTAAACAGTAGAAAATATGCATACATTTCTACAATTGATATTTGGATTCACTTTTTGACCTTTATCATAGACCTTTTTATAATCTCCAGGATATTTTGGACAGACTAGTGCATGGCAAGAGATAAATACAGACAATATTAATGATATATAACGTGCTGTGACTATATATATTTTAGGACGGATGGAAATTGTCCATAGAGAACCTGTGCATGTGGCTGACCCTCCAGATGTCCTGACCGCTTACATCAGTTACTGTCCCCGAATGTGACTCCAAATCTAATTTCCCTATCTTAGACACATGTACACTGGTCAATTTTATAGGAAGCCAATTATCCTATCAGTATGTTATTGAATTGTGCTAGGAAACCGAAGTACCCAGAGAAAACCCACTCAAACACGGGGAGAACATTCTAACTTCATGCAGATGATGTCCGTGGTTGACTCCAAGAGAAATCCTGTAATTCATTTAAAGGAGTACCTTTTTATCACAGAACAGTAACATCTTAGGGTGTGTTCACATCCACTTTCCTTAATTGCGTTGAGTTGATCAGTTGACTGCGCTACTGATCCCGTCAAAACAACGGAACCGTTACGTAACGGAGACAAACGGAAACCATTAGCAATGGAAGAATTACCATTGAAATCAATAGTAATGCAAACGGAAGCTATGATTTATGTTTGCCTTTCCGTTGATGGGTTCCTCTGACGGAAAGCTCTCACGGAAAGTGCATGCTGATTTGGACGGACTGAGTGTTTGGGCATCCACTTGGCAAATGAGGTTTAATGTAGATAAATATAAAGTTATGCATCTGAGTACCAACAATCGGCATGCATCATATGTCCTAGGGGGAGCTACACTGGGAGAGTCACTTGTTGAGAAGGATCTGGGTGTATTTGTAGATCATAAACGAAATAACAGCATGCAATGTCAATCAGCTGCTTTAAAGGCCAGCAAGATATTGTCGTGTATTAAAAGAGGCATGGACTCACGGGACAGGGATGTAATATTACCACTTTACAAAGCATTAGTGCGGCCTCATCTAGAATATGCAGTTAACTTCTGGGCTTCAATTCATAGAAAGGATGCCCTGGAGTTGCAATACTATTGCTGCCATACCCGTTACGCCGCCTGCCGCCTGCCTTGACCTATTGCTGCCATACCCGTTACGACGTCTGCCGCCTGCCTTGACCTATTGCTGCCATAACCGTTACGACGTCTGCTGCCTGTCCTGACTTCTGCCTATCCATCCGACTGCCTCTACCCGCTGTGCCAAGTGTTGCCTGGGTTCCAAGCACCATCTCTCAGACAACACCGAGAATCCACGAACAAACCGGTGAGAACCGTTATAATATAATTTTCTAGAACTAAAAAATATCAGCTCCTATGACAATGTGTAGAAATTTTTCCCATCCCTTGGTTGAACTTGATGGACATGTGACTTTTTTCAACCGTACTAACTATGTAACTATGTAACCCATAAATGGAAAGTGAACGCTGATGTGAACGAGCTCTTAAGGTTACATTTTACTATTTGGAGCAAAGACTGTCACCCAGGGGCGTAACTAGGAAAGACTGGGCACCAAAGCAAACTCTTGACCGGGGCCCCCTCCCTGGTGCCACAAGCAGCCCCCCTTATAAATAGTGCCCCCTGTAGAATGTGCCATACAGCCCCCTGTAAACAGTGCTAAAGAGCCCCGCCTATAGACAGTGTCACACCTCATTTGTAGATAGCACCCCCACCTCCCCTTGTATATAGTGCCACACAGCCCCCCTTAGTAGAAAGTGCAGCACAGCCCCCTCTTTTAGTAGATAGTGCCACACACAGACCCCTGTAGATTGCGCCACACTCAGCCCCTTGTAAATAGTGCCATACAGTTCCCCCATGTGTATAGTGCCACACAGCTCCCCCTTGTGTATAGTGCCACACAGCTCCCCCTTGTGTATAGTGCCACACAGCCCCCTTCCTTGTGTATAGTGCCACAAGGCAATGGCACATCGAGAAAGTTGTATCAGACAGGGAGATGTCACTCAAACATGGAAAGGTGGGTTTGGAGGCAGGACTATGTGACTCTTCAGGATAGCGGCACCGCCCCATGACCCTCTAATGAGTAATTAGCATATAGCATGTGCCTCTTTAAAAGTGGATTTTAAGGAGTTTGCTGCATCTGAAAAAAAACATACAAGGGAATGTTTGGAAATATTGTCAGGTCATGTATCACTGCATGGTGGCGGTTCAAGGGGTTAAAACTACCAGACAGATTCCCATGAAATATACAATGAATTGAGAACAATTCCATCTGCCCTGCAATTTTGTTGTTATAAATATATCCTATATAATTACAGATCAAGAACCAAGCTCGGACATATATACAGTACCACAACCAAGCTCAGTACATAAATACAGCACCAGAACCAACCTCAGTACATATATACATCCCCAGAACCAAACTCATTACATATATACAGCACCAAAACCAATCTCATACATATATACAGCACCAGAACAAAGCTTAGTACATATATACAGCACCAGAACAAATACAGCTGAATTTAGTGCAACCCCTGCCATATAGGTTTGTACGGCGTAAAACTACAACTTCCATACACTGTGTCCCTGATTATAATAGTACCACACACACACACACACACACACACACACACACACACCATTCCCCCTGAAGATAGTGACCCCCATAGAGCCACTGTAGATAGTGACCTGCATAGAAGCCCCTGTAGATAGTGTCCCACATACAGCCCTCTGTAGATAGTGCCCACATATGGACTCCAGAGCTGCAAGGCAAAAGTGCTAACCACTGAGCCACCGTGCTGCCCTACATATGGCTTCCCTTATAGCTAGTGCTCCACGTATAGCCCACCTCTGTATATAGTCTCACATATAGCTCCCCCTGTATATAGTGTCCCACATATAGCCCACCCCTGTAGACAGTGCCCTACATATAGCCACCCTGCATATAGTGCCCCACGGGTAACCCACCCCTGTATATAGTGTCCCACATATAGCCCACTCCTATAGAAAGTGCCCTAAAAAAGATCTCCCCTATAGATAGTGCTCTACATATAGCCCACCCCTGTATGGTGTCTCACATATAGCTCCCCCTGTATATAGTACCCCGCATATGGACCCCCCCTGTAGATAGTGGCCCACACCCCACATATAGACCCCCCTGTATATAGTGGCCCAAATATAGACCCCCCTGTATATAGTGGCCCACATCCCCACATATAGACCCCCCTGTATATAGTGGCCCACATATAGACGACCCCCTCGAGATAGAGCCCCCGCTATATATAATGCCACTCACAGTTTTATGAGAAATAACAAAACTTTACATACTCACATGATCCCGTTCCCACGCTGTGGCAGGTCTGCTGGAGCTGAATGACGCGTCGTTCAATGACGCTAATTGGCGGGGCATATGGGCTTGCCCCGTCAATCAGCGCCTTTCAAGCTCGGAAGCGGCGGGATGACATAATCACGCCGCTAGCCAATCAGCGCTGAATGGTCGGAACATGCCCGGCCAATCAGCGCTAATGCATGTATTAGGCTCTCGCTAGTACTGGGGCCCCCTCCGGTGCTATCAACGCTTACGGGCATAATAGGGCCTGGGTCGCCCGTCCCATACTTGTTGGAGGCTCTGCGGCGCGTGCCCCACAGTAGCGGCGCTACCGCTTTAGCGGCCATAGCGGCTTCTAGTGGCACCACCGAGCATATGGGGGGGCGTGTCAGCTGGCGGCACGGGCCCCCTTAAGCTGCGGGCCCCGTATCAGCCGCTACGGCTGCTACCGCGGTAGTTACGCCACTGCCGTCACTCCTCAGTGTAGATTTATGGTCATTTTGTTTGCTACATTTTAACACTAATTTGTATTGCTATAAGTTTTGGAACTCGAAAAATGGCCACAATGCAAAGGAAAGCTATAGTACAATGATTATATATATTATTCTCTATATTCATTTTTGTTGACTAATCTGCATAAATACACTTTATATTTCATGTACATGCAATAGGTCTTTGCCCTGAATATCTTTTATATAATAGTTGTTGTACCTTGTTTATTTTTGGGGTATATAATTTCATATGACTGGTGGGATTTTCTGTCTTCTTGTGTTTGGTTACTATAATTTTTTGGGGAAAAAAAGTGCAGAAACTTCAAAATCACTTATTTACAACATACATGTAATCTAATTTCCCAGTTCTTTGTTGACTTATATTTATATTATAACTTATGCGACTTGTTTCTGCATCCATCTTCTAAGATTACATTTTTGTGTTTCCTAAGCTGTAACCTTATGTCACAAACAAGAATATGTCTTCGTTTTTATGGAGACATAAAGGACATAAATCTTTCACCATGGAAAAGAACACTGTATTTCTTTATGTAAATGAGTTTACTGTAATCTAATTGTTTTGTATCTCGGTGAAATCTTGTCATTAGAAAAAGTTCTAGACATTCTCAAGAGTTTTGCACCATCTGGTGACATTTTGAGGTCCACCTATTAACTTTAATGAAATAGCAATTGGAAATGCTTGGAAGATTAAGAGCTTATATGCTGATCTATAAATGAAATGTGGTAAAGCAATAAGTAAAGGTCTCTACTTGCCTGACAGCCAAGGTTCACACATAGAAATGTTTTATTACTGATCTGTAGAATTACCAGGTTTCTAAGTGTGTATTTACCAAATGACTATTCTTCCCTGGAAAGATCTAGTTATCCCTAAATACTTGCAAGCACATATTATAGAGAACGTCTCTTATTATAGGACCTCCTGGAGTAATTATAGGACCTCCTAGAGTAATATTGAATCAGACATATTGTTGGGCAACTATTGCAATAAATTGTTGCGTTATTTATCTAATGATGTACTAGCTGTGGTTGTGGTAACTATGTAACTAATCAAGTCTGGCTCTAGAATGTGTCAAATAATTAGCAAACTGGTGCTGTTATGGAGTATTTTGGTTCACTTTGATGCAATTTTGATGGTTGCACCTCAGTAGACACTTTCTAAAAGTCTTTAGAAAAGAAGTTGTGGCTTTCTTGAAAGGGGGTGGCTTACTGAAAAGGGGCGTGGCTCAATATGTGCCCAAATGCACCAGAACTTTGTTCCAGTTTTCTTTTTGGCACACTTTGGTAAATTTTAAGTCTCGCCCTCTTTCCAGAAGTTTATTATACCGCATGCACCACTGTGATCAATTCAGTGCATTTTGTGACTGCCTGGTCTAAGTTTATCCTAAGGGTATGTTCACACGATGAGAGGCATTTACGTGTGAAAAGACAGACTGTTAACAGCTGCCTCGTTTCACACGTAAATGCACCTCCTCGCATTTTGCGAGCCGTCTGAGACGCTTGTAAATCTTGAGCTGTGCTTCATTGAGTTCAATGAAGAACAGCTCAAATTACGTGGCAAAGAAGTGTCCTGCACTTCTTTGCCGAGGCAGTCCATTTACGCGTCGTCATTTGACAGCTGTTAAACGACGACGCGTAAATTACAGGTTGTCTGCACAGTACGTCGGCAAACCCATTCAAATGAATGGGCAGATGTTTGCCGACGTATTGCAGCACTATTTTCAGACGTAAAACGTGGCATAATACGTCTCGTTTACGTCTGAAAATAGGTCGTGTGAACCCAGCCTAAGTGACTGCCTGGTCTAAGTCTAACTATTAGACAGCATTAGTAAATGTTGGCACTGCATGTACCTTTTCTAGTAATTTAGTGATATACTAATTGTTATAGTTAGTGATGAGGTGCATCAGCAGCATTATTCTGCAAGGCCTTTGGAAAGGAAAATGACAAAACAGATGTCTTCATCCACATTAATAGAGCTAAAAGCCTGCATTATAATAAAGAGTTGCTAATATAATTGAAGTATTATTGTGTAAATGTCTCTGGAAGTTCTCAGAGCTGCAGATAAGTGAAATTAAATAGTGATCATGGGGCGGGACAGATATTATTCTGTACTTCCTCTTGCTAATCTCATTGAATAGCTCTTAAGTAAATCCCTCCCTGTTGGAAATGACTGATAACATGGAATACTAGATTATATTATCACTGAACAAATGCAGGCTTATAATATTGCTTTTAATAAATATAGTTTAAAAAAAACTGGACAATATATCAGTTAATTGAGGAGAAACAATGGGGGGAATTTGTTAAAGGGGTTTTTCTGTCTCGAACATTTATGGCATATCCACAGAATATGCCATAAATGTCCGATAGATGCGGTTCCCACCTCTGGGACCCACATCTGTCTTTTGAGCTGGGGCCCTGACCCACGTACTACCTTCTGCTGCTGTCGCTGGCTACTGTGTTACGAGGGGACCAGGTTTCCGTAAACAGCCAAGCACTTTCTACGCTGCTTCTGGAATGCCCATAGAAGTGAACAGAAGTTACGGCATTGCTCCCGAGCTCTGGAAACAGCATATCTTGCTGTGCTATGCTGTGTTCAGAATCCTATTCACTAAAAATAATAATAAATTCCCCGAATATTCTCACTGACCAAAATGGGTGTGAAATGGAATAATGGTCACCACAAAGTGAAGGAGATTTAGATCAGGTGTAGTTTTCAGACACTATAATCACACTCTCCCAATAATATTCACCTATTTCCGCCCCTAAGAGAGAAGTTGCCTTGATTTGGGTGGAGCCGCAATATTGCCTTAATAAGCCCTGGGCGGACTTCCAAATGTCCAAAGTCTATACAATTTCCAAGCATGCAAAGTACCAAATGTTCCAATATGTTTCCGCCAAAGGTTTGCTTGGGTTTATCAGGGCAAATAAATAGACACCAGTTCTGTGGTTCCAGGGGGACTGAGTTGTTGGTCTCATAAGGAAACCTTGAATTGTCCTCCTAATATAAGTGAACCCTTGGCTAGGAGAAGCTTGTTTGGGTGTGGTGCAAAACATTCCATAATTCTTAAAGGGATTGGCTGTTTTGGACAATCCATTATTGCTTAAAGGGTACATTTACATCAAGCTGATCACATGGTCTCCGCTGCTGGGATCAGTTGTAAACTGTGGGACAAGCCATCAACAAAAATTCAACTTCCCTGCAGCGTCTCTACGGGGGAAGTTAAGCATCACACATTTATCATTAAAATCAAAAGGCTCCCTGTGTTATGTACCGATGTGCCTGGTTCCTTAGAGAGGGTGATACTTTTTACAGCCACTTTGCGCTCTGGCGAAGGCCCCATGCAGACTTCCATCTGTAGTTGTATGGCCGTTAATGACGGACCCGTCACACACGGGCTGCATACGGATGGCTTCCGTGTGCAGCCCGTTGTTTCACGGACCAAATTCAATGCAAAGGCCGAGACTGTGCCGTCAGAAACGGGCAGGAGTAGGACCTGCACTACTATTGACGGAACGGCCGCATGGTTCCGTTAAAACAACGGAAGTGTGCATTGCCCGATTGAAATGAATGGGTTTAGGGTGCTATCCGTGACAACAATGGATAGCACTCTGAGGAAAAAACTGAAGTGGGCATGGGGCCTAAGTGATGAACAGTGTACCCCTCTTTTTTTTAACATTGAACTTCCTAATACAATGTTTTAAAGTGGGTTGGTAATCCAGGCAGCCCCTTCAACCAGTATTATGTTCTGTTTAAGATGTGTTGAATGGTTTGCAGTCACTATTCTGAGCATCGTTAAACAAACTGAGATCAATTTCCTGTCCATACTGTAAAAGTGATAGCTGTATACCGCTCATGACACCTGTAGAACCTCTACAGTGAAGGAAATAAGTATTTTATCCCTTGCTGATTTTATAAGTTTGCCCACTGTCAAAGACATGAACAGTCTAGAATTTTTAGGCTAGGTTAATTTTACCAGTGAGAGATAGATTATATTTAAAAAAAAAAAAAAAATCACATTGTCAAAATTATATATATTTATTTGCATTGTGCACAGAGAAATAAGTATTTGATCCCTTTGGCAAACAAGACTTAATACTTGGTGGCAAAACCCTTGTTGGCAAGCACAGCAGTCAGACTTTTTTTGTAGTTGATGATGAGGTTTGCACACATGTTAGATGGAATTTTGGCCCACTCCTCTTTGCAGATCATCTGTAAATCATTAAGATTTCGAGGCTGGCGCTTGGCAACTCGGATCTTCAGCTACCTCCATAAGTTTTCGATGGGATTAAGGTCTGGAGACTGGCTAGGCCACTCCATGACCTTAATGTGCTTCTTTTTGAGCCACTCCTTTCTTGCCTTGGCTGTATGTTTCGGGTCATTGTCGTGCTGGAAGACACAGCCACGAGCCATTTTTAATGTCCTGGTGGAGGGAAGGAGGTTGTCACTCAGGATTTGACGGTACATGGCTCCATCCATTCTCCCATTGATGCGGTGAAGTAGTCCTGTGCCCTTAGCAGAGAAACATCCCCAAAACATAATGTTTCCACCTCCATGCTTGACATTGGGGATGGTGTTCTTTGGGTCATAGGCAGCATTTCTCTTCCTCCAAACACGGCGAGTTGAGTTACTGCCAAAGAGCTAAATTTTAGTCTCATCTGACCACAGCACCTTCTCCCAATCACTCTCAGAATCATCCAGATGCTCATTTGCAAACTTCAGACGGGCCTGTACATGTGCCTTCTTGAGCAGGGGGACCTTGCGGGCACTGCAGGATTTTAATCCATTACGGCGTAATGTGTTACCAATGGTTTTCTTGGTGACTGTGGTCCCAGCTGCCTTGAGATCATTAACAAGTTCCCCCCGTGTAGTTTTCGGCTGAGCTCTCACCTTCCTCAGGATCAAGGATACCCCACGAGGTGAGATTTTGCATGGAGCCCCAGATCGATGTCGATTGACAGTCATTTTGTATGTCTTCCATTTTCTTACTATTGCACCAACAGTTGTCTCCTTCTCACCCAGCGTCTTACTTATGGTTTTGTAGCCCATTCCAGCCTTGTGCAGGTCTATGATCTTGTCCCTGACATCCTTAGAAAGCTCTTTGGTCTTGCCCATGTTGTAGAGGTTAGAGTCAGACTGATTAATTGAGTCTGTGGACAGGAGTCTTTTATACAGGTGACCATTTAAGACAGCTGTCTTTAATGCAGGCACCAAGTTGATTTGGAGCATGTAACTGGTCTGGAGGAGGCTGAACTCTTAATGGTTGGTAGGGGATCAAATACTTATTTCTCTGTGCACAATGCAAATAAATATATAATTTTGACTATGTGATTTTTTTTTATTTTTTTAATATATAATCTATCTCTCACTGGTAAAATTAACCTAGCCTAAAAATTCTAGACTGTTCATGACTTTGACAGTGGGCAAACTTACAAAATCAGCAAGGGATCAAATACTTATTTCCTTCACTGTAAATTGGTTTTACAGAATCCTTGGTAAAAAAAAGAAAGTGATACAGGGTTCATTTATTAACCATCTAATAAAGCAAAAACAACAGCAAAGAATATGTACAGCACAAGAGGATTCTTCCAGTTGGTAATATATTTTATTTTGAAAAGTGATATACAGAGATGGAGAAGGGAAATGTAGGCAGTAATAAAGTTAAAAACTGAAGGTGATCATAAAATGTGAAATTTATCCTACAGTAAACAGGTTGCTGTGTCATGCCTAATGGAAGTATATTGCATTTTTAAAAATATTAGTATAGAAAATGAGTTTAGAAGCTGCATTCAGAATGGATTGATGTTGATCTAGGATATTGATCACGTACCTAATAAATAAAGGGTTCATTTCAAGAGGCAGGATGATAATGATTTAGTAGCATCTATGGTAAGTCAACCACAGATGTGATAGATGCTTGTTAGGTTAATGCAATGTGCTTCAAACGGAGGGTAGAATAGCCATTGTGTATATGAAAGCGTGCATACAAGATGCTTGGAAGGCAAGATGTCATCAAACACTTCCATAGAACTGGAGTTAGAATTCAATTCATTACCTTCGATGTTAATGAATAGTCTCTCGGAATCTTTTTTATTTTACACGTGAATCAAAAGCCGCACTTGTATTAAATGTTTTTAGTAAATGTTTGTTGTAAACAAATGAATAGATCAATGAGAAAATTTAAGTACTACTAATAAAAACACAGCTTTGGAAAACTTGGCAATCAAACAAGGAGCATTTGCATTAACATATATTGGACGGAGTCAAAGATTTAGAGAATAAATAGATGATTTAACCCTCATTGTAGTTTCAGTTTGAAATACCAACAGGTTCTGATTAATGTTTTTCAGGCTAATATAAAAAAATGCTGAATGAGAAAAATATATATCTACAGGATGAGTGTTTTTAGATGTTATAAAAATCAGACATATGATAGATATAATAGAAAATAACAATTACGCTGCTTCCTTACCTAACAGAGAGAACATCTAAAACAGTTATATAAAAGTTCTCCTGGTGCATTCTCCAAATAGATTTTTTTTTAATTGCTTCCATGTACAGTAGGAAAAAAATCTTTTGAGAATGGGGGATCCTGTGTGATATAGATTTATTTTTCTGGCATTAATAAGAACATTTCATGTCTTCAGCTGTGACCGGTAAGCTTTTTCATAAAGGACATTTAAGTGAATTAAAATAACAATTCCCATCAATGTCCTCATCCTAACAGATACTATTCATCTCTTAGGCCGTGGACATTAATGTGGATCTTGATTTTAATCTACATAAATATATGCTATGACAATGTTGACTGGTTGGACTTGAAGGTCAGGATTGGAATATTGACATAGGGCCAGTATTAGAGCAGGAGTACACATCTTCATGGGGCTGATAACCTGCAATAAGCTATTTATAAGCTCGGGACGCAAAAAATGCAGGCTGACAATAATATCACTTTTGCAAATTGAGAACGGAGGAGGTAGTGACCCCAAAAAGGGAATGGAGGCCATACAGATAATTAATTAGACGTGACTATTAATGAGGATTGTTGTCAATAATGTGTGCATCTGTGGAAACGAAACAATCATTGACCAAAGAATTCTAGAATTGATCAGACATGCTCATTTTTCTACATTTTGTCCTCAGATTGTTAATATTATTACATTCACGCTATATAAATGCATTCAGACAAGATTGTCCTATCATTGTAATTATGTGCATTTTTGTTAATTTAAAACAGGGGCTGGGTTCACGCATCATGGTCAAAATGCGTTTTTGACTGTGATGTTAAAACCCAGCCTAAGAGTAAGACAATTTAGCCCTCTTGCACACGACCGTGTTTGCCACCCGAGTCCCACTTGTGGAAACATAGGACATGTTCTATCTTTCAACGGATCGGAGAGTCGAGTCAGTTTTCATGGGCCTGATTCACCCACTGAAGTCAATGGGTCCGTGCAAACTATCAGGTGCCACTCAGATACTGTGAAAAACGTCCCGAGTGGCACTCGGTTGTCTGCAAGAGGGATTAAAGTACTGCACCATTCAGATTGTGGTAGAAATGTACCTCTCTGTCTAGATTTACTTAGCCACTATTGCATCATTTGCAGAAACAACTTACATGTTGAATTTGGACAATTTAGAATAAACACGTTTTTTTGCCAAACATCGTGAACTGTGAATAAGCCGATTTACTGGGGGTGTCCTGACTTGTTTTAACTCTTTGAAATATTGATAGATATTTAGTATGCATGTAATGTATGTACTCTATGCTATATGAATTTGTTGAGGTTTAGTAAACAAAAAATACGTATTACATAAAGTAAAATTGCTTTCATCTCAGTTTCAAAAGCCAAACCACATCTAGACTTTGTCAGCTGTAATGGAAGATAGGTCTTAGCCTGACAAATATTGTTCTTAAAACGTCTTCTAATCCTCATAGCCCCCTCTGGGTATTTATCTTAATGGTAAAGAGATTTTGCAATATATAGAGGTCTTTTTGTGATACAGCTCACTATACGCAGTCCAGTTCTGAGCATGGTTATTGCATAGGGACAAAAAATCTTATAGTATATGACAATCTTTATACATCTTTTAGTCTTCAAAATAAGTCACTTGCCTTTCATTAAAAATTACTCGACTTTAAACTCAGGGAGAGTAGACCGCTGATAATACAGTGGTTTCACGTCAATATAGACAGCTTAATAAAATAAGAGATTCACAAATTTGCATTACAATTGAAAAGGGAAAAGACAAACCGGAATTCTGCTACTCAATTTGCCTGAATGGTTTTTGAATTTGCAATGTAAAATAATTGTTACTTTTAGTGTTCAGCAGAAACCAAATTATTTGAGAATATAATTTAAAGTTGAAAAGAAGTGTCATTTGTCATTCAGCATCTCTATGTCTGCTGTCAAGTTCAGATACAGAACAGAAGTGCAAGCCATAGGACTATTGAGACAAGTTACCACCCAGATTGTGATGAATGAACGAAAGCCTTGGACTGCTGCTGATTCAGGTAGAAAATCCGCACAAACCGGAGAGAATGCTTGATGCACAGCTATAAAACACCACTGCTTTCAAGGTCACCAGTGTACATTCTATAAATGAAAATGAATCAACAGGTTGGTGTGCACAGTGTGAGAAGATCAACATTTGACATCCAAGGTCCACCCTATCAATTTAAATTGATGTTAATAGAACCTAGCTGTACGGGACAGATAGCACTGTTTAACATTTTCTGTATATTTAACAGGAGCGCTTTTTTTTTTTTTTACTTAAAAACATATGGGCTTCAGTCAGCGGCATGATATATATACACCTGTCCTACGGCTAGTTCGGTAATTTTTTAAAAATTGTTCAAGCCCAACCAGGTTCAAGGTTAATGAGAATTTCAGCTGCGGGTTGACAGGTTGACATGAAGCTCAGTCAGCTGTGACTAGTATGAGTGATACATGCGGAACGGAAGTCAATATGTTAACGCTCAGAGTTAAAACTATACGCCTCAACGAATCACTTGCAGCAGTCTATTGATTGAAGCAAAAGTTAACGTCTGTTAAATAGAAGCCGCTCTTATTTGTACAACGCTGCTAATTGGAAGCTGAACATCAGAGGTGATTCATCAGGACTTCTCCTTTCAGCTACAGTGTGGCTATTGATTTTGATAAAAAAATAAGAATACAAATAATTTTTTTCCTGATTTTTCTGAAGATTTATTAACTAATATTAGATGTTACAAAACACTTTCAAAGTGTTACCAAGTTCAGTTTACTTTGAAGATGACATTTTTGGGACTGTGAATCTCAGTTGTGTTGGGGTATTGTGATCAAACGTTGTAGCCTCTATTAAACTTACAGTAGGTGTATTTTATTTATCTAATATTATAATATGTTGGAACTTTTCCATATGGTAATTTAGAAACAATATTTTGTCTACTCTACATAATGACCCAGACTTTAGTAAACATTGAATGGTAAAAGATGGCACCAGATTTGTGCCTCTTTCCTCTTGTGTAATACGAGTCACTAATGCAATGATTTGACTGTAGCACTGGAACTATTGATTTAACTTAACTATAGGGACTATTCATAGCCAAAAAGACTGCTAGGTTATAGCAGGCGGAAATACATCAAATAATAAAGTGTATATATTTTACAGTATTATAATCGTATCAAATCACTGTTTTGTAATAATCTCATCTCATGGTTCGCTCTGACAGTACTTCTGTTACTATCGATATTCAGGCATAATTTCTATAGTACGCTCTCCTAAAATAAAAGCTGTGAATTTGTGAAGTCATTGAATTATACTAAACGTTTTTAATATGTAAGAATGGTACCTGGCTGATTTAATATCATTTAAAGGCTATGTAAACTTTTTAAGGAAATTTTTTTTAAAATAAAAACATTTGATTTTGAGCAACTTTTTAATTTGTTTTTATTAAAAACAATGTTTAGTTTTTGAGTTACAGCTTCTATGTAACCTGTATACATAGAAGCTGTATCTTGCGGTCAAAGCCGAATACGTCCGGTTTGCAGGACTGACGGCTTTGGTGAATGCTGGTGCACGCAGGATTGTTATCAATCACATCTAAGTTAATGAACTTAGATGTGATCAATAACAGCTGGATCACGCAGGACCGGCGCACATCGAAGAGTTCAGTCCTGTAGACCTGACGGATACAGCTTTGACCGCAAGATACAGCTTCTATGTATACAGGATACCTAGAAGCTGTAACTCAAAAACGGAACATTGTTTTTGATAAAAAACATTTAAAAAGTTGTTCAAAATGAAATAAAAAATTGATTTATTACAAAAAAAAAAAAATTGGCCTCAAAAGTTTTGCATAGCCTTTCATAGACTTAAGATGACAATATACAATGTCATATTTTTCCACAGTAAACATCTGGCTAAGATATGTCTTCTATATTCTCTACCGGATAATAAAGCTGCTTGCATAGACAAGTGTTTGGAAGGGAAATAACAACTGTTCTGAGCAGATTCCTGTCTCTAGAAACTGTCCCTTTTTAAACCCATTCATCGTTTTATAGTGTAAGAATTGAAAAAGTATAGTCCGCTAAATAAACACTTTCATCGCATTCATCAGCTTCAAAATAATGGAAGGGTACGCGGACAAATTTAGTGGCCGTCAAGCCATGGTAATACCTACAATCATGAATCCACTAGCCTGGCTACCTCAGATAAACCTCTTTACCTTCCCAACTTAAATACTATAATAATACACAGTATGGGCTAAAATATGGACAATGAATAGTTAGGAGTATTTTTATACCTGACTGGCGTTACTCTATTTTTGTTTGATATTGTTACTTGTTCTATGGCTGGTTCATCTAGAAATTTTATCTAGTCAAAATTCTTTGTAATACTATAATATTTTGTTCCTTAAATTAATCTCACATGACATCTTCATACTTTTAGCTAAAGCAGCTTAATTTTTTTATTATTATCTGGCAGCTTATTTAATTATCCGCTAAGCAACCTTTTCTAATTTTTAAGCCAAGCAAATGTATTGTTCCCCTCTGTAACATTTAAAGCACTAGGCTATAATATTGAAGTGTCCCTAGAGAACTTCTAAGTCACATCCAGCCAATAAATAGCACCAGCTTTGCAGAGCCTAAGGTATTGACAGATGCTTTAAATTGGATCCTACACAATCTCTAGCCGCTGTGGAGAGAGGATGATTATTCAATTCATGGCATGGTTAATGTATTCCCGGACTGAACTCTGGTGAAATGAGACCTTAGATCTACACCTTTTAATCATTTTTCAGTACATATCATTTAATGTGAAATTGAACAGTATGACAATAACTTATTTGTGAACATGATAGACGTCAAAGATAAAGTTAGATGTAGTAGCTTTACTGGACCCATCATCTAATCAATATGTTCATCATTAATTGCACAAATAAACAAATGCAGCCATTATAGCGGTTGTTGCAACCGGACAACCTCTTACAAAGACCATCCACCCTGAGGATCAGCTGGTCATCATGGGGGTCCAGCTGCTAAAATGATTAGCGATTATCTATATTGAAGCTAGGGGTGCCCATATATTGCCCCTGTAGTGGCCACAGCAGCTGCAATGTAGCTTTACATTGCAACAATTGCATCGTTACACAGTTGATAAGATTGACAAACGATACAGATTTGCTAAATCCAAACTATGACTCTACCATGTTGATCCAGAGGAAGGAAAAAACCCCTGTGAGGCGAATGCCAATTGCCCCTTGAATGAATGGTCGACCAAAAGAAAAAATATCCACTACGTGTATGTAGTATGTGTTTCTTTCATTCACTTAGGATTTGCACTCCATGTATTAATTCTTACAATATGATTTCTACATTGTAGCATTTAACTATTGCCTTTTATCTGTCTTATACTTTTTTTTTACATCCACCAAATGTGTCAGGCTCCAACATATTATTATCATCCTATAATTAATTAATTAGCGGTTATTTGGCAGAGTCATTAAATTACAACTGACCAAGTTAATGTTCGCCCATGGAAATGATTTTGGTGCAAATTTACTAATAATAATAAGTTTTAGACTTCGTAAAGTTAGACAAAGCAGTCAGAAAATATGCCAAATCTATCAAATTGATGCATGCTGTACGATAAATTTGGCGCATCTTGCTAGACATGCTAGATACTTTTTTCTTCCTAATGCCACCTATTAGTTATCCCAGATTTTTGTGCCAACATTTTGGTGCATTTTTCGTACACAGTCACATTTAAGCCCCACCTCTTTTCACTAGACCACCCCCTTTACCACTAAGCCAGGCCAAGTGTTGAAAAAAGTTTCTAAAACAGTATAATGTAGCACACAGCATGTACGCCAGAATTCGGACACATTTGGAATAGTAAATCTGCCACTTTATTTTCTTAATTTAAATAGATCTGAAATGTTGTGCTGCAAATTTCTTAATATATTTTACAGCAGTTGGGTCTCTGTTTTTCTGATATTGATTTCAATAAAACTTTAAAATCCCCCTGGTGATAGCACCAGACACCCAGAATTGTATTATTTAGCTCTATGGGGATTTGGAACCTTGTATAAGAAAAACGGACGTCTGACCGATATAAAGATAATTTAAGAAATGAAACAGCACTGTGGGGTAATTTGTTCTGTACACAAATCATCAGCTGCACAAGTCTCTCTAGTAGTTTACAATAATGTATCAGGCTGGAGTCCAAGCTGTTTAGCTCACAGAGTATTACCTAGACTGGATACAATTATATCCACGTCCCAGCTGAGAGCACGTTTAGATCCAAGAATCTTCTCATTCACTGACCGCAAACACGAATCTTAAAGGCTATGTACACCTTTGAGAATGTTTTGTATCCTGTATACAGAGCAGCTGTATCTAGCACGGAAACCTGTATCTCTCAGGTCAGTGGCACTGACGGGTTCAGTGTCAGCGGGTCCTACATGTCTCCTTCACGCAGGATCGAGCTGTTATCTATCACATCTAATTTCATAACACAGGACCCGTTGACACTGAATCCGTCAGTACCACTGACCTGACGGATACAGGATTCAGAGCTAGATAGAGCTGCTCTGTATACAGGATAAAAGCAGCTGTATCTCAAAAAGTAAAAATAATTTTTAATAAAAAGTAATCAGAATGTTGCACCAAACATACTGATGCACATTTTTATATAAAAAAAAAAAGTGTACATCGTTTTTAAAGAAGCACTCCCACAAATACAGTAGTCTTTTGAACCACGTTTGTAAATGTGATTGCTTACCTGATACTGGAGTTATAAATACTTCCATTGGATAACGTAACCCATTCTCTGACGAACCGAATCCTACAGCGCCTGCTGTGTGAATCAGAGGCCAGTTCCTCTAGGCATTCCTATGAAAGCCTCGATGTGAGTCTCTTAAGAATGAATAGAGACACCAACTTCCGGTCCGCACAGCAAACGCTGTGGGATTTGATTGGTCATTGCGGAAACAATCACATTTACAAATGCGGGTGCAAAAAAAGCGAGCGATTCCTCAAAAATGGTGAGGAAATAATACACAATGTACATTAGAAACTTTTATATTATTTTATTTATACAGTGTTGAAGTTTTATTTACATAAAACCAGAAATCCCCTTTAAGAATTACATAGTATTGAATGGTGGAGATTCTGATTTTGTGAGTTCTAATACCCTAAAAGTCCAACAAATGATTTTCCCATCTAACCTATAAGGATTATTCAAAATACTTCCCTCTCTACTATTCTTTATCAAACTTCTATAGATGGGTAACGTACAATTCAGAGACCAATCATAATTCTGAGATATATAAAAACATTACTTTAATCAATTCATTAATATAGACTGCTCTATGGAGAGGATGTGTGAGGTATGTCAATAGGAAGCCTTGGAAATATTCCATAACCTTATGTTAACAGCCTCTGCCTTCCCTACAGAAAATCATTGATATTGAGTTAATAACGGAGTTTAAATCCAGAAGGTAAAAGCACTAAGAGGGGAACTCATTACCTTTTCTACTCGTAGAAAATTTGCAAATGCATGAAAAGTCGTTTGTGAACGAAAAATAAAAATTTCCCCCTTTTGATGCACTTATGCTGTCCACGGCACTTTTTGAAAGTGGGTGTGGCTTAGAAAAAGGGCGAGGTCTGTCAAATTTACTATAATTTATACCAGATACTGTTATAAATCACAGCTGAAATCTACACCAGCCCGTAGCTGGGATAGATTTTACTTTCAGGTGCACGGACAGCCAGAGATGTGCCTAATTTAATAAAAGGCATGCGCCTCTTAATGACTTAGATCTTACTCCAGCTATTTTCATATTAAGACTGGCATATGAAACCGCCAGTCTTAATAAATCTTCCCCATAATGTGTTCTGTTTTCTCTAACTTTACACTTAATGAAGTCATATTATAATAGAAAAATGTAAGTGAAATAATCACGTAGTCCTGAATTCCTATGTTTAATTTGACTTGCAGCGTTGTACATTTGAAACATTGCATGTTTAACAGGTGGCAGAACTGTGCCATAAACTTACAGCAACAATTAGGACCCTACTGTTGGCACGCAGAGATAGGTTGTGGATGTTGTTACCTCAAATATTCTATCTCAAAGATGTACTATTCCACTGAGTACGGTTTAATCCAGCAAAGCCCTGATGTAACAGATGGGTCCTAAAAATCTGAGTGATGTGATGAAGAACTTTTGAAAAATATGACTTTTGGAAAATTTGGAATTGGCAAATAATTGCAAAACATACATTCTTGAGATAAAAATAATGCAATGATCTGCCAAAAAAAACCAGACATCTGCAGGATGATGTGTCTCTGGGTTTAATCATGGGTCTAAAATTACTTCCTTTGTAAATTGCATTTTAATACATGTAAAAAAAAAAATAAGTAACAATTTTTCCCACATACACCACATCTCAATTATTCTTTATTGGGCCAAAAGTCTGAGCTTTAAATGTACCCATGTAATATTTTGCTAAGATAGAAGCAATTCTTTAATATTTACCCGTGTTTTACCATATTTAAGGAGTGCCAATCTACAATACAGCTTGTTGATTGGCGCTCATTTGCGCCTTTCAAATGGAGAAATGATCGGATGTATGGGGCGAATTATTGTTACTACGGTCATTTGTCCCATTACATTTGCATCATGTCGGCAGGGAGATATGTGGCCGACAAGCGACCAATTTTATGGCTGCATAAAAGGTCCGATCAGCCAGGGAATCAGTGTTTGCTTGTTCATCGGTCAATTGCTTCCCTGGTTACATAGGGCAACGATCGGAACGAGCTTCATTTCGTATGAACGCTTGTTCACCGATCATTGGCCCGTGTGAAAGGGCGTAAATTCCTGTTCATTTGTGAAGGTATCTATTGTTTGCTATTTTAGATTTGACCCGGACTGTTTTATGACTTTGCCTGCCCTGCCCTGCCCTGTATTTGTCTCATTGTGTTGAATAAACTATGCCAGTCTTGACCTTGGATTTGCACGACCATGCTCCTGTTACATAACCCAAGATTTAAAGAGAACTTTTCACCTGCCCATACATGTGTAGCTGAGTGCAGCATGTAATAGGCAGGGCTTCACAAACACTCTTGCTTTAAATAATTTTCCTATCTTCCTCTGTTATTTACATATCGGTGCCGTTATATTTGGCGCCAGATATGTAAATAAGCCCCTGAACTGTCAATGGGGAGTTTCTATCTAACTAAATGGCAAGGGGGCGTGATCTCTTCACTCTGACACTGTCCAATCAGCTACGGACAGTGTAAGGGCGACTTGCATGGTGTTTCCTCCCGCGAGAAGACACACAGACTGGTGGCTCTGCAGAGAGTGCTCTCCCTCTCTGTGTGTTCTCGCGGGAGGGAACACAGCGCAAGCCGCCCTGACGCTGTTCGCAGCTGATTCGACAGTGTCAGCGCGAAGACATCACGTCCCCTTGCCATTTAGTTAGATAGAAATGCCCCATTGACAGTTCAGGGGCTTATTTACATATTGGGCACCAAATATAACGGCACCGACATGTTAATAACGGTGGAAGTTAGAAAAATTATTTCAAGTGAGACAGGGTTTGTGAGGCCCTGCCCATTACATGCTACACTCAGCTGCACATGTATGGGCAGGTGAAAGGTTCTCTTTACATTTATTACTGTATTAATGAATATCAGATAGATAGATAGATAGATAGATAGATAGATAGATAGATAGATAGATAGATAGATAGATAGATAGATAGATACAATTCCCTATGTCTCCTAAAGGCCCATACTTTAACTCTGAGTGCCTCAAATTGTATACAGAAGCACACATGTTTTTTTTTCTCACTGATTCATATGGAATTCATGAAAAAAAGAGATGTGGCATGCTCAAATGCATTGCTTCTAGGAGAGATATATATGAGATAGATAGATAGATAGATAGATAGATAGATAGATAGATAGATAGATAGATAGATAGATAGATAGATAGATAGATAGATAGATAGATATGAGATAGATAGATATGAGATAGATAGATATGAGATAGATAGATATGAGATAGATAGATATGAGATAGATAGATATGAGATAGATAGATAGATATGAGATAGATAGATATGAGATAGATAGATAGATATGAGATAGATAGATATGAGATGGATAGATATGAGATGGATAGATATGAGATGGATAGATATGAGATGGATAGATATGAGATGGATAGATATGTGATAGATAGATATGTGATAGATATGATATTAGATAGATATTAGATAGATAGATAGATATTAGATAGATATGAGATAGATAGATAGATTGATAGATATGAGATAGATAGATATGAGATAGATAGATAGATAGATATTAGATAGATAGATATTAGATAGATGGATAGATAGATGTTAGAATGAATAATTAAATAAGTTAATTAGTTCATACTGGAAATGTTGACATTAGACAGCAATGAACAGTAAAGGCTGTACATTTGTTATATTAGGCTTTAGAAAGCGTCAATAAAATAGAAAATAAAGCAGGTTTTAAACTATTTTTTACTTCTGTATTGCAGTGTATTATGCCTGTCAGTGTAAATTGTCACTGACAAGCATTCTATTATGACAGGCATTCTATGGGCTTGATATGCATATACCGAAGGCAGACCTAGGGGCCTTTGTTAGGACCCCAGCTGCCATGGAAACCACGCAATCATGTGGGAAAGGTGCCGATGGAGTGACATATTGAGCCCCCTCCATCTGAAATCACTTAGATGCTGTGGTTGCTATCCACGACATCTTAGGGGTTGAATTGGCGGGATCGAAGGTAACTTCAATCCTGCTTGTTAGAACAGGAGACCGGCTGCCATCACACGACCCGACACCCGTGCCGGGCTTATGTCACAGCGACACCTTTTTACGCTGCTGTAGCATAAGCATGCTTACTCACCGCGGTGAAAAGTCTATGCACGGTCATTGAGAGGTTAAATGAATATTCCAGGACTTAAAAATTGATGACCTATCCTTAGAAAAGGCCATCAATATTTAAGTAATTGGGTGGGGACTCCGCTAAGAAGCACAATGAAGGGGCTGCATCGCTCTTCCAAGCACCATATCCTCTTCATTGTTTAGACAGTCACAGGGGCTTCTGAGTATTACTCAGTATGCTGAAGTACTGGGCACTGCCACTTGTACAAACTTCGGGATGAGTCACTATGGAGATTTACCATTCTCAACCCTGTTTTGTACATGATCAAATTCTACTTGAGACATTGGTGAACTTAACGGGGTTGTCTGACATTTAAAACTAAAATAATTGCAGTAAATATTATAAAAAAAATGAAAGGTTAATCACCTGCCAATTCCCCGCCACTCCAGCACCGATGCTCCGGTTGTCCCGGACAGTCCTGCAGCAATGATGTCACGTGCATCACTGGTCTTGTATGGTACATGCAAGTATCACTGCTTTTTGCTGCAGTTAAATATTTATTTTAAAAATCTCGGACAACCCCTTTAAGTGTATATTTGGAGCAGTGCAGCAGCGGCCACAGGCCACTATTCAATACTAGCGAGGTGCATGACATTTGCACAACACCTAAGCTGAGGCAGCGTAATCTCCTATTAACAATAACTTCTCTCCAGAAATGTATATTTTATTACAGTTGTGGTTAATATAGGGGAGTGCTCTTCTTTTATTGATGGGATGAGCAATAAAATTATATGGATAATCTTGGCAGAACGATTGTTCTATTAACAATTTCTTGTGTGCTTTAGGCTAAAGACGCATGGCCCTGCCTGCTAGGTTTTGGTGTTTTTGTTTATTATCATTATGTCTGTAATTTATGGTTTAGAGGTACAGAAATAATTACAAAATTGCTTAATGCAAATCTGATACAGAAATATACATATATCTTGCAGTCTAGCTTAATAAACAATGTAAAATGGTGTGTCAAAAAAGAGAAATCTTCTTACCATAGCAACGGCACGGAACAAAATTGCACTGCATGGCTTTCCCCTTTTTATCTAGGCAGACGTTTTTCGATTTTAATCCTGCATCATATTTGCTCTTCATTACCTCTCTTGGCAGCCATTATGTCTTGTATTGTCTTAAGTGTAAGGCCACATGCACACGAACGTAGCCATGTGCACGGCCGTGATTTTCAGGTCGGCCGGGGGCGGAGTGTCACCCGCGAGCCGCCCGCAAATTGGCCATTATTTGCTATGAGCCTGGACGGCAGAACACGCTCGTAATAAGACATGCCTGTTCTTTCCGCGGTCCAGGCTCCTGGGCCATGCACGGACCGTGGAAACCACAGCCGTGTGCATGGCCCCATAGAAATGAATGGGGCCGCAATTCTCCCGTGGATTTTCAGGGGAATTGCGGCCGCAAAAGCACATTCGTGTGCATGGGGCCGAAGTGTGAAAAGAGGACTCCTGGCACAAAGTCATAATCTTATAACTCAGTTTGTTTTTTGTTTTTTTATTTTGTTTTTACCATCTTGCATAATAAGGGAAACATATTTTTGTATATTGCAAACAATTTTATTGATTTATTATGTCTGTACTAAATATTATTCATTCTGGATAAGTAACTTAGAGGACCGATTGTATTATAAATCATAAAACAATTATTTTCTAGAAATATATTGTACTGCATTATTATATAATTAAATGTATAATCTTTGGATGAAGAAATGGATGTTGTAATATAACATATGTCCAAAGAATGACTTTCTTGTGATTTGGTAAACTAACATAGTAGACACTTCAGCGAGGGATCTGGATTTGCTCTTTACTGTAAATGTGAAACCTTTTCGCAATGAAAGCATGTCATTTTGAGTGTGACTCGGTGGTGCCACACCAGCTGGTCTCCGTAGTCTTGAAATAAAAAGGTTGAAGGGTAGCAGCTAACACCTAGCTTTGACAGGTCTGTGATTGGGTAACAAGAGCTGCGGCTGACCCAGTGACTTTTCTGTGTTATCACAATAAGTTCCCAGGGGAGACATATGGATAATTAGTGGATGGAAGAGCAACAGCCTGTCGGATATAAATAAATGAGAATACTTTCCAAGTTCTTAGGTTTACACAGCACCATCAATACGGATTTTCATAATGTAGTATTGAAGAATTATGTTTCAGCAGCGCACAGTAGCAGGCGGCTTAAACATGAAGCCATTAATATGCTATAGGAAATAATAAATTACTACTTTGCTTTAATACAACTGACATTAAAATGCCCCTGTTGATTATTATTCTGAATAATTGAAGTTATCTTATAAAGCTAGTCGGCATTAAAGTGAGACAGTGTGTGAGTTTGGGATTGTACATTTATTTGCTTTTGCTTGTATATATTCATGTTTCACTGCACAGATTGTCATCACTCACATCAGTCCCTGCACCCAATGGAGCTCACAATCTAATTTTATTATCTCAGATACACATACTAGGGCCTATCTCATAGGAAGCCAATTAACCTATCTGTATGTTTTTGGAATGTGGGAATAAACCAGAGTAGCCAGAAGAAACCCACACAGATGTGGGGAGAATATTCAAAATCCTTGCAGATCGGATTCGATCCCAGGACACGAGAGCTATATGATGGTGTATTAAAGGGGTATTCCCAGAATCCACAACTATCACCTAAATAGTCTGATCGCTGCGGCCCCCACCAACTGCGAGAACGGGGGTCCCAAATCCACTGTTCCTTCTCACTTCTTGACCACCGTGAAGGAGGACATTGAATGGAGCGGCAGTCGAGCATGCGCGCTGCCGCTCTATTCACAGTCTACTGGAATGTTGGAAACATGTGAGTACAGAATTCGTCTGGCGCCTGCAGACATTAGGAGGTGAAGCCCATGTAAGTTGCTGACTAACTTCTTCCAGGCAGGCTATGAATTAAAAGTAATTTTTGAAAAATGAGCTCAGTGCTGTATAGAGGTTTTGTGATGTCTATAGTCATGTAATTTATGTTCTCCAAGTTAGGAAGCAATTAGACACATCAGCCATGAGGAATACAGAAGGTGTTCAAGATGCACAATTAACAGTTCAATGAATCTTCCGTTCATAAGTTCATTGATTTTGTAATAAACTTTTTCTGGCACGAACATTTTAGTGGCTTCACACATTGTTTTAAATGCAGCTCCGTTTCGCTAAATATGCAAATGTTGCATTATGCTTGAAATTAATCTGTAAAAATAAGATCTCCATACAGCTCACAAATATCCTTTTCCATAATGTCTGCAAGGGCAGCCAAAGCTGCCCATTAAACCAGAAAGTCAAGTGGAATGAAGATAGCATGCAGTACTTTATTCTCATTTGCTATTTGTCACTAATCGGCTCAAATGACTTCTTACATGAATACAATCCCATTGAATATTCATGTGCGTGCTGAAATGTCTGTGAAGAGAGCCTCTCATTTCAGGCTCGCTAATTCAACTCCGCGTCATTATTGTCCTGATGTTTACACACGGCAAATGGGATAATCACACCCCTAATCTCCTGGTGGTTCCAACCTCAGAGTTCTATCCATTAAAGATTCTAATATTTTTTCGTTTCTTTTTTTATTTAGTGTTAATTGAGGTGGAACAGAAGTCATGAGATATATTAGCAGCATAAGAGTTAAGGGGCTGTATTACACAAATATAAAAATCATCATTAACATTTTATTCATCATCTATGACTTATACATTTTTCATCCTATTTCAAGAATAATGGCTCGCTTAATCTTTCATGGGGCCTATAATAGCCTGCAGCCTCTAAATAGAAGGTAATCAATAAACAAACTCGTCAATATCCTTGTTCGTGAGGATGGGGCTGCAATGATATTACTTCTGCGTGACATTATTTGAATGGGCTTTTGGAAGTACTGGAACTCAACATTCATTTGTACATTGAAATGGTAATACCTTGCTCTTTTTTATATATTTTTTTATTACCTACCCATTCAACTTTTATTTTTATTTCTCAATATTTTGGAAATGTTTTTAAAGGAATCAGGTAACTGAAAAGAAAAAATTCTGCATATATGAAGATATGACTCACCACTATACATCTGCTTCAATCTAGAGAAGCCACTTTGTAGTCCGCTTTGTTGCCTGCATAGAACTATTACATTTACTAATAATGTCTAAAATTTAGACAGCTGAAAATTAGACGAGATGTACTAAATTTATCACAGTGGGCAAGCTAGCTATTCAAAATGCCCAAGAATTCTGACTCAAATTGAGCCAAAATTCTGGCACATATGCTGTGCACCACATTTGTTAACTGTTTAAACACGTTTTGTGCCATTCTCGACAGGGGTGTGTGGCTAAGCGGAAATAGGTGTGGTCTAGCATAAAGGGGTGTGGTCCGAGTTGCGACACTATACACCACAATTTTGGCGCAATGAACTGTCGTGAACGAAGAGGTGGCATAAGGATGATAAGTGTCTTAAATGTATAGCTAGATAGGCCAAATTGATCATACTGCATGAATCACTCTGATAAATTTGGTGCATCTTCTGACTGCCTTGCTTAAATTTACACTGTATAAAACTATTATAATATTAGTAAGTTGTTGTGTCATGCTGGATGATAAATTTGGTGCATCTTTAGACACTTCTTTTTAGCTTTATACCACCTTTTGTTTGGCTTACTTTAGACCAAAAATTGGGCACACTTTGGTGCATCTTAGGCCACACACCCCTTTCCAACTAAGCCTTTGCAGGGTGAGATGTAAAAAGTGTCTAAAACATTATATAAATGTGGCACACATCATGCGTGCCAGAATTCTGGCTTAATTTGAGCCATGATTCTGTGGCATTTTGATTAGTAATTCTGCTCTATTGTACTTACTATAAGAGAACAGCTTTCTCCACACTAAGGGCTCATTCAGACGAGCGTGTTCCTCGTCCGTGTGCTGTCCATTGAAATAACTCACAGCACACAGACCTGTGCAATTCAATGGGGCTATTCAGCCATTCATTGTTTTCCACATAGCGTTTGTCTGTTGTGTAAAACTCACTGCATGTCCTATATTGGTGCGTGGTCGCTCATTGAACTCAATGGTTGCGTGATAACAACAGACAGCAAATTAGCAACATCCGTATGCTGTGCGTTATTCACACACAGTTTCTAGGGAAATTGGGTATAAAAAAAAACCGCCAGTGCACACAATCTAGTGGAGGAGTGTTTACAGATTGTTGCATAAAAAAAAATCATGCCAAGGTCCATAGATGTTGAAAAACTGATAACCTTAGTGCAGGCTGGGCTCTGGGAGGGCTAGCTGGTTGTTTAGAAGCTGCTGACCCATTCTGAAAGCCCTGAAGATGACAGCATCACCAGTGCTACCATAGGAACCGATGTTTACAATCACAAACTACTTTTGGCCATGGCACTGCTGAGAAATACCGCTTATAATTGTAGAATTGGGACCCTGAGTGTGGCGGCTTCTTCACACGGATATTTTTCCTGTCCAGCACCCCGATGCAATTTGGAAATTATGCATTGTCCATGTACCCATCCGCCATTCGTATCCACTGTTCTGCTGTGGGTTGAGGCATCACTGTGTCTTTCAGTCCCTGCCAGATGAGCTCAGAGGTGGACCGGATAATTCCAGAAATGGTTGACGTCCCCAGTAGAAATTCAAAGTGAACGGATGCAAAATAATTACCAGTTGCAAGGAATCTGAATAAATAAGATAAAATACTAAATTAATTAAACAAACTATCAACATTACTGCCCTGTTTACAGGCCCCCTCAACTTGCTCTGTGTGGTTACCTACAGTGCATTTAAAAATAGACATTACATTACTATTTATTGGATAGGGTCTTTGTGGCCTTCACAGTACTAGTTAGATTAGCAAGCAAACACATGTTGTAAGGGAGCATTAACTCTAACGATAGGTATATTATCCTGAGGGAATCACGGGAGAATTGGGTCAGGCCATTTACTATAGTGCTAGCTGTATCAGGCTGACAGGGTGAATTAAAAAAAAAAAGCAGACAGCATGTATTCTTACCTCAGGGTGACGATGAGTTGTTCCTTAGGTGAAATGTTAGTCCGGAACGCAGCTCCTCCAGCAGACAGTCAAATGTTGCGACTGACTTCCAGCAGAAGAATGACATTTCTCCGGATGCAGCTGCAGGTCCTCATACAGGGTGTGGAAGTGCCCTTTGGAAGCACGTTTGGACACAATGGGATGAACCCAAAGCCTCCTTCTCCTCCCAGGTTCTTTCTCCACCATCTGGCGTCGCTCTCCATATATGCGAGAGATCAGCCACAACAGAAGAACATGGTCCATGGGTTTGGATGTCATGTTCAAAAGCAAAAAAGTATTCAAAAACCAAATTGACAAAGCTGTGGAATCAGATAAAATTCTATACGCTGTAAAAGCAATAGAAAATGGCATCTAGCGACTATGTGACCTTACTGCGGGGATTAGGACAAAATTTTGACAAAAGTCTTCCTTACGTGTTATTTGTGCACGCGTATAATACGTGTTACATATGGATGACATACGTGCGCTAATCACAAACATACAGAACCAAGATGAATACACTCACGTGAGTAAAACGCGGCGTGTTTTGTGGACGATAAACATCCACGCTCGTGTGAATGTAGCCTGAGGCTTCATGCACACAGCCGTGCCCATAATCACTGACATGATTTAATACCATTTGTAGACCTGTGTCAGACATGTACTGTCTGTCACATTGAAAACTTGAGCTGTAAATTTAAATAATTTCTAGCAATATACCCTCAATCAAGATAAATTACATACATTTAGAGCGGGCCTCCATTTCACTTAATGTACAAATAGGGTTAATAATGCAGCTGGATTGACAGTGTGTGTGGTAAAGCTGTTTGGCAGCAGTCACACCATGCCATTCTTTATCTCAGGCTGCATTATTAGTCAGATTTTTCAGAAAATAAATTTAGGTGAAGCATGTTGTTATTTTCTAGTATTATAGTATTTAAAATTATGATGATGATAATAATATATTCTAATTTATTTATCTAAGTACACATCCCATGTTCAAGAAATCTGTGTAATGTTAATGACCTTTATTTACTAGATACTGCATTGTAACCAAGTATCACACATAAGTCATAAGACACATAGTCACTGGCATGTCTAGAAGCACTGGCACTCAGTACCATTTATGATTGATAGACCAATATATATTTTTTAAATTATCTCCCATTTCTTGACACAGTTAGTTTCCTCAGTTGTCAAGACACTAAGCATTAATGGATATATACAAAAATGCATGTATTTGATATTCATAAAGTGCATTGACTGAGCATCTTGATTGACAGTCTGGGTATTCAATACCAGGCATCGCTGCAGCAAATCGCTAACCTCTGCCTGCCACTCACTGCCTCACTGTCATCTGAGCCTATTACAGATGTCCGTTATTTATTCCATATATTGAGCAATGATGGATTGCCCTCTTGGGACTTTTAGGACATCTTAATAACACTCTGCCAGAGTTCTCCACCATAAATAATTTGAAGGGCAGTATCCTAAATGTAAGAGGATCATTCAGTCCAGATTTATTAACATGTGAAAAGCTGCAGTCCAAAACATTATTAAAATACCTTCATTTTTAATAAAACCTATAGTTGGATTCTGCATGAATGTGACATGGCAGATCAATGCTTTCCTCATATTATAGAAAACTATTTGTAATGAAAACATGATAAAGACAGAAAATCTACAGCATTAACCCCCAAATATATTTTTATTTGCATATTTAAGTTTATTTGAAACGATTTTGTTCAATTCTGAAGTTCTTTTATTATTTTGTTTATCTATATATCTATGTAACTTTTTTTTATAAAACAACAACTTTTTCAGTTCATTCATTCAATACACATTTTTGATTCAGTACTTTTCTTAATACAGTTATTCATGAGATCTGATCTGGGGACAATTTTCATTAAACCAATAACCATATTAAAGTTTTGCACTACAATGTAGGTAGTAGTTTTAGGGCACATTTTGTATGCACTCGTTAAATAGTTTGTCCTAGTGTGAACTGGCCTTATACTGCCCTGCCACACACATTTCATTCATTTGCCAAGTAAAATGTGAATAATTATTCAGAATCTGCACCATCTGTTACTTGTGCCTCCTGCAGTATTGAGGGTCTGCCCACTGTGCTAGCTGGTTAGGCTGATTTACTGCTGAGCGCAGGTGCTTTACCAGTCATGTTAACCAATCTATCAAGTGGTCATTAAACCTGCATACTATTTATTATTACTTATTGTGTAGTAATGGATCTGTGTGATGCTGTAGCATGAAGTAGTGCCAATTACACTATTTGTACTTTAATAAGGACATCATAATGTAATCTGAATCTATAATTACAAGAAGCTCTGGCATCTCATGCCCATATAACCCTTGCCATCTTAATTGCTTACACTGGGTTGCTTTCACGCTTCAGGTCACAAGGATTGAAGCACAGGTTCCCAGTAATCAGGACGCGTCCTCCTGAACCAACATTGACAGAAACGTGTTCTGTTCCAGTCATTTGACCACACACTACCCCCCATACAATCCTGCGCTTCATGCCCAGCAAGCACCCAGCAAAGTGCCTATTGCAGTGTGATTGTTTTTCTTCAACTTCGAAAATGCACATAAAAATAAATAAAAGAATAAACATAATATTAACTATAATAACATAATAAAAACTGCACACGTAGAGTTTCATTTTATGGTAAATCAAGGTTTACAAAATAAAGCAACTTTATTCATATAAGTTGCAGCAGTGTCATTATTGCACTGGCAAGTAGAATAAAGAACATAACCTAAAATAAAATCACATAACACATTGTGAAAAAAAAAATCCTTGACACAAAGAAATACGGATCTTTATACATAAAAAAAAAACAGGAGAGAAGAATGTAGGAAAGAAATGGGAAGGTAGAAAATGGGGGAGAAAAAACTAAGAAATGAATTGGTGGTAGTACAAAATATAACCAGTGATCATCTACTTAAACTGTGAAGAGGCCCCTATGATTCCGCTAGAATTCCCATTTATAAATAATTTAACATTTTTGTTTTAAAAGTATTAAAAATGTATCATGACCATGTTTGTGTGTGCTTTCATCTGAAAGTTCAGTACTGTATGGTGCTGGTGTGCTGTTCTATCAATATAGACATTGAAATGTATTGAAGTACTGTAACGTTATTGAGCCAATACCTTAACTTTAGATTGATTGACACTATGACCATAAAGATTAAAAATTTAACTACCTATTGTATTCTAGATCTTCACAAAGCATGGTGGTCTGTCAGTGTCGCCCACAGGGCACAGGATAATAATTACAATGGGAAGCTTCAGTTTTCACGGGAATTTCCCTTTAAATAAAACATCTTTTTTTCCGATGACTACACCAAATGGAAATAAATATATTCTAAACAGTCACATAAAGATTTTCTGTAGCCTGCATTATTTAAAAACATTTGTCTCCTTTTCACAGTAAGCAAATGTCTAAGGTTCAGGATCACATATACATGTTACTTGTATTAGCTATTTTTTTTTTCTTTTATCTTATTCACATTTTAACAGCTCCTGTCAAACTAAAATAGTCTGTTCCTTCCACCAAGGTCTGTCATCCATTACGTTAATTAAGATGCAAAGTGTAAGGTATGTATTAGAGGTTCCTCTCTTCAGACTTCATTTCTTTGGCCCTTACTGACAGTCTACTGGAAGGATGCCATACATCTTTAATATGCTGGGTATCCTTTGAGCTGACATGTATCCAAGGCAAAAGGAAAGTAATAATTGTAAAAAGATTTTGGAGCCACTTCAGTCAGTAAAATAAAGGTATATGATGCAAATAAATGCCTGACTGAAGTGACGTCAGAATACTACAAAATAAAATTACCAATAAGCTAGCAAAATATGGGTGACTGTTATTTAATCTGTCCTTGTACTTAATAGTACACGATAATGGCGCTTGGATCACATGGGTACAGCAGATGTGCCCACTTGATCGGGAGTGGCGGCCAAACATACACTATAAGGACAAAAGTATTGGGACACCTACACAAGCTTTTATGACATCCCATTCTAAATCCATAGGCATTAATATGGAGTTGGTTCCTCCTTTTCCGCTTCTACACTTCTGGGAAGGCTTTCTACAAGATTTTCGAGTGTTTTTGTGGGAATTTTTGCCCATTCATTCAGAAGAGAATTTGTGAGGTCAGACACTGATGTTGGAGGAGAGGGCCTGACTTGCAATTTCTTTTTTAAGTGTTTGATGGGGTTGAGGTCAGGGCTCTGTGCGAACCAGTCAAGTTCTTCTACACCTAACTCACCCAACCATGTCTTTATGAACCTTGTTTTGTGCACTGGGGCACAGTCATGCTGGAACAGAAGAGGGTCTTCCCCAAACTGTTCCTACAAAGCTGGAAGCATACAAATGTCCAAAATGTCTTGGTATGCTGAACATTAAGATTTCCCTTCACTTGAACTAAGGGGCCTAGGCCAACCCCTGAAAAACAACCCTATAGCATTATCCCTCCTCCACCAAACTTTACAGTTTGCACAATGCAGTCAGGCAAGTAACGTTCTCCTTCCATTTGCCAAACTGAGACTGTTCCGTCAGACTGCCAGATAGAGAAGCGTGATTTGTCAGAAATTGTTTCCATTGCTTCAGAGTCCAGTTTCGGCATGCTTTACACCACCCCATCAAACACCTGGCATTGTGTTTGGTTATGTCAGGTTTGCATGCTGCTGCTCAGCCATGCAAGCCCATGCCATGAAGCTTGCGGTGGGCAGTTTTTATGCGGATATTAATACTAGAGGTTGGTACTCTGCAGTTATTGAATCAGAGTGTTGGCGACTTTTATGCACAATGCGCCTCATCACTCGGCGACCCTGCTCTGTAAGTTTATGTGGTCTGTCAATTCATGGCTGAGTTGATGTGGTTCCTAAACGCTTCCACTTTGTAATAATACAACTCACAGTTGTTCGTGGAATATCTAGGAGGGAAGAAATTGTTACAAACTGACATGTTGCAATGATGGCATCCTATTGCAGTACCATGGTGGAATTCAGTGAGCTCTTTAGAACGACCCATTCTTTCACAGATGTTTGTAGTAGGCTAGGTGCTGGATTTTATACATCTGTGGCAATGGGACTGAATGAAACACCTGAATTCAATAATTACGGGGTGGTTCCCAATAGTTTGTCCATATAGTGTGGTTGCACTGCTGCATGGGGCAGAGATAAAAAAAGACAAAACAAGATCTTCTGCTTTTTACCATTCTACACCATGATCAAAATGGATCATGGTATATAAGAAGACACAAGTGACGTCCCCCAGTAGGGATGCGCTGGGGTGCACATTCAATGACTACCTTGAATTAATCCTAATGTTGTATTTTTATATGGTCAGTTGTCAAGGCATTCTTAGTTATGCCCTAAACTTCTGCGAACAATTGCCTGTGTATTTTGTCAAACACAGGCTAATATATTGGGATATAGATAGTCATCTCATTATCATTAGGGGGCAGGGAAATTAATGTCAGCTATACTGTACTGCTGGAGGCCTAGTTAGGGAGAATAGTAACACTACGCACACAGATGAGGCTCAATATGCATTCCCCCTATCACTACCTGGTCTCTGGGGCAGGGGCTGTACTCCATCGCTCACTGTCTCTTTCAATGTACTTCTTGCAGCCACCATATAATACACGCACCGTTCTGCACTGTCTATACAGGCGAAAAAAATGACTCCAATATGGCTGCTCTGGGAAGTTTTTGGGAAAGAAAATAGCTACAACATTTTAAACAAATAGCAAACATTTAAATTTTCTTCTACAGACTTAAATCTCATTTAGAAATCTAAAAATGCATACGTTATATATTCACATTTAGTTACATATTGGCTTTTAACTATATTTTTATTCATCTATTATAATTAATAACTTAATAGTTTTCCTGAGTTTGTATAGTTTTCAATGTGGTTATTACAAAGTTCTGACATTTGACTTTGTCATGGAAATGATTTGAACTGCTAAATATGTTAGTACTTCACTAAATCAAACCACTAAAGGACTCATTAAAAGTTGGATATCATTGGACATTGTTCAACAGTTATTTTTTTTCTTTCATTTTACCCTTTTGAACAAATGAAAGTGTTACAGTCAAGACAGGGGTTGGAGTGTCAATGCCATCTTCCCATCAAGAATAAAAGGCTGCAAGTTCTGAACAATAATACTTTGAGCCTTCGCTTTGTTGCATGTACTAATGGTACTTGACTATGGTCTTTGATCTAGCTAGTGATTATGTTAGGTGAGAGACATTCTAATTAAACACCATTTGCTGAAAGATTAAAAGTATCCCCGGTATGACTTCTATCTGTATCTAAATGTTGTTTTGGTCAAAGTGATATGAAATATTGCTATTTGGATATACAGTCGAACTGTGACCTCCGGTTCAAGCACATCTTACACAATAATCATTTCTTTACTTTCTATTTAAGTTTTGAAAGCATATCTGTGTTTCCAAAATCCATAGAAATATAGTGGAAGTTGTATATGACACAAACAGTATGTGCATCACAAATGACATTGGTTTTAGAGTATCATATCTAACGTTAAGGCTGTAGACATTGAACGTGCACATATCCTGGTCTTTAACGCTTGAACAAACTTGATACCTCTAGTTGTATGGAAAGAAAAATCAGAAGGGACAGTCTGAAAAATTGTAAATTAAACTTCCTTCTTATTACGTAATGAAGTTCTTAATGGAGTTGTCCGGTTTCAGCAAATTAATGTTACTTATTGTATTATTAAAAGTTATACAATTTTCAAATATACATTCTTTTCTAATTCTTCACGGTTTTTAAGATCTCTGCTTGTTGTTATTCAGTAGGAACATTCATTGTGTTCTTCCAGTGCATACAATTCTGTCCATGGTCATGTGATGGACACACAGGTGCACGGCTCGTTACAGTTATAGTATGTGTATCAGAGCTGTGTCTTCTAATGATCCCAGCACCTGTGTGTCCATCACATGTTCCTACTAAATGATAACAAGCAGAGATCTTGAAAACCATGAGGAATTATTACAGAATGTATATTGGAAAATTGGATAACTTATTTATACACAAAATAACATTAATTTTCTAAAACCGGACAACTTCTTCTAAAGCCGAACATTCCACCACAAACTACCCTTCTTCAATCTATCAAACCTCCAAGATCTATGTGTATTGCCACTTTTTTTTCTCTACTTTTCTGCGATTTTTGATACCATAGTACAAGCATGTGTTTTTTTAAATTATCCTAGGACTGGACGCCATCTACCTTAAAGAGGCTCTGTCACCAGATTTTGCAACCCCTATCTGCTATTGCAGCAGATAGGCGCTGCAATGTAGATTACAGTAACGTTTTTATTTTTAAAAAACGAGCATTTTTGGCCAAGTTATGACCATTTTTGTAGTTATGCAAATGAGGCTTGCAAAAGTCAAAGTGGGTGTGTTTAAAAGTAAAAGTTCAAGTGGGTGTGTATTAGGTGCGTACATCGGGGCGTTTTTAATACTTTTACTAGCTGGGCGCTCTGAAGAGAAGTAACATCCTCTTCTCTTCAGAACGCCCAGCTTGTGACAGTGCAGATCTGTGACGTCACTCACAGGTCCTGCATCGTGACGGCCACATCGGCACCAGAGGCTACAGTTGATTCTGCAGCAGCATCAGCGTTTGCAGGTAAGTCGATCTTACCTGCAAACGCTGATGCTGCTGCAGAATCAACTGTAGCCTCTGGTGCCGATGTGGCCGTCACGATGCAGGACCTGTGAGTGACGTCACAGATCTGCACTGTCAGAAGCTGGGCGTTCTGAAGAGAAGAGGATGTTACTTCTCTTCAGAGCGCCCAGCTAGTAAAAGTATTAAAAACGCCCCGATGTACGCACCTAATACACACCCACTTGAACTTTTACTTTTAAACACACCCACTTTGACTTTTGCAAGCCTCATTTGCATAACTACAAAAATGGTCATAACTTGGCCAAAAATGCTCGTTTTTTAAAAATAAAAACGTTACTGTAATCTACATTGCAGCGCCGATCTGCTGCAATAGCAGATAGGGGTTGCAAAATCTGGTGACAGAGCCTCTTTAACTACTTCTGGTTTCATGAATGGAGCTTCCCTGTCCTGTTATTTATATACTGCAATCTTGGTTGTCAGAAATACTAGAAATGGGGAGAGGGATGTGAAGGGTGACACACCATTGTAAATTTAGACTTTCTATGATTTTATCTTTTATTGGCACAGAATGATGCCAGTGCAATAATAATTCAAGTGAATAAAATAGTAGTATAAAAAAATAAAAGGAATTTATATACAAATGTCTTTTCTAGCAGTCTAACTGACACACCGTTGAATCAAGTTTACTGAAATGTCTGAGAAGTATCATTCGTTTTTAGAACGATGCTTCTTCTCATTGCAATTTTCTGTAATTGTTCATTGAAAGAAATGAAAATAAATTTTGTCTAAGAGTTTCATTTCTATGTACGTTTATAGTTTCCAAAAAGTGTACAAGTTGTCATTTAAATTACATTGCAGAGGTGCTAGTGAACATCATCAGTAAGTTCCAATAAAACTAAAAGTGTAAGAATCTTGCACAACGCATATTATGCTAAGTATTACATTTTGACCTTGACATCAGAAAGATGCGGCAACACCCTAAGAAAAGGAGATATTTTATTTTTTCAATTATTATTCAATAGAATCCTATTAGTCAAGAGGAATCAAACTGAATTTGATAAGCCTAATGGTAGCCAGGCTTTCCTCCTGGAAACTTTGACAACTTCTTTTCAGGATGTGATTATTTAATATAGGGAGGGGATCCTGGCTCAGGGTCTCCTGCTATTAGCTAAGGCCCAGTTCACATATGCATTGGAGGCTCCGTTAGGGGCGTCTGTCAAAGATCCCACCGAAAGTACCGTTGCACAACGGAACCGGCGCTTTCGGTATTTTCGTTGTTCTGCTCCTTTGATGGGGCAGAACAACGGAAGATTGATGCAGATCTGAATGAAGCCTAAGCTGAGATCTGTTTCCAGAACAGAAACAGGGTTGTACATTTTAAAGAATAGGTGGTATAGGCAAACATTAATTACAATTGGCTTCATCACCACAATCGTCTGATAAAGGACCTCCTAGGAGAAAGTACTCAGTGATTAGTGTATGGTAGAAATGGGGACAAACAAACCCCATTGTTATTCTGTATGAACAGATAAGCTGCCAACCTCCGCTACATTACCTTTATGACCTCACATTCAAACATACTATGTGCTCTGATTTATTGAAAGTTGTTGTTTTTTGTTGTACACAGTGCTTTTTAGCCGCAGTCTGAGTTCTATATAAAGTCCATTGTACTGCTAAATTCATTTGTTTGGTTTCAAAAAATGTTTTATCGGAATAGCACTTATTATTTGTCTCCATTACTAATGTTTCTTAGTTATACAATGGCAAAGAAATTTAATTTCAACCATTTTTTAAACGTAATGGAGACCAAATGTACATTTCCAAGCATGGTATGATATCATTGCAATACGTGTTTGGAAACTGGTAGACTTACAAAAGATACAATCATTTACATTGAATAGAAAAATTCTTGCTAAGTTACCAAAAGCATTAAAGAAAAAATCTTAATGACTCCTTGATTCTTTCTATAAAAAAGTAACAATGAATGAAGTCATAGCAACTCACCATCTATTTTCTTCCATCAATCTAGGCAGCATAAATATGATGTAATTAACCCAAAACGGGTTTGCAACCTCATCACAACTAGGTTTCTTATTTTTCATCTTCCATTATTTAATACATTATGTTTTAAAAAGACATGGTCTATTTGCAACTGCAATTTCCATCTTGTGAACAGATACATAGACATAATTCAATTGGTCATTTTATTTCATCATTACTGGGAACATTACCCATTAATATGAACAATAGACAGATGTAGTATCTCCGAATTTTGAATTTTTTTAATTTCCACAAATAAAATGTATGGATGTGCATGTAAGATATGATATCCTTTGGATCCACTATAACTTGCCATTACTTTGAAGTTACTGTTTCTGAATATAAAATTTAAGTTGAAGTCCCTATTTGCACCCATGTGAAAAAAAAATGTGAATTATCAACCACACAAGTATATAAGAATTTGTATTAAAAACATAGTTTCACATAATAATCATGACAATCTCTGAATCAGACAGGTGGAAATTCACTTGGGAGATTCCTTACATTTGAGAGGATCATTACTCATTGCTTCTGGGGATTTACTGTTATGACTAACAAAATAACATTTCCCTAGGATTAATATGTCAAAAATTCAAAGAAAAAACGGTGACATGCAGCTCATCCTTTTGCCGACAAAATATTCGACATATCTATGTAATCAAACTATAGTTAAAAGGATTTTCTCATGACAAATATTGATAGCATATCACTAGGTTATGCCACCACCATCCAATCTGTGGGAGTTCGACCACTGTGTCGAACGGTACTTCATATCCTGAGTGCTTTTTCCAGAGCCTTTTTGGCTGCTCGATTTTGGCCACATAGGGCCTTTAAGAAGTCAAGAAGTTAAGAAGCCATGACCAAGTATATGCAAGAATACTATACAAAATAAGCATAGGCAAACAAACTCATGCTGGTATGGAAATTGGAACATTCAGATTCAAAGAACCACAGAGCAAACCGCTACCCATGAGCAAAAGAACCATAAACTATTCATGACATGAAACAGAAAATTAAACTTTACAAAATAATTTAATAACTTTAAGTTCTACAAGTTGCCTCCATCTGTTAACAAGTTTGGCGTAATTTTTTACATTTCCAAATTCACTTAAGCTACTGAAATATTCATTGTAGACTAGCATTCAAAATATACACAACACTTTCTAACTTGTAATGTTGTGCTCTCAAGAGGGAATTAGATGCGTGACTGGGATAGACGGGAAAGTTGCATATTACCTGCTTAATGGGCTGAAATGTCAAGATGTCAGGGATTTATTTAACAAAGTCTATAAAAGACAGCAGTATTAATAGATGGGACTGTCTACAGTTTGCTTTTGTTGTGTCTTATCAAGTGACAATTCTCAGTAGCCCTGTGGCTGAGGGAAAGATAAAAGAGAGAAATGCCTATTGTGAGAAGAATAGCTTTTACTGAATGCTGATATTTTGCTAATCTGATAACATTATTGGAGTCTTCACCGTTCTTATGGACAAGGAGAATATTTAGGCAGTACTTCAAGTCTATTTATAAGTTTAAAAAAATGGACATAATAATAAATTATTATTACGGTATCCATACTAATAAATGTGAAATGTAAATAGACCAGAGCATGTTATTTTCTTGAATTAGTAATACTTAGAATAGACTATTATAAGGTCTAGATTGAGAATTTAAAAATCTCAAAGTATAAAATGTTTTAATTATTTCTGATTTATAGAAGCTGTACAAACAAAGTTTTAGTGCTTACCTGGTCTAAACATTGTCTTTTGAGCTTTATCAGATAAAGAATATCTAATAAAATCTAAGAATTCATTACATATTAGTTCTGTTATACTCTGTAGGCTCTACCTAGAGAAATACAGCATCTATGTGTTCTACTGGTGGGCAGTGGTTTATTTGTAAGCACAGTGGTGAGAATTGTCTCTTCACGTTTCCGTTGGAGGCTCACAAATTCATTCAAAAGATGGACACTGTAATGGAACTTCCGATGGACCGCAATGTAAGTCAACAACACATCAGAAGCATTGTGGCTTCCATTATACATGGAATCATTGATGCAGATGTGAACTAAGCCCTACAGCAATGGTAGACCTGAGAGCACTCAGGAACCTTCGCCATATGTTCCAAGGTTCATGACTGTTGGCGAATGTGGAACATGCAAAAGTAACAAAGCCAGGATATACCTGGAATTGTTCATTGCCATTTCTTCTGTACAGGAAAGTTGGGAAGATTCATAAATAAATTCCACTGGAAAACTATACCTTTTATCAACATTAAATGGAAATGTTGCTTGTGTTGCTAAAAGTGTCAGGGATCATCATAAAAGAAGGCACTTGCACCCTTTACAATGGACATGAATAACAAAAACATTTATACCAATTTTGTAACTCATAATTACAGATGTAGCCGTCTTTATCTTGACTTTTAACGCATTAAATACACAGTGGCAAGAAAGTTTAACTTTACTTTTTCAATGGCTTTTCAATGGCTTTTGTTGTGTGATAGCACGCTGCAGTAAGTTATCAGAGTCAAGATAAACTTGGCTACATCTGTAGTTGTTTCAGTTGCTTATAAAGCACTAAAGTATTCCATAGTTCTATACAGAAGTTGTCATCATTTGCTGTTTTTTTTTTTTTTTTGGTATAGGAGAAAACATGTGTACCTGGAGGAAACCCATGCTAACAAAGGAAGAGCATATAAACTCTATGCAAATGTTGCATAATAATATCATTAAATCTATCCTATTGTTTTAGGTAGCAGTAATGTGCTTCACATTCATCATTTGTCGGCAAGTGTCATGGCTTATCTTGGTACCTGCTATGTCCATGCAGTTATAGCTTCCAACAGTTAATGCAGAACTCTACAATAGTTTTGTATATATTATTTATACCTCCCGTGAAGTAAAACTGGAATAAACAGTCATATGAATATTTACTTTTATGCATGTGATATTTTATTCCATTATTTTATTTCACATCTTTTACCTGTAGCTCACTTTACCTGAATTTCACTGTTCATGTATTTCTAAAATGTTGATTTAGTGTATATTGACATATTTTATTTTTCATACTGTAGATTATGCTAGCCAATAACTGACAGCTTATAAGTACAGGTTTTAAAAGGTCAAAATATCCATCAGTACCGTACATACATAGTAAAGTCCTGTAAAATTGTGCATTGATCCTTTTCTCTTGAAACTGCCTAAAACAGTGGGAATGTACTATTTCCTATTCGCTTAGTTAATGATTTAACGGACCGATCAATAGACTACGCTACAGGATGTTATTGTCAAAATAGGGCATCCTAAAAAGTGAGCACATCATATGTGTTACTCTCTGAACGTGCAGTGGAGATTTATCTATTCATCACCACAGTTTTACTGTCGTTGGGGAAACTAAAAAGTCTATGAACACCCATGACATGAAAGATGATTTATATATATATATATATATATATATGTATGTATAAAAAAAAAAGTATATGCGAGCTGCATCCCAAAAGTAATGAGAATAATTTGCAAAAAAATCCTTTTATTTAAAAAACACATAATTAGGCTCGATCACCTGCAAAGTAAGTCCCCTGGGTCTGAACACAACGATTCCAGCGACACTGCCATTCTTCATAGAAGTGATAGAAGTCTTCATGTGAGAGTTTGTTCAGAGCCCTCGTTGCGGCGGAATGGACATTTTAATTTAAAAACTTGGGCTGACGAGAAAGCAGCTTCCCCATATGCTGTCTTTAATTTTCTGAAGCTGTTTTTCTAAGTTTCAAGCAAAATTTTAATGCTAGATGCTCCTCTGCATTTTCGTCCATGACGAGAGGAAAAAACAAGGGTGTACTTTTGTAACATACCAACATTTCGAAAGACTCGGGTCCAACTGAGGATGGTCCCGCTGTATACTTAGATACCCCCACAACAAACTCCATTCCCACTTTCCTCACGCAGACCTCATGGGGAGTGAAAAAAACTCTCAGCACTTTTGTGACGCATCTCGTGTGTGTTTGTGTGTGTGTGTGTGTGTGTGTGTGTGTGTGTGTGTATATGTATATAATAATAGTTTGCCTTGGGTTAAAAAAGTTGCACTAAGTTTCAGGTTGCAATCTTCACCCCTTTATTAATTTTCAGACACCCTGTTTATTTATTTTCAGACCCCCTCATATGCAGTATATATCCGGCTCCCAGTTTCATACATTTGTCATATAGGCATGTCTCTCCCAGTAATACATGCTATAAATGCAAGTTATGTGATTCCAGGATGCTGCTGCCTTCTCTAGATTTCATGTACAAGAACAGCATCATTCCTGTACTGCATTCTCTTTCTATTATAGCACCTCTGTGATCTCCCTACACCTGTGCTGACACAAACACTCAAGCTGCCTATGTGTATGAGATCTCTCCGCTCTCTATATACACTGATGCTGCCTATATGTGTGATATATCCCCTTTCCTTTGCTGATTCTGTCATATGTTTTCTTTTTCCTCTCTATATTGATGCTGCCTGTGTGATCTCAACCACCGCACCCTGCAGATTCTTCTTTGGGGTTCTCTCTCTGTCTCTGTCTTTCTCTGTGTCTGTCTCTCTCAGCCCAAGATGTTTTCCTCTTAAAAAAATTACATGAATCTTACTTACTCCTATGGGCTGTTGACTAAGACTGGCATATGAAACGCCACTCTAAGTACATCTGGGTCAATTTGTTTATATTTCAAATTTGTAATCGCACAACTAGGAGATATGGTGAGATTTACGCAGATGTGATGTGTTGAATGTACAATGTTTCATGATTTAATATGGCCATAAAAATAAGTTACTTTTTGTTTCTTTCAGCATCTTGCAGAAAAAGCAGAAGAGATACAAGGATTACATCAATGGAGGGATGAGTTTGGGGTAGGTTTCACACATAATTATAAAGAAAACTTTATGATTTGGGTTTATTTTTTTAACGGTTCCAGAAGTTTATGGAGAAAACCAGCATGGCATTTTGTTTTGCTGTATTTTTAACTTTGCTTTTCTGTTACTGGTTATTATATTATTATATTAAATATTATGAGGGAGCATCTCTTTTCCTAATAATTAGGCTTAGATGACACTTTCGTCGGTCTTTTCCGTTGTTCTACCCTGTCAGAGGAGCAGAACAAGTGAAAAACTGAAGCAACGATTCTGTTGCACAACGGACACTGCCGGCGGCTGACGGAACCCATTGACTTTAATAGGTTACATAGTTACATAGGTTGAAAAAAGACATAGGTCCTTCAGGTTTAACCTTTCTCAATAAATTACCCGTCATTCATTGCTTGATTAATTATAACCCTCAATGCAATTTGTCAGTAAATAATCATCTAGCCATTTTTTAAATGCTGTCATAGTACCTGCCATCAATACCTCTTGGGGAAGGGCATTCCATAGCTTGACCACTCTAACTGTAAAGAACCCTTTCATATATTGATGTCTGAAACTACTTTCTTCCACACGCAATGGGTGTCCCGTTGTCCTTTGTAGAGTACTTAGAAGGAACAGATCTAGTGTTAGTTCTCTGTATTGACCACACATATACTTATACATATTAATAAGATCCCCTCTAAGACGTCTTTTTTCCAAGCTGAACAACCCCAATTTTTCTAGCCTTTCATTGTAAGCAACACATCCCATCCCATTTAATAATCTCGTTGCCCGCCTTTGAACCCTCACCAGTTCTCCTATGTCCTTTTTACAATGTGGACCCCAAAACTGAATTCCATATTCTAGATGTGGCCTTACAAGGGATTTATAGAGTTGTAATATTACATTTGAATCCCGGATTTTTAACTCTCTTTTTATACACCCCAAAATCCTATTTGCTTTTGCAGCTGCTGCTTGACATTGAGTGCTGCTGCTTAGCTTATTTGTTACCAGAATACCCAGGTCCTTCTCTTGTTCCGTTATCCCCAGTTTTATTCCATTTAATGTATATGAATTAATGCTATTATTGCATCCTAAGTGCATTACTTTACATTTATCAACATTAAATTTCATCTGCCATGTTTTTGCCTATGCTGCCAGCTTATCTAGGTCTTGCTATCAATCCGATCCACAAGGTCATTAATAAAGAGAATAACCCCTTAACGACCGCCCACCGTATTTTGACGGCAGACAGTGCAGGTGCTTAGTCTACAGCGACGTATTTTGGCCCTGTGAGCACTCATGCTCTAAGCAGGAGCTGTAACTAACAGCTCCCGATCTTAGAGAAGCCTGCTGAATACAGCTGGGTCGGAAAACATTCAGAGCCCAGCTGCTTAACCCTTTGATTGCCGCGGTCCATGACCGTGGCATGATCAAAGAGAATTCCCCTCTTTGATCGCGTCACTGGAAACCCGGTGACGTGATCAAAGAGCAGGCAATCCCTCTGCAGTCAGCCCTGGGGACCTAGAAAGAACCCCAGGGCTGTTTGTTCAGTTTGCCTGCTGTTAGGGAACACTATGTGCGGCCCTAACAGCAGCCTGTGTCATAGTGACACAGTATAATGTATTCCCATACAATAGTATGCTAATACATTACAAGTAAAAAATAAAGTTATAAATAAAGTTATCCCTTATGGGATTTTAAAAAAAAAGTAACAAAAAAATAAATAAACAAAAAGTCATTATTTTGCTAAAATATATTTTATTGCCCCTACACTAAATAAAGACAAAAAAATATTAGGTATCTAAACGACCGTAATAATCTGAAGAATTAATCTAACGGTTATTTAGCATGAAACGTGAACAGGATAAAAAATAAACAAGAAAAATGATGCAGAGAATCGCTTTTCCTTATAGTCACGCTGTAAAAATAATTTTTTTCTACCTCCAAACTATAAAAAAAATAATACAATTTCTCCCACATGAAACAAGGCTTCATACGGCCATGTAAAAAAAACAAAAAAAAAAACAGTTATGGCTGCTGATATGCAGAAAGGTAAAAACTGAAAACTGACTTCTACCCATTTTGAGTAAGTCCCATTTATAACAACTCTTTGTTTTCTGTCCCTTAATTTATTCTTTACTCACTTGCATATATGGCCCCTGTGTCTGTAGCTTCAGAACAAGACTGTTGTGTGGAACAGTATCAAATGCTTTTGCAAAATCCAAATAAATCCCACCAGCCACATCACCAACATCCAGATTTGCACTTACCTCCTCATAGAAACCAGGCATGTTAGTTAGGCACGACCTGTTTTTCATGAGTCCATGCTGGTTAGCAGTTATTAGACTTTTCTCCGCTATATACTATTGCAGTTCAACTCTTAGAATACCCTCAAGTACTTTACATACCACAGATGTCAAACTTACTGGACGGTAGTTACTCGGTTCCACCTTTTGACCCTTCTTAAATATTGGCACAACATCAGCCGTTCTCCAATCCTGTGGCACTGATCATGATACAAGAGACTATAAGCAGATGAGATACAACGGTCTGTCCAATACTGAGCTCAATTCCCTTAACCCTTTAAGGACCAAGGGTCACTGATGCCTCAATGACCAGGCCTAAATTTAACGTTTTGGCATACATTCTTTTAAACTGTCATAGCTTTTGAACTACTTCAGATAACTTCACCATTTTTTTAGTTTTTTGTTGTTTTTTTTTAGAACAAATCACACTTTAAAAAAATATATATTTTTACTACATATACAACACATATTTTATATTATAAACAAACAATTGACCAAAAAAGTGCCAGAGTTAGTGTAATTTATTAAATGACACTAAATCGTTAATTCATTAATTAACCTTCTAACAAAGTATTATCACGCTAACTAACCTACTATTCCTGCCTGCCTATTCTAACAATAAGGGGCACAGGGAATACAAAGTACATACTTTCTATATACTTTGTAAGTGTGTGTGTGTGTGTGTGTGTGTGTGTGATACACACACACACACACACACACACACACACACACACACACACACACACACGTGTGTAATACTTTTCTTTTGTCTTCTCTCGGTCAGTCTCCTTCTCTCTGAAACACTGTGACAGAGTGAAGGAGGCTGAGAGGAGATGACAAGTTGGGAAAAGTTTGTTTGCAAACAAACTTTTCAGAGATCACTATGATTGGTTTATCGTGGTGATCACATGCTCTGTAGCCGAACCAATCGGTTCGGCTGTCAGAGAACATGTTGGTGGGGAGCCAGGGACACTGACACCGCCGGCGTCAGAGTGCTCTCCTCTGCGCTATGCCGGCAGAAGCAGAAGACTGCAGATTCACGCCCTGGCTGTACGGGGTATATGTGGCTAGGACGTGAATCTACAGATTGTCGGCATAAAAGGGTTAATACCCGTGGATGTATGCCGTCTGGGCCAGAGGATTTATAAATATTTAATTTGCTCAGACGCAGCTGTACTTCTGTGTTAAGCAGGTAATATTGGGTGGGGAACCTTTATCACTGTCCCCCTGACTATCTGCCACTGGGATCTCATCAGTGAACACACAGGAAAAGTACATGTTTAATATCTCAGCCCTCTCTCTTTGTCCTCTACAATTATATTCCCATGCTCATCTTTAAGAGGGACAATATTATCGGATTTGTTCTTTTTAGCATTAATATATTTATAACAAATTTTGGGATTTATTTTAATGTTGTTAGCGATTTGTTTTTCTGTAGATAACTTTGCTAACTTGATTTCATTTTTATATTTCCTATTGAGAACTTTAAGTCTAGATTGCTTTTGCTGAGCCCTCAGACTTAAATATTTTGAATACTTTTTGTTTTTGTCTTACTATAGTTAGCAATTCCCTATTCATCTACATTGGTCTCCTTTTATTTCTAGACATTTTGTTATCAGTGGCTAAAAACGTACTACACGATGCATGTAATACATCTTTAAAAACTCCCCATTTAGCTATTCAGTATTCCTATTTGCCATTACATGATCCGAGTCAACAAGACTAAGTGTTAACCTCAGTCGATTTAATTTTACTTTCCTATAATTCCAGGATTTTATTGCTGCCCTTCGTATTGCTTTATTGAAAATTATATTATATTTACCATATTGTGGTCACTGTTGCCCATGTGCTCCCGGACCTCCACATCTGATATTGTGTCTGGTCTATTAGATAAGACCAGATCCAGCACATTATCACCTCTGGTTGGTTTATTAACCAACTGAGTGAAATAATTGTCTTGAATTGTGTATAAAAACTTCCAGCTTTTAGCACATCCAGCGGCTTCTGTGTCCCAATTAATGTCAGAATAGTTAAAATCCCCCATAATAAGGACCCCATTATTATTTGCTGCCATTTGTATTTGTTGCAGCATTTTATCCTCGGTCTGTTCCGCTATGTTCGGTGGTTTATAACAAACTCCAATTCGTAGTTTACCGTTATTAATTGCTCCATGAATATTTACCCATAAACTCTCCACGCTGCCACAACCTCCCACAATGTCTTCATTCAGGACTGGTCTTAGGCTGGATTTTACAAACAGAAAAACCCCTCCACCTGAAAATCACGCGCGTCGCACGGACCTATGTTAGTCAATGGGCCATTCAGACAGTCCGTGATTTTCACGCAGCGTATGTCCGCTACGTAAAACTCACGACATGTCCTATACTCGGCAGTTTTTCGCGCATCACGCACCCATTGAAGTCAATGGGTGCGTGAAAATCACGCGCAGCACACGGACGCAATTCCGTCTGTTGCATGTGATTCGCGCAACAGTAGATAAAGAAATGAAGGGAAAAAAAGCAGCACTTCCTTCATTTCTTTTTCTAAACCGCAAAACTGCGTGTCCTAAGGATGGCATATGCGTGAAAATCCCGCAGCCACGCACCATTCACTGATGACACACGGAACTGCAACGCGCGCAAAACGCAGCGTTTTTGCGCATGCAAAATGCACACGCTCGTGTAAATCCGGCCTTACAGTAAGTTTCATTGTTTCCCCGCCTTTCCCTATGTTTTGGCGGTGCCTCGTTCTCTGTCTGTTTATGCAGCAGTTTCTGTCTTGGAAGGATTGTACAGATGTGCTCTTTCTGTTGAAGTCTCTGTCTCAGACGTTTACTGTCTGCCATTGTATTGCTGCCCCGCCCCCCTTTGCACTTTCTCTGCTTGAGTGACTAAGTGTCTGGAGGGCAGGAAGCTGTGAGCGGGCGCTCCACTCGGCTGGGCTGGGTTACGGCATCCTTTCTCCTCCCTGCTGCTAGCATGATACTCAGTGCAGGTCAGGAGGGGAGGGGAATAGGAGTTGTTCCCTGCTTGACATTAAAGCTCTCTGAGGAAAATGCCTGTACAATGATTCGAATGTTATTTCTACCTAATCAGTTTTTGTGACAGGAAGAGTGTACTATATTAGGTATTATTTAATAATTCTGTATTTTTTTTTTAACTTTGTGTTTCTGGGGTTGGAGCCACGCCCTTCCTGTTTCCATTTCAGGAGCACAGTTTTAGGGTATGTTCACACGGCCTATTTACGGACGTAATTCGGGCGTTTTTGCCCCGAATTACGCCCGAAAATAGCGCCTCAATAGCGCTGACAAACATCTGCCCATTGAAAGCAATGGGCAGACGTTTGTCTGTTCACACGAGGCGTATATTTACGCGCCGCTGTCAAATGACGGCGCGTATATAGACGCCCGCGTAGAAGAAGTGACCTGTCACTTCTTTGGCCGTAATTGGAGCCGCTATTCATTGACTCCAATGAATAGCAGCGCTAATTACGGCCGTAATTGACGCGGCGTTCAAGCGCCTGCACATGCCGGTACGGCTGAAATTACGGGGATGTTTTCAGGCTGAAACATCCCCGTAATTTCAGCCGTTACGGACCCCCGCCGTGTGAACATACCCTTATTCTGCTGCCTGTTTGAGCGCAGCCAGTTTTGGAAGTTCCTGAGAGAGGGCCTATTCAACCAGGGCCGTTTTCACCTCTTGGGCCGAAATAAGTTTTATACCTTTGGATTAAATTTGTAACACAGCCTCTTGTCAACCATTATAAGTTGGACATTTGGATTTTCAGAAGAGATGACCTTTGTACAGTCTGTTCTGACCCTCATTGGGTTACTTCTTGCCAAAACCCCATTATTGTGCTGCTGGTAGGACATAAGGAAAGTGTAGATTTAAATGTTAATCTGTTTTTCTTAGTCCTAGCATCTGCACAAGTTTCCTGCCCTAGTTAATGCTACTACTATATAATAAACACAGTGTAGGGAGGGACTATGCCTTTATAGCATAAGGGGGACCTTTACTTGCTGTGTTGTAAGTCCCACCCAAACGGTACCGAAGTGTCGGGATTGCGAATAGAAATCGCGTCCTGGCTGGAAGCGATGTCTATTAACTCCCAAGACCATTCAGTAACATTAATGTGTGAGTAAGTGACTGCACATCATGATCTAGCAAGATCACTATGTGCTGAATACATGAATGAAGAGAAGTGTATGACGCTGATTGGTCACGGATTGGTCAGCGTCATACACTTCTCACCACAACGCCCACTTGGTCAAATGTAAATACACGCCAAGTTGTCTTAAGAAAGTCATTAGCATAAATCAAAAATAGGTCATAACTCTGTCAAAAATGATTGTTTTTCTAAATAAAAAACACAGCTGTAATCTGCATTACAGCGCTGATCACATCATGTAGAAGATAGGGCATTACCTACATAAGGTGTAAACCGATGATAGGGTGATGAATGTGCTCACCTGGTGATGTCGTGCTAGGAGCACGACACCCCTGAAGATGTTGACTTTGAGTTGTAGTTGATTTTCAGGGAGCTGCAAGCCACGGGTTGGGCCGGACACCAAATCCTTGGACCGGATCTTAGTACGATAGTGGAATTATGAGAGTTAGACCTATGGTAGGTGAACAACTAAAAAAATCAACCCTTGAAGCGGCGCTGGTCCCGTGGAACGTAATTCACTGATGCCCCTAGTGTCGCATAGTAAGGAGGCAGACACTGTGTGGGTTTGGATTGTCTTTATTGGATAAAGGCGACTCTTTCGGAGCCGAACCGGGTCTTCTTCAGGCAGTATCAGAAGGTGAAGCTTAGCAACGGTTGCTACAAACGCTTTGCGCTCAACCAATGAGCGCCCAGCTCCAGCACACTCACTAAATACCTAAGCCGCTTAGATGTCAGATCGCATCTAGCAACTTGCATCAAGAAATACACCCTTCTCTCTCCACAATCCCTTGCCGGTTTACACCCCAACCCAGTTCTTACACATCTGTTTATTTATTCATTTACACATGTAATTGTTACGCAATCCATCCAGCAGGTCCGCTCTCCACTTGTGCTGAAGGAACGGCTTTTCTCTGCGCCCCTGCAGGACCTTACAGCAGCCCATGATAATACTACAAATACCTGATAATGTCTCCGTGACTATAACAGACTGCCATCACCCCTCCTCCACTGCATTTATTCCGCACATTATCTGACCTTTTTTGTAACATGTGCCCTTTGACCCTTGCCACTGTCAATCTCTTCTCCCGTTTTTTTACAGCATAAATAACGCGTCGCCTGTATCCAATAAAGACAATCCAAACCCACACAGTGTCTGCCTCTTTACTATTGCAACACTAGGGGCTATCAGTGAATTACGTTCCAAGGGACCAGCGCCACTTCAAGGGTTGATTTTTTTGAGTTGTTCACCTACCGTAGGTCTAACTCACATAATTCCACTATCGAAAATGAAAGGGCAGCATACAACAGAATATTCAGACAAAACAGAAACAAAGTAATAACCATTTCACCGAATTTCAATAAACCGTAATGGTCACAAACTTTTGGTGATTATTTTAGTCTCAAACTTAAGCTTAGCATGAGCTCAAAAAAGTCCCTGGAATATATCAGTACAGGCTATACTGACAGATTCTGTATTTGTGTATTGTTTTCTGGGCAGTTTCATAACTATTCGTTGCACACTTGTCAATCCTAATCATCATTTACTGTTGCATTTTTTTCCCTCTGGATTACTTAGAAAAATTCACAGCAAGTGAATACAAAGTTGTCGGACTAAATAGCATAAGCGTAATTGTTTGCAGGACGCAATTGTCTTTATTTGATAATTAAAGAAATGGTAAACTATTCCATTGGGATTGAGTGAGGGAGATTTGGGCTCCATTATTGTACTGCCTAGCTGTAGTTTACTTTTCCTGCGCACTGTCATGCTTTACTTTGATTAGTTCCTGCAGGGATAGTGTTTTGCTTAATGCACACTTTAGAAAGCCTGTAAAGCAGCACAATAAATCCCAAACGGTAAAACGTGTGCCGCCATACAATGCTGTCTGGAACCCTATATACAGAGCTATTCTTCCCCAGAAAAGATTCCTACATATGGCATTTAATATGGCAAGCCAAATTTTTTTGGGTCAGATTCATGTGAAATATGAGGCATACATTAGAATGGGTGTAATGTTATGGAGATGCAATACAGCCGTGTGCAGGAGGCCGTAACTCAAACAAGTAAAAAGGTAATACTTTAGTTCCTTAGTTTTTATCAATTTCCTTTTTTATGGGTTGTAAACAGCATAACGTTAACATTTAGCATTAGTACATGTAATGTGTTTCTACCGTTTTATTAGGTTCATGTTGAAACTTTCCTTTGTGAGACCATAATTTGACTTAAAAACTGAGAATCCTTAACATAATTTTGTATTTAGCAAACAGTTTTTAAGAAATGTTTACAGGTCTAATTGAAGTCTAATTGATTTGAAGTGAAGATAACAGTCAACAGAGTTGCTGTGTTTATTGTGTTTAAAGGGGTTGTCCACTACCGGACAACTGATGAACTATATACAGGATTGGTCATCCGTGTATGATCGGTGCGGGTCTGACACCCGGACCCCACACCGATCAGTTGCTCCAGCTGCCTCCGGGCAGTGGGAGTAGGTGTGGAAAAAACTACAGGGGGTTCACATGGGTTGGAAATTACTGTGAAAAACACTTACAAAATATCCAAACCCACTATGGCAGGGGCCTCAAGCACGCGGGCCGCATGCAGCCCCTGGGGCTGTCATCTGCGACCCGCGGGACACAGAGCCGCTAGTATCGGCTCTGCTCCGAGTCTCCGGAATTCCCTGACATCGCTGTCCACATATGAACAGCGATGTCTGGGGCTTCCCCAGAGCCGGAGTCCCGCGCAGAGCGCTAGTACAGGCTCTGCTCCGGGACTCTGTGGAATTCCCTGACATCGCTGTCCATATATGGACAGTGTGTCGGGGTCTTCCCCAGAGCGGAGTCCTGAGCAGAGCACTAGTACAGGCTCTGCTCCGGGACTCTGTGGAATTCCCTGACATCGCTGTCCATATATGGACAGTGTGTCAGGGTCTTCCCCAGAGCGGAGTCCCGGGCAGAGCGCTAGTACAGGCTCTGCTCCAGGACTCTGTGCAATTCCGTGACATCGCTGTCCATATATGGACAGTGTGTCAGGGTCTTCTCCAGAGCGGAGTCCCGGGCAGAGCGCTAGTACAGGCTCTGCTCCGGGACTCTGTGGAATTCCCTGACATCGCTGTCCATATATGGACAGTGTGTCAGGGTCGTCTCCAGAGCGGAGTCGCGGGCAGAGCGCTAGTACAGGCTCTGCTCCGGGACTCTGTGGAATTCCCTGACATCACTGTCCATATATGGACAGTGTGTCAGGGTCTTCCCCAGAGCGGAGTCACGGGCAGAGCGCTAGTACAGGCTCTGCTCCAGGACTCTGTGCAATTCCGTGACATCGCTGTCCATATATGGATAGTGTGTCAGGGTCTTCTCCAGAGCGGAGTCCCGGGCAGAGCGCTAGTACAGGCTCTGCTCCGGGACTCTGTGGAATTCCCTGACATCGCTGTCCATATATGGACAGTGTGTCAGGGTCGTCTCCAGAGCGGAGTCCCGGGCAGAGCGCTAGTACAGGCTCTGCTCCGGGACTCTGTGAAATTCCCTGACATCACTGTCCATATATGGACAGTGTGTCGGGGTCTTCCCCAGAGCAGAGTCCCGAGCAGAGCGCTAGTACAGGCTCTGCTCCGGGACTCTGTGGAATTCCCTGACATCGCTGTCCATATATGGACAGTGTGTCAGGGTCTTCCCCAGAGCGGAGTCCCGGGCAGAGCGCTAGTACAGGCTCTGCTCCAGGACTCTGTGGAATTCCCTGACATCGCTGTCCATATATGGACAGTGTGTCAGTGTCTTCCCCAGAGCAGAGTCCCGAGCAGAGCGCTAGTATCGTCTCTGCTCCGGGACTCTGTGGAATTCCCTGACATCGGTGTCCATGTTTGGACACGCGATGTCTGGAGCTTCCCCAGAGCCGGAGTCCAGTGCAGAGCTCTAGTACAGGCTCTGCTCTGGGACTCTGTGGAAATCCCTGACATAGCTTTCCATATATGGACAGTGTGCAGTGTCTTCCCCAGAGCGGAGTCCCGGGCAGAGCGCTAGTATAGGCTCTGCTCCGGGACTCTGTGGAATTCCCTGACATCACTGTCCATACATCGACAATGATGTCAGGGGCTTCCCCAGAGCAGTAGTCCCAGTGATGTCAGGACCACAGCTGGAGTCCCAGGAAGAGCCTACTAGCGCATATATGGACAGTGATGTCAGGAGCAGAGCTGGAATCCCAGGCAGAGTGCTAGAAGCGGCTCTGCTCCGGGACTCCAGCTCTGGGCAAGCCCCTGACATCACTGTGGCAGCATCTGCGGAGGGCACTGTGGCAGCATCTGCAGAGGGCACTGTGGCAGCATCTACAGAGGGCACTGTGGCAGCATCTACAGCGGGAACTGTGGCAGCATCTACAGAGGGCACTGTGGCAGCATCTACAGCGGGAACTGTGGCAGCATCTACAGAGGGCACTGTGGCAATATCTAGGGGTCTGTTGCATTATCTACAGAGGACTCTGTGGCAGCATCTACAGATGGCACTGCGGCAGCATCCACAGAGAGCACTGCGGCAGCATCTACAGATGGCACTGCGGCAGCATCCACAGAGAGCACTGCGGCAGCATCTACAGAGGGCACTGCGGCAGCATCCACAGAGGGCACTGCGGCAGCATCCACAGAGGGCACTGCGGCAGCATCCACAGAGGGCACTGCGGCAGCATCCACAGAGGGCACTGCGGCAGCATCCACAGAGGGCACTGCGGCAGCATCCACAGAGGGCACTGCGGCAGCATCCACAGAGGGCACTGCGGCAGCATCCACAGAGGGCACTGCGGCAGCATCCACAGAGGGCACTGCGGCAGCATCCACAGAGGGCACTGCGGCAGCATCCACAGAGGGCACTGCGGCAGCATCCACAGAGGGCACTGCGGCAGCATCCACAGAGGGCACTGCGGCAGCATCCACAGAGGGCACTGCGGCAGCATCCACAAAGGGCACTGCGGCAGCATCCACAGAGGGCACTGCGGCAGCATCCACAGAGGGCACTGCGGCAGCATCCACAGAGGGCACTGCGGCAGCATCCACAGAGGGCACTGCGGCAGCATCCACAGAGGGCACTGCGGCAGCATCCACAGAGCGCACTGCGGCAATATCTACAGAGGGTACTGTGGCAGTATCTACAGAGGGTACTGTGGCAGTATCTACAGAGGGCACTGTGGCAGCATCTACAGAGGGCACTGCGGCAGCATCTACAGAGGGCACTGCGGCAGCATCCACAGAGGGCACTGCGGCAGCATCCACAGAGGGCACAGCGGCAGCATCCACAGAGGGCACTGCGGCAGTATCTACAGAGGGCACTGTGGCAGCAGCCACTGTAGTATTATTATTATAGTAATATAGTGTTATAGTAGTTCAAATAAGTAATTTATTAACAATAATTTTGTATTGTATCAAATTTGAAAGTAATGCGGCCCGTCAACTTCCCATTTTTTCTATATGCGGCCCAATTACCCTGCCGAGTTTGAGACCCCTGCACTATGGGATATTTTTTCAGTATTTTTTTTTAATCCTATCATACCTGAGGGAGAACCAAACATTTCCCCCTGCTGTTCTTGTTTAATACAAGCAAATTACACTGTAAACATATGAATAGCTAGTCTATTTTATCATAATGGTCTTATTTATCAAGACATTTATAGTGTCATGAGCAGTGTGTGGCCAGCCATTGTCATACACAATCAGCACAACCATGGACAGCATATTCCTCCTGCTACTTTTGTTATCAATGTTCATGAACCATGTCTAATATTGTGCAATGAGAAATATTAAATATCTATTACAACTGTTACAAAGTTCTAAATAGATGTGCCTACACTTCCGAACATAACTAAATTCACAACATTATTTTTGCACATATAATATAATCGGAACCATATACAGCTCAAGTTCATAATATATTTCAGTGGACACAATTTTAGTTTAGGACCTCTTCTTTCATCCACTGACACAATATGATGACTATTGAGCATTAGAATGTTCAAGATATTAAACTAACTCACATCGTAGTTATATCTAAAAGCCTATAGCTAAAATCAACCTTCAATTTATGACTTCCCCCTCATATTTTGTAGTTATTTCCATTAATGGGGTTTCCCACTTATACAATTTGATATGCTTTTGTATCATATTAGTTAGATATGCCATAATAGCGTATTTAAGGGTGGTTCGACAACTTGGACTTTAACCATCATATGAAGCAATCCTTGCCCTTCGTTGAAAAAGGGCAGCATATGTGTGATCACGCAATATTGAAATGAATGACGGGACATGCACTACCACAATTTATTAGTAGAAGTACTCTATCGGAGAACCTACACTATCTTGGTGAAAGCTATATTCATAATTGAAGAACTTTCCATTGTATGAAGTTGAAAGTCAGATGCTGGAAATAGTATAATTGTGTTCTTGAGAAGGTTAAATGCGTATATATAGATGAGATGAATTTTACATTCAATTTCTTATCAGGCAAAACATTGTTTCTATTTTAGGGATTTTGCTGTATTATACTAATTAAGTGACATATATACACCTTTATTTTGTTCTATTCTACAGCAGAAAAGCAGAAAATTTAGTAAAATATGTAGGGCAAAAAAAGAAACATATGTTATTTAATTCTTTTGGGACAGGCAACGAATGTAATAACTTAAGAACAAAATATTTTTGAAGAGCGCTTTGTAGCAACATTGAACTGGATCCTTTTTACTACAGTGTGTCTAAAACTAATTCTAATTCTAGGCATGCTAAACTGTAGAGGCCTGTGAGATAGAAGTTTTTCTCGAGGTAATTTTGTGGCCCTCGCCATCTGTGCCAATCCCTAAATGAGCTACTGTGTGACATAATTATTTATTATTGTTTTGCTCGCAAACAAATTAGTTGAAGCTTTATATATGTGGCTAGGGGTCCTGGATTGCAGATGATTGACAGCAAAGATAATACTTGCTTTTTATCCTACTTGCCAGACGCCCAAACTTAGTACATTTTAGTGCATTTTTGCAGCATTTTCCCTGTCCTTTTTTTTTTTTATACAAAAAAAAACCCAATAAAAAAACAGTAATAACACATCAATTGAGCCACTAGTCAACATGCCTTTAGATCCTAACAGATTTAATAGCAGGGTTAAAGTAAGAGAAGAATATTCACTGTAATAAAATTCAGACCCTGCCCACTGAGCCCTTGTACCCCTACTGCAAATAAGGTAAGGGGTATATCCATCTCAGTAATCCAAGATAATAAGTTAGATAATGCAAATATACTGAAACTACTGAATAAGTTAAATTCACATGCAAGGCAAGGGCTACTTAGCATGTTTTTTTCCTGTTTTGTTGGCACCGCAGCACAACATGATGCAACTGCGTCTCATATTATACAGACGTAGCCGTCTTTACCTTGACTTTTAACGCATTAAATAAACAATGGCTAGACCTCTTATCTTGACTTTTTCAATGGCTTGTGTTGTGTGATATCACGCTGCAGCAAGTTATCAGAATCAAGTTAAAGATGGCTACATCCGTAGCATTATCAGTACGTCCTTGTTCTCATTATTTATTATGGATACATCTTACAATAATAAGGTAATATGTGACATTGTATAGCAGCCACAGGTAAGTTTTATTTTTTCTGGAGTTCACTTGGATGCTATGAAGGTAAATGATCACCTCCGGTGCTACGGTATACATCCCCGAGTGTAAGAGAAAGTATTGGTATACCAATGAATGTTATGTGGTGTAACTCACTCTCAGAGGTGTGACTTGAAACTCCTGGGCCCCAATGCTAAATCTATAACGTAGTCCCCACTACCAAATATTTATAATACTGTTGTCTTCTTATGTGGCTGAGGGTCTTTTGCACCCCCTCAGGCTCCGGGGCCCGGGTGCGACTGCTACCTCTGCACCCCCCTAGAGCTACGTCCCTGCTCATCCTCCTCTCATCCTTTGCTTTATTCAGCTAAAATCTTGTCACTGAACAGCCTATGCATCTACACATACACTTCTGAGCCATAGTTTGTTTTGTAACTGCAGCTACAAAAAAAAAGCAAAAGACATAGGAAAAAAGTCTGTGTCAGAAGCGGTTTAAGCTTGATGAATTACAGGATGAAGGCTTATGGCTATAAATGGAAACAGAATTGTTCCGAGAGAGGAGTGTAGCACTCTGCTTTTTCAGATTTTGACAGTGTTCCTGTTAATGAACACAGATTGTGGTTGCCTTGGAACACAGAAACATTAACTATGATAATAACAAACAGATATTTCAGATTGTCTATATTTTAACCACTATAGCCAAGATTTTTAACAATATTGTACATTTCCTGTGTACACAATTCAGAAAAGCATATATCTACACTGAAATAAATTGTTATTTTCTAGCAGAACTTGGCTTTTGGAAATGGCATGCGTAATCATGCAAAGTGACCTAAACTACTATAAACGTGGGAACTGAAAACCCAAAATAAATTCACACAACCTTTTATTTTAGGCGTTATATGGCCCTAGCTTTACTTAAAAGGAACACAGTAGTAGCAGTGTGAACTACTAAGCAAGTATCCATTAAAATTTATAGATAGCCCAAGAACCCCGTGTTCTGATATGCATCAATAGGTGACACAATCTGGATTGTAGCCACAAATAAGTCAATCCTACAGAAAATATTCACTCCAGTGTATAAAGGGGTTATCCGGCCACGGGACTGTTTTTCATACTGATGACCTATCCACAGGATAGGTTATCAGTATATGATCGGTGGGAGTCCGACACCCGGACCCCGCACAGAACAGCTGCTCCGGCTGCCTCCGGGCATCAGATGTCTGTGCAGGAAGCAGACGGCTCCGGGTCACAGTATAGCGGAGGAGCTGCAGTACTGAAGCTCTGCCCCTATTCAAGTGAACAGTGGCAGTTCTGCAGTACGGCCGCTATACAGTGCGGAGGCATCTGCTTCCGGCACCGAACACTGCATACCGTGCATAACATCTGGTGCCCGGAGGCAGCCGGAGCAGCTGATCGGTGCGGGAGTTGGACCCCCGCCGGTCATATACTAATGACCTATCCCGTGGATAGGTCCCCAGTATGAAAAACGGTCCCGTGGACAGACAACCCCTTTAAAGTGTTCCTATTGTTACAAAAAAATCATAATCACTCTTTAGGCAGATGTTGATGACTATAATAATGTAGCACAAGCAAAAAATGTTGGTCTAATCTAGATTTTTGACATTTCCTGTGTGAATTTAAATCATTATCTACATCCTACTTGGCTTAAAAAATGGTGCATATGTGTAAATATGGGTATATATGTATATGTCCATGGAAACACTGCAGATGACCGAAATCAAAAGCGGATATGTCCTTATCAGAATCTCTCAGTAATGCAGCCTCAGGCGTTAGGCCTCTAACTTCACGTGACCATATCTTGGCATATATTGGAATATATGAAAAACATTTTTACCATTTGAGATGTACGCTAAAAAGCTTTTTATCAAATTATACTGGCAACATGTAACAGGCCTTTTTGGAATGTTAAAGGATCATTGTATTCTCTTTAACAGGGTTTTCTACTTTGTAAAGATGCTACCCCTCTTGCATGTGAATGGAGGAGGCACGCATGCTGTGAAGTGAACATGGCATGGTCTAGAAGGCAGAAATAGAATCCACCAGTCAATTTACTTTGTCTAGAAAACCTCTTTTAAGCATTTTTGGACAGTTTCCCACTACTTGTATGTCATTAACTATGTTGTTAAGAATTAGGCATGTGTGTCCACAATATATGTTATAAGGCGACTGGACAGACAATGTTTGGTTTGTTTTAATTGGCAGAAATATATTATTTGTCTCTTTTTATCGTGATAGTAGATAAATGAATATCATCAAGCTTCTGCAAATCATTTGCATTCAGTGGGGTTTATTATGTGTTTCATTTTTGGATGCGGCTCAGGGACCTGTGAGAGAGCTGTCACTCAGATATTCCTGTGTGAAAAGAAAAAAGAAAGAGTATTCATTAAGTAATTGCTCCGATTCCCTAAAGAGATATGTTACAATTACATTGGATATTATATTTGATTGCTCTAAAATGGATGGTTAGCAAAACTAAGCAAAAGCAATTTAGTATCATGCCATCATTATTAATGCTCATATACACATGTATATTATGTACAATTAATTTTGCTGCCTTTTAATAGTACTGTTTCATGATTCTTTTTATATCTTATAACTGAAAATGCAGAGATTGTAATAAATTTGTACTTTAGAAGGGGATAATATTCATGGGATGGACACTTTTTTATTTATTCGATAATAGGCTTTACCAAACGTTTGTTATACGCAGTAGTACATGAATAAAAAAAAATATGTCTGACAATGTTTTGATATAGTTCAAAATTTCAATATTGGCCACATTAGTAATTCATTTGTAGCAGGCATCAAATGGACATATAATTCTAGTAATTTTTTTAATGTTTTGTGTTATATTTTTTATGCTACTGCACCAAATCATTCTACCAATAGATGGCGCTCTACAGTTTTTAAGCAGACATGCACGAATCAAAGTTTTTTGTGCTTCACTTTGCTCACCGGGTCTTCCCGACACAATGCCACCACGTGGTTAGGCATAGTACTGCAAACAAAACAACAATATTGCAAACCAAAATCTCAATAGTAATGCAAAATGTTATCTATAATATTTTGTATTAAATCATTGTCATGGTTTCTGTTTTTAATGACACCATGATATTTATAACGGATAAATTATGAAAAAAATCCTAAAGGATCCCAATTGTATCCAATTCTTATAATTGGTCCATCAGGTTACTTTTGTTTTTTACATGAAAAATATCGTATAAGATTAAATTATTCTGAACAGCAAAATTCTATGGAAACTTGATGGAACAAACCTGAAAAGTCGTTTTTACAGAGCCTTATTGAATCATTATATTTCAGTTGTAGAAGAACATAATATAAAAGGTTTTCTCTGTTAATTTCTTAATGTTATGATACATGGAATAAATGATCTTGAATACAGGAATAATGTCTAAGATGCACAGAATCACCGCTGTTATAATATCCCAATTAAGCATTTCACTGGTTAATGGGCACAGGTCAATTCCCATAGTACAGGTATTCTTGATTTTGTAATGTCTAAGACCTTGTGCACACGACCGTAATGGTTTTTACTGTCTGCAAATACGGATCTGCAAATACGGATGCACATCCGTAGCTCTCCGCAACTGTGCAAGCGCCCATAGACTCCTATGGGCATGTCCGTGTCGCAATTGCGGACAAGAATAGGACATGCTCTATATTTTGCGGATCATTTCTACGGCCCAGAAACACATCCATAAATATACTGAAAGGTGTCTGTGGCCTATAGAAATCAATGGGTCCGCAATTTGATCCGTAATTACGGATGAAAACTACAGTCGTGTGCATGGAGCCTAAGGCTTTTGTAAAGTGAAAGAGGTCGAAAACATTTAAGAAACTAGGAATGTCCTTAAAAGAGACTTTTACTGCCTGAGCAGATCACTAATATATAAGACCATCTGATGATTGATGAGGGTCCGATTGCTGGGACTAATCAGTGGAATGAATGAGCCTTGGTACTCTGCGCAGTGTAACTCCTGACCTCACGTATTACAGGTACTTTTGTTCTGACCAATTTACCAGCAGTCAGACACAGTACAGTCCTTTGCAATCAATCAGATTGCAACTTGCAACTTTAATTTTCAATAGGAAATACTAAAGATGGTTTGGTTTCTATGGGTAACAATGACATTGACTTTTGTCTATACTAGATTTCATGTGTGAGGCATTTAGTTGCGAATTGTGAAAAAATCTGCCTTGTAATCTTTTCAGTAGCCAAACAAAATAATATTTACACAAGTTCAAAGTATTGAAGCCGCCCTCATAAGGACCAAAACTGTCACTAATATATATATATATATATATATATATATATATATATATATATATATATAATGTATCAATATCATTTTACATATGTATATATATATATATATATAATGTGCCAAATGCAGACTCCGTTACTGATTTCTGGCTATCCCACATAAAAAAAAAAAAAAAAAAAGTTTAATTCTAAAATAAAGTAATCTGAATCTTTACACACTTTTGTAAAACGAGTATTTTACAGCCACCGCTTGATCATACATATAGTGAATGTCTGTCTACTATGTCACAGTGACCTCTATTCCTATGGGTCGCTGTACTAGCATCCTGGACAGTAAATTACATTCTGGGAATAATGAATTTCTCTTTACTGCAGTTTGATTTTGTAGAATAATGTAAATGATACTTGGAAACCATCTGTAGTATGTAATACTGTAGAGAGAGTAAATCATGTAAATGGTAATCTCTTATTTTTATAGTAACTCTGTAGCGTAGTCGAGCTGTGTGACACCGAGCAGCCAACAAAGACGAACCAAAAAGTGGATATCTAGGGAATGAATATTTTGACAAAATAGCATAATGAATATATATAAATAAGACAGAAAATGGTTGTCATTGCGACTTTCACGGGGGATCTTACCCAGCTTCCCCAGACTTGTGAATTGCAAATCTGTCTAGTTATGCATTCACACAGCATTCGGGTCTTATGTTCGGCGGTTACATTTGAGTGCTACAGAAAGTATGTCCCAGATGTAAGCAACTAAATGCCTATATTGCTACATACGCCTGCCATTAACTCTCATTGTTAACCATTGAAACCCCCTTTGCGACATTTGACGTATAGTTACATCATAGCCGGGAAGGTGAAATATGGAGCGAGGTCGCGGGCTGAGCCAGCTTTATACTCCATGGGTGTCGGTTGTATGTTACAGCCGATACCTCACTGCAAGGGTGGAGATACGAGATAACATTGACATCGGACGTTTAACCACATACATGCCACGGCGACTACAGCATTTAAGCCATTAGAAAGAGAGGGGCAGCCCCCATGACACCTTATCGTCTCCAGTGACGCGATTGCGGGCCGTCTAATGAAGGCCCCCAGGTCTGCCATCTTTGTGCCCCAACAATAAACTGCAATGCATAAATATTGCAGTGTATTGTACCAGCAATCTAACGATCACTTGTTCAAGTCCCCTAGGGGGACCAAAAAATTATAAATTTAAAAAAAAAAGTTCAATGAAGTTTTTATTAATGTGCCAAAAAAAATATTAAAAGTAAAAAATTTTTCCTCTTATGTAATGTAAAAAAATATAAAAAAACATATTTGGTATTGTCACGTCCGTAAAAGTCAGACATTATTTACAAACACGGTGTGAATGGAGCGAAGGTGTCGTTGCACTATTGCTCTCCTCCCCAAACTTACATGGACCATGCTGGGCGGTACAGTTGCCAAGGCATCTATACAATGCCTGAGGAGTCTTGTGCTATTAATTACAATATCTCTCGTGCACAACACTCCTCAGGTGTTGAAAGGTTTCTTAGGCAATTGTACCACCCAGCGTGTAAGAGCGGGTGGGAGGTCAAAGGTGCAGCAACGTTTTAACTTAATTACAGATGTCTTTTACGTTCATTTTGGAAAAAATATATAACGAGGAAAAAAATTAATACAATTTTGATCAACTTGACAAAACCGCACAACTCAAGGACTACTATTTACATTACTGCTGAATATTTTATTTTAATACTTTTCAGTCTAGTTATAAAATATAAAATAATAACACTGACCTTTTTCCACTCTACAACAATGAACACAATTTAGAATATTTGCACAAGTAGCACAGGATATTTTAACCCATTCCCGACTGCCCACTGTCTTTTGAAAGCAGTCATTGCGGGTCCCAAGTCTAAAGCGACGTCTTTTGGCGTCACTGTGGAAAAGGTTTTGCTCCAAGCAGGAGCTTTAGCCTGAATGCACACGTTGCGTAATTTGATACGGAAAATCCGCATCAAAACCGTAGATATACGCACGTAATTCCGCAGCTCAAACTGCACCTAATGATAGTGTTTAGGTGCGTTTTTTACATTTTGATGCGGAAATAGGTGCGTTTTTATGCTGTGTATTTTGGTGCTTTTTTCTTTAAAACTAGACAAACAATTCGCAAGCGGAAACGCAAGATAAATTTACATGCTGTGGATTTTATAATACGCACCACAGGTCAATTTCCGCACAGAAAAAAATCTGCACCATGTAGATGTGATTTAAAATCTCATTTACTTTGCTGGTACTGTATAACGCTGCGGATTTGCCGCATGAAAAAACGCGCAGCAAATTCACATGTGAATTCAGTCTTAACATTCAGTTCCCAAATTTAGAGCAGCCTTTTAAGTACAGCTGGGAGTGGAAAAATCCAACCCTAGCTGTTTAACACTTTGATTGCCGCGGTCCGTGATCGCGGCATGATCAGTGGAGAATCCCCTCTTTGATTCTGTGACTAGAAATCTGGTGATGTGATCGAAGACTGGGGGAGCCCTCTGCAGTAAGCCCTGGCCTCTTAGAAAGAACACCAGGGCAGTCTGTTCAGTAAGTCTGCTGTTAGGGTATGTTCACACGCAGTGAGCAGAAACGTCTGAAAATACGGAGCTGTTTTCAGGGGAAAACAGCTCCTGATTTTCAGACTTTTTTTAACAACTCGTGTTTTTACGGACGTTTTTGTAGCTGTTTTTCAATGGAGTCAATGCAAAACGCCTCCAAAAACGTCCCAAGAAGTGTCCTGCACTTCTTTTGACGAGCCGTCATTTTACGCGCCATATTTTGACAGCGACGCTTAAAATAAAGGCTCGTGGGAACAGAACATCGTAATTCCCATTGAAAGCAATGGGCAGATGTTTGTAGGCGTATAAGGGGCATTTTTTCAGGCGTAATTCAAGGCGTAAAACTATGTACATCTCATGCATAACATAAAAACTAAAAATCTTCATATATTAGGTATCTACACGGCCATAATAAAATGAAGAATTAATTGTAATAGGCTATTTAGCATGAAACGTGAACGGGATAAATAACAAATAAAAAAAAGCAATCCTAATAATCGCTTCTTCCTATATTCACATCGCAAAAATAAAATATATAACTCACACATCATTTTTTTGTTACCCACAACAGCAGAGGAAAAAAAATTCAATTTCTCCCACATAAAACATGACTTGTAAATGAAAATAATAAAAAAGCTATGGCTACTGAAAAGCAGAGAGGCAAAACGCTAAAATTTTGCTGGTCATTAGCACCTTATCAGGCCTGGTCGTTAAGGCATACCTCCCAACCGTCCCGGATTCGGCGGGACACTCCCGGTTTCTCACCGATGTCCCGCCGTCCCGGGCGGTCTGCAAAATGTCCCGCTGGGTGCTGCAGCTGTATCAAAACAGCTGATCGCTGCTGACAGGCGCCCTGCATGCCAGACGACAGCAGCAGTGATCAGAAGAAGGCAGGAGTCTTGCGGCGGCGTTCTCACTGGGATCGATGCCGGCACAGGAGTGGACCAGTCCAGTCACCTGACCTGTCATCTGACTGGACTGGTCCACTCCCGGGCCAGCATCCACACCAGTGAGAACACCTCTGCAAGACTCCTGCCTTCTTCTGACGGTGGGTGACGTCAAAGCAGAGCGGAGAGTGGCAGCAGTAGGCTACCTCTACCGCTCTCTAATCTGGTGGCATTGTGGCACAAAGTATAAGGGGGTTGTGTTGCGCTACCTACAGGGGGGCTGTGTGTGGAGCTATCTACAGGGGGGCTGTGTTTGGAGCTATGTACATGGGGGCTGTTTATGGCGCTATCTACAGGGGGGCTGTGTCTGGCGCTATCTACAGGAGGGCTGTGTCTGGCGCTATCTACAGGGGGGCTATGTCTGGCGCTATCTACAGGGGGCTGTGCGTGGAGCTATCTACAGGGGGGGCTGTGTGTGGAGCTATGTACAGGGGGGGCTGTGTGTGGCGCTATCTACAGGAGGCTGTGTGTTGCGCTATCTACAGGGGGCTGTGTGTGGCGCTATCTACACGGGGCTGTGTGTGGAGCTATCTACAGGGGGTCTGTGTTTGGAGCTATTTACAGGGGACTGTGTGTGGCGCTATGTACAGGAGGGGCTGTGTGTGGTGCTATCTACAGGGGGAGTGTGTGAGGAGCTATCTACAAGGGGGGCTGAGAGTGGCACTATGTACAGGGGGGGCTGTGTGTGGAGCTATCTACAGGGGGGCTGTGTGTGGAGCTATCTACAGGGGGCTATGTACAGGGGGACTGTGTGTGGAGCTATGTACAGGGGGGCTGTGTGTGGCGCTATCTACAGGGGGACTGTGTGTGGAGCTATCTGCAGGGGGGCTGTGTGTGGAGCTATCTACAGGGGGGCTGTGTGTGGAGCTATCTACAGAGGGCTGTGTGTGGAGCTATCTACAGGGGGCTGTGTGTGGCGCTATCTACAGGGGGCTGTGTGTGGCGCTATCTACAGGGGGCTGTGTGTGGAGCTATCTACAGGGGGTCTGTGTTTGGAGCTATTTACAGGGGACTGTGTGTGGCGCTATGTACAGGAGGGGCTGTGTGTGGTGCTATCTACAGGGGGACTGTGTGTGGAGCTATCTACAGGGGGCTATGTACAGGGGGACTGTGTGTGGAGCTATGTACAGGGGGGCTGTGTGTGGCGCTATCTACAGGGGGACTGTGTGTGGAGCTATCTGCAGGGGGGCTGTGTGTGGAGCTATCTACAGGGGGGCTGTGTGTGGAGCTATCTACAGGGGGCTGTGTGTGGAGCTATCTACAGGGGGCTGTGTGTGGCGCTATCTACAGGGGGCTGTGTGTGGAGCTATCTACAGGGGGTCTGTGTTTGGAGCTATTTACAGGGGACTGTGTGTGGCGCTATGTACAGGAGGGGCTGTGTGTGGTGCTATCTACAGGGGGACTGTGTGAGGAGCTATCTACAAGGGGGGCTGAGAGTGGCACTATGTACAGGGGGGGCTGTGTGTGGAGCTATCTACAGGGGGGCTGTGTGTGGAGCTATCCACAGGGGGCTATGTGTGGAGCTATGTACAGGGGGACTCTGTGTGGAGCTATCTACAGGGGGGCTGTGTGTGGCGCTATCTACAGGGGGACTGTTTGTGGAGCTATCTGCAGGGGGGCTGTGTGTGGAGCTATCTACAGGGGGGCTGTGTGTGGAGCTATCTACAGAGGGCTGTGTGTGGAGCTATCTACAGGGGGGCTGTGTGTGGCACTATGTACAGGGGGGCTGTGTGTGGTGCTATTTACAGTGGGGCTCTGGTGGATGATTTTTCCATTGACCGGTAGCAGAGTTACACAACTGGAAAAACAAAATCTCCATCATGTATCTCTGCTACCTGTCAATTGAAAAGTCATCCACCACTCTTGACTTTCAATGTTCTCAGCCTTTTGGTTTGTCCTGCAGCTGCTGCCGTGATGGTGTTAGGAAAAGTAACATAAAGACGACATAACTGGATCCATAATATCTGTGATATCCAGACAGTCTAGAGATCCGCAGTGAGAATGTGCGCATGTTATTTGCAGAAGGATCTGACTGGACTGGTCCACTCCCGGGCCAGCATCCACACCAGTGAGAACGCCTCTGCAAGACTCCTGCCTTCTTCTGACGGTGGGTGACGTCAAAGCAGAGCGGAGAGTGGCAGCAGTAGGAGCTATCTACAGGGGGCTGTGTGTGGCGCTATCTACAGGGGGCTGTGTGTGGCGCTATCTACAGGGGGCTGTGTGTGGAGCTATCTACAGGGGGTCTGTGTTTGGAGCTATTTACAGGGGACTGTGTGTGGCGCTATGTACAGGAGGGGCTGTGTGTGGTGCTATCTACAGGGGGACTGTGTGTGGAGCTATCTACAGGGGGCTATGTACAGGGGGACTGTGTGTGGAGCTATCTACAGGGGGGCTGTGTGTGGAGCTATCTACAGGGGGCTGTGTGTGGAGCTATCTACAGGGGGCTGTGTGTGGCGCTATCTACAGGGCGCTGTGTGTGGAGCTATCTACAGGGGGTCTGTGTTTGGAGCTATTTACAGGGGACTGTGTGTGGCGCTATGTACAGGAGGGGCTGTGTGTGGTGCTATCTACAGGGGGACTGTGTGAGGAGCTATCTACAAGGGGGGCTGAGAGTGGCACTATGTACAGGGGGGGCTGTGTGTGGAGCTATCTACAGGGGGGCTGTGTGTGGAGCTATCCACAGGGGGCTATGTGTGGAGCTATGTACAGGGGGACTCTGTGTGGAGCTATCTACAGGGGGGCTGTGTGTGGCGCTATCTACAGGGGGACTGTTTGTGGAGCTATCTGCAGGGGGGCTGTGTGTGGAGCTATCTACAGGGGGGCTGTGTGTGGAGCTATCTACAGAGGGCTGTGTGTGGAGCTATCTACAGGGGGGCTGTGTGTGGCACTATGTACAGGGGGGCTGTGTGTGGTGCTATTTACAGTGGGGCTCTGGTGGATGATTTTTCCATTGACCGGTAGCAGAGTTACACAACTGGAAAAACAAAATCTCCATCATGTATCTCTGCTACCTGTCAATTGAAAAGTCATCCACCACTCTTGACTTTCAATGTTCTCAGCCTTTTGGTTTGTCCTGCAGCTGCTGCCGTGATGGTGTTAGGAAAAGTAACATAAAGACGACATAACTGGATCCATAATATCTGTGATATCCAGACAGTCTAGAGATCCGCAGTGAGAATGTGCGCATGTTATTTGCAGAAGGATCTGACCGTGATTTCATGTGTTTATTCGGGATATTGGGCGTGGTTAGGGGCATGGCATAAAACTGTCCCTCTTTTCCGAATTCAAAAGTTGGGAGGTATGGTTAAGGGGTTAACACGATCCAATGTTTACATTTGCTTTTAGACCAAGGATACATTTTCTTGTTTCTTAGACTATGTTCACATCACGTTGTGTGAACACGATTGACATATGTGTCTCGAAAGCTCCCAGCGCATATGCCAAATGTAGCCATGGGCCTTATTCACCTGACGGAGGACAAAAGAGTGCCCTTTTAGCCTTTGCCAGGGTGTTATGTGCCAGCATATCTTTTTTTTTTTTTACTGTACAGACTGTGCTTTCCTATACAGTGGGCCACCACAAAAAAATGTATACTGTGCAGTTTATTTTTTTAACATTGTGGCCAATGAACAATGTATGCTACTGTACAGCCAGGATTAGATGGTATACATCGGAGGTATACATTGGGGAATGCTCCACGTGTATACCCCGAGCATGATGTGAACAAAGCCTTAGGCTACATGCACACATTGCGTAATTTGATGCGGAAAATCCGCACCAAAACGACAGTTGTACGCACGTAATTCTGCAGCTAAAACTGCACATAATGGTGCGTTTATTTATGCGTTTTTAGGTGCAGTAATTTAATTTTTATGCGGAAATAGGTGCGGTTTTATGCTGCGTATTTTGGTTCGTTTTTCTTTAACCCCTTAACGACGAGCGACGGATAAATCCGTCGCAAGCAGGTGTTAGTTCTCGCATAGTGACGGATATATCTGTCGCTCTGATCGGGTGGGTACTGCCAGTGTACCCACGCGATCAGCGTCAGCCAGGCTCCTGCCGCAACTGCCGGAATCTAAGCGATTCCGGCAGTTTAACCCATTGGATGCCGCTGTCAATAGCGACATCTAATGTGTTTGACAGAGGGAGGGAGCTCCCTCTGTAACCCCATCGACGTCCCTGCAAAGAAATCGCGGGGCGCTGTCGGGTTTCCATGTCATCCTGGGGCCTAACCAAGGCTCTCAGGTCTGCCTTCAGCATCTGCCTATTAGGCCATGCCAGAGGCATGGTCTAATAGATTAACTGTCAGTTTTAGGGTATGTTCCCACGCAAACTCAAAAACGTCTGAAAATACGGAGCTGTTTTCAAGGAAAAACAGCTCGTGATTTTCAGACGTTTTTTAAGCCACTCGCGATTTTCACTGCATTTTTCACGGCAGTTTTTGGAGCTGTTTTCAATAGTCAATGAAAAATGGCTCCAAAAACGTCCCAAGAAGTGACCTGCACTTATTTTTCGCGGCCGTTTTTTTACGTGCCTGTTTTTCAAAACGGCCGAGTAAAAAAACGGCCCTTCAGAACATAACGCCGTTTTTCCTATTGCAATCAATGGGCAGATATTTGGAGGCGTCCTGCTTCCGATTTTTTGGCCGTTTTTAGCCTGAACATACTTTTACACCGACAGGCAATAATGCTTTGTTATACAAGGTATACCAAAACATTATATATGCGATCAGCAGATCGCATGAGGAAGTCCCCTAGGGGGACTAAAAAAATGTAATTTAAAACGGTTAAATAAAGTTTATGAAAAAAAAAATAAAATAAATAAAATAAAAACACTTTTTTCCCCAAAAAGTAGTTTTATTTAGTAAAAGTGTAAAAAAAAAAAGTATAACATACACATATATGGTATCAGCGCCATCGTAACCACTCAAACAATAAAGTTAATTCATTAATTAAACCGCCGGGTGCAGGGGCGTAACTAGGAAAGACTGGGCCCCATAGCAAACTTTTGACTGGGGCCCCCCTCCCCCGGGTGTCACACAACCCCCCCCCCCTTGTAGATAGTGCCTTTTTTTACAAACCCCCCTTTTGATAACGCCATACAGTCCCCCCCTGTAGGGAACGCCATACAGCCCCCCCCTGTAGGGAACGCCATACAGCCCCCCCCTGTAGGGAACGCCATACAGTCCCCCCCTGTAGATAACGCCATACAGTCCCCCCCTGTAGGGAACGCCATACAGTCCCCCCCTGTAGGGAACGCCATACAGCCCCCCTGTAGATAACGCCATACAGCCCCCTCTATAGATAATGCCATACAGCCCCCCTGTAGATAACGCCATACAGCCCCCTTTGTAGGGGGGGGACTGTATGGCGTTATCTACAGGGGGGGCTGTATGGCGTTATCTACAGGGGGGACTGTATGGCGTTCCCTACAGGGGGGGGCTGTATGGCGTTCCCTACAGGGGGGGACTGTATGGCGTTCTCTACAGGGGGGGCTGTATGGCGTTATCTACAGGGGAGGCTGTATGGCGTTATCCACAGGGGGGACTGCATGCCGCTATCTACAGAGGGGGCTGTATGGCGTTATCTACAGAGGGGGCTGTATGGCGTTATCTAGAGGGGGGACTGTGTGGCGTTCCCTACAGAGGGGGGCTGTCTGGCGTTATCTACAGGGGGGACTGTATGGCGTTATCTAGAGGGGGGACTGTGTGGCGTTCCCTACAGAGGGGGGCTGTCTGGCGTTATCTACAGGGGGGACTGTATGGCGTTATCTAGAGGGGGGACTGTGTGGCGTTCCCTACAGAGGGGGGCTGTCTGGCGTTATCTACAGGGGGGACTGTATGGCGTTACCTACAGGGAGTCTGTATGGCGTTCCCTACAGGGGGGGTCTGTAGGGAACACCATACAGCCCCCCCTGTAGATAACGCCATACAGTCCCCCCCTGTAGGGAACGCCATACAGTCCCCCCCTGTAGGGAACGCCATACAGCCCCCCTGTAGATAACGCCATACAGCCCCCTCTATAGATAATGCCATACAGCCCCCCTGTAGATAACGCCATACAGCCCCCTTTGTAGGGGGGGGACTGTATGGCGTTATCTACAGGGGGGGCTGTATGGCGTTATCTACAGGGGGGACTGTATGGCGTTCCCTACAGGGGAGGGCTGTATGGCGTTCCCTACAGGGGGGGACTGTATGGCGTTCTCTACAGGGGGGGCTGTATGGCGTTATCTACAGGGGAGGCTGTATGGCGTTATCCACAGGGGGGACTGCATGCCGCTATCTACAGAGGGGGCTGTATGGCGTTATCTACAGAGGGGGCTGTATGGCGTTATCTAGAGGGGGGACTGTGTGGCGTTCCCTACAGAGGGGGGCTGTCTGGCGTTATCTACAGGGGGGACTGTATGGCGTTATCTAGAGGGGGGACTGTGTGGCGTTCCCTACAGAGGGGGGCTGTCTGGCGTTATCTACAGGGGGGACTGTATGGCGTTATCTAGAGGGGGGACTGTGTGGCGTTCCCTACAGAGGGGGGCTGTCTGGCGTTATCTACAGGGGGGACTGTATGGCGTTACCTACAGGGAGTCTGTATGGCGTTCCCTACAGGGGGGGTCTGTAGGGAACACCATACAGCCCCCCTTGTAGGGAACGCCATACAGCCCCCTCCTGTAGGGAACGCCATACAGCCCCCCCCTGTAGGGAACGCCATACAGCATCCCCCCCTGTAGGGAACGCCATACAGCGTCCCCCCCCTGTAGGGAACGCCATACAGCGTCCCCCCCTGTAGGGAACGCCATACAGCGTCCGTCCCCCTGTAGGGAACGCCATACAGCGTCCCCCCCTGTATGGAACGCCATACAGCGTCCCCCCCTGTAGGGAACGCCATACAGCGCCCCCCCCTGTAGGGAACGCCATACAGCCCCCCCTGTAGGGAACGCCATACAGCCCCCCCTGTAGGGAACGCCATACAGCCCCCCCTGTAGGGAACGCCATACAGCCCCCCCTGTAGGGAACGCCATACAGCCCCCCCTGTAGGGAACGCCATACAGCCCCCCCTGTAGGGAACGCCATACAGCCCCCCCTGTAGGGAACGCCATACAGCCCCCTCCTGTAGGGAACGCCATACAGCGTCCCCCCCCTGTAGGGAACGCCATATAGCGTCCCCCCCCTGTAGGGAACGCCATACAGCGTCCCCCCCTGTAGGGAACGCCATACAGCCCCCCCTGTAGGGAACGCCATACAGCCCCCTCCTGTAGGGAACGCCATACAGCGTCCCCCCCCTGTAGGGAACGCCATATAGCGTCCCCCCCCCCTGTAGGGAACGCCATATAGCGTCCCCCCCCTGTAGGGAACGCCATACAGCGTCCCCCCCTGTAGGGAACGCCATACAGCGTCCCCCCGTAGGGAACGCCATACAGCCCCCCCTGTAGGGAACACCATACAGCCCCCCCTGTAGGGAACGCCATACAGCCCCCTCCTGTAGGGAACGCCATACAGCGTCCCCCCCCCTGTAGGGAACGCCATATAGCGTCCCCCCCCCTGTAGGGAACGCCATACAGCGTCCCCCCCCTGTAGGGAACGCCATACAGCGTCCCCCCTGTAGGGAACGCCATACAGCCCCCCCCCTGTAGGGAACGCCATACAGCCCCCCCCTGTAGGGAACGCCATACAGCCCCCCCCTGTAGGGAACGCCATACAGCCTCCCCCCTTGTAGGGAACGCCATACAGCGTCCCCCCTCCCAAAAAAATGTGACCTACAGTGTGATAAAGACTTTACAGACCTAATAAAAGACATGTATCCCCTATCCACAGGATAGGGGATACATGTGTGATGGCTGGCATTGATAGGGAGAACGGGGGACTGAAAGTTCTCCATGACTAACCTCTGACTTCCGGCGTCTGTGTCGGCAGCTCACTAAAGATGAAAGGAGCGCTGGTCACGCATGCGCACAAGCGCGACCGGCGCTCCATTCATTTCTCCGGAGCTGCCGACACAGACGCCGGAAGTCAGAGGTTTGTGATGGAGAACGTCAGGGGACTTTCAGTCCCCCGTTCTCCCTATCGCTGCCAGCGATCGCACATGTATCCCCTGTCCTGTGGAGATCCTGTGGATAGGGGATACATGTCTTTTGTTTAATGGCAGAGCGGGGAGATACCTCCCTGTTCTGCCGTAGTGTTCAGTGGCGTCCCGCTGTAGCAGCCATAGCGGCTGCTAGCGGAGCCTCCGGCCATGGTGGGGGCCCGTGCCGGCGGGCGACACGGGCCCCCTCATGCCGCGGGCCCCGTAGCAGTCGCTACTGCTGCTACGGCGGTAGTTACGCCACTGGCCGGGTGAATGGCGTCCAAAAAAACAGCAAAAAATAATGGCAAAATTCCTTTTTTTCTCCCATTCCCACCATAAAAAATAAAATAAAAGTTAATCAATAAGCCCCATGTTCCCCAAAATACTATCAAAGAAAACTACACTTTGCCCCGCATAAAACCTTTACACATTTGGTATCCCCATAATCGTGCCGACCCATAGGATAAAGGTAACATGTTATTTATGCTGCATAGTGAACAGCGTAAATGTATAACGTGAAAAACAATGCTGGAATAGCCGTTTATTTTCAATTCTTTCCTAAAATAAAGTTAATAAAAGTTAATCAATATATTATATGCATCCAAAAATGATGCAATTGAAAAATACAACTCGTCCCGCAAAAAACAAGCCCTTATACGGCTATGTCGACGGAATAAAAAAAAAGTTACAACTCTTAGGCTGGGCTCACACGACCTATTTTCAGACGTAAACGAGGCGTATTATGCCTCGTTTTACGTCTGAAAATAGGGCTCCAATACATCGGCAAACATCTGCCCATTCATTTGAATGGGTTTGCCGACGTACTGTGCCGGCGACCTGTCATTTACCCGTCGTCGTTTGACAGCTGTCAAACGACGACGCGTAAAATGACTGCCTCGTCAAAGAAGTGCAGGGCACTTCTTTGAAACGTAATTTGAGCCGTTCTTCATTGAATTCAATGACGAGCAGCTCAAGATTAAGGGCGTCAAAGACGCCTCGCATAATGCGAGGAGGAGCAATTACGTCTGAAACGACGCAGCTGTTTTCTCCTGAAAACAGTCTGTAATTTCAGACGTAAAAGCCACTTATCGTGTGCACATACCCTTAGAATGCTACAGTGAAAAAACAAAAAATAATCCTTGGTCATTAACACACAAAATGGCCCGGCCATTAAGGGGTTAAAACTAGGCAGATACAATTCGCAAGTGGAAACGCAGGATAAATGTACATGCTGCAGATTTAAAAATATGCACCGCAGGTCAATTTACGCAAAAAAAAATCTGCACTGTGTAGATTCGATTTCTTGAAATCGCATTTACTTTGCTGGTACTGTTAAATGGTGCGGATTTGCCACATGAATATACGCGCGGCAAATCCGCACGTAATACGCAACGTGTGCATTCTGCCTTATGCTGGCATCATAGTAAGGGTATGTTCACACGGTGGCGTCCGTTACGGCTGTAATTTCAGCCGTAATGGCATGTGCAGGCGTCTTTCGCTGCGTCCATTACGGACGTAATTGGAGCTGTTTTTCCATGGTGTCCATGGAAAACGGCTCCATTTACGTCTGAAGAAGCGGAGCGTAAAAAAAAATGACCGTCGGCACAGAACATCGTAAGACCCATTCAAATGAATGGGCAGATGTTTGCCGACGCTTTTGAGACACATTTTCGGACTTAATTCGGGGCTAAAACGCCCGAATTACGTCCGTAAATATTGTGTGTGAACCCAGCCTAAAAGTATTTGTTTCCATCACACCGCCACAATGTCCTTTCAATGCAGGAGATTCATGTTAGTTTAAATTTTCTTTTCAAATATTCATGAACACTTCTCACCATAAAAAAAAATGCTATGAAACATTCACAACCCATTAAAATTTTATTTTAATGATATATTTTGAGTTGAAATGAGCACTTTTTCACTGTGGATAGCAATATTTGCATGGCTTGATTTGTGAGCTTGAAGGCACACTTCGGGCTATTGCTTGTCACCTTGCACATGTAATATGACAACAAATCTAGAAGCCACGGCTATTAATGCTGGTGAATGTTATCTCTACCCTGTGTTTAGACAGTGACTACGGAATAATAAATGCAGTGTTGTCCAATAAATTAGTTTTATATGCGCATAACTGGAAAATATGAAATTACAGAATGTAAGGTTTATTTTAACATTTTTTATTTCTTTAATATACTGTAGCAATTTTTCTATCGTGTTCACGCTTTACTCCTGACTTATTTGGTCTGTATGGTCTGCTCTAAACAGACAAATCTTGCAATGTTGTGCTATTATACACAGATGATCACCATAGTGTCTAACCATAGGTCTAACATATTGTGCTGAGTTTAGCAACTTACTGCATATTGTTTATTGAGTGCCATGTATAACAGCCTGCAGTAAATACTTATGCTCCCTCTAGTGGCGGAGATTTGGAGGTCAGAAAAACAGCGCTCCAACCACTATAAAGATGTATTAGGAATTAATCAGTAAAGCACTTTTGATCTATATAGAATAAAAAATGGTGTTCAAGAGTGGACATTCACTTTGGCTATTGCAATTGAGGCCTTAGACGCGAGGGTTGGCCGTATTCAGACTTACTGTCAAACACTGATCCATTCTCCTATGATTTTCAGATTAGTAAAAGCCATTGTTATGTGAATTGCATTTGATATTTTGGAGAAGCAGAGTTATCAGCTCTTCTTTACTCAAATTATATTCAGGCACACGTTTAATTTCATTTAATACTTCCCAAGGTTATTTGATAAAAGATCTCCATCCCTGGAAGATACATTTTTTTATGTTAACTGCAGCTTATGTGCTAGACAGAAAGAAAGATGATAGATGGCTCATTGCATTTTAGAGTAGTAAATGTGTATATAAACATATGTTTATATTAAAGGGGTTGTCTGACAACCGACACCCGGACCCCGCACCAATCAGCTGTTCCGATGTTATGCACTGTATGAAGTGAACGGTGCCGGAAGCAGATGGCTCGACTTCACTTGAATAGGAGCAGAGCTTCAGTACTGCAGCTCGGCCGCTATACTGTGACCAGAGCCATCTGCTTCCAGCACAGACCTCAAGTGTCCGGAGGCAGCTGGAGCAACTGATCGGTTCAGGGGTATGGGTGTTGGACCCCCACTGATCATATACTCATGACCTATCCTGTGGATAGGTCATCACCATGAAAAAACGTCCCGTGCCCGGACAGCCCCTTTAAACGTACCAGAGATAAACCTTTGTATTTTTGCACAGAAGAGTGGGTCTCTTCAACTAAAGAGACATTCACAGCAGCCCCCCCATCCCTGTCAAAGATTACCATAGGGTTTTAACCCCTTAACGCTATGTGACGTAATAGTCTGTCACAGGCGTTGTTCTGTTAACGCAAACTGACGGATCATTACGTCAGAGCGTTAACAGGGTACTGTGTCTGCAGACACAGTTTTAAAGCAGTGATAGCTTAACTCTATCACTACTTCAAGGCCAGGACCGGAGCTAGCCTCCGATCCGGCCGATTAACCCTGATTAACCCCTTAGATGCAGCGCTCAAAAGTGAGCGCTGCATCTATGGTGTTTACAAGCAGATCGGGACCCCGCAATGAAATTGCAGGGTTCCGATCACTGTTCCAGCAGACTGGAGGCCTAACAATGGCCTTCTGTCTGCCAAGTACGGAAGCCTTCTAGGTCCCGCCCAGAGGCAGGGCTTAAAAGGCGTCCGGCCGCAGTAACAAGTTGAGGCAGGCTCAGAAGCTGAGCCTGCGACATCAGCCACTGGGGTCAGCTGTATGTTACAGCTGACACCGTGCTGTAATGGCAGGGAATGGAGGTAGCTCCGATCCCTGCCATTAACCCTTTAGATGCTGCGATAAAAAGCGATTGCGACATCTTAGTGGTCGGCATCGACACGATGTGATCGTTAGGATGCCGATCGTTGCTATGGCAACCAAATGTCTAATAATGGCCTCCTGGTCTGCCACGTACGATAGCCTATTAGGCCCCGCCCACAGATGTGACCTAATAGGCTTGCTGTCAGTGAATGACTGACCGCTCTAATGCATTGCACTACGTGGGTAGTGCAATGCATTAGAGTAAAGGTCAGAGGTGCAGACCCTCAAGTCCCCTAGTGGTACAAAAAAAAGTTTGAAAAAGTTTGAATATAAGTGTAAAAAGAAAAGTTTAAAGTTAATAAAAACTAACATTGCCTTTTTTCCTATAATAAGTCTTTTACTATTGGAAAAAAATGAAGACGTTAAAAAAAGAAAACATATTTGGTATTGCCGCGTCCGTAATGACCCAATCTATAAAATTATAATGTTATTTTTTTCACACGGTGAACACCGCAAAAAAATAAAATAAAAAGCATTGCCATAATCGCTATTTTTTTTTATCACCACCCCTCCCAAAACATGGAATAAAAAGCGATCAAAAAGTCGCATGTGCCCCAAAATAGTACCAATAAAGACTACAACCTGTCTGGCAATAAAGAAGCCCTTACACATTTTTCTAAATTCAAATGTATCTGCTTGTAAGACAGATAGTAATACCACAGAAATAAATGCTGAAAACGGCTGAAACGAGGCAGCTGTTTTCTCCTGAAAACAGTCTGTCATTTCAGCCGTAAAAGCCAGCTAGCGTGTGCACATACCCTCACTATGGAAGAGGCTGATGAGCGCTACATTACATAACCAATACATTACATAAAAACAAAAAACCTACACAAATTAGATAACCACACAACCATAATAACCTGAATAATTCAAATAAAAACAGGTTATTTAGCGTTAAGGGGATAAAAAAATAAACAAAATAAAATGATGTAGAGAATAGCTTTTTCTTATATTCACGCTGTAAAAATAAATGATATAGCTTATACAGTGAATTTTTTGACTCCCAAACTGCGCAAAAGAAATAATTTTTTTTCTGCATAAAACAAGACTGCATGTAATCACATCAGTGAAAAAATAAAATAGTTATGGCTGCTGAAAGGCAGGGCGGCAAAAACGGAAAAATTTAGCTGGTCATTAAGGCCTTTTCAGGCCCAGTCATTTTGGGGTTAAAGGCGATTTCCACCCCAAACTTGAAATTTGGCCATATATTGGTAAATCAGAAATGAAAGCAGTTGCTGAAGATTGGTAACTATTTTTCTTTTACTTACAGAAATATTGATATTTTTCTGTTTTTGGTGTGGCGCCCATTTTTGTACACGTGTTTACAGGACGTGGGACCATTTTGATTGTCACCTTTGAATTAGCATCTCGGTATATTGTCACTATTTATAGAATATACTGACAAAATGACCGTTTACCATCAGTTTCTAAGAACCTAATAAAAAGGTGGATAGCAATATAGCTGCGCTTCCAATAAAAATGGCAGCTGCAAGGAAATAGAAAAATGCAAACATCTCTGTAACTAAATATAGCATAGCTATCAAACGTTGGCTGCTGCTCTAGCATCTGACTTACTAACATATGGTCATTTCTGTCTTTTAGGGGAAAATTCTCTTTATGATTGAAAAAAATAGAAGGTGACAGGTTCACTTTAAATAATTGCTTAACCATGTACATGTATTGTCTCGTCGCCAGGATTCTTATAGCGAGGAAGGTATTTGTACCTAATAGAAGAATGGAATAAAGCTTCTGATCCATTGGCTTTAAAAGTAAATACAATTCCCGACGCTGTTTCGTCTCTCATAGAGAATCCTTCCAACCTGTTCTGCTAGAATAGAGTTTTAAATTAAAACCCAGGGAACAAAAAGGCAAGAAATCAGATTATAGATAGCCTATTTCTTAAAGGTATTTGGCGTGCCAGACAGGTGCGTTTCTATTGAACTATTCAGCATCATATAATTTTATCACTGGAGAGATGTTGGTCTTTAGTTATTTGCTGCGACATCTCTGATAAGTGTTTTTCACGTTTTCATTTTTTCCATTGAATATATACAATGTTGTAATAAAGTCATTCCAGTGGCCAAATACTACAGATGCTCTTAAGATTGGGACATCTATGGCTTTTCATGCACAATATAAATTACTTTTGTAGATAAAACATTTTATTGGATAGCAGTTTCATTAGATAATGGAGGAGAAGAGTTGAATATAAGTGAGGTTTCGTTGAGGTGGAAGGGCTCTATTTCTACACAACTGCTTCTTATAACTAATCTCTAAAGGTATCCGCTATTTATTAGGTAATGCAATGTCATTCTGTGGATGTTTGATATGAGCTACACATATATAAAAATACCTGAAAATTTTTAGCATATTTAAATAATATGTCCAAAATGGGAAACTTGATCAGGTTTGGGAAGTGATACACTGTCTATGACATCAAAGGGGTATTCCTATCTTAAAGAGGCTCTGTCACCACATTATAAGTGCCATATCTCCTATATAAGGGGATGGGCGCTATAATGTAGGTGACAGTAATGCTTTTTATTTAGAAAAACAATCTATTTTAAACCACTTTATGAGCGATTTTTAGCTTTATGTTAATGAGTTTCTTAATGCCCAAGTGGGCGTGTTTTACTTTAGACCAAGTGGGCGTTGTACAGAGGAGTGTAGGACGCTGACCAATCAGCGTCATGCACTCCTCTCCATTCATTTACACTGCACTAGCGATATAGTTAAATCGTTATGTGCAGCCACATACACAAACACTAACATTACTGTAGTGTCCTGATAATGAATATACATCACTACCAGCAAGGACGTGATGTGTATTCAGAATCCTGACACTTCTGAATCTTTTCTGTGAGATTCCAGCAAGGCAAGCGTAATCTCGCGAGATTACGATGTAACCCGTCATTTCAAACGAGATTACGTTTGCCTTGCTGGAATCTCACAGAAAAGATTCAGAAGTGTCCGGATTCTGAATAAACATCACGTCCAGGCTGGTAGTGATGTATATTCATTATCAGGACACTGCAGTAATGTTAGTGTTTGTGTATGTAGCTGCACATAGCGATATAACTATATCGCTAGTGCAGTGTAAATGAATGGAGAGAAGTGCATGACGCTGATTGGTCAGCGTCATACACTTCTCTGTACAACGCCCACTTGGTCTACAGTAAAACACGCCCACTTAGGCATTAAGAAACTCATTAGCATAAAGTTAAAAAATCGCTCATAAAGTGGTTTAAAATAGATTGTTTTTCTAAATAAAAAGCATTACTGTCAGCTACATTATAGCGCCGATCTTCTTATATAGGAGATAGGGCACTTATAATGTGGTGACAGAGCCTCTTTAAGCATTCTTGGTAAATCTACAGGATATGCCATAGATAACTGATAGGTGTGGGCAGGGGCAGACTACTAACAGCAGAGGGCCCTAGAACAACAAAAATATATGGACCCTTGAATAGATCAGTTTATAGCACATCCCCTATTTCTAACAATCCACTAGTTTTTGTGACATATGACGTGCATTGGTTTAGTCTCTTACATGGAATCTAAAAGACAATAGGAAGCAGTTTTTTGGGGGACATTGGGTCCTTAACTACTGGAGCTAGAGATAGATGCGGGTCCTCAATCTATCAGACATTTATGGCATATCCTGTGGCTATGGAATAGAAGAAAGGAACTGCAGCACACAAGATTATCCAATGAAGTGTATTTTATTTATTCACCAAGCATAAAAATACTTGCAACGTTTGAACCCATGAATGGGTCTTTATCAAGCATGCTTCATAAGGACACATTTATGGGTTGAAACGTTGCAAGTGTTTTTATGGTTGGTGAATAAATCTAATACACTTCTTTGGATTATGCAGTTCCTTTCTTCGATTGCATATTGATTGTCTCGCTTGTACCTTGGATTCTTTGCTGCGTGCACCACCCATGTTTGTGGAGTTGTCCTTTCACACTGAAGAAGTTTTTGTGGCTGTGCTGCTGTTTTCCTGAATATGTCCCGTGGCTATGCCATAAATGCCAGAGATGGGAATTCCCCTTCAAGGGTTACATCCAGTTGTCTGCTTTTACCCAGCAGATAATGTTATCTTAATAAACATAATATAATGCTACAGTATAGGATCCTTTTTTGTTGTACTGCCTTACAGATGTGTCCTCCCTTAAATGGACACTTACTTTTCAAATCACGTATCCTAATCTAATAGTATACCTGATATCGATCAACATTATATTTCACTTCCTGTTACTTCCTGTTAGAATGTAGTTGTTTTGTCCATGCAAATTCTGTGTAAATTTAGTGCCACTAGGTGTCTCCCTTCCTGTAATCTGCGGTCTACCTCCTGTTCTGTTATCAAGCATTGCCCGTCCCTGTTTACAATTCAGAATTGACAGGCTGCAGAAGGTGGGGGGTGCGTCTCTTCACTGCCTGCCTATACAAGTCTATAGAAAGGGGAGGGGGAGCAGAAGTAGTGTGAAAAAAGACACAAACAGATGTGCTGCAGCTTCCAAGTAATTTATATCTCGCCCCTGTGCTGGATTCTCAGCTACACTGGTCTGTACTGCTAAATAATATCCTTCATGCTGCTGCTGCAGCTTCTATGCATATGTAATATAGAGATAGGATAACTGAATTCTCCTCTTGTCTGTGTGCAGTGTATAGAAAGCATGATAGCCATTAGGCTTTGCCCACTAGCTCAGAGACAACTGAGAATTAGAGATCAAACATGTAGAGGGGAAAACTGCTAAAAAATGCAGAATAAGTCATATAATGGCCAGAAAAAGTGTTATTCCTCATGTACACACATGACCGCTTATTCTGAAATGTTACCTGAAAAGATAGGTACACTTAACTTTTCTCTAGGCTCGATATACAGTATCCCGAGATGAGTGTTGAAAGATTACATAAGTGTTTATGTAAAAAAATTTATGCTTCGATGGATGCCATCCATCGGCCATCCATCGGCCATCCATTGGCAATCCCTCGGCCATCCCTCGGCCATACTCTCCCATGTTAAAATAAATAAATAAATAGATTCTGTGCAATATACATATATTGCACTGGATTGAACAAATGTATACCTCCGATGGATGCCATATGTCGGCCATCCGTAGCCCATAGTCTCCCATGTTAAAAAAAAAAAGTAAACCGCGTGGAAAACGTTTTTTACTGGATACTGCGAGAGTTTGTATCCTGAGAAATTGGCGTCGTTAAAAGGGTTGTCCACAGGATAGGTCACCATTATATGACCGGTGGGGGTCCGACACCCAGCCCCTGCACCAATCAGCTGCTCTGTCTGCCTCCGAGGGCCAGATGTTATGCAGGGTATGCAGTATTCGGAGCCGGAAGCAGATAGCTTCGACCACTGCACATCAACCCTCCTCCTATGCACTTGAACAGGAGCAGAGCTGCAGTTCTGCATCTCGGCCACTGTTCTGTGACTGGAGCCATCTGCTTTCAGCATTGACATCCGGTGCCCAGAGGCAGCCGGAGCAGCTGATCAGTGCAGTGTGTGTTTGTCAGACACCACCAGTCATATACTGATGACCTATCCTGTGGATAGGTCATCAGTTGTTCGTGCCTGTCAACCCCTTTAATAAAATTCAAGCAAAAGTAGGGGTGGACACATCTGTATATTGTATAACTAAGTGTGTAAAACAGTTGGCTAGTCAATATAATTTTATATAAACTAAATAGTATGGTTAAAATGTAACTTTTTAAAATCTGTTTTTGACAGGGTCATGATGTAGTTTACTACAATGCAAAGGAGGATCAAATGGATGTAAGTAATTATTTCCACTCTTTTGCTCTTACATTGTCATCCTCAGTTGTCGCAGATATGTAAAAAAAATATTCTTTAGTTGTTATGTTTTTATTTTCCTTGTTATATTAAGCTTTATTTACACTTGCACATTTAAATTGGCTGTCTTGTGTTTTTATTAAATTGTGTCATGTTGTTGAAATCAACTGAATTTGTTTATTAATGATTGGTATATTTGAGATCCGTGGCCTTTTACTGGACTAGAAATATGAAAAAATGTTAACCCATATTTTTGGAGTTGTTTATTGTTAAAGGGGTTGTCCAGAATTTAAAAAAAAACATCACTGTTTTCCTCTAGAATGTCACACCTGTCCATGGGCTGTGTCTGGTATTGCAGATCAGCTCCATTGAAGTGAATGAGGCTGATCTGCAATACCAGACACAACCTGTGGACAGATGTGGCACTGATTTTGGAAGAAAACAACCATGTTTTTCCTGTACAACCCCTTTAACTTCCCACTGTACAACCCCTTTAACTTCCCACTTATAGAATTAAAGCTAATTTTCTATTAGTGACTATTTTGAGAGAATTTACAGCAAGTATATTTATACATTGAAAAAAGGAATTTACCTAGCAAAGTTATCTATAACAGGGCAAGACACCAATAACAGAGGATCCCGCTGCAAGAAGAGCATATGGGCTGTTTGATTTCTAACTGCTAATTTTATGGTACATATGGTGTGTCCGCCCCAGAGCTTACCTGATTACAAATAGTTGAGATGTCACAGCAGCTTACCTAAGTAATAAACATTTGTGATGTCACAGTTACCTGTCTTAAATACTTTTGTGATGTCACAATAGCTTACCTGAATTAAACTAGTTGTGATATCCTAGTAATGCACCTGACTGAAACACACTTGTGATGCCACAGCAGATTACTTGACAAAAACGTAGTTGTGATGTCACAGTAGTGTGCTTGACTGAACCTTTCTTGTGATGTCACAGCAGCTTAGCTGACCGAAAGATGTTTGTAAAGTAACAGCTATCTACTAGACTGAAATATTCAAAACTGTTACATTCTAAGATAGGTGTGGGCCCACTTGCCTGCAGGGCCCTTGTGGAGCTGCACAGGTTGCACAAATGGTATGCGCATCTATGATCTGTAACATTCCATTGTGTAAATATAGTATAAAAAATATAAAATCAGCTGCATAATAAGGCAAAAAGATTTTGACAGTCAATTTCCAAATAATTAAAGTGTCATTTACAATGCAGTACACTGTTACTTTCTCTAGCCCAGTATTTAAGAATCCACATCCACGTGTGATACTTTTCTTCAAAATGATTATATACTGTAGCAGTGCTAGCATATTAAATTATGTACCAAGGTGTATCAGAATGAATACCCACTAACATGCAGGACTCAAAGCAGTATCTTGTACTGTATGTATGTATGTATATATATATATATATATATATATATATATATATATACACATATATATATATATATTTTTTTTTTTTTTATATATATATATACAGTGCCCACCAAAAGTTCCGGAACACCCTCATAACTTTTGAATGGCTCGAGGTTGAAATTTGGTGGGATTTAATATGGGTCATAAAATCTACCAGTTAACGCCAAAAAAAAAACACCCCACCCCCTTGGGGGAGGTGGGGTGGGCAGGGGCAGCAAAATCTTAAATGGCATGGGGGTTTTGTGAAATCTCTTTCATTTGAAAGCTCTTTTCAATACGAAAACAATGCCACAATCGATTATGAGATAGGATTTTTTTTCGCTGAGATATTTAACTTTAAAGTTATCATCTTTATTATTGGCTACTGCCGGTGTTAGCATTACCCAAAATGTACCGCGCAGGTAAAATCCTAAATGTGTGTGGGCGCGTGCGTGTGTGTGTGTTTGTGTGTGTGTGAGCTTGGGAGTGTCACATCAAGGTGACTTTAAATTACGTACTATAACAATCAACCTCGGCGATACAAAATGGACCTTGTCTACAATTGTAACATGATTTCATGTGTACACATTTCGGTAGTCACTTGTGAATTTCAGAGAGCGCTAAATCGGAGGGTAATTTTAATTTTTGTACATTTCTATTGCCATATCACAGAATGCATTTGACCGAAACGGAAAGGATCATTTTATTGATGAGAGGGTATGGCGAAGAAAAAATAAGATCCTATCGAGAAGTAGCGGCTTTATTCAATGCCACTTATTCTATCCGTGATCCAATTTCATTGTCAGCTGTAAGGGTATGTTCACACACAGTGACCAAAAACGTCTGAAAATACGGAGCTGTTTTCAGGCGAAAACAGCTCCTGATTTCGAGACGTTTTTGTAGCAACTCGCGTTTTTCCCTGCGTTTTTTACGGACGTTTTTGGAGCCGTTTTTCAATGGAGTCAATGAAAAATGCCTCCAAAAACGTCCCAAGTAGTGTCCTGCACTTCTTTTGATGAGCCGCCATTTTACGCGCCGTATTTTGACAGTGACGCGTAAAATAAAGGCTCGTGGGAACAGAACATCGTAATTCCCATTGAAAGCAATGGGCAGATATTCGTAGGCGTAATGGAGCCGTTTTTTCAGGCGTAATTCGAGGCGTAAAACACCCGAATTACGTCTGAAAACAGTGCGTGTGAACATACCCTCCAAAGAACTATTCATCGTTTCGAAATAACCAGTTCAATTAAAGACACACCAAGATCCGGAAGACCCAAACATGCTACCGTGTTTCCCCGATAGTAAGACACCCCCGATTGTAAGACGTATCGGGGGTTTCAGGGGGGTCGGCTAATATAAGCCGTACCCCGAAAGTAAGACATATGTCTTACTTTCGGGGAAACACGGGGGTATTGCCGCCTCCTGCCCACTTCCGCGCCGCCCCCCTCTCCATACGTCACCCCCAGCACTTGTCAATGCCGCCTCCTCCTTAAAACCCGAGCCATAGACTTTTTACGGCTCGGGTTTTAACTTGCTGCCCGCGCGATCGGGCAGCTGAATGTCGGGTCTCCGGCTGTCAGTGACTGCCGGGGACCCTGAGGAGAGGATAGGAGCAGCTTTAGCTGCTTCTGTCTTCTCCGATGTGTTTTTACACAGCGTTCAATGAACGCTGTGTATAGGAATAGAGACAGCAGCAGCGGCGCTGTCTCTATTCCTCCCGGTGATCATGTGACAGGTCACATGATCGCCGGGTCCCGTTAGTGACAGACTGCTGCTGGGTCTAACAAGACCCAGCACAGCCCTATTAGTGACAATCGTCACTATGAGAGGGCTGATTTCCCCTGTAACTGGGGCTGCTGTGCAGCTCCAGTTACAGGGGAAAAGATGGTGTAAAAGAAAGAAAAAAATATATATAAAGTTCCCCAAAGGTCTTTTTTGACCTTTGAGGGACAGACCATAGTAATAAAAAAATAATAAATAATAAAGTAAAGTGCAAAAAATTAGACAATTTTTTTCTAATATAAGACATACCCCGAAAGTAAGACATAGTGGGGCTTTTGGGGATAAAAAGAAAGTAAGACACTGTCTTACTTTCGGGGAAACACGGTAGTAATGATGAAAAAGCTTTAGATGTTCTGCTCACTGTACATGATAATCCTCATACAGAAACTACCAAGAAAAAATGATCGACTAAGCACATGGAGATGCAAAAAATGCACACATTTTATTGAATAAAGATATTGGACAAGTTAAAAGATGGAATAAAGGATAAGTCACACAATAAAAAAGACATCAAATCAATAGTAAGCCAGATATGGTTATTTAGCCAACATATTTAAAGTAAACATGATATTGAAGCAGCAAAAAGGTAAGTTGGATCAAACCAGACTGTCACAAGCATATAAATGTAAATATACTATCAGAAGATGATGGTGATTTTGTATAGGTATGGAGAATCATATAAATAACGCCACCAATTACGAATGTGGGACAATGCTGAAGACCAATTTGGATAAAATCAGAAGTGACAAACAATATTTGCAAGCTACTTAAAATAACAATGTTTGTTCGACATACCAATGGACATTGTAGTGCGTAGATAAGACGTCTGCACCCGACGCGCGTTTCGGCACCTGCCTTCGTCCGGGGTTGGGGTCAAACTACTCATGCCCACTCTTATATATTATACATCCCAGGTGTTGTAAATTGGAGAGGAGGGGTGACATAGCCGGACGGAGGAAATCGGCGTCTGATGCGGGGTACAAAGATGGACGTTTCCCCACTTCCGGTACCGCGTCATCAGAGAGGATGTGGGGCGGCGAGGACTGACCGCGCCCCCCACAGCCTACTCCGATTAAAGACAGCGGACGGAATGAGCCAGGACCAAAGAAAGAAGAAGAATGTATCTAACAGATAACATAATGAAGAGAAGTATGTCTGCACTATCTGATATTAAAAAGAATATTAATGAAAGAGAGCATAAGAACAAATACATGTGAGTTGGCGTAAGTGAAATGATGTGTGTAAGTGATGAAAGAAAACACAGTCCTAAGGACAACCTTGGTGTACCGTGAGTGTGTAAGTGAGTAAATAAAAAAAAAAAATGAAGGAATAAGAAATTAAATGGTGTATGGTGTTGTATGCATGTGATGGAAAAATAATGAATGAATAAAAATAGTGAAACCAAAAAAGGAATAAAGACGATTCGGTACTAATAATACAAAATATTTAATTATGGGACCGATGAAAGTGAATATAAAAGGGAAGACAAATGCATATGTCTATTGTTAAGTGAAAAATAATAAAAAAGTAATAAAAAAGTGAAAGAAAATTGCTGCTGCGGAAGTAATGAGGTATGGAAGGAAAAAATAAAGGAATAGTAAAAAAAAAAAATAATTTAATAAAGGACTAAAATAAAACGTGATGGGATCTGTCTCCAGTGGAGCACAACAAAATGATATCAGCGGCACATCAGTCCATCGAATTTTGAAGAGGCATCATTATCATCCTTATAAAATACGTCTAGTTCAGGAGCTATCTGAAGATGACTATGACAGAAGAGTGGAATTTTGCAATACAATGATGACACGATTTGATGATAATCATCAGATTTTCAACTGGACCCTGTTTTTCGGATGAAGCTACGTTTGATCTAAACGGTTCTGTAAATCGACAGAACATGAGGTATTGGGCAGACGAAAATCCACATTGGATGAGAGACTGTCATACCCAGTATCCTCAGAAGGTTAACATTTAGGCCGGAATATTGCTCAATCGTATTGTAGTACTGTTTTTCATTGAAGGAAACATAAATGCAGAAAATTACTGCAATTTGCTAAGAAACCAAGTGATACCGGCTATTCAAAATATTGCTGGAGAAGCTTTCCAAAATGTTTGGTATCAGCAGGATGGAGCTCCGGCTCATTTTTCTCTGCGAGCTCGAAATCTTCTGAACAATAATTTTCCTGATCAATGGATTTATAGAATGGCCACCGAGATCACCAGATCTGACCCCATTAGACTTTTTTTACTGGGGGTATTTAAAAAGTAAAGTCTATGAGACTAGTATCGCAAACTTAGACGAGCTGCGGCAAAGAATAGTGAACATTTCAAATTCAATCACACCAGATGTTATAAATAACGTTATGGACACGTTTTACGTTCGCTTAGGACACTGTCAAGTTGTTGAAGGGCATCAGTTCGAACATTTGATTTAATACAGTAATTGTTATGTTTGTACTAATACACATAATACATGTCTTCGGTCTTGCTTTGTTTGGCCGGACCACACACACACACACACACACACACACACACACACACACACACACACACACACACACACACAAAGCCTTAGAGTGGGACCTTATCTCGGGCTGTGTACACACACACACACACAGCGCAGAGAGTGAGACCTTATCTAGGGCTGTGTACACACACACACACACACACACACACACACACACACCACACACACAAAAGTGAGAGGCAAGGGGACTCACATTGATCTGTGGTGACAGAGCCTTTTTAACTGTAAGTGGTATTATTGCAAATTGCAAGCTTTTAGGAACCTCAGTAAGGGCCTGTTCACATCAGAGTGTTCACATAAGGGCCTGTTCGACTGCGCTATTGATTCCGTCGTAAAAACGGAAACCTGCCGGAACGGTGACAAACGGAAGCCATTAGCAATGTTTCCGTCACCATTGACATCAATGGTGATGCAAACGGAAGCTAAGGTTTCCGTTTGACTTTTCGTTGCGGGGTTCCACGACGGAAACCTCCGACGGGACCACTGAACGGAAAGCGAACGCTGATGTGAACCGGCCTTAACTCTTAAAGTTACGGAGCAGAGTCACTGAGTGCTGAGGCGTGTAGTTCATAAAAGTCTCTAACTGCTCTGCTCGCTCAATAACTATAGAGTTTCAAACCTCCTCTGGCATTAACCTCAGCAAAAAAAACTGTGCGCCGGAAGCTTCTTGGCAGTGGGTTGCATGGTCGAGAAGCTGCATGCAAGACTCATATCACCAAGCACAATGCCAAGCGTCGGATGTTGTGGTGTAAAGCACACCGCCACTAGATTCTGGAGCAGTGGAAAAGTGTTCTGTGGAGTGATGAATCATGGTTTTCCATCTGGCAGTCTGATGGACAGTCTGGGTTTGGAAAATGCCAGGGGAACGTTACCCGCCTGACTGTATTGTGCCAACTGTAGTTTGGGGAGGAGGGATAATGCTATGGGGTTGTTTTTCAGGGGTTAGTCTAGGCCCCTTAGTTACAGTGAAAGGAAATCTTAATGCTTCAGCATACCAAGACATTTTGGACAATTGTATGCTTCCAACTTCGTAGGAACAGTTTGGAGAAGGCCCTTTTCGGTTCCAGCATGACTGTGCTCCAGTGCACAAAGCAAGGTCCATAAAGGCATGTTTGATAAGTTTGGTGTGGGAGATCTTGACTGTCCCGCACAGAGCCTTTCGCTAAACCCTATTAACCCCTTAAGGACGCAGCCTAGTTTGGGCCTTAAGGCTCAGAGCCCATTTTTCAAATCTGACATATTTCACTTTATGTGGTAATAACGTCGGAATGCTTAAACCTATCCAAGCGATTCCGAGATTGTTTTCTCGTGACACTTTGGGCTTCATGTTCGTGGTAAAATTTGGTCGATATATTCAGTCTTTATTTGAGAAAAATTGCAAAATTTAGAGAAAATTTAGAAAAAATAGCATTTTTCAGAATTTAAATGCATCTGCTTGAAAAACAGACGGTTATACCACCCACAATAGTCACTAGTTCACATTTCCCATATGTCTACTTTAGATTGGCATCGTTTTTTGAACATTATTTTATTTTTCTTGGACGTTACAAGGCTTAGAACATAAACAGCAATTTCTCATATTTTTAAGAAAATTTCAAAAGCTTTGTTTTAAGGTACCTGTTCAGTTCTGAAGTGGCTTTGAGGGGCCTATGTATTAGAAACCCCCATAAAGCACCCAATTTTAAAAACTAGACCCCTCAAAGTATTCAAAACAGCATTTAGAAAGTTTTTTAACCCTTCAGGCATTTCACAGGAATTAAAGCAAAGTGGAGGTGAAATTTGCAAATTTCGTTTTTATTTCTGAATTTCAATTTTATTCGATTTTTTTTCTGTAACAAAGAAGGTTTTACCAGAGAAACACAACTAAATATGTATTGTCCAGATTCTTCAGTTTTTAGAAATGTCCCACATGTGGCTCTAGTGCGCTCGTGGACTAAAACACAAGCCCCAGAAGCAAAGAAGCACCTAGTGCATTTTGGTGGTGCTTTTTTATCAGCATATATTTTAGGCAGCATGCCAGGTTTGGAGAGGTGTTGAGGTACCAAAACAGTAGGAATCCCCCAAAACTGACCACATTTTGGAAACTGCACCCCTCAAGGAATTAATTTATGGTTATTGTTACCATTTTGACCCCGTAGTTTTTTCACAGCACGTATTTGAATTGGGCTGTGAAATTAAAAGAATGACAATTTTTCCAATAAGATGTCATTTTTTATCAGAATTTCTTATTTTCACAGGGAACAAAATGCCCCATTTTGTTGCCCAATTTGTCCTGAGTGCGGCAATACCCCATTTGTGGTGATAAACTGCTGTTTGGGCCCATGGGAGGCCTCAGAAGGAAAGGAGCGCTATGTGTTTGTTGGAGTCCAGATTTTGCTGGATTGGTTTTCGGGTGCCATGTCGCATTTGCAGAGCCTCAGAGGTATCAAAGCAATGGAAACCCACCAAAAGTGACCCCATTTTGGAAACAAAACCCTTCAAGGAATTTATTTATGGGTGTTGTGACCATTTAGACCCCACAGTTTTTTCACATAACTTATTTGAATTGGGCTGTGAATTTAAAAAAAAAACTTTTTTCCAATAAGATGCAGTTTTGGCTCAAAATGTCTTATTTTCACAAGGAATAAAATACCGCATTTTGTTGCCCAATTTGTCCTGAGTGTGGCAATACCCTATTTGTGGTGATAAACTGCCGTTTGGGCCCATGGGAGGGCTCAGAAGGAAAGGACCACCATGTGGCCTACTGGGAATTTTCTCGTGCTAAGTCGTGTGTGCAGAAGCCCCTGAGGTATCAGTACAGTTGAAACCCCCGAGAAGTGACCCCGTTTTAAAAACGACACCCCTTAAGGAATTCATCTAGAGGTGTAGTGAGCATTTTGACCCCACAGGTATTGTGTAAAAGATAATGTGCAGCAGTTGGTGCAGAGTGAAATTTGCAATTTTCTATACATATATGCCAATTCAGTGTCCGATATATTGTGCCCAACATGCACCACCGGAGATATACACCTCATAAACTGTAATGTTGGCTCTCCCGGGTACTGCAATACCCTACATGTGGCTGTTATCAGCTGCCTGGGCACGCAGCAGGGCTCAGAGGGGAAAGATGAGGAGGGGTAAGCTGTGCGAAGTGGATCAGAGCGAGTAAAACTGGGGTAAATTAAAAATAAAGGGATGGATGATAAATTTGAAAACACTCTTTCATACAGAGCTCTGGTTTTTCGGGACACGCGTCACATTGATATATTGTGTCCTTCCTTATCCCGCTCTTATAGCAGACTCTGCACCTCTTTTGACTTTTTCCCTTCTTGCCAGTTTGGGGAACTTCTCCTAAAAAGTGTTGCCCTGGTACGATGCCTGTGGCCCCGCTTCCAGAAGTACTGTAAGGCTTCAGGACTTGATCTGACAAGTCCACCCCTCCCATGTACCTATTGTAGTCCAGGATGCAGTCTAGTTTGGGGGTCCCTGTACTGGTACCTCGTACAGGTACATGGGTACTGGTGTGGCATCTCCCTGGTCTTGTACTTGACACACAATATGTTGCAGCTAGATTGTGCCCTGCTCTCACCCCTTCTGAGTGTTTGCCCAAGCAGAGTCGTAGGGAGGCCTCTCAGGTTTCTTCTAGCAGTGCCGCATGCCGCAGGACTTCTGGAAGCGAGGCAGTTGAAGAGTGGGACGCTGGTATAAAAATTATCCAGGTAGAGGTGGTAACCCTGGTCCAGCAGTGGGTGCACCAAATCCCACACAATTTTTGTATTAACTCCCAGTAAGGGGGGGCATTCTGGGGGCTGAGAACTGGTGTCCTTCCCTTCATATATCCTAAATTTGTAGGTATACCCGGATGCACTCTCGCACAGCTTATACATCTTCACGCCATACCTTGCCCTCTTACCTGGCAGGTACTCGCGGAATTGAAGCCTCCCTTTCAAATGTACCAGGGATTCATCTATAGAAATACACTTCTCGGGGGTGAATGCTTGGGAAAACCGGGCACTGAAATGGTCTAATAGGGGTCTCCGTTTATACAAACGGTCAAAACTGGGGTCATCTCGGGGTGGGCACGGCTCATTATGAGTATAATGTAAGAAGCGAAGTATTGCCTCATTTTTATTTTATTTTTTAGTTTCCAGCTCAGTTCTGAAGTTGCTTTGAGGGGCCCATATATTAGACACCCTTATCAAACACCCCATTTCAGAAACTAGACCCCTCAAAGTATTCACAACAGCATTTAAAAAGTTTATTAACCCTTTAGGCGTTTCACAGGAATTTAGAGCAAAGTAGAGGTGACATTTAATTAATTTAATTTAATTTATTAGGCACCATGTCCGGTTTGAAGAGGTCTTGTGGTGCTAAAACAGTGGAAACCCCCCAAAAGTGACCCCTTTTTGGAAACTAGAGACCTTGAGGAATCCATTGTAGTTTTCTTGGGGTGCATGCGACTTTTTGATCAGTTTTTATTCTAATTTTAGGTGGCGTGGTGACTAAAAAAACAGCAATTTTACTATTGTTTTTTATTCAATTTTTTTTACAGCGTTCACCGTGCGCTATAAATGACATATTCACTTTATTCTGCGGGGCGATACGATTACGGCGATACCAGATGTTTATAGTTTTTTTTTATGTCTTATTGCGTTTGCACAATAAAATACATTTTGTAAAATATAATTTATTTTCTGTGTTACCTTATTCTAAGAACCATAACTGTTTTATTTTTCCATCAGGAAAGTCGTGCGAGAACTTATTTTTTGCGTAACGAACTGTAGTTTCGATCAGTACCATTTTTTGGTACATGCGACTTTTTGATCTCTTTTTATTCCATTTTTTGGGAGGTGAAGTGACCAAACAATTGTGATTGTGGTACGGTTTATTATTATTTTCTCTTACAGCGTTCACCGTGCGGGATAAATAACGACATCATTTTGTAGTTCAGGCCGTTACGGACGCGGCGATACCAATTATGTATAGTTTATTTGTTTATTTATATATTTTTATTAATAATAAAGAACTGATAAGGGAAAAAGGGGGACTTTTACTTTTAAATCTTTTATTTTCTTATTTTTACACAACTTTTTTTTACTTTTTTACACTTTTTTTACTTTGTCCCACTAGGGGACATGAGGGCAGGAGGCTCTGATCGCTATTCTAATACACTGCACTACATGCGTAGTGCAGTGTATTAGAGCTGTCAGCTGTTCGCTGACAGCAAGCATAGTGGGTCCTGATTTTGTCGGGACCCACTAGGCTTCCGTCGATGGCGTAGCCAGAGTCCATTGTTAGGATTCTGGTTGCCATAGTAGCCATCACGGCCCGCTATCGTGTAGCAGGCCGGCGATGGCAGCTTAACCCCTAAGAAGCCGCGATCGCTATTGAACGCGGCTTCTAAGGGGTTAATCGGCGGGGACCACCGCGATCGGTCCCTGCACACTAAGCTGTGATAGCCTGCTGTCGGAAACAGCAGGTATCACAGCTCAAACACGCACCGGGATTAAATGGCGCCGTGTTTACTCAGGTCAGTAATAGTACTGACCTGAGCGCGAACGTTCTACTTAGCAGGACGTACTATTACTGACCTGAGCGCGAAGGGGTTAAACACCTGTTGGGTGAACTAGAACTGAGATTTCGAGCCCGGCCCTCTCATCCAACATCAGTGTCTGACCTCACAAATTCCCTTCTGGACACTCTAAAATCTTGTGGAGTGGAAGTTGTTTTAGCTGCAAAGGGGGATCAACTCCATATTAATGCCTATGGATTTAGAGTGAGATGTCATTAAAGCTCCTGTAGGTGTAATGAGTAGTACATATACATATACATAATGGAGATTTTTTTTCTGATTTTTTTATTTTTTTTAAGTTGTATAGTGCAAAGACAAAATCCAAATACAGACTCAAACTGAAAACCCTTGTGATTAAATTTGTCTTGGATTTTACTATTTCCAGAATCATCTATTTATAGTGATGCTTTACACTGTGCCTAGGTAAACGTTTGATGTTGAGTTGTTTGCCATAAATATGTCCTAGATGAAAAACAGTTTTATAATACCCTATTAATGATAATATGCTGTAGTTTCATAAAAGATGAACCAAAATCTCTGTGACCTAATTTATCATATAAACTTCAAAAGATTTTCAGAATGTACTAATGAGCATCTGGAGGCTATGGGTGTTTCCATAATCCATACATGTTTTATTTACATAGTATCAATGTAAGATGTAATTTCTACTGCTAGAAATATGAAGTAACTATTATTTAGCTATCTGCAACTATCATGTAGGTAGGATCAGTCCGCTTTCCTGACATGTCTGTTTCAGTAAATAATTGTATTCCCCATAAAATAACAATTCTGGGGCATTTTTTATTAGAACTTTGCATTGTACTGTTCCTCTGTTACTCCTCCTATAAATTTATGAATAAATTGGCTAATGTTGTAACTTTTTGCTCAGACTTCAACTTTTAGCATTCATTTTGAATATTGCAAGTACAAATACGCTGTTATTTTCAATATTTATTACGTTGTGTCAATGATACTATATGTATCAATATGTGTCAATGATACAAATGAGGATGCTTTATTTATCTTTTTGGCAAATGTTTCTCACTGCATTATATGTTGCTTCAGAAATTTAGTATATAGTTGACTGTTATCAGAATTGCTTTCTTTAGCATGAGTGATTCATTAACAGAGGAAAAGGCTGGGTACTGCTGTCAGCTTATCAGCAAACATAGTCTGTTTTAGCCTGTGTCCATTTTGGCGCACACAGAATACAGGCAGCCTTAAACTGACTAGCAGGAACACAGTAGGTGTTTGCCACTTTCGTGATCTTATTAAAGAACTCATGTGATAGGAATTATTGTAGGTGGAATCTATCTATCTATCTATCTATCTATCTATCTATCTATCTATCTCTCTCTCTCTCTCTCTCTCTCTCATATCTATCTATCTCTCTCTCTCATATCTATCTATCTCTCTCTCATATCTATCTATCTCTCTCTCTCATATCTATCTATCTATCTCATATCTATCTATCTATCTATCTATCTATCTATCTATCTATCTCTCTCTCATATCTATCTATCTCTCTCTCTCATATCTATCTATCTCTCTCATATCTATCTATCTCTCTCTCTCATATCTATCTATCTCTCTCTCTCATATCTATCTATCAATTCAATTCAATTCAATTCAATTCAAAGAAGCTTTATTGGCAGGACCAAATACATATTAGCATTGCCAAAGCAAGTAAGAAGTAAGGGAATGAGGGATAGGGACTGAGGGCTTGGGGATAGGGACATATCTAGGGTCGGGGTTATACAAGTCCATGGCATATCATGTCTCTCTCAGTTTATGGCATGCAGTGACATATTGTGCCGCTGTGCCCACTGTGGTTTCCTCTTCACCCAGCAGGATGTAGAGTTTCTCTTCCTCTTCCATGGAGCTGAAGTCCGGTAAGAGATCAGAGAGTCTCCTGAAGTGAGTGTCCCTTACTGCTGAGTATTTGGAGCAGTGTAGCAGGAAGTGGGCCTCATCCTCCACGGCCTCCTGGTCGCACTGTTGGCACAGTCGGCTCTCCCTGGGCTTGTAGGTCTGTCTGTGGCGCCCGGATTCGATGAGCAGGTTGTGGGCGCTCAGTCTGTAGCGGCTCAGGATCTGTCTGTCTCTGTGGTTTGGCAGTTTCTCCAGATATGGCGCCAGTTTATATTCCCGCTGTAGACTCCGGTATATTGTCAGTTTCTGGGATGTCTTTATGTCGTTCCTCCAGTCACTGATATATTCCTCTTGGCCTTTGTTTATTGTCTTCTTGATTTCGGCTTTTGTGAGGCCGCGCTGGGTGACATTTTCTTCAGGCCGGGTCAGGGTGAGATGTTCTGGGGGGCCTGGTTTACCTGGGACCCCTTGGTGTAACAGGGCTTTATGGTGATAGGAACTTTGCCTGCTGCTGTGTAGATGGGCCCAGAATGATAGCGCCCTCTTCTGGATTGTGAGGTGTAGTGGGAATCTGCCCAGTTCTGCCCGACAGGCACTATTTGAGGTGCTCCGATGGACTTGGAGAAGGTGTTTGCAGAATTCTAGGTGGAAGATTTCTGTTGGGCTGGAATCCCACCTTGACCAGTCTGGGTATGTGTCCGGACCCCAGACTTCACTGGCATACAGGAGGATTGGGGAGATGATGGAGTCAAAGATTTTCAGCCAGACCGTCACTGGTGGTTTGAGATGATAGAGTTTTCGTCTGATGGCATAGAAGGTTTTGCACGCCTTGTCTTTCAGAATCTCTATGGCTTGTTTAAAGCTTCCTGATTGGTTGATTTCTAGGCCCAGGTAAGTGTACCTGTCGGTCGCTGTGATTGTGGCGTTATTTAGTGTGAAGGTCGGGTGCCTGGGGGATTTTGAGTTTCTCTTCTGGAACACCATGATGTTGGTTTTCTTGGCATTGATGGGTAGTGCCCACGTGGAGCTGAATTTTTCTAGGATTTGCAGGTTGTCTTGGAGACCTTTCTCGGTTGGTGATAGTAACAGAAGGTCATCTGCATACAGCAGGAATTTCACCTGGGTGTCATGGAGGGCGAGACCTGGTGCTGAGGAGGATTCCAGAGCTGTGGCCAGTTCATTGATGTAGATGTTGAAGAGCGTTGGACTGAGGCTGCAGCCTTGTCTGACTCCTCGGCTCTGCTGGAAATCAGCCGTTCTTCTCCCGTTCACCTTCACGCTGCATCTGTTCTCTGTGTAGGAGCTTCTGATGACGTCATAGGTTTTACCTCCTATTCCGCTCTCCAGCAGTTTCAGGAATAGGCCCGGGTGCCACACTGAGTCAAAGGCCTTCTTAAAGTCCACAAAACAGGCGTAAATCTTCCCATGCTTTGTATTGTGGACGTGGCTCTTGATGAGGCTGCGCAGGGTGTAGATGTGGTCAGTGGTGCGGTGGTTTGGCATGAACCCAGCTTGGCTTTGGTGGAGGACATTGTGCTGGGAGAGGAAGCTGAGGATTCTCTTATTCAGGATGCTGCTGAACAGTTTCCCCAGGTTGCTGCTGACACATATCCCTCGGTAGTTGGCCGGGTCGTACCTGTCCCCACTCTTGTGGATTGGTGTTATAAGGCCTTGGTTCCAGATTTGCGGGAAGTAGCCGGCACTCAGCACTATATTAAATAGTTTGACTATTGCGGCCTGTATTTCTGGCGGGCTGTGTTTTATCATTTCTGGTGAGATTCTGTCTAAGCCGCTGGATTTTTTACACCTTATGTCTGAGGTTCTCTCTGTTACTTCTTGCAGTGTTATTGGTGTATCCAGGGGGTTTTGAGAATCTTTAAGTGTTTCCTCCATCGCCTTCAATTTTGATATTATTTGTTTTTGTTCTTGGCTTTGTTCTTCTTTCGGGATATCTTTGTAGAGGTCCCTGAAATATTGGAGCCAGATGTTGCCATTTTGAATATGAAGGTTGTTTTTCTTGCAATTTTTGCCCATGTGTTTCCATAATTCCCAGAACGAGTTGTCATGGAGGGCATCTTGGAGTTGGGTAAGTTTGGTGGAGATGTGCCTTTGTTTTTTCTTTCGGAGGATGGTCTTGTATTGCCTCTGTATGTTGCTGTAGGCCTCCTTCAGACCGGTGTTGTTTGGGTCTCGGTGCTTCTTATTTGAGGCATTTCTTAGGGTCTTCCGTACTTCTTTGCACTCACGGTCAAACCAACCGTTAGGATGTATTTCTTGTGGCCTCTTGTAGTCACATCTTTTCAGGTCAGACTTCTCTGCCATGGTATAGAATATATTATTGAGGTCATTTACGGCCTGATTGACCCCTCCTGGGCTTGTCTCATACACCTTGTTGTAGAGGTTGTGAAGCATCTCCTGCACTTCTGGTCTGTTCATTGTCTCTTTATATTTTATAGTTGACGTTTTGGACCATTTATAAGATGGGGGCAGGTTGAAGAGGCCGGTTTGATGTGGTTTTTGTGCAGATGGTTTGGTTGTGGATTTGATGTATAGAAGTAATTGGTTGTGATCTGACAGGTGCGTTTGTGGAGTGACTATGAGTGCGCCAATGTTTGCGGGGTCCATGTCCGTGATGGCATAGTCTACTACACTGCTGCCTACATGGGAGTTTAGTGTATACCTTCCTAAAGAGTCTCCCTTGGTGCGGCCATTCAGTATGTGGAGTCCTAAGCTTCGACATAGATTCAGTAGTTTTTTCCCGCTTTTGTTGACGGTGCTGTCATAGCTGTTTCTCTCTTTCTGTAGGGAGTTATGACAGTCGGCCTCTGCTCCAAAGATGAAGATATTTCCATCATTGGTCAGGTAGTCTTTATCTCTCCCCGTTCTTGCATTGAGGTCTCCGTAGATGAGAACGCTGCCCAGGGTCTGGAAATGGGCGGCTTCCCTTTGTATAATCTCAAAGCTGTCTGGGTTGGAGTACGGGGACTCTGGCGGTGCGATGTACGTTGCGCAGAGATACATGTCAGACTGAGAGGTGAGGATGGAGCTGCCTATTCTTATCCAGATGTGGCTGTCTCCTCGCTTCACGGCTTTGATCTGCTCATGGAGCTCCTCCTTGTACCAGACTAATATTCCTCCTGAACACCGACCCTGCTTGATGTGTTTATTTTTCAGGGCGGGGACAGAGATTTCCCTGTATCCAGTGGGCACCAGGGACTCATTCTCTGTCCTAGTCCATGTTTCCAGGAGGATTTGTATATCGATATTTTTCAGTCTTTGGATGAAGTCTGGATCGTTAATTTTGCATCCAAAGGCTGAGGCGTTGAGGCCTTGAATATTCCAGCTGCTGATTATAAAGGACGTCATTGTGTGTCCATATACCTTGTAATGAGCGGCGCTGTGTAGGACGGGCTGGAGATGTGACTGTTGGATGTGTTGTAGATGTTCTCGTGTTGTACAGTCACATTAGTTTTTTACATAGAGTGCTGAGCAGGGTCTTTAGCATCTCCATGTCTCTGCTCTGCGTGTCTCTGTGTGAGGCAGGGGGTTTCCTCCATGTCTCTGCTCTGCGTGTCTCTGTGTGAGGCAGGGTGTTTCCTCCATGTCTCTGCTCTGCGTGTCTCTGTGTGAGGCAGGGGGTTTCCTCCATGTCTCTGCTCTGCGTGTCTCTGTGTGAGGCAGGGGGTTTCCTCCATGTCTCTGCTCTGTGTGTCTCTGTGTGAGGCAGGGGGTTTCCTCCATGTCTCTGCTCTGTGTGTCTCTGTGTGAGGCAGGGGGTTTCCTCCATGTCTCTGCTCTGCGTGTCTCTGTGTGAGGCAGGGGGTTTTCTCCATGGCTTTTGCCTCTGTTGGTCTGACCTTGGGTAAAGGGGTTTTTCTCCTGGGTGTAGTGAGGTGTGTGGAGTTTGAGGTCTTTTCATTGTTAGTGATGTCTCCATGTTTTGGCTTTGGCTGGTGTGGGGTCCAGGTCTGGGGGGTCTGTTCAGCACAATGTCTTTCAGTTCTTTGGCCAGAAGGCTGACCCCTCGTTTGTTGAGGTGTTTGTCATCATACAGGTGGTGCTGCTCTATGGAGGGGTGTTGTGCCAGGCTGATGTTTGACATTGAGCTGATGTTCGCTGCCAGCTCTGTGTTGATGGCCTGGGTGATCTCGTTGGGTACATCTTTTCTTGGGAGCACGGATGATATAATTATTTTACTGTCAGGGAACTTTTGTTGTGCCGTCTTTGCTAGTTGGGTCAGTTGTTCTGCAATCTGCTGTTGCTGGTCTTGGAGGTTGTTTGTACCCGTGTGTATAATGAGATGGTTTGGATTGGTAAAATGTGGGTTATTGATGACTGATGTGACTTGTTGGATAGTTGCACAGTGAATTTTACTGACCCTTTTTCCTGGGAAGAGTCGCCGTGAATTAAGGTATTTGCCATTTGAGTCAATTATTAGGACAGTATCAGGACATTGTGACTTGCGGGTGGCTTGTCTGATGCTTGTGTCCTGGGTCCTGCTTGGTGGTGTTATGTGGTGCTGCTGTGGTTCTGTGCTGGAGGATTGGTTGGCGGTCGGCTTTGTACCCACTTGTATCGCTCTGTTTTCTCCTAGTTTGTTTTCATTAATTTCAGGAATATTTATTGGGTTTGGGTGATTTGATGTACTAGCGCCCTGGTCATTGGCAGTCCTTATGTCAGCGCTCTCCCTTGCTCCTAGACTTTGTGTTTGTGGTTTTAGATTTTCTATCTCTAATCTGAGCTTTGTATTTTCTTGTTGCAGCTCTCGGAGTGTACATTGTATTTCCTGCAGAGCTGATGCATGTTCACACTTCAGTTTGTTTATCTCTTTAATTACTTGGTCATTTGTGTTTTTGTCACCGAGATTTCTTTGAAGTTCTTCTTTGAATTGTACAAAGTCTCTTTCTAATTGAGATAAACAGTCTCTGAGGGTGTCGGGTGAGGGGTGTGGGACATTGGGACATGGGGCAGCGGGGGTGTCGCTGGAGATTGTCTCTGTATGTCCATCTCTGGTCTGGGTTGCTGGAGTTTGTTGTTCTTTGTAAGTTTGGGCCTGGTCTTTAATATGATGAAAGATTTCTTGGAATTCCTCTAGCTTGTCCTCATTGCCTTGTATGAGAACGTTGCCGTTATTGTATAGACTTATGGTAAGTGTAATACTCCCATCATTTCCCTCTCTCTCTCATATCTATCTATCTATCTATCTATCTATCTATCTATCTATCTCATATCTATCTATCTATCTATCTCATATCTATCTATCTATCTCATATCTATCTATCTATCTCATATCTATCTATCTATCTATCTATCTCATATCTATCTATCTATCTATCTATCTATCTATCTATCTATCTATCTATCTATCTAATATCTATCTATCTCATATCTATCCATCCATCCATCCATCCATCCATCCATCCATCCATGGTAGTAACAAGCTAAGCAGAAAAAAGTATTCTCAGCTATACTGCCATTCTACTGCAGAGGCTCTGTTCCTTCCCTGACAAGGAGGGAAGAAATATATTTATATTTGCTGCTCCGAATAGAATAGGGAATCACTCCCTGCGACACAATTGCAGGGCGACGATGGGTTGCCATGACAATCGAGGGCCTAAAAAAAGGGCATGTCCTAATAGATTGCCTGTTAGATTTACACTGACCGGCAATAATGCTTTGATATACGGAGCATACCAAAGCATTATATAAGCGATCAGAAGATCGCATATTGAAGTACCCCAGAGAAAGTTTATTAAAAAAAATAACGTTTTCCCAGTGAAAAAAAAATGAAAACCATTTTTTTCATGAAAAGTTTTTAAAAAGTGTTACAAAAAAATTATTATACACATATATGGTATCACCACAATTGTAACGATTCATATAAAAAAGTTTAACTCGCTATTTAAACCAAACCGTGAACCGCATAAAAAAAAAACAAAAAAAAAACTAGCTTTTTTTCTTTCCCCACTTAAAAATCATTTTTCAAAATTTAATAAATAATGTATGTGCACACCAAAATGGTTCTGTTAAAAAACATGACTCAAAAAAACAAGCCCACATACGGCTACATAATTTTTTCCCATGAAATGTTCTATTATTGTGCAAAAATAGTAAACATAAAAAATATACATATTTGGTATCGCTGTAATTGTTCTTACTCATGGTGAAATCCTGTTCCATGTAAAACCCCCTCAAAAAACATGGGGGCACTCCCTCCTTCTGGAGAAAAAAAGGTTCAATCTGCAGAGGCGACAAGCCTTCTTTACTGTGAGAACTGTGAATCTGTGGAATAGTCTCCCGCAGGAGCTGGTCACAGCAGGAACAGTAGATGGCTTTAAAAAAGGCTTAGATAATTTCCTAGAACAAAAAAATATTAACTGCTATGTGTAGAAATTTTTACCTTCCCTTTTCCTGTCCCTTGGTTGAACTTGATGGACATGTGTCTTTTCACCCACACTAACTATGTAACTCATAGAAAAAAGGTAACATGTTATTTATGCCGCATGGTGAACGGCGTAAATTTAAAATGCAAAATACAATGTCTGAATTGCTGGATTTTTTTTTTTTAATTTCCCCAAAAAGTTCATAAACAACTTATATGTGTCCTAAAATAGTGCCCTTTGAAAAATACAACCAGTGCTGCTAAAAAAACAAACTACGTCATACAGCTCCGTCGACAGTAAAAAAAAAAAAAAAAAGTTATGGCTCTCAGAATTTGGCGACATTGATTATATAAAAAAAAGTGTTTTTATTGTGCAAAAGTAGTGAAACATAAAAAAAATAAAAAATAAAAAAATAAATAAATATATATATATATATATATATATATATATATATGTGGTATGGCAATTATCGTAATGACACACAGAATGAATGCCGCCGTAAGAACAAAACCCAAAAAGTGATGGGGGAGTTGCTGTTTTTATCCATTTCTCATGGAAAAAGAACTAAATAAAAGTTTATTCGTACAACAGTGCCATTTAAAAATACTACTCATCCAGCAAAAAACGTTATAGATCTCGAAACGCAGTGATGAAGAAACAAGAAAAGTCGCTGTGTCCGCCAGGCCCAAAGTAGCTGCGTCCTGAAGGGGTTAATGACCTATTCAATGGTCACTGAGTTAATAGATCAGGTTCCTCTGTTTAGCATTAGAGATGAGTGAATTTTGTGACATTTTGGTGCCTATTCTGTTGAACTGGCTGTCCAATTCTATTTGCTCTGAATAAATTTAACGTGAATCGCAAGTGCTCGTCTTACTTTTTGATGTCTTCTATGGCCGTATTTAAGTTGGATGCAGTCCTCGAAGACATCAAAGAACCAAACGGGACAATCAGGGCATTTGTGACTCCACCTGTAAAATTAAAAAAAAACATACCTCCCTTGGTCTCCTGTAGCGACGCATCCCTAGCAGTCTCCTTAGATGACGTGTGATTGGCTGAACTAGTGACAAAACAGCGACATCTCAGGAGACCGCTAGGAATGTGTCACAGCAGCGGTCACATGTGACAAGACAATGTCATCTCAGGAGGCCGACAGGGATTCGTTGCTACGGGAGACCAGGTAAGTATCGTATTTTTATTTTTTTTATATCCTCTTTTCCCTTCTTTTTTTTCTAATCTGTATTTTCCTAAACTTTTTGGAAATTCGAAACTCATCCAGCAAAAAAACTTTATGGATCTCAAAACGCAGTGATAAAGGGACAAAATAAAAGTCTGTATCCTCAAGGCCCAAACTAGCTGCGTCCTGGAGGGGTTAATGATGGGACAACCCCTTTAATCTACTGAATGGTATTTTGTATTTGGTTTTGGAATAGCCATTCATAATACTGTGACTAGCCCATATAGAGCATTTAATCTATGATGATCTCATTGTCCAAAATGCATAAAAATAGTTAAAGCAAATAAACATATACATGTCTGGTCACCTATAGAAAAGTAATGACCTGTGAGCTATACCTGTCCATTAGTTAACATGTGTAAATAATCTTTGAAGAGGTGTTCTGTTAAACCTATTATTCACAAGTTTTATGTAATGCATAATTATATGCAAATCGCTCCCAGCGTCAACATGTATTTCTCTTATATTGAATATTTTGACTTGACTACAAAGACTGACCAATACTAAATTCCCCTTACAAAATCCAATTTGAGATGACTTCAAGTCATTTGGATCTGCAGCTATGCTGTGAGTTTACTAATAGCTCTAGTGCTTCTTCTCTGTCTCCCCTTCAATTACCTGCACGCATTTATCCACAGCAAGGGCTCCGACCCTAATTGACATCACTGATTTATGAGCCGAGGGCTCCTTTACTTCGCTTTTTATTTTTTATCTCTGTCATTTTTGTTTTGATTATTTTGCTTTTGTCCTAATTTCAAGTTCTCATATACAGTTTATAGCTGTTCATGATTATCATTGCACTTATCCTCTCATAACACTTAGTGATCAATTGCATTTTGCTTTGACGTGGAGTATGCAGCTCATTTTTATGAGTAACTTATGAGATTCATGTAGAGAATTCGGATTCTGACTTGCTAGAGATTGAAAGATCAACATTAATCTTAAATACTTTTATGCCAGGTTTCTGACACACGTGTCACTGTGAATGAAATAGCATTCACACCTATGAAATGTATCACCGTGAGACATCACAATCCATTTTCAGCCTAACACAAGGGCTGGGAGAATTGGATGGCTCTTCAAAGTTCTAAATCAGCAAGTTAAAATTTTATATTATTCCAAATACATTCCAAATAATGTTTTAGCAAATAGCTATACTTCTCCATTGCAATTAAAGAGTTATATATGATTGTACTATACCTTCAAAAGTATATTTATTTCTGCTGCATTTATAGCACCAAAATATTCTGCCGTACAGACTGTCAGCGTTCAGATTACAGTTCCACATCTGGTTCAAAATCTTATTTCCCTATCTCAGGCACATACACAGGGGTAAATTTCTTAGAATGCCAATTAACCTATCATTATGTTTTTGGAGTGGGAGGAAACTGTAGAAAACGCACACAAACATGGGGAGGCCTTACAAATTTCATGCTGGGTACAGAAACTGATGAGAATGTTGACAATCTCTGTGCATTGCTGCAGAATATGCTGGCACTATATAAGCAACAGGAAATAAATTGGGTGAATTGTGCCAATAACCTTGTCAGGTCTTCAGATGTGTTGCAATCTCCATTTAGCCGTAGTTGACTGCTGTTGGAGAACATAAAACGACATGCCCATATAGGCATGTTTGGCGATAACCATTATCATTTTTTATCTACTGGGACCCAGAAGAATCTTAAATGGACCCTAACTTTTAAAACAATTTATGCTAATCTAATAGTATACTGCTATAGGTCAACTTTGTAATTTACTTATTGTTAAAAGGTAGTTGTTTTATTCATGCAAATTCTGTGTGAAGTTACTGCCACTAGGTGTCTCCCTTCCTGTAATCTGCTGTCCACACCCTGTTGCCAAGCATTTTCCGTCCCTGGTTACAGAGCAGTATTGATGGACTGCAGAAGGTGGGTGGGGGGTGTCTCTTCACTGCCTGTCTATACTATTCTATGGAGAGGGGAGGAGGAGCAGGAGCAGAGTGAAAAAATACACAGACGCGCTGCAGCAGCTTCCTGGTAATTTATGTTACCCCAATGCTGAATTCTCAGCCACACTGTTTATTACTGTTGTATAATATCCCATAAGCTGCTTTATATATATATATATATATATATATAGTGCGTGTGTGTGATAAATAGGGATAGGAGAGCAGGACTGTGCTCTTGTCTGTGTGCTGTTTATAGAAGACATGATAGCAGTTTGGCTCGGCCCACTAGCCCAGACACAACTGTGTATTAGAGCCTCTAAAGGGGGAAAACTGCTACATAATGTAGAATCTAAGTCATATCATGGCCAGAAATAGTGTTATTTCTCATGTACACACATATGACAGCCTATTCTGAAAGTCACCTGAAAAGTTAGGTACGCTTTAAACAGTTCAGTTAGATACGAAACTATAAGTAATACTACATTGTTTATACCTACTTGTTGGTTAAATACAATTTAAAGAGGCTCCTTCACCACATTATAAGTGGCCTATCTTGTACATAATGTGATCGGAGCTGTAATGTAGATTACAGCAGTGTTTTTTATTTAGAAAAACGATCATTTTTGACGGAGTTATGACCTATTTTAGCTTTATGCTAATGAGTTTCTTAATGGACAACTGGGCGTGTTTTACATTTTGGCCAAGTGGGCGTTGTGGAGAGGAGTGTATGACGCTGACCAATCAGCGTCATACACTTCTCTCCATTCATTTACACAGCACATAACGATATAGCTATATCGCTATGTGCAGCCACATAAACACACTATAAGGTTACTGCAGTGTGCTGACAATGAATATACATTACCTCCAGCCTGGACAGGATGTCTATTCAGAATCCTGACACTTCGCTAACACAATCCCGACACTACAGCACAGCAAGCGTAATTTCGCGAGATTACGCTGTAAACTGTCATTTAAAACGAGATTACGCCTGCTGTGCTGCACTTTAATGGCACGTTATATTTAGAACTTTTGACTTTTCCAAGCAATCGTGTACTGCGTTGCTTGTCTTTGCAGAGCACCAGCGATATACATCCAGACGCATAATACACTGTTTTTAAGTCACAGCTTGAAAAAAAAAAAAAACAAAATGATACTAATATTACTCTGTTATTTATTATTTTGGGTTTTATGTGGTTTCCAAACTTGCCCTGCATGGTATTCCTGTTATTTGATATCCTGGTATGGCTGTTGTTATTATTCTTATGGTTAGTCATTTATACATCATACATTATACATCATCTCTTCAGCTCTACAAGTCCTGTAACTACCTAACATGGTCCTAGTAACAATTAAAGAGAGTCTGTCACCAGATTTTTCACACCCAAGCTGCACATCAGCGTTCGCTTTCCGTTCAGGGGTTCCGTCAAAGGTTTCCGTCGTGGAACCCCGCAACGCAAAGTCAAATGGAAACCACAGCTTCCATTTGCATCACCATTGATATCAATGGTGACGGTAACATTGCTAATGGTTTCCATTTGTCACTGTTCCGGCAGGTTTCCGTTTTTCGACGGAATCAATAGCGCACTCGACTGTTTTTCAGAACCCTTGTGTTCCGCTACTATGTGCCATCTTCATATTCATACATTTGTGCTGAAGACTTCTCCTGCTTTAGGTTTCTTACACTAGAAAAAAGCTACATCCTGTCAGCCATATTACCTCCTGTGCAACTAATATTTGGTCTCCCAAAGTCTGTGTTTATATGTAAAGCCTCTCCACACGGTCACCTTACATAGATGATGTATATAACTGTTAGCACACTTTAAGTATCCCCGTCCTACTACTCTATTACCTGCTCATATTGCTATTAACACTATTTACACTGCTAATGGAAAATTGCAGTCAATCAGAAGTCTCCCATATCCACAGGATTACATGGTCTTCAATTACAAAAACAGCATAGTACGTCGAGCTACGCGGTTTCCGTAACTCCCATTGAAGTGGATGGCAGTTACGGAAGCAACATAGCGTGCGTAATTTCCAACCATGTAAACAGGAAGTGGCTGGGAGGCAGTGGGAACCGAGAAAGGTAGAACGGGGTTTAGGGGGCCCCGTTCAACAGATAGGTGCTGGTCCCAGAGGTGGGAACCGCATCTATCTGACATTTATGGCATATCCCATTTAAGGAATCACAATGTTCAATTAAAAAAACATAAAGTTACTAAATTCCATCATTCTTGACAGCAACAATTATTCTCAGTCGGGGCCCAATTTTTAAGATAAGCACGTAAAGAAATATTATTTTTGGATTATTTCTTCTCTACAGAAGGTCTACGCTTTATATTTAAATGACAACTAATCTAGTTAGAGTGGTTGTATTACTTGATTGATGATCAAAACTGTACCCCCCCCCCCTTTACTGAAAAGACTGGTCACTGATTGGTGATTTTCAGAAAAAGCTATTCAACAGTATTTAAATGTCTGTAATTTACACTTACATTATTAGAATTAATCTAACTAGTAGGAATTTACTAGGATTTAACTACAATCCCCATGGTGGAAGCCAGTTTAATCTTTCCACACTGCTGAAGAGGTTTTTCAATTGAAAGTGTTATTACTCAAAATTGATTTTCCATTTCTTAGGTGTGGAAATGGCCACTAGAGACTGGCAAAGTATTGGTACTGCGTCGTCCAGACTCATCTACTTTCAAGTTTCTGCTAGGGTCACATTTGTTCCAATTAACCTGCTACTCGTGTGATATTAGATAGTTCCCCAATAAATAGAATATATTACCTCACAATATGAATATTTGGTTTCTGCAGTCAACACATGTCTCACTTGTGTGCATGATAGAGCATTAGTGACACTCATGAAAAGAAGCTAAAAATGTATATATATATATATATTTAACCCCTTCGCGCTCAGGTCAGTAATAGTACGTCCTGCTAAGTAGAACGTTGGCGCTCAGGTCAGTACTATTACTGACCTGAGTAAACACGGCGCCATTTAATCCCGGCGCGTGCTTGAGCTGTGATAACTGCTGTTTCCGACAGCAGGCTATCACAGCTTAGTGTGCAGGGACCGATCGCGGTGGTCCCCGCCGATTAACCCCTTAGAAGCCGCGTTCAATAGCGATCGCGGCTTCTTAGGGGTTAAGCTGCCATCGCCGGCCTGCTACACGATAGCGGGCCGTGATGGCTACTATGGCAACCAGAATCCTAACAATGGACTCTGGCTACGCCATCGACGGAAGCCTAGTGGGTCCCGACAAAATCAGGACCCACTATGCTTGCTGTCAGCGAACAGCTGACAGCTCTAATACACTGCACTACGCATGTAGTGCAGTGTATTAGAATAGCGATCAGAGCCTCCTGCCCTCATGTCCCCTAGTGGGACAAAGTAAAAAAAGTGTAAAAAAGTAAAAAAAAGTTGTGTAAAAATAAGAAAATAAAAGATTTAAAAGTAATAAAAGTAAAAGTCCCCCTTTTTCCCTTATCAGTTCTTTATTATTAATAAAAATATATAAATAAACAAATAAACTATACATAATTGGTATCGCCGCGTCCGTAACGGCCTGAACTACAAAACGATGTCGTTATTTATCCCCCGCGGTGAACGCCGTAAGAGAAAATAATAATAAACCGTACCACAATCACAATTGTTTGGTCACTTCACCTCCCATAAAATGGAATAAAAAGAGATCAAAAAGTCGCATGTACCTAAAAATGGTACTGATCGAAACTACAGTTCGTTACGCAAAAAATAAGTCCTCACACGACTTTCCTGATGGAAAAATAAAACAGTTATGGCTCTTAGAATAAGGTAACACAACAAATAAATTATATTTTACAAAATGTATTTTATTGTGCAAATGCCATAAGACATAAAAAAAAAACTATAAACATCTGGTATCGCCGTAATCGTATCGCCCCGCAGAATAAAGTGAATATGTCATTTATAGCGCATGGTGAACGCTGTAAAAATTTTTTAATAAAAAACAATAGTAAAATTGCTGTTTTTTTAGTCACCACGCCACCTAAAATTAGAATAAAAACTGATCAAAAAGTCGCATGCACCCCAAGAAAACTACAATGGATTCCTCAAGGTCTCTAGTTTCCAAAAAGGTGTCACTTTTGGGGGGTTTCCACTGTTTTAGCACCACAAGACCTCTTCAAACCGGACATGGTGCCTAATAAATTAAATTAAATTAATTAAATGTCACCTCTACTTTGCTCTAAATTCCTGTGAAACGCCTAAAGGGTTAATAAACTTTTTAAATGCTGTTGTGAATACTTTGAGGGGTCTAGTTTCTGAAATGGGGTGTTTGATAAGGGTGTCTAATATATGGGCCCCTCAAAGCAACTTCAGAACTGAGCTGGAAACTAAAAAATAAAATAAAAATGAGGCAATACTTCGCTTCTTACATTATACTCATAATGAGCCGTGCCCACCCCGAGATGACCCCAGTTTTGACCGTTTGTATAAACGGAGACCCCTATTAGACCATTTCAGTGCCCGGTTTTCCCAAGCATTCACCCCCGAGAAGTGTATTTCTATAGATGAATCCCTGGTACATTTGAAAGGGAGGGTTCAATTCCGCGAGTACCTGCCAGGTAAGAGGGCAAGGTATGGCGTGAAGATGTATAAGCTGTGCGAGAGTGCATCCGGGTATACCTACAAATTTAGGATATATGAAGGGAAGGACACCAGTTCTCAGCCCCCAGAATGCCCCCCCTTACTGGGAGTTAATGGATTTGGTGCACCCACTGCTGGACCAGGGTTACCACCTCTACCTGGATAATTTTTATACCAGCGTCCCACTCTTCAACTGCCTCGCTTCCAGAAGTCCTGCGGCATGCGGCACTGCTAGAAGAAACCTGAGAGGCCTCCCTACGACTCTGCTTGGGCAAACACTCAGAAGGGGTGAGAGCAGGGCACAATCTAGCAGCAACATATTGTGTGTCAAGTACAAGACCAGGGAGATGCCACACCAGTACCCATGTACCTGTACGAGGTACCAGTACAGGGACCCCCAAACTAGACTGCATCCTGGACTACAATAGGTACATGGGAGGGGTGGACTTGTCAGATCAAGTCCTGAAGCCTTACAGTACTTCTGGAAGCGGGGCCACAGGCATCGTACCAGGGCAACACTTTTTAGGAGAAGTTCCACAAACTGGCAAGAAGGGAAAAAGTCAAAAGAGGTGCAGAGTCTGCTATAAGAGGGGGATAAGGAAGGACACAATATATCAATGTGACGCGTGTCCCGAAAAAACAGAGCTCGGTATGAAAGAGTGTTTTCAAATTTATCATCCATCCCTTTATTTTTAATTTACCCCAGTTTTACTCGCTCTGATCCACTTCGCACAGCTTACCCCTCCTCATCTTTCCCCTCTGAGCCCTGCTGCGTGCCCAGGCAGCTGATAACAGCCACATGTAGGGTATTGCCGTACCCGGGAGAGCCAACATTACAGTTTATGAGGTGTATATCTCCGGTGGTGCATGCTGGGCACAATATATCGGACACTGAATTGGCATATATGTATAGAAAATTGCAAATTTCACTCTGCACCAACTGCTGCACATTATATTTTACACAATACCTGTGGGGTCAAAATGCTCACTACACCTCTAGATGAATTCCTTAAGGGGTGTCGTTTTTAAAACGGGGTCACTTCTCGGGGGTTTCAACTGTACTGATACCTCAGGGGCTTCTGCACACACGACTTAGCACGAGAAAATTCCCAGTAGGCCACATGGTGGTCCTTTCCTTCTGAGCCCTCCCATGGGCCCAAACGGCAGTTTATCACCACAAATAGGGTATTGCCACACTCAGGACAAATTGGGCAACAAAATGCGGTATTTTATTCCTTGTGAAAATAAGAAATTTTGAGCCAAAACTACCTCTTATTGGAAAAAATTACATTTTTTTGAATTCACAGCCCAATTCAAATAAATTCTGTGAAAAAACTGTGGAGTCTAAATGGTCACAACACCCATAAATGAATTCCTTGAGGGGTGTAGTTTCCAAAATGGGGTCACTTCTGGTGGGTTTCCATTGCTTTGATACCTTTGGGGCTCTGCAAATGCGACATGGCACCCGAAAACCAATCCAGCAAAATCTGGGCTCCAAAGAACACATAGCGCTCCTTTCCTTCTGAGGCCTCCCATGGGCCCAAACGGCAGTTTATCACCACAAATGGGGTATTGCCGCACTCAGGACAAATTGGGCAACAAATTGGGGTATTTTATTCCTTGTGAAAATAAGAAATTTTGAGCCAAAACTACCTCTTATTGGAAAAAATTACATTTTTTTGAATTCACAGCCCAATTCAAATAAATTCTGTGAAAAAACTGTGGAGTCTAAATGGTCACAACACCCATAAATGAATTCCTTGAGGGGTGTAGTTTCCAAAATGGGGTCACTTCTTGTGGGTTTCCATTGCTTTGATACCTTTGGGGCTCTGCAAATGCGACATGGCACCCGAAAACCAATCCAGCAAAATCTGTGCTCTAAAGAACACATAGCGCTCCTTTCCTTCTAATACCTCCCATGGGCCCAAACGGCAGTTTATGGCCACAAATAGGGTATTGCCGCACTCAGGACAAATTTGGCAACAAAATGGGGTATTTTATTCGTTGTGAAAATAAGACATTTTGAGCCAAAACTACATCTTATTGGAAAAAAGTTTTTTTTTTTAAATTCACAGCCCAATTCAAATAAGTTCTGTGAAAAAACTGTGGGGTCTAAATGGTCACAACACCCATAAATAAATTCCTTGAGGGGTTTTGTTTCCAAAATGGGGTCACTTTTGGTGGGTTTCCATTGCTTTGATACCTCTGAGGCTCTGCAAATGCGACATGGCACCCGAAAACCAATCCAGCAAAATCTGGACTCCAACAAACACATAGCGCTCCTTTCCTTCTGAGGCCTCCCATGGGCCCAAACAGCAGTTTATCACCACAAATGGGGTATTGCCGCACTCAGGACAAATTGGGCAACAAAATGGGGCATTTTGTTGCCTGTGAAAATAAGAAATTCTGATCAAAAATGACATCTTATTGGAAAAATTGTCATTCTTTTAATTTCACAGCCCAATTCAAATACGCGCTGTGAAAAAACTACGGGGTCAAAATGGTAACAATAACCATAAATTAATTCCTTGAGGGGTGCAGTTTCCAAAATGGGGTCACTATTGGGGGATTCCTACTGTTTTGGCACCTCAACACCTCTCCAAACCTGGCATGCTGCCTAAAATATATGCTAATAAAAAAGCACCACCAAAATGCACTAGGTGCTTCTTTGCTTCTGGGGCTTGTGTTTTAGTCCACGAGCGCACTAGAGCCACATGTGGGACATTTCTAAAAACGGAAGAATCTGGACAATACATATTTAGTTGTGTTTCTCTGGTAAAAGCTTCTTTGTTACAGAAAAAAAATAGAATAAAATTGAAATTCAGAAATAAAAACGAAATTTGCAAATTTCACCTCCACTTTGCTTTAATTCCTGTGAAATGCCTGAAGGGTTAAAAAACTTTCTAAATGCTGTTTTGAATACTTTGAGGGGTCTAGTTTTTAAAATGGGGTGCTTTATGGGGGTTTCTAATACATAGGCCCCTCAAAGCCACTTCAGAACTGAACAGGTACCTTAAAAAAAAGGCTTTTGAAATTTTCTTAAAAATATGAGAAATTGCTGTTTATGTTCTAAGCCTTGTAATGTCCAAGAAAAATAAAATAATGTTCAAAAAACGATGCCAATCTAAAGTAGACATATGGGAAATGTGAACTAGTGACTATTGTGGGTGGTATAACCGTCTGTTTTTCAAGCAGATGCATTTAAATTCTGAAAAATGCTATTTTTTCTAAATTTTCTCTAAATTTTGCAATTTTTCTCAAATAAAGACTGAATATATCGACCAAATTTTACCACGAACATGAAGCCCAAAGTGTCACGAGAAAACAATCTCAGAATCGCTTGGATAGGTTTAAGCATTCCGACGTTATTACCACATAAAGTGAAATATGTCAGATTTGAAAAATGGGCTCTGAGCCTTAAGGCCCAAACTAGGCTGCGTCCTTAAGGGGTTAAAGCTTTTATTTATTTGATTTTTAAAGAACCAGTGTCACGAAAAAAATATTTTTTAGATCAATTTGCTTTTAGTGTTTTATTTAAAAAAAATTAATTTATTTGTGTGTTTGTGTTTTACTTTTTTTTATTTTTTCACTTTTTCTTGTCCATGGGGGCTGCCATTTTTTTTTCCATCTCTGTATGTGTCAATTAACGACACATACAGACATGGAATACGGCAGATACAGTCCCATAGTGAATGCGAACGGGGCTCGTTCCATCCACTATGCTGTACGCCGTCTGTGTGGGAACGGCGCATGCGCCGCTCCCACACAGTCCAAATTGAACTGTGCGACGTCCGGCGCCATTTTCTTGTGGACCGGAAGTCGCGGCCGGACAGTAAGATTACTACTTCCGGTTGTGGCTTCCGGACTTGTGCACTTGGAGCGGAGGTAGCAGACGGAACGGATGGACCGGAGGGAGCGGCGGCGGCAGGAGCAGGTAAGTTAGGTCTGTGTATGTACGTGTTTTACTGTGTGTTTACTACTGTATGTTAACCCACTACACTGTGTGTTAGCTCAAAAAATGGCGACACACAGTGTAGGAGGTTTGACCGTTCAATCCCCTCGTTTCTCCCGGCACTAGCCAGGATAAAGGAGGGGGGCTTCTGAGAGCTCACTAGAGCGAGTGAGTTTTCTCAAATTTTGCAGCATAAAGCAATGTGGTTGCTTTACCACATGCAATGCTGCAATTTTGGGAATTGCTCCATCTAGTGACCAGCGCTGGGAAATATTATAAATTAGAATCTAATTTATAATATTTCCTGACTCGTGAAAAAAATTAAAAAAATTAGAACAATGTTTAATCACCCATACACTAATGGTTTAACTAAAAAATATATATTTTTTTTTTTCTAGCGACACATTACCTTTAAAGAATAGCTCATTTACAGAAATATATTGTGTAGAAAGAAGCGAGGAAAAAATTACCAAAGGAAATATTCATAAAAATGCTTCATGTGCGGATTGCATGATGAAACTGCATGTAAATAAAAGCCAAATGGCTCTCTGCAGTGTAGTGTAGATGGAACGTCCTCTTAAATACAACATATAGTCAAACATCCCCAAACCAACAAATGCGAGTAAGGCTTCGTTCACATCTGCGTCACGGCTCCATTCCGATGTTCCGTCTGAGCTTTCCGTCGGAATGGTGCCCTGACTGACACAAATTTGAAACCAGAGGTTTCCGTTTCCATCACCGTTTCCCCTGCACAACTGAGACAAACGGAAACCATTGGCACCGGATCTGTCACCATTGAAATCAATGGTGGTGGAAACGAAAACCTTTGGTTTGCATTTGTGTCAGTCAGGGCTCCGTTCCGACGGAAAGCTCAGACGGAACATCGGAACGGAGCCCTGACGCAGATGTGAACAAAGCCTAAACCTTTAGGATTATGTTGTCTAATTCTTTCTTTTTACCTTGCTAGCCTTTATAGGAGAGACAGAGCGAAGCTTTCAGAATCATCTGGTTTAAATAAACTTTGGTATTAGCTGTGTTACCTATTCTATCTATGAACATTTTATTATTACTGACCTATAGAGACAAAGTGCTATTAACGTTTCACTCTTTCATTTCCAGATCACCCAGATTAAAGAGAATGTGATCCATATAACTTTAATTATCCCTCTATTCTCTGGGTTCCTACCTTTCCTACCATATATTGATTTTTCTCTGTTTCATGCACATCAATCCAATATGCCATCTTCTGATCATTCAACTTCTATTACAGTCATATGAAGCCCAAAACAGTTTTTAAAATTCCAACACCTGAAATTGCTATGCAGTAATGATAGACCGGTTTTTATCACTTTTCATTTTATATATATATATATATATATATATATATATATATATATATATATATATATATATATATATATATATATTTAATATTACACATTGCTTTGAAGTGGTTCCCCTTTTCAGTCAAGTTTATATTAAGTTAGTATGTAAAGCACTGGTAAACAATGTCATTAACAAAAGTGTTAAACTAAGTCCTAGGGCTCATTCAAACGAGCGTATAAGTCATCCGTGTGATGGCCGTTAAAACAATGGCTGTCACACGAACACATCTATTTCAATGGGGCCATTCACATGACTGTTACAACGAGGCGTGTGAAGGGTCCTTGAAAAAATATCCTGTCCTACTTTCTTGCGTTTCACGCATCCCTCCATAAACTATAATCTATGTGGGATCCATGATAACGCGTCCCGCACGGGTCCACCTCGGACGTGAAAATCTGCCGTCTTTCACGTCCCAGGTTACCCACGCTTGTCTGAATTTAGCCTAAGGGTGGTAAAGTCCAGGGGCAAAGTTCAGAGAGAGACCTTAAAGTGGCTGTCCAGTTTAGAAAAACAATTGTCATATATCCTGTTAGGGATTTCTTTGTTAATAGATGGTGTTCCTCTATTCAGAATTAGAGATGAGCAAATTTCGAGAAACCTGTTTTGGTGCCGATTCTATCAAACTGGTGGTCCAATTCAATTTTCCGTGAATCTCAAGTGCCCTGGTTGCCCTGTCTGATTTTCTGAATTCTCCTAGGAATCCAAGTTGGATACAGTCCTAGAATATATCAGAGAGTCAAACAGGGCAATCAGGACACTTGCGATTCCATCCCTAAAATAAGAAAAAGGCCATTCTCGCCTCCCCTGGTCTCCTGTAGCGACGCGTCTTTGAGATGGCATGTAGTTGACTGAAACTGTCATAAAACTATGTCATCGCAGGAGACCGCCAGAGATGTTCACAGCAGCGGTCAGATGTAACAAAATTACAACATCTCAAGAAGCCACCAGGGAGGCTTCGCTACGGTAGACTAGGTGAGTATGATATTTTGGTATATGGTATCTCCTTTTCTCTCCTCTTTTTTTTCTAATCTGTATAACGGCGTCCACTGTTTTGATGAGTCGTGCACAGTGAACACCAAAAGCTTTGTATTTTGTCAAAGCCTAAATTTTTTAAATTTGTACCGAATTTGATTCATTTAGATTAGATTTGCTCATCTCTATTCAGGATCCTCATTTATTAATAAAAAGGGAGAGCGGCAACAAAGAGCATCTCCTACTCTGAAGAATCTGTCCTGTCCTGCACAACACAGACAACCCATTGATTTTATGGGGGGCTGTGTAATGATTTATTTCTCATGTGGTTCTGTATGGAAATAGAACACTTCCTACCTGGTTTCCCCACAGATTACATCTGATCACCGGGAGTCCCATCAGGGGGACACTTTGTGATCAACGTTATGTCAAGGGACCTTTGTAAGGGCCTGTTAACAATTTTTCCATCACCATTGAGATCAATGGTGAGGGAAACGGAACTAAGGTTTCCGTTTGCCTTTCTGTTGCGTGGTAACCTGATGGAAACCTTGGACTGAACCCCTCAACGGAAGGGCAACGCTGATGTGAACAGGCCCTAACAAGTACAGATTGTCCCTAGCAGACAAACCCTGTAAAGTTGTGTAAAGTAAATGAATAGATGATATCCACAATGTAATTACCGGTGTCCCTGTATAGACTGCTCCAATGCTTGAGATGAGTCATAAAATACATAAAACCATGTTTTCTACAAAAACAAATCCAACTTGAACCGGAGATTCCCCTATAATTAAAGGGGTTGTTCAGTTTCAGCAAATTAATGTTATTTTTTTGTATAATTAAATTATGCAACGTTCCAATATACTTTCTGCATTAATTCCACATGGTTTTCAAGATCTCTATTTGTTGTCATTCAATACGGACATTTATTGTTTACTTCCAGTGGATAAAATTCTATCCATGGTCCATGCTTTACAGCAGCTACATGGACCAAAGGAAATAACAGTCTGGAGATGTCCCATTGACATTTATGGGAGAGTGTACAGGTCACAGAGCATGCCTACAACAGAGTTCATTGTGCAGGGAGGGGAAGGGGAGAAGGTGATCTGTCCCCATCACCTATTGTCAATGGTAAATCCTGTATTATCTGCCTCCAGCTGTGTAATTGAGTTAAAACTGAAATAGTTCAGGATTATTGTTTAATATACATAATGACATAAAAAATTAAAGAAACATCAAAGACACATTTCCTTTAAAGGAACCCACTAAATGCAAATTCCCCTTCTGGACTTGTTAGACCTTATATATAAAAATAAAAAAAAGATGTTGATATTTATTAGACGCAGGAGCAGATTTACTACTGTGTCTGCGTCTAGAATGTGTAGAAAAATTTGCCAAATTTTGGCGCATTTCATTTTTGATTAATTTAATTAGATATTTGCACCTCACTAGACACTATTAAAAAGTGTCTCAAAAAAGAGAGTGTGGCTTAAAATAAGCCAAAATTGTGGCAAAAATCTGGCACCAAATTATGGTGCAAATTAAGCCAAATCAAAGGTCGTACAATGTAAAGAAACATGTCTAACTGGTCAAGCAAGATACGCCAATTGTATCATACAGCATGCACCAACTGTCATAAATTTGGTTCAACCTTTGACTGCCTTTTCTAAGTTTGCACTGTTTAAATCTTAGACAGCCTTCGTAAAGCTGCCCATAGGGTTTACTACTTTGAAAATCATACTTATAGAATAAATGAGAATGATACATGAACTATTGTGGTCCTGAATTACAACTGTATTCTGCTGGTATAAACCTGCCTATCCAATAGCCAGCAGTACAAAAGACCTGTCATTCGACCATTATATTACAATAGGCTAGTGATAATGGGATGACCCAACTATAACCATTCAGTCTGCACAACACAGTTGAAAAGAGAGATGTACAAAATAGGAACTGTCAGCCTATTGTGTGTTCTGTAATGGTCAGTGTGAAAACTAATCTTTCAGACTTTATTTATATATGGATAGTCAAAAAGGTAAAAAAATAAATAAAAAATAGTCGAATAAAATGTAATTTTCTTATGATAGAGTGTGAAAAAAGATGGAAGAGAAACTTCGTATTCTGTGAAAGCTCTGATGCAAGGTATTGAAAAGGATGAGCTGGCACGATTGCTGTCGGATAAAGAAAAAAAATGAAAAAGTAGAAATACCTTAAACCTGCATCAGGGATATTTCCTGTACTCTTTCTGAAGATAATTGAGCAGTAAAAAACGTTTATTATTTGGAAAGTATAACTAGCCCGAATTAATTTAGGGAGTCCAGTTTGATTAGCATTGTTTTACCCTATTGGTTTGGGTAATGAAAGGGAATTCTGTGATTTGCATAGAGGTTTGTTCCTGGTATTAATTTCTACTACTCCAGCCGGTTGTTGGTTTGTTGCTGAGATCTTGCGATTCTCCATGGCAGGGTATCATTAATTTGTCTGCTAAACTCTGCGTTTCCTGAATTTTGTGTTTATCGATGTAAGGACGTAGTATCATACTGTAGTATTTATCTTCTGAGCTGAATATTTGTCTGCCAGAGTAAAGAGGGGGAATATCAGTTGGACATAGTGAAAAATGTGTGGGCTCTATCTATTAGTTTTTATTCAGAGTTGTATCTACTGACTATATGACAGAGAATTTTTTAGATATTTTATTAGTTTTTGAGACTTTATGCTGATTAATAAAAAAAAAACCTCAATGGGGGAATTTATCAACCTTTCTACAGAGGTTTTCTGCCGTGCAAATTGAGACTTTTGGCCTTTTTACTACGCCATCGTTATTTTTGTAGAAAGGGGCGAGGCCAAATTTATTCTAGTAACCTGGCATTAATTATAATAGAAATCTTTGCCAGTTCCTGGCCTAGATTTCACTCTGTGCCGGGCCCCGAACCTTACCCCCTTCAGGCCCCCATTTGGGCAATGACATAAATATATAAATATATATATATATATATATATATATATATATATATATATATAAGAAACTTTGCAGCACTCCAACATGAAAAAGATGGTGGTTTATTCAATCCAAAACAACGGCTGTTGTTTTGGATTGAATAAACCACCATCTTTTTCATGTTGGAGTGCTGCAAAGTTTCTTTCTCTATATATTATAATACGTCCGAGGATCGGGACGTTTTGCTGGGCACCTGGTCGATTATTCCTGTGTGAGTGCTGCTGCGTTCTTGTTTGCTATATATATATATATATATATATATATATATATATATATATACAGTGAAGGAAATAAGTATTTGATCCCTTGCTGATTTTGTAAGTTTGCCCACTGTCAAAGACATGAACAGTCTAGAATTTTTAGGCTAGGTTAATTTTACCAGTGAGAGATAAATTATATAAAAAAAAAAAAAAGAAAATCACATTGTCAAAATTATATATATTTATTTGCATTGTGCACAGAGAAATAAGTATTTGATCCCTTTGGCAAACAAGACTTAATACTTGGTGGCAAAACCCTTGTTGGCAAGCACAGCAGTCAGACGTTTTTCATAGTTGATGATGAGGTTTGCACACATGTTAGATGGAATTTTGGCCCACTCCTCTTTGCAGATCATCTGTAAATCATTAAGATTTCGAGGCTGTCGCTTGGCAACTCGGATCTTCAGCTCCCTCCATAAGTTTTCGATGGGATTAAGGTCTGGAGACTGGCTAGGCCACTCCATGACCTTAATATGCTTCTTTTTGAGCCACTCCTTTGTTGCCTTGGCTGTATGTTTCGGGTCATTGTCGTGCTGGAAGACCCAGCCACGAGCCATTTTTAATGTCCTCGTGGAGGGAAGGAGGTTGTCACTCAGGATTTGATGGTACGGGATCAAATACTTATTTCTCTGTGCACAATGCAAATAAATATATATAATTTTGACAATGTGATTTTCTGTTTTTTTTTTAAATATAATCTATCTCTCACTGGTAAAATTAACCTAGCCTAAAAATTCTAGACTGTTCATTTCTTTGACAGTGGGCAAACTTACAAAATCAGCAAGGGATCAAATACTTATTTCCTTCACTGTGTATATATATATATATATATATATATATATATATATATATATATATATATATATATATATATATATATATACATATATATATATACATATGAATGTTCACCCAACCTTTCCTCTTCTTTCCGCTGGGTCCCCACAGGTTCCCTCAGCATGTTTGGGCTTATTCAACATACTCATGTTGGGCAGCGTCGGGATGTTGTATGCGATGCAGCACTCAGTGCCTTATATGCAGCACAGCACTCAACGTCATGATGCTGCTTGGCGTCAGGACCTTGTATGAGACACGCGGCATGCTGAGGGAGCCTGAGGGGACACGAAGGGGAGAAGAGGAGCGGTGTGGTGTGTATGGTTCTTTTTTTATTTAGTGGCTGATGGAAAGGGGTAAATAGATGGCGCATGATCACAGTAGTTGCGCCACGATTGTAGCACACTTATACATGGCATTAAGGTGTTGCCTTTCAGTCGTGGTAAAATTGTGGCATGACCATAACTCATGCTCCAACTTCAATGTTTCCCTATGGAAAAGTCACAGGCGACCTTGAAACAATTAGAAAAAATCGTTCCTTGTTACACCTTAGGCGAAGCTGTGGAGTCCGTGCCAATAAGTTACTTCTTTATAGGAAAAATGGGTAAGTCCATGTGCTTATAACTCACCCTTGCTCCATTTCTAGAAAACAGCATAGCACCAGAGAGAGAGAGATACATGATACACCGTGTTACAAATTATTATGCACATTGGATTTAAGTGTCATAAACATTTAATTATTAGTTTTTTAATTAAACTCATGGATGGTATTGTGTCTTAGGGCTCTTTGGATCATTGTAATCAATCTCAGACACCTGTGATAATTCGTTTTCCAGGTGTGCCCAATTAAAGGAAAACTACTTAAGAAGGACGTTCCACATTATTAAGCAGGCCACAGGTTTCAAGCAATATGGGAAAGAAAAAGGATCTCTCTGCTGTCGAAAAGCGTGAAATAGTGCAATACCTTGGACAAGGTATGAAAACATTGGATATTTCAAGAAAACTTAAGCGTGATCATCGTTCTGTGAAAAGATTTGTGACTGATTCAGAGCACAGACGGGTTCGTTCAGATAAAGGCATAATGAGGAAGGTTTCTGCCAGACAAATTAATAGGATTAGGAGAGCAGCTGCTAAAATGCCATTGCAAAGCAGCAAACAGGTATTTGAAGCCGCTGGTGCCTCTAGAGTCCCGCGAACCTCAAGGTGTAGGATCCTCCAGAGGTTTGCAAGTGTGCATAAAGCTATTATTCGGCCACCCCTAAACAATGCTCACAAGCAGAAACGGTTGCAGTGGGCTCAGAAATACATGAAGACTAATTTTCAAACAGTGTTCTTTACTGATGAGTGCCGTGCAACCCTGAATGGTCCAGATGGATGGAGAAGTGGATGGTTGGTGAATGGCCACCATGTCCCAACAAGGCTGCAACATCAGCAAGGAGGTGGCGGAGTCATGTTTTGGACTGGAATCATGGGGAGAGAGCTGGTAGGCCCCTTTAGGGTTTATGACTGACCACTTTCTTCTGGTACAAAAAGAAGAACTGTGCCTTCCGCAGCAAAATTATCTTCATGCATGACAATGCACCATCTCATGCTGCAAAGAATACCTCTGTGTCATTGGCTGCTATGGGCATAAAAGGAGAGAAACTCATTTTGCGGCCCAATGTTCCCCTGACCTCAACCCTATTGAGAACCTTTGGAGCATCCTCAAGCAAAATATCTATGAGGGTGGGAGGCAGTTCACATCAAAACCGAAGCTCTGGGAGGCTATTCTGACATCCTGCAAAGATATTCAAGCAGAAACTGTCCAAATACTCACAAATTCAATGGATGCAACAATTGTGAAGGTGATATCAAAGAAGGGGTCCTATGTTAACATGTAACTTGGCCTGTTACGTTTTTTTTGATTGAAAGAGCTTTTGATTTCTGTAAATATGACCTCCTGATGCTGCAAATTCAACAATTTACCATTTTAGTTCTCTTTACAACCTTTAAAATGTTTTGATCTCTGTTGTGCATAATAATTTGAAACTGTTATAAAAAAATCTGTTATCATTAGGAGATTTGTTCAATAAAATTTGCATTATACTCCAACGGTTGATGGCTTGAAGATTATAATGACTGTCATTTGCATCGACTATTTAGAAAAATCAGCGAAAAATAACATTTGCATAATAATTTGGAACGCGGTGTAGTCTTGTATGGTTATTGCTCTTCAACTTGAGAGAAAGCAGTTTCTGTTATTCTCGAAAGATTGTCGGATTCTAGGATGGATCTCTTCATCCATGTGCTTTGCTGAAACATTAGTAGATGCACTAAATATGGCATAACTCTTGGAATGCTTTACAATGACAGGTCATGGGGAGATATTGTTGATGATCATTGTTGATGAGTTAGTAGTCCCACCCAGGGCCGGCCTTAGAGGTGTGCGACCTGTGCCACTACACTGGAGCATCCCTCCAGCAGGTGGAAGGGAGCGCTACGCTGGCTCCCTTCCCCTGCTTGTGTTTCAGAACAGGGTTGCCAACCATCCATTAATTCACGGACAGTCCGTGAAATTAGAGGACTTTTGGCAACTGTCCGTTGTGTCCGGAGTAAATTAAAAGAATGTGTCCGTGGTTTCTATGTTATTTTTTTTTGTCCAAAGAGCTGCGCATGTGCAAGTTGCGTTGGTTTGAGGAAGGAGAAGTATGTGCCTGTATCACACGCAGGCTGCCTGATAACCTCATGAAGTACCTTGTGAGCCCTCCCAGCCTCCGCGCATCATGTCTGGTGTGTACTACTAGCAGGGCTCTCCTTCCCACCAGTGAGGTGCAGGAGGAGGAGGACGGAGTACAGCAGCAGAGAGGAGCAGGAGGAGGGGAACGGAGTACAGCAGCAGAGAGCGCCTTGGCTGGAACCTGACAGGTGGTACAGAATATATGCAGATCAGGACGCTGGGCTGCCGTTACTTCAGCTTGTACTGCTGATGTGTGAAGCCCCTTCCCAGTGTCCTGTTCTGCATCTAATTCACTGCCCAGCAGCTGTACAGTTCGACAGCACCCTGCTCCTTTACTGTGTCTGCACTGCTGACCTGTATAGCTGCTGCTAAAAATTGTCCAAAACCCTGTACAGCTCAGTACTCCAGTCCTTGATAGCCACATTCAGCTCCTAATCTCCCTCTGTACACCCCTCCCCATCACTGAGGCACCACCCCCTGATGAAGAAGTGAGAGGAGACAGAAGTTGCCAAGAAAGAGGAGCCGACTACATGAAGGAGATAAGTTTCAATGTATAAAGCCAAAGGGGTGGCTGGACTGTGCAATTACTGTGTGTCTCAATGTGTGTGTGTATATATATATATATATATATATATATATATATATATGTATATGTGTGTGTGGTACGTATATGTGTGTGTGTGTGGTATGTATATATATATATGTGTGTGTAGTATGTATATATATATATATGTGAGTGTGTAGTATGTATATATATATGTGTGTGTGTGTGTGTGTAGTATGTATATATATGTATGTGTGTGTGTAGTATGTATATATGTGTGTGTGTATATATGTGTGTGTGTAGTATGTATATATATGTGTGTGTAGTATGTGTATATATATATATGTGTGTGTAGTATGTATATATATGTGTGTGTGTGTGTGTGTGTGTGTGTGTGTGTGTGGTATATATATATATATATATATATAGGTGTGTGTGTGTAGTATGTGTATATATATATATATATATATATGTGTGTGTAGTATGTATATATGTGTGTGTGTGTGTGTGTGTGTAGTATGTATATATATATATATATATATATATATATATATATGTGTGTGTGTGTAGTATGTATATATGTGTGTGTGTAGTATGTATGTGTATATATATATATATATATATATATATGTGTGTGTGTGTGTGTGTAGTATGTATATGTGTGTGTGTGTGTGTGTGTGTAGTGTGTGTATATATACAGGGTGGGCCATTTATATGGATACACCTAAATAAAATGGGAATGGTTGGTGATATTAACTTCCTGTTTGTGGCACATTAGTATATGGGAGGGGGGAAACTTTTCAAGCTGGGTGTTGACCAGGGCGGCCATTTTGAAGTCGGCCATTTTGTATCCAACTTTAGTTTTTTCAATGGGAAGAGGGTCATGTGACACATCAAACTTATCGAGAATTTCACAAGAAAAACAATGGTGTGCTTGGTTTTAACGTTACTTTATTCTTTCATGAGTTATTTACAAGCTTCTCTTTGTTTACAGCCCTTGACATGTCACAGAGGTTAACACGTGAGGAGCGGATAGAAATTGTGTTGATCTCTGGTGAACGCAGTACCCGGGTCATTGCAGCAGATTTCAATGCAAGACACCCTACGAGACCACCCATCTCCCATGCTACAGTTTGCAAACTGCTTGCCAAGTTTCGTGAAACTGATTGTGTTGGATTTGCCCAAATGTGGAAGCATTAAAACTGTCACTAATGAAGAAACATCAGTGGCTGTCCTAGCTTCATTCAGCAAGAGCCCACAGCGTAGCACTCACCGCATGTCACTGGAGAGTGGCATCAGTCGAAAATCCCTTCGGCGGATATTAGCTACTGACAAATGGCACCCTTACAAACTCCAGCTACTGCAGCATCTCAACGAGGATGACCCAGATTGGCGCACTGAATTTGCAGAATGGGCAAAACAAAAATTGGAACAGGACCCTCGGTTTACACAGAACATTTTGTTCAGTGATGAGGCAAACTTTTATGTGAATGGTGAAGTTAACAAACAAAACCACTGCTATTGGTCTGACACTAACCCACATTGGATAGATCCCTCCAAGACTGTTGGAACACAAAAATTGATGGTATGTTGTGGTATATGGGGTACAAAGATAGTGGGGCCATTCTTCATCAATGGAAGCCTCAATGCCAAGGGATATCTGAAATTGCTACATGATGTTGTGTTTCCCTCTATATGCACTGAAGCTGGAACGTTCCCAGTTTTTCCAGCAAGATGGTGCACCACCACATTATGGTTGTCAGGTCCGAGCTTTCCTAGATGAACAGTTTCCTGGAAAGTGGATTGGTCATCGTGGGCCAGTTGAATGGCCCCCTAGGTCTCCCGATCTGACCCCCTTAGACTTTTATCTTTGGGGTCATCTGAAGGCAATTGTCTATGCTGTGAAGATACGAGATGTGCAGCAACTGAAACTACGGATACTGGAAGCCTGTGCTAGCATTTCTTCTGCGGTGTTGCTATCAGTGTGTGAAGAGTGGGAGAAGAGGGTTGCATTGACAATCCAACACAATGGGCAGCACTTTGAACACATTTTATAAGTGGTCAGAAACTTGTAAATAACTCATGAAAGAATAAAGTAACGTTAAAACCAAGCACACCATTGTTTTTCTTGTGAAATTCTCGATAAGTTTGATGTGTCACATGACCCTCTTCCCATTGAAAAATGGCCGACTTCAAAATGGCCGCCATGGTCAACACCCAGCGTGAAAAGTTTCCCCTCTCCCATATACTAATGTGCCACAAACAGGAAGTTAATATCACCAACCATTCCCATTTTATTTAGGTGTATCCATATAAATGGGCCACCCTGTGTGTATATATATATATATATATATGTGTAGTATGTATATGTGTGTGTGTGTGTGTGTGTGTAGTATGTATATATGTGTGTGTGTAGTATGTATGTACACTACCGTTCAAAAGTTTGGGGTCACCCAGACAATTTTGTGTTTTCCATGAAAACTCACACTTATATTTATCAAATGAGTTGCAAAATGACTAGAAAATATAGTCAAGACATTGACAAGGTTAGAAATAATGATTTTTATTTGAAATAATAATTTTTTCCTTCAAACTTTGCTTTCGTCAAAGAATTCTCCATTTGCAGCAATTACAGCATTGCAGACCTTTGGCATTCTAGCTGTTAATTTGCTGAGGTAATCGGGAGAAATTTCACCCCATGCTCACAAGTTGGATTGGCTTGATGGGCACTTCTTGCGTACCATACGGTCAAGCTGCTCCCACAACAGCTCTATGGGGTTGAGATCTGGTGACTGCGCTGGCCACTCCATTACAGATAGAATACCAGCTGCCTGCTTCTTCCCTAAATAGTTCTTGCATAATTTGGAGGTGTGCTTTGGGTCATTGTCCTGTTGTAGGATGAAATTGGCTCCAATCAAACGCTGTCCACAGGGTATGGCATGGCGTTGCAAAATGGGTATCTTCACAGCATAGACAATTGCCTTCAGATGACCCCAAAGATAAAAGTCTAAGGGGGTCAGATCGGGAGACCTAGGGGGCCATTCAACTGGCCCACAACGACCAATCCACTTTCCAGGAAACTGTTCATCTAGGAATGCTCGCACCTGTCACCCATAATGTGGTGGTGCACCATCTTGCTGGAAAAACTCAGGGAACGTGCCAGCTTCAGTGCATAAAGAAGGAAACACATCATCATGTAGCAATTTCAGATATCCCTTGGCCTTGAGGTTTCCATTGATGAAGAATGGCCCCACTATCTTTGTACCCCATATACCACACCATACCATCAATTTTTGTGTTCCAACAGTCTTGGAGGGATCTATCCAATGTGGGTTAGTGTCAGACCAATAGCGGTGGTTTTGTTTGTTAACTTCACCATTCACATAAAAGTTTGCCTCATCACTGAACAAAATGTTCTGTGTAAACTGAGGGTCCTGTTCCAATTTTTGTTTTGCCCATTCTGCAAGTTCAGTGCGCCGATCTGGGTCATCCTCGTTGAGATGTTGCAGCAGCTGGAGTTTGTAAGGGTGCCATTTGTGAGTAGCTAATATCCGCCGAAGGGAGGTTCGACTGATGCCACTCTCCAGTGACATGCGGCGAGTGCTACGCTGTGGGCTCTTGCTGAATGAAGCTAGGACAGCCACTGATGTTTCTTCATTAGTGACAGTTTTCATGCGTCCACATTTGGGCAAATCTAACACTGAACCAGTTTCACAAAACTTGGCAAGCAGTTTGCAAACTGTAGCATGGGAGATGGGTGGTCTCGTAGGGTGTCTTGCATTGAAATCTGCTGCTATGACCCGGTTACTGCGTTCAACAGACATCAACACAATTTCTATCCGCTCCTCACATGTTAACCTCTGCGACATGTCAATGGCTGTAAACAAAGAGAAGCTTGTAAATAACTAATGAAAGAATAAAGTAACGTTAAAACCAAGCACACCATTGTTTTTCTTGTGAAATGCTCGATAAGTTTTATGTGTGACATGACCCTCTTCCCATTGAAAAAACTAAAGTTGGATGAAAAATGGCCGACTTCAAATTGGCCGCCATGATCAACGCCCAGCTTGAAAATTTTCCCCCCTCCCATATACTAATGTGCCACAAACAGGAAGTTAATATCACCAACCATTCCCATTTTATTTAGGTGATCCATATAAATGGCCCACCCTGTAGTATGTGTGCAGTTTGTGTGTGTATATGTAGTATGTAGCTATATCTCCTGTGATCCATGTCGCACTCTCTTTATAAATTGCACCGATCTTCCTAGAGCTGGGTGCGTCTTGTCTTCATGTTTTAGTGCCGCAGCCTAGTTGAACTGAATCAGAACATTACAAAAAGTAAAAATGCTGACTTCGTTGACTTGACCCTATTACTATGATTTTTAACTATTAGCACTTTCTAATTCACAATTAACATTGCTAACCTAGTCATATTAATGTTTTAAGTTCGAGAAACATTTTATTCTCAATTTTCTAAACTGTCGGTAGTAGAAATTTCTGTCTGGCCATGATTTTGGGCCAACTTGTCCAAAATAGAAATAAATTGGGGTTGGCAACCCTGTTTAAGAAGCCCGGCGACTCAACAGCTGCCTTTCCTCCCGGGGGCGCTTCTTCTCTCAGTGGCGTCGCTACCGCTGTAGCAGTCAAAGCAGCTGCTAGCGGCGACACCGGGCATGAGGGCGCCCATGCCGCCACCCACAAGGCCTCTGTGGCTGATACAGCGGTAGTGATGCCACATTCAATAATAGCTGCGTCCTAAGGACGCAGATACTATTGAACACTATAGCAGAGCAGGGAGGTATCGAAGTGCATGTGAGAAGGAGTTTTTTTTGCAGCCTCAGTAGATGGCATGCCCCACCCCCCTTTCCTGTACATAGCTCCACTGTAGCTCCCTGAACGAGCGGAATACCCCCGTGGCCGGGGTTTCCGCTCCTGGACGGAGCGCTTGATATCTCTGTCCATATAAGGACAGTGACATCAGGGGCAACTCCTGAAGCGGAATCCCCGTCCACACCGTTACCGATGCTGTGACCGGGGATTCCACTCCAGCAGAAGGCCCTGACGTTTCTGTCCTTTTATGGACAGTGACATCAGGGGCTTCTCCTGGAGCTGAATCACTGTGCCAGCAATGCTGTGGACGGGGATTCTGCTTCAGGAGTTGACCCTATATATGCAGCTGACAAAGAATAGTGACAGCACACTGCGAACACCAATGTAACTTAAACCACTAAATATAAATAAAAAGGCATTACTGCTAAATCTACTTACAATAGGGAGGTTCTTAGTGCACATTTTGATCAAAAAGTGTTTGCCCACCTGCCATGACAAGGTGACCTCTCTAAGGTGGGAACATACTCTGCACATACACCCAGAACTGGGACTAAGCCTACATATATATCTGGGGATGGTAGGAACCAGCATTAAACTAATTAAAATCACATAGGGCAGAATGAGAGGAGTGCAAGAACAAAAAATGGAGGCAGTCACTAACCCCACATATATGGATCACATATGGACAGAGACATCAATCGCTCCATCCAGGAGTGGAATCCCCAGCCACAGTGGGATTCCGCTCCTTCAGGGAGCTACAGTGGCACTATCTACAGGAAGGGGTGAGTGCTACCTACATGGGGGCTGTGTGGCACTACCTACAGGGGGCTGTGTGTCACCACCTACAAGGGGGCTGTGTGGCACAACCTACAGGGGGTTGTGTGGCACTACCTACAGGGGACTGTGTGCCACTACCTACAGGGGGCTGTCTGGCACAACCTACGTGGGGGCTGTGTGGCACAATCTACATGGGGGCTGTGAAGCACTACCTACAAGGGTTTGTGTGGCACTGTCTACAAGTGGGATGTGGGTGGCTGTATGGCACGGTCTACATGGAAGAGGTCGCTTGGAAGATGTTACCTCTATTCTACCGGTCAATACGATAATGGCGATACTAAATTCATATATGTTTTACTACTTTTACAAGGAAGAAACATGGAAGGTCTACATGGAAGGTCTACATGGAGGTCTACATGGATGGCACTGTCTTCAGGGAGGCAGTATGGCACAATCTACAGGGGGGCACTATCTACAAGGGGGGGATGTGGCAGCATGGGGAAGGGGGCATTATACTGTGTGGAGGCCACTAAGGGGACATTATACTGTGTAAGGGCACTATAAGGGGCAATATACTGTGTGAGCATAATTAGAGGACAAAATACTGTGTCCTTGAAGGGGTTATAATATATCATATTATTATACTGCATGGGGGGCACTGAAGGGGCATTATACTGTGTGGGGACACTATATAGGGCATTATACTGTGGGGGGGCATTATACTTATGGGGCATTTTTTTATGATGCGGTGGGGCGGCAAAAGATAATTTCGCACGGGGTGCCATCTATCCTAAGGCTGGCCTTGGTCCCATCTAATAGCCGCTGTGTCTAGGAGTCCAGTGGTGTTTGTCCTTTACTTGTGCGTCCCCCTGTTGCTGAGCTATGGACCCCTCTTTATTTAGCAACCAATATGGGAATGGCCTGCTGGCTAGCTAAGTGGGTTTAGCCGCCAGCGATTTTTTAATGGGCGGTGCTACCACTGAGCCTCTGACGTTGACCTATCAGCGTGACGCTGATAGTCTTTAGGAAACAGCTTCACGCTGATAGGTCAGCGTCAGAGGCTCAGTGTGTATCACTGTGACAAGCTGATCAGCATGGAGAACAATAGTGAGGCAGGGCGCCCTATATGAATTTTTATTGGACTGCCGAAGATAACGCTTGGCAGTTCCATAGAAGTGAATGGAGAAGGAGCGGTGTCCGAGCATTCGCAGAACCGCTCTATTCATTTGGGGCATCCAGGAACGGCAAAGCAAACTCGTTCTCGTGTTTGGTGGGGGTCCCAGCTGTCGGACACCCACCGATCAGATATTTATTACCTATCTTGTGGATAGGTTATAAATATTGATTATGGGAAAACCCCTTTAATGCTTTACAATTTGGAAAGTTCTAAAGACTGATTCTAATTCCTTATTATATATTTTTTTCTTATTGTCACATTTTAACTGTCTTGTACATACCCATTGAAAATATAAATTGGCTTTTCTTAGATATTTGCAGTGTAACAAAAAAAGATAAAAAGGATATAGATGGATTGATGAGCCTCTAACTTGATACACACATACTGATGTAATCTGTCTGTGCAATAATTCTTCATCTATTTGGCTGTTCTCATACACTGCTAACTAGCTGACAAGTTATCAGTATTTTACCTTTAAACCAACTGAATTTCCCTTACGGAAACAGTGCCACTGAGATGTCTGAAGCTCCAACAATGGGGCTTAGATGCCACTGTTGTAAGCTTGGTTGACAGTGTTTCTAAAAATGAGACCACTTATTAAAAGAATCATTTTAGTATGACTATAAGTAAAAGTGAGTATTATAACATTCTTGTAACTGACAGATATAGAATACAGTATGTTTTTCTTCCCAAGCCTGCATAAAGTAACTGTGAATTCCAGTAAATGAGAGATGACTGAGAAAAGATGAAAAATTAATCTGTAGCCCACCCTCCTATGGGAGTCTGCTATGCCATTTTTGATTGAATTCCAGTCCCTGCCTCGTGAAACAAATTGGTTGCGGTTCTATTTTAATTGTTTTTGCAGCATCTGAGGATTACATTTTTTAAACTGTTGAATTCTACCCTGAGACAAGACAATTGCATTTATGAAAAATACAGTAGTCGACAGTTTACTTCAATGAAGACTTATGATTATGTGCATCCAAAAATATATGCTACAAAACACACAAGAGCTATGATATAGTATATCTGCATACACAGCTATATGTTTAACAAATATTTACTCATTGCCCTCAAGAGAATTAAAAAAGCTACTTACATTCTGAATTCTAGATTCTGAAATCTGGGAAAATGTGCTTGGCTGGCATTTCACCACTGGATAAATGTCCTATATGGGAGCCACATTTCCCTTCCCAAATGGAGTAAAAAATCCCTATTGTCTTATATGAGGGAAATATTGCTCTATAATAGAAAATTTGCTTCTCAGCAAAGTGACAGTGGAAAAAATAAAATTATATTTTTGACTCCTCACTATTCAAATTTAATAGATTTAGTAGTCTTTCTATTGAAAAAAATCAAATTACTTTATCAATTGTAAGTAAGTTGCTTATTTTACAAATAGCAGAATTACTCACTTTGTTTCTACTAGGATTACATTTTTCTTATCCTGTTAACATTTATTTCTAAAAGATCTACTATAGAAAATGGTTTAAACTGAGTAAAAAAAAAAAGAAGATATTTAAGAGGATTAATTAATCATATATCATAAAAAGTCTGTAAATAATTAAGATCCAGTTCACACTTTGCATTTCTTAACAAGAACTGGGAATAGATCCAAAAAAAGATTCGTTTTTTTTTCCAGTAATACTCCTCTGTCCTTTAGGTGGGAGATTTTATCTCTGAAGCCTGCACAAATTGTGAATTCCGCTCTGGACTATAAATCAGACTACATTCTGTAACTAAGAATGTAAGATAAGTAAAGCAAAGCATTTAGAAAGTAGCTGAGCTCTTTATGCAAGTTTTTACCTCTATATAATTTGTAAAATGATGTTCAAAGGTAGAAATGTATGTGTTACTTTTAAGAAGTTGGGTCCTTTTACTGAGTCTACTTTAGAATTGTCCCAGTGCCTGTTATATAGAAGAAAATATTTAGTCACTGTTACATTTTTTTAAGGTGAGAAGTCAACAAAATATTTACAATACTATTGTAAAACCAATATGTTATTAAGCAGGGGAAGATTGGTGTCCGCAATTTTTGCAAGTTCTTCAGTGCAAGGATCATGCAAATAGCAGCGTATATCTCAGCATCCTGAACCCCTGTTTAGGGGTAGTAAGAGATTGGAATATTTTTATCTTTAAATGCAATTTAGGAACTTTTTAAAACATTTGTTTTTTATTGATTTATCAACGAAACCACAGGTTACATATAATAAACAGCTTCCTTATCAGGAAGTTCCAATGCAGTGTAAACAGTCAATCAATACGTAATCTGAGGGGGGAGAAGGAAAGACAAAAGGAAAAAAACAAAAAAAAAAACGGGGGAGGGGGGGGAAAACCAGGATACATTCCAAGTATAAATTGGTTAATACATCGTCATAGTACCTTCAGTAATTCCTCTTCTTTGAGTTATCATTCCCTGAGAACCCTGACTCCTCAACTTGGGAATTTGTCTGCCCACGGTTGCCATTGGGAAGTAAAGCGCGCCAATCCGTTGTGCCGAAGTGCAAAGAGCCTCTCGTACCCACAATGAGATGATACACTATCGATCACCTCCCTTAGAGAGGGGACTATGTTAGATTTCCATTTCTTGGCCAATAAGTGTTTAACTGTCAGGCATACGTGAGATACAATAACTCTCCGGGACGTCTCAACCGAGTCTATGTCCAAGGACAGGAGGGCCAAGGCTGCACTGGGCTCCAGATGGGCGCCCACTAACGTGGATAACAAATCAAATACCTCTTTCCACAGTGGAGCAATAGCTGGGCACTCCCAAAAAATATGTAATAATGATCCCACTTTTCCACAGCCTCTCCAACACAAGGGACTAGAAGACGGGTATATCTTGGACAATTGGAGAGGAGTGTAGTACCATCTCAAGAGTAGTTTGTGAAAGACCTCTAAAAGATTCGAGTTCATAGTGGCTCGCAGTGTCCACGTAATTGCTTTACTCCATACCTCAACCCCGTAGGAAACCCCTAGCTCTTTTTCCCATTTTGCCATCTGTGGGGTCTTGGATGTTTCCGTATCCCCCAGAAGTATATCGTATAAAGCTCGTGTTAGTGTAGATTCCCTCATTATGGTCTTGAAGACCAAATCATACAGCCCGGATGGCACCTGAACCTGTGTATGAGAGCCAGATGGAAGAAGATGACGAACCTGTCGGTACTTAAAGAGATCTGTCTGTGAGATTGCAAATTCTGCCCTTAACTCTGAGAAAGATCTTATAGAATCATTTTCAAATAACTCAGGTAATGTAGTAACCCCCAACGCGGCCCAATTCCCCAATCTTAGGTCCGGAACCAGAAGCTCCAACGTATCCACTGGTAGAGGGATCGTGCGGATGGGAGCGGAGGAAGGTATTGCTTTTAAAGCCACTTTCCATGCCTGTATTGACGCCGTCACCGTAGGGAAACGCGGGATAATACTCTTAGGAAATTTTGTCTGGGATAACAGTAGCGAGGAAAGAGGGATATCCCCGATCAGGTGGCGCTCAATCGTAGGCCAACTAGAGCCCGTAAACGGAAGGCACCAGTGTCTCAATTGCCTTACCCCTATAGCTATATGGTACGCTTCCAAGTTCGGTACTCCCATGCCTCCCCTCCGTTTATGAACATAAAGACGCTGGCGGGCTACCCGGGGCTTCCCCTTATTCCATATAAATTTCATCAGCTGTTCTTGCAACTTACGAAGTAGAGCCCTAGGCATCGGGACCATAACTGTCCTAAAAATATATAGTATCTTAGGCAAAATTAACATTTTATATAGGACCATACGGCCCATCCAGGAAGGCTCCGTATCTGATAGACGTTGCAGTTCCCCCTGCAATTTATCGTGTAAGGGAAGAATATTGATATGCGCCAGTCTAGAGGTTTTAGAACATAAGTTAATACCTAGATAAGGGATCGACTCCTCCTCCCACCCATACGAGAATTCTTTTTGGATGTCTTGGCGCAATCTTGTGGGTATTGACAAGCCCAATATCTGAGACTTGGACACGTTAAGTTTATAGTACGAGACCTTACTGAACCTATCCAAAATCTCTGTTACTCTTCTAAGAGAAGTCAATGGGTCTGTAAGGGTTAAAATGACATCATCTGCAAACAAGCCGATTTTATGTTGTCTATGACCCACTGAAATCCCCCGAACCTCCAGATCCATTCGAATCATCTCCGCTACAGGTTCCATAACCATCGTGAATAGTAAGGGCGAGAGGGGGCACCCCTGTCTGGTCCCGTTAGTAATACCAAATGGTTTGGACATCATTCCATTAGCCAATACTCGAGCCGAGGGTGAGGAGTAGAGAGCTCCTATCACTTTCAATATGGGGCCAGAGAAACCAAACCTCCGCATTGTTGCAAAAGCAAAGTCCCAATGAATCCTATCGAACGCCTTCTCCGCATCCAGTGTGAGGAGAAGAGAAGGCGTCCGGCTAATCTCTGCCTTGGAGATCAGGTTGATTATGCGTCTGGTACCATCTGGGGCCTGCCGGCCTTGAGTAAAGCCCACTTGGTCATTGTGAATTATAGAAGGGAGGATAGTCAGCAAGCGCTGGGCCAAAATTTTTGCATAAAGTTTGGTGTCGCAGTTCAGTAGTGAGATGGGCCTAAAATTAGCCGGCAGGGTAGGAGGCTTCCCCTGCTTGGGAATGGTCACTATTGTCGCCTGTAACATCTCCTCGGGAAGATTACCTCTATCCATTGCTGCGGTAAATACTCGCGCTAAATACGGGGCTAAGGCTCTTTCATTTATTTTATAATATTCGGATGAGAACCCATCCGGTCCCGGGGCTTTATGTTGTTTACCCAACCTAATAACTTTGATCACCTCCTCTATCAGAATAGGGGCATTAAGTTGTTCTAGCTGAGGGGGGGTTATCTTAGGCAGATGTATCTGGTCCAAGAATCTGTCTATGGTTTCCAAAGTAGGGTGAGGAGTAGCAGGGTCATCCCTTAAGTTATATAGCTTAGAATAGAATAAGCTAAATCTGTCAGCAATGTCTTGAGGATTGGAAATCTTAGGATCCTTGTTTTCTGCTTCCAGGAATGGAATTCTGCTCTTCTGTTGTTTCAATTTAACCCTTGTCGCCATATATTTGCCCGCCTTATTATGGGAGGTGTAATATGTCATACGAAGCGAGGTTAAATGTTTATCAAAGTCCGCTATAAGCAGCCTTCTCAGTTCCTGCCTAAGCTTGGTCAGGGCCTCGTTTAGTGTGACCGAAGGGGAGGCTTTTTGCTGTGTCTCTAGAACTCTAATCTGGTCTAAGACCCTATCCGTATTGACCCGCTTCTGTTTATAATAATGCGAACTCTGTTGAATCAGGATTCCCCGCATCACTGCTTTATGAGCGTTCCACAGGGTAAAGGGATCTACGTCTGGGGAGTCATTGAAATCAAAATACTCCTGTATCTGAGAGGAGATATGAGCTTTATATTTGGGAAGGGCCATCAGGAAGGTGTTGTTGCGCCAATTTCTGAAGGGACGAGACCAGGGGGCCAGCGCTATCTGCATGGAAATAGGGGCATGATCTGACCATGTGATCTCCCCTACCTCTGCCTTAATTACAGCCTGAAGCAACCATTTATCTACCATAAACATGTCAATCCGAGAAAAAGTGTGGTGGCAAGAAGAGTAGTAAGTAAATTCCCGGGACAACACATTATGGCATCTAAACACATCATAAAGGTCCTCTTTCTGAGCCCACGGTGAGAGTGTAGGGAGAGACCTCCTGCTCTTGCTAGTAGTGTCCATGACTCTGTCTGGAACCACATTAAAATCTCCACAAAGAATGAGCTGGCCCTTTTGAATCTTACGGATTTTCCGCATGGTTTTGTTCAGAAATCGGATCTGTGAGATATTAGGGGCATATATATTGACTAATGTTATTAAAGAGTCATTGATAACACATACCAGAGCAAGAAATCTCCCTCCCACATCAATCAAGGAATCCACAAGCTTAAAATCCAGAGCGTCCCTGAACGCCACCAAAACCCCTGCTTTTTTCTTATCAGAATTAGCCATAAAAACATGAGGGAAATTGGTGTTAGCAAAAGGAGGATGATGCGCCTTCTGGAAATGGGTTTCCTGTAAACACAGGATATCTGCTCTCGAGTTTCGAGCCTCTTTCCATGCGGAGGACCTCTTAAATGGGCTATTCAAGCCTTTTACATTCATCGAAACTATTTTAACCGCCATTATCACATTTCCAATTGAGCATTATACAATATGTAAAATACATTAATCTCTTCGTATCAACATCTGAAGGAGCACTGAAGAAAATATACCTGGTGAAAAAGGTGTGGAAGAAAAACAGGGGACAATTGAACCACAATAATAACCACATACGTCCGGGACGAAACAGTCCCTGAAGAAATGTAAAGACAACAGGATCTAGAAGACCTCAACGATCCTGTAAGGATTACTGGGGACGAGAGTTCGACTTGAAGAGACTCAACCTCATGAACTCAAATCTAAGTATCTTCAGCGAGAATCAGCCTGACCCCGCCACTCCAGAGAAATTCTAGACGGGCCCCTGGGTGAGGGTTTCACTGGCAGGTCGGTCATCGGGATTCCCCATTCCTTCAGCCACTTAACTCCTTCTGCCGGTTTATGAAAAACATGTGTGCGATCCTCCTTCCGAACCAAAAGCTTTGTAGGAAATCCCCATTTATACGTGATTTTGTTGTTTCGTAGCGATAGAGTAACCGGTAGGAAATTTCTTCTGGCTTGCAACGTGACTTGTGAAAGATCCGCATAGAGATGTACTCCTCCATATGGGTCTGGTAGCTTCTGGGCCCTTCGCGCCGCAAACATTAAGGCTTCCTTGACATGGAAAAAATGAATGCGGGAAAGAACGTCTCTTGGGACATCTGATGGCAGAGCTTTAGGCTTGGGTAAACGATGCGCACGATCTATGATCAGGTCCTGAGGCGTAGATTGTGGTAGGAGAGATTTAATCAGCTTTTGCAAGAACAGTGGGAGATCAGATGGAGACACAGATTCCGGGATGCCCCGAAATTTAACGTTGTTCCTCCTATTCCTATCCTCCATATCCGCCATCTTAGATTTCATGACCTCTATCTCCTCTTCCAAAGCCTCGTGTGCGTCCACTAGGTCGTTGTGTGCCTGGGTAAAGTCCCCCATTTTTGTTTCTACATGATCTACTCTGGAGCCTAGATCCTCTATATTAGAGTGTAGTGTAGCTGTGATCTTTGCCAAGTCCTTTTGCAGGGACCCTCTGAGGGCCATCACCAGTCCTTTAATAAAAGATTCCGATGCCACCTGATCTGTAGAAGGGAGGCTAGAAATCGGATCACTATCAGCCGGCAAAATGTCTTCCGATATTGAATTGCAGGAGGAAAGCTGGGCTCTCTGTAAATCCTGACTATCAGGGGGCAGGGTGTCCTCCTCTAGCTGACGTCTCACAGCCGCCCTATGTACATGTCCTCCTCCCGGTGACACCGGGGAGCTAGGGGAAAGTAGCATCTGGTTGTCTCTGCACCTAGGGCCTGCCAGCGTCTGACATTCAGGGGAGTTTGCGGGCTCACCGTTTGAAGCTGCCGGCGAATCCATTCCCGCCTCTCTGTCGCGCTCAGCCCCAGGGGAGCTGCAGCCGGCGCCATCTTGTGAGTCGTCTTTCCTCATGCTGCGGGATGAGAAGAAGTCCGTCAGCCGCTTCGGGCCGGACTTATTCCCCCTCTTCCTCGTCATCATCCTGTACACCGGACCGGGAGCAGGAGACCAGACCAATTCCCAGCTTCAGGTATGCTTTAATGCCTCGTCGCTTGAGGTTGTTGGACGGAGCTCACCAAAAAGCGTCCGTCGTGGTCTGCATCCAAGCCACGCCCCCCAATTTAGGAACTTTAACTGCTCTCATAAAATATAATAAGACCTGTCTTTGCAAAAATAAAATATAAAAATAAATATATTAATAACGTAAAATTAATAGATTTTTTTTTGGTATTCCTTTTATTTAGACAAAATACAAGTTCTACAAATATATATTACACCTTACCTCCCATTCCTGCCATAGAGACACACACACAAAAAAAAATGAATCTTTTCTTTTTTTACTGCTGAAAATAAATTTGTATCCACATAAAGTATGCTTATATAAGTATGTTTATATTGTAAGAGTAATCGTGATTTCTCTACAATTTTTCTTCAATCATGAAACCGTTTGGGACAATACCAGATCATATGAATTAGATCTGCATAGAGATTGGAGCACCTGGAACAGCCAACATTGTTTTCAAGACTCCATCTATATACTAATTTGTGTGTAAAATACACCATATAAATGATGAATAATTGAGTTGTTTTAAGAGAGAGATTAGCTCTAGATTTTAAAAGGTTTTTTTAGTAACAATGACCATATTTATTTAGTAAGACCCTTAAAGGGGTTGCCCAGGAATAAATGTTATTTATATTTTAACTTAATTGGACATATTTAAGTAAATTTGTAATATAATGTCTGTTTACCTGTGGCAGCGTTACTCTGTTCTGATCTGCGGTCACGTGGCCGCACCTAGAGTACATTTTTCATTTCCTGTGACGTACTGTGTCTTTGCTCAGCCAGCCGACTGAGAAAGGCACAGCGCGTTATCAACTACATTTACAGGCAGTGGGCCGGGCGGATGTTTCATGAGCTCTTCAGAGCTCCGCCTCCTCTGGTCCCGCCGCCTGTAAACATAGTTGATGACGTGCCGTGTCTCTGCTCAGCCAATACTTCCTGATGTGTAAAGACACAGAATGTCGTCTCTGCTTGTACACCCCCCGTCCTCCTCCTATCTCAGAGTTCCCATACTGCCTGCCCGTCTCCTCTCATCTCCCACGCCACCGCCATGGCCCCCACCCTCCCACCCATTACCCCACTCGTGGAGCTGCCCCCCCCGGCGGTAGCACCCATCCTGTTGGTGAATGCAGTTATTACATGGGTTATATAAATACAAGGCTGATGGGGGTTATATACAGAAATGATGGGGCCATCATCCCTGAATATATCTTCCATCATCCATGTGCATAACCCCCATCATCCCTGTGTATTACCCCCATCAACACTGTATATAATCCCTGTATATAACCCCCATCATCCCTGTGTATTACCCCATCATCCGTGTGTATAACCCCCATCATCCCTGTGTATTACCTAATCATCCCTGTATATAACCCTGATCATCCCTGTGTATTACCTCATCATCCGTGTATTACCTCATCATCCCTGTGGATAATGAGGTAATACACGGATGATGGGTGTTATATACAGGGATGATGGGATAATACACAGGGATGATGGGGGTTATATACAGGGATGATGAGGTAATACACAGGGATGATGGGGGTTATATACAGGGATGATGGGGTTATATACAGGGATGATCAGGTAATACACAGGGATGATGGGGGTTATATACAGGGATGATGGGGGTTATATACAGGGATGATGGGGTTATATACAGGGATGATGGGGTTATATGCAGGGATGATGGGGTTATATACAGGGATGATGGGGTTATATACAGGGATGATGAGGGTTACATACAGGGATGATGGGGGTTACATACAGGGATGATGGGGGTTACATACAGGGATGATGAGGTAATACACAGGGATGATCACGATTATACACAGGGATGATGAGGTAATACATAGGGATGATGAGGGTTACATATAGGTTGTATACAGGTATGATGGAGTTATATCATCCCTGTGTATAACCCCCCATCATCCCTGTTTATTACATCATCATCCCTGTTTATAACCCCATAATCTGAGTGTATAACCACAATATCCCTGTGTATTACCCCCAACATCCCTGTGTTTTACCCCCACATTCCTGTATATAACCCCCATCCCCCAGTGTGATTATTACTGGGTGACAGTGCAGGGAGCTAGGTGACTGTAATTAGAGCAGGGTATGACCTGTGAACATAGAGGGGCGTGGCAGTATGCAAATAGCTGAGATGTTGTGGAGGGAGGAAGGGGCATGTAAATTGTCTTCTCAGATGCAGCAAGGGATCATGGGTATGGTGGGTTACAAGACAGGAAACAGCCAGGAACAGAAGCAAGGGATGTAAACAAACAGAAAGAGCAGCAGTGACGATTGAGATCAAACAGAAACTGGTTAGAAAGTATGTAGGGGGTTTTAGGGAAGGCAAACCAAGGCTGGGGGACACTTTTCCTGGCCAACCCCTTTAAGTACCCTAGACCACATTATATAGCTACTGGAGGTCATTATATGTTTCTTGGAGTTAACTGGAAAGTTATACTTTTTTCCATTAGATCCTTTTTTTTTTTTTTTTTACTGAGGCATTGGCAATGAAATGAATATAGAGTTTTGATGTACAAGTTTAAATGCTTTCTAATTACCAAAAAGCATGTGAGAAATTTGCAAGTAGCAAATAAAAAGTTGTATCAAACAGGGAAATGGCTATGTACACCTTTGAAATTGTTGTGATTGGTGTAACTTTTAAAATACTTATTATTAAAAATTATTGTAACTTTTTGAGATACAGCTGCTTTGTATTCCGTATACAGAACAGCTTTATCGTGTGCTAAGACCTGAATCCTTTACAATACAAGGTCCAAATAATACTGCCACACCATAACCACACAGTGACTGAATAATACCCCCATAATGTTACTGAATAATACTGCCACACCATAACCACATAGTGACTGAATAATACCCCCATACTGTTACTGAATAATACTACCACATCATGTCCACATAGTGACTGAATAATACCCACATATTGTTACTGAATAATACCGCCACACCATAACTACATGACTGAATAATACCCCCGTACTGTTACTAAATAATATCGCCACACCATAACCACATAGTGACTGAATAATACCCCCATACTGTTACTGAATAATACCACCACACCATAACCACATAGTGACTGAATAATACCCACATACTTTTACTGAATAATACTGCCACACCATAACCACATGTCAGCATAATACCCCCGTACTGTTACTAAATAATATCGCCATACCATAACCACATAGTGACTGAATAATACCACCACACCATAACCACATAGTGACTGAATAATACCACCACACCATAACCACATAGTGACTAATACCCCCATACGGTTACTGAATAATACCGCCACACCATAACTACATGACTGAATAATACCCCCGTACTGTTACTAAATAATATCGCCACACCATAACCACATAGTGACTGAATAATACCCCCATACTGTTACTGAATAATACCACCACACCATAACCACATAGTGACTGAATAATACCCACATACTTTTACTGAATAATACTGCCACACCATAACCACATGTCAGCATAATACCCCCGTACTGTTACTAAATAATATCGCCATACCATAACCACATAGTGACTGAATAATACCACCACACCATAACCACATAGTGACTGAATAATACCACCACACCATAACCACATAGTGACTAATACCCCCATACGGTTACTGAATAATACTGCCACACCATAACACATGACTGACTAATACCCCCGTACTGTTACTGAATAATATCGCCACACCATAACCACATAGTGACTGAATAATACCCCCATACTATTGCTGAATAGAAACCACTATACACAGACAAATATTACCAGCATATCGTCACCATATAGTGGTAGATGGCAGTTATATACAGGAGATCTGCAGACCATAAAAGTGATAACAGCACATCTATATCCAGTGACACACATGTGATGTATTCTCTGATTAGAGTCATTCACTTTCCCTTTTTTTCTCCATCCGGCCCAGACCACTGTGACGACTTATTCCAGCCACGACTTGTCTGCAGAATTTGACACACAGACATGTTGGTTTCCCACTTTTCCAGCACCCTCCCCACCCACTGTGCCCCATATGGTAATAACGATCCCTTGGTGCTCTACACAATAAAAGTGCCCCAACAGTAACTGTGCTCCCTTTGTGCCCCCACAAAGTAATAATACCCCCTGTAGATAGGGCCACAGTGTCCTCTGTAGATAGCGCCACACACAGCCCCCGGCACATAATGCCACACACACCCCCCTGCACATAGTGCCACACAGCTCGCCCCTTGTACATAGTGCCACACACCCCACTGTAGACTGTGCTACACAGCACCCCTTGTACATAGTGGCAAACAGCCAGCCCTTGTAAATAGTGCCACACAGCTCCCTGTAGATAGTGCCACACAGCCCCCCCCCGTGTACATAGTGCCACACAGCCCCCAGAGCGGAGGGCGGTAGCCTACCGCTACCACTCTCTGATCTGCCTGATGTCACTCACAATTACATTTATGACCTGACCAGGGCGGACGGAGCTAACTGAAGCGGTGGCAGTCTGAGTGAGGTCGGTGCCGGCCCAGGAGTGGACTAGTCCAGTCACGTGAACTCACTGACTGTGATTAAATTGCCAGAAAATTGCCCAAAAAACAAAAAAAGCCTCTTACCCCCAAAAGAGTTATAACCTTACAGACCAACTACTCATATTAAATAGAGTTTAAAAGAATTGTGATAAAGTGTTTCTGCTTACAAAACAGTAAGGCAGATTTGCTATTCAAAATGTGCCAGAATTCTGTCTTAAATTAAACTAGAGTTCTGGCGTACATGCCGTGCGCCACATTTCTTAACTTTTTTTAGACTATTTTTATGCTATGCTGGACAAGGCAGCGTGGCCTAGTATAAAGGGAGTCTTAAGATGCACCGCCATGATCCAAAAAACTGGTGCAAACGAAGCCAACAGATAATTGGTACAAGGAAGAGGAAAGTGTCTAACATGTCTAAATAGGTGCGCAAAATTTATCATACAGCGTGCAGTACTTTGATTAATTTGGCGTATCCTCTTGCTGCTTTATCTAAGTTTACAACTTGGACAGTATTAGTAAATGTGTCCCAGTGTGTCTCAAAATATCATACTCCCATCCAATTAACTGTTGTTATTGAGATGCATAGTAGTAACATTTAAAATTAAAACACCTTGATTAGCCCCTTTGGGACAAAGCCATTTTTTTATTTTTCATTTTCGTTTTCCAATCCCCGCATTCAAAGAGAGTGGTGTGAGGGCTTATTTTTTTGCAGGAGGAGTTATAGTTTCTTTTGATACCATATATAGTTCCATATAATGTACTGGGAAACTGAAAAAAAATTCTTTGCGGGCTGAAGTTGGAGAAAACTGAGATTCCTCAATAGTTTTTTGGGTTTCGTTATTACAGCTTTCATCATGCAGTAAAAAGACAACTTATTTTTATTATGTGGCTCAATATGATTACGGTGATACCAAATTTATATTGTTTTTTTTATATTTTACTACTTTTAGGGATAATAAACTTCTTGTTCAATTTTTATCGGTACCATTTTTTGGTATGTAGAACTTTTGATCACCTTTTATGAAATTTTTTTGAGAGCTAAGAGCGATTTTGGTGTTTTACATTTTTTTTTTTTTACGGCTTTCACCGTGCGCATTAAATAACACTATATTGTAATATTTCAGACTTTTACGGACGTAGTGATACCAATTTTGTTAACTTTTTTTATTTTTTACATTATTTTAGGGGGAAAATGGGAAAATGGAATTGGCTTATGGCAATGTCATGCAGATTTTTGCAGAGCTAAAACAAAATACAATTTTCCTTAAAACTATATAAGAAAAATGTTTATATTACTAAAACACATACATTACATAAAAAAGGGTTTTCATTGCCTTTAAAGCTTACTTAGCCTTTCAGGTGACTTTTCAGAATAAGCTGTCATATGTGTGCAAATGAGGAATAATACTGTTTCTGGCCATTATGTGACTTGTATATGGCTTTTTTTTGAACTTTTAATATTTGATTTTTTACTACTAAAAACTTTTTTTTTACACACTTTATTAGCCCCCATAGTGGACTTGAACCAGCGATCGTTCGATCGCTGGTACAATATAGTACAATACTAACGTATTGCAGTATATCGTCATTTTTACAGGCATTTGTTAAGCCCTGCCGCAGGCAGGGCTTAACAGAGGCAGAGTGAAGGCACCCCCGATCTCACTGCAGAGTGGGCGATGAGCTGTTGAAGGGGGCCGCCCCCCTCTTTTCAATGCCTCAGATGCTGTGGATGCGTTTGACTGCAGCATTTGAGGGGTTAAACAGCCAGGAACAGCGCGATTGTGCATTATATGTGCATTATGAAGAGAATAACGATGTAAGGGAAGACGTACCATTTTCACTAGGGTGTAAGGTAATTGGTCACTAAAATCTCACATTATCCCTAATGTTTTTTAATAAGCGGGTACTATTCAAAGAAATAAATCTGCTAAGAAAGCAGTCTAGGTCTATTTTACAGCTTCTGTCTAATGAGGTTTAGTCAGCTGAGAATACTTTTTAAATTGGATACTTCTTTCACAATTATAAACGTTGGTCTGACGCCCAAGACAAATATAATTTAGTGCTATTTGAGCAAACATTCAAAATTTGGAGGACTTAGTAGTAGGGGGAAAAACGTAAAAATTGTTGACTAAATGCATCAAAGAGGCCCTTACTGGTTCCTCCATTTTCTGCAGCTATGTATCACAGTACATAGAGGCTGCAGAAAGTTGTCTTGAGATGAATCTGTCAGTGAGCTGCACTTACGGCTCAGCTGTCAGCAGCTACTTTGTCCTGGTGAGAAATTTTCTGAACTAATCTCTGGTCAAGTCAAAGAGGATCCACTTTGACTTGATCAGAACTGATATTAGAAAATCAACTGAGACTTTAAGCTTCGAAGATCAATTTAAGTTGTATTGTGTGTCAGAGGCACAGAGGAGCCGCTGTCAGCCGAGCCGTCAGTCCAGCAGACTAATGGAATTGGCTTATGGCAATGTCGTGCAGATTTTTGCAGAGCTAAAACAAAATACAATTTTCCTTAAAACTATATAAGAAAAATGTTTAGATTACTAAAACACATACATTACATAAAAAAGGGTTTCCATTGCCTTTAAAGCTTACTTAGCCTTTCAGGTGACTTTTCAGAATAAGCTGTCATATGTGTGCAAATGAGGAATAATACTGTTTCTGGCCATTATGTGACTTGTATATGGCTTTTTTTTTTTTAGCAGTTTTCCGCTCTGTAGGCGCTCTAATTCCCAGTTGTCTCTGAGCTACTAGGTGGAGCCTCACTGCTGTCATGTCTTTTATACACAGGGCTCACAGAGAAGAGAACATTCTGCTCTCCTGTCTGTATTTATCACATATATATAGAAGCAGCTGCAGCATGGAGAACATTATACAGCAGTAATGAGCAGTGCAGCTGAGAATCCAGCACTGGAGTCAGATAGAACACATACTAGGAAACTGCTGCAGCATCTGTATCTCTCTGCTTTTCTCTCACTCTGCTCCTGATCCCTCCTTCCTCTATATAGACTTCGACGGACAGCTGTAACCTGATCTTTAAGTGAGCTGATCATCCATCTTGCCTTGGGGAGACAGATTTAGCAGCAAATTTAGAGTGAGTGAGTTAGGAGGGAGGGTGCAGGGGTGAAACCTGATAAATGGAGAAAGAGGCATTTTTCTCTAATGAGATATATTACATAGTTTATAATGTTTGCTTGTACTATTGAGTTATTCAAAGTTTGTTAAAAAGTTAGCAACTATTTAATGAAATGTTTTTAATTGACTCAAATCCATATATAGGTCAGAGGCGAAGTGTTCTTTATAAGAAACTGAATTCTTACTTAATACAGTCCGTTTTCCAAGACTCACAGATGCTCAAAGGGAAGCCTTAGATGTACGATTTATTATAGAGGAGTTTTATGATGCAATATGCCAAAAAATGAATCCTGTGGCCCCAATAGAGTTATTGGCAAAGTATGGAGACCAATTATTACCAAATTAAAATTTTTCCTTCCATAAGGGCATCTTACCACCCAAACTTTAATTACACTACTGTTAAAACCTTAAAAGGACACAGCAGACCCTGCCTTGTATAGGCCAATTTTTTAAATTAAATTCTGATTATAAAATATTAGCTAAAATGCTGGCCAGGGGGCTCTCAAAGGTCTGCCCAAGTCTGATCCACTCTGATCAAACTGGCATTCTAGCTAGAAAATCAACCTCCACATAGGGATCATCAGAGATAACGAATCGGGCTGTGTTATCACTTGACACTTTCAAAGCGTTTCTGCGTTGAGTGGAACTACATCCCTCCTGTGCTTAAAATAAAAATTGATCTCAAATTTCTTTCTTGGGTAATGTTGCTTTATAGAGACCCAGCAGTCAGGATTAAAGTGAATTGTGTTTTGTTTGCCAATGTTAAACTCCAAAGGGGCACTAGGCAGGGCTGTACACTGTACCCGTTATTATTTATTTTAATGATGGAATTAGTGGCTTCAATCGTTTGAAACCGGCCAGATATGGAGAGTTTTAGGCTTGGGTCACTCAAATATCAAATTATTCTGTATGCTGATGATATTCTGTTGCTTTTAAGCAAAGCTAACTACTCTTTTGCCAAGGCAATTCAATTGATAGAATTTTTCAGTAAACACTGGCATTAAAATAAATCTTACAAATAATTTTCTCCATGTAGACAGTGAAATAAGAAATCAATTGCTACAAGTAGGCTTACAAGTATCCCAGACATTTAAATATCTCAGTGTTTATATTTCTAAACAACCCACAGATCACATTAGTCTGAATATGATGATTAATGCGACTTTTTCCAAGATAAACAAAATATATTATTATTATTATTGTTGTTTTTTTTATAAACACTTAAAATCCCTATTGTGAGAATATTATACCTATGGGATATTTATGGTGGATCCTGAAGGAAAATATTGGTTCATAGATTGTTACAAGTCACCGAAAAAAAGTATTTCCTTTTAAATGCATTTTACACATTGCTTTGTGATCTAGTTTTCCTGAAAGCCTATTCCTTGTGTGTGTAGATGAAAAAGGTGAGCCATCTAATCTTGGCAAGCTGGCAAGGTATTGATTGGGTTCAAGAGTTTGTGCAGCAGCGAAGGATAAATTCTCTCTCTATAGGCATTGCTTAATATTTGCTTCCTCTAAGGGTCAAGTGATATATTCTGCAAATAAAATTCTTACATTATTTAAAAATCATGTCCGTCCCTATGCTTGATTTCTTTTGAAGAGCAGGGTAGTGGGACAGATTATTAGTATGTTTTACTTGTATACTACATAGACTGTTTTATTAAATGATGAGAGAGAGAGAGAGAGAGAGAGAGAGAGAGAGGTGAGCATATCCTAACCCCTTGCTACTGCAGTCATTTAATTTTTTTTTCCATTTTTGATTTTCTTCCCCACTTTTCAACAGCCATGGCTTTATTATGTTTTCATCAACATAGCCGTATAGGGCTTATTTTTTGCTGCCCGAGTTGTAGTTTTTAATTGCACCATTTAATGTACCATTGCCAGAAAACTGAAAATTCTTTGTGGGGTGTTTTTATTGGGTTTTGTTCTTATGGCATTCACTGTGCGGTGAAATCAACATATTAACTTTATTTTCCGCGTCAGCACGATTACGGCGATATCAAATTTATGGTGTACTACTTTTACAAAGAAAAAAAATTTGTTAAAAGAAAGTTTTTTGTGTTGCCTTTGATGGTTATTCTGAGAGCCATAACTTTTTTATTTTTCTGCTGATGGAGCAGTGTGGGATCTTGTTTTTTAAGGGTAGAGCTGAAGTTTTTTATTGGTACTATTTTTGGTTACATATGACTTTTTGATCACTCTTTACAGTATTTTTTTTTTGGGGGAGCTAATGTGACCAAAAAAACAGCAATTCTGGCCCTGTGGGTTAACCCCTACCTGCACGACTAAGTAACTGTACGTCGTTGCGGGAGGTTACTTCCCGCACGAGGACGTACAATTACTGAGTTTTTTCCGGTGCACACTGTCGGCGACAGTGTGCACCGGGAACTGGGAGGTCAGCTGTCGCCGACAGCTGACACTCCACTCTTTCCGGCCAGCGGTCCTTTGCCGCTGATTTAGGCGAATTAACTCCTTAAATTCGGCGATCGGTTGCAATCGCAGAATTTGAGGGGTTTCTAGCATATCGGCAGACCCCGGTCCGAAATCGTGGGGTTTGCCAATACTTAGTATGGCAAACGGAAGCCAAACAATGGCTTCCGTGTTTGCCATGGACGGAAGCCCATCAGGACCAACCTTCGGCTGGTCCTGATAGGCTTCCTGTCAGAGTGACAGGAAGTCACTGTGTCGTTCCCAATGCACACTGTCGGCGACAAGGTGTGCATCGGGAACTGGGAGATCAGCTGTCCCTGACAGCTGACACTCCAGTGTTGCCGATCAGCGGCTCATCGCCACTGATTTAGGCAATTAACCCGATAAATGTGGTTCTCGATTGCGATCACCACATTTAGGTGGTTTGTAGCACATCAGCAGCCCCCATGCAATTGTGGGGGCTGCTGATGCTTGTGATGGCATCCGGAGGCCAGGCAACGGCCTCCGGGTCTGCCATGTATGGAAGCCTATGAGGACCAGCCTCTGGCTGGCCCTCGTAGACTTACTGTTAGAGTCACTGTGACTTCATACTGACAGAATACGTTACACTACCTAGGTAGTGTAATGTATAGCAGGTAAAAAAAATAAAGTGTAAAAAGTTAATAAACAAAAAAATAAAGTTAAAAATAAAGTGAATAAAAATGTTTTATAAAAGTGTAAAAATAAAAGTTTTTGTTTTCCTATAATAAGTCATTTATTATAGGGAAAAAATGAAAACGTTAAAAAAAAGTACACATATTTGGTATCACCGTGTTCGTAACGACCCAAACTATGAAACTATAATGTTAATTTGTCCGCACGGTGAACGCCGAAAACAAAATAACGGAAAACTATGTCAGCATCGCTATTTTTTGGTCACCACCCCTCCCAAGATATAGAATAAAAAGTGATCAAAAAGTCGCATTTACCTCAAAATAGTACCAATAAAAACTACAACCCGTCCCGCAAAAAACAAGACCTCCCACAGCTTTTTTGACGAAAAAATTAAAAAGTTACGGCTCAGAATATGGTGTCTCAGAAAATAAATTATTTTATAGAAACTTAATTTTATTGTGCAAACGCTGCAAAACTTCAAAAAAAACTATATACATATATGGTATCGGCGTAATCGTACCGACCGGCAGAATAAAGTAAAACGTAATTTATTGCGCACGGTGAACGCTGTAAGAAATAAAGAATTTAAAGCGCCAAAATCGCTGTTTTTTGGTCACCTTAGCTCTAAAAAAGATACTGTGGGGTCAAAATGCTCACTATACCCCTAGAAAAATTACTTGAGGGGTGTAGTTTCCAAATTGGGGTCACTTTTGGGGGGTTTCCACTGTTTTGGTCCCTCCGGGGCGTTGCAAACCTGACATGGCACTGAAAACCAATCCAGCAAAATCTGCGCTCCAAAATCCAAAAGGCGCTCCTTCCCTCCTGAGCCCTGCTGTGGGTACAAACATCGGTTTATGACCACATATGGGGTATTTCTGTAATCGGGAGAAATTGTTTTACAAATGTTGGGGTGGTTTTTCTCCTTTATTCCTTGTGAAAATGAAAAAATTCTATGTTTCCACAGAAAAATAGGTGATTTTCATCTTCACAGACTAATTCCACTAAATTCTGCAAAAAAACTGAGGGGTCAAAATGCTAAAGATACCCCTAGAAAAATGCCTTGAGGGGTGTAGTTTCCAAAATGGGGTCACTTTTGGGGGGTTTCGACTGTTTAGGTACCACAAGACCTCTTCAAACCTGACATGGTGCCTAAAATATATTCCTAAAAAAAGGAGGCCCCAAAATCCACTAGGTGCTCCTTTGCTTCTGAGGCCGGTGTTTCAGTCCTTTAGGACACTAGGGCCACATGTTGGATATTTCTAAAATCTGCAGAATCTGGGCAATAAATATTGAGTTGCGTTTCTCCAAAACCGGATGTGTCCTAAAGGGGTTAAATAACGTTATATAAACATTGTTTAGACTTTTCCAGAAATACATTGTATGCTTATTTTTTAATTTTTTTATATTTAGAGGCAAAAGGGAGATTTTTTTTTTACATTACTAAAAACTTTATTTAACTGTTTATTAAATTTATTTTTAACAAGCGATTGTTTGAGTGCTGGTACAATACATTACAATACTTACATATTTGAGTATATTGCAATTTGTAGTGGCTCCTATTATGCCCGGCTTAATGGCTTATTAGGAGCACAAAGATGGCTGACTTATAGGCTTTCATTAGGACCTCAGGCTGCCGTGAAAAACACCGGCAGCCCACAATCATCGTGGGAGGCAATTAGATGACGGAGGGCCGTCCTTTTTCTAATGGACGCTTTTAATCGCAGCATGTAAGTGTTTAAACTAAAGGGGTTATCTCCGATTCCCGTCTGTTACAATAAAGCGTTGGCTGTAACATACATTGCACACTCACTGAATATTGGGCGGGTCCATGAGCCAGCTCCATTCCCCGCTTTCCAACCCTGACTAATGTCTGGGAGTGTTTAAGAGAGAGATCTTTATAATTAAAGCAGTAGCATAAATAGGATTGTATATTTATGATTCTTCACCATTACTAGACAGCCTCACATATATACACTTTGACTGTGATTTAATTTATATCAAATGCATTGCATACTACTGTATATATTGTATGTTTACTGCACTAAAGGTTTAAAATAGTAGGTGGAGCAAATTTGTGATAATACTGAGTAACCAATTGGATTTGATTCAATATCTTGTCAAAGCTGTGTCCATGTTTGTTTGCTACATTAGGTTCGTTTATAAAAACAAATGAAACAAAATAGGATTTCATATTCCCAGAAAAATCTATCTATCTATCTATCTATCTATCTATCTATCTATCTATCTATCTATCTATCTATCTATCTATCTATCTATCTATCTATCTATCTATCTATCTATCTATCTATCTATCTATCTATCTATCTCATGTCTATCTATCTAATCTATCTATCTATCTATCTATCTATCTATCTATCTATCTATCTATCTATCTATCTATCTATCTATCTATCTATCTATCTATCTCTCTATCTCCTATTCTATCTATCTCATATCTCCTATTCTATCTATCTCATATCTCCTATTCCATCTATCTATCTATCTATCTATCTATCTATCTATCTATCTATCTATCTATCTATCTATCTATCTATCTATCTCTCTCTCTCTCTCTCTCTCTCTCTCTCTCTCTCTCTCTCTATCCATCTCTCTCTCTCTCTATCCATCTCTCTCATCTCTTTCATCTCTCTCATCTCTTTCTTTCTCTCTTTCTCTCTCTTTTGCTCTCTCTCTCTCTCGCTGTCTGTCTGTCTGTCTGGCTATCGTTCGTGTCAATATACACAAACCAACTTTGTTTTTTTCTGTGAAGACTCAATATTTCCAGCATTATTATTAGATTTGTGTCTATGTATGATACGATATATTGATACGTTATCCTATATATTATACTGTATATACTTTTGTTTAAGTACCTGGTTTCCTATACTAATTATATGTAATATCTTTTTAGTCCGAGAATAATGACAGTGAATCCATAAGTCATCGCATCAAGCCTGTGTTTCAAGATGATCCTGTCTTTCGACGGCAAACATCGTACCAGCACTCTGCTGTTCATATTCCTACGGATATTTACGAGGGCTGTAAGTTACCTTCATCCCTATGAATATTTCCTTTGCTATTATATAGTGTTCAATATTAAAACATTTGTTCCCACCTTTTACAAATTAATATAAAAAATGTATGGCTAAAAATGTTTATGGTTTTTTAATCCTTCTATCTTGAGAATAAAATATTTGATAAATTTAAAGAAGTAAGACCAATACATCTAAATGCATCTGGTGAAGTTGACTTGCTACATTATTGTCAGTAGAGTTTGATCACAAACAATCAACAACACAAAATAGAAATTGCATTTCCAAAATATATATTTATATTTAAATATTAATGTTATAAAATATTGTCTCGAACTGCAATCATAATCACCTTACTATATTTTAAACATTGTATAGGCACCACCTTTATCAGTTCCTGTGATGTTGTCAAAATTTCTATATTTTTAGTAGCCTTTCTTGTCATGTACTATTTATTTTCATAGAAAAGTTGTGTTAGCATGCATTTCATTTTTTGCCATGCATTTCATGCTCGACCGCTGCTCCAAACAACCTCTTCTGATATATTTTATCAATAGTACAAGTAGGGCCATGTTCACATTAGTGTCTTTTTTTAAAATAATATTCTGACTGAAGCTGAAAAATCAGCTTTGGCACAAACTGGAGGAGCCCGTCTCACCCTCAAATTTTTATTTACTCTACCGATCTAAAGATCTGTGGGGTTCGTCTTGCAGGCTGCTAAAGTCATTGACAATTAGGGTATGTTCACACGACAGCGTCCATAACGACTGAAATTACGGGGATGTTTTCAGGAGGAAACATCCCCGTAATTTCAGCCGTAACGGCATGTGCAGGCGCTTGAACGCCGCGTCAATTACGGGCGTAATTAGCGCTGCTATTCAATGAATAACGGCTCCAATTACGGCCAAAGAAGTGACAGGTCACTTCTTTGACGCGGGCGTCTATTTACGCGCCGTCATTTGACAGTGGCGCGTAAATATACGCCTCGTGTGAACAGACAAACGTCTGCCCATTGCTTTCAATGGGCAGATGTTTATCAACGCTATCGAGGCGCATTTTTTCGGACGTAATTCGGGGCAGAAATGCCCGAATTACGTCCGTAATTAGTGCGTGTGAACATACCCTTATTGGCAGGACCTTACCTGTACAGGAAATAACTCCCTGTGGAGTGGCCTGCACAAAGAACCCCATAGATCTCTGGATCAGCAGGGAACAGGTAAGTGAGACTTTGGGAGTTGGGTAGGCTCCCTTCTAAGCAATAGCTGAATTTTCCATTTTTTTTGTGGGTACAATTGAGTAACTAATACATTTGTTAATTTGCATCAGTTGTCCAATTCATATTCCATTGACTTCAATTTAAAAAAAGTAAGGAGAAACCTATGTTTTTGGAGAGACATGCCTTTCCCTCTGTTCTTTTCAAATAGCAGCCAAAGGTAAAGGATTGGATATCTGATCCAAAAAGTTTATCATCTGACAAATCTATTCTGCACATAAAAACATAGAGATTTACACTTCTAATAATAATAATAATCTTGATTTATATAGCACCAACATATTACGCAGCACTTTACAATCTAGAGGGAACATAAACAGACAATATCAGACATTACATAGTGACAAAGCTAATTTACAATTCAGACAGGAGGATTGAGGAGCCTGCTCGCAAGAGCTTACAATCTATGAGGAAATAAGGGAAACACAAAGTGTAGATGTGCTTGTTCAGTACAACGGTCCAGCAATCTTTTATACACATGGGTGGTACACATAAAGCTGCATGAGCCGGTCACCAGCCAGTATCCGTGTATGACAGACATGAAGTGCAGTACGTGCCAGGAGTGTGAGGGAATCTTATTCTGATGACTAATGGGGCCAAGGAAAGGAGTCAGATGTCAGATTAGGGAATGTTATAGGCCTGTCTAAAAAGATGTGCTTTCAGGGCACGTTTAAAACTGTGGATATTGGGAATTAATCTGATTGTCTGGGGAGCACTTTCCAGAGGACTGGTGCAGCACGAGAAAAATATTGGAGACGGGAGTGGGAGGTTCGGATTATGGAGGATTTTAATTTAAGGTCGTTGGCAGAACGTAGAACATGGTTAGGGTGGTAGACAGAGATGAGGGAGGAGATGTAAGGCAGTGCAGCACTGTGAAGAGCTTTGTGGGTGAGAGTAATAAGTTCGAATGGGGGTGGGCAACCAGTGTAGTGATTGGTACAGGGTAGAGGCGTTGGTGTAGCGGTTGGTCAGAAAGATGAGCCTGGCTGCTGCATTGAGGATAGATTGGAGAGGAACAAGTTTAGTGAGGGGAAGACCGACTAGTAATGAGTTACAGTGGTCAAGACGAGAGTGAATCAGAGCAACAATAAGAGTTTTGGCTGTTTCCTCTGTAAGAAAAGGGCGGATTCTGAGTAAAGGTAAGATCGGAGTCAAAACTAACCCCGAGACAGCGGGCATGCCGCTTAGGAGTTATGGTAGTTCCACACGCTGAGATGGAGACATCTGGTTTAGGTAGGTTCGTAGATGGGGGGAACTTGTCACTTCTAAGAGTTTGTTCACATCTGCGCCAGGGTCCCTTTCCGACGTTCCGTCGGAGCTTTCCGTCGGAATGGGACCCTGGCACAGATGTGAACGAAGCCTAAAAAAACAAAACACAAGTGTGAACATAGCCTAACACCAAATTAATAGGATCAATGTGGTAAAACGGCAAAACCAAGTGGAATATGTTTTCATCTACAAATAATTTATAATCTGATATATAAAACCCCAATGGTCATTCTCTGGAGCTATATGCAGAGTACACTTATATTATTATTTATTTCAGTTACTTATATAGCGCCAAAATATGACGCTATATATTACATATTCCGCTATATACGCATATTATTGGGGCTCACAATCTAAATTCCCTATTGGTATGTTTTTGGGGTGTGGGAGGAAACTGGAGTACCCGGAGGAAACCCACTCAAACACGGGGAGAACATACAAACTCCATGCAGATGTTGTCCTTGGTTGGATTTGAAAAGCGCTGCAAGGCAACAGTGCTAACGACTGAACCACCGTGCTACCACTTACTGTATAGTACCAATAGAAGAATTGTATATGAATTTGCTTATAAATATTATTCCTGGAATTTCAATCAAAAAAATTGTCAATACTCAAGGTTCAGTAGCTGCTTTCTTGAGCATATTCTAATGGTCTATTTAATTGTCTATGGTGCGGAAAGTGGATGCATACTTTCCAGCACAGGTACATAATCTGTAGCTGTAGCCCTCGATGCTGTTCTGTGCAACCCTCAGCTACCTTGACACAGACATGCCTGTCTGTGTCCCAAAAGTTTAAAAAAGCACTACTGTCAAAAGACAGGAGCATTCTTCTAATGCAGAGAACAGATTGCAGTCATTTGACAGCAGCTCTGTTCTCTATTCCCTGCACTGATCATAGATATCAGCTCAGGTCTAAGATACATGTGAGCGTCCTCTGTTGATTTCTCACATGTATCTTCCATGTCAGGGAGAAGGGAAGCAGCAAGCATCGCAGCTGGCACTACTGGAGGGCAATGTTATTTTTAAACTTTTTGTTTTTTTTATGTTTTGTTAAAAACTTAACTTCCTTTTAAATTTTGTCTGTGGGGGCACCATGTGGCTGGCAGTAATGGATGTCATGGTGTTCCGGACACTGTTTTTGGGGCACCGTGGGTATGTATGAGTTCTATTTTAATCAACGTAAAGGAGCAATACATGCAAAACTGTTACTGTGTTATGCCGAGTGCAGACCTGAGGGACAGGAACAGTTTAGAGTGTCTGCAACTGCGCTGGTGGCCAATAGTGAAGTTGTATTAACTTTGAAATTCATCTGGCCGTTTTGTTGTATTTTTGGAAATCTTCACAGGTAACATAATGCTGGAAGACCGTTGTTTAACCCATACCTGTAAAAAGATGTAAATATACATCCTAGTGGAAAGCGAGAAGTATGGAGGCACAGGAGCCCAACCCACTACATATGCAGCGTTGTCGGCTGTTTACTACAGCTGACACCTTGCTTCAATGGCCAGTATCGGAGATGCCCCTGATCCCAGCTGTTTGACCACTTAGATTCCATGGTCAATTGCAACTGCAGCGTCTAAGCGGTTAGACAGAGGTAGGCCCCTTCCTCCTTTGCAATGGCCTCCCGCGACACGATCGTGGTCTGGAGATGGGTTGTAATGTCAGCCGGGGGCATGATAATAGAGCCCAGGTCTGCCATCTAGGTCCTCCTATTTAGCCCTGCCTCTTAATATTAGAACGGCAATAGCACAATACACTGCAATTCATAAGTATTGCAATTTATTGTACAAGTGGTGAAATGATCGCGTGTTTAAAAAGGAATTTAAAAAGAAGTTACGTTTTTAATACAACTCACCCCGCAAAAATTAAAACCCTGACACCGCTCCATCGATGAAAAAAAAAAAATGCGTTTCAGGATATGGTGATACAAAGCAATTTTTTTATTTATTTATCAAATTGCTTTTTATTTATAAAAGTAGTAAAACATAATAAAGAAACTATATAAATTTGGTTTTGCCGTAATCGTATTAACCTACAGAAAATAATTAACATGTCATTTTAACCGCATGGTTAATGCCATAAAATCAAGACCCAGAAAACAATGGATGAATTGCTGTTTCTTTTTTTCATTCAACCTCACAAAATAATTTCTCAGTACATTATATAGGCTATGTTAATGGAAAATAAAAGTTATGTCTGTTAAAAGATGGGGAAAAAAAAAAGGTAACCGGCTTGGTTCTGAAAGGGTTAAACTATTTTCTAATATATTTATCCAATTGTGGAGGCACTGCTTAATTATTGTATTTCAAATTTGACTTGATGATAGACAAAGTTTATTTCTCCAAAACCGCTACGCTTCATTGTGTAGCATAAGCAGGACCCTGCAATAAATCGGTGTCCGTTTATGCTTTGTTCTCTTGATCACACTAAGACTATTGGTGTTGCTGCATTTTCAACAGTTATAGCAGATCCCATGCTCAGCAACTTTTGTGCGTCATAAACGACTTGTAAGTATATTTTTAATTACATATGTTATAATAAGTGTGTAAAATTAGAGATTACATATGTTTAATTTAATATAATAATACTATGTGCCCTAGTGACCAGCCTATTTTAGACCTTAATGACCAAGCAATTTTTTCCATTTTTCCATCGTCTCATTCAAAGAGCTATAACTTTTTTATTTTTGCGTCGACTTAGCTTTATAAGGTCTTGTTTTTGCGCGACAAGTTGTACTTTTTAATCACACCATTTTGGGGTACATATAATTTATTGATTAACTTTTATCAACTTTTTTTGGGGGTAGAAAGAAAACAGCAATTTTGCCACTCTTTTTTGCATCCTAAATTTATGCTGTTTACCTTGTGGTATAAATAACACAATAACTTTATTCATCGGGTCGTTACGATTGCAATGATACCAAATTTATAAAGATCTTGTATATTTTACTACTTTTACACAGTAAGGGTATTTTCACACGCTAAACTAAAAACGGCTGTAAAATACGGAGCTGTTTTCAAGGGTAGACCGCCTCTGATTTTCAGCCTGTATTTTGATGCGTTTTTAGCGGCCGTTTTTCCATCTTTTTTTCTATTGAGACAATGAATAACAGCTCCAAAAATGGCTCGAGAAATGACATGCACTTCTTTTTATGGGGCGTTTTTTTTTACGTGCCGTTTTTAGAAACGGCCGCATATAATAAAACGCCCCGTCAGAACGAAACGCTGTATTACCCATTGAAATCAATGGGCAGATGTTTGGAGGCATTCAGCCTCCGTATTTTCAGTTGTTTTTCGAAGCGTGTGAACATACCCTAAAAACACTTTTTTTTTTCAAAATTATTTGTTTTTGTGTCCCCATATTTGAAGAGCCATAACTTTTTTTTTGTCATTCTGCTGTATGAGAGCTTTTTTTTTTGCGGGGCGACAAATATAGTTTTTACTGGTTCCATTTTGGAGTACATGCGACTTTTTGATCACTATTTATCAAATTTTTTTAAGGCAGGCTTCACAGAAACAGCAATTCTTGCATTGTTTTTTGTTAAATAATGTAATAACTTTATAGTGGATGTCGTTACGGCTGCGGCGATACCAAATATGTGTAACTTTTTTATTTTTGTAATAATAAAACATTTTGTAAGGGGAAAAAGTGGGTTTTTAATTTTTTTTTCACTTTGGATATTTATTTATTTATTGTTAACTTTCTTAAACTTTTTTGTATTAGTCCCACTAGGGGACTTTACTGTGCGATCACCTGATCACTTTTATAATACACTGCAATACTTCTGTATTTCAGTGTATTACTGCCTGTCCGTGTAAATCGGACAGGCATCTGTTAGGCCATGCCAAGGCATGGCCTAGCAGGCATTAACTAGGGGCAGACCTAAGGCCTTTATTAGGCCTCCGGCTGCCATAGAAGACACCGACCGGTGGGGTGAGAGAGGGAGCTCACCTCCCACCAAATCTACTCAGATGCAGCACTCGCTATTGAGCACCGCATCTGAGGGGTTAAACTGGCGAGATCGATACTTATTTCGATCTCGCCTGTTCGAGAAGGTCTGCTCTCAGCCCTCAGCTACTCCCAAGTGTGTTTATTTATTCTGATGCAGCGCAGTAAAAAGGCAATTGTATCGGAATAAAGCCCGTTAGTGGCCGTCGTAAAAACACTAATGGGTGGTCACTAACGGGTTACAGGCCCTTTTACACTGGCCAATTATCGGGCAAACAAGCATTCATAGAACGCTCGTTCTCGATAACTGTCCTGTGTAAACAGGGCAGCAATCAGCAGATGAACAAGCAAGGGCTCGTTCATCGGCTAATCGTATCGTTTTAATTGTCTTTGATATTATAATTTTCAGCAGCACATCTCCCTGTGTAAATAGGGAAACATGCTGCCAACATGATACAAATGTATGGGGACGAACGATCAGAGAAACGACCGCTTGTCCACATACTAGCACCCTGTGAAAGGAGCAAACAAGCGCCGATCAACGAGCTGTCTCGGTGATCAGCGCTCGTTGCATCAGCCAAACTTAGTCCCATGCACACTGCTAGTACGGCAGTGAACAGAGTTAATAAAGCTTCATAGTACAGAGCCGTACAGGGTCCATCAGGTGTCCTTTGTATATCAAATGCTGAATTAAAACTTCAATAAATACAGTATCCGATCAACAGATTTAGCAATCTTTAACTTAGAATTTAACGCATTAAATACACTTTGGCAAGAAACTTAAAAGAGGCTCTGTCACCACATTATAAGTGGCCTATATTGTACATGATGTGATCGGCGCTGTAATGTAGATTACAGCAGTGTTTTTTATTTAGAAAAACGATTATTTTTGACGGAGTTATGACCCATATTAGCTTTATGCTAATGAGTTTCTTAACACCTTCCTGCTTTTGGGTGTGACTGTACGTCCGAAATCAAAGTGATTTCACGCAATAGGGCGTACAGTTACGCCCAAGCTTTAAACTGTCACCAAGTCAACAGACATGGTGACAGCGTCCTGATCACAACTTTCATAGACAGTTGCCGAGCAGGACTCGCTGCACAGGACCAATCAGAGTGGTCCCGTGCCGGCATGAGCTGTGATTGGCCAGTCAGTACTGAAAGTCAAATCACAGCGCAGGACACTTGTTTTGCCGGCATCTCTGGCTCTGACAAGCTAATTTCTGTCAGAGAGCTTGTCAGAGTCGGAAGCCAGTGAGAGGAAAGTGAACAATTGTTAAAAGAAAAAACAAAACCCAGCGATCTGCCCCTGTTGTGCCCACTGACCAGTGATCACCACCTTTGGTGCCCACTGGTTATAAAATATATAATTATATATTTTCAGTCACCCACAGTGTCCTTCTGCCGTATGATCTGTGCCCAGCTATCACCTGTCGCAGTACCTGGTTGCCATCACCCTGCTGTGTCCCTAGATTGCCCACTGCCCGAGTTCCCTGTTAGGTAGCAATGCCACGTCTTATTTCGTTTTCCCCCTGGTAGGAAGGGTACGCTTACTCTTTGAATACAGCAGGGTCGCTGGTCTATTCTCATTCCGCAGTTGAGCGTAGCGTTGTTTATTTTTTACATGTTACAAAAATGTTTAAAATGTTACAAAAAATTCTAACAATTTAAAAAAAAAAAAAGTTACAAAAAAATTGGTAGTTAGTTAGTAGCTGAACTAAATTATGGCCAGAAGAGTCTTCACAGCCAAGGAAGCATATGAAATGCTGTGTTCCGATACGGACAGCGCAAGTGAAGGTGAAGCACAGTTCGTGCTTTCATCTTCATCTTTATCGAGTGACTCTGAGTCTGCACCCCCCCCCCCCGTCGGCACAGAAGAGCCGTAGGTCCTGCTCTGCCTGAGCTGACAATTATACCCCCAGGCGCCTGAATTTACAGCCCCCTCAGGCCATTCAAATTGACACTACGGATTTCAGCCCCATTGATTATTTAAAAGTTTTTTTTCAGACGCCCTTTTAGATTTAATGGTCCAGCAGACCAGCATATATGCAGAACAGTTTATCACCCAGAACCCCAATTCTTTTTATGGGAGAGGCCAAAATTGGACCTCCACAAACGCAGTGGAATTGCGGAAGTTTTGGGGCTTATTTTTAAGTTTTGGTCTCATAAAAACGGCCAGTATTAGAGACTATTGGTCCCCTGATATTTTATATAATACCGCCCTTTACCGCACAGTAATGACAAGGATGCGATTCGAAGCCATCGTAAAGTTAATGCATTACAATGACAATAGTCACTGCCCACCCCCACAGGACCCACATTTTGATAGGCTGTATAAAATAAGACTATTGATTTCCCACTACTCCCAAAGTTTTTTCCAAGTTTATACCCCCCCCCCCCCCAACAAAATATTTTGGTGGATGAGTCATTGGTAAGCTTCAAGGGTAGACTGCGCTTCAGGCAGTATCTACCCAATAAAAGAGTCCGATACGGCATAAAACTGTACAAACTCTGTGAAAGTACCACCGGTTACACTTACTCTTTTACAGTTTATGAGGGGAAAGACTCCCATATAAATCCCCCAGAATGCCCCCTCTTCTTGGGAATTAGTGGAAAGATCATATGGGATCTTATCCATCCTTTGCTTGGCAAAGGATATCATCTTTATCTGGACAACTTTTACAACCGTGTCCCATTGCTAAAAGTTCTGTCATCCAGATCCACATTGGCCTGCGGAACAATTCGCAGAAATCAGAAGGGCCTCCCCAAAAGTTTGCTGGCTCAGATCCTAAAATTAGGAGAGAGCAGAGCTGTCTAGAGCGGCGATCTGCTACTCCTGAAGTATAAGGATAAAAGGGATGTCTTTATACTAACCAGCATTCACAGCAGCAGAGGCAGCCTTGTCCCTGTACGTGGATCCATCACCCAAGTTCCCAAACCATATTGTGTACAGGAGTACAACAAATATCTGGGTGGCGTTGACCTGTCTGACCAGGTTATAAAACCTGTCTGTGCATCTTACACAGATGGCTTTATACAATGCCTTTGTCTTCTACAGATACGCTGGCAGTGGGGATACGTTCCTGCAATTTCAGGAAAAGGTCATCAAGTCCCTGATATTTGATGACCAGGTAGGAGAGGGCAGTTCATCTGGTTCTTCCATCAGCAGGATAATTCCCGGCCAGCATTTCCCCACAGAAATCCCACCCACTGAAAAAAATCAGAAGCCCCCAAAAAAATGCAGTGTGTGTGCCAAGCGAGGCATTCGTAAGGACACCACATACCAAAATGTGAGACGTGTCCCACCAATCCCGGCCTGTGCATGAAACAATGTTTCAAAATATACCATACATCCTTGGATTTTTCATTTATTTATTCTTCATTCACCTTTTCTGTCTCCCATATTGGCCATGACCAATTATAATTTTTTTTTACTGACCAGCCCCATTTCAAATTTGATCATTTCAAATTTGGAAAAAAAAACCCACTTAAAACAAAACTAAAAATTCTCACTATACCAAGGACCCGAGAGAGTGTCTTTCTCACCTAGGTTGCAAATCTGGGTAAGAGGCATAAATCCAGATGAGATTGGTTGTCTCAGCAAATCTTTTTTTGCTGAGGCCTTTGATTTATTTTTTGGGCTGGATTTTATGGAATGGTGGGTAGGTTGGTAGTGAGACCTGCCATTCCCTCTCCCTCCATTGCGGGTTTTCCAGGTGGCCCTCCTTAGTTACTAAAATTAAAGTATTTCTTATTATACCCCTAGATGAATACCTAAAGGGTTGTCACTTCACAATTTAAAAGTTCTCACTATACCCCTAAATGAATACCTTGAAAGGTGTTACATTACAATCGAAATCTTCTCACTATACTGCTAGATGAATTATTTGAGGGGTTTAGTTTCCTAAATGGGGTCACTTTTCTGGGTTTCTAATGTTGTGACACCCCAGAGCCTCTGCTTTCATGACACAGGGCAGTAAATGCCATCGTAGTAGGCCTCAGATGTTGCATGGGGCTCTTTACCTTCTGAGCCGTGCCATGTCCTCAAACAGCAGTTTATCTCCACAAATGGGGTAATGCTGTATTCAGGAGAAATTGCGTAACAAACTGTGGGTACTTTTTCTCCTTTAACCCCTTGTGAAAATGATGAATTTGGGGCTAAAGCAACATTTTCTTTGAAAAAAATATATATTTTATTTTTTTACTGCCAAGTGTATGAAACACATGTGGGGTCAAAATGCCCACTATACCACTTGGAAAATTTCGTAATGGACAACTGGGCGTGTTTTACTTTTTGACCAAGTGGGCGTTGTGGAGTGAAGTGTATGACGCTGACCAATCAGTGACCAATCAGCGTCATACACTTTTCCCCATTCATTTACAAAGCACATAGTGATCTTATTACATCACTATGTGCAGCCACAAACATTAACATTGCTGCAGTGTCCTGACAATAAATATACATTACCGCCAGCCAGGACATGATGTCTATTCAGAATCATGACACTTCGGTAACGTTTCTGTGAGATTTACAGCAAGGCACACTTAATCTCGTGAGATTACGCTGTAAACTGTCATTTAAAACGAGATTACGTTTGCCTTGCTGTAAATATCACAGAAACGTTACCGAAGTGTTAGGATTCTGAATAGACATCACATCCTGGCTGGAAGTAATTTATATTCATTGTCAGGACACTTAAGTAACGTTAGTTTGTGTGTATGTGGCTTCACATAGTGATGTAATAAGATCACTATGTGCTGTGTAAATGAATGGTGAGAAGTGTATGACGCTGATTGGTCACTGATTGGTCAGCGTCATACACTTCTCTCCACAACGCCCACTTGGTCAAAAGGTAAAACACGCCCAGTTGTCCATTAAAAACTCATTAGCATAAAGCTAATATAGGTCATAACTCTGTAAAAAATGATCGTTTTCTAAATAAAAAGCACTGCTGTAATCTACATTACAGCGCCGATCACATCATGTACAATATAGGCCACTTATAATGTGGTGACAGAGCCTCCTTAATGGAGCACTCCAATCAAAAATGAAAAATCAGCCAGCACATGGTGTTTGTGTTCTTCTTTTACATTGTACAGTCTTTAGGTTTCCTGTTATTTTCTGTTACTGCACATTTTCCATATTGCAGCATCACTTAGCTGCTATCTCCATGACATTGAGACAGCTACATGTTAATTACCTCTCCCTACATAGATATCAGATACTACTAAGCCACTAAATGAAACAGACACTTAGAAACAATGAATCACAGAGTCCAACTGTAAATGAGGGATTTACACTTTAACATTATCCAAGCCCCATCATCACTGGCGTCCTGTTAGACAAAGGAAATTGAGGCAGCACTACCAAATAAGTGAAAAGATTATCCTTTTGGTAGTGCTGCCTCACTTTCCTTTGTCTATATTGAAGGGTCATTCGGACTATGACCTAAGAGGCGTGCACCCAACCTAGTTCTGTCCGGTGCTGCTGATCTATACCTTACTACTGGTGTCCTGTTAATGTTCTGCAGGGGAGTAGTCATCATTGTAAAATTATGTGATGCTGTTTGGGTATATGTCCTATACTGACTCTATTGTTATAGCTAGCACAGGCTTCATCTGCGGCCTAGTAGGGGATACCAGGGGATCTCTGTATCGGTACCTTTCAGATAAATTAAACTTTGGGGGCTTGTACAGGTCAAAAACTCTGACTAAAAGCTGAATTTTTATTTTTTGATTTGAGCGAACCTATAAATTTGCTTTTATCAGTACTGGGCTTTTCAATGGCTTTTGTTGTGATAAGTTATTATGCTGCAACAAGTTATCAGGGTAAAGTTAACTTTGCCCCATCTGTAGCATGACACAATTTTTTCTGTCAGATTCAATATGAATTTGAAGGCATAAAGAGGTACAATAAAGACCTGATACACTAAAATTGGATCCCTACTACGGCTCTGTGCAATAGAAGTTGCAATGTTGCTATGTACAAGGAGCCTTTACATCTAATGGTTTTAGTTATTAGTTGAAATTATGGTAGTGACAACTACGGATGTAGCCAGCTCTATCTTGACTCTGATAACTTGCTGCAGCGTGATATCACACAACAAAAGCCAATGAAAAGTCATTGAACAAGTCAAGATAAGGGATCTTTCCACTGTGTATTTAATGCGTTAAAAGTCAATATAAAGACGGCTACATCTATTAAATGCACTTTATAATTGCTGAGCTAAGTGAAGATGTGCTATTCTAATGAGATTTTCCGATAAATGTAAAATGCTATTTAAGCATTATTGAAATACCAAATGTGTCTAAAATTAAACAAATGCTGTTTTATCACGCACTGTAAATCTGTCTTGCTATCTGTTTACATTACTGAAGTAGGCATTTATAGAAAGGAGTTCAAGGTCATATTCATTGCTCATTTCACCCCTCTATGAATAATTTTGGTTATTTATTTAGACATTACCTAAATCACTTTGATAGCTGTACACGGTAACACATTGTTGCAGACCACACTTGTCTATATACATCTTTTACTGTAAACTGGAAAAACTTCATAAATAAAGGAAAAGGAGGTGCACACTGAGCATTAAAGGGGTTACAGTCCTATAAGACATCAGAAAGTCAGACACAAGTTTTCAAGGCAATTAGGAATCACTAGCAATTTGCGGCAAATTTATTTGGACAGAATAGAATCGTATGGCCATTTCAAAAGAACCGGCCAGAAACGACTTTCGGGACCTTTGCTCATCTCTACTTGGTACTGTAGACACAATGTATAGTGAACTATTTGGGCTATATACAGTAGTCAGTAGAGCCGTTTTCTTGATTTTTGAATATTCAGTTGTATAATATCAGAATGGGTCCTGTCAAATCCACCCAACATCCTGAGTGCACATGTTCATAGCTGCAAATACATTAAGTATACATTTAATAAAGCAGATGTTGCTACTATACTATCCATTATGGAGACCGCATATAATAGAGAGGGGGTCAAAAGAGATACAGCTTACACGATTTTATATTAATTAATGCAGTATTTTGAATTAAAAAGCCACACAATTGCTTATCCAAATACACAGTGGTTCACAGCTTTTTATGTATAGATGCACATATACAGCGAAAGCTGTCAATCAATGAAGAGTGGGCAATGGAAACCAGACTCGCAGACTCATTCTGTGATTCTGGATGAGCAATTACATAGTTTGTCTAAAAATAATATCTATTAATATAAAATTGTATAAGCCTTGACTCAACTCCCCTAATCATAGCCCCTCCTTAGATAAAACAGCAAAATAGATGTATTAGTCCCTTACAGCACCATACAGCAATATTTCCCTAGTTGTGTAAATGATGCTGGGAGTTCCGATAGCATTCTTTCTCTTAGGGCATGTTCACATCAGCGTTGACTTTCTGTTCCGGGGTTCCGCCGGATGTTTCCGTCGGGTGAACCCCGCAGCGGAAAGTCAAACTGAAACCACGGCTTCCGTTTCCATCACCATCACAGGGATAAATTTGGTACATTGCTAACATGATATGTGAGTACATTATGTGAGTAAAATTGCTTAGAAACTGCTATGGGAATAATATTTTCCCATTAAAGGCTATTTACACCTTTTGAACTAATTTTTTACTTTAATTTTTTATATATTAAAACAATGTTTTAGGTGATTTAAAACAACTTTTCAATTTACTGTAATACATTTTTGTTTTAATTTTTTATGATACAGCTTCTATGTATCTTTAAAAAAAAAATAAAAAATTATTTAAGTCAATTTAGACGCTTTAAATCACCTAAAATATTGTTTTTTTTTAATAAATTTGGTTCAAAGGTGTGCATAGGTTTCAAGGCAATTTCCACCACATATGTTGCAATGTCTTTCATTATAGTATGCGAACTTCTCTATTTTACATACTGTACCTGTAAATTACCATTTTTACGTACATTTATGCTAGGATTTACTTCTTTCTGTTACCAAACATTAGCGAGGATGGAAAATAGATTTGCATTGTATTCAGCCATATATGAAAACCAGATCTCCAACTAAATGTTCACCATTTTTTAAAACAAAAATCCATCGTAACATTCTGTTTTAATTTTAATTAAGCAAGTTCATAAGACATATCCTTAGTGGCATCTCTAATTTAGAATTGTTTAAGCATATAATATTCTAATGAGTTTTATCTTGTCAATTGCATTGAAATGATCTTGGTATTCATGAATGTGTTATCCAAAATATAATTTTGTATACACATCTAATTATCAGCAATTAGTTGGGAGCATATTAATGATGTGATGCCCTACTTACATATCTCTTAGTTTATAAATATTTACTTTAATCTTTTGATTCTAATTTCCGCTAAGATGTTTGATCAGGCAAAATATAGTTTCTTTCTAATATTGTTAATCTTACAGCTATATTAGACTTGTGTCATTGATGAATAAACTAGATACATATGTATACAGTGCATTAAAAAAGGTGAAGCATAAATTAATTAACCCTGTGCAATTGGTAGGTGCATTAAACTTGAAGTTTAGACTTACAATTAGTCTGAAGTCTGTGATATAAAACATTTATAATACGTGAGCCTCATAAGTACAATGCCTAAATTTGTCCTGTGCATTAAAGGAACACTCCCTGCAAAACTTATATACTGTGTTATGCCTAGTGCTGGGACTGTGGGTTCGTTCAAAGAACACCAAAGACAGAACTCCGGTGTCTGCTCAGTGGCTTCTGAACGATTTATATTGAATTAAGGTCAGACAATACTTGTCTACTTTTTTTGATTATCGAATTTAGTGTTGTCTGAATCCTCGGCTGCAGCACTACTAATGTGTTTGCCCTTTCAGAAGCTACTTCACAACTAGTTCCTATGGTTACAGCTCAGTGTTAACCATCTTCCTAATTCTCTGTTACTCAGTACTATAGGATTTGGAATATTTTAGATACTTTTGCCTATCTGTTTAACTCCTACTTGACCTGCGTTGCATGAAATATACTATAAATACACCATAGCTTCTCATTCTAGTGCTGATTAAAATAGATATCTATACTCCTTATGCAAAACCAGGAACAATACTGGAGTCTGTAAAACAAATTGTTCATTTTAAAATGTAAAGTTGTGTAACTTTCTAATATACTTTGTGTTTCAATTCCTCTCTGCTTACTGTCAGTAAATGGAAACATTCATTGCTACATTCAGAGCTTGAAAACAGCACTGATCATTACCCAGGAGCACAGATTCTTAGATGAATCAGAAATGGCTCTTATAATAGGACATGGACTTGTATTAGATGGACATGATTTGACAAGTTTTCAACCTCTGGTTGTAAACAAGAATATTTCCATTCTGTTACAGAAAGCAGAGACATTGACACTTGTGAGGAATTGCGACATTAATTATATCAAAAAAAGTTTATTCATTTTTGCAATCAATTTCTTGTATTGTTTCCATGAAATGAACTAGCAGGAAGTGGGGGCAGATTGTAACACATAGGTCTGCATAGGAACTGTGTACACAAAATAGTTGGATTTCTTTATTTTTATTTATTTTAAGACATATTTTGGATTCATAAGAAAACTCTGTTGCCTTTATCTCTTTTTATATTGCTGGTCCCCTAATGTTAACGCATAGAAGAATCTCATGTAGATATGAAATGTGCTTTGTTACTTTGTAAATGACATCAATTGTATTTGTTAAGTTTTGACCCACACAACAATTTTAAATACCTGGATGGCCTGTTTATAACTCTTCAGCTCCAGTTTCACTAGTCATAAGTGATGAGTGTAGAGTTGTTGACAGCCAGATTCACCTAGAGACATGACAGAAGCAGTATGAAACACAGGATACAAGAATGCTATGTAAAAATGACAATCAACATGTGATCACCAGGATGCCTTTAATATGTCAGGGCTTATGAGTTCCACAAGAACCAGATCATCTCTCTGACCAAGGATATAATTTAACTAACAAAGTTACAGTTGCATAGGTCTGCCATTGACTTCCTTTGTAATAAAAAAAATTTAAATGTTTTCCTTGTATTAAGTGTCGACTATGCTTTTCAATAGGCTTAAAAAAGATACCAGACAAATATATGCCAAGAGAACACTGTCGTTTGGCATACACTTGGCTAATGATAGTCTAAACCTACATCATAGATGTGAAGTGAACAGAACATTAGCTAACCCAATCCATAGTCCTAGCTTGAACCATTAAGGATTGTGATTTTTTTTTGTTCAAAAACGATACCGAAATAATATGTTGTCCATCATAAACAAAAAAGACATAAATATTTGCATATGAATCATTATTGTGACTTCTTATTAACTAACTTACCTCTGTGTTGCGATGTGAAATATGTTGTAGTTATAGTAATATAAATACACACATCTATACATTTTGGCTTTGTTGTTCTTATTTTGTCAGGTAAGTGACAATATCTCCTTTTATGTGTGTTGTAGGATTTATAATGTAACAAATACTTCAGGCCTAGACATAAAGCCATATGAAGTTTAAAAATATTTAAATTAATCTGGTGATTTGCCAATTAGAAGCCCTGCAACTGCTGTTGCCTAGTAACTAGCCTAGGCTCAACAGCAGTCTGTCTCAACCAAAGCGAAATAATTACGAAGGCGGGTCCTTTAAGTAAGGAGAATGACCCAGAACTGATAAGGTTACTATAATAATGTGTAGAACACCCATTTATCCTATTTCTGCCTGCCCTGTTCCTTATATTATAATGATTTATATCTCATCTGCAGGAAGTTCTGAGGTTGAGCGGTTTTACTAGTGCTGACCACATTGAATCTCGGGGAAGACATTTTAATTCTGCAGACAAAAATCTTTCAATTTTGTACACCTGTTAGTAAAGGAAATTCATGACTGTTAATTTGGAAAAGTCTATGCAACAAAAGGCAAATATTTAAATGGGTTGGCCGGTATTAGCAAATGAATGCCATTTGTATAAGGAGAAGTTCTACCCCTTTCCAATATACTTTCTGTGTCAATTCTTCGTGTTTTTCCTGATCTCTGCTTGTTGTTATTCAGTAGGAACATTCATTGTTTACTTCCAGTAAATAAAATTCTGTCCATGGTCATGTGATGGCCATACAGGTGCTGGAATCATTAGAAAAGATTTTTTGCCTACCGGCAAAGAGAGCCCTGTTTTCCAACTATCAAATGAAAATAATAAAGTATTTATTGAATTTGCAACAAAGACAGACTACATAAAGTTAAAAATTAAGGTCCATTGCTGACTGCAATAAGCTTAGTGCAAGGTATGAGGAGTGAAGAGCTAACGGCTGCAGCACGTAGCACCCAACCCACAGTTTGGCACGGAGATATTGCCCAATAGGGATTCCTTTTTTAAAGGCGGGAGGACCATCTGTGCACCTACATATGCAAATTTATTTTTAGGATGGTGGGAGGATACCCTGGTTTTCACTGACACATTGGCTTGTTACACTTGTCACATCCTTTTCTGGGGGAGATATATTGATGACATTCTCCTCCTGTGGGATGGCGACATTAAAACTTTCTATGATTTTATACACGCACTTAATACTAATCATATTGGCATGAAATTCACTCATGTGATTCATCAAAAATAAATCACCTTCTTGGATCTTAAAATCTCCTTGGACCCTGTTGGTGGTATTCATACTGACATTTCACGCAAATCCACGGCTACCAATAGCCTGTTGCGTTGGGATAGTTATCATCCTCCCGCCCTTAAAAAAGGAATCCCTATTGGGCAATATCTCCGTGCCAAACGGAATTGCTCTGATGAGCAGGCTTTCAAATTGGAATGTAGTGGTTTATTTGCTAAGTTTATGGCACGTGGCTACCCTAGAAAATGGCTACACAAAGCCTACGCCAGGGCGAGAGCCACGAATAGAAAAGAACTACTGTACGAACAAAAGTCTGTGACTATACACCATCCAGCGACTGCTGTCAAGTCTGGCGGGATGACTAGTATCAGATGCATTGGTACCTTTGACACTGGTTCTCATCAGGTCCGTGAGATCCTAGGTCGCCACTGGCCAATTCTTTTGGCCGATCCTGACCTACAGGGGGCTGTTCCCCCCACCCCGACCTTTACGTACCGCAGAGGCAGGAATTTACGTGACTATTTGGTACATAGTCATCATACTGGACCTACTACTGTGTCCAAAAATTGGCTAAAGACGTCGGTCACAGGCTCTCATCCGTGTGGCCGTTGTTCCTTCTGCCATCTAATGCCCACTACCAAACAATTTACCAATCCATTTGACAATAGAGTATACCAGGTCAGACAATTTATCAATTGTCAGAGTAAGGGGGTCGTTTACGTTGCTAAATGTCCTTGTCCCAAGCTATATGTGGGTAAGACCATACAGGAATTAAGGAGGAGAATTTCAAAACATTTAAGCACTATAAACAAAAAAGAGGACACATCTTTGTCTAGGCATGTGCGCTTTGTACATGGTGGGGACATCCGCTCGTTACAATTTTGGGGTGTTACGCAGGTCAAACTTGGTCCAAGAGCGGGTAATCTGGACCGTAAATTATTACAAGAGGAGGCACGCTGGATCCACCGCTTGGGATCCCTCAGCCCAGGAGGTCTGAATGAGGGATTCACTTTCACAGCGTTTCTGTGAACCCTGTATGCAGCTAATATGCGGTTTATAAAGGCTACCAGCCACCACAATTACACTTGAGATGAGAGTTATATAGCATCTCGAGTATGTATAGGTTATGTGTTTTACATATAGACCCTCTTAGAATTAAACCTTGATGTATGTGTCTTTGGCATGTATTTCTCACTATTGACTATACCGATTATAGATTGCACTTATTATTTGCCTTTGCATTGCTCCAGGCTAGCATTTAGGAACTGACACAGTGGCTTCTTTATTATTCTGCCAGACTTACTGTACCTCATAAATGGCTATTCTTAATGCCATTTTTTAGTGACAAGCTAACACTATGGGTCTCGTATTGGCCCGGATGGTATGGTATTTTAGCCTTTCTAGCTGTCTATCTGCCTATCCCTTGCCTATCGTATGACCCACTATGTTGCCAATAAACAACTAGCTCCACTGACCTTTAGAATAGTAGCAATTTTATGGCAGTAGTTTTAGCTTCCTGACATCTGGTGATGTATCTATCACCTTACTTCTTGTCACCACGCATGCGCGTTGATTTGTATGTATCCACAGTGATTATTTCTATCACTCGTGTTTACTCCAATGCGCCTGCGCGCTTTATCACACTTTCATTGGTCGCTTCAAACTAGCTGGTAATTGGTGGCGTAGGCTGTCTGTCATTGAGCAGGGGGCACAGTCCTCTGCTCCTTCTATGATTGGCTATCGGCCAATCAAGGTAACATGTGGAGCAACTCTGGTGTACATATAACCAGGGTTATTTCGCCGCGCGCTGTCATTAGCCACGATAACCCTGAAGACGCTACATCGTAGCGAAACATGTCAGGGGGGCTTCCACCTCAATTTTAATACGTGTCCTGCTGACTCTTAGAATTTAACTGTGGGTTGGGTGCTACGTGCTGCAGCCATTAGCTCTTCACTCCTCATACCTTGCACTAAGCTTATTGCAGTCAGCAATGGACCTTAATTTTTAACTTTATGTAGTCTGTCTTTGTTGCAAATTCAATAAATACTTTATTATTTTCATTTGATAGTTGGAAAACAGGGCTCTCTTTGCCGGTAGGCAAAAAATCTTTTTGAATTTAACGAACACGCCCACCAACTATTGGGGTCCTCACCCTTGTGTTTATCGGAATCATTAGAAGACACAGCTCTGCTGATACACATACTATAAATGTAACGAGCTGTGCACCTGTGTGCCCATCACATGACCATGGACAGAATTTTATCCACTAGAAGTAAATAACGAATGTGACTACTGCATAATAACAAGCAGATATCGTAAAAACCATGAGGAATTAATACAGAAAAAAATAACATTATTTGCTGAAAGTGGACTACCCCTTTAAGAACTGTTCACCTTTGCTTAACCTCAGATTTTAAAGTGTAGCTTTGCTTTTGGCACCGGCAGCAGTTCCTCAAAGGGGTAGTAACTTGTCAGTTTTAGTAAATGCTCGTATTTTCCATGAAATTACAATGCTGGAGCATCTTTTCTTAGAACTGCATTGTGCCGTTACTCTGTTCTGCTCTGCCTCCTGGGTATGTAGAAATAAATTGTCAATGGGGCATTACCTCTTGTTAATAGGGTGCGTCCCTACACATTATTACACTGGTTGGAGTGTGTAGGGACATGCCCCATTGATAAGTGTAAAGGTATTTATTGCCCTGTTTAATTTTTTTTCCAAGTGGAATAGCAGAGGAACAGCACAACACTGAGTACTAAAAAAATATGTTCCATAATTGTAATTTTATGGAGAATGCATTTTTACTAAAACGGATATGTTAGTAGAGCTGACAGGTCCTTTATAATACATAAATAACTGTTATTGGAATTTCTTATTTAGTAAGATGATATGATCCAATAATACAGCAATGGAGCCATAGGGAAATTAGGTTCTCAGTTGTTGCCCTAGCAAATCCATTAGCAGAATGGAGGTTTGACTGTATTTTCCTCGTTGAGATTCATTAGAATTATTGCATGGACCTGCTCATAGAGGAAGATATTTTAATAATGGAAGTATACTAGAGAATTTACAATTTTTAAAAGATTAACGTAGACTTTGACTGTATTCTTTGTCTTAAATAAAATTTACTTTTCAAGAGTAAAGAGGTTTAATATATTTAAATATTACCCACCCAACACTTGCTATGCTCCACTTTATCATCAAACCCATAGTATAATCTCTTGATCTAGGGAAATACTAATAAATACTAAGTGTTTACGATGTTACATTATATTGAATAGTTACTAAGACAGGTGTTACAAGAAAAGAGACTCTCCTTTCTGTACATAATGTTAGGCCTCATGCACACTGCCGTATTACGATCCATGTTGTATGATCTGTATAGCATGCTGTGGGGCCATATTGCATGTCCAGGTGCCTCTGATTTCATATGTAGGTGTACACAGGTTTTTTACTCATGCAAGAATCTGTGAGAAATAGAAGTGTGGCATACACCAGTGCATGCTGCATTATGCCTAAGGGGGAACACTGCGCTACATGGTGGCTGCGTATGTGTATTACTTGCTTTTCAAGCCTGCAGTAATGTACATTTTGTCCATTTTTTTTTTCTAGAATCGAGCCAGTAAGAAAACTAACTGCGATTTTTTTATAGCTCCGTCATTCTTTAGAATTTCATAACTTAATGTCATTATTGAAAACAATCCCTTTACCTGCAGAATTCATTCCAAACTACAATCATGAAGCATAATAATTTGCATTGATTTGGGCCTAGTTATCATTGATACAGTCAGACAATACCACATTTGCAGGTTAGGAACAGGAAACTATATACAATCAGACCTGTATAAGCTCCTATCTGTAGTTTTGATGTAGACACTCCCAGAGGAACATTAAGTAAGTGAATGACTGAATGTTCGTTTTAGCATACAGCACTGTGGCTAAAATGTTTAATTATACATTGCATTGATTTCTATCGGCATAAGACAACAAAGTGTTGATGGGTATAAATGTTATAAGTAAAGTGCTTCTCTGACAAAATATTGATGCTTAGCAGTTAGTCCTGTAGCTGCCTACAAGCTTCCTAGAGGCAAAATAATGGAAAAGGGTCTGTCAAAATTGGATGAGGCATATCAGGATCAAAATTGCTGAAATTTTTCAATAAATATGAGCGAAGAAATACTTATTTTTAGTACTGTATAATTAGTGTTTTTCTTTACTGAAACGATATGGTATAAACTACACCATGAAAACAGACCCAGATCATTTTTTAACGGCACCAAATTTTACTGTTGGCACAACACAAAACTGAAAGTTGGTAAAGCATGATTCATGATTCCAGGGAATAGCGCTGTGTTTTACATTCCTCCAGCTCCAATCGAAGGCTCAGAATTGCTCATAGTGATCTTAGGCCTATGTAGCATTGCATGACCATAAATCCCAGTCCATGAAGCTTTAAAGGATTACATATAATGCTAACACAGCTTTCAGAAGTACTTGGAGGTCCTGGCCCTTTGCCGCAAACTGTTGTTGCGTCTAGACATAGGGATAACTACCAAGGTAAAAGACATAGCATCACAGCATAGCCAAGCAGTTAAGGAGGCCCATCTCCATTTAGAGGTTAGGAGCAACTTGTGATCACTATGGGTGATAGTTGCCAACTCCTGAGGACAGGTTTCAGGGAGATTCTGCAGCATCAAATCGTATTTGCACATAAGTCCAATTGCTAGCCACCTTACTATATGAGCAGCTAGAGTGCCCACAGTAATAGTGCCGGAGTGCCCTTATTCATCGACCCAGAAGTTCCCCATAACAATTGAAGCCAAAGAGTGCCCCCTTTAACAGTACCAGCCAAAGAGTTGCCCCATAAACAGTGCCAGGGAGAGAGTGCCACGTAAACCGTGCCTGAAAGGGAATTCCCAAATAAACAATGCCATATAAACAGTGTCTGTCAATAAGTTAAAAATAAACCAAAAAAAATAAACCCACTTCATCCAGTGCCTCTGTTCTCTGCCAACATGTGGCCATTAACTTGTCACTTCCTTTCATGGCACTGATTTCTATCAACCAAGAAGTGTTCTGCTTCACAGAGCAATCAGTCATCAACAATTCAAAGCAAATAAATTCTGGAGTTTACAGGAGAATTACCTGTCCTTTCGATAGATCACCTCTTCTTTTGGTATACTACTGGAAAATCAAAGGGGTATGGCAAGTATTGGATTATAGAAGGTCAGAGTGGAAGGGGCAGTGGAAATTGAAGTCAGATCGCTGGAAAATCAAGAAAATTACACAGAGGTCAGTGGGGAGATCTATTCATGTTCTGAAATCAAATCCTGCAGAAGATGGTCATGATGGAGTAGGATCCCATTCCCGCTTTTGCTATGCACTACATGGTTACTTGTCACTTGAAACGTCTAAAAATAAATGCATGAAAACCGGACATGAGGCAGTTCTAGCAAGGCAGAGATTTTACAAACTAACTTTCTTGAAAGGTGGTACAATGTGACAATGGCATGTTTAAAGAGGCTCTGTCACCAGATTCTCAAATCCCTATCTCCTATTTCATGTGATCGGCGCTGCAATGTAGATAACAGTAACGTTTTTGTTTTTTTAAATTTGTTCATTTTTGGCCAAGTTTATGAGCTATTTTATATATATGCAAATGAGGTTTGAAATGGACAACTGGGTGTTTTTTTTTTCGTTATGTCCAACTGGGCGTGTATTGTGTTTTTAACTGGGCGTGTTTACGTGTATGACGCTGACCAATCAGTGACCTGTCAGCATCATACATTCCTCTACATTCATTTACACAGCAGCGATGTGCAGCCACATAAACAGAGATTAACGTTACTGCAGTGTCCTGATAATGAATACACATGATCATCCAGCCTGGACGTCATGTGTATTCAGAATCCTGACATTTCTGACTCTTTTCTTTGAGATTTCTAGCAAGGGAAACGAAATCTCGCGAGATTACGGAGGTAAACGAGATTTTGTTTCCCTTGCTGGAAATCTCACAGAAAAGAGTCAGAAGTGTCAGGATTCTGAATACACATGACGTCCAGGCTGGATGATCATGTGTATTCATTATCGGGACACTTGATTAACGTTAATCTCTGTTTATGTGGCTGCACATCGCTGCTGTGTAAATTAATGTAGAGGAGTGTATGATGCTGACTCGTTACTGATTGGTCAGCGTCATACACGTAAACACGCCCAGTTAAAAACACAATACACGCCCAGTTGGACATAACGAAAAAAAAAAACGCCCAGTTGTCCATTTCAAACCTCATTTGCATATATATAAAATAGCTCATAACTTGGCCAAAAATGAACGTTTTTTAAAAAAAAACACGTTACTGTTATCTACATTGCAGCGCCGATCACATGCAATAGGAGATAGGGATTTGAGAATCTGGTGACAGAGCCTCTTTAAAGTCGTAAAAGTTCTTCATTGAGGCTGTGTTCACAATAGTGTTCTTTTCCTATGTTTTATTCAATTGTTTTTAGAGAAAGTTAATGTTTCATTAATTTCAATAGGATTTTTCTGTTGGCAAAGCTTGCATCAGTTCACCTCTATTCTGTCCACATTCACTTGATAGGCAGAATACAGTAGTATACTGTCAAATACATAACTTAGAGTAATTGCACTTAGCTATACCGTTATTGTGCACTATGCACTTTTCTTGTGGCTTAACATAACATCTATATCTACATAATAACATATTCTCTGAATATTGACTCTTCTTTTGATGATCATGTTTTTATCTGTGATTCATTTTTAAAAGTATGTGTATGTAACCATTGTAATATTTTTGGGAAATAAAAAGCCTGTGTTTTCTACATTCTGACTTATAGACTCCGTGGGCTCTCTTTCTTTGGTTTAAGAATACAGTAGTGTAGTCCGACCATTACACTATTTAACCCAGAAAAATTGCACCACAACATCAGTTTTTTTTTACCATTGCCAAGTCAATATACTTTTTTTCAGTGTTAAAAATTGACCTAATAAACGGAGGGTTTGGCTAGAGCCTTGGTGTTATTGTAAGCAAAGCTTAAGATCCATACTGCTAATGTTTGCATGGGGAATACATGGCTATGGTGTATGGTATATTTTATGCACCAAATAGCAATGGTATTGCCAACATGTAATAGTGCGTATTTCGAGCTGTAGCCCTAATTGCAGTTCTACCAGGTCAATACGGTATAATATTGTATTTGGGTGAACTACTATTATTATGTATCTGAGTATTTACCCAAGTCAGTTTTCAGATGGAAAATTTGATGTAATTTTTTTTGCATTAGAAATTACAGAGTTTGTATTTTCTTTGTAAACTTGTGGCTCATTTTTCAGCCATCGACTCATCTTTGACAGGTAATAAAGTCGAGGGAACAAGCTGATCCCAAGTACAGAGTTGTTGGGATTATTTACAGGTTTGCGAGTCAGTCCGGCCATAAAGAAATTGTAATATAAAAAACATATTCCCCGTCTCCCTTCGGCTGAAATCAGAGGTGTGCTTGACTAGTTCAGGGTGATGAGTATAACATGTGACAGACCACTCAGAGGCTGAAGGAAAGAAGATAATGAAATCTTAAATTAGAATAGTTCTCCAAACCAGCTGAGAGAATAGTTCAACACAAAAAAACAACAAATATTTGTAAATGTATAGAAAGTTTTTCTATTTTAATAGATTTTGCAATTTCATTTTAAAGATTCTTAAAGGTTGGTCATAAAAGCCTTGTGCTCCATGTACTCATTGCTACACTATGATTTATACATGGCAACAACTTGTGGCTATTCTCTCTATTACATACATTTACTCTCCCTAGGGAATGTATCAATTGTATGTCAATTACTTTTCTCCACACAGTTGTAAGGTGTACACAGTCGTGCTCCAGCTAAGCTCTTCCCAAAGTAAGAAATGCCTAAAAATGGCAGTTGGTAATGATTTATAATATGACCTAAAAAATATAACAAATAAGGTTTTATTTTACATATTGTTTCAGGGCTAATAATCAATGGGTTTCATCCCTAAGATATTATTAAATGACTTGAGTTTTTCTTCAATGACATTAAGTGTGTGATTTCTGATATTAAAAGGGGTTGTACCAGAATAAACCATTATCACCTGTCAACAGGACAGATGATAATTGTCTGGCTTCTCGGGGCCTCACCGCTGAGACCTCCATGGATTGCGAAAACAGGAGTCTCAAAACCCCCGTTCCTCTTTACTGTACCCCTCACAGTGAGAAGGATTTTAAATGTAGCGGCGGTCGAGCCTGCAACTGCTTCTCCGTTTAATTTCTATGGCACTGACAGAAACAGCTGAGCGCTGTACTTGGCTGTTTCCATCAGTCCCATAGACTTTAAAAAGAGCACTGTGCGCAAGCTCGACTGCTGCTCCATTCAAAATCCTCCTCACTGCAGTCGAGCAGTGAAAAGTAACGGGGGATTTGTCGGGGCCCGAGGTGTGGGACCCCCAGTGATCAGACAGATATTACCTACCCTGTCTATAGGTGATAATTGTCGATTCTAATACAACCCCTTTAATGCAAAAATCCCAAATTATCCAAAAGATTTAGAAAATCATCATACAAAATCCTAGCACAAGCATTGCTTAAAGGGAACCTGTCACCAGCATTTCCCCTTTTGAACTTTACTTATCCCTCACTGGCCGCTGCTATCAAAAGTTCATTGCCATTATCCCCTCTCCTAAACTCCTCCTCCGACTGTAAATAACGGTCTGCAAACATTTTGCGCCTTTTTATCGTAATAATCCGGTGTTCCTTTGTGCGCACACACCAGAAGAGGACATTAATGGCCAAGCGCAGTATTTTGTGTGCTGGGTAAAGGCGAGGAGCTGTCCATCAAAAGTAAGGAGGCGGGGTGAACTCGGAAAGACTTGAGGAATGAAGATATGACTCTTTTCAAATGAAGATCTGACTCTTTTCTGCTCATTAGCATAAGGTGTGGGAACACTAAAAAACTGAATACTAAAGCTACAGAGCCGACTAAGAAGACAATTATAGGTTATATAGAAATGATTTTTCACCCACTAACACCAGGTATTGCTGGTTTAATAGGTGAAATGCTGGTGACAGGTTCCCTTTAAATATTTGAACATCCAGTATCAGATGTCAAGGCTCTGGTCGGTAGCTACACTAGCTATCCTATCAGTTCTATAGAGACACTTGATACATGTATCATGTAAGGCTACATTCACACGAGCATGACAGATTTATGTGCGTAAAAATCGCGCATACATCTGGTCCGTGTGCATTGCTGCATCTGTGCTTTGCACACAATCGCAAAGCACATTTTTTTTAATGGGTTTGATGTGCAAATCACGCACACCACACTGATATGCATCCGTGTGCTGTGCTTGGTTTTCACATACTTATTGACTTCACTGGGCGACTAGGTGCATGAAAACAGACTAATATATCACATGCAGTGGGTTTCACACAATGGACACTCGCTGCATGAAAACTCCTGCATGTGTGAACAGTCCCATTGAAATCAATGGGACCGCGTGCTGTGCGTGATTTCCATGCACAGCAGACGGACGAGATTCACGTTCGTGTGAATGGGCCCTAAGGCTCTGTTCATATTGCGTTTATGTAATTTTTTAATGTATACATTGGTAAATACTCCCGACATATACCTCTGATATATTCAACTTTATGCCATACAGCTGCATATGTCGCCCATAGGCCAACAAGTTTAAATAAATATTTACAAAACAGTATACATTTTTTTGCAGTGCCAGACTGTACAAGCGACCTTCTCCTGTACAGCGAACAAAATAGTATACAGACTACAGATGAGCAAACTGATTATATATAAATCAAATTCGGCCCAAATATCCCAAAAGTTTCATATTTGTCTAATTCAAAAACTTTAGGGGTTCATGGTGCACGAACCGTGGCAAAGTTCCAGCCGCCATTTAATAGATTAGAAAAAAAATCGCATGACCTTGGGAGGGCAATCCCATGATATCTTCTGGACAGCCTTCCCAAAATCACTGTTGTTATCCCTCCCTCTACACATATAAATTGCTTTGACATTGCATGCTGACTTTTCATAAAAAAGCTTGAAAGAGGTTGGATTTCATTTGAAGTCCTAAAACACATCAAAGAGTCAGATACGTGTTTTCAGGGCAATTAAGAAAGGTCCTATCGCAGGACTGAAACATTGCACTGTCTGATGTTGCCTGAAAAAACGACAATTTTTTTTATCACCTATTGGAGTGCTGCAAGATATATATATATATATATATAAGAAAAGTCCAAATACAATGTCAGCCGCACAGCCTTGTAAATCGTAGGTGGGTGCCGACCTGCCCAGGTCAGGGCTAACAGACCTGCTTTAGTAGAATCCAAAAATCAGGCAGCACTCCAAGGTATAAGCAAGGTAGAAAAAGGTGCTTTATTGTTCCATATACACACGACGTTTCAGCTCAACACAAGGCTCCTGTGTTGAGCTGAAACGTCGTGTGTATATGGACCAATAAAGCACCTTTTTCTACCTTGCTTATACCTTGGAGTGCTGCCTGATTTTTGGATTCTTATATATATATATATATATATATATATATATATATATATATATATATATAGTTGAGTTTATCAGAGCGGGAGCCATTCATTTGCCCTTTAATTGAACATCCAATGCCCATTTTCTAAGTAGAGACACTTAACTAGCCATATGCACTTTAAGTAGTCAAGGATCAAGCATAATGAAAACTGTATATACTGTAAAGCCATCTTTCAAATCTGCTTATGTTATACCTTATGACGAAAGCTTTTAAAGCCTGACTGCATTGCTCGCTCACTGTCAACTATACTTCAGGTGATATCAAGTTATGGTGTACAGTGAGTCGTTCATATAGAATAAAATTGAGGTTTAGGTTTAGACATTTTCTGGGCTAGGTCTTATTCTTCTATTTTATCTTTATTGAGTTTGACAGAGCAAAGATAAAATAAGACGTTTTTGCACTAGACAGAGTTACTGTTCATTGTTCGCACTGATTTTGTTTCATTGTACAAGGTTAGAAAATTCTTGTTTGCAGATATAATTATATATCCCAGCAGTTCACTCACTTGGTTGGTTCTTGTGTTAAGTTAAAATGACATGTTGTGTTTTTTTTTTATTTATTTTTTTAAATCTCTGCACCTTTTGGGTGTTTTTAATCCTTTGTGTGGATTCTATATCTGCTTGTAGAAATGTACTTTGATCCTAAACTCAATGCAGTATTATATTCCCTGAACAGTTTTGAACTTATGTATCAAAACTACCACAGAGTAAAAGTGGCCTTGTTATCCGTAGCAACCAATCGGAATCTGACTATCCTTTTCCTAATACAGAATAGAAAAAGAGGTGATCAATTTGTTTGCCAAGTGGAGGGCATCAGCCCGCACTGTTCAATAGACATATTCACAACAAGTTACCCATGAACTGTACCCACTTTGTGTCATCCATAATAATATAATAAGATTGTGAAGGCCAGCATTTCATGCCTCTATTGTTTTTTTGTAGCTTTTCTATTGAAGCTTAGGTCTGTTCTCTTTTCATACTTTTCAATGGGAAAAGCTGATTCTTGTCATAAAGCTACAAATGGAAGATGTACCTGCTTTCTGGTACACTTTCTGAATTTTCTGTGTAGTATTCCTCATATCCATCACAGTAGCGCACTACTGTTGGATAATATGTTGTTTGTTTTTGAACAATGACTGCTTGCATGTATTTAGAAAAAATGGCAGAGAACTTTCAGAAATCACACTTTGTAAGTCTAGAAAACCATGTGCCTTTTACGATTGACTTTAAAAACGTTCTGTGGGATTTGTAGAGTTGACCTGGCGTGGAATATGTTATTTGCAAGGAAAAAAAATACTGATGTAGACCATTCTCTGTTAAATAGGTTGTCCAGTTCGAAGAAATTGCTGCCCTATTCTCAGGATAGGCTTTAAATATCTGATTAGTCGGGGTCCGACTCCCGGCACTGCCGCCGATCAGCTGTTTTGAAAGGGCCGCAGCGCTCGTACTAGTGTGGCTTCCTTCTCATTTCCTTCACTGCTCACACTGTGAATCGCCGACACACTTGTAGCAGCAGTTCACAGTATTGCAGTCTACTATTCACTTCAATGGGAGAAGGTTGTAATTCTGTGAATCGCCGCTACAAGTTTGTCGGGGATTCACAGTGTGAGCAGTAAAGGAAATGAAGGGGAAGCAGCGTTCTTACTTGGATGCTTGGAGTCGGACCCCGACCGATCAAATATTTATGGCCTATCCTGAGGATAGGCCATCAATTTCTTTGGACAGGACAACCCCTTTAAGTAGGATGGCATCTAACCAGCAGCCAAGCCTAGGCAAATTGTGTTGAAAAAATGGGGCTATCCCATTGGAGTTGCTAAATATCTTCTACTATATATAAATATAACTTTTTTTTGTTAGGGAGCACAGTAAATGATATATAGTAGCTAACCTTATTTTTAGAAGATTACAATATATTCATGTCATGTAAAGTATCTGAGAAGTCATCTAAGTCACATACTTTACAATTGACATAAAAGTGGTTGATATACCTAAAATGAATATGAAATTTGTGCACATAATTCTACATGATACATGATTTATTATTTTTTTCACTATTATCAATAGCTGGAACATATTCCATAGTTCTGTAAACATAATGTAATGGCATCTGTAATTTTTCCAAGTGGCATCTACAATCTGATTCTTATATCCATGTACACATTTACATTCACAAACTATGGCTAATATTTAAGAAGATTAGTACAAATGAATGATCTAGATACAGTACTAATCCCTGAACTAAATACTGAATCATTGAACTTTGACAATTCATTTGTTTTTGTTTCTTTATTTTTGCATATTTCACATTTTAAACTCTTGGGTTGAAATATTCAAGGCTTTGTGAACACTTGCGTCATGATTTTCATTTTTACAGGAGTCCTGATGGATATCAGGGATCAGTCATGTTTCCATCAGGTATGGCCCGATTCACATCCGTTAGGGGTCTCCGTCACAGATCCGTCCAAAAATGCTGGAAACAATAGCGCAGCATGCTGTGCTATTGTTTCCGGTAAAAACACCCTGATGGACACCCTGACAGACACCCTGACAGTCAATGGGTTCCGGTATTTTCATTGTTCTGATCCATTGTGTAGAACTACAGAAAAACCGATACAGATGTATGCCAGGCCTATCAGTATTTTTTGGCTGGATACAATACTGCAACGTGATAGACTATTCTGACCATCAAAAAGTAACTGAAGCCTAAATGGAATCGAACTAAAGGAGGTGTGAACAGAGCCTTGCTTAGTTTTAGCAATATCCGATATTAATGGTCTATGAAACAATTCAACAATGGTGATATGATAGCGGTCTATGCATTTTTTTTTTTGTGTAAGCTCTGTTCACATCTGTGTCAAAGGCTCTTTTAGTGTCCACAGACACAGATTCCGTTGTTTTTTTTCCACACAAAGTAGCATGCTGTGCTATTTTTTCCAGCAAAATGGCGGATACCATGATGGAAACCCAACGGAACCCATTAAAGTCATTGGGTTCCGTCAGGTGCTCTTGATTTTCGTAACACAACAGATTCGGAGGCTCAGTTTTTTCGTTGTTCTGCTCCTGAATGCTTGTAGCTTGCTGTGTTTAAGAGCTAGTGTTTTGTTATAGGCACATGTGAAGAAAAGCATAAAAACATTTAAATAAAGAATATACTGCATCAGTTCCTAAGGCAAATGTCAAGATTCATTTAGCAGAACCTAGACTTTTGTGAGAGTATGGCTATAGGCTGTCTGGTCATCACTTCTCAATGGAAGTTGCCAGCATTCTGCACAAATAAAGGTAATTTTATTCCCTGCTCTGCTATGACCTGCAGCTTCAAGCCATAGACATGAACTGTCTGTAAAAATCTCTCTTCCCTGACATGCCGATTCAGCAAGGTAAAATAGTTCAGAATAATTGGGGTTTTCTTGCTAGATTTAAATAGTTTACCTTCAGATTCTACAACTACCGTCTACTGGGCTCTATGTAAAGAAAAGTAAAAAAAAAAAAAAATCTTATTTGCAAATTTAATTTTATGTCAGCATTTCACTGTAACTTTATGTTGAAGCACAGGATTATGCTTCATTTCTTATAGTGAAGGCTAATTTTACAGTTCATAGGCTTGTGCTACATAACAACCATACCCTAATTCATGGCAGTTGTAGCTGCCCAACGGGGAACAACCTTCCCGTTGGTTTTGGTTGTTCTGGCCACAATATTAGAAGCAAAAAGCACTGAACATCTTAACTACTATTATTGCCATATTGCACCACATCTGCTTACAGCTGGTGCAATGCAATGTTGAGGCTATGGGCCCTGTTGGGATGCAAATTCCTTGTGTGTGATATTACATCTGTATTGGCTACTGATTATACCACTTAGGGCATGGCCAGACGTGGCGTATTTCTGCCGACACTGTCCGCATCAATGCCGCACATAATCTGCGTTGCAGATTCCGTTGCAGCTTTGCCTAAAATGTGCAGGAAATTGATGCGGATTAGCCGTTGCGTATTCAGGTTAAGAGTACTTTCTGCTGTCTTTTAAAACATTTAATCTCAGTCTGGCTGTAGACCACGAAACACATAGGTCCAGCCAGAATGAAGAAATATCCTGTTTGTAAAACCAATACGCAACGCAACACACATAACATCTGCGGATTTCATTGCGGAATTTTGAAACTCCATTGAAGTCAATGGAGAAATTCTGCAATAAGTCCACAACAAGTCCGCTACACGTCTGCAACAGCCAGTGTATGCTGTGGACAACAAATTCCTCACCGCAGCCTATGCTTCGCAGCGGAGTTTTCCGCCACGTGTGCACGAACCTAACTAAAAAGGTGTGGATTTCCGCAGCGGACTGGCTGCAGTGGAATTCCAGAGCAATTCCGCCACGTCTGGCCTTGCCCTTAGTATCATTTGTTTTTCATTTTTTTGATGCAGCATGGTGGCTTAGTGGTTTGTACTGTAACTTGGCAGCACATAGATCCCTGTCTTAAATGCAACCAAGGGCAATGTCTGGGGGAAGCTCTGGCAAACTATACATGATAATGTAGTATTAGAAGTGGTTATTTCTTTAACACCATGTAATAAATGGACTGGCCGAGCTTGCCTCTGGCTAATAGAGGTGGCCACCGAGCAGGGAACCCCTCTGTGACATCCATTTGCCCGCATAGAGCATATGGACACGGGTTGCCCCAATGAAACAACCCCTTTTCTCCAACCTTCCAAAAAACTGTTAATTTAATTTGCTTCCTATGCAATTGGCCATAGGATACGTGTAACAAATTAGACTTCTATAAAACATGTAGGCGCTATGTGAAAATTGTTAAAACTTATATATACAGTGTGTGTGTGTGTGTATATATATATATATATCTCCATATTGTGTTGTAATACTGTATGTAACCAATACCCAGAGCTGAATAGTATGGAATACATTAGTTATTGATAATTAGTTGTAGATAAATAGATAGACAGTGATAGATAGATATAGCATTATTTTTTTTTATTTTTTTTTGAAATCGCAGGAAGAAATTGAAGCCCCTGAAATTCCTGCCAAGCATAGCCAGCTTCATTATTACAACAAACACGTAACACATTGAAAATGTCACCACTGTCAAGAAATACTTGGCTTACAGAATCTATAATGGGAGTAAGGAGGCAATGGCAGATGCAGTTCATATAAAATGCAGCCATTCTATGTTCATCTCTGCCAGCTAGCATGACATTTTTAGAAAGACCGTGGCACCTGGAACTGCCAGAGTTTGTTTTTCTGAATAACCCAGTAGTAGCAGAATATTAATTGTATTGTATGTAAGAATACAATAAACTCTGCTTTATGTGTTTATAAAGACATTAAGGGTAAGTCCACACGTAACGTAAATACTGCGGACTTTCCACAACGGATTTCGCTGCAGAAAATCCACAGTGTATTAAAGTAGCAGTAGAGTCGATGAGATTTGGACTAATCTCATCCACACACTGCGGAAAAAATCAGCCGAAAAAACTTTCATGAATTGACCTGCGGTGCGGTTTTTTACTCAGCAGCATGTCAATTTATGTTGCGGAATTGGTGGTTTTCTGTTGCGGGTTTTCCACATTGAATTCAATGGAGAGGTAAAACCTGCAACAAATAGCAGATGTTGCGGTTTTTGCAGGCAGAAAAGCTGCGATTCCGCCGCAAAAATCGCAACTCGCAAACGTTATACTTACCCAGATCTCTCTGCTTCTTCGTCCAAGCCGGCCTAGTATGATGATGTTTCATCCCATGTGACCGCTGCAGCCAATCACAGGTATAGGCTTTTTTTTTTCTCACCGCTGTTTTCTGCAGCAGACATTCTGGCTGAAAAACTGCAGCACAATTTGGTGCGTTTTTTTAACCAAATTTCCCTGCAGGGTCCAGGGCGGATATGCCGTGTACTCTTTATGCAGGGTATCTGCCCTGTGTGAAAAGAGCCTAAACATGAAGGTGAGCATACCTGTACCTGCTACATTTGTGTTTACTATCTGTATATTTATGAATGATGAGGATAATGAAGTGGTAGTAGTAGTAGTCGTCAAAGAATAGTTTAGAAAAACATTGATTTTAGTATTTTTGAGGCAATTTTGTGGTTAGTGTTTTTTTTTGTAAACGCAGCATTCTCTGGGTATGGCGTTTTTTCTGTTTTTTTTACATAGGCTTCTCTAGGGGATTTAAAAAATGCCAGAAAAAAAACATGTACAAAATGACACTAAATAAAAAACGCATATTACATTTAATAACGCTCACATTTTTAGAAGGGTTTTTTATGCAGTTTAAATTGCCAGAAAAAATCTGTGTGTAAGGCTGAGTTCACACGTTGCGTATTTGTCGCAGCCTATGTTGCGGTTTTGACGCAGATCTCACCCTTTTGCATTGCAAAGTGTAAAATCTGCGTCAAATCCGTGACGTGTGTCAGCCTAAAGGGTGCCTTAACATTAGGGTTCCACCTCTGACATTTGCTGATTGAGGTGGGGAAGCATCTGGCCAAGGAGCCTGTAGTGTTAAACAAGATTTTTTAGACTGCACCACCCTTTTAAAATAGAAATTCTGAAATAAATTTGTGTGGGTCACCTACACTTAAAACTTAATCCTTGCATGTACCTGACGTGATTGATACAATTTTTAAAGCATGAAAATTAAAACTTGACGGTGCTCTTGAATCCTTAGGTGCAAGAGCATACCAGAGATGTAAGGCCTTATTCACACGACAGGGTCCCGCCCAAGCCCGAGTGTCGGCCGATAAAATCGGCAATTTTTCCCGGCCGATTTGCATTCGTTTTGCATCCGTTCCATATCTGAACAGTGACATCAGAGGCAACTCCTGAAGGGGAATCCCCATGTGGCCGGTGATTCCACTTCAGGAAAAGCCCCTGTCGTCTGTCCATTTATGGACACTGAACGTTACTGGCTTCGCCTGGTGTGGAATCCCCTGTCACAGAGTGTTCGGGGATTCCGCTTCAGGAGTTTCCCTGATGTCACTGTCCAGATATGGACAGAGACATCAAGCGCTCTGTCCAGGAGCGGAATCCTCGAACACACGGGGATTCCGCTCCTTCAGGGAGCTAAAGTGGGTCTAGCACATAGCAGAGCAGGGAGATACCTCCCTGCTCTGCTATAGTGGCATCGCTACAATAGTAGCAGCCGCAGCAGCAGCAGCTGCTAGCGGCGCCATTGGCCATGGAAGGTGTAGCCGGGCCAGGGCGCTTTTAAAACAAGCAGGGGAACGGAAGCCAGCGGAGTTCTCCCTTCCACCTGCTGTACACCCCGGCCCTGCCACACAGTGTATAAACTTACCTCCAGCGTACAGCCATTCGTCCGAATGGCATAAACTCCTCCTCCTCACATGCACTCTGCGCTGTGAGGAGGGAACGAGCTACGGAATACATGGCCATCACTCGGGACACATTCCGGTGATGGCCGTGTATTACCCGGCCCCATAGACTTCTATGGGAGCCGGGCGGCCGGGTAAACGGCCGAAAATAGGGCATGTCCCATTTTGTGACGGCCAGGTTTCCCTGTAGTCAAAAAATCGGTCGTGTGAATAGCCCCATTAGGGGTCTATTGTTCCTACTGCAGCCGGGTGACGGCCGTTTTATGAACGGCCGTCACCCGGCCCGGAAACCCTGTCATGTGAATAAAGGCTAACTCTAGGGGGTGGACAGTTGAATAACTATAGGGGGTGCAGAGGTTGCAGTAGCACACTGGCCCTGGAGCCTAAGGGAACTTTAAATGACGTGTGATAGTTCTGGGGGTCCTTTACAGGCTTTACATTGGAGCCCAAGAGCTTCAAGTTACAACGCTTTTAGGAATAAACACCTTATATTCAACCTATGGTACTGCACATGGACCATGTAAGCAATAAATAGCATTGCTTCAATGATTTAACTGCAGAGAGCCAAAGTGCTTTTAGAGGGCACAGGAGCAGAAGGTACACATAGTAAGGTAGGTGGTTGTGATTTACTGTCTACGCTTTATGTGCCTAATTGTTTTTGCCTCAGCCTTGGACCATACCTGTCCCTGAAGCAACATGTTAGCTGTGACTACATCATGTAAAAGCATAGGAAAACAATGATGGTTTAAAAGTCAAGGGTAATATTTGCAGAGAATGCTTGCGGAGGTAAAATGTTCTAACAGTGGCTTGATGAGAAATGAGCTATTCCACAAAATAGTGCTTATGAAGAGATTGGAAAGAGAGTTTAATGAGTTGCTGTACTACTATAAGCAGAATAAGCAGCATTTTCTTCATTTAGAACTATAATTGGTGCTTTAACAGTTTCTTAAATGAAATCCGATATCAAGCAGCATATGTAAGGCTTTGTTTAATTCTCTCTGATGTCCCAAGTTACAATTCATTTAATTCTCTGACAGTCTTCCCTGTAATTTAGACCGATAATGTTGGCCCCTTTTAACACATCCTTTTGAATTCTTTAGACAAATCTCACAGCTGTTATTAAATTGTAATATTTTTTTTTAGCCAATAATTTAACATTTGCTGTTACATTTTCTGCCTTGGTTTCATAAATTGCGTTTCTATTGCAGTGAGATTGACCTGTGTCAGCCCAAAAAATGGGGTAGATCAACGTTGCGTATTATTTAATATTTTGAAATTCTTAGTCAAGTGCTTTGTTATAAAGGATGGTAATCGGGTGGTATCTAGGATACATAAAGCTGTATCTCAAAAAGTAAAAAAAAAATATATACAGCGCTGTCGGGCAGGGAATCCCGCAAAGCACAGTACCATTACGCCAGCTACGGAAGCCTCCTATGCCCCACTCGGAGGTGAGGCCTAAAAGGCTTCCGGTACCGTTGGCAAGATGGTGCTGGCTCAGATTCCGGCTCAGAAGCTGAGCCGGCGTCAGCTGCAGTAGGTGTCAGTTGTATCTTAGAAACTGACACCCTCCTGTAATGGCAGGCACTGGAGCTAACTCCGCTCCCTGCCATTAACCCCTTAGATGCAGCGATCAAAATCGATAGCGGCATCTTATTGGTTTGTAGCAAATCGGCAGCCCTGCCATGTGATCGCAGGGCCGCCTACTGCTACTCTGACAACAGGAGGCCTAACAATGGCCTCCTGGTCTGCCATTACGGAAGCCGATTAGGCCCCACCCAGAGGCGGATCCTAAATGACTGACTGACTGACTGACTGTTCTAATACATTGCGCTACATAGGTAGTGCAATGTATTAGGACAACAATCAAACAGTTTAACCTTCAAGTCCCCTAGTGGGACTAAAAAAAAAAGTAAACAAAAATGCAAGTAATAAAATCAAACACAATCGCCCTTTTTCCCTTATCAAGTCATTTATTATTGAAAAAAAATAAAAATGATACATATTTGGTATCGCCGCATCCATAATGACCTGAACTATAAAAATATTATGTTAGCTATCCCACGCAGTGAACGCTGTAAAAAAACAACAGAAAAACTGTCAGAATTGCTGTTTTTTGGTCACTTTGCCTTCCAAAATGTAAATAAACATTGATCAAAAAGTCGCGTGTATCCAAAAATGGTACCCTTAAAAACTACAGCTTGTCTCGCAAAAAACAAGCCCTAATACAGCTTAGTCGATGAAAAAAATTAAAAAGTTATGGTTTTTACAACATGGCGACAGAAAAAATACATTCTTTTTACAAAAAGCTATTTTATTGTGCAAAAAGTTGTAAAACATAAAAAAGTTCTAAAAATTAGGTATCGCCGGAATCGTACAGACCCGTGTAATTTATAACCAATGGTGAACGCTATATATATATATATATATATATATATATATATATATATATATATATATATATATAAAAAATAATAATAATAAACTATGCCAGAATTGCTGTTTTTTGGTCATCTTACTTCCCAAAAATAAAGGGTAAAAAGTGATCAAAAAGTCGCATGTACCCCAAAATGGAACCAATAAAACCTACCGCTCATCCCGCAGAAAAACAGCTGTCATACTACTACATCTATGAAAAAATAAAATAAGTTAAGGCTCCCATTCAGGAAAGAAAAATATGCAGTTGTGCAGGCCCGAAAGGAATATTTCTTCTGTTTCAAGCAGCGATTTATCAAAGCCCTAAAATTAAGGAACCAGTTACGGGAGGACTCAAACAGCAGTTTACTTCCACATATATGGCACCCCTTTCAACAATTTTTTGGATGCGTATATACAGTGGCACAAGCTGGGACATATTTGCCACTAATATGGCATATCTAGGGAAAAATTGCAATACATATCTTGGGGGGTGTAGATTCCAAAATGGGGTCACTTCACAGGGGTTTCTTTTATTATTTCACATCAGAGCCTCTGCAATTGTGAACCAATACTTGGTAAATCGCCAAATTAAGCCTCAATTTTGCATGGTGCTCTTTCACTCTTGAGCCCTGTTGATAGTCCAGGCAAAAGATTAGGGCTACATGTAGGGTGATTCTAAAACCGGGAAACACAGCATAATAATTAGAGATCTGTATTTTTATGGTGGCACAAGCTGGGCGCCACATATTGGCATATCTATAGAAAAATTGCCATTTTCACTCTGCAACATTGAGTGTACACTAATTTCTGTAAAACACGTGCAGCGTTAACATTCTCACTACGCTCCTAGGTGAATACCATGTAGTTTCCAAAATGAGGTCACTTCTGGGGGCTTTCCACTGTTTTGGTCCCACAGGGTCTTTGCAAATGCGACATAGCTCCCAGAAACCAATCCAGCAAAATCTGCACTCCAAAAGCCAAATGTGGCACCTTCCCTTCTAAGCACTGCCGTGTGCCCAAACAGCAGTTTATGACCACATATGGGGTATTGCCGTACTCAGGAGAAATTGCTGTACAAATTTTGGGGTGTGTTCTCTCCTTTTATTTGTTGAAAGAATGAAAAATTTTGAGCTAAAGCTACGTCTTATTGGAAAAAAAGATTTTTTTTTATTTTCACGTCCAAATTCGAATAAAATCTATGAAACACCTGTGGTATCAAAATACTCACTACAACCCTAGATTAATTCCTCAAGGGGTGTAGTTTCCTAAATGGGGTAACTCTTGGGGAGTTTCCACTGTACTGGTCCCTCAGGGGCTTTGCAAATGTGACATGGTGCAGAGAAACCAATCCAGCAAAATCTGCGCTCCAAAAGCCAAATTTGGTGCCTTCCCTTCTAAGCCATGCCATGTGCCCAAACAGCAGTTTATCACCACATATGGGGTATTTCCGTACTCTGGAGAAGTTGCTTTACAAATGTTAGGGTTTTTTTCTTTATTCCTTGTGGAAATAGTTTTTTTTTTTTTAGATATAACATCTTATTGGAAATATTTAAATATTTTTATTTTTACGTCCAAATTCTAATAAATTCTATGAAAAATCTGTGGGGTCAAAATGCTCACTACTCCCCTAGATGAATTCCTTGTGGTGTGTATTTTCCAAAATGGGATTGTAAAGGATCTGCCAGACACAACTTCTGTGTCGACGCCCATAGGTAATCAGTCTGCACCTGCTTCTATGTCTGTAAGACTGACTCCATCTTCCACCACCCAGGATGGCAGGCTTAGGAGTGGGAGAGCCTATCACAGCCTGGCCAGACGGAGCCTGCTCCCGCCCTCTGTCTATTTATACCTGCCTTTCCTGTTCCTCCTTTGCTTGTGATTCTTCTCTGTTTGTTTGTTTCCTGGCCCTGCTGCAGCTTCTTGAACTACTGATCCTCTGCTTGTGATTGGCCTTGGCTTTTCTGACCACTCTTCTGCTCTGCGTTTTTGTACCTCGCTCATCTCCTGGTTTGACTCGGCTCGTTCACCTCGCTTGTTGCTCACGGTGTTCCCGTGGGCAACTTCCCCATTTCCCTGGCTTCTTTGTACCCTTGTCTGTTTGTCTGTCGTGCACCTATTGAGCGTATGGACCGTCGCCCAGTTGTACCCCGTCGCCTAGGGCGGGTCGTTGCAAGTAGGCAGGGACTGAGTGGCGGATAGATTAGGGCTCACTTGTCTGTTTCCCTACCCCGACATTACATAATCACAAGCCCATATACCTAGTCTACTCTGGTCCCTGACACTACTATGGACCCCCTTGAGACCCTGGCTCAGCAAATGCAGGGCCTCTCCCTACAGGTCCAGGCCCTGGTTCAGAGGGACAACCAGCCTGATGCTACCCTGGTAGTGCCCCTCACCTCACCTCTTGAACCCCACCTCAAGTTGCCTCACCGGTTCTCAGGGGACCAGAAGACTTTTTTCTCCTTTCGGGAGAGTTGTAGGCTCTATTTTCGCTTAAAGCCCCACTCCTCTGGTTCTGAGAGCCAGCGGGTGGGTATAATTATGTCCCGGCTCCAGGACGGGCCCCAAGAATGGGCCTTCTCCTTGGCTCCTGACGCCCCTGAACTTTCCTCCGTTGATGTTTTCTCTTCTGCTCTCGGGCTCATTTATGACAAGACTGTCTTTGCCGAGAGTCAGCTGGTGACCTTACGTCAGGGTAAGAGACCTGTTGAGGAGTATTGTTCTGACTTTAGGAAGTGGTGCGTAGCTTCTCGGTGGAATGACCCTGCCTTAAGGTGCCAGTTGAGATTGGGTCTGTCGAACGCCCTGAAAGACCTGCTAGTTAGCTATCCCTCTTCTGACTCCCTAGATCAGGTTATGGCTTTAGCGGTACGACTTGACCGACGTCTCAGGGAAGGTGTTTGTGTTTTCTCCTCTGACTCCCCCATGATGCCTCCCGAGGTTCCGTTGCTTCGTTCTTCCACGGAAGACTCGGAGGTACCTATGCAACTCGGGGCCTCCGTGTCCCCCCAACAGCGTATAGAGTTCCGCAGGAAGAATGGTCTCTGCTTCTACTGTGGGGATGACAAGCATCAAGTGAACAACTATCCTAGGCGTAAGAATAAGCAGCCGGAAGAACTTCCGCGCCTAAGTAACCATCGGGGAGGTCACTTGGGCGCACAGGTATTTCCCGTAAATATGAAACATAATAAAATCTTGCTTCCCTTTCAGGTCTCTTTTGGTGGTAGGTCTGCTACCGGCAGTGCCTTCGTGGATTCAGGGTCTTCTGCTAATATTATGTCTGTGGAATTTGCTATGTCTCTAGCTATGCCGTTGATTGATTTGCCTAAACCTGTCCCGGTAGTGGGTATCGACTCCACTCCTCTTGCTAATGGTTATTTTACACAGCATACCCCTGTTTTTGAACTCCTTGTGGGCTCCATGCATTTGGAGCAGTGCTCTGTACTGGTGATGCAGGGATTATCGTCCGATTTGGTTTTAGGCCTTCCCTGGTTGCAGTTGCATAATCCCACTTTTGACTGGAATACTGGGGATCTTACCAAATGGGGTAATGAATGCATGACATCATGTTTTCCTGTTAATTCTATTTCTCTCCCTGAGGAGGTGAACACTCTACCTGAGTTTGTTCAGGACTTCGCTGATGTTTTCTCTAAAGAGGCCTCCGAAGTGTTACCACCTCATAGAGAATATGATTGCGCAATTGAATTGGTACCAGGAGCTAAGCTCCCTAAGGGTAGGATATTTAATCTCTCTTGTCCCGAACATGAAGCCATGAGAGAGTATATCCAGGAATGCCTGGCCAAGGGTTACATTCGCCCCTCTACTTCTCCGGTAGGTGCTGGCTTCTTCTTCGTAGGGAAGAAGGATGGTGGTCTTAGGCCATGCATTGACTACCGAAACTTGAATAAGGTCACTGTAAGGAACCAGTATCCCCTTATTTTGATTCCTGATCTCTTCAATCAGGTTCAGGGGGCCCAATGGTTTTTCTGAGTTTGATCTACGGGGGGCTTATAACCTTATCCGCATCAAAGAGGGGGATGAGTGGAAGACTGCGTTTAACACGCCCGAAGGTCATTTCGAATACCTCGTCATGCCCTTTGGGTTGTGTAATGCTCCCGCGGTCTTCCAGAATTTCATAAATGAGGTTTTGAGAGACTACCTGGGGGTATTTCTTGTAGTGTACCTTGATGACATACCTGTGTTTTCCAAGGACTGGTCCTCCAACATTGAGCATGTCAGGAAGGTGCTCCAGGCCCTTCGGGAAAACGAACTGTTTGTTAAGACCGAAAAATGTGTGTTTGGGGTGCAGGAGATACCTTTTTTGGGTCAAATCCTCACTCCTCATGAATTCTGCATGGACCCTGCCAAGGTCCAGGCTGTGGCGGAATGGGTCCAACCTGCCTCCGTGAAGGCGTTACAGTGCTTCCTGGGGTTCGCTAATTATTACAGGAGATTTATTGCTAACTTCTCGGTCATCGCTAAGCCTCTTACGGATCTCACTCGCAAAGGTGCTGATCTCCTCCACTGGCCTCCTGAGGCTGTCCAGGCTTTTGAGGTCCTTAAGAAGTGCTTTATCTCGGCCCCGGTGCTGGTTCAGCCCAACCAAATGGAGCCATTTATCGTGGAGGTTGACGCGTCCGAGGTGGGAGTGGGGGCTGTCTTGTCCCAGGGTACCAGGTCCCTCACCCATCTCCGCCCCTGTGCCTACTTCTCCAGGAAGTTTTCGCCCACTGAGAGTAACTATGATATCGGCAACCGCGAACTCTTAGCCATTAAATGGGCATTTGAAGAGTGGCGCCACTTCCTGGAGGGGGCTAGGCACCAGGTTACGGTCCTTACCGACCACAAGAATCTGGTTTTCCTAGAATCTGCCCGGAGGCTAAACCCGAGACAAGCTCGATGGACGTTATTTTTTACCAGATTCAACTTTTTGGTCACCTATAGGGCTGGGTCTAAAAATATTACGGCTGATGCACTGTCGCGTAGCTTCATGGCCAGCCCTCCTTCAGAGGAAGATCCTGCTTATGTTTTGCCTCCAGGTATAATCATTTCCTCTATTGATTCTGATTTAGTCTCTGAAATTGCGGCTGATCAAGGTTCAGCTCCCGGGAACCTTCCTGAGAACAAGCTGTTTGTTCCCCTGCAATTCCGGCTAAGGGTACTTAGGGATAATCATGACTCTGCACTATCTGGCCATCCAGGCATCCTGGGTACCAAGCACCTCATTGCCAGAAACTATTGGTGGCCTGGGTTGCTCAAAGACGTTAAGGCCTACGTCGTCACTTGTGAAGTTTGTGCTAGGTCCAAGACTCCCAGGTCCCGACCAGCAGGCTTACTATGTTCTTTGCCCGTTCCCCAGAGACCTTGGACCCATATCTCCATGGATTTCATCACCGATTTGCCTCCATCTCAAGGCAAGTCGGTGGTGTGGGTTGTAGTAGACCTCTTCAGTAAAATGTGCCACTTTGTGCCCCTCAAGAAACTACCCAATGCTAAGACGTTAGCTACCTTGTTTGTCAAACACATCCTGCGTCTCCATGGGGTCCCTGTCAATATTGTTTCTGACAGAGGGGTACAATTTGTTTCATTGTTTTGGAGAGCCTTCTGTAAAAAGTTGGAGATTGATCTGTCCTTCTCCTCTGCCTTCCATCCTAAAACTAATGGCCAAACTGAGAGGACTAATCAGTCTCTAGAACAATATTTAAGGTATTTTATCTCTGACTGTCAATATGATTGGGTCTCATTCATTCCCCTCGCCGAATTTTCCCTTAATAACCGGGTCAGTAACTCGTCAGGGGTCTCCCCCTTTTTCTGTAATTTTGGGTTTAATCCACGGTTCTCCTCCGTTTCACCTGGTAGTTCCAACAATCCCGAGGTAGATGTCGTTCATCGGGAACTGTGCACAGTCTGGGCCCAGGTTCAGAAGAACCTAGAAGAGTCCCAGAGCATACAAAAAACTCAGGCAGATAGGAGACGTTCTGCTAACCCCTTGTTTGTGGTCGGGGATCTGGTGTGGCTATCGTCAAAGAATTTGCGCCTTAAAGTCCCGTCCAAGAAGTTTGCTCCCCGGTTTATAGGGCCATACAAGGTCATTGAAGTATTTAACCCTGTCTCCTTCCGACTGGAGTTGCCCCCGTCTTTTCGAGTACACGACATGTTTCATGCCTCCCTCCTTAAACGCTGCTCCCCGTCCTTGGCTCCCTCGAGGAAACCTCAGGTCCCTGTTCTCACCCCTGAGGGGGTAGAATTCGAGGTGGCCAAGATTGTGGACAGCAGGATGGTCCAAGGCTCCCTCCAGTATCTGGTCCATTGGAGGGGATACGGGCCTGAGGAGAGGACTTGGGTACCTGCCCGGGATGTTCACGCTGGGGTATTGCTCAGGAGGTTCCACCTTAATTTCCCCAATAAACCAGGTCCACCTAGAAAGGGTCCAGTGGCCCCTCATAAAAGGGGGGGTACTGTAAAGGATCTGCCAGACACAACTTCTGTGTTGACGCCCATAGGTAATTAGTCTGCACCTGCTTCTATGTCTGTGAGACTGACTCCATCTTCCACCACCCAGGATGGCAGGCTTAGGAGTGGGAGAGCCTATCACAGCCTGGCCAGACGGAGCTAGCTCCCGCCCTCTGTCTATTTATACCTGCCTTTCCTGTTCCTCCTTTGCTTGTGATTCTTCTCTGTTTGTTTCCTGGCCCTGCTGCAGCTTCTTGAACTACTGATCCTCTGCTTGTGATTGACCTTGGCTTTTCTGACCACTCTTCTGCTCTGCGTTTTTGTACCTCGCTCATCTCCTGGTTTGACTCGGCTCGTTCACCTCGCTTGTTGCTCACGGTGTTCCGGTGGGCAACTTCCCCATTTCCCTGGCTTCTTTGTACCCTTGTCTGTTTGTCTGTTGTGCACCTATTGAGTGTAGGGACCGTCGCCCAGTTGTACCCCGTCGCCTAGGGCGGGTCGTTGCAAGTAGGCAGGGACTGAGTGGCGGGTAGATTTGGGCTCAAATGTCTGTTTCCCTACCCCGACATTACAGGGATCTTTGTTTCCTTTGTTTTGACATCACAAGATCTCTTCAAACCTAATAAACAGAAGGCCCCAAAATCCACTAGGTGCTCCTTTGCTACTGAGGCCTGTGCTTTAGTCCATTAGCGCACTTGGGAAACGTGTGGGATATTTCTAAATACTTCAGAATCTGGGCTATAAATATTGAGTTGCCTTTCTCTCGTAAAATCTTCTGTGTTACAGAACAAAAATTAATTAAGAATGAATTTCTGCAAAAAAAAGGAAATTTGAACATTTCACCTCTACTTTGCTTTAACTCTTGTGAAATGCCTAAAGGGTTAAGAAACTTTCTAAATGCTGTTTTGAATACTTTGAGGGGTGCAGTTTTTAAAATGAGTGACTTTTGGGTGTTTGTGTTGTATGGGCCTCTCAAAACCACTCCAGAGCTGAACTGGTCCCTGAAAAAATAGCCTTTTGAAATTTTTTGAAAATGTGAGAAATTTCTGCTAAAGTTCTAAGCCTTGGAACTCGCCAGAAAAAACGATGCCGGTCTAAAGTAGACATATGGGAAATGTTAATTAGCAACTATTTTGTGTGGTATTACTATTTGTCTTACAAGCAGATACATATACAGATAAAAATGCTAATTTTGGCAAAATGTTGGTGTTTTTCACAATTAAATACTGAATGTATCGACCAAATTTTACCAGTAACATAAAGTCCAATGTGTCACGAGAAGACAACCTCAGAATCGCTTAGATAGGTGAAAGCATTCTAAAGTTATTACCACATAAAGTGAGAAATGTAAAATTTGAAAAATAATGCTCTTTCAGGAAGGTCAAAAGTGGCCACAGCAGGAAGGGGTTAAAAAACAATTAAAAAGATGCTTAAAATGCAATGATGCATTGTTTTGTTTTTTTAATAAAGTGTTCAAAGTTTAGGAAAAGAGAGTTGGAACCAGCGCTGAAGTGGTAAGTCTGCTAAAAACGGGAAACTTCTTCCAAGTTTCAATGTTTGCTTTGGTAAAAACAAATGAGCAAAGAAATGATGGTGACGGGTGGGTAATGTCTGAAGTACAGAGGGTGATGAGAAAATAGGCGTTGGCCTACGCGTTTCAGACCCCTGCTGGGTCCTTAGTCATGGCTTGACTAAGGACCCAGCAGGGGTCTGAAACGCGTAGGCCAACGCCTATTTTCTCATCACCCTCTGTACTTCAGACATTACCCACCCGTCACCATCATTTCTTTGCTAATTTATTTTTACCAAAGCAAACATTAAAACTTGGAAGAAGTTTCCCGTTTTTAGCAGACTTACCACTTCAGCGCTGGTTCCAACTCTCTTTTCCTGCCATTTCCGTTGCGTGTGCCGACACGAGGATCCGTGCGCTGACTACCATACCTGCGACAAGGTGAGCTGGAGGAAATTTCCCCCCCTGTTTTTTCTGTTCAAAGTTTACATAGCCTTTAACCCTTTCAGCACTAAGCTCATTTTGGCCCTTGGGGACCAGCCCCATTTTTTCAAATCTAACGTGTCATTTATGTGGTAATAACTCTGGAATGCTTTTGCCTATCCAAGTGATTCTTGTGACATATTGTACTTTATGATAGTGGAAAAATGTGGTCAATAAATTCATTACTTAATTGTGAAAAACACTAAAATTGAAAATGTCTAAATTTAAATGTATCTGCTTGTAAAACAGATAGTAATACCACACAAAATTGTTGCTAATTAACATCCCCCATATGCCTACTTTATATTTGCATAATTTTTTGAACATTATTTAATTTTTCGAGGACATTACAAGGCTTAGAACTTTAGCAGCAATTTCTGTAATTTTCAAAAAAATTTCAAAAGGCTATTTTTCAAGGACCAGTTCAGTTCTGATGTGGCTTTGAGGGCCTTATGTACTAGACAGACCCTATAAATCACCCCATTTTAAAAACTGCACCCTCAAAGTATTCAAACAGCATGCAGAAAGTTTCTTAACCATTTAGGCGTCTCACAGGAATTTAAGCAAAGTAGAGGTGAAATTTACAAATTTCATTTTTTTTGCCGAAATTCATTTGTAATAAAAAAAATTCTGTAACATAAAAGGTTTTACCAGAGAAAGGCAACTCAATATTTATTGCGCAGATTCTGCAGTTTTTAGAAATATCCGACATGTGGCCCTAGTGTGGTAATGGACTGAAGCACCGGCCTCAGGAGCAAAGGGGCACCTAGAGGATTTTGGGGCCTCCTTTTTTTTTGGGGAATATATTTTAGCCACCATGTCAGGTTTGAAAAGGTCTTGTGGTGCCAACACAGTGAAAACTCCCCAAAAGTGACATGGTTTTGGAAACTACACACCTCAATGAATTCATCTAGGGCTATAGTTAGCATCTTGACCCCACTGTTATTTTGCTATATTTATTGGAGTTTGTCTGTGAAAATGAAAATCGACTTTTTTTCTGAAAAAAAAAATATTTTGTACATTTTTACAAGGAATATAGAATAAAAAGCACCCCAAAACTTGTAAAGCTATTTCTCCCGATTACGGCAATACCCAATATGTGGTAATAAACTGTTTGGACCCACGGCAGAGCTCAGAAGGGAGGGAGCGGCATTTGGAGCGCAGATTTTGCTTGGTAATATTTCCGTTTGGCGTTTTGCTGGTATTTCAGTTTATAATATGGTAGCATATGTAAGCTGGCCAGAGAACATCAGGGCATAATAAGAGGGTATAATAATGGGGTAAATAAATAATAATTCATAGATATGTGGCCGGTGTCGCACTGATAAATGGTGCACAATCTTATCCGCTTTTGGAACGCTCTACACAATTTCTGTCGCTATATTCTGAGAGCCAGAACTTTTTTTTATTTTTTCTCCACCGGAGCTGTTCTGTTAGGGTATGTTCACACGAGGGCGTCCGTTACGGCTGAAATTACGGGGATGTTTCAGCCTGAAAACATCCCCGTAATTTCAGCCGTAACGGTATGTGCAGGCGCTTGAACGCCGCGTCCTTTACGGCCGTAATTAGCGCTGCTATTCATTGGAGTCAATGAATAACGGCTCCAATTATGGCCAAAGAAGTGACAGGTCACTTCTTTGACGCGGGCGTCTATTTACGCGCCGTCATTTGACAGCGGTGCGTAAATTTACGCCTCGTGTGAACAGACAAACGTCTGCCCATTGCTTTCAATGGGCAGATGTTTGTCAGCGCTATTGAGGCGCTATTTTCAGACGTAATTCGGGGCAAAAACGCCCGAATTACGTCCGTAAATAGGCCGTGAGAACATACCCTTACAATCTGTAGTTTTCATTGGTACAATTTTAGGGTACATCACTTTTTATTTGATCTTTTTTGCAAGCAAAGTGATAAAAAAACATTCATTTTGACAATGTTTTTTGTCCGTTATTGTTTTTTACAGTGTTCACCCTGCGCTATAAATGACATTTTACTTAATTCGGCGGGTCAATACGATTATATATAGTTTTATTTATGTTTTGTGTCGTTTGTGCAATAAAATCACTTTTCTATAAAATAATTACCATATTCTGAGAGCTATAACTTTTTTTTATTTTTCAGTCAAAAAGCTGTGTAAGGGCTTGTTTTTTGCGGGATGGGTTGTAGTTTTTATTGGTACTGTGTATGCGACTTTTTTAACGGTTTAATTGTTTTCCTATAATAAAAGACTTATTATAAGAAAAAAACATTTCTGGATTTTACACTTTTATAAAACATTTTTATAACTTTTTTTTTTTACTTTTAGACCTGCAGCACTGATAGCTGGTCCTCGTAGGCTTCTGTGCATGGCAGACCAGGAGGGGTTCATGTCCTCCTGAACTTACTGTATCATTTTGGCTGGCAGACTGCTGAGGAGTGAGGCTTAGGCTGGGTTCACACAACCTATTTTCAGGCGTAAACGAGGCGTATTATGCCTCGATTTACGCCTGAAAATACGGCTCCAATACGTCGGCAAACATCTGCCCATTCATTTGAATGGGTTTGCCGACGTACTGTGCCGATGACCTGTCATTTTACGCGTCGCTGTCAAAAGACGACGCGTAAAATGACTGCCTCGTCAAAGAAGTGCAGAACACTTCTTTGGACGTAATTTGAGCCGTTTTTCATTGAATCCAATGAAGAACAGCTCCAAATTACGGCTGTCACAGACGCCTCGAAATATGGGAGTACATGCAATTACGTCTGAAATTACGGAGCTGTTTTCTCCTGAAAACAGCTCCGTAATTTCAGACGTAATGGTCGTTATCTTGTTCACATACCCTAAGGGTATGTGCACACGATGAGAGGCTTTTACGTCTGAAAAGACAGACTGTTTTCAGGAGAAAACAGCTGCCTCGTTTCAGACGTAAATGCTCCTCCTCGCATTTTGCGAGGCTTCTCTGACAGCCATACATTTTGAGCTGTGCTTCATTGAGTTCAATGAAGAACGGCTTAAATTACGTCTGAAAGAAGTGTCCTGTACTTCTTTTGACGAGGCTGTATTTTTACGAGTTGTCGTTTGACAGCTGTCAAACGACGACGCGTAAATGACAGGTCGTCTGCACAGTACGTCGGCAAACCCATTCAAATGAATGGGCAGATGTTTGCCGACGTATTGTAGCCCTATTTTCATACGTAAAACGAGGCATAATACGCCTCGTTTACGTCTGAAAATAGGTCGTGTGAACCCAGCCTTAATGTTTCTGGTCTCCTGTTGTAGAAAGAGCAATGAAAAATGGCTTCTTCTTTTTATTTATTTTACTTATTTTTGTTTTTATTGTTCCTTTATCAGATAAATAGCAAACGTAAAATTATTTATAGCTAATAATCATAGATTTAGAGAAAGGTAATACCGTTGAATGAAAAAATAATCTATAAATGGCATATTAAAATATTGCATGTTAATCCCACTTAGGCTATTTTTATAGCCACAGTTGGTTTATCAGGACTTTTTTCTCTATGGAAGACAATTACACTGACCCAATATGGTCCAATATACAGGTTTTGGTAGTGGATTAGCATAGATGGTATAAGGAATTTTCTAATACAAAGCTTAGTTGTTTTATTCTTCATTCATAGACATGTGTATATTTTTTTTTATATAATTGTGTTTCTTAAATTAATTTGTTTTTAAAGAATAAGATCATGTCTATTAAACTTTATAAGTGTTATATTGTATATTTGTATATTAGTACAGTATATCCAGTACAGAATAGTGGAGAATCTAAATCAATGTAAAGCAAGCAAGATCAAACAAAATAAAAAGCAGTCCATGAACTAATGTACATGTTAAAACTATGCACAACTTAGAGTCGACAAAGAATATAATCATGTCATGCACTGATATCACGGTAGGCACATTCAGGGAATCTATTCCTTGTTATACCTCTCCTTGGATGTAGCCATAGCAACTTGCATAAAAACATCCATTGTTTACAATGTTGATCATATTTGCAAGACTGGAAAATAATGCATAATAAAAAAGATGTATATGATAAAGTGACTGTTTCTTATTTTGTTACAAATCAGCTTTATCTTGCAAAGTGTTCAGATCCCCTTTAAGAATAGATTAAAAAAGCAACAAAACCTTTCAACAGAGCCAATAGAGTAAAGCTAAAGCCCCTATTATGCCTCATGCACACGAGCGTGTCTGATCAACGCACATGAAAAACGTGCATGAATCGGGTCCGTGTGTGTGGCGTTATGCATCAGTGTGATTTGCGAGTGGCATGCGTTATTCATGCATTCGCAAAGCACATCTTATTTTTTTTTCTTACTTTCAACTGAATTGATGCGTACATCACGCACCGAACATGCATGCGCGGTGCGTGGTTTTCACGCACCTTTTGACTTCAATGAGCGCGTTGGTGCGTGATAACGCACCAATATAGGACATGCAGTATCTTTCACGCAGCCGACTCTCACTGCGTGAAAAATCACGCATTTGTGAACGGCCCCATTGAAATCAATGGGTCCGTGTGCAGTGCGTTGTTTCAACGCACAGCACACGGACATGATTCACGCTCGTGTGAATGGGGCCTTACACCGGCCAAAATTTTGGCCGATGCAACGAGCGCCATTCAACGAGACAGCTCGTTGATCAGCGATCGTTTGCTCCTGTCACAAAGAGCTATGTATGGGGACGAGCGGTCGTTACTCCGATCGCTTGTTCCCATACGTTATCATCATGTCGGCAACCGACAACGATAATGTTTCAGTTTTTTAAAATGATACGTTCAGCAGATAATATCCTATTTCCAAGTGAATTCTGGGGGTCACATGATATGTGGGGGGTGTTTAGACCTATTCAGGTAGCTCATGAATGCATTTCACAAAAAAGATCTGTGTACTATTCTGTTGTACAAAGGTAAAGGCTACTACACTTGTATAAGAAATGTATATGAGCAGTATATAAAACTCATATATATAAAAAACTTGAATGGTTCCTATTTTATAAATACATACTATAAAACTAGCATACTCTTTTAATGTGTTTATATGATGTCACACAGGCTTTCAGAAAATGTCTGTTCTCAGTGCAAATTGAATGGAAAACTGCTTCAAATTGCAGCGTAATCTAATAATTATGTATATCAATGTATTTCTGGTACATTGAATTCTTATGGATATGGTCATATGTACAAATCCTCTCTTAGGGTATGTTCACACGAGGGCGTCCGTAACGGCTGAAATTACGGGGATGTTTCAGCCTAAAAACATCCCCGTAATTTCAGCCGTAATGGCATGTGCAGGCGCTTGAACGCCGCGTCAATTACGGGCGTAATTAGCGCTGCTATTCATTGGAGTCAATGAATAACGGCTCCAATTACGGCCAAAGAAGTGACAGGTCACTTCTTTGACGCGGGCGTCTATTTACGCGCCGCCTTTTGACAGCGGCGCGTATATTACGCCTCGTGTGAACAGACAAACGTCTGCCCATTGCTTTCAATGGGCAGATGTTTGTCAGCGCTATTGAGGCGCTATTTTCGGACGTAATTCGGGGCAAAAACGCCCGAATTACGTCCGTAAATAGGCCGTGTGAACATACCCTTAGTGTGGCTCCTGCTCTAGCTTACCCGACCTGTTCAATAATTTATAATGCTACATTTCCCCTGTAGAGGCTTCCCCCGATGATAACAGCTGATGGCTGGGGGTTATAGAAGCTGGACCTATCCCCTGCTGGTTTCCATTTGATAAGGGATTGTCTTAAGGAGACAACAATGGTAGTTTACAACGTTGTCTTTAAAGGGGTTGTCCACTACTGGGCAACAACTGATGACCTATCCACCAGATAGGTCATCAGTATATAATCAGTGTGGGTCCAACATCTGGACCCTGCACCGCTAAGCCGCTCTGGCTGACTCGAGGCACTGGACATACATGCTGGAAGCAGTTAGCTCCGGTCACGGAATAGCGGACGAGCTGCAGTACTGCAGCTCTGCTCCTATTCAAATGAATAGGAGCAGAGCTGCAGTACTTAAGCACAGCCGCTATGCAATTTACGGAGCCAACGGCTTCTGGCTCCGAACATCACATAATGTGCAAAAACATCCGGTACAATAATATTCAATGGATAGGTCATCAGTTGTCCGGTAATGGACAACCCCTTTTAAAGACGCACTGGACAATATAAAAGAAAATTGTACTGTATGCACAGAGGTGACCATTGCAACAGTGTTGACAATACCAATTTCAATTTAACCTACTAAGAAATTGGATTGTATTTTATATGAAATTCATTGCTATCAAATGCTAATAAACTTGTAGAAAAATAATTAATAAAACTCTTATCTGTCAAGATGTCTAATTTTGCATTTTCTTAAATTGATAGTCAATTTGTTTTGTAATTGGATTTGTTATATTTCATTTGGTCTATCAGCAGAGTTCCCTCACCTCATGTAGAGCAATTAATTATAGACAAATGTGCAAGGATGTCACAGCTGTACATGGCAGTACAGAACAACCTTTCAACCTAAGCTGATCTTTTATCTTATGATAGAAAGGCAAGAACTCAGAGTCCGTCTTCTTTTGTCAGCCAGTACCTAATAGCATACAGTGTTATTGTCCCTTTTATGTAACCACTGGGACTGCTGTACTTCATACCCTGCTAGCAGTCCCTGCTTTTAAGTTTTATTTGTATAAAGGCTCTTTTGACAGAATTTACCTACTGAGTTCACTTGTCAGTGGTTTAATAGTGGTTTACTATTGAGTAGTCTCTTTAATATGATTAACAGTGTTCCCTTAAAGAGCCATAGTTATGTCATTTTCATGCTCTGACAGCCGAGATGGAGACATAATGCTACACCTGCTGTGCCCGGAGAGAAGGAGAAAATGTTTTCGATTTTGTCAAAGATAATTTACCACAAGAATTAATTCACCACATTTTTGGCCTAGCATCATGTACTAGGTTTTCGGTTTAAATACAGCTTAATCTTTGCTGTTCATTCCAATGATTGTAATAGCTCAGTAGTTTGTGCTGGTTAAGAGCATACTGAAGGTGTAAAATGCTATGCACATTCCTAATGAAGTCTCGTTTATAAATGTAAGGGTAACCCATTACCGAAATTGGAATAGGTTAAATTTGTCTTTGTCTTGAGTTAATACAAGCACAAAAAGGCACTTGGTATAAGTAAATAAAAGTATATTATTAGTTTTTTAACTGTGCATTATAATTGACAAAATATCACAAGAACCATAATTTGTTTGGCCAGACAATTTCGTATTAATACCCTATAAACATTTTATAATATTATAAGTGTAATCAAAATACAGTGAACATAAGTGTACAGGCATAAATGAGTGCAAATTGGCCAGAAGGGCAGCAGTATATTTGCCACAATTAGGCTTGGTTATGTCGTGGAAATCCATCGCTCAAAATATATTAGACTGAAATTTATACGAGTCCAAACAGACTCTGAAGGCCAGACCCCATTAGTCAGTATCCTAATTAGGATATTTCACCGATATATATCGAGAGAGGAGAAGAAAACACACAGACACTGCTGATATGTTCAAAAATGCTCCTCTGAAGGATTTATTACCAAACTCAAACTGTTAAACTGAAATTCAGAAGGGGTGTAGGCTTGAGGTAAACCAATCAGAGACAATGTGACAATATTTGTTATTCAGTAAAAAGCATACAATAAAATACATCCCAGATACATCATTATAATTCTTCACACATTAGGTTTGCAGGTGGCCTTATCTCTTTTGGACAGAATGTTCTCGTGGAGATGGGGGAGACCTTCCTTCACGCATACTTGCCACCCTCCCTTCTTACTCCCTGTCCATTCTCTACCAACTTCGCATGGGAACCAAGGTCAAAGATAAAACATACGAAATCAACATTACTTGTATTAAAGGAACAATAACTTTCCTATTCACTACAAAAGAATCAAGATGGGAACTCCAGACAAGATGGCTGCTGCACGAAACTAAATCATTTAAACATTATCATAATCACTTTCACATATTACATATCTTAGTAATTCGGCATCCTGCTTGATAATTCACAATGTAATTTCATACAGAGAATATAAGCAAATAAACCATCCTTCACAGTTACCATGTAGCGTAAACGCTGCTGGACTTCTGCAACAGAATTCAGTGTAGAAATTCCACAGCATTTACAGTAGCAACAAAGTGAATGAGACTTCGAAAATCTCATACTTACGCTGTGGGGAAAAAAAATGCAGCAATAACATTCATAAATTGACCTGCGGGGTGGATTTTAAACCATAGGATTCAATGGGGCTGTAAAACCTGCAACAAATAGCCAAGTGTTATGACTTATGCGGCGGAATCGCATCTCAGAAACTTACCACCAGGGGGTTGAAATAGCGACGCTTTCTTCTGTTCTTCTTCCAGGCTGGCCTCCTATGATGACGTTTCATCCCATTTGACTGCTGCAGTCAATCACAGGCTGCAACGGTCACATGGGCTGCAACATAATCCCAGGCGGCCGGACTGCATGGACAATGCATCACCATGACTACGGCTGGGGTAAGTATGAACGTTTTTTTTCCAGCACTACTTTCCACAGAGGAAATTCCACTCGAAAAAGTGCACCATAATGTGCTGCGGGTTCTAGGTCGGATATGTTGCATAGTTTTATCAGCTTACCAACCCGTGGGAACCCGGCTTTACACTCAAGTCAAAAGAACGAACAAGAGATCCAAATATGCACCACACAAAAAAGCCATGTGCAATACATTTACAGTCAAAATATTGGATTTTATGTAATAGACTCAGTATGGGATTCAGATAAATCTTCTGAGTAAACTTTTTTCAAAATATAAGACAATAGGTGAAGTATGGATGCTTGATAAAATGTGTCCAATTTAAAATAAAAAGGACTAACACATCAGCTAGTTAGACGTTGCAAACACTTCACATTTTAGTCACGATTGCTCCAAGTGGTTGTATAGTAAATCCACCATGCAAAGAAGCAACATCATTTATAAAATGAGACACCTATGAAGTGAGTAGAGGTACAAACAGTAAATACTTACTGTAAACCAAACTGTTACGTCAAACATGTGTAGAGTTTACTCTGATAGATGATCTGATAATATCAGAGGGTCGGCATCAGGTATCATGCCTATTAGCTAAATGTCTTGGCAGAGCATAGCAAATGACGCTGCACATAGTGATCCGGAGTGAGTACGTCAGACGTCACAACAGGACATGAGGATGTCAAGATAACATACTACTGTCTTGTCATATCACAGACTTCCTCAGAGTAGATCTTTTTCTTAAGTTAATGTGAAACTCGTGACAATAGCAAAATAAAAAATTGAGTGCAGTACTAAAATAGTGTTCGAATAGAATACTACAAGTCCCAGAGAGAGGAAGTGGCATGGATGTCTTTTCCATATCTCTGCTTGTAATCAAGGAAGTGACCACAGCTGTTCCCACAGTACTTGAGGAACAGTATATCAATATAGAGGACTATGAGAAGACAATACGAGTATTATATACATGATGAGGATCAGATATAATTACTCTCACACGCTGCGATAATGTTGCAGAAATAGGATAGGAAAACTTTCTAGCAGATACAGTAGCAATATATTGCAAAAGGGGAATTCACTATAACTCATAAGCTATGTACTGAGATTATGTTTTATTACAGTACTTTAGAACAATATGCATTTAACATGAGAAACAGTAAAGCCATTGTGCCGGTGACCTTCTTTTACATATAAGAATTCCCTTGTAAATAAGTGAATAAGGAAAAAGTATATATTCTGATTAACATAGCACAATGTTTTTTTTTTGCTAAAAATACCAGCGGGCTCTTGGGTTTCCCATTTAATGTGTGTAAACCAGCAGCTATATATAGAATTAGGGAAATCCTGTCTTCTTTTGGCAGTCAGCATGACCCAATTATTTCTATATTGATTGTAAAAAAGCTTTTACAAATTGTAATGGGAAGGGATTTTACACAGCTTGTGCTGCAGTTATTGGTATTGTTTGTACTGAATATTTTGTTCCTATACTGTATTATTGGATTTTCCTACATTCTATGTTAGACATTTATTTTCTTACCTTATAACCCCATAATACCCTTAACATACATGTGTGTATATATATATATATATATATATATATATATATTCATTTTTAAGGGTGTTGTCTGAGAGGTAAAAGTGACGTGTTAACTTTTTCTCAGTGGGTCAATATGTTTCCTGCGATACAAAATTGATATAATGTTTTTTGTCTTTTACTACTTTTAAAGTTACAATTGTTTTGTGTTGCCATATTTTGAGACCCATAACTTTTTTTTTCATTGAAGGAGCGGCGTAATGGGTTGTTTTTGCGGTACGATCTATCGTTTTTATTGGTAATATTTTAGGGTACATACGACTTTTTATTCCATTTTATGGGGAGGTAAGGTGACTAAAAAACAGCAATAATATATAGTAATGTTTTATTACAATACTTTGGTCTTTTAAGGATGCAGCAATGCCAATTATGTTGTTGTGTTTTTTTAAACTTGCAATTTTATTTAAAATTTTTAGTGAAGTGTAGGTAAGCATCGTAAAATAGATGAACCACAAATAATGCAAACTAGCCAAAACATAAGCATGAATATTAACATATAAATCATTGTTAGGCTGGGTTCACACACACTATTTACGGACGTAATTTGGGCGTTTTAGCGGCTCAAAAGCGTCGGAAAACATCTGCCCATTAATTTGAATGGGTCTTACGATGTTCTGTGTCGATGGTCATTTTTTTTACGCGCCGCTGTCAAAAGACTGCGCGTAAAAAAGACGCCCGCGTCAAAGAAGTGCCTGTCACTTCTTCAGACGTAAATGGAGCCGTTTTCCCTTGACTCCATGGAAAACAGCTCCAATTACGTCCGTAATGGACGCAGGGAAAGACGCCTGCACATGCCATTACGGCTGAAATTACAGTGCTGTTTTCTCCTGAAAACAGCACCGTAATTTCAGCTGTAACGGACGCTGCCGTGTGAACATACCCTAACAATACAAAAAGATGGCTTGATAGATAACGGAACAGAAGTCGGAACAGGTGAATAATGCAGGTTAGTGATCCTTACCATAGTAATACAAGCGTATTCAGCCATCCCTCAACTACAAGAAACTAATGGGGGGAGGAGGAAAGAGATATCACTGAGGTTGCTCACAAGATCAAGGCACTATATAGCTTGAAGCTGGACATAAAAGAAAAACTAGTCAATGAAAAACAAAAGAAAGAAGAAGAGAAAGAGTAGGAGAGGAGGGGGAAGACCAAGAGCCCACCAGCACCAAGCCCACACCTTCAACTGATAAGAATGACAAGTCCACTCAGGAACAGGGGGAAAAGAGCAGATCGAGCAAAGGGGGTATTGCTGATATAGTCTGTCCAAGGGGCTTATATTGTTTGGAACTTGTCTACCTTGTCCAGGAATATGACCGTCAGTTTTCCATTAGTGATGTACCAATTGCAATCATTTGTTTTTTCAAGCCAAAAAAATTAAGGAAATTAAAACACGAGCATGGTGGGGTATTTTGGGAATATTACTTTTAAGGGGGGGCCTCCCAGGGATTTTTAACTACGTTTTGATCGGTGTTGGTCAGGTTAAGAAAATATGCCCGCACCCAAAGCCTCTGCATTTTAGGACTTTGCCACCATATATGAAACATATACCCTAGTTCCCGGCATCCTCGATAGCAGCATAGAGAGTACCTTGGGACTGACTTAGCTATATGGGCAGGAGTCAAGCACCATCTCATGATGACCTTTAAATTGGTTACAAGCATCAGAGTGTTCAGCAGTACTTTAGTGCTGGAAGACCAAATTTGTTACCACTCGGCTTCAGATAATTCTGCAACAAAGTCGACCTCCCACTTACATACGTATTTCAACCGGCGGCTAGACTGGGCTTGTGAAAGGCAAAAGTACATGGCACCAGGGCAGTGAGGGCTCTAATGACCATGTTACTCGAATTTGGTTAGCGTAAGATGTGTAGGATCGTTTTTGAGTAATGAGGAAACAAAGTGCTTAATCTGAAAATGTAAGAACAGTTCTCCAATTGGCAGGAAAACATCCTTTAAAACAAGGAAGGTCTTGATTCCTGATATATAGTAAGGAAATTATGCAGTTTCGTGAGTCCTGCTATAGCCCAAGCTAGGAACAAATGACAGGACTCGAGTCCCGGGGGAAAAAGTGTGTTGCCACAGAGTGGAGCCAGTGGTAGGAACAGAGAAATTAATTTAGCCAAATTCGCAGAGAGAGTCAAGATGCGGTTGATAATGAAAGATCACTGAGAGGGAAGAATTCCATGAGCCCATCTAATGCGATTGGATGTCATTCAAGTTCTTCCAGTGAAAGCCAGAGGGGTGGTTCTGTAGTAGCATAGTAAATAGCCAGCTGAGCTGCCTGGTAATATTTAATCACATTGGGAACTCCCAACACACGTTTTGCTATATGCCGGTATAATGTAGCACTATTCACCCTAGGAATGCCACCCTGCCATACAAATTTGTTGATCAACCTCTGGAATAATCTGAGGTAATGACCTGGAAAGACATTTTTGGCGCATGCATCAGGCCCAGCTATTAAATATGATATTTGCCCTAATCTTCCAGCATAGTTCTAAGTCGTTGCAGTAATGGAGAGTAGTAAGCCCTACAAATAGTGCACACGCCATTAGTGAGGCAAATTTCCAGATAGTCACGCTTGCCCAATATCCACTAGAAGGGAAAATGGGATTTTAAGGTAGCGACAGTGAGGGAGGGGAGTGAGATACTGTATGTGGTGCATTTGATTTGGTATGGTTAACTACTGAACCTGAGATGTGTAAAAAGTTGGGTAGGGTGGAAAGTGGAGAGGTGATTGTCAAAAAGATAGCATCAGCAAATAGACGTAATTTGTGTGCTAGCAAAGCTACTGCCTTGACGAAGATGAATTGCCAGGGGCTCAAGAACAAGACTAAACAGCAAGGACAAGAGGGTGCAGCCTTGGTGGGTGCCTCGGGAGATGGAGAAGAAATCAGAGGAGAACCTATTGTATCTTACAAAGGCCTTGAGAGTACTATAGAGGGTTTTAAGCCAATTGATAAAAGAGGAGAGCAAACCCCACAGGTACAGTACTGCAAAGAGGGATGTCAAAGATCATATCAAATGCCTTTCTGATATTAAGGGAAAAGAACATAGCCTCAATGCCTCTGTATCTGCAGCAGTGAAATAGGTAGAAGTCCCGTCAAATAATATCCGAAGCCTTCCGACATCGAACAATTCCAAACTTTTTTCTATGTTTCAGTGTTTAAATGCAGGGCGAGGATCTTAGCTAGTGTAACGGCCGCGGACCGTTGGGACTACTCACCCCCCGACAGCCGCAGCCATCTCCTCCCCAGGAGACGCCAGCGCTCACTTCCGCTCTACTCTGCTGTGTCCTGCACATGTTTAACATCACTAATTAGTCCATGATCACCCTGGACTTAAGTAGAGCCCTGCCATTTTGGTCATAGCCTAAGCATTGTTCGTATTCCTCTGTTAGTCTTGCAAATGGTTCCTTAGTGTTATCCTGTTCCTGTGCCCTGCTTCCTGTATCCTATATCCCGTTGTTCCTGTGTGCCCGTTATAGTGTTGGAGTCTAGTTCTGCCATCTGCCACGTCTGCTGTGTTACACCACGTCTGGTGTCATGTCCCATCTGCATCACTTGCTGTCAAGATCCCATCTGTGCCTAGCCGTTAATACTGCCTGGACTATCACAGGTACCCTTGTGCTTGGACTATATATATTAGCTTGGTACACTGTAGTTTGGCCAGCTGCCATCCCACTACAGCGGTGCGGTCCAGTGAGGCCACACACCCACATATCGTGACAGCTAACAACTAAATGCCTATATTTATTAAGGAAATTGGGCAATAGTTGGACTAAAGTGATCGGTTTTAGGTTTTGGAATAATACAAATAGATGCTGTGATCGTTGTGGAGTTGGGGATCTCACCGTTCCTAAGAGAGTTGAAGAATTTAGTAAGGGGCATATGTAATACAGAGGCATATTTTTTTTATAATACAAAGAAGTAAAGCCGTCAGGGCCGGGCCGTTTATTAAGCTTCAGCATTTTAATGCCAGCCTCTGTTTCTTCAGGGACAATCTCTTGACCCAAAAGGTCAATTATGTTTGTTTTTTTATATTTTTTACATTACTTTTGGGGGGAAATGTATAAAGTTTTTTTTTTACTTATTTATTTTCTTGTTCTACTTATTTAACTCATTTTTACAGTTTATTTTGTTCTCACTAATGGATGTGAACATGCGATTGTTCGGTTGCAGGTACAATACATTGCAATGTACTGTGCTTTAAGTGTAGGCTGTCTAACAGCGTAAATACCGCTGTCACTATTGAAGCTTATTGTCACGATCCGTGGGTATGTGGTTCCACTAGGCCGCACCGCCGTAGCGAAGTAGCAGCTGGCCAAACAACAGTCCCAGTACAATAGTACCTTTAATAGTCCAGACAGTAATGGAGGCTCGGCACAGATGAACTTGCAGACACCAGACGTGGTGTATATCAGCAGGCGTGACAGATGGCACAACACGATTCAACACTCTAGCGCACAGGAACAAATATAGCACGGGATACAGAATACAGGTAGCAGGGCATGGGAACAGGATAACACCAAGGGACCATTTGCTAAGTCTAACATAGGTAAACACAACAACACTCAGGCAATGAGTGAAAGGACAGAGCCCCTTTTATAGTCTAGGAAGATCATGGGCTAATTAGAGATTCTTTTCTTGTGGGGGCACTGGCCTTTAAGGCCAGGCGCGAGCTCGTGCACGCACCCTACCAGACCCAGTGACGCAAGGAGGAAGTGAGTGCTTTCATCTCCTAGGAAGAAGATGCCGGCCAGCACTCAGAGTCATGGCCGCGGCCGTCGAGGGGTGAGTAGGAATGATGGTCCGCGGCCATGGCCGTTACAGTATTTCCCCTCTTACACCGCCTCTTCTTAGGACCAGAGCGAGAGAGAAATTTATCAATGAGGGTAGGGGCATTAAGGTTCTCTTCTGGCTCCCAGGACCTCTCATCAGGAAAAAAACCTTCTCCAGTCCACCAAATAGAAAGTTCTTCCTCCTACCCTCTTGTAGTCCAGGATCTCCTTCACCTCAAACACGTCAGATGAACCGCTGGGAGCCACTGCGGGACCAGGAGTCTTACTATAGCGGTTCAGGACCACAGGCTTCAGGAGGGACACATGAAAGGAGTTGGGGATTCTGAGGGTAGAAGGCAGCTGAAGCTTATAGGAGACCGGGTTTATTTGTTGTAGTATCTCAAAGGGTCCGAGGTACCTGGGAGCAAACTTGTAGGAAGGCACCTTTAGGCAGATATTCCTTAAGGACAGCCAGACTTAAATGACAGTGTTCCTTAAAGAAACCATAAATGAAGTGTTTTCTAGAACACCTCTTATGTTCAAGTGCTCTGAGAAAGGGGCTTGTACCTATGCTGGAAATACTCGCTGCAGCCATGTTCTTCTAACGCATGCCCTTCATATGTATTTATGGAACTTGTAATATGTTTCTCAAGTGGGCACCTTGAACCGACCACATGAACAACGGACGAGAACTTTGCCTTTGATAAACACTAACATGCCGGCCACTGGATTTCTGAACCTCACGCATCTGAGATTAAATGCAATATGTTGTAACAGAATGTATAAATATTTTTGATAATATATATTTTATAATCCTATTGTAACACTAATTGTAGCTGTACCTCAAAGTCTAGAGAGTTAAAGATAATTTTAATGCCTTTTTCCTGTCTGACTGGTTCTGCTTGTGGATTTTCAGACCCTTCTAGCAGTAAAAATATCCATGTTCTGTACTTGTGTTCATTTTGAGATCAAATACTAGTAAATATGTTTGTGTATGGCCAAGAAAAAAAAAAGAAAACTATCGAGACACGTCAGGATGATGGAGGGTTGAGGCTGACATGAAGGCACTCTTCAGGGTATTGTATGCAGATTCTGCCTCTGGAGTCCACACCTTGGCGTTCACACCTTTTTTGGTGAGGGTAGAGATGGGAGCCGTCAGTGAAGAGAAGTTTGGGATAAACTGCCGGTAGAAGTTGGCGAATCCCAAAAAACGCTGTAATGACCTCAGGCCTTGAAGACGTGGCCATTCCAGGTTGGACTTTACCTTCTCAAGATCCATCTTGAGACCTTGATCCAAGATGATGTAGCCCAGGAAGGGTAGAGAATTCTTCTCAAAAATGTACTTCTCCAGCTTGGCATACAGATGATTCTCCCTTTGGGTATGTGCACAGAGATATCGACAATTACGTCTGAAATGCAGGAGCTGTTTTCAGGAGAAAACAGCTCCTGCATTTCAGACGTAATTGCTCATACTCGCGTTTTGCGAGGCGTCAATTACGGGCGTAATTTGGAGCTGTTCTTCATTGGATTCAATGAAAAACGGCTCAAATTACATCCCAAGAAGTGTCCTGCACTTCTTTGCCGAGGCTGTCATTTTACGCGTCGTCTTTTGACAGCGGCACGTAAAATTACAGGTCGTCGGCACAGTACATCGGCAAACCCATTGAAAGCAATGGGCAAATGTTTGCCGATGTATTGGAGCCGTCTTTTCAGGCGTAATTCGAGGCGTAAAACACCTAGTTTACGCCTGAAAATAGGTGTTGTGAACCCAGCCTTTAACGCATCAAAACTTGATGAACATGCCTCTGATGAGTCGTCGGATCTGGAGAGAAAATCAGAATATCATTGAGATAGACCACAACACAGACATAGAGAAGATCTCGGAAGGTATCATTGATGAATTCCTGGAAGACCGCGGGAGCATTACACAGACCGAAGGGCATCATCAGGTATTTGTAGTGCCCATCTTGAGTGTTAAACACCGTCTTCCACTCATCACCTTGACAGATTCGGATCAAATTGTAAGCCCCACACAAGTATAGTTTAGGAAAAATCCTGGCTTCTCGTATGCGGTCAAATAGTTCGGTAATTAGTGGCAGCGGATATTTGTTCTTGACCATGATTTAATTGACACCATGGTAGTCAATGCAAGGCTGAAGAGATCTATCTTTTTTCTTTACAAAGAAGAACCCGGCCCCGGCCGGGGAGGAGGATTTTTGTATGAAACCCCTTTCCAGATTCTCCTTGATATAGGCCAACATAGACTGAGTCTCTGGCAGGGAAACAGGGTATATCCATCCACAGGGAGGGAACGCATTTGGAACCAGTTCAATGGGGCAGTCATAAGCCCGGTGTGGGGGGAAGCGTCTCAGCCTTCTTCTTGCTGAAGACATCCGCAAACTGAGAGAATTTTTGCGGTAATCCTGCCAATGACTGAGGCAGAGGAGGCTGGACAGGATGGATCTGTAACAGACATTTGGGGCCCCTGTTGGAGACCCTCTCTTGTATTCCAGTCCAGGACTTGGGCATGTAGTCAGAGCCAAGGCAGGCCCAGTAGGACAGGGTTGACGGCTTTAGGCAAAACAAGAAACGAGATTAGTTCAGAATGAAGGGCTCCAACTTGGAGCTTCAGCGGCTTGGTTTCAGATACGATCGGGTCGGACAGAGGCAGTCCATTCACAGAGGCAACAGCAAAAGACGTCTCCAGAGGGACTGTGGGCAACTGAAGAAGATCCACTAGGTCTTTTTGGATGAAGTTTGCTGCGGACCCCAAGTCCAGATAGGCAGAGACCCGATGCATCATTTCACCAGACCCTATGGTCACGGGAATGGACAGTTTTGAGGAGAACTTTCTATTCCGCGCCGTTCCACCTAGGGTTGTCTCTCCAACCAATCCTAGGCATTGGAGTTTCTTAGGCTTCTGAGGGCACAAACACACAACATGGCCTCAGAGGCCGCAATACAGACAAAGTCCCGAAGTGCGTATGAACTGTTTCTCCTGGGCAGACAGTTTGAGCCGGTCCACCTGCATAGGCTCCTCTGGTGGAACAACTGGTGAGGGGAACAGGGATTGCTGCAAGGTAGGAGCCAGCTTAGGGAATCCTCTCTCCCCACTAACCTCTTGGGATCGCTACCGGATCTTCATGTCAATCCGGGTGGCTAGAAGAATGAGGTCATCCAGGGTAGGTGGCAGTCCACGAGCGGCAAGCTCGTCCTTCATTTTAGACGACAGTACTTGCCAGAATGTAGCCACCAATGCCTCATTCTTCCAGGACAGCTCTGCCGCCAGGGTGCAGAACTGAATGGCGTACTCACCCACGGAGGTGTCCTCCTGGCGAAGGATCAGAAGAGATGCAGCTGCTGAGGAGACTCATCCAGGTTCCTCAAATACTATGTGAAAAGTATGTAGGAAGCACTGGAAGTCACGGGTCTCCGGTCCCTGACATTCCCAGATAGGATTCGCCCATGCTAGGGCCTTGTCAGTAAGGAGTGGAACTATAAATGTGATCGTTGCGCTAACAGAAGAAAATGCCCTGCAATGTAAACTGAAGTGGATCTCATTTTTTTTCATAAAACCCCTGCAGGTCCTCGCGTCTCCGTCCTAGCGAGGAGGTAGTGGCGGCGAGAATCGCGAGGGAGCACTGGTACGGACAGGAGGTGTAGCAGGAGGAACAGCTGGAGCAACAGGAACGGATGCTGTGATGACTGCTGCTTGCGCATCCAGCCGATGTGTAATGGCGTTCACCGCCTAGAGGAATTGGTCCTGTCGTAATTGGCAGACTAGCATATCCGCCTGCATGACTTGTGATGTCGTCAAGGTCTTGGGTTGACCAGTGGGGTCCATGGCCTGAACGTACTGTCACGATCCGTGGGTATGTGGATCCACTAGGCCGCATCACCGTAGCGGAGTAGCAGCTGGCCAAACAACAGTCCTAGTACAAGAGTACCTTTAATAGTCCAGACATTAATTGAGGCTCGACACTGATGAACTTGAATACACCAGACATGGTGTATGTCAGCAGGCATGACAGGTGGCACAACACGACTCCAACACTCAAAGGCACAGGAACATATATAGCACAGGATACAGGTAGCAGGACACGGGAACAAAGGGTGCAGGATAACACTAAGGGACCATTTGCTAAGACTAACATGGGTAAACACAACAATGCTCAGGCAATGAGTGAAAGGGCAGAGCCCCTTTTATAGTCCATGGTGATTATGGGCTAATTAGAGATTATTTTCATGTGCGCGCACTGACCCTTTAAGGCACCCTACGGGACCCAGTGAAGCAAGGCGAAAGTGAGTGCTGGCGTCTCCTAGGAAGGAGATGCCGGCCTGCACTCACAGAGTCATGGCCGTAGCCGTTGAGGGGTGAGTAGGAACGACTGTCCGTGGCCATGGCCGTTACACTTATTGCGTCGGAGGGCCCTCTGGTACTTGGGTAGGTCAGTCTGACCCTGCAGGAGTCAATAGTGACACGGGAGGCGACATCTCCATGACCAGATTATGCTTAGGATCCTGAGCAGTGCAGATCATGAACCTGCAGCCTATTCACAATCTAAAGGTAATTTAATGTGGAGAATTCACTCATGCAAGCAACAAGGAAGACAGTTTTGAATTTTTGGGAAAAAATTGGTGCACTGTTGAAGAAAAAGAGCTCCATACAGCCATTGATCCTTCGTGATTGCCATAATATGCAATGCTGTCACCTTTTGTGTGAACAAATGAAAATGTATGAATGATAATTTGTGAATTTCATTCTCTGCTACTAAAGTTGTCCTGAATTTGATTTGTAAATCCCTTCGTGTATAAGTGATATTTGAGGTATAGTTTTCTTGGTAAATAGTATAGAAACAATTTACTCAAACATACTTTTGCCATCTTGAGTAGAGAATGTTTTTTTGGGGAAATATTACATTTTTTGGTTTCTATCCTTTTAGGCGAGATATCCTTGTCCGGAAGTAATTCTTACAAATATAATTTTAAATATAATAAGGGTTTCTATGTTTCCTGTAAGTAGTATTTTGTCAATATTAAGTATGGCCTACAGCAAGTCTTCAGTTATGTCTTTCTCTTCGCAATAATTCATTATTATGATCCATTTAGTAGAACAGGTTTATTGCTGTAGGAGTATTCTCATCAGAGAAAGCCATTTTGATAATGTAAAGGCAAATGTCATCTGCATTTTAACTTTGCTTTGTAAAGAACCACAAAGGCATAGACTATTAGGTGGTTTGACATTAATATTTAACATATGAGAAATGTGTCTATGTTTATTTAAAATTCTGGATGGGGGCTGTATATTTGTACCAGTATCAGTGTTACTTATTGTATTATACGTATCAAAGGACATTTTCCATTGACATGTCTGTAATTTATAAGCATCACGTTCTGATGTGAGAATCTGATATTTATACGGAGACTAGCAATAAAGCTCGTTGTATGAAAAAAATACATTGGACTCTAGAAAAGACTACCCCTTAATATGCCATCACTCTGCCACCTGTATGCCATCGCCATCCCCTGTATGCCACCACTCTTTCTCCTGTATATCATCCCTGCCCCCTGTATACCACCACTCTGCACCCTGGATATGCCAACACTCTGTTGCCTGTATGCCATCACTGTCCCATGTGTAACCACTCTACCCTCTTTATGTCATCACTGTCACCTGTGTGTCACCACTCTACCCCCTGTATACCCATTGTGCAAAAAATACAATTCAGTTCTTTCATTTTTCATGAAACATTAAAATACAGAATGTGGAAGCATTTGCAGGATAATAATTCTTCCAGGGCAGGAAACATGGACCCCTTTCCTCATGTTGGTTCATAGTTTTTGTTGTTGTTTTTTTTAATGGTTTAATATAGTTTTTTTCCAGATAGTGATAGACCGCCTACTCCATACCCTTCTACTGGTGAAATGCAACCTGCTCTACTCTCATCCTGGGAGAGTCCACTACTCAATACGCCTCTTTCTGTAGCGGAGGATTTTAGAATGCCCATGCTGATATTTCATAAGTTGTTCAATTAATGTGGAAATATGAATCCAATCTAATTTTAGTACTCCTTTGGAACAACAGTTAGAAAACTTTCTATTGGAAGGTCTTTCTCCTGGAAAGTGTTAATAAATTACACAATTTCAATTCTTTTAAGGCTGCAACATAAATGTCTTGCAACATCATTTTCATCATGTATGTCGTTTAACCCCTATCCACACCACGACGTACTATTGCTTTGTTGTGGGGTGGGTGATGTTTGTAGAGGGCTCACCCACTGCACTGAGCCCGCTCTGTATGAAGCATGTGTCAGCTGTGTATTACAGCTGACACTCGGGACTAACGGCCAGGAACAGCGATCGCAGCTTCCAAGACGTTAAGACCTCATCAAGGTTGTCATAGTTTCCATTAATACTATTTTGGGGTACATGGGACTTATTGATTAACTTTATTTTATTTTTTTATGGGGGGAATTGGAGAAAGAAAGGAATTTTTACTGTGTTTTTTTGTGGTTTTCTTTTACGCTGTTCACCCAGTGGTTTAATTAATGTGTTAATGTTATTGTTCGAGTCGTTAAAGGGAATGTGTCGCTAGAAAACAATTTTTTTATTTTATTTAAACAGTTAGTGTATAGGTGATTAAACATTGTTCTAATTTTTTTTATTTTTTCACGAGTCAGGAAATATTATAAATTAGATTCTAATTTATAATATTTACCAGCGCTGGTTACTAGATGGAGCAATTCCCAAAATTGCAGCATTGAATGTGGTAAAGCAAACACATTGCTTTATGCTGCAAAATTTGAGAAAAATAAACATGAGAAAAACAGAGTCTATTGCCAATATATATTCAAAAAGTATCAATACAAAACTTTATTTAAACATACATAATGGACAAACATTTAAAAGAAGTATAACAGTAGGAGAACTCAATCACAGAATGACATAGAGACACGTCAGGAGAGCCAAGGTATGTATAATAAACCTTAGAAGTGTAGGTTTGGAGTAAGACTAACACTAGTGTAGCATAAAACTAGTTAGATCTATTTATAATTATTGATGCTGTTTAAAGGGCATAAATGGTCCCGAAAACAGACATCAAAGAATAAAGGTAATGGGTCTGAAACAGACCCTGTGTGTAGAATTCCTAGCATGGTCTTACCCATAAAAAGTCCTTAGGCTGAGTCCTGATGGTCACTGTGTGCGCCCCGACGCGCGTTTCGCGAATGTCCGCTTCCTCAAGGGGGTGTAGTGTGTCTGACCAGAAGGCACCCTATATACCCTATCTACCCAGGTGTATTCTATCTGTGTTCTTTCCCGTCCATGCGCACTTGGCGCGCATCCGACGGCGAAACCGGAAGTGTGGCATGCCCCACTTCCGTCCTCCAGTGCTGCGGCGCACATCCGGTCTCTGGTCGCGTACCAGATGATCCGGACATGCGCACCGCACTCTAGGAGAGACGGGCGTGGCCTCACCCAGTCCCGGTTGCACACGTCAGAGGCGCGCACCCGATTGGACAGAACAGAATACTACGTACAGGTAAGTATAATTGGAACATATCATAACCCTTTTTAATGCTGCATGATCTCTCTATCTTCACAATTTAGTGAAGTTGACCAGGAAATACAGATGATTTACATCTGATTCGTTTTTACCCAGCAGATGTTTTTTTGTGTGTTGTGTACCTCATTAGGGGCCAATTTTTACAGGACCGCTGCTCATATTGCATAGTATTTAGAAAAAACGGAAAGAAAGAGAGAGACATTTATTTCTTAGAACAGTGATACCTAAAGAACCCCATTAAATTAAATAAATAAATAATCAATTATATATATTCGACTGCAAGAGTACTATAGAAAGAATATATATGTATAAATAAATATAGTTGGATATAGTGAATCAATTATGGACACATCTGTGCCTCACATTCAATAATATGAAAACCCTCAACATCAGAGATACATTAGTCTTCAAAAAACATATACCAAGTAAACACCATGAACAAAAACAAATAAATATTTAAATCTAAATGGTGCATGAAATAAATATGTTAGAGACTGTTACCAAAAGCAGCAGTCATGTAAGGTTGTCTGTGAATAAGACAGGCAACTAAAGTGCTGATGCAAACATACAAACAAAAAATAATAAAAATAAAGAATAATAAAAATTAATAAAAAAATAAATAAAAAATCATACGCAAGTCACATGTAGATTATTTTCGTATAAAAGACTGTTCCATAGTAAACAGTCATGTAGGGTTGTCTGTAAACAAACAGACAGCAAAACAATATATTTATACAAAGATGAGAACCAGATCATAAGCAGGTCACACGCATCGAGTCCTGGATATACATTATCATCTTCGAGATTCGCAACATGATGGGTCGTCCAATTATACAGGGCTTTAGTCAAGGTACAGGGATGCCTTTACTGGATACTGGCCAATACATCTCATACCTACTAAGAGAGTAAATGCATTAAAAACTAAACACACAAACAATTCACAGTTTAAAAGTCATAAAACAATGATCTGCTGGTAGTGTGGCGGTTACGGCTTCCTCATAAGAAAGGAGCAAAACTCAGCTGTTCGTTGAGTCCAGCCGGTGCCATGGATCCTAGTTGCACAATCCACCTACATTCTTTCTGTGCCAGGACCTTCATCACATTGCCCCCCCTGATGCCACAACGGATACGTTCGATTCCCCGGATTTTCAGGGACCTTGGGTTACACCCATGATACATTTTAAAATGTCTAGGCAGGGTTTTAAGTTCAATTGGATCATCGACTACTCACTCGCTCTAGTGAGCTCTCAGAATCCCCCCTCCTTTATCCTGGCTTGTGGCAGGAGAAACGAGGGGATTGAACGGTCAAACCTCCTACACTGTGTGTCGCCATTTTTTGAGCTAACACACAGTGTAGTAGGTTAACATACAGTAGTAAACACACAGTAAAACACGTACATACACAGACCTAACTTACCTGCTCCTGCCGCCGCCGCTCCTTCCGGTCCGTCCGCTACCTCCGCTCCAAGTGCACAAGTCCGGAAGCCGTGACCGGAAGTAGTAATCTTACTGTCCGGCCGCGACTTCTGGTCCACAAGAAAAAATGGTGCCGGACGTCGCACAGTTCCCACACAGACGGCGTACAGCATAGTGGATGGAACGGGCCCCGTTCGCATTCACTATGGGACTGTATGTGCCGTATTCCATGTCTGTATGTGTCGTTAATCGACACATACAGAGATGGAAAAAAAATGGCAGCCCCCATGGACAAGAAAAAGTGAAAAAGTAAAAAAAAGTAAAACACAAACACACAAATAAATAAAAAAATGTTTAATAAAACACTAAAAGCAAATTGGTCTAAAAAAATGTTTTCCCGTGACACTGGTCCTTTAAGATCGTGGCGACACCATATATGTGTATGTGTTACTTGTTTTTAAAATTTTACTACATATAAACACTTTTTGGGGAAAATTATTTTATTTTGACTGTAATCTTTTTATTTTTTTTTTCATTAACTTTATTTAGCTATTTAACTGTTTTTGCTGATGGCAGACCTGGGGGTCTCTGTTAGGCCCCCGGCTGCCATAGAAGCCCAACGGCACCCTGCGATTTCTTTGCAGGGGGGGACACAGAGTCAACTAATGGGTTAAACTGCCAGAATCGGAGAGCGCTTCGTACGTTGGTGCAGTGGCAGTACCCGCACGATCGGAGGATGGATATATCCATCCTTATGCGGGAACTAGCTCCTGCATAGGACGGATATATCCGTCCTTCGTCGTAAAGGGGTTAAAATCCAGAAAGTGGCTGTGACAGGAAGGGTTTAAGGCCTTATAGTGTGTAGCATTTTGTCTGGCTCGGAGATCTCGAACATCTCCATTATTGTGGTTTTTACGCCTTAAAATAGTTTCTTCAGGCCAGTCTTTTTTGTCTGTTTCTGAGTTGTCTTTGTGCCTTTCGATTGCGGAGAGCCTTTTTTCGGGGGTCATGTTTTGTGCTTTTGCAATATTCACATTACGCATACGCTGAGATTCAGCTTCAATTTGTTGTGGTGTAATTGATTTATGACGATCATGCAAACTCTGAAGCTCAGCATTTCTTTCATCTACAGTTCGTTGTTTCCGCCTTGTTCTGTCATAATTGGCTTTTCGGCCTTTAGCATCAGCTTGTTCTGAGGGTACTATGGGTTTAGTGATGAAAATGATGGCAACAGGTTCTCTTTGGAATAGTCCATGCAGGGAGATGAGAGGCAGGCTGACAAGCTGTGCCTCAGCAGTTGCAGTTAGCACTTTGTTTGTCTGCTTCAACCTGCCACTGATTGGCTGGAGTGGTTACACCATGTGACCGCTGCTGCCAGTCAGAGAAGAAGTGGGTCGTTGGCACGCGGCTTGCCTTTTATATATTAACATATGAGTGACACTGTATAGACCCTTATCTCTTCCTGTAAAAGCAATCTGTTAACAGGTTGTGCTTGCAGAAACTCCCTTCTCCTGTGCAACCACTAAATTTAAGTGGTCCCACTCTTTGAAAAAAAAAATAATTTCAGCAGCTGCAGTGTGTATTACACTAGTCCGTGTATCTGCTGTTGCAGAAAATCATTTACACACTTCAGATGCTGCAGATCTTTGTTTTCCTGTTATGTGGCACCTACTATAAATTATAAAGAATATTAGAAGTTAATTCAGAGTTTATCTCAGATACTACAGATCTTTTTTAATGAATGAGGTTTTCCATATCAGTTAATCAATGGTAAATAGGAATCTCACGCTTACTCTTGATAAAGGGGCCTGGATGCAGCTGAGGTGTGTATTATAATGTAGCCCCTTCTGTGAATTATAAAGAACATTAGAAGTTATCTCGGAGTGCCGTTACCTCTATAAAGCAATCAGCATGTACTGCATTTGTATTGACATGGAACTCCTAGCTGACTTCTAATAAGCTTATTATTTACTGTAAGGAGTACATTGTTCCATATATAATCTGAAATTGTATTCATTATTTTAAAATCTTGTGTTGCTGATTAATGTCTGTGTAATAAATCCTATATCCAGATTTAAAGTTTAAGTCTTGATTTATCATGAGAGAGACATTCTTCTAGATGTATAAGGTCTTGTTTTTTGCGGGACCAATTGTATTTTTCAATAGCACCATTTTGGGGTACATATAATTTATTGATTAACTTTTATTAATTTTTTTTTTACCATTTTGGAGTAGATGCGACTTTTTGACCACTTTTTATCCCATTTTTTTTAAGGCAGGATTTACAGAAAACAGCAATTTTTCCATTGTTTTTTATATTATTTTTTTACGGCGTTCACCGTGCGTGTTAAATAATGTAATAGCTTTATAGTCAGGGTCATTACGGACGTGCCGATACCAAATATGTGTAACTTTTTTTTACTTTATATATTTTTTTTTAATAGTAAAGCATTTTGTAAATGGAAAAACTGCGTTTTCATTTTTTTTCAAATTTTTTTTTATAAACTTTATAATTTTTTTTTTTACTGTTTTACTAGTCCTACTAGGGGACTTTAATATGTGATCCAATGATCACTTTTATAATACACTGCAATACCTAGCAGACATTTACTACTGGCCCCCGGCTGCCATCGGAGACACAGACACTCGGCGATCTTATCTCCGGGTGTCGGTGGGATGAGAGGGAGCTCCCCCCTCTCTCCAAAACCACTCAGATGTGGCGCTCGCTATTGAGCACCGCATCTGAGGGATTAAACGGGTGAGATCAATATTTATATCGTTCTCACCTTGTTCGAGCAGGGATGCCCCCAGTACTCTGCTACCTCTGGTAGCTGAGAGCAGGGACATTTAACGGCTCTCTACTCTGTTTTATTTATTCTGATGCAGCGCTGTGAAAAGGCGTATGCATCAGAATAAAGCCCATTAGTGGCCACCGTGAAAAGGTGTATTGGCGGTCACTAACGGGTTAAGGTCCTTTTACAGAGGACAACTTTTTACATTACTGGAGAGCGATCAGTGATTTGAAATGTCGTGCAGCAAGGATCTGATGGTCATTTCCATCAGGGCAATCCTCGCTCCAAGCCAGAAGCATGCTGCTTAGTGATGACTTTCGAGATAACTTTACATATCGTACAACCAATAACAATCATTTTTACAATGGCAGGATTAATCAAGATCATCGACAAGAGTGTATAATTTTGTAGTTTATCGCTGATATTTTCTATGCTATAATCCATATGATTGCTTCGAAATGAGAAAAACATAACTATTATTAACCAGTGTAAATGGGCCTTTTACTCACATTAATGGTGGAAAAATATGGTACAAAGGCTAATACGTCAATCCAGGTATATATTTCAGCTGCATAATAATGGCTTGTGATATATTTCAATGCCAAGTAGAAACTTAACTTGCTATTTAGTATTTATAATGGTACTAAATACAATTTTTAACCTCATACCCAATACAAAAAAATATGCTTGATGCTTCAAAGTTCCTGAAGATGTTCTAAATGTGTCATTAATCAAAGTGTTGCAGTGATCTAGAAGGCTAAAGTTACACTGATTATGACTTTCAGAAGTGGCTGCTCTTACCTTCATGTCAATAGAAAAAAGAGAAAAAACTTTACAAAGAAAGCTGTAATTTAAAATGTTTAATTCTTTTCATCACTCGCCCACTGGGGCCAAACGACCTTTCTAAAGCAATGAATCACTGTCCGGTGCTGTCTAAAGATCAAGTAGTAGCAGTTTGTTGCTAATCACATTAATGCACCATAGAACTCTTTGAAAATGTTGTGCAACATACTTAACTCTTGTGTGTATTCGTGTATGCATTGACAGGGCAGTAATAGTCCTTGAAAAATAATCTAACAGGATATTTGAAAAGAGGCTTAAATATTAGTACATTTCTTGTGTTCAAATGTATGAGGAAGTCACAATGCAAAATCTAAGCTTAAGAATATGGAAGACCTGATAGAGATGAGGTATTCAGATTTCTAAATATTTCAAGGATGATCATCTTCAGGAAAAGGTATTTTCTATACCTTCATACAGTACATTAAAGGGAAATCCTTAACTTACCTTTTTAGACACAGACCAGAAAACATTTAAAAAAAGTCCAAGCCAGCTCTCGAAATAAAAAAAGTAAAAAAGCCATAACTTTTTTATTTTCCATCAATATAGCCATATGGCGCCTTCATTTTTGCAGGACTATTTGTAATTTTTCATGACGCCATGTATTGTACCATATAATGTACAAGTAAATGGGGAAAACCTTCTTTGGGGTGGGGAAAATGTTAAAAAAACAATTCATCCATTGTTTATTGCATTTCATTTTTACGGTGTTCACCGCGCAAATTAAAATGTCATGTTAACTTTATTCTGGGGGTCAATACCATTATGGCAATAGTTCATATAGTTTTTTTGTTGATGCAATCATGGCCCAAAATATACTAGACTGAAATTTGTAATCGGTATGTGATCCGATACCCGCCCAGTGAATTTAGCCAGATCCAAATCATAGATTATATCGATATATCGGAGAGAAGTAAGACACATAGACGCTGCTTGCATGGTCAAAATACTCCTTATGATGTTTATTGATCAAAACCATTACAATAATATCTTTCAAAAAGGGTGTAGGCTTAAGGTTAACCAATCATTTACAATAACTCTGATTCAACCAATAGCATACAATGACAATATTTCATTTTGAGCCAGTCACAGACATACAATACATTTCAAATGTAATATTATAATTTTTCATTAGATGCTTAAGTCATGCTAACTTTACACCATCTCTGCACCTGCTATCCACATTCTCAGGCCAGAATATATTGTTATCTTTTGTCTTGTTCCCTGCTACATACAGTGTCCATTTTATTTGGGCTAGAATGAATTCTTATCTCATTCCCTCTCATTTGTTACGAACAGTCTTTTCATAAAGTTTCATCCCCCAAGGTCAAACACACTGTCCGCAGCAAACTTTAGATAAAAACTTAGAGCACACATAGCTAATTTGAGAAACATACAAAATCAGCATTAACCCCTTCCCGACATTTGATGTATCCATACGCATAAGTCGGTTATGGGAAGTATTGAACAGGCTCAGGAAGTGAACCTGCTCCATACGATGCGGATGTCGGCTGTATGTTACAGCCGACACTTCAGAGTTACGAGCGGGATCGCGCTCGAGTGCGATCAGCTCGTTTAACTCGTTAAATGCCGCAGTCAATAGCGACCGCGGCATTTAAATCGTTAGAAAGAGGAGGCGACCCCCTCTAAAAGCTCATCATGTCCCCCGCAATGCAATCGCGGGGTAACGATGGTTACTATGGCTGCCTGGGGGCCTAATGAAGGCCCCCAGGTCCGCCATCTTTGTGCTCCTATTAAGTGCTGCCTCCGTCAGGGCTTAATAGAAGCCTGTCAGAATTGCGATATACTGCAATACATTAGTATTGCAGTATATGGTGCAAGCAATCGAATGATCGCTGTTTGAAGTCCCCTAGGGTGACTACTAAAAAAAAGTAAATATTAGTAAAATAAAGTTGTTGTTTTTTTATGTAAAAAAAATAAAATATTAAAAGTTAAAAAAAAACCTTTTCCCATTTCTCCCCTAGAGCATAGTAAAAAATAAATAAAAATAAACATAATTGATATCGCCGCATCTGTAAAAGTCGGAACTATTACAATATATAATTATTTAACCTGCACGGTGTACGCCGTAAAAAAAAAAAAATGTAAACGCCGTAATCTCAATTTTCCATTTCCTAGTACTGGTAGTACTGGTGCTACAAAACACTACAACTCGTCCCACAAAAATCAAGCCCTCATAGGACTATATCGACAGAAAAAGAAAAAAGGTATGGCTTTTGGAAGGTGGGGAGGAAAAAATGAAAATCTGAAAAATGGCTGCGGCGGGAAGGGGTTAATATACTTGTCTTAAAGGAACAATGACTTCTTAAGCACTAAAATAAATTCTTTAAAATACAAAATGGAGACTTCATCCAAGATGGAGTCACATAGCCATACTTATTAAAATGGAATCAGTTAGACATATTTTAATCACTTTCACTTTTTTTTTATATTTTACTACTTATACAAGGAAAAAACTAACTGTACTAAATAACAATTTTTTTGTTTCACCAAATTCTGAGAGCCGTAACTTTTTTTTTGCAGGACAAGCTGTAGTTTTCAATGGTGCCATTTTGGGGTACCTGCAAGTTTTTGATCACCTTTTAATAAAAAAATTTTGGGGAGATTAGGTGACCAAAAAACAGCGATTCTGGGATTTTCCTTTTTTATGGTGTTCACGTGCGTGTTTAATATTTAAATTTATAGTTATATTGTAATAGTTCAGACTTTTACAGATGCGGCATTACCAATTATTTTTTTTCTGCAATGCTTTAGTCGGAAAATGTTTTTTCTTTTTAACGTTTAATATTTTTTTTGTACATAAAAAAAACGATATTTAACAGATTTTTTTATTTTTTTATTAGTCCTCTAGGGTACTTGAACCAGTGATTGTTGGATCGCTAGCACTTTATACTGCAATACTAATGTATTGCAGTATATTATGTTTCTGAGCCAGAGCTTAATAGGAGTACAAAAATGGCAGACATGGGGGCTTTCATTAGGCCCCTAGGCACATGCATCACGGGAGTGGGGAAAGGGGTTTTAGACGGGGTTGCCCCCTCTTTCTAATGCTTTAAATGCCACGATCGCTATTGACAGCGGCATCTAAGGGGTTAAACAAGCGGGATCGAGCTCGAGCACGATCCCACTCATTACAGTGAAGTGTCGGCTGTGATCTACAGCCGACACCCACGTTGTATGGTGCTGGCTCAGCCCGTGGGCTCGCTCCATACTTCCCCTACCTAGCTATGATGTGGGTATTCGTCATACTTCAGGAAGGGGTTAAACATTTAAGGGCAAGGCCAGACGTGGCGCGTTTCTGCAGACACTGTCCGCATCAATGCCGCACAAAATCTGCGTTGTAGATTCTGTTGCGGCTTTGCCTAAAATGTACAGTAAATTGCTGCGGATTAGCCGTTGTGTCTTCATGTGAAGAGTACATCCTGCTGTCAAAATTTGGGAGGATGTCTCCAGCTCACCTTATTTTGTGGACTTGTATTTTTGAGTAGTAGTCCTAGCGCTCGGATCCTCGTGACGGCACACGAAAAACTTGCTGTTTGTAGGAAAAGTGTGTTTGGATCCAGCGCTGAGATAATTAAAAGGAAACTTTTTCCAAGTTTTATTCTTTCTTCGTTAAAAATAGTTTAGATAGCATGTTAGTAATATCATCCTGCAATGCTGGAAGTGTTGGATAGGGTGGATAGCCTACGCGTTTCGAACGCTGTCTGCGTCCTTATTCATGGCTTGAGAGCTGCGTTGTAGATTCTGTTGCGGCTTTGCCTAAAATGTACAGTAAATTGCTGCGGATTAGCCGTTGTGTCTTCATATGAAGAGTACATCCTGCTGTCTTTTAAAACATTTCATCTCAGTCTGGCTATAGACCTAGAAATAGATAGGTCCAGTCAGAATGAAGAAATATCCTATTCGTAAAACCAATACGCAACGCAACACACATAACATCTGCGGATTTCATTGTGGAATTTTGAATCTCCATTGAAGCCAATGGAGAAATTCCGCAATAAGTCCGCAACAAGTCCGCTACACGTCCACAACAGCCAGTGAGTGCTGCGGACACCAAATTCCGCACCGCAGCCTATGGTCAGCAGTGGAGTTTTCCGCAACGTGTGCACGAACCTAACTAAAAAGGTGTGGAAAGCAATGGAGAAAATGTCAGCTGCGTATGTCCGCAGCGGACTGGCCGCAGTGGAATTCCATAGCAATTCCCCCACGTCTGGCCATGCCCTAACAGTACCTTCATTCATTTGTTTATGGTATACTTAGGGACCCATGCTCACATACTTCAATTACTGTTATATTCTTGCATACCTCTATAAGATTTCAGAAAATAAATTAAGCCGGTTCTGATCAACCACAGAAACAGGGCACATGACCGGTTGGGGGCCTGGCATTGAATGGATTTCCTTTAAAACATCACAAGGGAGAATTTACTTCATACAGATTTATATAGCTTCCGTTAAATTCAATACTTGCCGCATACCTCCATATTCATTTACGCTTGTGGTGGCTGCCTAATGAGAGTATTATATCATTTATAAAGTCAGAAAAACAGAAATCCTCTGTAAAGATATATTATGAATTTATCAAAAAATTATGAATCTAATAGCGGATATTAACTTTAATAATGGCACAGTACTGTACATTTAGCAGAGCTTTTAATTTAGAAATGGAGCCCAATGTGAGTTTTCTTATTGGCTCCCATGATCTCTGAGTATGCTCAGGAATAGAGATGAGCGAACCGGGACAACCGAACCCGGTTTCGGTCCGAACTTCCGGAAAAGTTCGGTTCGCAGCGAATCCGAACTTCACCGGGTTCGGCCGAACCCGTTTTGACCGAACCCGGTCAAAAACATTATACAAATCGGCAGCCACTTATCTCTATCAATCACTGATAGAGAAAAGAGGCTGCTGATTAAAAATAAAATAAAAAGCATTTCATACGTACCCGGTCGTTGTCTTGGTGACGAGTCCCTCTTCTTCCTCCAGTCCGACCTTTTCTGACGCGGCAGCCTGTGATTGGCTGCAGAGGCCTCTGCAGCCTGTGATTGGCTGTAGAGGCCGCGGCAGCCTGTGATTGGCTGCAGCGCTCACATGGGCTGCATCGTCATCAAGGAATGTCGGGCCAGATGTCGAGAGGGACGCGTCACCAAGGCAACGGCCAGGAGACCGGACTGGAGGAAGCAGGGAGTTCCCGGTAAGTATGAACGTCTTTTTTTTTTACAGGTACTGTGATCGGTAGTCACTGTCCAGGGTACTGAAACAGTTACTGCCGATCAGTTAACTCTTTCAGCACCCTGGACTGTGACTATTTAGGGTATGTGCACACACACTAATTACGTCCGTAATTGACGGACGTATTTCGGCCGCAAGTACCGGACCGAACACAGAGCAGGGAGCCGGGCTCCTAGCATCATAGTTATGTACGACGCTAGGAGTCCCTGCCTCTCTGCAGGACAACTGTCCCGTACTGTAATCATGTTTTCAGTACGGGACAGTAGTTCCACGGAGAGGCAGGGACTCCTAGCATCGTACATAACTATGATGCTAGGAGCCCGGCTGCTGCTGCTGCTGTGTTGTATCGGGCTGGTTATAAAAAAATTTAATTTAACAAATTTAGCAATAGACGGGTCCCCCACATTTTTAATAACCAGCCATATACAAGGCCGCAGCAGTCTGGCATTACATGGGTGGGAAGGGCCACTGGTTTTGTCCATTCCCAGGCTAATAACACTGTGTTGTATGTGGCTGGTTATGATAAATTGGGTGGAACCCCATGTCTTTTTTTAAAAAAAAATTAAATAAATAATTTAAAAAAATGACGTGGGGCCCCCCCCCCCCCCTTTTATAACCAGCCAGATACAACACAGCAGCAGCAGCCTAGCATTACAAGGGTGGGAAGGTCCACTGTTTTTGGCCCTTCCCAGCCTCATAATACCAGCCTGCGGCCGCCCCAGAGCCCGACCATCACAACAGATGGTCGGGTACTGGATCGTACCTGGCTCTTCCCGGCACCCCTGGTGGTGGTGGGTACCGGGGTAATAATGGTGGTTAGTGTTAGCCTCTGCACCGGCTAACACTAAGCCTCGCCTTAGTAATGGATGTTGTCACTCAGACAGCGGCCATTACTAAAGTGGTAGTAATAAAATTTGAAAAGAAAAAGACAAAGATATAGATAAAATATTTTATTGAAATAAAGCACCCCCAACACAACCCTCATTAACCATTTTATTGTAGAAAAAAAAACGTCATCTAAGTAGTCCTCGAAACCGACGTAGTCCAAACACCAAACCTGTAAAAAAAAAAATAAAAATGAAATAAAACATGTCGTAGGCTTAGATTCAGTTTAATGTGTGATACTGACTGTTATACCATGTATAGAAGCCTGCCGTGAAGTTGACTTAGATACAGGGCGCCAGCAGACAGTATCATACATGGCCATACATACATATATACAAACATACATACAAGCATGCACATATATACATGCAAATATACATACATGCAAACATACACGCATATATACATGCAAACTATCATACATACATGCATACACACACACATGAAAACATACATACATACAAACATGCAAAGATACATACATACATATATACAAGCATGCACAAATATACATGCAAACATAAATACATGCAAACATAATTACATACATGCACATATATATAAACATACATGCAAACATACATGCAAAAATAAAACATGCAAACATACATACATACATGCACATATATACATACATACATACATACATGACAACATATATGACAACATACATACATGCAAACATACATACACACATGCAAACATATATACATGCAAATATACATACAAACATGCACATGTATACATACATGCCAACATACATGCAAACATACATGCACATATATACATACATACATACATGACAACATACATACATGCAAATATATACATGCAAATATGCATACATACACACATGCACATATATACATACATGCCAACATACATGCACATATATACATACATGACAACATACATACATACATACATACATGACAACATACATATATATATATATATATATATATATATATACACACATGCAAATATACATACAAACATGCATACATACATACATGCAAACATACATTCATGCAAACACACATACATGCAAACATACATACATACATTCATGCAAACATACATACATACAAATATACATACACACATGCACATATATACATACATACATAAATGACAACATATATACATACATGACAACATACATGCAAAAATACATACATGCAAACATACACACATGCAAACATACATACATGCAAATATATACATGCAAATATACATACAAACATGCACATATATACATACATGCCAACATACATGCACAGATATACATACATACATGACAACATACATACATGCCAACATACATACATGCAAACATACATACATACATACATACATACATACATGTCAACATACATACATGCCAAAAAAAAATAATAATACGTTCATACTTACTTTCCTCCTGTCCGGCCTCCAGCGATGACGTTTCATCCATGTCGCCGCTGCAGCCTGTGATTGGCTGCAGAGGCGGTCACGTGGGATGAAGCGTCATCCTGACGTGCGTGACCGCCACTACAGCCTGTGATTGGCTGCAGCGGCGAAAGGGATGAAACGTCATCGCTGGAGGCCGGACAGGAGGAAAGTAAGTACGAACATATTATTTTTATTTTTTTATTACATTTAAATTGTATTTTCCGCGCGCCGAGCATGTACTGTGAAGGTTGCTGAAAGAGTTAGTGCAGCCCATTAACTCTATCAGCACCCCGGACAGTAGCATGCTCGGCGCACGGAAGTGACAGGTTCGGTCCGAACTAGTTCGGTCCGAACCGAACTTTTTTGTGAAATTCGGCGAACTAGCCGAACCGAACTTTTGATAAGTTCGCTCATCTCTACTCAGGAACTTAACAAAGAAGTAGAACTCCTACAAAGTAGCTAAGGAACAAAATATTCCAATAGGCTGAATAGTAGATAGTAGTAGAGTAATGTTAAAGGAATAGTAGAGAACAGTAATAAGCAACATCCCTCACTTTTATGGGTTTTAGCAGGACTTCTTTCACATGCAGCCTTAAAAAACATATATTTTCTAATTGTTCAGTATATTTCACAACTGGGAAGTGACATTTAAATTTGATAGTTTTAAGAAGTTTAGTAATTTTTTTTATTAGCAGGTGGTGACTGAATTTATCCGAAGGCGGTGAGACACCTCACTAATGTGCATGTATGGATGTCTAGTATTAACTGGTAGCCGATCTATGACGAACAAGCTCGCTATGTGCAATAGGATGTTGCCACATCAGGATCAGCATATTCATTCTACTGCTTGCAAAAGGCCTTTTTTTTATGTATGCCACAGTTTTTCTTACAGTCTCACTTATTGTCTAATGCCTATCAGGGCATATGGACATCAAAGAGGGGGACCCCCCCCCCCGCTTATGGATTCTACTAAAAAAGTTAAATGAGTAAAAAAAAAATAATAATAATAAATAAACAAAATCCATAAAGAATACCCAAATGCACTTTTTCTTAAAGATAATCTTTATTAAATATAAGTTCCAAAACATAAAATAATATACACATTTTTGGTCTAGTCATGACTGTAATAACCTGCACAATAAATTTTTAGCATTAATTATGATGATCAGTGTATGCTGTGAAAAAAAAGAAAAAAACTGCAGCGAAACTCCTTTCTTTCTGAAGAAAAGTGAATATAAGATAAACGATACTGTAAGTGTACTAAAAAATGGCACCTACCTAAAGTAGAACTCGTCCTACAAAAAAAAAAAACAGGTCTTATACAGCTATGTCAATCAAAAAATAAAAAAGTTAAGAGAGCTGGGTTACAAAGAGGAAAAATCAAGAAATTGTTCTGGTCTTCAAGGCCAAACATTTGTCCGGTTCCTAAGGGGTTAATGTCAGGCCCCACCAAACATTCCAGTTAGCAGAGAAAAATCTAATTTCAAAAACCATAAATAGGATGCGACTTGACAGAATATGGCCGGGCAAAAGCACTGGATCTGCCTTGTCCAAAACTTTCAATTTGTAGAAGTTGCTGTCAGAGTCATTGTTGTAACTATTACATCATCCACAAGTCGAAATATCTCTGATCTCTGCATTAGTTTTAACCCCTTAGTGACGAGCCCATTTTAGGCCCTAATGACCAAGCTATTTTATTCGTTTTTCTATAGTCGCATTCAAAGAGCTATAACTTTTTTATTTTTTCGTCTACATAGCTGTATGAGGACTTGTCTTTTGTGGGATTAGTTGTACTTTTTAATAACACCATTTTAGGGTACATATAATTTTTTTATTAACTTTTATTAACTTTTTTTGGGGGGGATTATAAAAAAAAACTGTAATTCCACCATTGTTCTATGCGTTTTTAAATTGACGCCGTTCACTGTGCGGCGTAAATAACATGTTACCTTTATTCTATGGGTCGGTACGATTACGGCGATACCACATATGTAGAGGTTTTTTTATGTTTTACGACTTTTGCACAATAAAAACACTTTTGAACTAAAATTATTTGTTTTTGCATCGTTGCTTTCCAAGAACCGTAACTTTTTTTATTTTTCCATCAATGTAGTGATTTTTTCTGCGGGACGAGACGTAGTTTTGATTGGTACTGTTTTGGGGTGCATGGGACTTATTGATTCATTTTTATTATGACTTTTTTGGGGGGCAATAGAAAAAAATTGCAATTTCGCCATTGTTTTTTGCGTTTTTTTTTACGGTGTTCACCTTGCGGTTTAAATGACATATTAACTTTATTAATGGAGTCATTACGGTCGCGGCGATACCACATATGTGTACTTTTTTTTTTTTTTACACTTTTACTAAATAAAACCACTTTTTATGGAAAAAAATGGATTTATTTTTTTACTGTACTTTTTATTAATAATCTTTATTTCACATTGATTACTTCTTTTATTAGTCCCACTAGGGGACTTTACTGTGCGATCTCCAGATCGCTTCTATAATGCTTTTGTATACTTCGTATACCAGAGCATTATTGCCTGTCAGTGTAAACCTGACAGGCAATCTGTTAGGACGTGCCTCCGGCGCGTCCTAACAGGCATATTTCCAGGCCATGACAACCCATCGGAGACCCGCGATTGCATTTGCGGGCCGCCGATGGGTGACAGAGGGAGCTCACTCCCTCTGTAAACCAAGTTAAATGCCGGGGTCGCTATTGACGGCTGCATTTAACGGGTTATACGGCCACGATCGAAGTAAACTTTGATCGCGGGCGTTGGAGCAGGAGCTCAGCTGTCATCAGACAGCCGAGCCCCGGCTCCAGCCTTAGACTAGGCGAATGTGAAAAGGCGTCAGCCTAGCCTAAGGCCCCTTAGTGACGAACGTTAAAAGGCGTATTGTTGGTCACTAAGGGGTTAATGCATCAATTAAGGTACAGTACTACTTTACTGCACTAAGAGGCCCTGTTCACTTGACTGAAATTTTGTAGTGGATTTTACTGCAGAATTCTGCCTCCCATTCATTTCAATAGGAGTCTGATGCATCTTTTTCCCTCTAGCTGATTTTTTTTTAAAAGTAGCTGTATATCAAAAAGTTAATTAAAGCAAAAAATAATTTTAACAGTTGTTCAAAATGAAATACAATATTGATTTGATAAAAAAATTGCCTTCAAAAGTGTATACATAGCCTTTAAGCCATTTTGCACGATGCAATGATTTACCCCTTCTTTAACCCCTTAACGCATCATGACATGCCAGTACGTCATACTGCAGTAGAAGTATGACACAGTATCACACGCTGAGCCCACTCCATACACTACGGGTGTCAGCTGTGCATTACAGCTGACACCTTGCACAAACGGCCCAGGTCTGCCTTCTTTCTGCCTCTTTTAAGCCCTGCCTCTGGTAGGGCTCAGCATAAGCCTGTAAAAATGACAATATACTGCAATACATTAGTATTACAGTGTATTGAACCAGCGATCTGATGATCGCTGGTTCAAGTCCCTTAGGGGGACTAATAAAAAGTGTAAAAAAAAGTTAAATAAAGTTTTCAGTAGTGAAAAAAAATATTAAAAGTAAAAAAAAAACCTTTACACATTTTCCTATAAAGTAATGTCAAAAATAAACAAAATGGGTATCACCGCATCTGTAAAAGTCATAAATATTACAATATAACATTATTTAACCCACATGGTAAACGACGTAAAAAAATAAATTAATAAAACACCAGAATCACAGATTTTGGTTAACTTGGGGCTAAAAAAAATATTTAACAAAAAGTGATCAAAAAAATCATATGTACCAAAAAATTATACCAATAAAATCTAAACCCCGTCCTGCAAAAAAAATAAGCCCTCACACTGCTCAATTGACGAAAAAATGTAAAAGTTATGGCTTTCACAATATGGCGACACAAAATTTTATTTTTTTTAACAAATCGTTTTTCCTTTGTAAAAGTAGTCAAATATTTAAAAAAAACGTTATAAATTAGATTTTGCCGTAATTGTATTAACCAGCAGAATAAAGTTCATTTGTCGTTTTTAGGTCACAGTGAAAGACGTAAAAACTAAAACCCCCGAAAAATGGAGGAATCAGTTTTTTCCATTTCCACCCAACATATATGTTTTTTTCAGTTTCCCAGTACTTTATATGGTAATTTAAATAGTGCTAATAGAAATGACAACTCCTCCCACAGATAACAAGCATTCACGCCTGTCTATTTACGGAAAAATAAAACTTTATGGCTCATGGAAGGCAGAGAGTGAAAACGAAAACAAAAGTAAAATAATGGCTGTGACTGCAAAGGGTTAAAAGTGGCAGTATCTCCTTTTGTCTTATCAGATAATTATAATGAACACTTGGCTAGACCTAGAAAGTTCACAGAATGTCATGTTTCTAAAACTAAAAATGAAAAAAGTGAGCTATAGTATACAGCATATTAAAATGAGTTGGACAAATCCCATGGAGGAGTTAATAGGTTAACAGTAAAACATCACTTGGGAAGGCATGACATTGCCATTATTGGTTAGATTTTTGGTTCTACTATTTGGTAAAACTGACACTGAAAAAGACTTGGGGATATTGGTTGACAGTAAACCTAACTTTAGCAACCAGTGCCAGACAGCTGCTGCCAAGGCAAATAAAATCATGAGATGCATCAAATGAGGCATAGATGCACATTAAAAAAATATAGTTTTGCCTCTATACAAATCACTAGTCAGACCACGGAATATTGTGTACAATTTTGGACACCTATTTATAAAAAGGACGTAGATGAACTGGAGCGGGTGCAAAGAAGGGCAACCAAGGTAATTCAGGAGATAAGTGGATTGCAGTACCAAGAAAGGTTCTCAGACCTCGGGTTATTCAGTTTATATAAAAGACGTCTTTGTGGCAATCTAATTACAATGTGCTAAAATATGAATGGACAATGCAGACATCTGTCTATTGATCTTTTACACCTACAGTCGACCTGTAACCATGACAAAGGGTCATCCGCTTTTTCTAAAGTAAAGAAGGTTTCACCATAATTATAGATGGGGATTCTTTCCTATAAAAGCAGTGAGACTATGGAACTCTCTGCCACAGGATGCTGTAATGATTAATTAATTGAGCAAGTTCAAGATAAGGACCTGAATGCCTTTCTTGAAAAAAATATAATATTACAAGTTATGAATACTAGATTCTGGAGATACGGTAGAACGTTGATCCAGGGATGCACTCTAAATGCCATATTTGGAGTCAGGGAGACATTTTTTCCCTAATGTGAGGCAATAGGCATCTGCCTCATAGGGGTTTTTGCCTTCCTTTGGATCAACACAGTAGGAATATAGGTTTCTCAACCTTATCAATTACGTAACTATGTAATATATGGTCAGGTAGGGTCCATATTCACCAATTTTTTTGCCCAGAAGCCTCTACCAACCTTAAAGGGGTTCTCCCACAAAACACATGTATCCCCTATCCACAGAATAGGGGATACATGTGTGATCGCTGGGGGTTCGACTGCTGGGACCCCCAGCGATAAGGAGAATGGGGACCAAAAGTCTCCCGATGTCCTCCATGAGAACATGGCACTACTGGGGGGCTATGTCTGGCTTGTGTGTCCGGCAGCTCCATGAATGGAGCGCCAATGGCGCTTGTGCGCATGTGTGACCGGCGCTCCATTCATTTCTATGGAGCTGCCAGACACAAAAGCCGGCCACAGACCCCGGAAGTCTCATGCTTCTCATGGAGCATTTCGGGGGACTTCGGTCCCCAGTTCTCCTTATCTCTGGGGGTCCCAGCAGTTGGACCTCCAGCGATCATACATGTATTTTGAGGGAGAACCCCTTTAATGCAACCCTAACTGATATATTGATTTACAGTAGGTTTTATTGCATCTCTTAGAAAAGCCATACAGTGTGCATCATGTACTATTCCAAATGAAATAAATATGTAAGTAAAACATAGGGAAACGTTAGCATACAACAATTACAGTTGGTAGCTTTGCTGTGATACTTTTGTCAGTGTGTTTTCCTACAATGTTCCCCCAGGCTGTCCAGATAGAAATTTATGTTGCAATTCATACTGGCTTTGGTCCACACATTTAATAAATCATCAAGAACAATCTTTCAATTCTATTTATTATTAATTTTTTTTTTAAATTCCTTCATAAGGTGCGTAGTAGTATTGATTTACAAAGAATGATTCAGGATAAAGCTTGTCAAGGTTTCCAAAATCCATGTCATAAAAAGAGAGGAGAATCAAGGATACAAACATTTCAGCAGTTGGGAGAAAGGGAATTAGCTTATTGACTAGTTTTTTTTTCTTTATTTTTTCTTTTGCCCGCTCCACCAGTGTTAACAATAAACGTGTGGGAGTCTATAAAATTGAAGGGCACGCATTAAAAAGAAGAATCTGCCGTATTTGCAAAATAATTAATTCATTAATAACTTTATATGAAAAACAGTATTTAAGAGAAAGTAAAGATAAAATCCACTTATTACTGCTTAGTAAAATAGTTTTTTCCTTATAATTTAAAAACTGTTACTTTAAAATCCAGGAAAAATTGTGTTAATTTATATTAAAGGTATACACTGCAATTTGCGCAGTTTACAATATACATATGTACACTATTGCTGTAGGTACAGAAGTAAAATCATTAATTAATAGAATACTGCACATTTTTTAAAGTATTCTCATTTCATAATGTTACGACGTATCATTAGGATATGCCATAACACCATAATTGAAGGGGTCCAACCTCTGGTTCCTTTTGAATTTTTCCCCTTCACAGCAGCGCTCCCGGCCACCTGCTGTGCAGGGATTTTCAGCACAGCTCTATTTAGTTCCCTACACAGTGGGTAGCTAGTAGTGTCACAGTGCAGGGAAAAACTGTGAAAGAGCCACAGTAGTTAACCCCTTAATCGTTTTAGGATCGGCTATTTTGAGCCTTTAAGATCACACACCGTTTAGCCATTTTTTTTGCCATCTTTTTTGCTATTTTAGAATTTTTAGGTTTATAGTTTTAAAGTAATAGTAAAAAAATATGCTTTTTTAAATTTCAGCTAATTTTTTCTGGTAAAAATATAGTTTTACCCTAAAATAGATTTTATTTGTGATCGCCATTGCCTACCAGAAATGTTAATATATTACATGTCTATTTTAGGGTAAATGGTTAAGAGCGATCATTACGACAATGATTGGCCTAAGGAACCTTTTTTTTTTAGGTGGTTATTTTATGTGCAATTTTTATTTAATCTATTTTTACTTTATTTTACTTTTATTTTTTTAATGTTATGGCTTGTCCCTCATAGGTCAGAAAGCCTCTGTTCTTAGAACAGCCTCCTGACTACGGCCGGGATCATAGGAACCTGAAGGAATCTTCTAAATAGTCTTCTAAACAACTGAGCAATGCATTTGACTGTCTCAGTGTTTTAAATGAGAAATCTGAAATGAAAAATGAAACAGCTTTGCACTAGTCTTAATTAAAAATATCCTATAGTATTTTGTTTACAGCTCCTATGCAGACCGTTATGTGCCCATGGTAACTAACCGAGAACAAACCCTGTGTAGTCTGATCCTGCCGTTTTACTACATTTATCTGTTCCCCATGTCTTGATAACCTACCAAATGTAAGTTAGTAAGAAATAGGTCACAGATGGAAGGGAGTATGTCTGCAGGATCATACTATACAGTTTCTTTGCAGTCTTTTACCATTGCAACATAACGGTCTGCATAGAAGCTGAAAACACAAATTTATCAGAATTTTTTTGATTAAGACTGTTTGAAAAGTTGCTTCGTTTTTCATTTTGGATGCATTTAGATACAACTTTGTATAGTCTGATTATGTAGTCATGTGTCCCCTTCCATATGACGCCTACTCTTTGCTAACCAATACACAGTAGATGAGGGAGCAGATGATAAGAGAGGAGGCAGATGGAAGGTAACATACCCAGCAACATTACTGAACCAATCTTCTCATAACATTTGATCCTAATATCTCATGATTCTAATATCTCTCCCTTCCTTCATTTTTCCCTCCCTCCCTCTCTTTCTCTCTCTCTCTGTCTCTTTATTATTATTATTATTATTATTATTATTCTCTCTCTTTTTATTATTATTATTATTATTATTATTATTATTATTATTATTATTATTATTATTATAATAATTATTAATAAGACTGTCAGTTCTGTGTATTGGATTTCATAATAGATATACAGTAATATTATTGTTCTCAAGCACTATAATAGTAATAACTTGGACTTTTATGTACTCTTCATTTCCAGGTAACTGACCACAAATCATTAATTTTTTCGTGTTTCTGAATATGAATCCTATCATAGCTTTGGTTCGCTATGTAACTGACCCAGTGCATGAATATTCATGCACACATAGCTGATATTTCTCAGTGTTATCACATCCATAAACATGAAAATCTTGTTAAGTTACACTAATGAGCACTGTGTTGGGAAGCTATTCCCCAATCTGCTTTAAAAGCCTAATAATACCACTGTTCCACAATGTTTTCTTATGTTCTTTTTATATTGGTTTTTCATTGGAACCTTTCTCTAGCCGTTATGTTGCGTTACTGTAACCCTTATATATTCTGCCAAAGAATCAATAGCATTGGTAATTATGGAGATTAACTAATACGTTTGCAAACTATTTAACTTTTTTCAGCTACCATAGTGTTGAATGAACTAAACTGGACGGCTGCATTGGATGAAGTTTTTAAGAAAAATCAAAATGAAGATAAAACGCTTCTTTGGCAGGTCTTTGGAAGTGCAACCGGACTGGCCAGGTATTACCCAGGTAAATAAGAACAACATGTTGTATTAAGGCTTATTGATCCTTTATATAAGCTGGCATGTAACTAGCACAACTAACAACATTCAGAAATAGAAAGGCTAATTCAACTGCTTATCAGATTTAGAGATATTTGTTAAGCTGCATCCACACACAGCTTTTTAATGTTATTTTGCAGGGGGTGGGGGTGGGGGTTGAGCCAGAAACGCTGCGTCCAGATGTTCCTTTAAGGTTTATAGTAAAATATGACAAAGCCTAAATACTGTGATGACAATTGGCCTCAAGATGGCAGAAATAGACTTAGTATAGCATTGCCCTTTCCCTAACAGTGTCTCTCATTACTCTGTACTCTGTAATCTCCATAACTCCATAAGTTACAGTAGGGCCCAATTGTAATCCAACCATATAGTCGAAGGGAAATATGGAGCATGTATCACAATTCTAGCAGGCAACAGGAATACATGAAACAGGAACTCACCGATTGAAGACAGGGATGGTAACAAGATGATGTCAGCTGATGATGGAATAAACAGATGATGAGTGATAACAGTCAGATGATGCTAACAATTGGATGATGGGTGATGACAACAAGCTGACTCTAACTCTGGCTAACCCCATATGTATCCCTGGATCTATCCCTGAACACTGACCCTAACACCAGACACCACTAGCCTTTGCTCTGCCAAACACTGTCCTTAATGAAGCCCCTAATCTGTAGGCACTGTCTCAAACACAACACCAGCAAAAAATTTGCAACCAGAGGCAATGAAATCAAAACTAAACACATCCAAAACCTAGTGAAACCAGGCGAGGCAGATCAAACTGAACAACTAAACAAGACCAAGCACGAAAGCAAGCAAGGACTGGGGAAATACAAGCCTAGGCTGGTAAAACACTATATACTTTCACTATCTGTTATCTTTAGCAAATGCCCCAGCTGCTGATTATTAACTGGGTGATGATCAGCCTGTAGGAACAGACCTGCTGTTTGTAACACACAGAGCATTTTGGTTTATGGTGTTTTTGTATTGTTTTTAAGGTTTAGTGATTTTATTTGTAAAACACCTAAAGGTGGACAAAAAACAGGTCTTAAATCATAAGTTTGAATGCGTTATATCAGGATAAAACCATGTACAGTGAAGGAAATAAGTATTTGATCCCTTGCTGATTTTGTAAGTTTGCCCACTGTCAAAGACATGAACAGTCTCGAATTTTTAGGATTTTACCAGTGAGAGATAGATTATATAAAAAAAAAAAAGAAAATCACATTGTCAAAATTATATATATTTATTTGCATTGTGCACAGAGAAATAAGTATTTGATCCCTTTGGCAAACAAGATTTAATACTTGGTGGCAAAACCCTTGTTGGCAAGCACAGCAGTCAGACGTTTTTTGTAGTTGATGATGAGGTTTACACACATGTTAGATGGAATTTTGGCCCACTCCTCTTTGCAGATCATCTGTAAATCATTAAGATTTCGAGGCTGTCGCTTGGCAACTCGGATCTTCAGCTCCCTCCATAAGTTTTCGATGGGATTAAGGTCTGGAGACTGGCTAGGCCACTCCATGACCTTAATGTGCTTCTTTTTGAGCCACTCCTTTTTTTCCTTGGCTGTATGTTTCGGGTCATTGTCGTGCTGGAAGACCCAGTCACGAGCCATTTTTAATGTCCTGTTGGAGGGAAGGAGGTTGTCACTCAGGATTTGACTGTACACGGCTCCATCCATTCTCCCATTGATGCAGTGAAGTAGTCCTGTGCCCTTAGCAGAGAAACACCCCCAAAACATAATGTTTCCACCTCCATGCTTGACAGTGGGGACGGTGTTCTTTGGGTCATAGGCAGCATTTATCTTCCTCCAAACACGGCGAGTTGAGTTAATGCCAAAGAGCTCAATTTTAGTCTCATCTGACCACAGCACCTTCTCCCAATCACTCTCAGAATCATCCAGATGTTCATTTGCAAACTTCAGACGGGCCTGTACATGTGCCTTCTTGAGCAGGGGGACCTTGCGGGCACTGCAGGATTTTAATCCATTACGGCGTAATGTGTTACCAATGGTTTTCTTGGTGACTGTGGTCCCAGCTGCCTTGAGATCATTAACAATTTCCCCCCGTGTAGTTTTCGGCTGAGCTCTCACCTTCCTCAGGATCAAGGATACCCCACGAGGTGAGATTTTGCATGGAGCCCCAGATCGATGTCGATTGACAGTCATTTTGTATGTCTTCCATTTTCTTACTATTGCACCAACAGTTGTCTCCTTCTCACCCAGCGTCTTACTTATGGTTTTGTAGCCCATTCCAGCCTTGTGCAGGTCTATGATCTTGTCCCTGACATCCTTAGAAAGCTCTTTGGTCTTGCCCATGTTGTAGAGGTTGGAGTCAGACTGATTCATTGAGTCTGTGGACAGGAGTCTTTTATACAGGTGACCATGTAAGAGCTGTCTATAATGCAGGCACCAAGTTGATTTGGAGCGTGTAACTGGTCTGGAGGAGGCTGAACTCTTAATGGTTGGTAGGGGATCAAATACTTATTTCTCTGTGCACAATGCAAATAAATATATATCATTTTGACTATAAGATTTTCTGTTTTGTTTTTTTTATATAATCTATCTCTCACTGGTAAAATTAACCTAGCCTAAAAATTCTAGACTGTTCATGTCTTTGACAGTGGGCAAACTTACAAAATCAGCATGGGATCAAATACTTATTTCCTTCACTGTATACCCAAAACCCATATGAATTTTGTATGTAGACAAGTTTGCTCTAGAATCATCAGGGGACCGCTAAAAAAACAAGGCATGAGGCATAGACAAACCGCTACAAAAGCAAATGGTTTGCGACATGCGTATAGCATAATCAGCAAAGTCGATTTTGTTCCGGATCAAAATTCACATGTAGAGCTCTGCCTCCCTAGCCACTCTTCAACCAGGTCGCGACATGACGTCCTGACGTCAGCATGTGGTGCTTAGCTGACTCTCATTAGGAGGCATGCTGAAAGAAGAGTCGCTAGATAATGATATTAACAGTTGCTGCCGCGATGCTACTAAAAGCACAGTCAAAACACAATGCTGGTATAAGATGTGAGTATTACTTGACACAATTATCTTATATTGATAATAGGGTACTCCCTGTTTAGACCAACTCGTTACAAGTTATGGAGCTAGGACAAATTTATATCGATCTATGTTAATGCTCTAATTCATTAAGTACACATCCCCCACAGACATATACAAAAAATAAAAGTGCATTATAATATATGGATATAATGCATGGATTCATCGAATCATGTTATATAGGAGGTTATCTTTACAGTTAGCCACAAACATAGACCCTTTGGCAATGTACCATAGAGTACAGGTAATGGTAGACTATAGTTGTTTTATCGACTATTGTGATAGCGTTATATGTTTGTTGCTACCAGGGTAGATTCTCACATAGTAAACAATCCCCAAGATAATATTACTTTTTGGGCCTTGTACAAAAGTAAAAATATGTATAGATAGTTAAAAGGAGGTAATTCGCTAAATAGCCAGGGAGGTGCTCTGGACTAAAAACTGATATTTTATCGTCACGTAATGCATATAATAATGAATGATAGACGGTCCTTATGCATTAATGAACAATGACTTAAATATAATTACCAGTAGTGTCTATCATGATTAATTAGAGGCTGTTAACCTTAGAAATACCTAAAACAAGTAAGTTGGCTGATATAAATCACAAATGTGCCTATCCTAGTGCGATTTAGATCGTTTGGTGCCACTGTTTTCAATTTATAAATCCAGATGTCTCTCTCAGGAGAACCTTTTGTCCCACCCCTTCTCACTGCAGGTTTAACAGTTTCAAGAGTATGAATTTGACACAGCAGGGGATTACCATCATGTGTTACCATCACATCTCGAGCTAATGGGTTATCTCTTTTTTTTATACATACTAATGTGGTGCCGGCGGCGGGTGCCACTCCTGCTGGCGGTCCCGGCCGCCGAGTTGCTTATCTACTCCGCCAGCGTCCTGGTCCCTCTGCTGCCTCCTGTGACCACACTCCTTCTCCTGCTCGCTGCCACTCTGCATGCATGTCCCATGGGCAGGCTCTTTAAGGGCCAGCGTGAATGCATTCACAATCCTTCCCAATACCTGATGCTCTGGGCTTACTTGAGGCAGCTCTTCTAAACACCTGTTGCCTGAGCAACTTTCCATATATAAAAATGCACATAATGGAACATGTATACTATATATATACATAAAGGCACATATTTAGACATACATGCAAATATATACACATACTGGAACACATATACATACATAAAGGTACATATATAGCTATACAGACACATATACTGTATATACACACAAAAAGGAGGCACAAATGTGTGTGTGTGTGTGTGTGCATATATATATATATATATATATATATACACACACACACACACATACTGCTACATATACAAATACATAAAGGCAAATATATACACACAAACGCACATATATACATGAACACAGACACATACACTACCGTTCAAAAGTTTAGGGTCACTTAGAAATTTCCTTATTTTTTAAAGAAAAGCACAGTTTTTTCAATGAAGATAACATTAAATTAATCAGAAATACACTCTATACATTGTTAATGTGCTAAATAACTATTCTAGCTGCAAACGTCTTGTTTTTAATGCAATATCTACATAGGTGTATAGAGGTCCATTTCCAGCAACCATCACTCCAGTGTTCTAATGGTGCATTGTGTTTGCTAACTGTGTTAGAAGGCTAATGGATGATTAGAAAACACTTGAAAACCCTTGTGCAATTATGTTAGCACCGCTGTAAACAGTTTTGCTGTTTAGAGGAGCTATAAAACTGACCTTCCTTTGAGCTAGTTGAGAATCTGGAGCATTACATTTGTGGGTTCGATTAAACTCTCAAAATGGCTAGAAAAAGAGAGCTTTCATGTGAAACTCGACAGTTTATTCTTGTTCTTAGAAATGAAGGCTATTCCATGCGAGAAATTGCCAAGAAACTGAAGATTTCCTACAACGGTGTGTATTACTCCCTTCATAGGACAGCACAAACAGGCTCTAACCAGAGTAGAAAGAGAAGTGGGAGGCCCCACTGCACAACTGATCAATAAGACAAGTACATTAGAGTCTCTAGTTTGAGAAATAGACGCCTCACAGATCCTCAACTGGCAGCTTCATTAAATAGTACCCGCAAAACGCCAGTGTCAACGTCTACAGTGAAGAGGCGACTCCGGGATGCTGGCCTTCAGGGAAGAGTGGCAAAGAAAAAGCCATATCTGAGACTGGCTAATAAAAGGAAAAGATTAATATGGGCAAAAGCACACAGACATTGGACAGAGGAAGATTGGAAAAAAGTGTTATGGACAGACGAATCGAAGTTTGAGGTGTTTGGATCACACAGAAAAACATTTGTGAGACGCAGAACAACTGAGAAGATGCTAGAAGAGTGCCTGACGCCATCTGTCAAGCATGGTGGAGGTAATGTGATGGTCTGGGGTTGCTTTGGTGCTGGTAAAGTGGGAGATTTGTACAAGGTAAAAGGGATTTTGAATAAGGAAGGCTATCACTCCATTTTGCAACGCCATGCCATACCCTGTGGACAGCGCTTGATTGGAGCCAATTTCATCCTTCAACAGGACAATGACCCAAAGCACACCTCCAAATTATGCAAGAACTATTTAGGGAAGAAGCAGGCAGCTGGTATTCTATCTGTATTGGAGTGGCCAGCGCAGTCACCAGATCTCAACCCCATAGAGCTGTTGTGGGAGCAGCTTGACCGTATGGTACACAAGAAGTGCCCATCAAGCCAATCCAACTTGTGGGAGGGGCTTCTGGAAGCATGGGGTGAAATTTCTCCCGATTACCTCAGCAAATTAACAGCTAGAATGCCAAAGGTCTGCAATGCTGTAATTTCTGCAAATGGAGCATTCTTTGACGAAAGCAAAGTTTGAAGGAGAAAATTATTATTTCAAATAAAAATCATTATTTCTAACCTTGTCAATGTCTTGACTATATTTTCTAGTCATTTTGCAACTCATTTGATAAATAGAAGTGTGAGTTTTCATGGAAAACACAAAATTGTCTCGGTGACCCCAAACTTTTGAGCGGTAGTGTATATACACACACACGTACAAATACAGAGACGTATATACCCACACAGACACATATATTCACAGTACAGTTAATGCAGTAGATATTACCTGTAGTCCTATGTAACACCACAGATAATACAGTGATAATTCCCTGAGTACAGATAATGCAGTAGATATTACCTGCAGTCTTATGTATCACCACAGATAAAACACAGTGATAAGTATGAGTACAGATAATGTATTGTTACCTGCAGTCCTATGTAGCATTACATATAACACACAGTGATAACTACTGTATACCCACACAGTCACATATATACACACACAGAGGCACAAATAGGCACACACATACACACATATATACACATATACACATACACATACACACATATAGACATACACAGAGACATATATATACATATATAGATGCACAGAGACACATGCACACACATATTGGAACATATACACATACATATACACACAAACATAGACACACATAGGCACATATACAGGCACAAAAAGCAGACAGATTCTCCAGTAGGCACTTACCTCCTCCCTTGCTGTTCAGGCTCACAGGCTTCTTGCAGGGGCAGGCTGTGGGCGGAGCTTCCTTCTCTCCTCTTGCTGCCTCTGCTCCTGTCTCCTCCTTGTGTGTAACCAGGAGTAGAGGATATAGAGCATAAACGGCCTGCCCAGTGACGCCTCCTACAGGCAGGGAGGGTGCAGCACCCTGTGCACTCGCAGGGGTTGCACAACCCTAAGGCTGGCCCTGAATTACAGCAGATTCTTCTTTTGGATAAAACTGAATGCAGTAACAATGTGGCACACAATTCCAAGGAGAGAAATTACATATTTATGGCTTTACTATCTCTGTAACTCCTATAGTTTGGAAATTACTGAACAAGCTCAGAGTACTGAAAAGATTTTACGTAAGGGTATGTTCACAAGGCAGCGTCCGTAACGGCTGAAATTACGGGGCTGTTTTCAGGAGAAAACAGCACCGTAATTTCAGCCGTAATGGCATGTTGAGGCGCTTTTTGCGGCGTCCTTTACGGACGTTAAATGGAGCTGGTTTTCCATGGAGTCCATGGAAAACGGCTCCATTTACGTCTGAAGAAGTGACAGGCACTTCTTTGACGCGTGCGTCTTTTTTACACCCCGCCTTTTGACAACGGGGTGTAAAAAAAATGACCGTGTGCACAGAACATCGTAAGACCCATTCTAATGAATGGGCAGATGTTTGCCAACGCTATCGAGCCGCATTTTCGGACGTAAATCGAGGCGTAAAACGTCCGAATTACGTCCGGAAATAAGCCGTGTGAACATACCCTAAGAGGTACCTATTTGAAAATGTACTGTACAGTGTTTTTTTTCCAACTAGCCTTTTTTATGTTCTTGCGTTGCTCATGACTCAAGGCATAGTGAACAAACAGTCTTACATTTTAGATATGAAAGAAATCAATATTAAAAGCTTTGCTATTTTAAAAGCTACTAGCTTTTTATAGCAGAGACTGGCTTTTTCTCATGTAAAACAGCACTAAGTCCAAACCTGTCTGTAGAACCAAATAAAAAAAAAAATAACAATGAAAGGGCTTGTCCACACACAACGGCATTGCTGCAGAAAATTTCTGCAACAATTCCATTGAAAGTCAAAGGCTTTCCGCTGCGGCAAAAATGCACCATTTCCTGTGGCTTTTGCGGCAGAAAATGGTGCGTAAATTGCTGCGTTTTTCCCAATGTTAGGAGATGGAGACATCTCCTATGAAAAATGCTGCAATTCTACACACTTTCCGTAGCAGGAGTTGACATGCTGCGGTGTGCAAAATATGCACTGCAGGTCAATTTTGGCTCGGAAATTTTACGCAGCATGTGGATGAGATTTGTTAAATCTCATCCACTATGCTGCTACTGTATTCTATTGCATTTTTTCCAGCTGGAAAAAACGCGGCATTTCCGTTACGTGGGGACGAGCCCTAAGAAACAGACAATTTTGCTGACCTACTTATAAATCTCCGGGTATATCTTGTTATTCTGTTTAACTTAATACAGAGGCCATGAAAAGTGAAGTATTACTAAGTATCTATGAAGCATTTTTTACTTTCCAGTATAATGTGGACTATGTTGTTGTAGATTAATGGGTTTTCTGAAAACAAATAGTAAAATTAGTTGCACTATTGGTAGGTCACATTCACACTAGCATCTTTTGAGACATTAAGGCAGATTTACTGTTCAAAATATGCCAGAATTTTGGCTCAAATTGAGTGAGAATTCTGACGTACATGCTGCGCACCACATTTATCGGAAAAGGAGCAGTGTCTGGCAGAAAGGTGTGTGACTTAAAATGCGACACTGTGTGTTAAAAAATTTGGCATAAAAAACTGGCGTACACTAAGTTAACTAATAATTGGTATAAGGAAGAGAAAAGTGTCTTTTATGTCTAGCAAATGTGCTAGATTTTTCATACAGCAATGACAATAGGTGATGGACACAGCTCCCCTATCCCTTCCTGAACAATGACCTCTACACAAGTCACAGAGCATGCGCGCAACACTCTCCAATAGAAGTTAATGAGTAATTTTCTGTTTTAGTTTTCCCATATTTAGGTTCCATCTGTAAAACAAATCACAGGAACTGCTGTTGCAGCAGCCCAGACATGTTGGCTTTCCCATAATCATAATAGATTTTTAATTGGTAAAAATAAAATAAGGTGGTCCCTTCATAGGATAGCCTCAAATTATGATTTCTAGTGGGAACTTGAGTTGAGAAGCACTGCACTAAGGTACTTAAAATATTTGTATACACAGACACACATGTTATCATTGGGTTGAAAAATTAATCTTGTATGGCTACTGTTGCTGTAAAGGGAACTGATCCAAACATTTGGGATTGTTACTTTGTGCTAGTCATTATAAACGGTACTTATTCAAAATGGGCTGAAGTCAGCAGCAGGGTACCACAAGGATCTGTGTTAGGCCCAACTCAATCTCTTTATAAATGACCACGTGGATGGGATTGATAGTAAGGCTGAGTTCACACAATTCCGTTTGGAATTTTGAGGCGGATCTTGCTCTGCCTGCACGCCGATTTTCGCAGCGTTTTTCGGCTGCGGCCGTTGAGCGCCGTGGGCAAAAAACGCCGCAAAATACGCTTTATCTGCCTCCCATTGCTGTCAATGGGAGGTCAGAGGTGTTATCGCCCGAAGATAGGGCATGTCCCTTATTTTTCCCGCGAGCCGTTTTTTCCGATCACAGGAAAAATATGCCTTCCGCCTCCCATTGAAATCAATTTTTGGCCGTTTCTTGGCGCGTTTTCCGACGCGGTTTCCGCGTAAAAAAAACGCGTAAAAAAACTCTGTGTGAACTGACCCTATGGTGTCAGTTTTTGCTGACAATACGAAACCTTGTAGGATGCTTAAAACTCAGCTTGATTATAAAATATTACAGAAAGAACTAGATAAGCAGGCAGCATGGGCAAAAACAAGGCAGATGCATTTTATTGTTGATAAATGTTAAGTAAAGCGCCTGGGGCGCAATAATAGTATCAATGCATATACATCAAATGGAATAAAACTGGGGATAACGGAACAGGAGAAGGACCTGGGTAGTCTGGTTACAAATATGCTAGGCCTCAGCACTCAATGTCAAGCAGCAGCTGCAAAAGCAGATAGGATTTTGAGTGTATAAAAAGAAAGAAAAACCTGTGATTCAAAAGTAATATTGCACCTCTCTAAATCCAACATCTTGAATATGGAATTCACTTTTGGGCGCCAAATTGTAAAAAAAGATATAAGAGAGCTACAAAGGTTCAAAGCCGGGCGACTGTAATCTTAGATGGGACGGGAGGTGTCTTTTACAATGAAAGGCTAGAAAAATTGGGCTTGTTCAGCTTGGAAAAAAGACGTCTTAGAGGGGATCTTATTAACATGTATAAATATATGTGTGGTCAATACAAAGAACTAGCAGATAATCTGTTCTTTCCAAGGACTTTACAAAGGACCTGTAGACATTTATTGCATGTTAAAGAAAGACGTTTCAGACATCAATATAGGACAGGGTTCTTTACAGTTACAGAGGTGGAACTATGGACTGCCCTACCCCAAGAGGTAGTGATGACAGATACTATGTCAGCATTTAAAAAAAGGGCTAGATGTTTATTTACTAATGGCATTAAGTGTTATAACTAATCTAGCAATAAAAGACATGTCATTGATTGAGAAATGTTGAACTTGATGGATCTGTACAACACATTTAACTATGTTTCTATGTAACTATGTAGTGTGTAGTTTTAATAAATAGTGGATGTTTAATCTGGATTTTATAGGTAACACATAGAGAAGTTTATATATTAGCAGCATCTGTTAATAACATTACTAGAAAATGCTTTATTGTTTGTTCTAAAACCTATTTCAGTTATTTACATTTGATTTTAAAGAGGTTGTCCAGGATTAGAAAAACATGGCTGTTTTCTTCCAAAAACCTGTACACAGGTTATGCCTGTTATTGCACCTCAATCTTATATACTTCAATGGAGCTGATCTGCAATACCAGACAAAACCAATGTACAGGTATGGCACTATTTCTAGAAGAAAGCAGCCATGTTTTTCCAATCCTGGACAACCCCTCTAAGGGTTAGAACAAAAAAAAAAAGGGTGGTAGTTAGTACTGGCTTATGTGATTTTGTGTTAAGTGACTATGACTTTTCCCTTGGAATTTCATATCACATTACACTGACAGATATACAGTATTATATAATTCTTTCTGGTGGGAGTTATCGTGGCTTCTGATAAATCCTTTATATTCCATCTGCTAGCTAACTAAAACATTGTTAGCTATTTAGTTGTTATAACACAACCAACCACTTTGAACCCTCTTTAAAGAGGACATTGCAGCTCTCCTATCACACCTGTTTTTGTAAATACTTGTATTTCCATAAAATAATGATTCTGGAACATCTCTTCTTAGAACTGTTGTGTCACTCAATCTGTTATTCCTTTTGGAAATTGATGACAAAATTGACAACTGAGTGTTACCATTCCCCTTGTTAACCCCTTCCCGCACCTTGACGTAACTGTACGTCGAGGTGTGCAGTAAGTTCGCGCACCTTGATGTGCAGTTACGTCTGTGCTTTGACAGTTAACCGCCGCGCGACGCTACACCGCAGCGGCGGTTAACTGTGCAGGGCGTCTGCCCTGCATTCCCCGTTGCCGATCAGCGGCCTATCGCCGCTGATTTCGTCAGTTAACCCCTTAATTGCGGCGTTCGATTTGAACGCCACAATTAAGGTGTTTAGCGCCGATCTGCAGCCCCCATGTGAAATCACGGGGGCTGGCGATCGTACCCATGGCAACCGGACGCCAGACAATGGCTTCCGGGCTGCCATGTACAGAAGCCTATGAGGACCAGCCGGAGGGTGGTCGTCGTAGGCTTCCTGTCAGTGTGACTGTTACGTCACAATGACAGTTGGAATGCATTACACTACGTGTGTAGTGTAATGTATTCCAGCAGCGATCAGAGCTGCAAGTCTAAGTGTCCCCTAGTGGGACAAGTGAAAAAAGTAAAAAAAAGAATAAAAATGTTTTAAAAAAAGTGTAAAAATAAAAGTTATAAGTGACATAAACATGAACTGCTTTTTTTCCTATAATAAGTATTTATTATAGGAAAAAAAATGAACACTTAAAAAAAAGTACACATATTTGGTATCACCGCGTTCGTAACGACCCCAACTATAAAACTATAATATTATTTTTTCCCGCACGGTGAACACCGCAAAAAAAAAAAAAAGAAAAACAAAGAGAGAATCACTTTTTTTTGGTCACCACCCCTCACAAAATATACAATAAAAAGTGATCAAAAAGTCGCATGTACGCCAAAATTGTACCGATACAAACTACAACCCGTCCCGCAAAAAACAAGCCCTTACACAGCTTTTTTGACTAAAAAATAAAAAAGTTACGGCTATCAGAATATGGTGACACAGAAAATAAGTTATTTTCTAAATAAGTTATTTTATTGCGCAGATGCTGCAAAACATAAAAAAACCTATATACATATGGTATCGCCGTAATCGTACCGACCCGCAGAATAAGATAGAACGGTCATTTATAGCCCAGGGTGAACGCTGTAAAAAATAAATAAAAATCATTGTCAGAATTGATGGTTTTTGGTCACCTTGCTTGCCGAAAAATGGAATAAAAAGTGATCAACAAAATCGCATGTACCCCAAAATGGTACCAATAAAAATTACAGATTGTCCCGCAACAAATAAGCCCTCACGCAGCTCCGGTGGTGAAAAAATAAAAAAAGTTCCGGCTCCCAGATTATGGCGATGCAAAATGTGCAGAGCGTTCCAAAAGCGGATAAGATCGGGCGCCATTTATAATATAAGTGCAACACTGGCCACATATCTGCGGATTATTATTTATTTACTCCATTATTATACCCTCTTATTATGCCCTGATATACTCTGCCCAGCCTACATTTGCCCCCACATTATAAACTGAAATACCAGCAAAACGCCAGAGCTTCCACCAAGCAAAATCTGCGCTCCAAAAGCCAAATAGCGTCCCTCCCTTCTGAGCCCTACAGCGTGCCCAAACAGCCGTTTATGTCCACCGATATGGCATTGCCATACCCGGGAGAACCCTGTTAATATTTTATTTGTGGTATTTGTGGCACAAACTGGGCACAACATATAGTGCACTAAAATGGCACATCAGTGGAAAATTGGAATTTTCACTTTCCACCATCGGCTGCGAATTAAACCCTTCGCGCACCATGACTTAATAGCATGTCGTGGTGTGGGGGGTGATATATGGAGCGTCTCACGCATTGAGCCCGTGCCATACGCTGCGGGTGTCAGCTATGTATTACAGCTGATACCCGGGACTAACGGACAGAAACAGCGATCGCGCTGTTACAGGAGCCTGTAAAAATCACAGTAAACTGCAATACATTAGTATTGCAGTGTATTCTACCAGTGATCTAACGATTGCTGGTTCAAGTCTCCTATGGGGACTAATAACATATGTAAAAACAAAAGTAAATAGTTATTATTAGTGGAAAAAATTCAATAATTATTTAAAGTCCAAAAATAAAACCTTTTCATATTTTTTCTCTAAAGTAATGTAAAAAAATACACAAAATTGGTATTGCTGCGTCCGTAAAAGTCCAAGCTATTACAATATACCATTATTGAACTCGCACGGTGAACGCCGTGAAAAATGAAGAATTTTAAATGGCAAAATCGCAGTTTTTTGGTCACCTTCGCTCTATCAAAAAGTTTTATAAAAAGTGCTGAAAAAGTCTTATGTACCAAAAAATGGTACCAATTAAAACTACAGCTCGTCCCGCAAAAAATAAGCCCCCACACCGCTCTATTGACGGAAAAATAAAGACGTTGTGGCTCTCTGAAAGCGGGGAGGAAACACGAAAAAGAAAAAGCAAAACATGGATCAGTCTGGAAAGGGTTAATTTATTTTCTATTGAAAAAACATTTATGACCACATGTGGGGTATTGCCTTACTCGGGAGAAATTGCTTTACAAATGTTGGGTTTCATTTTCTCCTTTATCCTTTGTGAAATTGAAAAAATGCAACATTTTATTGGAAATAATGTTGATATTAATTTTCACGGCCTAATTCTAATAAATTCTGCAAAAGACGTGTGGTGCCTAAGTGCTCACTATACCCCTAGATAGATTCCTTAAGTGGTGTAGTTTCCCAAATGGGGTTACTTTTGAGAGGTTTCCATTGTTTTAGTACCTCAGGGGCTTTGCAAATTCGACATTACACCCAAAAACTATTCCAGCTAAATTTGAGCTCCAAAAGCCAAATGGTGCCCCTTCCCTTCTAAGCCCCAGTGTGGGTCCAAACAGCAGTTTATTACCACATATGGGGTATTTACGTAATCAGGAGAAATTGCTTTACAAATGTTGGGGTGCTTTTTCTCCTTTATTCCTTGTAAAAATTAAAAATTTCTAAGTTCTTACAGAAAAAAAGTTGATTTTTACCTTTACAGACTAATTCCAATGACTTCAGCAAAACCACTGTGGGGTCAAAATGCTAACTTTACCCCTAGAAAAATTCCTTGAGGGGTGTAGTTTCCAAAATGGGGTCACTATTGGGGGTTTCCATGGTTTTCATCCCTCCAGTGCATTGCAAACGTGACACGGCACTGAAAACTATTACAGCAAAATCAGAAATCCAAAATCCAAATGGTGCTCCTTCCCTTCTGAGGCCTGCTGTGGGTCCAAACAGCAGTTTATTACCACATATGGGGTATTGCTATAATCGTAAGAAATTGCTTTACATATGTTGGGGTGTTTTTTCTACTTTATTCCTTGTAAATATTTAACATTTTTAAGTTTTTTCACAAAAAATTTAGATTTTCATCTTCACATACTAATTCAAATAAATTTAGCAAAAAAACTGTGGGTTCAAAATGCTAACTATACCCATAGATAAATTCCTTGAGGGGTATAGTTTCCAAAATGAGGTCACTTTTTGGGGGTCTTTACTGTTTTGGTGCCACAAGACCTATTCAAACCTGACATGGTACCTAAAATAGATTCTAAAAAAAGAAGGCCCCAAAATCCACTAGTTGCTCCTTTGCTTCTGAGGCTGGTGCCTCAGTCCATTACCGCACTAGGACCACATGTGGGATATTTCTAAAAATGGCAGAATCTGGGCAATAAATATTGAGTTGCGTTTCTCTGGTAAAACCTTCTGTGGTACAGAAAAAATGTATTACAAACTAATTTTCGAAAAAAAAAATGAAATTTGTAAATTTCACCTCTACTTTGCTTTTGCTTTGGGGTGAATATGGGGACTTTCTATTATATAAGGCCCTCAAAGCCACTTCAGAACTGAACTGGTCCCTGAAAAAATAGGCTTTTGAAATTTTCTTGAAAATATGAGAAATAGCTACTGAAGTTCTAAGCCTTGTAACGTCCTAGAAAAATAAAAGAATGTTCAAAAAACGATGCAAACATAAAGTAGACATATGGGAAATATAAAATAGTACGTTTTTTGTGTGGTATTACAATCTGTTTTACAAGTAGATGCATTTAAATTTAGAAAAATGCAAATTTTTTCTAATTTTCTCTAAATCTTGGTGTTTTTTACAAATAAATATTGAATTTATCGAACAAATTTTTTCCCTAACATAAAGTACAATATGTCACGAGAAAACAATCTCAGAATCGCTTGTATAGGTAAAAGCATTCCGGAGTTATTACCACATAAAGTCACACATGTCAGATTTAAAAAATCTGCTTCGTCCTGAAGGCCAAAACAGGCTTAGTCCTGAAGGGGTTAATGGTGTCTGTCTCTGACACTGATTTATCAGTGCTGACAGTGTCAAACAGGGTATGAACACACACCCTATTGGGAAATGGTAACTCACAGGTGACAATTTATTCATACATTTACTGAAGGACTAACAGAGAAACGGTTAATGCAGAGTTTTCAGAAAAGCTGCTCCAGCATTGTTATTTTTTGGGAAATACAAGTATTTACTAAGAGATATATGGCAGGAGAATAAAGTACGAAATGTCAAGTGATCCAATTTACTAATATATCTTCCGCTAAAATGCATTTCTTAAGTAATGATCTTGGGAACTGTGTTTTTTTATGATGTATTACTTATTTGCTTAAAGGATTTCAGCAGGATGAAAAATATATTGGTGAGCTGGAATTCTGAATATACATAGTAATTTACTGATATCTATATGATTGTATAGACGGCCTTAAAATATCCCCAATAGTGTGCAGATTGGTAAGGGGACCTTGCTTCTTTTTTTTTTCCCCATTAGTATACTAAGTCCCTGTGGCTTTCTAAAAACTGCTGCACTTTGCAAACCAGAGTCAGTAGTACAATTAAATAAACATCTCTTGATTAGGATACATTGCTATAAACGAATCCAATATTACATTACATCCAATATATGCAATCCTTGTCCCGCTAACTCGCGTAACTGCTCACACTATTATAACTGAATGTCCAGAGGGATTACAATTAGCAAGTCAGAAAGCATGTTGGCTTAAGGTGAAATAGGTGCAGAGCGGTCATTTCAACCATTAATATTATTAAAGATCATTCTTAATTCTAGTTGTAATACTTATAATAACTATTAATCAATATTGCAGGCAGCACATCATTTTTCTCCATTAGTAATTAAGTGCTGAAAGACTAATTTATCTTTCTCAAGCAAGTGTCCAGAGAGAATTCTCTGCTAATATTCTCTACTCTTCCACCTCATGCATATAACCTACTGCTCAGTATTACAGCAAATGTACATGGAAATTGAAACTTCCCAAACTATTTGTATTTTGTAATTTTAGTATGACCCAGACCATGGTCTTATATCAAAACATTTAACATATGTAAATCTAATGTAATTGTATCTTAACAAAAAGAGTATATTCCTACGGCAGATTTGCTGCAGATATTTCTGTGACTGTTCTATTCATCTTAATGGAATTTGCAAAATCCATGCACAAGCATCAGAAAAGACACTATTCAGTTGTGTGGAGCAAATTTTTCAATCGCAGAAATTTCTGCAACAAATGTGCAGCTTGTGAACCTACCCTTAATGGGACAGTCATTTTTAATATCAGTAATCCTGCTTTGGGTTGTCTAAAATGTGACTACTTTGAATCCATGCAGTAGAATCCGCCATGCCATACTCATGGTGTATATATTTGTCACAAAAAAGTTGCTTAACCAGTTCAGGACCGGGCTATTTTGCGCCTTCAGGACCAGACACCGTTTAGCCCTTTTTAGCACGTGTTCGTTAAATGGCTATAACTTTTTTATTTGTTGGGCTAACGACGTGATTTTTGCGATGTTTTTTTCCGTAGACAATGCAGGTTTCATTTTCTATCGTTTTTATACACACCTTTTTTGCTATTTTAGAATTTTTATTCATAAAGTTTGAAAATAATAGTCAAAAAATAAGCTTTTTTACGTTTCAGCTATTATTTTTTGGTAATAACATAGTTTTACCCTAAAATAGACCTTTTATTTGTGATCGTCATTGTCTACCGTAAATTTTTATATATTACATGTCTATATTAGGGTAATTGGGTCAGCGCTAGCGTTACAACAATGATTGGCGGGGGGAACGTTTTTTTTTGGGGGTGGGTATTTTATGTGTATTTATTATTTAATTTTTTTTTTGCAGTTGACTTTACTATTTTTTTATTACTATGGTCTGTCCCTCAAAGGTCAAAAAAGACCTTTGGGGAACTCTATATATATTTTTTCTTTCTTTTACACCATGTTTTTCCACTGTAACTGAGGCTGCACGGCAGCCCCAGTTACAGGGGAAATCAGCCCTCTCATAGTGACGATTGTCACTAACTGGGCTGTGCTGGGTCTAGCAATCTGTCACTAACAGCACCCGGCGATCATGTGACCAGTCATATGATCACCGGGAGGAATAGAGACAGCGGCGCGGCCGCTGCCTCTATTCCTATAAACAGCGTTCATTGAGCGCTGTGTAAAAAGACATCGGAGAGGACAGAAGCAGCGAAAGCAGCTTCTATCCTCTCCTCAGGGTCCCCGGCAGCCACTGACAGCCGGAGACCCGACATTCAGCTGCCCGATCGCGCAGGCAGCAAGTTAAAACCCGAGCCGTAAAAAGTCTATGGCTCGGGTTTTAAGGACCCTGATCGCTGGCCGTAAAAATACAGCGAGCAGTCGGGAACCAGTTAAACATCTAGAAGTCTGACTAAGAAACCAGGGCTTGGTGGATGCCAGGAATATACACTTTCTGTTTGGAGGAGAGAAAATATTGGTCTTACTGTTTTGGGCTGGACTGTTTAATTCCTGTGCAGGAAAATCTTAATGCTGCAATATAAAAGCACATCATAGTATGACATAAGAATTGTATGCGTCCATCTTAATCTTAAAGGGAATGTGTTGTCAGCAAAACATGTTTTTTTTTTTTAGTTAAACAATTAGTGTATAGGTGATTAAACATTGTTCTATTTTTTTTTTTTTTTTTTTCACGAGTCAGGAAATATTATAAATTGGATTCAATTGGATTCTAATTTATAATATTTCCCATTGCTGGTCACTAGATGGAGCCATTCCCAAAATTGCAGCATTGCATGTGGTAAAGCAACCACATTGCTTTATGCTGCAAAATTGGGTAAAAAGCCCTCGCTCTAGTGAGCTCTCAGCATCCCCCCCCTCCTTTATCCTGGCTAGTGCCGGGAGAAACGAGGGGTTTGAACGGTCTAACCTCCTACACTGTGTGTCGCCATTTTTTGAGCTAACACACAGTGTAGAAGGTTTACATACAGTAGTAAACACACACTGAAACACAAACATACATAGAAATCCCTTACCTGCTCCAGTCGCCGCCGCTCCCTCCGGTCCATCCGCTCCGTCTGCTGCCGCTGCTCCATGTGCACAAGTCCGGAAGCCGCGACCGGAAGTAGTAATCTTACTGTACTATTCAATACCTAATTGGAACATCAAGAGTCAGGTGCAGGGGCTGATTAAGGGTAACATGGGCCCGGGCACTTTTTCAAGTCTGGCCCCCCCCCCCGAATTCTAAAGACAGAACTCTGATGACACTGTTCCGTATATATTACCATATAGGGTATATACAATATAGTCGATTACGCTATTCATTCAGTCAAAACGACGGAATCCTTGCACAATGGAGAAAAACGGAAACCATTGGCAACGGATCCGTCACCATTGAAATCAATGGTGATGGAAACCTTTTGGTTTCCGTTTCTGTCAGTCAGGGTCCCGTTCCGACGGAAAGCTCCAACGGAACGGGACCCTGGGGCAGATGTGAACGAGCCTAAGACGTATCAGAGTCCTTACCATGGCTGTTACAATGCTCGTTCCCCTAAGAACTGTTATCTCTATATGCAAATATAGAGATAACTGTGTGAATTTTGCAAAATAGGTAAGCTCATGGTGACAGCCTTGATAAAGGGCTCGGCTACAGTCATCTTGGCATGGACGTGCAGAGATCAGTTCAAACAGCTGCTGACCATCTAGTCCACTCCATCAATGTTTATCACTGTTTGTACTGACGTTATTACACTGAAACAGGACATCTGGTAAAGAGAGGGGAATGGGAAACCTCTTATACCATTCCTGTTAGAACATTAGTGGCACAAAATATGTAGTAATATTCATAGCAGCAGTGTCGGGAGCACGCACACACATACAACCAGTGCTGTGATTATATCACAGAGCCACTTGCTGGATTTGTACAGAAAGGGGCATAGTACCTGAAAAAGGATTTATATATATATATATATATATATTTAATGAATCAGGGTCTCTAGGGTTATGCCTAGTTCCTGTAATGATGGGGGTAGGGAAACGGACAAGTGAGCCCTAATCTACCCGCCACTCTGTCCCTGCCTACTTGCAACGACCCGCCCTAGGCGACGGGGTACAACTGGGCGGCGGTCCCTACGCTCAGTAAGTGCACGAGACAAACAGACAAGGGTACAAAAAGCTAAGGGAAATGGGGCAGTTGCCCACGGCAACACCGTGAGCAACAAGAGTAGTGAACGAGCCGAGTCAAACCAGGAGTGAACGAGGTACCAAACGCAGAGCAGGAGAGTAGTCAGTAAGCCAGGGTCAGTATGGAGCAGGATCAAATAGTCAGAAGCTGTAGCTGGGCCAGGAAACCACACGAGAAGAATCACAAGCAAAGGAGGAACAGGAAAGGCAGGTATAAATATACAGGGGGCGGGAGCTAGCTCCGTCTGGCCAGGCTGCGATAGGCTCTCCCGCTCCTAAGCCTGCCATCCTGCGTGGTGGAAGATGGAGTCAGTCTCAGAGACATAGACTCAGGTGCAGACTGATTACCTATGGGCGTATACACAGAAGTTGCGCCTGGCAGATCCTTTACAGTACCCCCCCCCCTTTTATGAGGGGCCACCGGACCCTTTCTAAGTGGACCTGGTTTATTGGGGAAACGAAGGTGGAACTTCCTGACCAATACCCCAGCGTGAACATCCGGGGCGGGTACCCAAGTCCTCTCCTCAGGCCCGTATGCTCTCCAATGGACCAGGTACTGGAGGGAGCCTTGGACCATCTTGCTGTCCACAATCTTGGCCACCTCGAATTCCACCCCCATAGGGGTGAGAACGGGAACAGGAGGTTTCCTCGAGGGAGCCAAGGACGGGGAGCAGCGTTTAAGGAGGGAGGCATGAAACACGTCGTGTATTCGAAAAGATGGGGGCAACTCCAGTCGGAAAGGAGACAGGATTGAGGACCTCAATGACCTTATACGGCCCAATAAACCGGGGAGTAAACTTCTTGGACGGGACCTTAAGGCGCAAGTTCCTAGACGATAACCACACCAGATCCCCGACCATAAACAAGGGGTTAGCAGAACGTCTTCTATCAGCCTGAGTTTTTTGTACGCTCTGGGACGCCTCTAGGTTCTTCTGAACCTGGGCCCAGACTGTGCACAGTTCCCGATGAACGACCTCTACCTCGGGATTGTTGGAACTACCAGGTGAAACGGAGGAGAACCGTGCTTTAAACCCAAAATTACAGAAAAAGGGGGAGACCCCTGACGAGTTACTGACCCGGTTATTAAGGGAAAATTCGGCGAGGGGAATGAATGAGACCCAATAATATTGACAGTCAGAGATAAAACACCTTAAATATTGTTCTAGAGATTGATTAGTTCTCTCAGTTTGGCCATTAGTTTCAGGATGGAAGGCAGAGGAGAAGGACAGATCAATCTCCAACCTTTTACAGAAGGCTCTCCAAAACAATGAAACAAATTGTACCCCTCTGTCCGAAACAATATTGACAGGGACCCCATGGAGACGCAGGATGTGTTTGACAAACAAGGTGGCTAACGTCCTGGCATTGGGTAGTTTCTTGAGGGGCACAAAGTGGCACATTTTACTGAAGCGGTCTACTACAACCCACACCACCGACTTGCCTTGAGATGGAGGCAAATCGGTGATAAAATCCATGGAGATATGGGTCCAAGGTCTCTGGGGAATGGGAAAAGAACGTAGTAAGACCGCTGGTCGGGACCTGGGAGTCTTGGACCTAGCACAAACCTCACAAGCGGCGACGTAGGCCTTAACGTCTTTAGGCAACCCAGGCCACCAATAGTTTCTGGCAATGAGGTGTTTGGTACCAAAGACGCCTGGATGACCAGATAGTGCGGAGTCATGATTTTCCCTAAGTACCCTTAGCCGGAATTGCAGGGGAACAAACAGCTTGTCCTCAGGAAGGTTCCCGGGAGCTGAAGCTTGATCAGCCGCAATTTCAGAGACTAAATTAAAATCAATAGAAGAAATGATTATACCAGGAGGCAAAATACAAGCAGGATCTTCCTCCGAAGGAGGGCTGGCCATGAAGCTACGCGACAGTGCATCGGCCTTAATATTTTTAGACCCAGCCCTATAGGTAACCAAAAAGTTGAATCTGGTAAAAAATAGCGCCCATCGAGCTTGTCTCGGGTTTAGCCTCCGGGCAGATTCTAGGAAAACCAGATTCTTGTGGTCGGTAAGGACCGTTACCTGGTGCCTAGCCCCCTCCAGGAAGTGGCGCCACTAATCAAATGCCCATTTAATGGCTAAGAGTTTGCGGTTGCCAATATCATAGTTACTCTCAGTGGGCGAAAACTTCCTGGAGAAGTAGGCACAGGGACGGAGATGGGTGAGGGACCTTGTACCCTGTGACAAGACAGCCCCCACTCCCACCTCGGATGCGTCAACTTCCACGATAAATGGCTCCATTTGGTTGAGCTGAACCAGCACCGGGGCCGAGATAAAGCATTTCTTAAGGACCTCAAAAGCCAGGACAGCCTCAGGACGCCAGTGGAGGAGATCAGCACCTTTGCGAGTGAGGTCCGTAAGAGGCTTAGCGATGACCGAGAAGTTAGCAATAAATCTCCTGTAATAATTAGCGAACCCCAAGAAACACTGTAACGCCTTCAGGGAGGCAGGTTGGACCCATTCCGCCACAGCCTGGACCTTGGTGGGGTCCATGCGGAATTCATGAGGAGTGAGGATTTGACCAAAAATGGTATCTCCTGTACCCCAAACACACATTTTTCGGTTTTCGCAAACAGTTTGTTTTCCCGAAGGACCTGGAGCACCTTCCTGACATGCTCAATGTGGGAGGACAAGTCCTTGGAAAACACCAGTATGTCATCAAGGTACACTACAAGAAATACCCCCAGGTAATCTCTTAAAATCTCATTTATGAAATTCTGGAAGACCGCAGGAGCATTACACAACCCAAAGGGCATGACGAGGTATTCGAAATGACCTTCGGGCGTGTTAAACGCAGTCTTCCACTCATCCCCCTCTTTGATGCGGATAAGGTTATACGCCCCCCGTAGATCAAACTTAGAGAACCATTGGGCCCCCTGAACCTGATTAAAGAGATCAGGAATCAAAGGAAGGGGATACTGGTTCCTTACAGTGACCTTATTCAAGTTACGGTAGTCAATGCATGGCCTAAGACCACCATCCTTCTTCCCTACGAAGAAGAAGCCAGCACCTACCGGAGAAGTAGAGGGGCGAATGTAACCCTTGGCCAGGATTCCTGGATATACTCTCTCATGGCTTCACGTTCGGGACAAGAAAGATTAAATATCCTACCCTTAGGGAGCTTAGCTCCTGGTACCAATTCGATAGCGCAATCGTATTCTCTATGAGGAGGTAACACTTCGGAGGCCTCCTTAGAGAAAACATCAGCGAAGTCCTGAACAAACTCAGGTAGCGTGTTCACCTCCTCAGGGGGAGAAATAGAATTAACAGAAAAACATGACGTCAAGCATTCATTACCCCATTTGGTAAGCTCCCCAGTATTCCAGTCAAACGTGGGATTATGCAACTGCAACCAGGGAAGGCCTAAAACCAAATCGGACGATAATCCCTGCATCAACAGTACAGAGCACTGCTCCAAATGCATGGAGCCAACAAGGAGTTCAAAAACAGGGGTATGCTGTGTAAAATAACCATTAGCAAGAGGAGTGGAGTCGATACCCACTACAGGGACAGGTTTAGGCAAATCAATCAAAGGCATAGCTAGAGACATAGCAAATTCCACAGACATGATATTAGCAGAAGACCCTGAATCCACGAAGGCACTGCCGGTAGCAGACCTACCACCAAAAGAGACCTGAAAGGGAAGCAAGACTTTATTACGTTTCATATTTACGGGAAATACCTGTGCGCCCAAGTGACCTCCCCGATGATCACTTAGGCGCGGAACTTTTCCGGGTGCTTATTCTTGCGCCTAGGACAGGTGTTCACTTGATGCTTGTCATCCCCACAATAGAAGCAGAGACCATTCTTCCTGCGGAACTCTCTACGTTGTCGGGGGGACACGGAGGCCCCGAGTTGCATAGGAACCTCCGAGTCTTCCGTGGAAGGGCGAAGCAACGGGACCTCGGGAGGCATCATGGGAGAGTCAGAGGGGAAAACAAAAAAACGTTCAAGTTGTCGTTCCCTGAGACGTCGGTCAAGTCGTACCGCTAAAGCCATAACCTGGTCTAGGGAGTCAGAAGAGGGATAGCTAACTAGCAGGTCTTTCAGGGCGTTCGACAGACCCAACCTAAACTGGCACCTTAAGGCAGGGTCATTCCACCGGGAAGCTACGCACCACTTCCTAAAGTCAGCACAATACTCCTCAACAGGTCTCTTACCCTGACGTAAGGTCACCAGCTGACTCTCGGCAAAGGCAGTCCTGTCAGTCTCGTCATAAATGAGTCCGAGAGCAGAAAAGAAACGATCAACGGAGGAAAGTTCAGGGACGTCAGGAGCCAAGGAGAAGGCCCACTCTTGGGGCCCTTCCTGGAGCCGGGACATAATTATACCCACCCGCTGGCTCTCAGAACCTGAGGAGTGAGGCTTTTAGCGAAAGTAGAGCCTACAACTCTCCCGAAAGGAGAGAAAAGTCCTCCGGTCCCCTGAGAACCGGTCAGGCAACTTGAGGTGGGGTTCAAGAGGTGAGGTGAGGGGCACTACCATGGTACCGTCAGGCTGGTTGACCCTCTGAGCCAGGGCCTGGACCTGTAGGGAGAGACCCTGCATTTGCTGGGCCAGGGTCTCAAGGGGGTCCATAGTAGTGTCAGGGACCAGGGTCGACTAGGTATTTGGGCTTGTGATTATGTAATGATGGGGGTAGGGAAACGGACAAGTGAGCCCTAATCTACCCGCCACTCTGTCCCTGCCTACTTGCAACGACCCGCCCTAGGCGACAGGGTACAACTGGGCGGCAGTCCCTACGCTCAGTAAGTGCACGAGACAAACAGACAAGGGTACACAAAGCTAAGGGAAATGGGGCAGTTGCCCACGGCAACACCGTGAGCAACAAGAGTAGTGAACGAACCGAGTCAAACCAGGAGTGAACGAGGTACCAAACGCAGAGCAGGAGAGTAGTCAGTAAGCCAGGGTCAGTATGGAGCAGGATCAAATAGTCAGAAGCTGTAGCTGGGCCAGGAAACCACACGAGAAGAATCACAAGCAAAGGAGGAACAGGAAAGGCAGGTATAAATAGACAGAGGGCGGGAGCTAGCTCCGTCTGGCCAGGCTGCGATAGGCTCTTCCGCTCCTAAGCCTGCCATTCCGAGTGGTGGAAGATGGAGTCAGTCTCAGAGACATAGACTCAGGTGCAGACTGATTACCTATGGGCGTATACACAGAAGTTGTGCCTGGCAGATCCTTTACAGTTCCCCTACCTTTTCCTTATACTAACGTCTACTTGCTTTGCTTTGCTTCTACGGAATAAGTAACAATTGTATAGTAAATAAAGGGTAATATTTATTACTAACAATAATCACACTTACATATAAAATACACCAAACACAGAACACAGTAATTGATCACGGTATAGTATCAGTATACCCCAATACATATAACACGTTAATATATACTGAGTATACTCACACTCTACGTCAGGGGTCTCAAGCACGCGGCCCGTGGGCCGCATGCGGCCCCTGGGGCTGTCATCTGCGGCCCGCGGGACACAGAGCCGCTAGTATCGGCTCTGCTCCGTGACTCTGGAATTCCCTGACATCGCTGTCCACATATGAACAGCGATGTCTGGGGCTTCCCCAGAGCCGGAGTCCCGAGCAGAGCGCTGGTGTCGGCTCTGCTCCGGGACTCTGTGGAATTCCCTGACATTGCTGTCCACATATGAATAGCGATGTCTGGGGCTTCCCCAGAGCCGGAGTCCCGAGCAGAGCGCTGGTGTCGGCTCTGCTCCGGGACTCTGTGGAATTCCCTGACATCGCTGCCCATATGTGGACAGTGTGTCAGGGTCTTCCCCAGAGCGGAATCCCGGGCAGAGCTCTATCATCGGCTCTGCTCCAGGACTCTGGGGAAGCCTCTGACATTGCTGTCCATACATCGACAATGATGTCAGGGGCTTCCCCAGACAGGAGTCCCAGTGATGTCAGGAGCCCATCTGGAGTCCCAGGAAGAGCCTACTGGCGCTCTGCCCGGGACTCCAGCTCTGGGGTTGCCCCTGACATCTCTGTCTATATATGGACAGTGATGTCAGGAGCAGAGCTGGGATCCCAGGCAGAGTGCCAGAAGCGGCTCTGCTCCGGGACGCCAGCTCTAGGCAAGCCCCTGGCGGCACTGCGGCAGCATCTTCGGAGGGCACTGCGGCAGCATCAACGGAGGGCACACTGCGGCAACATCAACGGAGGGCACACTGCGGCAGCATCAACGGAGGGCACACTGCGGCAGCATCAACGGAGGGCACACTGCGGCAGCATCAACGGAGGGCACACTGCGGCATCATCTACGGAGGGCACACTGCGGCAGCATCTACGGAGGGCACACTGCGGCAGCATCTACGGAGGGCACACTGCGGCAGCATCTACGGAGGGCACACTGCGGCAGCATCTGCTGAGGGCTCTGCGGCAGCATCTGCGGAGGGCTCTGCGGCAGCATCTGCGGAGGGCTCTGCGGCAGCATCTGCGGAGTTCTCTGCGGCAGCATCTGCGGAGGACTCTGCGGCAGCATCTGCGGAGGACTCTGCGGCAGCATCTACGGAGGACTCTGCGGCAGCATCTTCATTTAGCGTCACTTAAACTGGAAAGCTGGATTGTTGAAATAAGCACGTGGAGAAATATCTCAAATTTTAAACCTAGCGGTATTATTATAGTAATATAGTGTTATAGTAGTTCAAATAACTAATTGATTAACAATAATTTTGTATTGTATCAAATTTGAAAGTAATGCGGCCTGTCAACTTCCCATTTTTTCTATATGCGGCCCACTTACCCGGCCGAGTTTGAGACCCCTGCTCTACGTAGTACAGTATAACCACGATATCACAATCCTAATTATACCGCCACCCACTTATCTAAACATACATATGAATACAGTTACGTTACGATACAATACACGCTCACTATTTCTGTCTCACTCCCTCCTAATATAACTTTCCCTATACTCTAATGGTTAATAGCAAGGGTTACCAGGGACAGCAGGAGGATAAAGGGTTAACTTAGGAAAGGGTTAAAGTAAGGAGGGGGAGAGCATAACGTGTAGCTGCTGCTACACGTGGATACTTAGTAGTCCATGTGGTCCGAGTTGGTGTGTCTTCAGGTAGCCAGGAAAAGAGAGCAGACCAGGAGGGAAATGGAGTCCCTTAGTGGAGCTGGGGAGCAGGAACAAGAGAGAGAACTTTGGGACCGTTTGTCCTTTTTAAACCTCTCCGTGCACACCTGTGGGACTTCACAGGCTCATGCACGTGAAAGGGAGGGGGCCTGGGCCTCATGGAATACCATTATCTAGTAGGGGGATGGAAGGGCAGTTGGAACTTCCTGCTTCCTGGATTAGTTCACAGTTTTATGGTTTCCATTCCCCAGGTTGTCTGAATACCTAGTAGGGAGATCAGTATACACCTTTCTGGAGGGACAAATCTATATATATCTACACTCACATGTAAGGAAATAGACGCAGCACTCCAAAAGTAGTTGCAAAGATAGTGGTTTTTTCACCCATGTACAGAAATAGCTACGTTTCAGTCCTCTCAGCAGGACCTTTGTCAAGCGCTTGACAAAGATCCTGCTGAGAGGACTGAAACGTAGCTATTTCTGTACATGGGTGAATAAACCACTATCTTTGCAACTACTTTTGGAGTGCTGCGTCTATTTCCTTGTTTGTGTGTCCAATTCAGGACCGTGTGGATGACGGTCAAAGACGCATAGCACTGTGATACTTGAACTCTCTGAAGTGCTGCTTTTTTCTACCTACTACACTCACATGTATATAGATATAAATCTATAAAACACTTCCCTTTACAATCCCCCTGTTATCGGAAACACGACAATGAAATTTGTGGAAGTGTTTGTTCTGTATTACCCCCTCAACCTTATTACTGGTAATGGTCGTAGATGGAATGAAGTATACTATTGGACCTAGATACGTGACATCAGCTATCTCTTCATGGACACTTTCCCGCCAGTCCTCCGACTCTGGAGTCTAGTGTCGAAATAAAATAAACCTCACAGTCCATAGAATGGAGTTGAAATGAAATCTCTTAGTCCATTGAACGAAGCCTCAAGGTCCATAGAACGAGGTTGAAACAAAACCTTCACAGTCCCTAGAACTCAGTCTCAAAGTCCATAGAACGAGGTTGAAACAAAACCTTCACAGTCCATAGAACTCAGTCTCAAAGTCGATTGAAACTCCAAGTCTCTATCCTTGACCTTCTTCTTTCTTGGATCTTGATCTTTCTTATAAATCTTTTCCTCTTTAGCGGCGTCAGCAGGTCTTTTAGCGGCCGATCCCATTTGAGCATGCCAACCCGTGTAAGGCTACTTGTGCCCTCACACGGTAAGCCTTGGAATGGCTTAGCCCACCTTTCGACAACCTTTGTACGCAATCCGTTATCTTTCCAAATCTTTTCAGTATCTTGATTGAAGACGAAACAATCTTTGTGGGCCGATATCCATGTCTCTATCATGGCAGGTTAACATCCCCAAGAAGGAGATGATATCTTAGTACCCAGGAATCTACTGTGGGGTGGAGCATCACCTTCCATTTCCCCTCTAACATTCAATCCATCATCGTATTGACCATACCAGTTCTCAGGTTAAGGTAGCAAATACCTACCAGGGTGTGTGTGTGTACCTTACCTGTCCCTAAGGGTTCCTACATACTACCCACTCATACATACAAAATGTAAAATAATCAAACATACAAAAATATTCCCCCCAAACCATAGGTATATGTACATATAGAGATTCATGCTCAACCAGCATCTCTCACTACTCCTCCATAAACACGTGAAAGGTACACATGTAAATGGGGTGACTACAGGCTGTAAATATATGTCCGCCTACACGTACATACTCGCTGTGGGACGGGCACATCCTCACTGAGTATACCTATGTTGCGGACACATATCTACACCTAGAATGTCTATATGTACACCTTGAAAGTTCTTGTACGACACATTGATTCATATTACATTACACAAATATATATATACATAAACTTGACGATTACGGGTCGCAAGACAGTATTGCTGTTATGTCCTTAGTCCAAGTTCATGCTTTAACGCCTGACCTAGTTTACTTGGTCGGCAAGTCCTTTCACCCATCAGTACTATCACAGGGTGGATGAGCAGGTTGAAGAAGAAAATTGCTTTGGGGTGTACCCAAACAGGCTCTCCCATCAGGACACCTCTGAGTCTCTTTTCAGGGAATGGGATGGAGGCTCGATTCTCAGACTCTTTAAGCTTCTCCACGACATCCTCTTCCTCACTGAACTCAGGATCATCTGGAGTCTTATAGGAGCATCTGAGCGGATATCGAGCCTCTACTCAGGGGTGACTGGAGTTCTTCTGTTCTGCTACATCGATACCTGTGATAATACAAAAACGTACAATGCTCCTTGGAGGAGTATTCCTCTTCCGGTGCAATTAGTCGCACAGATGGTGTGGTAAACATATTGCACTCGGTGCCAACTCCAATACCCTTGACCCATGTATCTTACGCTTGAAGAGGGTAATGGGTTGACCTTCATCTCACAGGTCCCCACGGTATCTCAACACTGGTGTCTAAGCACCCGGTCCTAACTACCTTGGCAGAGGATCGCATCCTCCTCCTTTCAACATCCATCTGTACAGACAGATATGGATGGCTGCCCTTATAGGTTAGGATATCTGAGGGGAGCTGTAGATGATGTACCATTTTGTGGATTTTCACAATTCTCATGTTTGTGGAACTATATCCCCATCTTACCAAACCCATTATCTTAAAATCAAGAGATGGGTGTAATGCCAGGGTAACCTCCCCTGTCAACCTTTCCTAAAGGACCACTCCAGTTAAACACAAAAGAATAAGCCATACTGTTATTCGCTGTTTTTAATTGCACTTGCATTAGGCCTCAGATGGAGTTGTGGTACCTGTCTGAACCCCCCAGGTCTAGGTGCACAGAATAACATAAAACACTACACTGTGAACTTATGTTACCTGTTCGCACTGCTCAACCTGAATTCACAGTAAAATAACAACTTCAAAGTTATCCTAATAGAGAGCAATTAAAACATTTTGTGATTATAGATGTAAATGTATTATCATCTTGAATTTCAAGGTCTAGGTGCGCAGCATAACATAACACTATAAGTGAACTTATGTTACCTGTCCGTACCTCTATACCTAATATAAGTTCACAGAACAAGCAAATACATCACTATTCATTGGCTGGTTCTTCAGTTGTATTCCTGGAGTGGTTTTCTAATTATGCATTATAAATACAGGCAACACCCATATAGTATAACTACACAACTACTGATAAGAAGGAATATACCACAATAGAATCTGTGAAGGAGCCACAAAAGAAATCACAATGACAACAAAAGAACTGTGAACAAACAACAGAGCATACAGGAAAAGGGAGACCATAAACACACCTTACAGCCAAAGAGATAACACTTAACTATGGAAATAGTACAAGAGATTACTGTGTAGAGGTATACGTTTAAATTACTAAGATGTAATTATTCTGCCTGTATAAACGTTTAAAATAATTGTTTATTAACAAAGTATTTATTAAAATTGGTAGGGCACAGAGTGCCAAAAGATCCAGGTACAGGCGTTGGCAACCAGATCAAGAGCGCAGACTGAGATGTATGTGACAAAAAGATAAATAATCAGCGAGCACCCATTCATGGATGCCTGATTATATCACAGGTGAAACGATCACATAAAAACTGACTCAGAGTGACAGGCAACTGTACGTTAATTAATTCAGGCAACTCGTACCCCTGAGGACGCTCCCCTACAAGGTGCAGAAACGCGTTGGGAGTGTGCCTGTTAACTAATCTGTGGCAATCAGATCTCATCAATATTTGCCAAGCACTCTGAGTCAGTTTTTATGTGATCGTTTCACCTGTGATATAATCAGGCATCCATGAATGGGTGCTCGCTGATTATTTATCTTTTTGTCACATACATCTCAGTCTGCGCTCTTGATCTGGTTGCCAACGCCTGTACCTGGATCTTTTGGCACTCTGTGCCCTACCAATTTTAATAAATACTTTGTTAATAAACAATTATTTTAAACGTTTATACTTAACTATGGACATGTAAATTATGGCCTACTTAAAATTCACAGCTGAATTCTAAACCAGTTGTGGTTCGTTAGTCAGATCTTTGAACACATGGTTTAGCAAATGTGTGGAGGAGATACTCATGTAGCCATTTTATCCTTTCCTATAGTCACAATTTGATGTAATGTGGCCATTTTCTATTGCTTCACTACTAGGCTTTCCACGGTTGCTCATACCATGGCAGTTTCTAGCAATATGTCCCATCTGACCACATTTAAAACATTTAACAGGACCACATTGCTTAGTGCCCAAAGACTTGCAGTACTTCGCAATATGGCCTGAGCCGGCACATGCAAAACATTTAACAGTACATGCTCTGCTGGACTTAGGGCAGTCACCAGTGCATGATCTCTTAAAGTTCTGCATGGCTAGGGACGCACTTCTTATTATCGTATGCTTACATTTGCGTAACACTTTCGTAACAATGTTACCTTCAGGTTTCTGGATGGGATCACGATTTGGGACATCTGATCCATTACTCTTTATACTCCCCCCTTTTTGCCCTGTAGAGGACAAACTTACAGCAGAATCAGGCCTTGAAAAAGACAAGGACGGTAACATTTTTGAGAAATCTTTTATAATGTTTCGCATACTGGCAACCAATTGTGACCTAGTAGCAAGCTCATCTTTCAACTTGGCAATGATGGCATCCATATATGCCGCCTTATCCTTAAATGCATTGATCACAGCATAAGATCCAGTCAGCTATGCATCAATATCATCACCATGATTTTTCAAAACTATCACCTGCGATTCCAGCATGCAAATTTTCTTATCTCTATCAATTTTACATTGCGCATTCTCTGCCAGTTGGGTCTGCAAAGCACAAACTTGCTTCACATTGTTGACACAACACTGGCAGTGAAGATTTGGGGAATAACTTTTCATTTCTGAGTTCTCAGGCTTCCACGTCTCTTCATAAACACATATCAGTTTAGCGAGCATGTGTAGCCTTCTGGAGGTTTTGTTAAAAACACTCCTCTTGCTTATGCACATCTTATCTGTGTTGCTCAATCGCACAACGATTTGTCGGAGTAGATCAGCACGCCGCAAAGCAAAATAAAACCATTAATACCTTAGAAAAACAAAACAAAAAACAATAGGTTCGCTGTTCTCAGTTGTATCCCGTATTAAGCTTTAAATAAAATTTTGTTACTCGTCCAAACTTCTAGGTCTGGGCGCACAGCATAACATAACACTTCACTGTGTACGTATGTTATCAGTCCACGCCTCTCCGCCTATCTCAGTTCACGTTTTAACACAGTTTTATTGTACAAAACACAGAAATAAATTGAGAACAGTTCGGGCCTCGGCTCGCCAATGAAAAAGGGCTATATATATATTATATAATAATATATGCTTACTACACACTCAACCACGTGTGTAAAAGGGCTGGTATAATAGCTGGGTTTCACCTACTTGTGTCACCCACTATTACTACCCCCTTTATTAGCAGGGTCACTAGGGTTATGCCTAGTTCCCCTACCTTTTCCTTATACTAACGTCTACTTGCTTTGCGTCTACTCAACGAAATAAGACCGTACAATAAATACAATTGTATAGTAAATAAAGGGTAATATTTATTGCTAACAATAATCATACTTACATATAAAATACACCAAACACAGAACACAGTAATTGATCACGGTATAGTATCAGTATACCCCAATACATATAACACGTTAATATATACTGAGTATACTCACATTATATGTAGTACAGTATAACCACGATATCACAATCCTAATTATACCGCCACCCACTTATCTAAACATACATATGAATACAGTTACGTTACGATACAATACACGCTCACTATTTCTGTCTCACTCCCTCCTAATATAACTTTCCCTATACTCTAAGGGTTAATAGCAAGGGTTACCAGGGACAGCAGGAGGATAAAGGGTTAACTTAGGAAAGGGTTAAAGTAAGGAGTGGGGAGAGCATAACGTGTAGCTGCTGCGACACGTGGATACTTAGTAGTCCATGTGGTCCGAGTTGGTGTGTCTTCAGGTAGGCAGGAAAAGAGAGCAGACCAGGAGGGAAATGGAGTCCCTTAGGGGAGCTGGGGAGCAGGAACAAGAGAGAGAACTTTGGGACCGTTTGTCCTTTTTAAACCTCTCCGTGCACACCTGTGTGACTTCACAGGCTCATGCACGTGAAAGGGAGGGGGCCTGGGCCTCATGGAATACCATTATCTAGTAGGGGGATGGAAGGGCAGTTGGAACTTCCTGCTTCCTGGATTAGTTCACAGTTTTATGGTTTCCATTCCCCAGGTTGTCTGAATACCTAGTAGGGAGATCAGTATACACCTTTCTGGAGGGACAAATCTATATATATCTACACTCACATGTATATAGATGTAAATCTATAAAACACTTCCCTTTACAGTACCGCCCACTAAATCAGAAGTGAAGTGAAGATGGGTATAACCCTTCAAGGTAAAAGTAGATATAACATCTACTTTTACCTTAAGATAAGATAAATATATACAGCCCAAGAACCATGCTCAGTACATATTTACAACACCAGAACCAAGCTCAGTACATATATACAGCATTAGAACCAGTCTCGGTACATAAATACAGCACTGGAACCAAGTTCAGTACATGAATATAGCACCAGAACCAAGCACAGTACATATATACAGCATCAGAACCAAGCTCAGTACATATATACAGCCCCAAAACCATACTCCGTACATATATACAGCCCCAGATCCAAGCTCGGTACATATATACAGCACCAGAACAAATCTCAGTACATATATACAGCTCCAGAAGCAAGCTCAGTACATATATACAGCCCCAAAACCATACTCCGTACATATATACAGCCCCAGATCCAAGCTCGGTACATATATACAGCACCAGAACAAATCTCAGTACATATATACAGCTCCAGAAGCAAGCTCGGTACATATATACAGCTCCAGAACCAAACTCAGTACGTATATACAGCACCAGAACAAGTCTCCGTACATAAATACAGCACCAGAACCAAGTTCAGTACATAAATACAGCACCAGAACAAAGCTCCGTACATATACTGTATACAGCACCAGAACCAAGCTCAGTACATAAATACAACACCAGAACAAAACGCAGTACATATATACAGCACCAGAACAAAGCTCAGTACATAAATACAGCACCAGCATAAATACAGCTCCGTTCAGAGATAATTTGCAAATTCAGTTTAATCCCTGCCATATAAGTTTGTACAACATAAAACAACAGCTCCCAGTATAGCCTGAACAATGGTTAGGATATGTTGGGAGTTGTTGTTTTCCAAACAGAACCATACACCTATCATCTCGCTGAAGATCATACAGTTACTACAGTACTAATCAGTCACGGGGAGAATAAACATTTACATTGAGTGTCACACAGGTGACACCTCAGATTATTTTTCGTTCTTTTTATCTTTTCTTCTCCATCCGGTCCAGAACTCTATGATGACTTCACCCAGCCAAAGCCTATTTCTGCAGAGTTTGCCGCTCAGATGTCTTTGGCTCCTTACTTTTCCAACGTTTCCACCTCCTTAAACAAAGATAAAATTCCCATGGTGCCACACACTACACCCTAAATATAATAGTATCGCACACTGTGCCCCTGTATATAATAGTGCTACTGTAAAGGATCTGCCAGGCACAGCTTCGGGGTTAACTCCCTTAATTAATCAGTCAGGACCTGAATCTACATCCCTGAGACTGACTCCAGCTTCCACCACTCAGGCTGGCAGACTTAGGAGTATGAGAGCCTATCGCAACCTGGCCAGACTCAGCTCGCTCCCGCCCTCGGTCTATTTAAGCCTGCCTTTCCTGTCCCTCGGTGCTTGTGATTATTTTTCGTGTGATTTCCTGGCCCAGCTACAGCTCCTTCTATTTTGTTCCTGCTCCATACATACCCTGGCTTACTGACTACTCTTCTGCTCTTCGTTTGGTACCTCGCACACTCCTGGCTTGACTCGGCTCGTTCACCACTCTGGTTGCTCACGGTGTTGCCGTGGGCAACTGCCCCTTTCCCTTGCTTGTATTCCCTTGTATGTTTGTCGTGTTCGTCATGCCCTTTGGGTTGTGTAATGCCCCTGCGGTCTTCCAGAATTTCATAAATGAGATTTTGAGAAATTACCTGGGGATATTTTTTGTAGTGTACCTTGATGACATACTGGTGTTTTTCAAGGACTGGTCCTCCCACATTGAGCATGTCAGGAAGGTGCTCCAGGTCCTTCGGGAAAACAAACTGTTTGCCAAAACCGAAAAATGTGTGTTTGGGGTACAGGAGATACCATTTTTGGGTCAAATCCTCACTCCTCATGAATTCCGCATGGACCCCGCCAAGGTTCAGGCTGTGGCGGAATGGGTCCAACCTGCCTCCCTGAAGGCGTTACAGTGTTTTTTGGGGTTCGCTAATTATTACAGGAGATTTATTGCTAACTTCTCGGTCATCGCCAAGCCTCTTACGGACCTCACTCGCAAAGGTGCTGATCTCCTCCACTGGCCTCCTGAGGCTGTCCAGGCTTTTGAGGTCCTTAAGAAGTGCTTTATCTCGGCCCCGGTGCTGGTTCAGCCCAACCAAATGGAGCCATTTATCGTGGAAGTTGACGCATCTGAGGTGGGAGTGGGGGCTGTCTTGTCCCAGGGTACCAGGTCCCTCACCCATCTCCGCCCCTGTGCCTACTTCTCCAGGAAGTTTTCGTCAACTGAGAGTAACTACGATATTGGCAACCGCGAACTCTTAGCCATTAAATGGGCATTTGAAGAGTGGCGCCACTTCCTGGAGGGGGCTAGACACCAGGTAACGGTCCTTACCGACCACAAGAATCTGGTTTTCCTAGAATCTGCCCGGAGGCTAAACCCGAGACAAGCTCGATGGGCGTTATTTTTTTACCAGATTCAATTTTTTAGTTACCTATAGGGCTGGGTCTAAAAATATTAAGGCTGATGCACTGTCGCGTAGCTTCATAGCCAGCCCTCCTTCGGAGGAAGATCCTGCTTGTATTTTGCCTCCAGGTATAATCATTTCCTCGATCGATTCTGATTTAGTCTCTGAAATTGCTGCTGATCAAGGTTCAGCTCCCGGGAACCTTCCTGAGAACAAGCTGTTTGTTCCCCTGCAATTCCGGCTAAGGGTACTTAGGGAAAATCATGACTCCGCACTATCTGGTCATCCAGGCACCCTGGGTACCAAACACCTCATTACCAGAAATTATTGGTGGCCTGGGTTGCCTAAAGACGTTAAGGCCTACGTCGCCGCTTGTGAGGTTTGTGCTAGGTCCAAGACTCCCAGGTCCCGACCAGCGGGCTTACTGCGTTCGTTGCCCATTCCCCAGAGACCTTGGACACATATCTCCATGGATTTTATCACCGATTTGCCTCCATCCCAAGGCAAGTCGGTGGTGTGGGTGGTGGTAGACCGCTTCAGTAAGATGTGCCACTTTGTGCCCCTCAAGAAACTACCCAACGCCAAGACGTTGGCTACCTTGTTTGTCAAACACATCCTGCGTCTCCATGGGGTCCCTGTCAATATTGTTTCGGACAGAGGGGTACAATTTGTTTCATTGTTTTGGAGAGTGGTGTGGTTGTCGTCTAGGAACTTGCGTCTCAAGGTTCCGTCCAAGAAGTTTGCTCCCCGGTTTATTGGGCCGTATCAGGTCATTGAGGTCCTCAATCCTGTCTCCTTCCGGCTGGAGTTACCCCCGTCTTTTCGTATACACGACGTGTTTCATGCCTCCCTCCTTAAACGCTGCTCCCCGTCCTTGGCTCCCTCGAGGAGACCTCCTGTTCCCGTCCTCACCCCTGAGGGGGTGGAATTCGAGGTGGCCAGGATTGTGGACAGCAAGATGGTCCAAGGCTCCCTCCAGTACCTGGTCCATTGGAGAGGTTACGGGCCCGAGGAGAGGACTTGGGTACCCGCCCGGGATGTTCACGCTGGGGTATTGGTCAGGAGGTTCCACCTGCGTTTCCCCAGTAAGCCAAGTCCACTTAGAAAGGGTCCGGTGGCCCCTCATAAAAGGGGGGGTACTGTAAAGGATCTGCCAGGCACAGCTTCGGGGTTAACTCCCTTAATTAATCAGTCAGCACCTGAATCTACATCCCTGAGACTGACTCCAGCTTCCACCACTCAGGCTGGCAGGCTTAGGAGTGGGAGAGCCTATCGCAACCTGGCCAGACTCAGCTAGCTCCCGCCCTCGGTCTATTTAAGCCTGCCTTTCCTGTCCCTCGGTGCTTGTGATTCTTTTTCGTGTGGTTTCCTGTCCCAGCTACAGCTCCTTCTATTTTGTTCCTGCTCCATACAGACTCTGGCTTACTGACTACTCTTCTGCTCTTCGTTTGGTACCTCGCACACTCCTGGCTTGACTCGGCTCGTTCACCACTCTGGTTGCTCACGGTGTTGCCGTGGGCAACTGCCCCTTTCCCTCGCTTGTATTCCCTTGTATGTTTGTCGTGTTTGTCGTGCACTTACTGAGTGCAGGGACCGCCGCCCAGTTGTACCCCGTCGCCTAGCGCGGGTCGTTGCAAGTAGGCAGGGACAGAGTGGCGGGTAGATTAGGGCTCACTTGTCCGTTTCCCTACCCACCGGTCATTACAGCTACACACTGTGCCCCTAAATATAATAGTACCATACTCTGTTCCCATGAATTAAATTGTCAATTACTTTAAAGTAAAACACCACACACACTAACAATGCCCCCTGTAGATAGTGCCAGTCACAATGCCACCTGTAGATAACGCCAGTCACAATGCCACCTGTAGAAAGCGCCAGTCACAATGCCCCCTGTAGATAGCGCCAGCCACAATGCCCCCTGTAGATAGTGCCAGTCACAATTCCCTCTATAGATAATGCCAGTCACAATGCCCTTTGTAGGTAATGCCAGTCACACTGCTCCCTGTAGATAATGGCAGTCACACTGCTCCCTGTAGATAATGCCAGTCACACTGCCCACTGTAGATAGAACCAGTCACAATGCCCTCTGCAGATAATGCCAGTCACAATGCCCCCTGTGGATAGCGCCAGTCACACTGCCCATTGTATATAATGCCAGCCACAGCACCCCATGTAGATATTGCCCAGTGTAGATAGTGCCCCTTCTAGATATTGCCCCCAATGCTGCCCACAGAAGATTTAAAAAAAAACAAACACTCTCACCTGTCTCCGTTTCCGCGCCATCCTCCAGCCACAATATACTGGTCACTAACCAGGCAGCGTCATCCGGGGGTAACGGTGCAGTTGGCGTGATTATGTCATCACGCCGACCGCGTCACTGTTAAAGTGCCAAATGGCGAGGTGGGAACTGATAGTTCCCGTCTCGCCAGTGCAATAGTAATCAATTGTATTCGCGTCTTAAGAACGTGGATACAATTGTGTGAGAGGTCCCGCTTCATCCCGGTTTTCTGAACCGGCTGTAATTTTAATAACTGGTTCGGGACAATCGGGGAGAACTGGGCCCGCTTCCAGCCTCCGGCGCCGGGCACTTGCCCAGATTGCCCTCATGGTAATCCGCCCCTGGTCAGGTGTCTAAGTGTATGATAACGGTGTGCCAGAGATGCAGTTCTAGATCAAATATCCAACTATATTTCTTGAACATCGCAGCACTCCCTCGTAAAGTCGCAAATTGGTGTAGTTTATTCATTCATCAATGTAACTATACAACGTTTCAGCACGATCTATGCAGCTTTTTTCAAGCAATGTAATACAGATAAAGTGCAGTATTTAAAGGCTTGTGTGTTATATATCCCATGAAGGATAGTTCTATGAATTGTAACGATTGTTATGCACATAAGAGAATACTAAGTAACCACTCATATGCACATTGGAGACACAAGGACGCCAAGAACACATGTAGGATAATCAGAATCGGCTCTTTGCTCATTTCGGTGATGAGATTTGATTGGTGAGTGGCCTCGAGCTCCTTTTATGGATTAATTTGAACAGAACAATGGTACTTGTTAAAGAGGATCTGCCAGCAGTTTATTAATACTCATCTCCTGACTAATCTAGTAGGCGCTATGATGCTGATAACTACAGTGTGATTTTTTTTCAAAAACGTTTATTATTTGCAAAGTTGTGTGCATTTTATTAAATATGTTAATTTGGCTGTCACAATGCGGGGTGTGGACCAGTAGCAGCTGGCCAACAAGGTACAAAACAATGTCTATAGTTCAGAATGGGTACCTGAGGCAATGTAGACAGTAGCGGAGGCACGACTTGATTTTTTCAGAGCAGGTGGCACCGTGGGTGCAGCGGAAGACACGACTTGACTTTCTCAGCAGGTAGCACCATGAATGCAGCGGAAGACTCGACTTGACGCCCAACGCTCAGGCAAGGAACCAGTGGGAAGAGCCCCCTTTTATAGTCCAGCAGCCATTTGGGCTAATAATTGATGGGTGACAGCTGGACGCGTACTGGCCCTTTAAGGCCGTGCACGCGTGGGCGCGCGCACCCTGCGGGAATCAGTCCGAGGACCCGGAAGTGAGTGGCGGCATCTTCCTGGAGGGAGCTGACGCCGTGAAGAGAGATGTCCATTGCCGGGGCCGTCAAGGGGTAAGTCTGAACGACGACCCCCGGCCATAGACGTTACATTGGCTATAATGGCCAAATAGGAGATGACTCTTTTTGTTTACTCTGAGCGGTGTAATGTTTTGTGATCATTTAGTATACAGCTTCCATTCCCGACTGTGTTTTCAACTAGTGATATCTCACCGGTTAGAACTGCAATCCTGGTGCTACATGAAAGATTAGAATCTTATCTTTCATGACACCAGAACCATTGTTCCCTGTAACCCACAGCCTTCCCTCCAGTCTCAGTCTCTCATGGTGCTTGAAGCAGCTTCATGCTGATTGGACAGAGTCAGGGGCTGTGAGGTAGAAAAAAAAGCTCATAACTTTTAAAATAGTAAACGTTTTGGGACACAATTTTCACTAGCATTATCAGTGTAGCAGCACCTATTAGGGTAGCTAGGAGATTGGGCATTACTAAACTAGTGACAGATCCTCTTTAACCCGTTAGTGACCGACCCATAGTCTTTTTACGTCGGTCACTAACGGGCCTTATTCCGATGCCATAGACTTTTTACGTCGCGGCATCGGAATAAGTAAACAGAGCAGGGAGCTGTCAAATCTCCCTGCTCTCAGCTGCCAGAGGCCGCTCTGCCAGCCGTTTAACCCCTCAGATGCGGTGCTCAATAGCGAGCACCACATCTAAATGGCTTTGGAGAGAGGGAGGGAGCTCCCTCTCATCCCACCGACACCTCGCCGAGTGTCTGTGTCTCTAATGGCAGCCGGGGGCCTAATAAAGGCCCCCAGGTCTGCCTGTAATGAATGCCTGCTAGATCATGCCGCAGGCATGACCTAGCAGATGCCTGTCCATTTTAAACGGACAGGCAGTAATACACTGCAATACAAAAGTATTGTAGTGTATTATAATAGCGATCGAAGAATCGCATATTAAAGTCCCCTAGTGGGACTAGTAAAAAAGTAAAAAAAAAGTTTAATAAAGTTAATTAAAAAAAAAAAATTTGAAAAAAAATTACAAACCCACCTTTTCCCCTTACAAAATGCTTTACTATTAAAAAACGAAAATAAAGTAAAAAAAGTTACGCATGTTTAGTATCGCTGCATCCGTAACGACCCCGACTATAAATCTATTACATTATTTAACCCGCACGGTGAACGCCGTAAAAAATGTAATAAAAGACTATGGAAAAATTGCTGTTTTCTGTGAATCCTGACTTTAAAAAAATTTGATAAAAAGTGATCAAAAAGTCGCATCTACTCCAAAATGGTACCAATAAAAACTACAAGTCTTCCCGCAAAAAAAAAGCCCTCATACAACCGCATCGGCGGAACAATAAAACTTATGGCTCTTCAAATATGGAGACACAAAAACAAATAATTTTGAAAAAGCATTTTTACTGTGTAAAAGTAGTAAAACATACAAAAACTATACAAATTTGGCATAGTTGCAATCGTAACAACCCGCTGAATAAAGTTATTGTGTTATTTATATCACACGGTAAATGGCGTAGATTTAAGACGCAAAAGAGTGGCGAAATTTCAGGTTTTTTTCTTAGTTAATAAAAGTTAATCAATAAATAATATGTACCTCAAAATGGTGCTATTAAAAAATACAACAAAAAAACAAGACCTTATACAGCTTTGTCGATGCAAAAATAAAAAAGTTATAGCTCTTGGAATGTGACGATGGAAAAACGTAAAAAATAGCCTGGTCATTAAGGTCTAAAATAGGCTGGTCATTAAGGGGTTAATGGAATATATTATAAATATTTTACACCTGGTTTTGTATGGTATATTAACTTGAACATAGACATGATCTTTATAAACTATAAGCACTAAGCACAATCGCAATATTATTCTCATCACAATTCTTAGAATATATTGTAATTTTCATATAAATTTCCTATCAATAACATTGATGGGTAAATAAACTACACAATTTTGCGATTTTATGTGGGAGTGCTGCAATTTTCTTAAAAAAATAACTAGGGTTAATCTTAGTAGTAAGGAATTATTGTGAATAAATAATGTATGTGATTTAGATAACTTTTATTAACCTGACACAATTTTATTGTTCGTGTATAGAACTTATTTACATAGTGACATTTACATGGCAGTTATAATTACATTGCATTGTTTATAATGTACTTATCCGGAAATACATCTTATATTATAACTCAGAGCTGCAATCTCAATTCTGCATCCAGAGACATAACAAATAACCATGGTGCCCTATAACAAAGGTTGGCATAGGATCCCCTCCACGCCTCCCTCCAATTCTAAATAAAAAAATAATTATATAAAAAAAAGTTGTGTAAAAGACAAATAAAGGCATCAAAGATTCAAACAGAGAGACTCGTTGTAATGGTGGGGGGGGGTAGGGAAACGGACAAGTGAGCCCTAATCTACCCGCCACTCTGTCCCTGCCTACTTGCAACGACCCGCCCTAGACGACGGGGTACAACTGGGCGGCGGTCCCTGCGCTCAGTAAGTGCATGACAAACACGACAAACAAACAAGGGAACACAAGCAAGGGAAATGGGCAGTTGCTCGCGGAAACACCGTGAGCAACAGAGTAGTGAACGAGCCGAGTCAAGCCAGGAGAGTGCGAGGTACAAAGCGAAAAGCAGAAGAGTAGTCGGTAAGCCAGGGTCTGTATGGAGCAGGATCAAAAAGTAGCAGGAGCTGTAGCTGGGCCAGGAAACCTCAAGGAAAGAATTCACAAGCACAGATGGACAGGAAGAGCAGGCTTAAATAGACCGAGGGCGGGAGCTAGCTGAGTCTGGCCAGGTTGCGATAGGCTCTCCCACTCCTAAGCCTGCCAGCCTGAGTGGAGGAAGCTGGTGTCTGTCTCAGGGATGTACACTCAGGTGTTGACTGATTAATTCTGGGAGTTAACCCTGAAGCAGTGCCTGGCAGATCCTTTACAGTACCCCCCCTTTTATGAGGGGCCACCGGACCCTTTCTAAGTGGACCTGGCTTACTGGGGAAACGCAGGTGGAACCTCCTGACCAATACCCCAGCGTGAACATCCCGGGCGGGTACCCAAGTCCTCTCCTCGGGCCCGTATCCTCTCCAATGGACCAGGTACTGGAGGGAGCCTTGGACCATCTTGCTGTCCACGATCCTGGCCACCTCAAATTCCACCCCCTCAGGGGTGAGGACGGGAACAGGAGGTTTCCTCGAGGGGGCCAAGGACGGGGAGCAGCGTTTCAGGAGGGAGGCATGAAACACGTTGTGTATACGAAAAGACGGGGGTAACTCCAGCCGGAAAGAGACAGGACTGAGGACCTCAATGACCTTATACGGCCCAATAAACCGGGGAGCAAACTTTTTGGACGGAACCTTGAGACGCAAGTTCCTGGATGACAACCACACCAGATCCCCGACCACAAACAGGGGGTTAGCAGAACGTCTTCTATCGGCCTGAGCCTTCTGTATGCTCTGGGACGCCTCTAGGTTCTTCTGAACCTGGGCCCAGACTGTGCACAGATCCCGATGAACGACCTCCACCTCGGGATTGTTGGAACAACCAGGTGAAACGGAGGAGAACCGTGGATTAAACCCAAAATTACAGAAAAAGGGAGAGACCCCTGACGAGTTACTGACCCGGTTATTAAGGGAAAATTCGGCGAGGGGAATGAAAGAAACCCAATCAAATTGACAGTCAGAGACAAAACATCTTAAGTATTGTTCTAGAGACTGATTAGTCCTCTCCGTTTGGCCATTGGTTTCAGGATGGAAGGCAGAGGAGAAGGACAGATCAATCCCCAACTTATTACAGAAGGCTCTCCAAAACAATGAAACAAATTGTACCCCTCTGTCAGAAACAATATTGACGGGGACCCCATGGAGACGCAGGATGTGTTTGATAAACAAGGTAGCCAACGTCTTGGCGTTGGGTAGTTTCTTGAGGGGCACAAAGTGGCACATTTTACTGAAGCGGTCTACCACCACCCACACCACCGACTTGCCTTGGGATGGAGGCAAATCGGTGATAAAATCCATGGAGATATGTGTCCAAGGTCTCTGGGGAATGGGCAACGAACGCAGTAAGCCCGCTGGTCGGGACCTGGGAGTCTTGGACCTGGCACAAACCTCACAGGCGGCGACGTAGGCCTTAACGTCTTTAGGCAAACCAGGCCACCAATAATTTCTGGTAATGAGGTGTTTGGTACCCAGGATGCCTGGATGGCCAGATAGTGCGGAGTCGTGATTTTCCCTAAGTACCCTTAGCCGGAATTGCAGGGGAACAAACAGCTTGTTCTCAGGAAGGTTCCCAGGAGCTGAACCTTGATCAGCAGCAATTTCAGAGACTAAATCGGACTCGATAGAGGAAATGACTATACCTGGAGGCAAAATACAAACAGGATCTTCCTCCGAAGGAGGGCTGGCCATGAAGCTACGCGACAGTGCATCCGCCTTAATATTTTTAGACCCGGCCCTATAGGTAACCAAAAAATTGAATCTGGTAAAAAACAACGCCCATCGAGCTTGTCTCGGGTTTAGCCTCCGGGCAGATTCTAGGAAAACCAGATTCTTGTGGTCGGTAAGGACCGTTACCTGGTGCCTAGCCCCCTCCAGGAAGTGGCGCCACTCTTCAAATGCCCATTTAATGGCTAAAAGTTCGCGGTTGCCAATATCATAGTTACACTCCGTGGGCGAAAACTTCCTAGAAAAGTAAGCACAGGGGCGGAGATGGGTGAGGGAGCTGGTACCCTGGGACAAGACGGCCCCCACTCCCACCTCGGACGCGTCAACCTCCACAATAAATGGCTCCCTTTGGTTGGGCTGAACCAGCACGGGGGCCGAGATAAAGCACTTCTTGAGGGTCTCAAAAGCCTGGACGGCCTCAGGGGGCCAATGGAGGACATCAGCACCCTTGCGAGTGAGGTCCGTAAGAGGCTTAGCGACGACCGAGAAGTTAGCAATAAATCTCCTGTAATAGTTAGCGAACCCCAAAAAACACTGTAGCGCTTTCAGGGAGGCAGGTTGGACCCATTCAGCCACAGCCTGAACCTTGGCAGGGTCCATGCGGAATTCATGAGGAGTGAGGATTTGACCTAAAAATGGTATCTCCTGTACCCCAAATACACATTTTTCGATTTTGGCAAACAGTTTGTTTTCTCGAAGGACCTGGAGCACTTTCCTGACATGCTCTATGTGGGAGGACCAGTCCCTGGAAAACACCAATATGTCATCAAGGTACACTACAAGAAATATCCCCAGGTAATTTCTCAAAATCTCATTTATGAAGTTCTGGAAGACCGCAGGGGCATTGCACAACCCAAAGGGCATGACGAGGTATTCGAAATGGCCTTCGGGCGTGTTAAACGCAGTCTTCCACTCATCCCCCTCTTTGATGCGAATAAGGTTATACGCCCCCCGTAGATCCAATTTAGAGAACCATTGGGCCCCCTGAACCTGATTAAAGAGATCAGGAATCAAAGGAAGGGGATACTGGTTCCTTACCGTGACCTTATTCAGGCCACGGTAGTCAATGCATGGCCTAAGACCCCCATCCTTCTTCCCTACGAAGAAGAAGCCAGCACCTACCGGAGAAGAAGAGGGACGAATGTAACCCTTGGCCAGGGATTCCTGGATATACTCCCTCATGGCTTCACGTTCGGGACAGGAAAGGTTAAATATTCTACCCTTAGGAAGCTTAGCTCCTGGTACCAATTCGATAGCGCAATCGTATTCTCTATGAGGCGGTAATACTTCGGAGGCCTCTTTAGAGAAAACATCAGCGAAGTCCTGAACAAACTCGGGTAGCGTATTCACCTCCTTAGGGGGAGAAATAGAATTAACAGAAAAACATGACGTACAACATTCATTACCCCATTTGGTTAGCTCCCCAGTATTCCAGTCAAACGTGGGATTATGCAACTGCAACCAGGGAAGACCTAGAACCAAATCGTACGATAATCCCTGCATCAATAGTACAGAGCACTGCTCCAAATGCATGGAGCCAACAAGGAGTTCAAAAACAGGGGTATGCTGTGTAAAATAACCATTAGCAAGAGGAGTGGAGTCGATACCCACTACCGGAACAGGTTTAGGCAAATCAATCAGAGGCATAGCAAGAGACATAGCAAATTCCACAGACATGATATTAGTAGAGGACCCTGAATCCACGAAGGCACTGCCGGTAGCAGACCTACCACCAAACGAGACCTGAAAGGGAAGCAATATCTTAGTACGTTTCATATTTACGGGAAATACCTGTGCGCCCAAGTGACCTCCCCGATGATCACTTAGACGCGGGAGCTCTCTGGCAGCATTCTTACGCTTGGGACAGTTGTTTACTTGATGCTTGACATCCCCACAGTAGAAGCAGAGACCATTCTTCCTGCGGAATTCTCTACGTTGTTGAGGGGACACGGAGGCCCCGAGTTGCATAGGTATTTCTGAGTCTTTAGGGGACAAACGAAGCAACGGGACTTCGGGAGGCATCATGGGGGAGTCGGAGGAAAAAACACATAAACGTTCACGTTGTCGTTCCCTGAGACGTCGGTCAAGTCGTACCACTAAAGCCATAACCTGGTCTAGGGAGTCAGAAGAGGGATAGCTAACTAGCAGGTCTTTCAGGGCGTTCGACAGACCCAACCTAAACTGGCACCTTAAGGCAGGGTCATTCCACCGAGAAGCTACGCACCACTTCCGAAAGTCAGAGCAATACTCCTCAACAGGTCTCTTACCCTGACGTAAGGTCACCAGCTGACTCTCGGCAAAGGCAGTTCTGTCAGTCTCGTCATAAATAAGTCCGAGGGCAGAAAAGAAACAATCAACGGAGGAAAGTTCAGGGGCGCCAGGAGCCAAGGAGAAGGCCCACTCTTGGGGCCCTTCCTGGAGCCGGGACATAATTATACCCACCCGCTGGCTCTCAGAACCTGAGGAGTGAGGCTTTAAGCGAAAGTAAAGCTTACAACTCTCCCGAAAGGAGAGAAAAGCCCTCCGGTCACCTGAGAACCGGTCGGGCAACTTGAGGTGGGGTTCAAGGGGTGCGGTGAGGGGAACTACCAAGGTAGCATCAGGCTGGTTGACCCTCTGAGCCAGGGCCTGGACCTGTAGGGAGAGACCCTGCATTTGCTGAGCCAGGGTTTCACGGGGTTCCATAATGGTGTCAGGGACCAGGGTAGACTAGGTATAGGGCTTGTGAATTTGTAATGGTGGGGGGGGGTAGGGAAACGGACAAGTGAGCCCTAATCTACCCGCCACTCTGTCCCTGCCTACTTGCAACGACCCGCCCTAGACGACGGGGTACAACTGGGCGGCGGTCCCTGCGCTCAGTAAGTGCATGACAAACACGACAAACAAACAAGGGAACACAAGCAAGGGAAATGGGCAGTTGCTCGCGGAAACACCGTGAGCAACAGAGTAGTGAACGAGCCGAGTCAAGCCAGGAGAGTGCGAGGTACAAAGCGAAAAGCAGAAGAGTAGTCGGTAAGCCAGGGTCTGTATGGAGCAGGATCAAAAAGTAGCAGGAGCTGTAGCTGGGCCAGGAAACCTCAAGGAAAGAATTCACAAGCACAGATGGACAGGAAGAGCAGGCTTAAATAGACCGAGGGCGGGAGCTAGCTGAGTCTGGCCAGGTTGCGATAGGCTCTCCCACTCCTAAGCCTGCCAGCCTGAGTGGAGGAAGCTGGTGTCTGTCTCAGGGATGTACACTCAGGTGTTGACTGATTAATTCTGGGAGTTAACCCTGAAGCAGTGCCTGGCAGATCCTTTACACTCGTTGCCAAAGAAAGTTAAATATATATATATATTTATTTATTTTTTATTGACTAAATGAATAATAAACTAAAAACTGAAAGTGTTAACCCTCTCAGAAATCATCTGGGTGTAATAGTGGAGTAGGGGGAGGAAAAGGCCAATCTACTAAACACCTTTTTCTCTACTGTATTTACACAGGAAAATCCAATGACCGATGACATGATTAGAGATAAAGTAAATTCTCCATTAAATGTCACCTACATATCCCAGCAAAAAAGTGCAGCTCTGCCTTAAAACACTAAAATAGACAAATCACCGGATGGCATACACCCCCGCGTTCTGCGGGAAACTGCCGAGAAAGACAGACCCTTATTACTAATATTTAAGGATTCTATCATGACTGGGTCTGTTCCACATAACAAATGTTCCAATATTTAAAAGGGGTCAAAAAGTGAGCCTTGCTACTATAGGCCTGTAAGTTTAACCTCCATTGGGGGTAAAATATTTGAACGTTTTCTAAGAGATGTTATTCTGGAGTATCTTAATGAAAATAAACTTATAACGCAGCATCAGCGTGGTTTTATGCAGGACTGGTCCTGTCAAACTAATCTACACAACATCTTAATACCTAAGGCACTTTAGCCTCAGTATAAAAGAAGGCCATTCAAGTCCCGTTTTTCAAAGGACCTTTATTTTATGGCCTAAAACATTCTTCCCATACAGTTAATTGTGTTCCAATGAAAACTTCTCCTGATATTCAGTACTGTGAAAAAGTTTTAGCTAATTGTGGAAAAATGCTGCACAGTAATGCTTTCAAAAATAGAAGTGTTAATAGTTGTTTTTTTTTAATCAAAAAGCAAAATGTGAAGTGAATGAACGGAAGAGAAATCTAACTCAAACAAAAATTTGGTGTGACCACCCTTTGCCTTCAAAACAGCATCAATTCTTCTAGGTACACGTGAACACAGTTTTTGAAGGAACTCGACTGGGTTGTTGTTCCAAACATCTTAAGGACTGAGCCATTTTTAGCTTTTTCATATTCGTTTTCCACTCCCCGCCTTCCAAGAGCCATAACTTTTTATTTTTCTGTCAATAGAATGGTGTGAGGGCTTATTTTTTGTGGGAGGATTTGTAGTTTCTAATGGAATTTAAAGTGCCACATAATGTACTGGGAAACTGAAAAGAAATTCTTTGTGGGCTGAAATTAACTTAACTTTATTCTGCGGCTCAATATGATTATGGTGATACCAAATTGATATATATTTTTTTTATATTTTACTACATTAAAAAAACAACTTTTTGTTAAAAATAAATATTGTTTTGTTTCAACACATTCTGTGAGCCATAACTTTTTTATTTTTTTCCGTAGATTGAGAGGTGTGAGGGCTTATTTTTTTGTGGGACGAGCTGTAGTGTTTATCGCTACCATACAGTAACGATAAAGTAGTTTTTGGTACATAAAATATAGTAATGTATTTAACCTATAGAGTGCGTGGTACAATTAACTCAACAAAAATGTATAAGAAAAATACAAACTTTATTAGAAATACCAACAGTTAAAAGATGATTCAAGCAAAGCAATATACTAAGTATTGTGGGTCAATGCACCAAGATATACTTGGTTTGAACACTGTCTTGTCCCCACATGGTTTTTAGTATACACCTTACACCTTACATGTGTACGTTGGCAAGACTTTTTCCTGAATGTACCAATAGGTTATAATAGTAATGTATTGCAGTATATTGTCATTTTTACAAGCTTCTGTTAAGGCTTAACAGAGGCAGACAGAAGGGAGACCTGGGGGCCTTCATTAGGCCCTTGGGCTGCCATGACAACAATCATCACCCCTCGATCACGTTGTGGGGGCGCCGATGTGCTGTCAGAGGGGGCCGCCCCCTCTTTTCAATACCTCAGATGCTGCAGTCGCGATTGACCGCAGCAGTTGAAGGGTTAAACAGCCAGGAACAGCGAAATCGCTGTTCCTGGCCTTTAGTCCTGGGTGTGAGCTGTAAATCACAGCTGACACCCGCAGCATATGGAGCACGCTCAGCCCATGAGCGCACTCCATACTTCCCTATAACGCTTATTACGTACATGTACGTGATAAGGCATCAAGGGGTTAATAGAAATAGGAATAAAAGTAATAATAGCAGTATCATAGTAATATATGCCTATAAAAGAAGGTTCACATGTGTAAATGTAGAATATTAGTTATTTTTTGTAAATACTTTTCTATATATAGATGAATAGAAATACCAATAAGAAAAAAATATTTGCTGTAATAGTATATTATTTGCAATATTCACATAAGTTATTTTATAGATGCTGAGCTATATTGCATACAAGAGCTATTGATCACCTACTAACAAATTGCTATTTTCTGACCTCCGTGATGTTTTTAATTCCATTGTAAAGATAATGAAGGCAAAGTCAAATTATTGCTTATAAATAAGTATTACCATTTTCTATTTAGCTTCTCCATGGGTGGATAAGAGCAGAACGCCAAATAAAATTGATCTTTATGATGTGCGGAGAAGACCATGGTGAGTGGACATGGATTATTTATTTTATATATTATTGTGCTATGTTCACTAACAGGCAGTGGATAATTGCTATTAACATATCTAGAAAAGAAGTAAGGGTCCTCTTACACGGCCGACATGGGCCGTGTAAACCAGCGTCAATCAATGAGACAGCTCGTTGATTGGCGCTCGTTTGCTCCTTTCACAAGGAGCTAGTATGGGGACGAGTGCCCGTTACTCCGATTGGTTGTCCTCATACATTTCTATCCTGTCGGCATCTCCTTGGGAGATGTGATGCTGACAACGATACTATTTCTAGCAACATAAACAATACATTCAGCCGATGAACAAGCGTTCATTGGCTGATCGTTGCCCTGTTTACATAGGGCAATGATCGGGAACGAGTGTCCCGCAACGCTCGTTTGCCCGATAGTTGTCCTGTGTAAAAGGGCATTAAGGAAATTAATAAATATGGATCATTTGGTCTCACCGCTTCTTTTTTTTTTTATATGAAAGAACACTAAATAGCATGCTTACAAATATCATTGTAATGAATTGTGGTTGTTGAAGAGGTCTATTGAAATGGTTGTGGTTTCTGCTAAACTTTAAGGGGACAATAAGTGTGACCTTTATTCTACTATTTAATTAGAAATTACAACCCTTAACCCGTCTGAACAGAACAGATCTGAATATCAGACCTCATTAAGTAGCCTGTATTGTTTTTTTTAATTAATGATCAGTAATTAAATGTGTATATTTTTTTGTGTTTTTTTTTATAAATAAGGCAATTATTAAAATTACCTGTCTAGGAAATAATTAATATCTTCCTATGTTAGCGCATTATAAGCATTTTCTAGCCTATTTTAATTGGTACCTCATTTAGAAAACAAAACATTTTCTAATCTCACTGTGTTTAATGGCAAATGATAGAAACATTACACATACATGTTTACAGATATATACACATTACACATACATGTTTACAGATATATACACACATAGTCAATGGTGCGCAGAGCAGAGGTCAGTGATATGTGGTAGCATGTATCTAGTTTCTATAATAAGATATATCAATTAGGGAGCTATGTTCCATACACAGCTGCATCTATGGAATTCTTTTGTTGTACTCTGTATTATGAGATTCAAAATAGATGTTGAGAGTTTGAGTGGGAAGTAGATGTTCTCTAATTTTGTATTCGTGAAATACCTAAGGCACTTTAGCCTTAATATAACAGAAGGCCATTCAAGTTCCTTTTTTCAAAAGACCTTTAGTTTATTGCCTGAAACATCCTTCTCATACAGTTAATTGTGTTCCACTGAAAACTTTTCCTGATACACACTACTAGAATAGGTACAATACTTGTAATTAGAACAAGGTTACAGTAAGTGGATACATTGAAAATCTGGTAAACACTTTTGTAAGCAAAGGAAACAAAAAAACTATTATTCTACAAATCCATTTTCCAAAACAGCTGATCGCCCTGACTGTGTCATTCATCAAACAATGCTAGCAAATTGGAACCGTAGAACTTCAGTCAGATTTCATTATGCACAGCAAATATATTAGAATTAGAGAGTTTATTTAATCATTTTTATTCAAGAGATACATTTAAGTGATGTTTTGAAAATAATAAAATATGTATTATACGTTATATTTGTCTTTAGATAAAATTTAATAGAGATAGTTTGTAATAAATTGATTAATATAGAAAATACATATTTTGTTTTTCTGTTAATTTTTAGGTACATACAAGGAGCTGCGTCTCCAAAGGACATGCTAATTCTGGTAGATGTGTATGTATACATTTATTTATTTTCAAGGGTATTTTTTGTATTTGGTTGGGGAAATATGTTTTTTTCTTTTATTTTTTTTTCACTTTAATGTTTTTCTGCTCTGTTTATATTGATACATTTTTGTAATAATGAATAATGTGCTGAAGATGAGAAATTTAGCAAACCGAACAAAGCCCCAAATTATACCAGTGGTCCTGGTGACTAATATAACAAACCAGAAGAAGAAACAAGTCACGACCAAGTAGTTGAAAAAATTCCGAACACTCTTTATTAAAGTCAATTAAACACAAGAAATCACATAAAAACAACTGTACACATAAAATCGCATGAACCCTCGTAAGAAGATGGAATCAGAACATAGAGCAGCATGGCCCCCCAGATGTTAAACTAGTCACACGATCCCAAGGAAAGCTAAAGTGCATAGACATGGTACGTTTGCACAGATAGATACCTATACATACAATAAATGCAAGTGCAATCTTAAGCAAGTATGACATACAATGAGCAGTATACCTACACCTACGCAGTACAAGGATAGCCTAGAGATCAGGACTGGGAGGGGAGACCACTGCTGGACCCTACGGGCATTTCGCTGGTGCTTCGTCAGGGGCTGAACTGAATAATGGGTACATCACAAATGTTCATAAAGACAGACTGCATGGCTAGGTGCTTGATTTCAAACACCAGTGGCAATGGGACTGAATGAAACACCTGAATTAAACTATTAAAAGGTGTGTCCCAATAATTGTATTCATATAGTGTGTGTGTGTGTGTGTGTGTGTATGTATGTATGTGAATATATATATATATATATATATATATATATGTGTGTGAATATATATATATATATATATATATATATATATATATATTGTACAGAATAAAACACCTACATTCAATGATATAACAGGAGTGTCTCAATACTTTTATCCATATATTTAGTCTATATTTACAGGGTGTCCCAAAAGTGAGGAAAACCCAAATAAAATGAAAATGTTTTGGCAGTTTGTGATCCAATTGACACAAGCTGTAGGGTAAGGGGGAAAGCTGTTAGGCTATGTCACCAACATGACTGACATCTTGAATTTCACCATCTGGAATTCAACTTCAATTTTTCAAATGGGAAGGTAGGTGTGTGGCATCAAACTTGTAGAAAATTTCACTAGAAAAACAATGCCATGCTTAATGGTAACGTAACTTTATTCGTTCTCATGTTAAAACAGTGATTTTATGTAAAACCATAATATTGACCATAAGGTCTACAGAATTAGTTTGATATGCTGTTCACCATTTTTGAGTGTTACGGCTTTTCTTTTCTTCCTCCTGATGAACTTTTACCAAAACATCTGGCTTTATGCTATCACAACCATCAACAATTCTGTCTTTAACCCCTTCCCCCTGCATGTGTTCTGGGCCCAATGACCAAGCAATTGTTTTCGTTTTTCCATCGTCACATTCAAGTGCTATAACTTTTTTATATTCCCGTTGGCAACTGCAGTGTAGGTAATGGGAGGTCTGTTTGGGTGGCATTGGTTGAAATGTTCTGCAATGACACAGGTTCTTTATTCATCAGGAATAAGGACAATCTCAAAACGTTCTGCTTGGAATAACGCCATCCTTCACATTGCCTGTACTAAAAGAAATGTTTGTGTGTCTTCCCATTTGAAAAACTAAAGTTGAATCCAATGTGGTGGCATTCACGATGACCACCCTGTTGGTGACATGGCCTAACAAGTCTCCCCCTGTAGGTGTTACCTAATTTTTGTGACACCCTGTATATATAAATATATATATACATTGTAAACTGTGTAAATTAAATACAATATCTGTATGAAACATGAAATCATCCAACCTCCTATTTTGCTTGTTTATTATTGATTCGTCCCCTCATAACTTATTTTGGCATTTATTTAGAGTTGTATATTCTGAGTGAAAAGTGAGACGTTGAGTCTATTAAAGCATCTCTTGGTTTCCATAGAGGACTCTTTGTTAGGTTAATGTCAGGGGGAAAAGCATCAAGCCTAATGTGCCTAGTAGATTGCTTTGTACTAAAAAAAAATCTATTCTCTAGTTTGTCACTTTGATGGAATAGATTGCATCTGATGTTTTAAATGGATTGAAATACTTTTATATTACTGAAATGTGTTTCTTCAGCATTTGCAATACCTCCTGCTTGAGCTTTGCCCTGAAGCAGACAAGCTGCCATTTATATACCTTAAAATGCCTATTATCCCAAGGAGGAAGGAACGGACGTACATGAAGAACCTACAAAAGCTTTTCAATACATTTTATTGACATTGCACTTGAAACTGATTTAGGATATTTCAAACGGATTTATTTTTGTAACCCCTCTCTCATTCTCATGTCTCTTTGTAAAGGAGCGGGAGTGTCAGTGGGCTGACTCTGAAGTTGATAAGAACCTCTGTGTCTGAGATGTTGGAAACACTTTCAGATGATGATTTTGTGAATGTTGCTGCTGTAAGTATCCTGTTGTCATTAGGCTCTAGTCATCCATGTGTTCTTTTGTAATATGTATCACTTATGAATTATCAAGTTTATGAACTTTTGTTACAATCTATTGCAATTCCTTATACAGCTGGGGAAAACCAAAGGGTTCACAATGCTTACTGGACAGATGTTTGTCCTCTAATCTCACTATTTACAATCTTGTAGGCAATTCAGTCAACTCAATCCAATTTCTTTGGAGCCATGATACATATAGAGGCAGGTACTACCAACAAGAATATAATTGCTGAGAATTTTTTTTATCCTCTACCGCATATGAACTGAAGTATCCACTCAGATAAGCATTGACATGTCTTTGTCATTTCCAAGCAGGTCCAGTTGGTTTTTACTTACATCTATTAGAAATATAAATACCTGTATGAATGAAAACCTGCATTGAAATTTCTCTTCTGTTGCATTTTGCCTAGCATTCAGTATTCTTGATATTATGTAGTACAGTGCACATAATTCATTCCATGCAAGGCAAGAACAAGACCTAGTTAAATTTGTAAAGTAGAAAATGAAGTATGTATTCCTCCTTTAATTGAACTGGAGACACAGCCCTGATCATAAACTGTATACCCTGCTGCCAGTATTTATATCTGAACAAGAAAAATAAACATAGGGCGCCACATCGTGCGATATATTAAGTAGGATGAGACGTGGGGGAGCTTTAGGGGTATAAGCGCTCAACTTGTTTGGTTGTATAGTCCACGTACAACACTGGTGTATGCGTGTCGACAGATGTCAGCAGCTGCCGTCCCCAACCAGTGGGTGAATTCTACCTCCGCTATAATATGCATACAATTTCCAGGCAAGAAAAAAAAATGGGGATTCCAAAGGGGCACTGCAAACATCCAAAAATTGTGATAAGAGAAGGTCATTTATTAATAGTTATCGTGGCTACCCGTTTTAACGCTGGTCCCGCATCTTCCTCAGGCCAATTCTGAGGAAGACGCCGGACCGACATTGAAACGTGTGGCCACGATAAATATTAATAAATTACCTTCTTTTATCTGCTGCCAATGTTAACTGGAAATTCTTAACTAGAAAACGGTGGAAGTTGTCCCTATGATTTGTTAACACTGGACTAATATCTCCAAGCTATAAGGTAAATTGGAGTATCTTCAAGGAGTTTGGTGGTTAGACTAATCCTTTTCAGATCCTCTATTAGGACATAGAGAGGATAGAAGGGAAACCGGGTCCTCTGGATTTGGGCTGTAGAAGAACATTAATTACTTGAGTGTCTTCCTGCAGGAATAATTGTATGATTATGGCTTGAATGCATTATTTTACTATATCCATTACTATATGCAGTAGAGATTAAATGCCGTGGACAAGGACCAAAAAGCGCCATTACTCGGGACAATAGTAAAGAGTTAGACATTAAACCATGGGCAGTAGCACTTATCCCTAATTGGGAATTTGAGCCATATTACACTATGTACTGGCCTGTAACCCAGAGTAGCCTAGCCAATATCATGTTTTTATTATTAGTTAAAACATCTGCCCAAAATGTTTCTTAAAAACAAGCTTTATTGCATTTAAGGACTCTCATAGCATAGAATTAAGATGTTTCATGTGACAATGTAGTGATGAAGGATACACACACTTTTCAATCCCTTTAAATAAGACTGATGCAAAGCAATCAAGACACAATCCCCAAATATCTCATTCTTTTGCGACTCAGACATGCAGTCCTCCAATTGCTTACATCTATCTTGAGAATTAAGATAAAAATAAAAGTGGCACCACCAATCATGTTGTTAGCAGAACCTTACCTATCATTATTCATGGTCACAGCTAAAAGATTAGGACATAGTTTCTTGCCAGCGAAGGCAGGAAAATGACACTGTGACTTAATCAGCCATATCAGGATTTATGCTGAAGTCTCTACGAACAAGGGGCTTAAATATTAATGTGCAGAAACACTTAAGTGCAGAGTTTTTAATTATATAAATGCATTTGTTTCTCGGTAAGCTGCAGTATGTGAACCGTGCAGTGGCAATATAAATCACCTAAGGGTTAACGTGTCACATCTTCCCGTCTTAATTTTCATCTCCGCTACAGAATCTGCTGCTCTGTGCATGCGAATAGGAGCTTGCTGTTCGTAAATTTACAAATGTATGGGAACTATTTCTCCAAACTAATTCAGTTATACGCCTTGACTGCACAAACTGGAAGATGATAAGGCCAAAGATTTGCTTCTAATGATTTAGAGATTTGATTTCATATGTTGACATAGTAAATATAATTTGATTTGATTGTGAAGCTCTCATATCAAAAAAATTAAGTAAAATACTACTTTATAACATTGACTGAAGAGATCGTAGGCAGTTTTTTTTTTCTAATTATTGATGGACTCGAGTTGTTTAACCACTTAATAACCAGGCTTTTTTTTTTTTTTTTAACATACAATACATACAGGTTTAAAGGCTATAATATTTTTTCATATTTTTTTCCTGTGATACATGGGGCTTCACTTTTGCACATTTCATATTCACAATATATATTTTCATTTTTAATAGTATAAAGTTGCACTTAAATAAAGTGAGATATATTTTCCTGTACAGTCATTTAAAAAAAAAAGGTACTTTATTATTTTTCCATAAACTCCTCAACGGAGGAAAAGTGCAGGATGTACAGAAAAAAAGGAACTACAAAGAAAAAAGTATGGAATACACTCATGTAGTTCTCAGCATATCCAAGTCATATTCAGGGGGAAGGGAGAAGAAAAGATTAGAAAAATAGGAATAAAAATTATTACGAAAGGGGAGGGAGGTAAAATGAGAAAACAACATTAAACCGCATAAGCCTACGAGCATCACGGTCATTTGTTATGTAAGGGATAGAGGGTATGTTTTAGTCATCAGGGGCTGGGCTATTTCCGGTTTCAATTATTTCTTAATTTATTATTCTTCCACACATATAATATTATTGGGGGACATTTTATCTTTAGATATATTTTTATTGTTAACATATTCCCAGTTACAGTAGGAATTACAACCTGTATGCTCACATTATAGAGCTAACTTGGGTCTGTTGACACTCAGTAGTTCTTGCTCAAACCGGGTAGCTAATGATCAAATAATGTATCACATGATTTATAAAACAAATACATTAAGCCCTGTGTTATGCACACATCACTCACTGAATGCCATGTATTGAACAATCAGGAATTCATATCATCATTGATAATGCTTACAGACTATCCTGTGAACACCTAATAAATTATTATACTTATATTATATATGTTTTACTCGCCTAGAAATAGAACAAAATTATAATTTTTAGGTGCAATGTATATAATTGCAGAATCTCAGTGGCCCGTGGCATGTTGACCGTTACCACATAATGTCAACAACTAAAGCTTCATTTACCCCTTAACCTCTTAATGACCAGCCTATTTTTTTACGTTTTCCATCGTCTCATTCAAGAGCTATAACTTTTTTATTTTTGCGTCGACATAGCTGTATAAGGTCTTGTTTTTTGCAGGACAAGTTGTAATTTTTAATAGCACCATTTTGGGGTACATAGAATTTATTGATTAACTTTTATTAACTTTTTTTTGGGGGGGAATAGAAAAAAACCTGCAATTTCGCCACACTTTTTTGCGTCCCAAATTTACACCGTTTACCGTGTGGTATAAATAACATAATAACTTTATTCAGCGGGTTGTTGCGATTGCAACAATACCAAATTTATATAGACTTTGTATGTTTTACTACTTTTACACAGTGAAAACACTTTGTTTTTGTGTCTCCATATTTGAAGAGCCATAACTTTTTTATTTTTTCGCCGATGCAGTTGTTTTTATTTGTGGGACGACTTGTAGTTTTTATCGGTACCATTTTGGTGTAAAAGCGACTTTTTTTATCACTTTTTATGACATTTTTTAAGGCAGGATTCAAAGAAAACAGCAATTTTTGCATTGATTTTTATTTAATTTTTTACGACGTTCACCGTGCGGGTTAAATTATGTAATAACTTTATAGTTGGGGTCGTTACGGATGCGGCAATACCAAATATATGTAACTTTATAACTGTATTTTGTTTTTTAATAATAAAGCAATTTGTAAGGGGAAAAAAGTGGGTTTTTCATATTTTTTTTCACTTTTGTTTTTTTCACTTTTTATTATCTTTTTTTTTTTACTAGTCCCACTAGGGGACTTCACTATGCGATCCTACGCATTTATAATACACTGCAATACTTCTGTATTGCAGTGTATTATGCCTGTCCGTGTAAAACGAACAGGCATCTGCTAGGCCATGCCTCTGGCATTTATTAGGCCCCCGGCTGCCATCGGAGACACAGACACTCGGCGATCTTATCTTCGGGTGTCATTGGGATGAGAGGGAGCTCCCTCCCTCTCTCCAAAAAAAACTCAGATGAGGCGCTCGCTATTGAGCGCCGCATCAAAAGGGTTAAACGGGTGACATCGATACTGATATCGACCTCACCCGTTAGAGCAGGGATACCCCCCAGCCCTCAGCTACCTCTGGTAGCTGAGAGCAGGGAGATTTAACGGCTCCCTGCTCTGTTTACTTATTTCGATGCAGCGCCATAAAAAGGCTATTGCATTGGAATAAAGCCCGGTAGTGGCCGCCGTCAAAACACTATGGCGTGGTCACTAACGGGTTAATGACCACCCATACACCCTTTAATGGCGGTCTTTAAGGGTACTAATGAGACAGTTCTGCGAAAAGGCGGCGCTGTGACATAATCCCGGTCAGGGTTGCCAACCTCCACTTGACAACTTTGCTTAAAAATCACAGAAAAACCAAACTTTTTACAGACACATTACAAAATCATTGCTTGTGCAGTGTGCTAGGAGTGATTCACCAATCACAGCCCAACTTGTAGCTGTCCCACGCTAACTTAGTGTGGAAAAGCTGCAAGCTGTCCTGTGATTAAGCGTTTGACTCACTCACCACTCACTCAACACTCCGCCACCACTCTCTGGTCTACCTGATGTCACTCACATTTAGGCTGGATTCACACGAGCACATTACGTCCGTAATGGACGGACGTATTTCGGCCGGAAGTCCCGGACCGAACACACTGCAGTGAGCCGGGCTCCTAGCATCATAGTTATGTACGATGCTAGGAGTCCCTGCCTCACTGCCGGACAACTGTCCCGTACTGAAATCATGTTTTCAGTACGGGACAGTTGTCCGGCAGCGAGGCAGGGACTCCTAGCATCGTACATAACTATGATGCTAGGAGCCCGGCTCCCTGCAGTGTGTTCGGTCCGGGACTTCCAGCCGAAATACGTCTGTCCCTTATGGACGTAATGTGCTCATGTGAATCCAGCCTTAGGAGCAGAAGGAGGGCAGACAGAGCCAAGTATAGTCCCAAAATTTAAATTTTGATATACAACTTCTGTGTATCCTGTGCTGAAACCCAAATCCGTCGGGTCAGCGTGACTGACTGCTTCGGTGACAGCAAGTCCTGCTTGTCTCTGATACCCAGGATCCACCGGTTATCAATCACGTCAAAGTTATAAACCGAATCCGCCAGTCCCGCTGACCTGACTGATTCGGGTTTTAGCGTTCCAGGATACATCAAAGCTGGATTTAAAAAATTATACATTTTTTTTTTTTTATAAAAACCAATTCAAAAGTTGCATTAAACACCATGATACATTGTTTTACGTTCAAAGGTTTACATAGCCTTTTACCCCTTAACGATGCAGCCTAGTTCACATTTACCATATGTCTACTTTATGTTGACATCATTGTTCGAACATCCTTTTATTTTTCTAGGACGTTCCAAGGTTTATAAGTTTAACAGCAATTTCTCACATTTTCAAGAAAAGTTCCAAAACCTACTTATTTAGAGACCAGCACAGTTCTGACGTGACTTTGAGGGGTTCATACATTGGAAACCCCAATGAATCACCCCATTTTAAACTGCACCGCTCAAAGTATTCAAAACAGCTTTTAGAACGATTCTTAACCCTATAAGTGTTAATTTAATGGGTTAAAAAAAAGTATTTGTTTTTGTGTCACCATATTCTATATTATTTTGAAAGGCAACATAAATAGAAAATAGCAAACCTGGCATTGTTTTTTATGTTATATTTTACGGCATTCACAGTGCGGGTTAACCGGTTGAGGACCACCAACTCTATGTATACAGTGCAGGTTTAAAGGGAATGTGTCGCTAGAAATTATTATAATTTTTTTTCAGTTAAACAATTAGTATTTGAGTGATTACACATTGTTTTAATTTTTTTAATTTTTCACAAGTCAGGAAATATTATAAATTAGATTCTAATTGATAACATTTCCATGTGCTGGGCACTAGAGGGAGCAGTTCCAAAAATTGTAGCATGGTCAATGTGGTAAAGCAACCTCATTGATTTATGATGCAAATTTGGGGTGGACACACTCTCCTCTAGTGTCCTTACACAATCCCCCCTCCATTCTTCTGGCTAGTGCCAGGAGAAGGAGGGGTTTGAATCTTCAAACCTCCTACACTGTGTGCCGCGACTTTCTGAGCAACTGCACAGTGTAGGAGGATTAGACACAGGGCTCAGCAGACAGTATCACATGAACATAATACACACATCACATACACGAACATAAATTACCTGCCTCCGCTGGTCTACGCTCCTATTCCTTGCGCCTTTGCTTCATTGAACATATGGCCAGAAGCCACGGCCGGAAGTCGTCATCTTACTGTCCGGCAGCGGCTTCCGGTCCACATGAAAATGGCGCCGGATTTCGCTTTGCGAACGAGCTTCGTTTTGGTTTGTGTGGGAGCGGCGCATGCACCGTTCCCACACAGATGGCTTACACTTCAGAGAATGGAACGGCTCCCGTTCGCAGTCTCTATGGGGTTGTATGTGCCGTATTCCATCTCTGTATGTGTCGTTAATCGACACATACAGAAATGAAAACAAAAAATGGCAGCCCCCATAGAGAAGTAAAAGTAAAAACACAGTAAAAAGTAGAACATGAGAACACAAATAAATAAAATTTATGTTAATATCATATTAAAAGCCATATAATAATTTTAAAAAAAATCATGACACCTTCCCTTTAAGCTTGCTGCCCGAGCGATTGCGCAGCTTAATATCGGGCAGCCGGCAGTCAGAGACAAAGAAGACAGAAACGGTTTTCACCTGACTAAATCACCTGGCCACCATCCACTGTTTGCTAAACTGCTCGAGAGGAAGCAGGGGGTCCTGAAATAAAGCACAGGGGTAAGTGATATGATATTTACAGTTGCATATGTTAGAAGACAGCAACTTAGGGCACTTGAGAAATCTCATTAAAAAGTGCCCAACCCTTTATGTGCAAGGGGAGGACTTACAGGCAAACTGAAAATTACACAGAATGTTTTCATAAAATTCTTCAGTAGGCTACTTGTGTCAATATGACAATCTGTAGTTTAGCGATGAGTAGCCGAGTGCTGCTATTTCTCACGCACGCACGCACGCACACACACACACACACACACACACACACACACACACACACACACACACACACACACACACACACACGTACGTATGTACAGATGTAGCTGTCTTTATCTTGCCTTTTAACGCATTAAATACACAGTGGCAAGATCCTTTTTCTTGACTTTTTCAATGACTTTTCAATGGCTTTTGTGTGTGAAAACACGCTGCAGCAAGTTATCAGAATCAAGATAAAGATGGCTACATACACACACACACACACACACACACACACACACACACACACACACATATATATATTTATATATTTATTTATCTTTTTATATATATATATATATATATATATATAAAGTATAAAAAAATAATATATTTATATATGCTATTATATTTTATATATGCTATAGTCACACTTTGATAATGGTCATATTGTTCTTTGCTAAGGGAACATTTTGTTTTAATGATACAGTAATTTTTTTACTGTATCATTGCTATTCCCCTTAAGATATGTATAGATAAATATGTATCGAATACATTTTCCAAAGTTAGTCATGTTCAATACACCCACCTCCGTTAGAATATGAATGACATCTGTAAATAAATGCAGTAAGTAGCCATCAAAGATTTAAAAGTAAGTACCAGATATCCTTTTGATCAGAGCATTGGCACGGGTTTTTGCTTCAATTAAATTTTTTCCCAAGAATTCAACTCTTTAAAAAGTAATTATATTGTTGGAATTGGAAGATCTAAAGTGGTTGGCCAATAATGACATTTCTAAAACGCTCTACGTTGCTGTGTTCTGAAGCAGGCAACTGTAAATACTCCCATCACTTACCTCTGCACTTCACCTCAGGGCCCCCTGCTCCCCCTTGAACGGCTTAGTGAAATTGGACGGCGCGATGATCCCATCCGTAGCTTTCAAGAGGGGCGGCGGTTAGGTGATTTGGCCACATGCCCGCCTCCCTAGCTGCCTATTCTGCATCGGCGCTTAACCATGACTGAACACATTTAGCGCGTGTGCAGATACAGGCAGCAGAATCTTCTGTATCTGCGCATGCACTACAGGTATTCAGCACTGGCGCAGAAGAGCAGGCAATTGGGGAGGTGGTCACGTGACCAAATCACCTGACTGCTGCCATTTTGAAAGCTATGGATGGAATAATTGCACCGTCCACTGTTTACTAAGCCATTCCAGGGGGAGCAGGGGGCCCTAAAATGAACTGCAGCGATAAGTGATAGGTGTATTTACAGTCGCCTGTGTCAGAACACAGCAACTGAGGAGGTTTTAGAAATTTCATTAGAAAGTGGTCAACCCCTTTATGGGCAAGACATTTTTCTTAGAATTCTTTAGTCAGCTACTTTTATTACTATGACAATGTGTAGCTTAGCACTGAGTAGCACTTGTCTGTTAGTGGAGTGCTTCAATTTCTCACTCACACACACACACAGATATAATAAAAAATATATACTAATAATTTTCTTCACACTTTGTTGCTGGTCATTTTGTTCTTTGTTGCGGGAACATTTTCTTCTAATTTCTTCACTGTATCATTGCTATTCCCCTCACGACATCTATAGATAACTATGTACCTCAGCAATTTTCCAAGGTTATTAATTTTTAATACACGCACCTAGCTTAGAATAGGAGTGAATGACATCTGTAAATAAATGTATCTCATTGTTCAGTAGTCCAGACTGCTAGAGATGAAGAATTCTTCTTCTTTCAATGTAAATGGTAAAACTTCTACAATGTTTTATTCCACTCCAGGAGATGTCGCACACGTGTATTGAATTGTGCTATTTAATCATTAGAATTAAGTCCTCCGCAAAATGATTCAGTGTGAATGTTGCTTTTATATTTGATTCTTATGTTTTAATGATTAAACGGGGACTTTGAAAAAGTTTTCAGGCATATTATATAACTACATTAGCTTCACAATCCAATTGTAATCTTGTTCAATATTATTCATTATGTAACTACCTTACAATTATATAAATTCCAAAAAAGCCATTAAAATATGCCAGTTTATGCTAGGATGTTTGGTTATTATTTTCAAAGTACAATACACAATATATATATGCAAAAAATACAGCCATTGTTACAGAGAGATAGTTTGCAGTAAGTGGTGAAGCTACACATATTCAGATTATTGGAAGTGTTAACTTTGGGAGCAATACAACAATGGAGCAAAGAATCTGTCGTACATTTCTAATTCTACACGGCTTCTATGTCAACCCAACAGCTGTCATTAAAGAAATGGTGAAAAATATATAAACACTATATGGGCAAAAATATTGTGACATCTACACATTACACCTAAAGGAGCTTTTATGACATCCTATTCTTATTCCATAGGCCTTAATATGGAGTTGGTCCCCCTTTTGCAGCTAAAAAATCTTCCACTCTTCTGGGAAGGCTTTCTACAATATTTGTGTGTCTGTGGGAATTTTTGCCCATTCATCCAAAAGAGACTTGGTTAGGCCAGACACTGATGTTGGACGAAAGCCTGGTTCGCAATCTCCGTTTTAGTTTATCCCAAAGGTCTTTGATGGGGATGACGTCAGGGCTCTGTGTGGACCAGTCAAGTTCTTCCACACCAAACTCACCCAACTATGCCTTTATGAACCTTGCTTTGTGCACTGGGGCGCAGTAATGCTGGAACAGAAAAGGGCCTTCCCCAAACTGTTGCCACAAAGTCGGAAGCATACAATTGTCCAAAATGTCTTGGTATGCTGATTCCCTTTACTGGTACTAAGAGGCCTAAGCCAATCTTAAAGAGAACCTTTCACATCCCCATACATGTGCAGCTGAGTGCAGCATGTAATGGCGAGGGCTGCACAAACCCTGGGGCACTTTTCTTTTTTTTTTCTTCTTCCCACCGTTATTTAGATATCGGTGCCGTTATATTTGGCGCCCGATATTTAAATAACCCCCTGAACAGTCAAGGGGGCGTATACTGTCAAGGGGGCGTGTTACTATGGCTGTGACACTGTCCAATCAGATATGGACAGTGCCACAGCATGAGAGAGTGTGCGATTGCAGTCTTTTCATCCGAACAGGCAAGGGGGTGTGTCACTGCTACGGACACAGCTGCGGAGAAGAGAGTGTTCATGCAGTGTAAGCACAGACACGCAACCTTGCCAGTTTGTCAGACATAGTATAAGACTGATCTTTTACAAGAGCTGAAGAGATGAGAGCGTGCACTTCCACTTTGCAATAAGACTACTCACAGTTGGAATATCTAGGAGGGACGAAATTTCCCGAACTGACTTGTTGCAACAGTAGCATCATATTATAGTATCATGCTTGAACTCAGTGATCTCTTTAGAATGACCCATTCCTTCACAAATGTTTGTAAAGGCGACTGCATGGCTTGGTGCTGGATTTTATATACCTGTGGCAATGAAACTGAATGAAACATCTGAATTCAGTGATTAAGGGGTGTGTCCAAAAACTTTTGTGCATATAGTGTGTATATACAGGGTGGGCCATTTATATGGATACACCTAAATAAAATGGGAATGGTTGGTGATATTAACTTCCTGTTTGTGGCACATTAGTATATGGGAGGGGGGAAACTTTTCAAGCTGGGTGTTGACCATGGCGGCCATTTTGAAGTCGGCCATTTTGTATCCAACTTTAGTTTTTTCAATGGGAAGAGGGTCATGTGACACATCAAACTTATAGAGAATTTCACAAGAAAAACAATGGTGTGCTTGGTTTTAATGTTACTTTATTCTTTCATGAGTTATTTACAAGTTTCTGACCACTTATAAAATGTGTTCAAAGTGCTGCCCATTGTGTTGGATTGTCAATGCAACCCTCTTCTCCCACTCTTCACACACTGATAGCAACACCGCAGAAGAAATGCTAGCACAGGCTTCCAGTATCCGTAGTTTCAGTTGCTGCACATCTCGTATCTTCACAGCATAGACCATTGCCTTCAGATGACCCCAAAGATAAAAGTCTAAGGGGGTCAGATTGGGAGGCATTTCTTCTGCGGTGTTGCTATCAGTGTGTGAAGAGTGGGAGAAGTGCTGCCCATTGACAATCCAACACAATGGGCAGCACTTTGAACACATTTTATAAGTGGTCAGAAACTTGTAAATAACTCATGAAAGAATAAAGTAATGTTAAAACCAAGCACACCATTGTTTTTCTTGTGAAATTCTTGATAAGTTTGATGTGTCACATGACCCTCTTCCTATTGAAAAAACTAAAGTTGGATACAAAATGGCCGACTTCAAAATGGCCACCATGGTCAACACCCAGCTTGAAAAGTTTCCCCCCTCCTATATACTAATGTGCCACAAACAGGAAATTAATATCACCAACCATTCCCATTTTATTTAGGTTTATCCATATAAATGGCCCACCCTGTATATATATGCAATCCAAGAGCAAATGAACACAGCACTCCAACATACCTATATATTAGACCATGTGCTTGTTACCAGAGGATGAATCAGTTTCTCAACTTGAATATAATACGACCGTAGAACAGTATAACGGCACCAGGACTTCAGAGTTGATGAAACGGGGTGGATTTATTTATCTAAATAAGGTCTAGTCAAACCAATTAACTTCAGAAAGTTACCTAGGTGAATTAGGTTCCCTGTGTGCAATCAGTGTCACATGATCTGTCACATGATGTCAGTATAAATACACCTGTTCTGAAAGGCCCTGAGTCTGGTTCCATAGCAAATAGGGTGAATCAATTATTAGTAAAAAAAAAAATCAAACAACGTAAACAATGTTTTTTTTTTTCATTCCACTGTAAGATCAAATTTAAAATCCATTTAGATTCCAGACTTTATTGCAACAATACAGGAAAAAAAACAAGAGTGAATACTTTTGCAAGGCACTATACACCAATGCACCGCTGCTTATTAATTTTAATACACCACTCAAATCATTGATTTTTTGGAAATGAACAAAAAAAGCTAGTTTGTGATGAATATGGATTTACTGTATTTAGACAAATAAACATGTTTTGTACTCATGTACTCATTTGTAATTATTGTTTATAAATTATTTGAGCCTTGACTTCCTTCAATTTTTCTTTCCTATCAAAGTGGTATTCACCCTTAGCAGAGATCACAACAGTACAAACGCGGGGTATTCTGTCGGTCAACTTGTCTATAGTATCAGATTGCAGCCCAGTTCTCTTGCAGTAAATCCCAAAGGTAATTTCGGCTCGTATCTTGCACATCTCGAACACACCTGTTTAGATGATCCCAAAGGAGTTCAATTGGATTGCAATTAGGACTCTAGGGTGGCCAATGTTCTTCAGCACTCGTTCCTTTGACTGAACATATTTTGTGCAAAGACAGGAGACATGTTTTTCGTTGTGATCTTGCTGTAATGTGAAAAAACACAGCCAATAAGGCAGGTGCCAGAAAGGTTGACATGGCGCACTAGAATGTTGTAGTAGCACCAGAAGACCGTGATTCCTTCTATTTTTAGTAAGTCACCAGCTGCACCACCTCCAAAACATCCCCAGACCGTAATGGAATATTTTTTATACTTGACTGTGGGCTTAATGCACAGTGGAAGAATGCGCTTACCTGCTGCACAACAAACAAACTTTCACCTCTTGGACCCAGACAACTCAAACTTTGACTCGTCTGTGAAAAGAACCTTCTCCCGCTGACTAGTGGCCCAGCTCCTGTGCTTTTCAGCCAACAATAGCCTCTTTGTCTTAATAGGCCTAAGCAACTGTTTTCAGGTTGCAACACTTCTTTGTAAGACACTGGCTACAAGGCAGCGTTTGACAGTCGCAATTGATACGCTATTCTTTCTCGTTTCCATCAGAGCAGCACGGATCTGACGAGCTGTTTTGAATCTGTCCCATTTGGAACACACTCTGATAAATTTGTCCTCCTGTTTTGTGGTCACGCGAGGTTATCGAAGTCCTGGTTGATCATGTACACTCTTGTTTTCTGCCTATCTTTTGAGGATGCACTGCACGCCACAAAGAGAAACTTTCACCAGGCGAGCAATTTCCTGCAAACTATGCCTTCCATTTGTCAAAGCGACTATGGCAGATCGCTTTTCGATTGTTAACGCCTTCCTGTGAGACATTTACTCGACTACTTTACACGTTTTCGCAAGTTTACACAAGACAAACCCCAGTGTTCTTTCACTGTGTATAGTGGGAATTTAGAAGCCTGTGCGAAGGAGAAAATGTCTTTCTTGCCCTTAGCCGACAATCACAGACCATAAAAGCTGTTCTATGATTGTCAGCTATGAGCAGCAAATGCAGTTTCTCTTTTACACAGGATTCATATCCCCGTTTCCTCAAAAACTACATCTTTCATGAGTATTTATATAAATAATGAATAAATATGATGCATCCGAATCCTGAAAGTATTTAACCCTTTCCCGCACGTCCAGGCGAGCAGCAACTTTGCGCACTTTGACATGCAGTTACGTCCACCTTTAACAGTTAACCGCCGCGCAGCGTTACACCGCAGCGGCTGTTAACTGTACAGAGTGTCTGGCCTGGTCATATTTCTTGCCATGAATAAGAGCACTGCCTGTGCTCGAAACGCGTAGGCTCGGGCATCTGCCCGCATCATCAACCACCTTGAGACTGCGTCTCTATTTAATTTTAAACATTGTTTTTCTACCAATAAAAGTGGGAACTACGTATCCCTTTTACCCTGACACAGCGCTGGATCACTCCTTTCTTTTTCCTGTATCATCCACGTGGGACGTCGCGGGGGTCCGTGCGAGGTGTCTGGTCGAGACGTAGGATTTGGTGAGCTGGAGGTTTCCTCCCATTTTTTCTGTCTGGCCTGGTCTCTGTGTTGCCGACCAGCGATACTTTGCCGCTGATTTTGGCAATTAACCCCAGCAATTAATCAATTGCGATCGCCTCATTTAAGGGGTTTGTAGCACATCGGCACCCCCACAATGCGATTGCGGGGCTTTCCGATGGTTATGCCACCAGATAATGGCCTCCGGGTCTGCCATGTACGGAAGCCTATCAGGACCAGCCTCTGGCTGGTCCTGATAGGCTTCCTGCCGAAGTGAGAGGAAGTCACTGAGCCGTTCCCGGTGCACATGGTCATTGACCGCGTGCACCGGGAACCGGGAGGTCAGCTGATACTCCACTGTTGCCCGTCAGCCGACCGCTGATTTTGACAATTAACCCCTTAAATGTGGCGATCGATTGCAATAGCCGCATTTATGGGGTTCGTAGCACATCAGCACCCGGCACATGTGATCGCAGGGGGCGTGCCTCCGGCTGGTCCTGATAGACTTCCTGCTAGTGTGACTGTCACCGTAGGTAGTGTAATGTATTATAGCAGCGATCAGTGCTGCTGGTGTTCAAGTCCCCTAGTGGGACAAAAAAAAAAGTTCTACGATACAAATACAAAAACTGCCTTTTTTCCTACAATAAGTCTTTTATTATGGGAAAAAAATGAAACTGTTAAAGTACCTATATTTGGTATCTCCGCGTTCGTAACGACCCAAACTATAAAACTATAATGTTATTTTTCCTGCATAGTGAACACCGCAAAAAAAAAACAATGCGAGAATCGCTATTTTTTGGTTACCACCCCTCCCAAAATATAGAATAAAAAGTGATCAAAAAGTCGCATGTACCCCAAAATAGTACCAATAAAAACTACTAACCAGTCCCGCAAAAAACAAGCCCTTACGCAGCTTTTTTTGACTGAGAATAAAAAAGTTATGGCTTCCAGAATATGGTGACACAAAAAATGTATTATTTTATAAAAATGTCATTTTATTGTGCAAGCGCTGCAAAACATAAAAAAAATAACTATACACATTTGGTATGGCTGTAATCGTATTTACCTGCAGAATAAAGTAAAATTGTTATTTATAGCACATGGTGAACACTATAAAAAAAAAAGAATAAAGAAACATTGTCAAAATGTATGCCTTTTGGTCATTTTGCTTGCCATGGAATTAAAAGTGATCAAAAAATCGCATGTACCCCAAAATGTTACCAATGAAAACTACAGATTGTCCCGCAACAAATAAGCCCACACACAGCTCTGGTGGAGAAAAAATAAAGTTCTGGCTCTCAGAATATGGCAACACAAAATGTGCGGAGCTTTCCAAAAGCCAATTATCAGTGCGACACTGGCCACACATCTGCGGATTATTATTTATTTACCCCATTATTATAACCTCTTATTATGCCCTGATGTACTCCGCACACTTTACATATGCGCCCACATTATAAACTGAAATACCAGTAAAACCCCAAACAGAACTATTACCAAGCAAAATCTGCGCTCCAAAAGCCAAATGGCACTCCCTCCTTTCTGAGTCCTACAGCGTGACCAAACAGCAGTCTACTTCCACATATATGGCATCGCCATACCAGGCAGAACCCGCTCAACATTTTATGAGGTATTTGTCTTCAGTGGCACAAATTGGGCACAACATAATGTTCACTAAAATGGCACACCTTTGCGCACCACGATGTAATAGCATGTCGTGGTGCGGGGGTAATGTATGGAGCGGGCTCAAGCGCTGAGCCCAAACCATACGCTGCGGGTGTCAGCTGTGCATTACAGCTGACACTCGAGACTAATGGACGGGAACAGCGATCGTGCTGTTACAGGAGCCTGTAAAGATGAAAATATACTATCTAACAATCTAACAATCGCTGGTTCAAGTCCCGTATGGGGACTAATAAAACGTGTGAAAAAAAGTTAACGTTATTTGTAGTGAAAAAAATTAATATTTAAAGTCCAAAAAACTCCCGTTTTGTAAAAAATAAAAAAATAAACAAAATTGGTATCGCTGCGTCCGTAAAAGTCAGAACTATTACAGTATACCATTATTTAACTCGGACGGTGAACGCCGTAAAAAATAAAGAATTTAAAATGCCAAAATCTCTTTTTTTTTTGGTCACCTTAGCTCTCAAATTTTTTTTTAACAAAAACGAAAAAAGTTATGGCTCTCGAAATGTGGTGAAAGAAAACAATTTTTTTTAACAAATAGTTTTTTCTTTATAAAAATAGTAAAATATAAAAAAAGCTATAGAAATTTGGTATAACTGTAATAGTATTGTGCCACAGAATAAATTTAAGTTGTTGTTTTGACCGCACGGTGAAAGCTATAAAAACGAAACAATTTTAAGCTCTGCTGTGTGTTCAAACAGCAGTGTATGACCACATATGGGGTATTGCTGTAATCAGGAGAAATTGCTTTACAAATGATGGGGGCTTTTTCTCCTTTGACCCTTGTATAAATTCAAAATTTCTATGTTTTTTCAGAAAAAAATAGATTTTCATTTTCACAGACTTATTCCAATAAATTCAGCAAAAAAAAACAACAGTGGGGTAAAAATGCTAATTATACTCCTAAAAAAAAATTCCTTGAGGGATGTAGTTTCCAAAATGGGGTAACTTTTGCGGGGTTTTCACTGTTTTGGTCCCTCCAGGGCGTTGCAAACACGACATGGCACCAAAGACCATTTCTGCAAAATCTGTGCTCCAAAATCCAAATGATCGATTTGCATAACCTTACGGCTTGCCCTACTTGGTGTTGCAATTTCAAGTTGAGGAGTGTACATTAAATAATTTATCCTGTCTCATTTTTTTATTTGGTCCTTCCTTCCATTTACCTTCTGGTTCTATTTCCATTTTTAGCATTCTCTATCTTGGTAAATACAGTTGTTAAGTATGTTCTTTAAATGCCATCAACAAAGAGACCACAATTGGGAAAGCTGTAAAACATGTGTGGTATTTACATGTTGTATAAATTACAGCATAAACACCTAAAGAATTAAAAACAACAACTATTTAGCAACATTATTAAATAATTCCTAGGCATTTTATATTAATTGTAGTTTTTAATTTTAAAATGGGTATAAAGATAGAGCTCAAAGGAGCCCCTCAGACACAATAGGAAACAAGAAGCATAAGAAAGGTAAAATACCTAGCAGTAATATGGAAAAAACAAAAAATATTTGCATACTGGCATATGTTTGCCACATCCAGAAACAAGGGGGTGGGGGAGGATAATTCTGCAGAAAGCATACTTGCCCATAAAGGAACAATTTGTACACCTCCACCCACTACCTGATAGGAGGAATACCCCACTGCTCTTTGGATATGTGACTGGACTGATCTATGTAAATGATGTGTTTTTAAATATGAATGGAAATACTGTAGTTATTTTTCAGTATTGCAGCTGCAGCCAGTGAGTTGTCTAGTGCTGAGGCCGTGGGTGGAAACTCTTCAGTTAATAAGAAGCTGCTGTCTTTAGACAAGGAGTCTATTCAGTTTAGACTTAAGCGTGCACAATACATAGAAAACATCCTGACAGGCTGCGCAAATCCCGTAATGTGCAAACTTTTTTCATTATGGAAACTGACAATATCAACTTTTTCATAAAATCTAAATGCCTCTTTCAGTTACTGCAATACACTTTAAGCTCATGCACAGGAACACGAGTTACAATTCTATGACTGCTTTTCATTTTCACCGAGCTTTTGTTTAACTTTATATGCAAGTGAATTAAATAATATTTATTATTAAATTCAAGAATACCTATTATCTGCAAAATATTTGGTGAAGAATGGAAAAGACAAAAAAATCAAGCTGTATTATTTTCTAGTACAGTATTGTGGCATATTATATATAGATTTAAAATATTTTGGGGAAAAAAAATAATTCTCCTAAATTGCAGTTCCTACAGCATATGCCAGTTGAAAAACATGGCGAAATGAGTTATGTGAAGACAAATATGGCTGGTTAGACAGTAATGTAATACAGATTCTTGGGGCTGTGTTATTCTAATGGGAGTTATCGTTCTCAGAGGAGAGAACTCAGACAATCAAAGGCCATCCAAGATATTTGCTACTAGTGGAGAATATGGTGTCTCACAACGGGAACTTAAAAAAGCACATAACGTACCTACTAAATGTACCATGGGGTTCTGTTTTGATCTAAGTGCGGTTCAGTAGATTAGCAGGAGATATGGGTAATGCAATTGTATTGCAGACCCTAAAATGCGCCGTATTGTGGCCGTCTGAAAGCAGCCTAAGGCTCATTTATAGGTAAGGATTACCTTTATAGTTAAAGAGTATATGCTCTTTGGACAATCCCAACATGTTAGAAGGGTCCTCTGACAATAAACTGATCACAAAGTGTACTCCTTCTGGGATCCCCAGTGGTCAGTTGTAATATGTTTGGAAAACTGTCAGTAAGACTTCGATTTTACTGCAGTGCCCCCACAGGGGACATTAAGTATTAATATACTGCCCATTCAAATCAGTGTGTTGTCTGTGTAATGGAGAAAAGGGACAGGTCTTCCAAAGCGAGAGATGCTCTTTGTATCTGCTCTCCACTTTCCAAGTGATGAGGATCCTGTTTAGGGGATTATTAAAGAGACTCTGTCACCACATTATAAGTGCCCTATCTCCTACATAAGGAGATCGGCGCTATAATGTAGGTGACAGCAGTGCTTTTTATTTAAAAAAACGATCTATATTTACCACTTTATTAGCGATTTTAGATTTATGCTAATGAGTTGCTTAATGCCCAAGTGGGCGAATTTTTACTTTAGACCAAGTGGGCGTTGTACAGGGGAGTGTATGACGCTGACCAATCAGCCTCATGCACTCCTCTCCATTCATTTACTCAGCACATAGGGATCCTGCTAGATCCTTATGTGCTGTCTTATACTAACACATTAACAATACTGAAGTGTTTAGACAGTGAATAGACATTCCACGGGATGTCTATTCACAATCTCTGCACTTCGTTACAGTTTCTATGGTAGTTACAGCAGAGGAAGCTCCTTATGTAGGAGATAGGGCACTTATAATGTGGTGACAGAGCCTCTTTAACTCAGAATTCAACAATAGGGTATATGAAGATGGGTTTTTAAACTAGATAACACCTTTAAGATCTGAATGACTATAATCTTTTGTAAGAGTGTAACATTATCAACTATGAACAATATACTGTAACTATTGTTGAATTCTAAAATAGTAACACTCCCAATTGTTACTACTGTATTTTATACCTACAGTATTACAGTAGTAGGATCAAATGAGAAGGAAGTTTTTAGGAGTTTCTACAACAGTAGTAATCTTAGGGTTTGGAAGTCGGTCATTGCTAATTGCTGTTATAGCAAAACTTAAAGAGGCTCTGTCACCACATTATAAGTGCCCTATCTTGTACATAATGTCATCGACGTGTAATGTAGATTACAGCAGTGTTTTTTATTTAGAAAAATGATAATTTTTGACGGAGTTATGACCTATATTAGCTTTATGCTAATGACTTTCTTAATGGACAACTGGGCGTGTTTTACTTTTTGACCAAGTGGGCATTGTGGAGAGAAGTGTATGACGCTGACCAATCAGTGACCAATCAGCGTTATACACTTCTCCCCATTCATTTACACAGCACATAGTAATCTTACTAGATCACTATGTGCAGCCACATAAACACACTATAACGTTACTCAAGTGTCCTGAGAGTGAATATACATTACCGCCAGCCAGGACGTGATGTATATTCAGAATCCTGACACTTCGTTAACGTTTGTGTGAGATTTACAGCAAGGCAAATGTAATCTCGTTTTAAATGACAGTTTACAGCGTAATCTAGCGAGATTACGCTTGCCTTGCTGTAAATCTCACACAAACGTTAGCGAAGTGTCAGGATTCTGAATAGACATCACGTCCTGGCTGGTAGTGATGTATATTGACTGTCAGGACACTTGAGTAACGTTAGTGTGTGTGTATGTGGCTGCACATAGTGATCTAGTAAGATTACTATGTGCTGTGTAAATGAATGGAGAGAAGTGTATGACGCTGATTGATCACTGATTGGTCAGCCTCATACACTCCTCTGTACAACGCCCACTTGGTCAAAAAGTAAAACACGCCCAGTTGTCCATTAAGAAAGTCATTAGCATAAAGCTAATAAAGGTCATAACTTCGTCAGAAATGATCGCTTTTCTAAATAAAAAACACTGCTGTTACCTACATTACAGCACCGATCACATCATGTACAATATAGGCCACTAATAATGTGGTGACAGAACCTCTTTAAAATGGGTCTTTATTTTGGTGGGTCAATCTCTTATGCATGCTATGTGGCAAAAGTAAGGACCTTGCTGATAACAGGAAAGATTGTATAGAATCCAAATAAGATAACATAATGGTGAAAATGTGTGGGTGTTTCTTTTTTTGCATTAAAGAGGCTCTGTCACCAGATTTTGCAACCCCTATCTCCTATTGCAGCAGATCGGCGCTGCAATGTAGATAAGAGTAACGTTTTTTTTTTTTTTTTTTTTAAAACAAGCATTTTTGGCCAAGTTATGACCATTTTTATATTTATGCAAATGAGGCTTTCTAAAGTACAAGTGGGCGTGTATTGTGTATGTACATCGGGGCGTTTTTACTTCTTTTACTAGCTGGGCGTTGTGAATAGAAGTGTATGATGCTGACGAATCAGCATCATCCACTTCTCTTCGTTACCACCCAGCTTCTGGCAGTGCACAGACACACAGCGTGTTCTCGAGAGATCAAGCTGTGACGTCACTCACTTCCTGACCCAGGTCCTGCATCGTGTCGGACGAGCGAGGACACATCGGCACCAGAGGCTACATTTGATTGTGCAGCAGCATCGGCGTTTGCAGGTAAGTCGATGTAGCTACTTACCTGCAAACGCTGATGCTGCTGCAGAATCAACTGTAGCCTCTGGTGCCGATGTGTCCTCGCTCGTCCGACACGATGCAGGACCTGGGGCAGGAAGTGATGTCACAGCGTGATCTCTCGAGAACACGCTGTGTGTCTATGCACTGCCAGAAGCTGGGTGGTAACGAAGAGAAGTGGATGATGCTGATTCGTCAGCATCATACACTTCTAGTCACAACGCCCAGCTAGTAAAAGAAGTAAAAACGCCCAGATGCACATTCACAATACACGCCCAGTTGTACTTTAACTTTAAACACGCCCAGTTGTACTTTAGCAAGCCTCATTTGCATAAATACAAAAATGGTCATAACTTGGCCAAAAATGCTCGTTTTTTTAAAAATAAAAACGTTACTCTTATCTACATTGCAGCGCCTATCTGCTGCAATAGGAGATAGGGGTTGCAAAATCTGGTGACAGAGCCTCTTTAAGCTTTATCTGTGTGAATTCATAAATTAAGTACCTCCTTTTTATAATGTCGGGCAGCAGCCTTTCAATGCACGCTTATGGCATAGAGTAATCTCTATTATCTGCTACCAGCACTGTTCTGTAGATATATTTTTTTATTTTTTTATGAAATAACATATAAAATACAGGCAGATAGCAATGGCAGACTAGTCACACAGCAATCAAAAGTTCAAGATCTTTGTAACAAAGCAGGGTCATATGTTTGACTTCCACAAGACATTAACTGATATTTCAAGACCTAAGTGTTAGAACAGGTCAAATTGTCTACATACATTAAATCAGGACTTACCCCACAGTACTGACATGTCAGAAATGCCATGTTTTCTAGCGTAATGAGGGAAAAGCTCTTGATGATTGTGAACTGGTGAAAATGAAAAGCACAAGTCATTAATGTATTCAGACATCTAGGTTCTATAATGAAGAGGGATCAGTAATTGGATTCTTTGTAGCACAGCAGTCAATCACCTGCCCAGTAACACAAAGGCCAAAGTTCAGATCCTGATAGGAATAAACTACAACCTGACACATCAGCCTTTCCAGTTTCCAGATTATATATGAACAGCATGGGTTGCCAAGAGGAGTGCTTTTTATGTGAAGCTGTAAAAAAAAAAAAAAAAAGGGGTGCCAAATGCAAGATAATTAATTAGGGCAGTTATGCATTTTTCTAAACTTCTCAGTTTAATAATATAATAATAATCTTTTTTTTATATAGCGCCAACATATTTTACAGCACTTTACAATTCAGAGGGAACATAGTTACATAGTTACATAGTTAGTACGGCTGAAAAAAGACACATGTCCATCAAGTTCAACCAAGGGACGGGAAAAGGGAAGGAAAAATTTCTACACATAGGAGCTAATATTTTTTTGTTCTAGGAAATTATCTAACCATTTTTTAAAGCCATCTACTGTCCCTGCTGTGACCAGCTCCTGCGGTAGGCTATTCCATAGATTCACAGTTCTCACGGTAAAGAAGCCTTGTCGCCTCTCCAGCTTGAACCTTTTTTTCTCCAGACGGAGGGAGTGCCCCCTTGTTTTTTGAGGGGGTTTTACAAGGAACAGGATTTCACCATATTTTTTTGTATGTGCCATTAATATATTTATATAAGTTAATCATGTTCCCCCTTAGTCGTCTTTTTTCAAGGCTAAATAGGTTTAATTCTTTCAATCTTTCCTCATAACTTAAATTCTCCATGCCCCTAATTAGCTTCGTTGCTCTTCTTTGTATTTTTTCCAACTCCAGGGCATCCTTTCTATGAACTGTAGCCCAGAACTGAACTGCATATTCTAGATGAGGCCTCACTAATGCTTTGTAAAGTGGTAATATTACATCCCTGTCCCGTGAGTCCATGCCTCTTTTAATACACGACAATATCCTGCTGGCCTTTGAAGCAGCTGATTGACACTGCATGCTGTTATTGAGTTTATGATTTATAAGTACACCCAGATCCTTCTCAACAAGTGATAACATGTGCATACAATATTAGACATTACATAGTGACAAAACAAATTTACAATTCAAATAAGAGGAGTGAGGACCCGGCTTGCAAGAATTTACAATCTATGAGGAAATAGGGGTGACACAAAATGTAAAAAGTGTTTGTTTTGTACAATGGTCCAGACTTCTTTTATAAACTTATCATAGTACACATAAAGCTGCATTAGCCGGTCACCAGCCAGTATCTGTATATGACAGACATGAAATGCATTAGGGTGCAAGGAGTGTGGGGGATACTGCTGAATGAAGGGGTCATGTAATAGGGGGCAAAAGAAAGGAGTCCGATTAGGAAATGTGAAATGATGTGTTTTCAGGGCACACTTAAACTGTGGATTTTAGAAATTAATCTAATTATCTGGGGTAGTGCATTCCAGAGGACTGCTGCAGCACAAGAAATGCCTTGGAGACGGGAGTGGGAGGTTCGGATTATGAAGTATGTTAGTCTTGGATCAATGGCAGAACGTAGAGCATGGGTAGAGCAGTTGACAGAGATGAGGGAGGCGATGTAAGAAGGTGCAGCATTTTGAAGAGTATTATGGGTGAGCGTAAGAGGTTAAATTGTATTCTATTCTGGAATGGGCAACCAGTGCAGTGACTGGCACTGGTAGGGGCATTGGTGTAGCAGTTGGAGTGAAGGAAAAGCCTGGCTGCTGCATTCAGGATAGATTGGAGGGGGGAGAGTTTAGTGAGGAGAAGACCAATTAATAATGAGTTACAGTAATCAAGACGAGAGTCAATCAGAGAGACAATGAGAGTTTTGGCTGTTTCCACAGTAAGAAAAGGGCGGATTCTGGAGATTAGTAAAGGAAAGATCTGAGCCAAACATAACCCCAAGACAGAAGGCATGCTGCCTAGGAGTTATGGTAGTGCCTCACACTGAGTTGGAGACCTCAGGTTTAGGTAGTTTAGTAAATGGTGGGAAAACAAGGAGCTCAGTTTTAGAAAGATTCAGTTTCAGATAGAGAGAGGACATGATGTTAGAGACAGCGGACAGACAATCACTGGTGTTTTGTATTAGAACAGGGGTGATGTCATGGGAAGAGTCGTATAATTGGGTGTCATCAGCGTAGAGATGGTACTCGAAGCCAAATCTCCTAATGGTTTGTCCAATTGGGGCAGTGTAGAAAGAAAACAGAAGCGGATCTTGGATTTATCCCTGAGGAACCCCAACAGCAAGGGGGGAAAGAGGAGAAGAAGTAAAGCCAGTAAATGATACACTGAACAAGCGGTCAGAGAGATAGGAAGAAAACCAAGAGAGAGCAGCGTCCTTAAGAACAATAGAGTGGAGCATAATGAGTAGGAGTTGGTGGTCTACAGTGTCAAAGGCTGTCCAGGAAAATCTATAGAGAAAAGTTACTGTTACGTTTAGCCCGCAAGAGATAATTTGATACTTTAGTAAGGGAAGTTTCTGTGGAGTGTAGAGTGCGGAAACCGGATTGTAAATTGAGAAGAGAGTTAGCAGAAAGATAGTGTATTGGGTAAGAGTAGGCAAATGTTCCAGGAATTTGGAGATGAAGGGGAGATTAGAGACAGGTCGGTAGTTGGCAGCGCAAGACGGATCAAGAGATGTTTTTTTCAGTTATGGGTTTAAAACCGCATATTTAAAAGAAGAGGATAATATCCCAGAAGAAAGAGAGAGGTTAAATAATTTAGTCAGATGACTAGTGACAGCTGGGGAGAAAGGCTGGACGAGGTGTGAGGGGATAGGATCACTAATGCAGATAGTAGGACGAGAAGAAGAAAGGAGCCTAGAGACTTCTATTATTGGGTCAAATGTTGAAAGTGAAGAAGAAATAGTGCGGGAGAAACGGGAATCAATGTTACTAGGGGACTGGGAGATATCATCCTGGATCTTTTCAATTTTAACTTTGAAATAAGTGCCCAGGTCATCAGCACTAGGGTTGCACGATGCTTTACAACTTCAATACTGTTTCGATACCGTGCACCCTCAAACGGTTCAATACCGTTAATTCATGTGTTGTGATACTAAGCTGTGCGGCCGCACAGCTTAGTATTGTAACACATGAATTTTGTCATAGCCGGGCTGCAGATGTGAGATACAGCCATTGCCCCGCTCCGGAGTCCTGACAAGTACGCACGCGGTCAGCATGATGTGATGCGACCAGCGCTGCACTAATGATTGCCAGCACTGAAGACAGAACATGGTGGGCACACTGCAAAACACCCCCATATTCTGTCTTCAGTGCCTGCACCGCCACTCATTGGTGCAGCGCCGACCGCATCACCTCATGCTGAACTCGCGCGCACACTCTTGTTGTCAGGAGCGGGGCAATTGCTGTATTACACAGCCGTAGCCCCGCTCTAATGGTGGAGATCAGAGAAACTTTATTCCCCTAAATGCCGCTAACAAAGGCGACTGCAGCATTCAAAGGGAAAATGAGATGGGGGGATGCCCTTTGGATGCATCACAGGGAATCCCTGTGATGCGATTGAGGGACATACCATATATGGGCAGGCAGCCCAGGGTACATTGAAGGACCAGGGCTGTCTGACCATATTTTCTGTTGTTAGGGCATACTTAGGTACGAACTAACAACTGCCTGTGTACTATCAGTATATAGATATATGCCAGTACATTAAGTTTAAAAGTAAAAAAGTAAAAAAAAATAAAGTAATGTTAAATTAAAAAAAATACACACTTTTTTTTACAATAAACATTACAATAAGTATCAATACATAAAATATACACATATTCGGTATCGTCGCGACCATAATAACAAATTTATAGCGTCATTTATGATGTTTACGCTTTTATAAAATAAAATAAAACTGCTTTCTTTCATGTATTAATGTGAGGCACGAGGTATTATGAATTTTGAACCTCCGTGTGCCTCACATTAATAGTACTTAACCCCATCATTTACCTCACACATTAACCCAATGTTGTCCATTATGACTGTGAGGAACATGATGGGGTTAATTACTGTTAATGTGAGGCACATGGAGGTTCAAAATTCATCACACCACGCGCCTCACATTAGAAAATGGAAGAACTTTTTTTTTTTTTTTATTATTATTGGCAAAGTATCGTTTTGGTGTCGAGTATCGCAATACTACACAAAGTATCGGTATTAAATCCAAATTCTGGTATCGTGACAACACTCTTCAGCACTGTGATAAGTGTCTGCACTTTAGGACTAAGGAGGGAGTGAAAAGTACCATAGAGTAATTTTGGATTATTAGATAGTGTGGAGATGAGAGGTGAAAAGACTTTGGCAAGGTGAAGGGCAAAGTTGTAAGCTTTGAGCATGAACTTGTAATGGAGAAAATCTGCCGTCTGTGTCGGGTGGTTGGGAGTGCAGGCTACTTCATCCAGGGCATTTTTGAGAGTTTCATTGTAATGTTTGGCGGCCAGATTGGGACAGGAGAAGGAAGAGATGGGGGACAATGAGGACTGTCTATGAGTTGCTGAGTGTTAATGGCATGTAGATTTCTGTATGTCTGATATGTAGGCATATTCTGAGGAGGCAGAGAAGTTTTGATGATAAAGGAGAGAAGGTTGTGGTCAGAGTGCGGGAGAGGAGAATTAACAAAGACAGAACCTGAGCAGAGACGGAAGAAGACCAGGTCAAGCGAATGTCGGTCTTAATATGTAGGAGAATTAGTAAGTTGTGAAATGCCTACAGAGGACGTTAAAGATAGAAACTGGGAGGCAGATGAGGAGATTGGGTTATCAATGGGTATGTTAAAGTTACACATATTGAGAGTGGGTATTTCAGAGGATAGGAAATCTGGAAGCCATGCAGCAAATTGATCTACAAACTGGCAAGGGTAATGGGGGGGGGGGGGGGGGAGGAGTCTGAGGATGTGGACCTTAAAGGAGGGGAATATGAGTGAGGGCATCAGGGGAATCACCTAGAAAGTGCAGTGTGGGGAATGAAGTATGCCTACTCCTCCACCCTGCCTGTTCTCAGGACTGGGGGCATAAGAGAAGTGTAGACAACCATACACATGACACATACAGGTGAAGGCAAGTTTCTGTAAGGGCCAGGAGGTTGACAGAGTTAGAAAGGAATAATATATTTGAAATAAGCAGCTTGCATTGAATAACACATTTGACTGTCTCGTTCTACCTCTGTCTTGTATATTATCACTAGTAAAGTAATTATCAGGGAATAGAGGGGCAGAAATAAAGGATAAGGGGTTTGTTTTGTGAGATTTTTTGCTATCTGGCTTGCTAAAGCAGTGAAATTGGAGTTCCATGCTGTCATATACATTATTTCAAGGCTATTTGATACATTTATGGAAAGTGGCATGCCGTGGATCTGTACACCAGTCCTCTACATTAACAGTATCTGCATGCTGTATGTACAAGTCTGTTGTAGTCTGTAATGTAGTAAACTGACAACACTGATTTAAGCTTCATATAATTTTACAAAGCTGTGTGAATAGTGTTTTCAAACTTCTTCACAGCCAGTATAGACAACAAAGGTTCTCTGCTGCCACCTAGTGGCTATCTTTAAGAATTTTGCTCTGTAAAGTAAGAAAAGACATGTAAATTCTATCTATCTATCTATCTATCTATCTATCTATCTATCTATCTATCTATCTATCTATCTATCTATCTATCTATCTATCTATCTATCTATCTATCTATCTATCTATCTATCTATCTATCTATCTACCTATCTATCTGTCTCATATCTACCTGTCTGTTTGTCTGTCTGTCTATCTATCTAGAACAGTATCAAAGCAGGCATGATGTTTACTATAAAATATCTGTCAGATAGATTCCTATATTGGGTCTGTTACTGTTGGACTCTGCATTTATATAATCATTTGTATAATCCTTTTAACTTTTTGCTGACACCCATCAATGAAATATTAAATGTAATGCTCAACTGTTTCCCGTCACAGTTGCTCCCTTTTCACCTCCTATGGAAAATGATCTCGGAGTGCCGACAACTTTCAGATCTGCTAAATGCATAGCCTTAGGGCACGTTCAATGTTGGTGCAGATTTGGGGCAATTGCGCAACGAATCTGCACCTACATTTGCATATTTGACAGGTAATTCCGACGTTGCAGAAAACACAGCGGACTTGCCAGGGCACTTTAGTCCTTTATATGGTAATTCCACCCACAGTAAACACTGGCAGTATTATTCATTGCACTCACAACTTTTATTTTAGTTATGTTTTTAGTTATCTATCTATCTATCTATCTATCTATCTATCTATCTATCTATCTATCTATCTATCTATCTATCTATCTATCTATCTATCTATCTATCTATCTATCTATCTATCTATCTATCTATCTATCTCATCTCTCTCATATCTCTCTCATCTCTCATCTCTCTGTCTCTCTCTCTCTCTCTGTCTCTCTCTCTGTCTCTCTCTCTCTCTCTCTCTCTCTCTCTCTCTCTCTCTCTCTCTCTCTCTCTCTCTCTCTCTCTCTCTCTCTCTATCTACTGTCTCCCTCTCTCATTTGTTTTATTTATCTTGCCATGTAATCTATTCTAATTCTTCTGACATTAGTTGCTTGGGGACTTTTTACAATTTACAAATAAAGTAATATATTTACCTCGTTTATTTACATTTTTGGTTTGTCTAAAATGCACATGGTCCGCAGATTACTAATTGATATAAATTACCCACGTGATATTGCTCTAGCATATGGATAATTCAGGATGAATTACTGCAGGTCATCAAAAAAATGGCTGGCAATGGGGACTTCATATGATACGCTGTATTAAAGCACATAGTTAAATTCAATGCAGTGGGATGAATAAAATGCATTATCAATTATCATTAATATTATAACTTTGTGCTATATTGTGCAACTTTTTTTTATCACCATCTCTTGAAAATCTCATGAATGTTGTGTTGCTCAGTAAGGGTATGTTCACACGCGTTTTACGCCTGGAATTATGGCCGAAAATACCGCTTGAAAGCGTCGGCAAACATCTGCCCATTCATTTGAATGGGTTTTACGATGTACTGTGCAGACAATAATTTTTTTTACGCGCCGCTGTCACTTCTTGGGACGTAATTGGAGCCGTTTTCCATTGACTCCATAGAAAAACGGCTTCAATTACGTCCGTAATGGACGCTGCGAAAAACACCTGCACATGTCATTACGTCTGAAATTCAGGAGCTGTTTTCGCCTGAAAACAGCTCCGTAATTTCAGCCGTAATGGACGTGCACTACCGTTCAAAAGTTTGGGGTCACCCAGACAATTTTGTGTTTTCCATGAAAACTCACACTTATATTTATCAAATGAGTTGCAAAATGACTAGAAAATATAGTCAAGACATTGACAAGGTTAGAAATAATGATTTTTATTTGAAATAATAATTTTCTCCTTCAAACTTTGCTTTTGTCAAAGAATGCTCCATTTGCAGCAATTACAGCATTGCAGATCTTTGGCATTCTAGCTGTTAATTTGCTGAGGTAATCGGGAGAAATTTCACCCCATGCTTCCAGAAGCCCCTCCCACAAGTTGGATTGGCTTGATGGGCACTTCTTGTGAACCATACGGTCAAGCTCCTCCCACAACAGCTCTATGGGGTTGAGATCTGGTGACTGCGCTGGCCACTCCATTACAGATAGAATACCAGCTGCCTGCTTCTTCCCTAAATAGTTCTTGCATAATTTGGAGGTGTGCTTTGGGTCATTGTCCTGTTGTAGGATGAAATTGGCTCCAATCAAGCGCTGTCCACAGGGTATGGCATGGTGTTGCAAAATGGAGTGATAGCCTTCCTTATTCAAAATCCCTTTTACCTTGTACAAATCTCCCACTTTACCAGCACCAAAGCAACCCCAGACCATCACATTACCTCCACCATGCTTGACGGATGGCGTCAGGCACTCTTCCAGCATCTTTTCAGTTGTTCTGCGTCTCACAAATGTTCTTCTGTTTGATCCAAACACCTCAAACTTCGATTCGTCTGTCCATAACACTTTTTTCCAATCTTCCTCTGTCCAATGTCTGTGTGCTTTTGCCCATATTAATCTTTTCCTTTTATTAGCCAGTCTTAGATATGGATTTTCTTTGCCACTCTGCCCTGAAGGCCAGCATCCCGGAGTCGCCTCTTCACTGTAGACGTTGACACTGGCGTTTTGCGGATACTATTTAATGAAGCTGCCAGTTGAGGACCTGTGAGGCGTCTATTTCTCAAACTAGAGACTCTAATGTACTTGTCTTGTTGCTGAGTTGTGCAGCGGGGCCTCCCACTTCTCTTTCTACTCTGGTTAGAGCCTGTTTGTGCTGTCCTCTGAAGGGAGTAGTACACACCATTGTTGGAAATCTTCAGTTTCTTGGCAATTTCTGGCATGGAATAGCCTTCATTTCTAAGAACAAGAATAGACTGTCGAGTTTCACATGAAAGCTCTCTTTTTCTAGCCATTTTGAGAGTTTAATCGAACCCACAAATGTAATGCTTCAGATTCTCAACTAGCTCAAAGGAAGGTCAGTGTTATAGCTCCTCTAAACAGCAAAACTGTTTACAGCGGTGCAAACATAATTGCACAAGGGTTTTCAAGTGTTTTCTAATCATCCATTAGCCTTCTAACACAGTTAGCAAACACAATGTACCATTAGATCACTGAAGTGATGGTTGCTGGAAATGTGCCTCTATACACCTATGTAGATATTGCATTAAAAACCAGACGTTTGCAGCTAGAATAGTCATTTAGCACGATTTTTGTCCTTTTATTTTTTTTACAGTTTTCACCGTGCGCTATCAATGACATTTTACTTTATTCTGCAGGTCGATTTGATTACGGCGATACCATATGAATATAGTTATTTTTATGTTTTGTAGCATTTGCGCAATAAAATCACTTTTCTATAAAATAATTTATTTTTTGTGTCTCCATATTCTGAGAGCCATAACTTTTTTTTTTTCATTCAGAGAAACTTTGTAGGGGCTTGTTTTTTTGCGGAACGGGATGTAGTTTTTATTGGTACTATTTTCAGGTACATGTGACTTTTTGATCATTTTTTATGCTATGTTTTGGGAGGAGAGGTGACCAAAAAAATAGTGATTCTAGCATTGTTTTTTACTTTTTTTTTGTGTTTACCGTGCAGGAAAAATAACATTATAGTTTTATAGTTTAGGTCGTTACGAACGCAGTGATACCAAATATATGTACTTTTCGAAAGTTTTCATTTTTCCCTATAATAAAAGACTTATAGGAAAAAAAAGCATTTTTTGTTTTTCTATCTTATAACTTATTTTTACACTTTTATAAAACATTTTTACCTTTCTTTTTTATTTGTTTTTCTTGAAGACCTGCAGCACTGATAGCTGCTATAATACATTACACTACATAGATAGTGTAATGTATTATAAACTGTCAGTGTGACGATGAGAGTCACACTGACAGGAAGCCTATGAGGACCAGCCTCCGGCTAGTCCTCATAGGCTTCCTTGCATGGCAGACCCGGAGGCCGTTGTATGGCCACCGGTTTTGCCATGAGTACCAACGTCAGGACCCGCAATCAGTCCCCGGTAAAGTTTGTTGTAGCAACAAACTTTTCGCTTTGTTGCTACATTGTTGCTACATTGGTGTTGTGAAAAGGGGAATTATTTGGTAATATCAAACTTCTATGCATAGATATCATCACTTTAAATCACTCTAGCTTGAGGCTGTACGGAATTATTCTAGTAAAAAAACATTTCCCTTCTTAATTTTTTTATGAAGAACTTGTATGGATTCAAAACACCATTCATATCAATGACCCAACATGTACATGAATATTTACATAATAGTTGCCGTGAATTGTGGCAATTATTGATGTGAATCCACACAAGGTCTCCATGACACTCCATCTAAGGGTATGTTCACACGCTGCTTAAAAAGAAGGAGCATGTCACTTTTTGAGCCGTTTTTGAAGCTGTTTTTCATTGTGTCAATGGAAAAACGCTCCAAAAACGGCTAAAAAAAAACGCCTCCAAAAACGTATTTGGCTACATTAACAGCTGAAAATCAGAGACTGTTTTCTCTTGAAAACAGCTACGTCATTTTCATCCATTTTTGATTCTGCGTGTAAACATACCCTCACAGTGTAGATTCAGGATTTGAGCTTTTAAACCAAAAAAAAATCTAAAATTTACTTTGAGTGGGAGAATTATGGACATCTTTCTATAGTACTTTTTCTCATTTCTAATATTATTGCCATAAATAAACTGATTGTAGGGTTATCCACCACTGGGTGCTTCTACTATCCATCCTACTATAATGCTTCCTAGGTGCTCATTTTGGTAAGTAATGTATTTACAATGCAAAGTACACATTAGAAGTGGTGAGCATTCAGTGATAAAGTAAGTCTAGTAAAAGATGGATCTTCCTCGTGTATTTGTTGAGCAGGACAGACGTGTATTGTGCACCTGAATGAATCAGTGATGAAAACCATTTTATGAGGATATAGACACCAATGGCAGGTGCTTGTGGAGAAGGAGGAATTTGATACTTTAATTTGTGGATTTCCTCCCAAATTAGAAGGTTATGAAGAGATGTTTTTAATCTGGTGTTGGACAAACATAACTGAATCCTATGCTTTGTTCTTTTTATATGTGGATACATTTCCAAAAAGTACCTAGAACACCAGCTTGTCATTCATTTATGGCTCCTACTCTAGTAGTGTCTCTCAACAACACCTACTTCTGTTGATGGGTTATGAGAACAACAGGGTCCTTAACTTTTTAAATAGCCTGTAGTAATTGGCAAAGCACAATGATTTGTACAGTTTCAAAGACTGTTTCATACTCTTGGTATTTCTTTTTTATTTACTTGTAAGTAAAACACTTTTTTTTTAATGACCTGAAATCCTTTCCTGTGGTAACCCATCAATCTATAAATGGAACATGTTTATGAATGAGCAATATTGAACTTTTTTTGTTGCTTCAGTCGAACATCCAACTTGTAAATATATCTCCCTAAAGGTTTTCAGACTTAGTCACACTAGAGATTGGGTAGTCAAGCAGAGGTTTCAAGCACTTAACTGTGCACTGGCTTGACCCCCTTCTTTTTATGTTACCAACAGGTCATCTGAATTGTTTCCCGGGTTCAATTTTCATATGTCAAGTTTAATGCTGTTAAAATTCAGTATTGCAGTACTAACATTGCTGGAATAGTTATACTCTAGATTACTAATGGCTTTACGTCAAGTTTTATATACAGTATACTCAGTGACCATTCTCTTTTAAGCTTTTCTCTAAAGTGGTTCAGAAAATGAAGTCAGTGAACCTTGTGGATGCTATAAAAAACTTTTATTCTGCACCATTTTTTTTAATTTGCCAATGGTATGCACAATGTAAATATTATAAGGAAAGAAAGATTACAAATTTGAAAACAAACAATACATATACAATATAAGGCAATCTATATAAAAAAGAAAAGTTATGTATTTTTTAAATGACGAGTACACTTTTGCAACAAATAACTTGGAAAACTTTTTGAAAACAAGTGTTTACAGCACCTATGCAAACCTATTTGTCTCCATGGAAACAGACCACAAACCAATCCTGTGTAGTCGGATCCTGCAGTCATATGTTACTCTCTTTAATCTGTTCCCTCAAAGACATTAAAAGAATGGGCGGAGTGAATGGAGTAACACATGACTGCGAGATCATATTACACACACGGGTAGTCTGTAAACATCGCGACCCAAAGATCTGCATAGGAGCTGTATGCACAAAAAGATACAATTATCATCATTATGATTATTTTTAATAAGACTATTTGCAATTTGCTTTATTTTATTATTTAGATGTACTAGAGCAAACAAATAATTGTCACAAAAGTATACATATCCTTTAAGAATGCATGTAATAATTTAAATGAGTACAGAGCTTCATAAAAAGTCATTTGATTATTTTTCTTTACAGTAAAATATCTGATTTTGATTTCATTCTAACAGAAGAATCCACCCTACATATGTGTGCATAACCAACAAATCAATATCCAACAGGGTAAACAGATGGGCACTAGAAGCATCAATGGCAGTTTCATTGCTTTTTAATTGAGATTTGAGCCAGGAGAATGCATAACTTGTATTGCCTTTCATTTACTTCCAGAATTATTTTTTCTGTAGGAAGAATCAGACCTACCATTTGATTAGAACTTACTTATATTAACCTATTTTCCTCTCCTTCTTTTAGTTTAACAGCAATGCTCATGATGTCAGCTGCTTCCACCATCTCGTTCAAGCAAACGTTAGAAATAAGAAGGTTCTTAAAGAAGCAGTCAATAACATCACTGCTAAAGGAACTACAGACTACAAGCAAGGCTTCAAATTTGCTTTTGATCAGCTTCGTAATGTAAGTATTTAGCACAGTAGCAGTAATATAATACACAATGTAAATATACTTAGAGTTACTAAGGTGTTTATAGAGAGCAAACTCTGCATAAGTACTTAGGGGACTACAGTTCTAAAAAGAAATGTTTTTTTTTGTTAAATATAGTGTTAATAAATCTGAATGACATCACTGCCTCTAAGATATATGTTGGCATTTTACGTTATAGTATACAAGCTTTGACTTGTTCTGCCATATTTCAAGAAAGGTATTTCTGATGGAAATACTTGTTAGGCTATTACATCCATAGCTACTCTTGCTCTTCCTCCATCTAGGACACCCTAGCAAAAGTTTGATTTGAGTTATGTTATAGACATTCATTCTTCAGCAAAATGACCTAAACTATAGAACCAATCAACCCAATATAAACAAAAATTCATAAATTGGCGCTGAATTCGGAAAATTGCGTGAACACAACAATCACATTTGCAGTCAGGTGAAGTGCTAGTCAAGTATTCTTTGGAATTCACAGATATCACATAATCTCATGGCTGTCTGTTTTTAGCAGCATTAATCCCATCTAAGGCAATCCTCAATCCTGTATTTAACCACCACAATTTGCCTGCAAATTGTACCCAACATACAGCTGTAAGAATTTATATAAAATTTCAGATGCATTGTATGTTACTTCATACAAATTGCCTCTAGTTCACTTACCTCTTAGACTGAAGCCATTCCAGCAATCAATTGATAGATATGGGTCAACTACTATCACCCCCGGCGATCAGCTGTGATCACGAGGGAGAGTAGCACCTGGTGTGGTAAATTTATTATTACAAATGAATGGAAGACCACGTAGAGTCCACCAGAGCATGAGCTGCTCTTTGCAGGGACTTTCTGTTCTGGTTTATAGAGGGGGTTACTGAAGGGGCCTCCTCTATGATATCCAAATGACTTAATAGGATATATGGAATGGGTTTGACCAAAGCAATTCTTCAAATATCTAACTTCGGGCTGGATCGCCAGCTAGTAGCTGTAAAAAAGGCACTGAAAACAGCAGTCCTTTAAAGCGAACACCTGATCTGCGGACAGCATGTTGTAGAGCATGAGGAGATGAGAGGATTGTTATGTAGTTTTGTGTGGAAAAAAATTGAAAAATGTAAGTTATTAATTTAAAGAGTAACTGTAATTTTAGAAAACTTTTGATATGCCATAGAGACTTATGAGACATTTTGATTGGTGGGAGTCCAGCTGCTGAGACCCCCACCATCACTCAAAGTAAGGTGCAGGATTGCTCAGCTGAGCATCCTTCCTCTTCAGCTCTTTGTCAGGCTGAAGATGGCTTACATAAAATGTCTCTGTGCCCATCTTCAGCCTAACGAGGAGCGCCAATCACAGCCGATAATGCAGTGCTGAGCCCTTAGGCACCTTTGTTTAATGGATGGTGGGAGTCTCCGCACTCAAACCCCCACCAATCAAAACTTCTTATAAGTGACATATTAAAAGTTTTCTTAAAGTACAGTTACTCTTTAAACCTCTGCTCATTCCGGGCTTAGGAGTCCGGTGGGTGGTCTCAATTAATGATTGACAGCCGTCCCTGTGGGAGTTAGCATATAGAGATATCTGTCAATCACTGAGTAGGACCCTTTACTGGACTCCAAAGCAATAAATGAACAAGATACAGATTTTTCTTTTCCCATAAAACTATATATCAATCTGCTTTCTCCTCCTGCTCCTACTATAACATGTTCCCTTAGCATTTTCAAGGTGACATTTTTCTTCAACTCTTCAAGAAGAATCAGCTGTAAATAGTCTGCTTTAAACATTAGAAGCTGGGGTTAAGGCAAGCAAAACCAATTCCTATCAAATAGGAGCAGGCACTTATGTTGAAAAATTTTTTCCATGGTTTTCGTAAAATACTGACTAAATCTTTAATTTTTGATTCTTATTCAATCTGCATTTAAATGTCGGATATTTATATTAAATATTTTTTGACTTATACAATAAACACTTTGGGGTAAACTTGTACAATGTGCTATTCGTAGTGCAGGGTTTGAGAGGGCAGTGCATAACATAGGGACACTTGGATTATCTCTTAAATCTCTAGGTCACGTACTGTCCCATCTGACCCTGCACAAGGTGAAGCACAGTACAGATGTAGCACAGTTTATCTTGACTTTGATAGCTTGCAGCAGCGTGATATCACACAAAAAAAGCCATTGAAAAAGTAAAGTTAAACTTTCTTCACACTGTGTATTTAATGTGTTAAAACTCAAGATAAAGATGGCTACATCTGTGTATAGGTTTAACCCATAGTGTTTCTCTAACTTAGATGTTTTTTTTAAAATGACAAATTCACACTGATGTCTTTTACTTTAGATATAGTGTAGATGTATCATTGATACGCATGTGAATCATATTCTGAGAATATTTGCGCAAAAAAAAAATGCTGCATTGAATCTTTCCAATTTCCTAAAGGCTTTAATGAAGGATTTCCTTCCCAAATACCGCTTTTTTTTATTTTTAAGAGATCTACTTATTAGTAAAATAATATCGTTACAATTTTGCCTATAAAATGAAGAGGAAGGGAAGAGCTCTGCAAGATTGTGAGGCTGATATACGTATCTGGGGAAATTAAGATACGGAGAGTCACAGACTCTGGGGAAATAGAGATAATCAGTCTTTGCTGGAACCAGTTATGTATGACTAAATAATAATTTGACGTTCTATATATCCCCCTAGGACAGCTACCCAGCAAATAAGAAATATTACATTTCATTAAGCTATAAAACAAGCATATGGGCTACAGGATATACAGTGGGGTTTGTATCCACCAGCATGATATTATATCAGATGTTTTTATTGTTTTGTAAGATAAGGTTAAATAATCCCACATGATCTTTAAAATTGTAAAATAAATATTTGTAAATAATACAGAGTGTAATTTAGATGATTTTCCTCAAAATGTGTCATATTACTTTCTGTATATATTGTATCTCCCTTAGCAAAATATGCAGATGTTTCTCTAAATCACTGAAGAGATTTACATTTTAAATCTCAGCAGGAAAAAAGAAACAAAAGTAAAAGAGGATTATTCAAAAATAAAACTTTAGTTAAACAATGAAACAAGCCTTATTTTTCCTTTTACTTATTTTAGCTGGGAACTCCAAATGAACAGATTGCCGTTGAGATTGGCTGAACATGTACATTGAGAAATACCTCACCGTATGACATAGGACTGAAACATGAAAAATCAAACAGAGTGCTTTCTGTAGGATAATATGAAGAAGATTACCTGGCCATAAAAGCTGTAGTCCTTTTAGAATAACCCCAGTCCATATGACTTATTGGGGAATATGAACATCATAGGTAGTAGGGGGTCTGATATTCTGATCCACCTCTATAAGACACAGTGGAGGGGCACTGCAACGAGTGGACTTTACTCTGAAACCATTCATTGCCACCCTGTATTACATGGTCGCCCATTGATTTAAATGGACACTGTTTAATACTAAAAGTATCACGATTAACAGACCCTCTGCAATCAGTTCATTTTCTCTGAGCAACCCCTTAAATCTCTTCATAGATAATAATAATAATAATAATAATAATAATAATAATAATAATAATAATATTATTAATAATCTTTTTTTTCTATAGGGCCAACATATTTCACAGCACTTTACAATTCAGAGGGAACATGTACATACAATATCAGACATAGTGACAAAACTAATTAACAATTCAAACAAGAGGAGTGAGGACTCTGATTGCAAGAGCTTACAATCTATGAGGAAATAGGGGGGGGGGGCACAAAATGTAAAAAGTGCTTGTATAGTACAATGGTCCAGCCATCTTTTATAAACATAGGGTAGTACACATAAAGCTGCATGAGCCGGTCACCCATCCAATATCTGTGTGTGATAGATATGAAGTGTATTAGGGTGCAAGGAGTGTGTGTGTGGGGAGGCTATACTTTCTGAATGAATGGGTCAGGTTCTGATGACTAATGTAATAGGGAAAGGGGGTAAAGGAAAGGAGTCAGATTGGGGAATGTTATAGGCCTTTCTTAAAAGATGTGTTTTCAGGGAACACTTAAAACTGTGGATGTTGGGAATTATTCTAAATGTCTGGTGTTACACATTCCAGAGAACTGGTGCAGCACTAGAAAATCTTGGAGACGGGAGTGGTAGGTTCGTATTATCTGGGAATTTATCTAGGGTCGTGGCAGAACATAGAGCGTGAGTAGGGTGGTAGACAGAGATGGGGGAGTCTAACGTCCACAGCCGCGGACCGTCGTGTTTACCTGCTCCCTGACGGCCAGGGACAAGTGAGTGCCGGGTGGCATCTCCCTCATGAGAGATGCAAGCACTCACTTCCGCATCGCTGAACTGGTTCCCGTACGGTGCTCGCGCCCGGCCTTAAGCGGCCAGTGCACTCACATGAGGAAAATCTGTAATTAGCCCATGATCACCCTGGACTATAAAAAGGGCTCTGCCCTTTCATACATTGACTGAGCATTGTTGTGTTTACCCGTGTTAGTCTTGCAAATGGTCCCTTAGTGTTTTCCTGTTCCCAGTGTTTTCCGTACCCTGCTACCTGTATCCCGTGCTACCTTTGTTCCCATGCCTTAGAAAGTTGGAGTCGTGTTGTGCCACCTGTCACGTCTGCTGTGTTATACCACGCCTGGTGTCAACTGCCAAGGTCCCATCTGAGCCTAGCCGTTACTACTGTCTGAACTACCAGAGGTTCCCTTGTGCTTGGACTATATATACTTTGACTTGGTACACTGTTTGGCCAGCAGCTATCCCGCTCCGGCGATACGGCCCAGTGTGTCCACATACCCACAGATCGTGACAGGGAGGAGATGTAAGAAGGTGCAGCACTGTGGAGAGCTTTGTGGGTGGGAGTAAAAAGTTTAAATTGTATTCTGAAGGGTTTGGGCAATCAGTTCATTGACTGGCACAAGGTAGAGGCGTTGGTGTAGCGGTTGGTCAATGAGCCTGGCTGCTGCATTCAGGATCGATCAGAGAGGGGAAAGTTTAGTGATTGGAAGACTGATTAGCAATGAGTTACAAGACAAGAATGTAGCAGATCGACAATGAGAGTTTTTCCACAGTAAGAAAAGTGCGGATTCTGGAGAAGTCTGTGAGTTGATGGTGACAGGAGCGTGCAGGCGATTGAATATAAGAAGTAAAGGAAATATTTAATGCTCTTTGAAATGTAATTGTACAGAGGTTGCCTGAAGGTTTATTGAACTGCATTTCTGCTGAGTGTATCCACTACTCCCGTTATTTATGGGAAATGTCCAAGATATGTAAACAAGTTGCTTTTTTAATTAAATATCAATGATAATAATCTTCTTTGTAGACGAATGTATCCAGAGCCAATTGTAATAAGATCATCATGCTGTTCACTGATGGAGGAGAGGATAAGGCAACAGAGACTTTTAAACTATACAATAAAAATAAAACGGTAAGTACATTCCAAGTACAAATGCATGTGATTGGAATATGTACAAGTTTGGATAACCAGGGCTGCTTGTTATTATAATCTAAAATGTTAAAAATATTACCCTTCCTCTGGATTTTTACATGGTGATCCAGATGGAAAGGCAATTGCTATTCAGTCAGGTTTGAGGGTACTGCAATTGGTGCTAGAAACCAATGGAAAAAAAATCGAAGTATTTTTTATTTTTGCGGTCAATTTAAATCACAGATCAGGACATTCCAAAAATGACTTTTGTCACAATGAAACAACTTCTGGGTGAAACATTAATATAAAGTATTAATCCAGTTATTTGCGGAAAGCTACAACAAATGTAAACTCAGAAGATTTAACATACCAAATCTGTTCCTGCTGAGTGATTAAGTATAAACCCAGTAGGGAATACCTCACCTTATGCTCAAGAAATGTACCAGGGTAACTGAATGCAGTACTGTCGATACATAGAATGTAAATGGAGATATTTTCACTCACTTCTATTCTTACATTATGTGAATGTTGTGTTAGTTCTGTATATTAGTTATTTTCAGCTTTTAAAACTATATATATATATATATATATATATATATATATACACAGGTTTTTTTTCAAAGTTGTCTTTTGAAGGCAACCCCTGTCCATATGTCCTATTAGGTTCCCGCCTCAGGACTCCCCTCTGTGAGCCAGAACAAACACCATCTGAATGGCCCCCATATAATGCCACATTTCCTTTGCAGCGGCCACCATGGCTCCTAACTGAAGGGGGTTGTCTCTGATGAGCCAACTCCTGTAATATGCCGGCAACGACTATATGCCTGCAGAAATATCCATTGAAGCTGCTGCCTGTGATTAAAGAGGCTCTGTCGCCAGATTTTGCAACCCCTATCTGCTATTGCAGCAGATAGGCGCTGCAATGTAGATTACAGTAACGTTTTTATTTTTAAAAAACTAGCATTTTTGGCCAAGTTATAACCATTTTTGTAGTTATGCAAATGAGGCTTGCAAAAGTCCAAGTGGGTGTGTTTAAAAGTAAAAGTCCAAGTGGGCGTGTATTATGTGCGTACATCGGGGCGTTTTTAATACTTTTACTAGCTGGGCGTTCTGATGAGAAGTATCATCCACTTCTCTTCAGAACGCCCAGCTTCTGCCAGATCACGCTGTGACGTCACTCACAGGTCCTGCATCGTGTCAGACGAGCGAGGACACATCGGCACCAGAGGCTACAGTTGATTCTGCAGCAGCATCGGCGTTAGCAGGTAAGTCGATGTAGCTACTTACCTGCAAACGCTGATGCTGCTGCAGAATCAACTGGACCTGTGAGTGACGTCACCGTGTGATCTGGCAGAAGCTGGGCGTTCTGAAGAGAAGTGGATGATACTTCTCATCAGAACGCCCAGCTAGTAAAAGTATTAAAAACGCCCCGATGTACGCACATAATACACGCCCACTTGGACTTTTACTTTTAAACACACCCACTTGGACTTTTGCAAGCCTCATTTGCATAACTACAAAAATGGTCATAACTTGGCCAAAAATGCTCGTTTTTTAAAAATAAAAACGTTACTGTAATCTACATTGCAGCGCCGATCTGCTGCAATAGCAGATAGGGGTTGCAAAATCTGGTGACAGAGCCTCTTTAAGCAGAACTGTGGTAGGTGTTAAAATTCCGGCTAGTACACGGAACAGATTGGTTATATTAGTGGATTTATTAGTTACGCATGATTTCAGGCAGCCAATTCCAAGTGTTAATTGAAATGGAAATAGGTGGCTACCCAGCATTGAGAAAAGAGAGCAAGAAAATGCTGAAAATTGTAGAAAGGGACTTGCTCACATACCATTTTTATATAATTTAAAAAAAGAAGTTTGCGCTCAAAATCCACAAATAACCACCAGACATAGAACTCCTATTATTACTCCCATTATTTCATGACTAACCTTTAGGATGCAGTGTTTTTTTTTGTTTTGTTTCTTCTCTTCATTTCAAGAGAGCGTTTACATTTTTCTGTCGACGTGGCTTTATGAGGGCTAGTTATTTTGTGGGATTAATTATAATCAATTTTCTCATTGTATGGTACAGAGAACTTTTGATATTGCAATACTTTTGTATTGGAATGTATTATACCTGTCAGTGTAACACTGACGGGCAGTCTAATAGCCTTACATACATGGCAGACCTAGGGGCCTTTAATAGGGATACGGGGCGCCGATTGGCTTACAGAGGAAGCCTCTGGAAAACCAGCTAGATGCCATTGTCACTGTAGACTTTGGCATGTAAGGGGACAAAGGCCTAGGATCTGAGTTATCTTTAATCCCGGCCGTTGCAGTGGGGTATCAGCTGTATATTACAATCGTTTGGCATGGTGTGGGAAGTTATGCTCTCCTCACTCAGTACTTATACGGTGCGGGAAGGGAAGGAGTTAAAATGCATTGATTTCTATTTTAGAAAGCTACACCATTACTAAATTGTGCTGTTATATGACCTTGGAACTCCTGTGTGACATATAATAACTTATACTATATGGAATGTACTCCTAGCCTGCCGTAAATTATGTCTCCTAAATCTCTTAAATGTAAAATAACTACAGCTGCCACAAGGTGTCAGTACTGAGACACTATAAAAGAGATGTGGAAAGCAATATTCTGTAGTAAACCGATTTCCATCATGCAATCCATGTTATTGCGGGATTAATACTAATAAAAACTATGAAATGTAACCTGTGCATTGTCTATTTTGTTGTCATTTCTGGAAGTGTGATGCTGTTGTAAAGCAGGGATACCTAATGATTACATGCAGCCCCTTTTCCTAGATATTACCTATTTTATGAAATATTTGTATATAATATATAGCCAACAGTCCCATAATTGTAACTTATGTGTAACCATCCTGATGTAAATACAGACATAGTACTGTGTACTGATAGTGGGTTTCTTTGCGACCTTTTATTTATATAACATTAACATAGAGAGACACATTAGAACCAATTTCATGGGAAACCTTTCCTAGAAGAAACACCTAGAGGCTGGGGCAATTGTAGCCTTTCTACCACCCTCCTAATTGGTGACGGGGAATTACATTTAGTGCATACAGTACAGTGTGCTGTAGTGTTTTTAGATATAAATGCAACCTTTGAATATTCTTACCATGTCTTCAAAACCACTCCTGGTCATACTCTCAAGTCAATGTGAACAATGGTTCCTAATGGGGCCTAAAGGCCCCTCTGCTACATCAGACATCAGCATTTTTAATGGGCATTGGGGCCCAGGAGCTTCACGTTACGCCTGTGGTGCCAGCCTCATTAATAGTCCCTACTGAGTAAGAGTCATTGCAGTGCCTATAGTGCAAGCATCATAGTAAAGCACATACCTGTTTTATGCACCCACGTAGCTGCCTCCTGCAATGTCCGCAAGCAGGAAGTTAAGTGTGAATGGCATGTCCGTGGGTAACTAACATGTAACATCAGATGACATGTCACTGCAGGTAATTTTTTCTTGTGCTAATGTTTATCATTAGGGATTGACAAATGAGTAGAATGTGCAGCAGAACTCTATTACTGATCACTTTCGGGTTTTTATTAAGCAACAATAACATATGTAAAAATGTTGCCTTGCTACAGTCCAGGAAGACTAAGGCCTCATGCACATGACTGCATTGGTTTTGTGGTCCACAAAACCACGGGTCCGTTGAGGTCCATCCGACCGTAAAAAACCTTCGTGTGTCATCAGGTCTCACTAGTCCACAACAATTCACCAGTATTGGTGAATCCACAAATCCGGACCATAAAATGACATGTCCTGTGTTTCTGTGTAAACCACGGCCGTGTGCATGGGGCCATAGAAATTAATAGGTCCACAATATATCTGCAAAAATGCGGATAAATTGAGGCTGCAAAAGCACGGTCGTGTACATGAGACCTTATGGCATAGTCACATGGTGAGGATTTATAAATCCTCATTAGCTGAAGCTCAGGATTTCTGCAGTTGACACACACACACACACACACACACACACACACACACACACACACACACACGTATTGCCATGCAGAATAGCTCCATTCAGGTTAAATTGGATTTTCAAATCTTTGGCCATTTTTTAATACACGCAGGTTTTTGCATTAGCGGTGAAATTTCCGCAGTATCTGTCCAGATTTACACACAGATTCCGGACGTACTTCCAGATAGAATTCTGAACCTGTATACATGGCCTCAGTGTTCACCTCACCTCATGAATGGTGCGCTGCTGCCCATAGGAAGCCCATGTAATCACAAGAACAAATAGACGTGTCATAAACACACTGCCCAGGTCAGATATTTACTAAAGACCCTAGTGCTCCAAGACAACTGTGCTGGCTACTGAGCTATTATATTGTCCCTTTTATCCTCTTTCTCCTTATTTTATTAAAACATTTTTCACTTCTAATGATAATCCAGCCTGCTGCTGAGTGATGTGCGGATAATACAATATCATATTTTCTGGACTTCCGGATATTTTCCTTGTATTCTAAATAGCTGTACCTTAGAAGTCAATATAGCTTCCTAGATTAATGTGTAGTCCAACAAATGGAGGTCCACAGTTCTATAGTCCTGTATGTGAACAGCCCGATCAACAAACCAACATAGGCTTCAATGAAACCAAAGAGCCTCTGCAAATTTTAACTGGGATTGTTTGTTAATGGAAAAATGGCTCCTTTTCAAGACGCCCAGTTTTTCAAGAGAAATACACAAATGCTGCATTTTTTACTGTCTCTAGTAGAGTTGATAATAATGGATTCCTATACTATAATATTAGAATTAGGCCTCATAGACTTCTATGCTTACAGGAAGGTGCCCGTGCCATTGAAAAATATAGAACATGATCTATTTCAGGCCGTAATAACGGCACAGGCAGGCCCATAGGGGCTCCCGTAATTGCGGGTGGCTACATGTGTGCACCCGTAATTACGGGAGCGTTGCTAGGCGACATCAGGGGATAGTCACTGTCCAGGGTGCTGAAAGAGTTAACTGATCGGCAGTAACTCTTTCAGCACCAGGGACAGTGACTACCGCTGGAGTTAATAGTATTAAAAGTTAACTTACCCAGAACTCTTCTTCTTCTTCTTCTTCTTCCTCCAGTCCGTCCTCCCAGGATGACGTTTCAACCCATGTGACCGCTGCAGCCAATCACAGGCCAATCACAGGCTGCAGCGGTCACATGGACTGCCGCGTCATCCAGGGAGGTCGGACTGGATGTCAAAAGAGGGACGCGTCACCAAGACAAAGGCCGGGGTATATATGAACTTTTATTTACTTTCAAACGCTGCGGAAACTCTGCCCGAAAGGGCTGCCCCTTCTCTCTATCCTGAAGGGGATGCCGATCAGTGCAGAGAAAACGGATCCGTACATACGGGTGGAATACTGGTGGAATACGGGTCGAATACGTGTGACAATGGACCCGTATTTACACCAGTATTTATGGGAGGAAAAAAATACGTTCGTGTGCATGGGGCCTAAATTTGACTTTTTCTGTTGGGCATTAAGAACTTTTCACGTGTAAAAATCTGCAGTTTCAAAATGCTAAATTCCTGGATATTTTTGCATTAACATCTAGTACATTTATCAGCATTAACAGTATGAAAAGCAACCAGATGCTGAAGCGTCCTCAGAAGTCCAAATCTATTAAATTAGGTCTCCAAACACCTGCTGGTGCTGGGCCTGGAAGAGAACGGAAATTATACAGGATAATAGCATGCCGGCAAGTGGATACAAGGCAGTTAGACTATCCATCATATACAGACTTCTGAAAATCTCTTGAGAAAGAACAGAGAGATTTAATTAAGTGTAGATATGTAAGCCCTGTTCATACTTTTACTCTTTGTAATGTAATTGTAAATGTATACTGCCTGGTACTGCAGTAAAAAGATTAAGAAACACAAATCATGTGACCTACCAAGAAGACCTCTTTCTTACAGAAGGCTACAATGTGGCCATTTTTCATTTATTTACTTGTTTTATTGTATGTGAGAGCAGTCATGTCATGTTGTGTCTGGTTTCAAATCCGACAAGGTAATAGCGCTATTATATGTTTTCAGTATTTGCACTATTCACTTTCCTTGGGGAGTGTGCAGATGTGGCATAGCTGAATTTGTCAATGAACTGTTTTATGGATTACTCACCAATTTAAGATAATGATTAGATTTACATAAAGTCTTATGGATGACCACAAAAAATACATTGTTTATTTATAAAATGAGTTGTGTTTAGCAACAAGCTTGAAAAACTCAACTGCCCTACATTTAAAATAAAATAATAATCCCATGCCCAACTGGATCAACATTTAGTCAAGAGCTTGTACTGTGTGGCTTTCAAGGTGCCTATGTTCTTGATGGCTCTTTATTTTCCTCTCACAATACATGTTGTTTTTGTGGGCAAGCCGAAGAACTGTAGTTTAGGTTGAACTTTAAAATATCTTTCTTCCATATGTAGTATTGTTCCGTTAAAACGGAGACACTAAATGTTTTTAGATACAGTATATTGGCCTTTGGAAAAACAGAGAAGAAGCCAGAGTTCAACATACTACTAACAGCACTTATTCTTCTAGAATTGGGCATGTTAAAATCCAATATGCTCTATCCTTATTTCCTGCAACAGCAGATATCGGAAGATAGTTGGGCTGCCCCATATACAATAGATTATTTACTGACACTTAGCAATGCTTTATTTCCAGCTGAAGTATAAGTATGTTCCTGTTTTCCGTTTATTTAAATACAGCCTATCAATGCATTACATCCTATATCACCAATTTCTTATTTATTACAGAAAGTAAAAAAATAGATTCTTGAATAATATGGCAAAAGCCCCAGTACAATAGCCGCGCTGACGATTACAAGTTTTGTAACAGCAGTTGTCCCTCTTTTCCAATCTGTTCAGTGCTATGCTATTCGACTGGAGCAGCAGAAACTACATCACGCTTCCTCCAGCCCGTCAGTGGCTTTTTATATCTTGTAAACTAAACGTGATCACTCTCCCTGCATGTGAAATCAATGGACACGCTTAAAGAAATAAAGCACCCAGTATGTTACATGCACTTGATCAATTGCGCCCTACAATCCATCCTCCGCTCCGCTGCCCGCTTAATCTACCTCTCCTCTCATTCCTCTACGGCCTCCCCCTTTTGCCAGTCCCTTCACTGACTACCCATTGCCCAGCGAAATCATTTCAAAATTCTAACCATGATATACAATGCTGTCTACAACCTGTCCTCTGTCTACATCTCTGCCCTAATCTCCCGATACCTCCTTACACGTCATCTCCGGTCCTCACAAGACAATGAACATCATTCACTTCTAATGCTCATTGCATCAAGTATTTGTAATCAAAATCTACTATTGGTAAAAGTTACATACAAATAACAAGCTGATACTGGCACAGAAGAGGTTGTGTAAATTCTAGGCTGACATTGTCCGTAAAGGTCCAGTTATCTCAGTAACAACAATCTACAGATTAATATTTCCAGTAATATAATACACTGATGTCCCTTTTTTATGCCAGATTTCCAGCAAAAAGTTGTGTAAACAGAACATGGGACAGAGTCCTGTTTCTTTGCAGGAGGTCAAATAAGAAATATTATGGTGAATCCTAAAATAGCACTGCAGTACCATTAATAAAGACTTTTTTAAAAAAAATAAACATGTCATAGATTTTGATAAGAAGAGACTAAGGCTTTAAACATTACTCATAACAGTCCCTAAGAAAGACCCTTTACTGATTTGATCAAGTTCTGCATTGCAAATGTACAATGTTACAAATGTATTAGAACATGCCAATGTAGTTAAGTTTGTGACTTGGGTTTATTCATGGTGAATTATATCATGTATTATTTGTAGATTTACATAGGTCCGCAGCTAAACCTACTGCATTGATTTTGACTAGGTGCCCTTATCTCTCCCATGTGAACAATGTTACATTTGCGATCGAGTTGCTGTGGCTATACGAAAAAAATCCACAGATACAATACAATCCAAACCTAAAATAAGATCAACATTTCATATATATTAAGGCTCTGTTCACGTCTGCGTTGGAGGGTCCGCTAAACATTCTGTCAGAGTTGAAGAGAAAAATAGCACTGCATGCAGCACTGTTTTCATGTCACAACAACAGAAAAATCGCAGAAATTTATGGACCTCATTGTAAGTCAATGGGATTTGCCAGGATGTATGTTGTGTATGGTATCCTGTGTGTTATGGTTTCCATTATATAAACAGAAACCATGATGCAAGTGTGAACAGAGTCAAAGTAATTTGAGATGCAGATTTTGTAATCATTATTCTTTGTTCTATATTCTTTAAAGTGGATATAGGTGGAGTTTTTCTTTGATATGACCTAAATTTTCCTTTTTTACTAGGCTGGAATCCATTCTTGTTCTTGCTGAAAAGAAATGGTAGAAAGAAGGGGATCTCTTTGAATCGGTTTTCCAGTCTCGTGTATATAATGCTTCATCATTGTATAATTAAAAGTTATACCACTTTCTAATATACTTTGGGGATAATTTATCAACCTTTCTATGCCAGTTATCTGGTGTAGACAAGTCGCAAGAGGGCCCAAAAGTCGCAATTTACAGTGCAAATCCTTTTTGTGCCACCCTCAGCACTTTTGTGGAAAGAAGCGTGGCTTCAGGAAAAGGGACAGGACCATAGAACCCCATCAAAGTTATTATAATTTATGCAGAAAACTGCCTTACATTATAATGGAAATCGATTCGAGCTCCTAGATAGCGTAGATTAGGAAAACCTGGGAAAATGGCCGGTCAACCCCCCCCCCCCCCCGCTACGCCCCAGGCCCTATATTTGGTATATATTTTGAAAAGCATTCTATAGTATACAATGAAGCATACAGCCCTAAAGCCCCTGCATCAGGTTTAACAAAGTTATCAAATGTTTCCTATTCAATTACATCAGCAGCGCTAATGGATTCAGTCATGAAAGCTGTTGTTTCACATTTGTTATATGTTTTTATTAAAAGTTTTACTTAGATAACCTGATACTTAAATGTTTGGATAAGTCAGTTACCTCCTTTACATTACAGAGGTCAGTGTTTAATGCGCTGTATTATTTCTCTAAACTGTCGTGGAAGCATCTGCAATTTAGAAATGTACGTTCACTCGTCTTTTGTGTCTGGCATATCTCAAAAGGTTCCCAAGTAAGGTCATGTGGAGGGATGATTCAGATCTGCTAGTATTTTACATTTTTCACTCTGTTCCCTTTCCACAAGTACTCTTCCAATTACTTATATCCATTCTGTTATCATTAGAGGTGATCATGGCAATTTATAAAGTGTTGTTGTTCACGTGACCTCTTACAAATTAAGGTCAGAAAAAAAGCAGCCGCCACCTCCTCGGCATTTGTAAAATAGGACCTGCTGTTATTTTTCTTATTAGACATTTTACTCCAGTTCTTGAAACTATTTCACTATTTGCTATTTATTTTAGAAATACTCAGGACATTAAATTTAGTATGTAAGTTACATTGACCCTTAATGAGTATGTTAGTGGCAACAACACAGTGGAGAAGATTAGGAAAATACAGGAATGCCATTTATGTCAGGCACAGAGTTGTAGCTAGACTTTCCATTTCCCCGGGGTAAAATTCAGTTTACTTCCATAGTCCTGTATTTGAATACACAGGGTGAGTGGCTTTTTGGCACACAACTGTGGCATCCTGACAGCTATCCCCATAGCAATGATCCTGGTTGGGCATTTATCTAAATTTCAAAGCTAGTGTATTCCTTGTTATGATACTCTAACGTAGAAATCTGTGGAATTTAACACGTGCTGTGTTAAATTCCACTAATTTTTAGGTTAATTGTAGGACCTCAGGTAAAAAAAAATAATTAACACTGGTAATTATTGGGATACATCTAGCCATAGAGGAAATAACATGAATAGCTGTTTAATAGTTAAAGGGAATGTGTCGCTAGAATTTGTTTTTATTAATTTTTTTTCAGTTAAACCGTTAGTATATAAGTGATTACACATTGTTTTAATTTTTTTAATTTTTTCACAAGTCAGGAAATATTATAAATTAGATTCCAATTTATAACATTTCCATGTGCTTGTCACTAGAGGGAGCAATTCCCGAAATTGCACAATTGGCAATGTGGTAAAGCAACCTCATTGCTTTATGCTGCAAATTTGGGGTAGACACACTCGCTCTAGTGTCCTCACACAATCCCCCCTCCTTTATCCTGGCTAGTGCCAGGAGACGGAGGGGGTTGAATCTTCAAACCTCCTACACTGTGTGTCGCCATTTTCTGAGCGAATGCACTGTGTGGGAGGATTAGATACGGTGGTAATCAGACAGTATAACACAAACATAATACACACAGCACATACACAAACATAACTTACCTGCTCCTGCCGCCGCTGCTGCCTCCGCTCCTACACCTTGCGTCTTCGCTGCCTTGAACATATGGCCGGAAGCCGCGACCGGAATTCGTCATCTTACTGTCCGGCCGCGGCTTCCGGTCCACATGAAAATGGCGCCGGATGTCGCTCTACCAAAGACCTTCCTTTTGGTCTGTGTGGGAGCGGCGCATGGGCCGTTACCACACAGACGGCGTACGCTATAGTGAATGGAACGGCTCCCGTTCGCATTCTCTATGGGGATGTATGTGCCGTATTCCATCTCTGTATGTGTCGTTAATCGACACATACAGAGATGAAAAAAAAATAGCAGCCCCCATAGAGAACTAAAAGTAAGAAAAAAGTACAACACAAGAACACAAATAAATAAAATTTATTTTAATACCATACTAAAAGCAATATTCTATATATAAAAAATTGTGACACCTTCACAACTGAATATGGTAAAAACTTTTAAATCAGACCTCTCTAATACTTTTGGGCCTCTTGACAGTATTGCGGTATGAGAATTTGGTGGGGAGTATACACATACTGTAAAAATATTTTATTGTGTAGTCTGAGTGACACCCAGCCTATGGTAATGTATCTGTTTTGGAGCATATTGTCTCTAAAGTCCCCCCCCCCACACACAATACTTGCAGTAATTATCATGAATCTGCTTGATTAGTTGTATAAGCTGACTGTGCTTCCTGTTACCTGAGTAGGAGGAGCCTAAAACAAGCCTGTGCAGCATTGATGAAGCAGTCCATTATATATGAAATTGAACTTCCCATGAACACATCAGTACTTCATGAATATATGAGTGTCGACCTGACAAGAAGTGAAATGGTTGCTAGGAAATTTGCAGTATCACAACCAACAGAACACAGTAAATCCTTTGTGTCAAGTTTTATGATTCAGAATTATTTAGTACTTTTGTTACATTTTAAAGGGGTTACCAAACCTAACCACTGCTGCCCATACGCTCTACTAGTTAATACGAATGTTATAAGGAGAGAGTTCCCCTCTCAGGAACCTCTCTATTGCTATATATAAAAAAAAGAAAAGGTACATAAATTTTCTTTTGTTTACTCTTCATATAATATTTTGCAGCTTTGGGTTCTTCATCAGTCAGGCTCTGTTCACACTAAGCCATTCATGACGGAGCCTTTTGACTTGTAAGGTTTCTGCTGTTTCGACAGCAAAACTATAGCTGCATGTTGCGCTATATTAACCCCTTAATGACGAGCGACGGATATATCTGTCACAAGCAGATATCTGGTGGGTGCTGCCACTGTACCCACAAGATCAGCGGCAGGAGCATGGCTGTTATACACAGCCTGGCTCCTGCCTCAGCTGCTGGAATCGAAGCGCTTCCCGATTCTGTCAGTTTTAGCCATTAGATGCCGCTGTCAATAGCGACAGCGGCATTTAATGTGTTTAACAGAGCGAGGGAGCTCCCTCTGCCATCCCATCGGCAGCCCCGCAACAATATTGTGGGGCGTCGATCGGTTTCCATGGCAGCTGTGGGCTTAACAAAGGCATGGCCTAATAGATGGCCAGTGCCAGAGGCATAAAGTTTATGAAAAAAATAGATTACAGTAAAAATAAAATAAAACCACTTTTTTCCCCAAAAACAGTTTTTATTTAGTAAAAGTGTAAAAAACATATAACACCTACACATATAAAGTATTGCCGCAATCGTAATGACTCAAACAATAAAGTTAACACATTAATTAAACTGCCGGGTGAACGGCGTCCAAAAAACAATGGCAAAATTATTTTTTTTCTCCCATTCCCCGCATAAAAAATTTTTTTTTAAGAAATAAGTCCCATGTACCCCAAAATACTACCAATGAAATCTACACCTTGTCCCGCAGAAAACAAGCCCACGTATAGCTACAACGACGGAACAATAAAATAGTTACGGCTCTATGGAATGCGGCGATGCAAAACAAGTCATTTTTTTTTTAAAAGGATTTTTTTCTTCAAACGTATGAACACATATAAAACCTTTACATATTTGGTATCCCCGTAATTGTGCCGACCCAAAGAATAAAGGTAACATGTTATTTATGCTGCATAGTGAACGGCGTAAATTTATAACTCTAAAATCAATGCTGGAATAGCTGCTTATTTTCAATTCTTTCCTAAAATAAAGTTAATAATAGTTAATAAATATATTAAATGCACTCAAAAATGGTGCAATTAAAAAATACAACTGATCCCGTAAAAACTAAAAGCCCTTATACGGCTATGTTGACGGAATAAAAAAAAGTTTGACTCTTTCAATGTGACAGTGAAATAACGCTCAAAAAGGCCTGGTCATTAACCCTTTCATGCCGACAATCTGTAGATACACGTCCTTTTCGCACATACCCCGTGCTGCCAGGGCGTGAATATACAGATCTCTGTTCCAGCCGGCATAGCGCTGTAAAAAGCACTCGGACGCCGGCTGTGTCAGTGTCCCTGGCTCCCCAGCAACCTACTCACTGACAGCCAAACCGATTTGGTTCGGCTACAGAGAATATGATCACCGTTATTAATTGCTTCCTGACCGCCCACTGTAAATTCACGTCGGCGCTCTCTGGGCTCTGTGCAGCCCCGACGTGAATTCACAGTGGGTTTTAAAAGCGCGATCCAGGTGTCTCAAAGTAGTGATGACACCCGGATCGCGCTGTTAACCCCTGCCTCTGGTCCCAGAGACATGATCGGTACCTGATTGGTTCAGGTCGTGATCATGTGATCGCAGGGAATGTTTGTTGTAGCAATGAACTGGAAAGTTTGTTACTATAACAAACTGGAAAGTTTGTTGCTACAACAAACTTTCCCAGGAACCGATTGCGGGTGCTGCCGTCGGTTGCATGCCAAAACCGGAGGCCATACAACGGCCTCCGGTCTGCCATTCACGGCAGCCTATGAGGACCAACTGGTCCTCATAGGCTTCCGGTCAGTGTGACTGTCAACGTCACACTGACAGTTTATAACATGTTGCACTACCTAGATAGTGTAATGTTTTATAGCAGCCATCAGTGCTGCAGGTCTTCAAGTAAAACAAGTTAAAAAAAAAATGAATAAAAAAGTTTTATAAAAGTGTAAAAACAAGTTATAAGTTACAAAAACAAAAAATGCTTTTTTTCCTATAATAAGTCTTTTATTATAGGAAAAAAAATAAAACGTTAAAAAGAGTACACATATTTGGTATCACCGCATTCGTAATGACCCCAACTATAAAACTATAATATTATTTTTCCCGCACGGTGAACACCGCAAAAAATAATTAAAAAACAATACTAGCATCACTATTTTTTTGGTCATCGACCCTCCCAAAATATAGAGTAAAAAGTGATCAAAAATTTGCATGTACCCCAAAATAATACCAATAAAAACTACAACCCGTCCCGCAAAAAACAAGCCCTTACACAGCTTTTTTGACTGAAAAATAAATTAAAAAATTATGGCCCTCAGAATATGGTGACACAAAAAATAAATAATTTGATAGAAAAGGGATTTTATTGCGCAAACGCCACAAAACATAAAAACAACTATATACATATGGTATCGCCGTAATCGTACCGACCTGCAGAATAAAGTAAAATGTCATTTATAGCGCACAGTGATTACTGTAAAAAAAAAAAAAAGGACAAAAAACATTGTTAAAATGTATGTTTTTTTTTTTCGCTTGCCAAAAAATCGAATAAAAACTGATCAAAAAATCACATGTACCATAAAATGGTAAACTACAGATTGTAACGTAACAAATAAGCCCTCTCACGGCTCCTGTGGAGAAAAAAAAAAAGTTCTGCCGCTCAGAATGTAGTGACGGAAATTGGTAGGGTGTCCAAAAGCGGATAAGATTGGGGACCATTTATCAGTGCGACACCGGACACACATCTATGAATTATTTATTTACCCCATTAATATACCCTCTTATTATGCCCTGATGTACTCTGCTCAGCTTACATATGCCACCAGATTATAAACTGAAATACTAGCAAAACCCCAAACAGAACTATTACCAAGCAAAATCTGCACTTCCAAAAGCCAAATGGCGCTCCTTCCCTTCTGAGCCCTGCCGTGGGTCCAAACAGCAGTTTATTACCACATATGGGGTATTGCCGTAATTGGGAGAAATAGCTTTACCAGTTTCGGGGTGCTTTTTATTCTTTATTCCTATTCTCGCGCGCAAAACGCTGCATTTTTTGCGCGCGCAAAACGCACACGCTTCTGTAAATCCGGCCTTACTCCAATAAATATAGCAAGAGACCTGTGAGGTAAAGAAAATCCTCTAGGTGCTCCTTTGCTTCTGAGGCCTGTGTTTCAGTCTATTATCACACTAGAGCCACATGTGGGATATTTCTAAAAACTACAGAATTTGGGCAATAAATATTGAATTGCATTTCTCTGGTAAAACCTTCTGTGTTACTGAAAAAAATGTATTACAAATGAATTTTGGCAAAAAAATGAAATTTGTACATTTCACCTCTACTTTGCTTTAATGCCTGTGAAACGCCTAAAGGGTTAAGAAACTTTCTGAATTCTGTTTTGAATACTTTGAGGGGTGCAGTTTTTGATATGGGGTGATTTATGGGGTCTATCTAGTACATAAGGCCCTCAAAGCCACTTCAGAACTGTACTAGTCCTTGACAAAATAGCCTTTTGAAATTTTCTTGAAAAAGTGAGAAATTGCTGCTAAAGTTCTAAGCCTTGTAACGTCCTAGAAAAATAAAATAATGTTCAAAAAACAATGCAAATATAAAGTAGATATATGGGGGATGTTAATTTTGTGTGGTATTACTATCTGTTTTACAAGTAGATTAAATTTTAAATTAGAAAAATTATAATTTTTGCAAATTTTCTTTACATTTTGGTGTTATTCACAAATAAGCTATGAATTTATTGACCAAATTTTCCCGCTAACATAAAGTACAATATGTCACACAATCTCTGAATCGCTTGGATAGGCAAAAGCATTCCAGAGTTATTACCACATAAAATGACACATGTCAGATTTGAAAAAATGGGGCTCAAAGATTGATGCCTCAATGACCCTTAGTCCTGAAAGGGTTAAGGGGTTAAAATTGATGGAAACTCAGATGGATAACTGACAAAAAGCCCCAACAGATTTAATGGTTATTCCCACCTTAGACATTTATGATATATACACAGGATATTCTATAAATGTCTGATAGATGCGGCGCCCAGCTCCGCATCTATCTCCAGAATGGGGGTCCATAAAACCCCCATCCCCCTGGTAAAGTAACCGCCGCATCCAGGCAGAAAATGAGTGGAAAGGTGGCTTTTATTTGGCAATTGTAAACATTTTAAATTGTGGTACAATATATTGTATAAGATGTTCTTAGAATAAAAGCACTATAGAACTTGAATTCTTGTAATGCCTTTATGATAACTTAGGTATCTACTGCTTTTTTTTTTAGGTTCGTGTATTTACCTTTTCTGTCGGCCAGCATAATTATGATAAGGGACCCATACAGTGGATGGCTTGTGAAAACAAAGGTATAGTACATGGAAAATGTCTGTCTTATTTTGCGGTTAATGTGTTTTTGTAAGTGATAACGAAACACATTTAAATGAGAATTTTATGTTCACCCATTTTAACTCCCACCTGTGGAGTATGCAGATTTTATCTAATATTTACCACTAAAATAAGACCCATAATTGTATCTTAAATTTTTATCTACTGCAGTCTTAAAAAAGGCCCCATGGAGTAGGGCTAAAACATTGCATTTGGTGAATAAATGGATCCTTTGCTTTTTCAATACAATCGGAGTGCTGCCTCATAATTAGATTTTTTGTTACTGCAGTCTTAAATGCCATCAGTTACACCAGGAATGTCCATATTCCCCAAACGCTCCCTACAGTACTCGTGCTGAATCTTATAATATTTATGCACCATAGATGTTAAGGGGCAAAGTTCCCCCACTGTTGTTTAGCCCCAGGAAAAGGGAAAAATGACTACCGTATATAATGATGATCACCAACCAGGTGAGCGGTGTTGGCTTTTTTTAAATGTTTAGTGTTGCACAAGTTCGCATTTATTCTATACTGAAAACTACAAAATAACATGGCTAGGAGCAGTACATAATAATAAACTGCACTAACTATATGCAATCACGTTTGTATCTGGATAAAGGCTTATTATTTTGTGATGGCCATTTGCTAAATGTGTATATTAAGTTTATCCTCATTCATAAAAAGCACAACCCCCATTCATATGCCCTGTTAGGGTAATGATAATAATAATAGAGGATATGGAGGACCCGTCTCGTCCATGCACTAGATGGGCAGGCTATTATTATAGTGGGCTCTGTGTAATTCCTAATTTCTTTTGAAGTGTTGTACCTTTTGGGCACCCCCATGATCAGCAGAACAGTTACATTTAATGGGTGTTGTCTAGGATAGACAAATCCTTTAAAGGGATTGTTAAGATTAGAGCAGCCCCTACAAACTGGAATGACCTCTATTATTTATTTGTTAAATTTACCTATGTACTCAAATGTTTTAACATAAATGAATCAATTATAGCCTGTTTAATAGAGATAATGAAATTCGAAACGTCCTTTCAGTATGTAACTCTTGATGCTGAAGATCTGATTTAACTGCATAGACTTACTAAGGACAAAAAGCATGTGCTGAGTTGTTTGGAGATACCTCCCAACTTTCAAGTATCGTAAAGATGGACAACCAATACAGCATTTTCCCCCTTTTAAGCCACACCTCTAACCCCGCCCAATCCCCGCCCATACACACCCGGTTCAGCCCAGACTGTATCATGCTCCCATAGTGCCTCCCCACAGTATAATGCCCCCATAGAACCCACACACAGAATAAGGCCCCTATAGCTGCCCACACACAGTATAACACTCCATAGTGCCTCCCACACAGTTTAATGCCAAATAGCTGCCCCACATAGTATGATGCCCCTTAGCTGCCCCATACAGTATAATGTCCCCATAGATGCCTCCATACAGTATAAAGCCAATGCAGATGCCCCCATACAGTATAATGTCCACACAGATGACCCCATACAGTATAAATCCCCAGAGTTGCCCCCATACAACATAATGCCCATAGATGTCCCATACAGTGTAATGCCCCCATAGCTGCCCCATACAGTATAATGCCCCCATAGCTGCCCCATACAGTATAATGCCCCATAGCTGCCCCATACAGTATAATGCCCACACAGAGGCCCCCATACAGTATAATGCCCCTATAACTGTCCCCATACTGTATAATGCCCCCATAGCTGCCCCATACAGTATAATGCCGCCTTGGCTGCCTCCATACTGTATAATTCCCCCTTAGCTGCCCGTAATGCCAGTGCCCACTTATAAAGTGCCAGTGCCCACATAGTGCCAGAGTTATCATGTAGATAGTGCCACACCCAGTTCCCATGTTGATAGCGCCACAGTGTCCCCTGTAGATAGCGCCCATATAGTGCCATATTGCCCAAATAGAGCCACCCCCTGTACATAACGCTACCCCCTGTAGACAGCGCCATTGGGGCTCCCTCTAGGAGCGGAATACCCAGCCAGAGCATCGGTCACGCTATGGCCATGGATTCCTGTGCAGGAGGAGCCCCTGACGTCAGTATCCACATATGGACAGTGATGTTAGGGGCTTTGAGATGCCGGAATCCGCCCCAGGAGGAGCCCCCGATGTCACTATCCATATATGGACATTGATGTCAAAACTTTCTCAAGACAGGAGTCCCCGGTCAGAGAGCTTGAATTGCTCTTGCCGGGGACTCCATAGTTGAAAGCCCGACATCACTGGCCATATATGGACAGTGACGTCAAAGGCTTCCCCTGAGGATGCAGATACAGTTGACACCGGGACATATCACCGTCTGCCTGGAACAGCGGGACACCGCCCAGAATCGGGAACTGTCCCGCTGGCAGACAGCGGATTACTGGATATTGGCTGAAAACAGACAGCAAATTCAGACTGGATACAGGCTGGTAGGGTATAACTGGATACATGCTGACAACAGATAGCAGTAGAGGACCGGATACAGGTCCGTAGCAGATAACTGGATACAGGCTGACAACAGATGGCAATAGCAGACTGAAATCAGATGCATACAGGAACCTTCGCAGAATACAATCTAGATAGTTCCAATGTTGCTCAGGCACCAGGGTAGGGTAGGTGCCTTAAATAGTCCTGCGGCATGGTAGAGAGGCAGCCTGGTAGAGAGGCAGGCCGCCAGGGGAGATATGAGATCTGGCGACGGGTACCGCCAGCAGGAGCGGCACCCTCCGCCGGCGTTAAACACTACACCACAATGTGGTACTCAGAAGACAATTTGCATATGATATATAATAATCTTTATATAGTGCCAAAATATTCTGCATCGCTTTACAATTACAATATATTCACTAATCATATGTTTTACCTATTTTGATAGGGGGAGCTGCATTATCATGGCATGTGCTCTCCAAACCCACAACTAACAATATATGAATATACGGTGGAATAAAATAAATACTTTGCAGCTCAATAGCCGTGAGCCATCTGTTAATCTGGGATGGCCCAGGAGAGGATTTGAGGGTAGGGGAGTTATATATGTGAAATTGGTGTGTTTAAAATTGGGAAAAGCCTTCCAGTAAACATGTAAGAAACAAAGACTAGCACTATTTTAAAGTAGGGTTTATATTTTAATTAGTAACATATTTTGCTTATTTTTTTCAAGTTTAAACACAATATTAGGTAGTTGATACGTACAACTACAAAATAATATACACTATTTGAGATGAAATGTCAAGCACAAATGGGAAAGAATATTTACCATTACGGTTGAGTTCTATTGGCACAAGTCTGGTTTTACTCATCTGAGAGAGAAATGGTAAGAGACAATTATCTTTCTGTCCAGAGTAAATTATAATTGTCAACCTGCTCCTGCGTTCAGAAGCTAAAAGCTTGACCTATACTTTTTTCTTTCAGTGAATATACTACTATAGTGACTCCAGTTCATAGTGGCTATATATCTTTTTTTTTTATTATATTTTTGGGTTTTAGTTTATCTTCATCTTCTTAAAATAGATGGTAGATTTTATGTTATCAGAAGTCCTTTGGGATAAGAGATACAAAACAATGTTATACTTTTTGACCCTATTTTGGGCCTTCATGAGGGAATGATTTTTTTCACCTTTTTGATCATCGCATTCGAAAAGCCATAACTTTTTTATTTTTCTGTAGACATTGGGGTACATATAGTTTATTGATGAACTTTTATTAACTTTTTTTGGGGGGTAATGGAAATACATATAATTTTTTCCATTCTTTTTTGCATATTAAATTTACGCAGTTTACAATGTGGTATAAATAACATAATAACTTAATTCTGCGGGTCATTACAATTATGGCGAAAAGTTTTATGTAGCTTTTTTTAGGGTTTCCTACTTTTTTATTTTTCCACATGCATAGCTGTTTGAAGGCTTATTTTTTGTGGGACAGTTTGTAGTTTTTATTGGTACTATAAAGCTTTTTGATCACATTTTGTTACATTTTTTGTAAGGCATGATGAACAGAAAACAGCATTACTGGCATTGTTTTTATTTTATCTTTTATGTTGTTCAGCACGTTATGAATGTGGCGATACCAATTATGTGTATTTTTTTATTTTTTAATCTTTTTCATATTAAAGCATTTTGTCAGGGGAAAATGTGGGTTCTTAATTACTTTTTTTTATTAGCAATTTTTCATTTATTTATTAGTAGCTTTATTAAGCTATTTTTTTACCTTTTTTTAGTCCCACTATTGGACTTTACTTTGCAATCATTTTAATATACTGCAATACTTCAGTTGTGCAGTGTATTATGCCTGCTAGTGAAAAACTGACAGGAATTCTGTCAGGCATGGCCTAATGGGCACACACTGAAGGCAAACCTGAGGGCTAAATGCCCCCTGGCTACTTGAAAACCATCGACACCATTGGCACCCTGCCCTCTGAAACCACTTAGATGCCGCAGTCGTTTTTGACCAGGGCATCTGAGGGCTAACTTTGATCCCGCCTGATAGAGCAGGAACCTGACTGTCTTTAGGTCTAATCTCCCGTGCTGGGCTTATGACACAGCACCATGAAAAGGCAGCTCTGTTGCATTAGTCCCCTAATTTCACAGTGAAAAGGCATATGGGTGGTCTTTAGGGGTTAATAGCTAGCATAAAATAAATGCAAGCTTTACAGACTGTATACACTAAAAACAGTAATGAATGGATTACTGTCATTTTATCTCACAAAGTAAACTTACATGCATTATATAAGTTTACATTGATAAACTTTTGTTTGTCAATGTTCTGTTTGTGGGACATATGCTTATATTGCGTATTCATTCCAGACTGTATGTAATGTGAACACTTTATACTATAGATAGATTTAGATATTACCCACATTATATTACCCAAGTGGGTTAAAACTTAACTGATAAAGCTGTTAGCTGGTAAAGTAAGATAAGCTAGTCTCAAATGCTGTAGATAAGATCAATGATATATTTTTAATAATTAGCTTTTATTAAATTTCAGGTAATTGTTGGATATTTGTTGTGATACTGTGATAATGTAATAAGTTATAATTATTTAGAGTTTTTTGCTGTATCATTTTTTGAAAGCCAGCGGGAAAGTAATATGGAATAACATAAATATGTCTCACTTTACCATTTCACAAATATTGGTTACTGGAATGTGAATAACTTGATCACTATAAACATAACAAAATTATCTGTAACATTAATACAAGTTCATCACAGTCTAATAAAATAACCAATTTTTGTATGTTACAGTTTTGTGGCCTATAAATTTTATTCGTTCAAATTGTTTACAGTTAAACTCAAACGTGATGGCTATATTATACAATCTGTTATTTTAGTGACTCAATAAAGTAACCTAAACCTTCAATTTACTAAATCGATTAGTTAATCACAACCACATAAAACGATATGGATCAATTAGATAACATATGCATGAAAAGTCTATGCAGGGGTGTTCCAATGGTGATGCCATCCGTAGTACACAAATATCTGACATAAATTATTTGAAAAAATAAAATATCAATATCAAATGTAATACACCATTTAGTTGTTATTGGTAAAATAAATAAAGAAGAAAATAAGTCCCCTGTTGGAAAATCCTACCCATACATATATTTTATTTGAAAAAAATTCTGACCTATTATACCACTTTTCTTGCACTGAATTTGAGTACATTATGACAGGCCCTTCAAAAATCAGCATGTAGACAAAGCTGCAGAATTATCTATTCTAAGAGTAATGGACACGGGAGGAAGGATTTGGAAAAAAAACAACAACTCATATTTTGTAATATAATTTCAAAAATTTGAGTTAAAAAACAAAGAGAAATTGCTTTTTTAGCGACAGAAACTCTTTAAGGGGCTATCTCTTATTGTGTTGATAGATAGATAGATAGATAGATAGATAGATAGATAAATAGATGGAGTGCTGCGATTTCTTAATTTTTTAATTACCTCGTGTACCCTTTGTAACACTGGCCGCCTGGGGCCGTCAGTGTCCCTATCCTCCCAGCGATCTAAGCCGCTGACTTACAATGTTGGCTCCCGCTGCTGTCCTGCTCTGCCACGCTCATTTCATGCATGCTCCTCTTCCTCCTCCTCTGCTGTGGCAGCCTGTAGGGTACGTGCACGGGCTCTTGCTTTCTATTAAAGAGCCGGCACCTGCAACAGTAAAGTATCCGTAAATCTCAACTAGCCCCTTTCTATATAAGGTTGCTCAGCTTGCAGCCCAGCACCTGAGTGAAAGTACCTAGCTTGCTAGTTCCTGCCTAAGGTGTTGCTGATATGATCTTTACACCTGCCGATATTCGGCGGGTGCAGTGAGCGCCGATCGACGAGTCATTGTTGATCGGCGCTTGTTTGCTCCTCTCACACGGTTCTTTGTATGGGGACAAGCGGTCGTTACACCGATCGCTCGTCCCCATACATTATTATCATGTCGGCAGTGCGTCTCCCTGTTTACACAGGGATATGTGCTGCTGACAACGATAATATTTTACTTTTTCGAGCGTTTGCTTGTTCATCTGCTTGTCGCTGCCCTGTTTACACGGGGCAATTATCGCGTACGAGCGTTCTAGGAACGCTTGTCTTCCTTCTAATCACCCAGTGTAAAAGGGCCTCTATTCCTGACTTTGTTCCTACCTACGGATTTTGTCCTGCCTGATTCCTGTATCTGCCTCAACCCGTTCTGACTACTGCACCGGATCTGCCTCCTGTGACCTTCTGCTTGTTCCTAACTGTTCAAGTACTTAGCTAGCCCAGAACGTAGCCTGTTTTCTGACCGCTCTCTTGCCTAATCCCTGGTGCTTTACAGCAGTGTGTCTTGGCCTGCTAGGCAAACTGCTAGCAACACGGAGACCATTTCAAGAGGTAGCGACCTGGTAGTCTCCCCGCAGCAAAGTCCAGATCCCTGTATGGGGGGTTAAAGCGTGAATACCGGGGTTGTTACTTACACAACACCTTTAGAAGTGGCCCAAAGCCAAACTGGTTTGGTAGCACAGTGGGTCCACAATCCACTAATCTTTACACCCTTTATCAAGATCAAGTTTGCATAGCACCCTATTTTTGATGACGTGCTGCTGTTTTCTACCTATTTTATAGATGGATAGATAGATAGATAGACAGATGGATAGATAGACAGATGGATAGATAGACGGATGGATAGATAGATAGATGGATGGATAGATAGATAGATAGATAGATAGATAGATAGATAGATAGATAGATAGATAGATAGATAGATAGATAGATAGATAGATAGATAGATAGATTGAGAGAAAGATAGATTGAGGGATAGATAAATTGAGAGATAGATAAATTGAGAGAGATTAATTAATTGAGATATAGATTGATTAAAATATATGTATGAAGTAATAACATGCACGATACGATTTCATTGGACCATTTGCATATTCCAGGTTACTACTATGAAATACCATCCATTGGAGCAATTCGAATTAACACACAGGTTAGTATGTTACTTTTTCCTTATTTTAATTTGTGTGCTTGTATATATGTTATTGTAAGAGACATAGAAAACACCAATTGCTTTGTATTCCATCTTTAAAGTATTCTATCTAATAGGAAGATGGTAATTGTTGTGTTACAGAACTTACTTTAAATTTATATGGGGTTTTTTTTTGTCGTGTAAATAGAGTAGGACACCCATCAGTTGGGTGAATTTTTTTTTAATGTAAAAAAGGTTCTAAGAAATATTATATGATGAAGTGAAGACTATATGTGCATTAAATTCTACATGCGCGTTAAATTACGGTCTATAAAGTGCATATTCAACATATACACACACATTCAGACATACAGTTAGTAGCCTTGGATTTTCAGTGTTTCTTAATAGCAGGATGGAGGTAGTGTTTGTAACATGCAATGATAGGTGCACATGTGTGTCCAATATAATAGCCTATTAGAGTGTAAGTAATGTTTTCATAAATTTTAAACACAGCTGCCCAGTCTGACCTAAAGTTCTGCTTAGTACATTAATTGTGAGCAGCTGCAGTAACATAAACACTTTGACACTAGGAAGACTTCACAAGTTTATTCAACATTTTAATAGAACTACTCATGTGATATTTTCTGATAATACACTTACTGTTTCTTTAATGATAAACATTAATTTATTAGTAGCTGCCATGCATGAAGATGTTACAATGACTGTGGCTGAGGAAAGGATTGGAATAACAGTGTCCAACCTAATACGTAAATACAGCCTATAAAAACCAAAAGTGTAGAAATAATGGGTAGAGAGGTTGCAATTGCTACCGGGACGTAAGCTTGGAGAGTCCTACAGGTTCTCTTCAATGTAAGCAGTTTAAATGGGTAGTGATCAGAAACAATGAACCATTGTGTTAATTTCACAATAATATAAATATGCCATATTACGTTGTTTTTTGTCATCACTGATCACATTGTTTTCTGGTAGTAGACCCAAGAATAATATTTAGTACCAAGGCCCAGTAGATTTCAGCTCTTCATAAACATATCCATTACCTGTCAGAAATACATATTTCAATGTAATATACAAATTCTTACTGATTGGACTACTTTATTTTCCTAATTGTTATTTTTCTAAAAGCCTTTTTAGTCATGGTGATATACCACACAAAGCAGGATTGGACATACCATATGTTCAGCCTGAGCAGCTCCGCAAACACATAACACAATGTCCTGCATGTGCTAGTCAGCGTCAGGACATCGAGCTAGGGGAGGAGGAGTTACCCGCGAGATCAGGGTAACCCGGGCGGCACACAATGTCCAGTCTCCTGCGCTAGTCAGGATGTTCAAGGAAGGAGGAGCTAGTGCGACCCGATGGCAGCAGCGCTCAGGCTGGATGGAGGGAGTACTACAGCAATCTTCTTGAGGGAAGGCAGCAGCAGTGGCACTGTGACTTGTTAGTCACAAATTGATCAGGACAGGCAGACTGAGTGTAAAAGTTCAAGAGAGGTGCTGGAAGTTTTGCTCCGCATCTCTGTCATGTTATATAATATATTTCTCTGTATGATTATTGTGGCACTTGTGGGTTCAAACATTACAAACATTACATTAATAATATTGATCCTTACTAGTTACTTTGTATGATATTAATATAAATTATGTAATGTATGTGAACCCACAAGTGCCGCAATGTATGCATGTGCGCTCCCCTCTTCCCTCCAAGTTACGAAATACAGTAACAAAGAAATAAATATACATGCAATGGCAAAGGCTAAGTGGGTCTTCAATCTTCTGAGGGTTCACACATTCATTACATAATTAATATAATATCATACATTGTAAATAGTAAGGTTTAACAATTAACATTAATATAATGTGTGAAGTTTGAAACTACAAGTGCCACCATAGTCCTACAGAGAAATATATTATATATACATGGTAGAGGTTAAAAATGGTCGGCCGAATGTATTGCCCAAATGTGTTCAATTGTATGCCATTCGAGTTACGTTTCAATTTGTATAAAGTTGTATTAAATTGTACTTTTTAATACAGTTGGGCTGCGGTATCCAGATGTATATCGGCCAAACATATGCAAAAAGCGTCATAAGAGAGTAGATCTATATTGGTCCCCTTGATTTTGCCAGGAGGGTAAGGGCTCACATACTTTTCATGCACAGGTGGCCTAGAAGTATTTTTGTAGTGTACGTAAAAAAAATAAAAAAATGTGTGATTTTTTGAAGTTGAAAACTTCCCAGCATCTCCTGCTTGCTTAGTGCCCACATACAACATTGCTGATGCACGTTCTAGGAAGTGCAGTATTTATTCCAAACACTGTATAGTAAATTTCTGTAGAAAAACCCCTCTTTCCGAATGCAGAACAGCAGAGAGCATTGCATTAGAGATCTGAGTGGTTAAGGGTGTATAAAGATTTAATGCATAATGATGCAAATTAGAATATTCCATGCACATGTTCGACAAATAACATTTACGTCTGATGTTACAGCAGAACTGCTTTCTTTGCTTAAGTTAAATCAGAGCTCTCTCATTAAAACCATTTCTCTTTTTGACAGGAATATTTAGATGTCCTTGGAAGACCAATGGTATTAGCTAGAGAAAAGGCAAAACAAGTACAGTGGACAAATGTTTATTTGGATGCTTTGGTAAGAACAAAATGAACTAAAGAAATGTAGAGAAATAATAAATTTGACATATATAAAGCATACAATATGGATTAACACTAGCACATATGTAAACTGTATAGACATGTGTCATAGTCTGTAACTTAAAGGGTTATTCCCAACTAAGAGATTTATATGGCATATCAATGGGATATGCATTAAATGTCCGATAGACGCGGGTCCCAACTCTAGGACCTGCACCTATCTCGAGACCGGGTGTCACCTGAGACCCTGTCCCACCTGGTGAGGAGGTTTGCGCATTCAGGCAGTGAATCAATGGAGAGGTGGTTGTGCATGTGCGCAGCTCCCTCCGTTGATTCCTATGGAAGTTACAGAAACAGTCGACCATGAACACTTAGTATAATGGGAGTGTACTGACCTCGGCTAACAACACCTGGTAAAGCTAGTAATGTCTATGATGAAACATTACTAGTTTTTTTTGTGCTGTAGCTGTTTCTCCCTAGGACCTGGCAGGACAGAAGATGGAATGCTAAGATTTTCAGGACAATGGCTGTGATCCATTACTTCTGTCCTACTGTATCAGGAAAACATGGTTTATACAAATAGCTCTTAAACAAAAGGTGCAATTTACCTACATAGCTAAACTGTAAGTCAATGTGGGGGGGGGGGGGGGGGGTTGAACTATCTACGGCAGTTTTCGGCATAGAAAAGTAGCAATTTGTGCAAAAACTATATTTTTTCATGAAAATATATTTAGACTTTGTTCTTCTGGCACCCGCCTAAAAAAATTAAAACAAATGGGCGGGGCTTAGCTAAAGGGGTAGGGACATCCACAGCCTGACATTTACTACCATGTACGCCAGAAACTGGCATACATTATAGCAGAAATCTACACTAGCTGGCTTAGATTTCCCTTTCTGGCGCATGGACAGCCAGAGATGCACCTAAGTTATTAACTAGGCGCTTCTTACTCCAGCACTCTTAATATTAATGTAAAGGATCTGCCAGGCACTACGTCTGTGGATACTCCCAGGATTAATCAGTCGACACCTGAGGCCAGACCTCTTAGACTGACACCGGCTCCCACCAATCAGGGTGGCAGGCTCAGGAGTGGGAGAGCCTATCGCGGCCTGGTCAGTCGGAGTTAGCTCCGCCCCCTGTCCATTTATACCTGTCGTTTCCTCTTCCTCATTGCTTGTTATTCTTCTTGGATTCCTGGCCCCACTGCTGCCTTGCTCCAGCCTGCTTCTGCCGTGCTTCTGCCTTGCTTCAGTTCCCGCTTATCCTGCTTCGCTCTGCCCCTGGCTTGCTTCCTGCTCCTTGCTCTGCGTTTGTATACTCCACTACATCCTGATCCTGACTGGCTCGTTCACCACTCCGTTTCCTCGCGGTGTTCCGTGGGCTACTGCCCCTTCCCTTGCTTGTTCCCTGTTTGTATCCCCTTGCACTTAGTCAGCGTAGGGACCGCCGCCAAGTTGTACCCCGTCGCCTAGGGCGGGTCGTTGCAAGTAGGCAGGGACAGGGCGGTGTGTAGATTAGGGCTCACTTGTTCGCTTCACCTCCTTCCTGCCATAACAATTAAGACCGGCATATAAAACACCAATCGTAATAAACCTCCTCCACTTTTGTGCTCTGTGAGGATTAATGTGACGTGTTAGCTAACCAAAGACCAACATCTGTAGACAGATCTGTTTCAACTTCTTCAGCACAGAGCAGGGATCTGGTAAATTATGTAAGTGGCACATTATAGACATTTTTCTTCATTTTTAAGGAGCTATTTTCAGACTCTACTGATAAAGAAAGGAAACTCAAACTGATTATAATCTTCAATACATTAGAACAAGCACTAAATCTCACACAATTGTTTATGACCAACTATGAAATACAGATATCCTTGACATCCTTCACGCTTCTTTGTCACAACAGACTGATTCCAGACCTCTAGACTCCTGACATATTGCACATTGCTCTATTGACCATTGTATTATTATTTAAGTCCTTGTCAGCATGCATAAATGCTGGGTTCTCTGTCGGTTGTTTTTTTTATTATTTGAGTATCTGCTTTTCAATTTGGTTTAATTCCAATAAAATCTTGTACTTGTACATCTTGTAGCCACTGTCAATAAAAGTGTACATTTTATAATACTTTCAAATATGTAAACTTAACATTATAAAAAAATTCATCCAAATTTTATAGAAAAAACAGAAACATTAGAAAGAAAATCTTGATTTTCTAAATCTTACAGAATAGCAACTAAATATTTTATACACAAAATCTCATGGTAGATGTATGAGCAGCCCTTTTGGTGATAGTCATTTATGAACTTTTAAATATTGCAGAAGTTTTTTTCCCCCCTAATGATTTTTTAATAAAAAACGGCAATCATAAATTCTGCACATAATAAGCGCACAGGCTGTTTTTACGTGTGGTCCAATGAATACATTCTCCTTAGAAGGGTTGCCTTATAATGGACAAGCCCTGTCTACTGTATATGCCCTATTATGGCATATTGGTGTCATAGAGGGGTCCCCTACTGGAGACCCCCTGTAGAAGTCCAAGCGGGAGCCACTAAAAAAGAGACCATATATTTGATAGTCCGGCATGTAATACTAGATATATACGGCTAAATAAAACTCCCAGGAACCAAACCTGTAGAGATCCTGTAAGTTTTTTATGGCACAGATGTAGAATTTTCAATAATAACAAATTGTCCAGGTCCTAAATGAACAATGCTTCCCCAGAAAACCACTATCACACTACTTGTACTGTTGTTATTATATTATTATGGTGAAAGGCTCTATTTGCTTTATGCCAAACAGAATGGGACATCTATTGGTCAAATAGTTCCGCATCTGTTCAATAGAAACTTTTTTTCAAAATTGTTTGGGAATCTTTTCTTTGTTTTTTTTTGCTTTTTTGTTTTGTAAATTTCAGACTAGAATTGATATTACTCTTGCATGTCTGTGATTTATTTTTACTTTCCCATTAATCCTATTTATTTCTTATTGTGGGTCTGTAACAGTAAAGCTAGCTAAGGATGCAGGGGCCTGCAGTTCTTTGTACGCTCTTCTCGTTTACTCCCCCTCTCAGACGCTCTCACTCACTGATTAACTCCCCCTCTAAGACACTCTTATACATCCACTTAGGTTACCTGACACACCCACTCAAACCCTTTCACCCATCCAGGTCCACTGAGTGAGTGGATCTGTGTGGGTGAGTGAGAAGCTGAATGTGAAGCTCTCATTCACCCAATCAGAATTTACCTTTAGCTGTGTGAAATTCTGTATAACAAACAGAAAGTTTGTCATCCACTCAAGGTCTTTCTAGAGCTGTCAATGTATTTGGATTTATAATATTAACTATATTCTGTATTAAATATGAATAACTGCAAATATAAATAAAAGTTTTCAGAAAATGTTCCAGTTAAGAATAAATAATATAAAGAAGAAAAAGAAAGGCATTTGTCAATATCAGGTATTTTGCTTTCCGACAGTTTCTAGATGGCAACGCTGCACACATGGAAAGAAAAACGTTACCCCTTATGCCTCATGCACACGACCGTAGCCATGTGCACGGCCGTGATTTTCGGGTCGGCCGGCCGCGGATTGTCACCCGCGAGCCGCCCGCAAATCGCGGGCCGTGCACATGGTCGCGTCCATTATTTTCTATGAGCCTGGACCGCAGAACACGGCCGTAATAAGACATGTCCGTTCTTTCTGCGGTCCAGGCTCCTGGGCCATGCACGGACCGTGGAAACCACAGTGGCGTTCATGGGCCTATAAAAATTAATGGGGCCGCAATTCTCCCGTCGAATGGCGGCCACAAAAGCACGTTCGTGTGCATAGGGGCTTAAACTCCAAGCCATTTTTAGTTTTTTCTTTTTTGTTTTTCACTCCCCGCCTTACAAATCTTTTTTATTTTTATGTCAATGGAGCAATGTGAAAGCTTATTTTTTGTGGCACGAGTTGTAGTTTTTATTGGAACCATTTAAAATACCATATAGTGTACTGGGAAACTGAAAAAAAAATATTTGTGGGGGGGGGGGGGGGCGTATTGGAAAAACTGTGATTCCTCCATGGTATTTTGGGTTTAGTTTTTACGGCTTTCCCCGTGTGGTAAAAACGTCCACAAATCTATATATATTTTTTTTATCTTTTACTACTTTTGCAAAGTATAAACTATTTGTATAAAATGGTCTAGTGTTGTCACATTCCGCCACAAGCCATAACTTTTTTTTTTTTCGTCGATTGAGTGGTGTGAGGTCTTATTTTTCACGGGATGAGCTGTATTTTTTATTGGTACCATTTGGTACATACAACTTTTTGATCACTTTTTATCACATTTTTTACCGCTAATTTGACAAAAAAATATAGCAATTCTGGCGGTTTAAACTTTTTTATGACGTTCACCGTGCGGGTTAAATAATGTTATATTTATATTAACCGCTTCCCGACCGCCCACTGTAAATTCATGTCTGCGCTTGCTGGGCTCTGTGCAGCGCCGACGTGAATTCACGGTGGGTGTTAAAAGCGCAATCCGGGTATCTCAGAGTAGCGCTGACACCCGGATCACGCTGTTATCCCTTGCCTCTAGTCCCGGACACATGACCGGGACCTAATTGGTTCAGGTCCCGGTCATGTGATAGCAGGGAAAATTTGTTGTAGCAACGAACTGGAAAGTTTGTTACTACAACAAACTGGAAAGTTTGTTGCTACAACAAACTTTCCCGGGGACCGATTGCGGGTGCTGCAGTCTGTTATAAGGCAAAACCGGAGGCCATACAACAGCCTCCGGGTCTGCCATGCACAGCAGCCTATGAGAACCAGCCGGAGGCCGGTCCTCATAAGCTTCCTGTCAGTGTGACACTCCTCGTCACACTGACAGTTTATAATACGTTACACTACCTAGGTAGTGTAATGTATTATAGCAGCGATCAGTGCTGCAGGTCTTCCAGTAAAACAAGTAAAAAGTAAAGAAAAAAGTAATAAAAATGTGACCTAGGGAGAGCTACTGATGTGTAGCTAGGGAGGGCTACTGGGCCATATTCCCCATGTGCTGGGTGTAAGGGGTGGGTGCCAACATGCCACTTTGCTTTGGCCACTGTGTTTAAATACTGGGCTAGGGCAGAAATCTGACTGGATCTGCAACAAATATCTCATGTTTATGGCCTTAATAACTGCACAATAGGAATATAGCTAAACTGCTAGACTGTTGACTGTTTCCATTAACAACCAGCAGAACTTTGAATGTAGCTCTGGAATACTGTCTTATACAAAATATGTAATGTATTTATACAGTTACATAGTTACATAGTTACATAGTTAGTACGGCTGAAAAAAGACACATGTCCATCAAGTTCAACCAAGGGACGGGAAAAGGGAAGTAAAAAATTTCTACACATAGGAGCTAATACTTTTTTGTTCTAGGAAATTATCTAACCCTTTTTTAAAGCCATCTACTGTCCCTGCTGTGACCAGCTCCTGCGGTAGGCTATTCCATAGATTCACAGTTCTCACAGTAAAGAAGGCTTGTCGCCTCTGCAGGTTGAACCTTTTTTTCTCCAGACGGAGGGAGTGCCCCCTTGTTTTTTGAGGGGGTTTTACATGGAACAGGATTTCACCATATTTTTTGTATGTGCCATTAATATATTTATATAAATTAATCATGTCCCCCCTTAGTCGTCTTTTTTCAAGGCTAAATAGGTTTAATTCTTTTAATCTTTCCTCATAACTTAGATTCTCCATGCCCCTTATTAGCTTCGTTGCTCTTCTTTGTATTTTTTCAAAATGCAGGGCATCCTTTCTATGAACTGGCGCCCAGAACTGAACTGCATATTCTAGATGAGGCCTCACTAATGCTTTGTAAAGTGGCAATATTACATCCCTGTCCCGCGAGTCCATGCCTCCTTTAATACACGACAATATCCTGCTGGCCTTTGAAGCAGCTGATTGACACTGCATGCTGTTATTTAGTTTATGATTTACAAGTACACCCAGATCCTTCTCAACAAGTGACTCCCCCAGTGTAGCTGCCCCTAGGACATATGATGCATGCAGGTTGTTCGTACCCAGATGCATAACTTTACATTTATCTACATTAAACTTCATCTGCCAAGTGGACGCCCAAACACTTAGTTTGTTTAAATCCGCTTGCAATTCATGAACATCTCCCATAGACTGAACTATATTACATAGCTTGGTGTCATCTGCAAAAATAGAAATACTGCTATTAATTCCATCCTCCATATCATTAATAAATAAGTTGAATAATAGTGGTCCCAGCACTGAACCCTGTGGTACACCACTTATTACCGGGGACCATTCAGAGTAGGAATCATTGACCACAACTCTCTGGATACGGTCCTTGAGCCAATTCTCAATCCAATTACAAACTATATTTTCTAAACCTATAGTCCTTAATTTACCCATTAGACGTCTATGAGGGACAGTGTCAAATGCCTTTGCAAAGTCCAAAAACACTAAATCTACAGCGGCCCCTCTGTCTAGGCTTCTGCTCACCTCTTCATAAAAACAGATTAGGTTAGTTTGACAACTTCTGTCTTTAGTAAAACCGTGCTGGCTGTCACTTATAATACTATTTATTGTCACATAATCCTGTATATAGTCCCTCAATAGCCCCTCAAACATTTTCCCCACGATGGATGTTAAGCTTACTGGTCTATTACCCGGCGAAGACCTAGAACCCTTTTTGAAAATAGGCACCACATTTGCCCTGCGCCAGTCCCTTGGCACTATTCCAGTCACTAGAGATTCTCTGAATATTATGAAAAGGGGGACAGAAATAACTGAACTAAGCTCTTTAAGAATTCTAGGGTGTAACCCATCTGGTCCCGGGGCCTTGTGCACATTTATTTTATTTAATTTAGCTTGCACCATATCTACATTCATCCAATTCATTATATCAACTGACATATTAACAGCACTGCCACCGGCTACATCAGCTGCTCTTTCTTCAGTTGTATATACAGAGCTAAAGAACCCATTTAGTAACTCTGCCTTCTCTTGATCCCCTGTGACCAACTCCCCATTACCACTATCTAGGGGTCCTACATGTTCAGACCTTGGCTTTTTAGCATTTATATACTTGAAGAATTTTTTGGGATTTGTTTTACTATCCTTGGCCACCTGCCTTTCATTTTGTATTTTTGCCAATTTTATTACATTTTTACAGATTTTATTAAGCTCTTTATATTTTACAAAGGCTGCAGATGTACCCTCAGATTTGTATTTTTGAAATGCCCTTTTTTTGTCATGTATTGCCCCTTTCACAGAAGGTGTAAGCCATGTGGGATTTAATTTTAGTCGTTTATACTTGTTACCTATAGGAATAAATTTTGCACTATAATAACCCAAAGTAGATTTGAAAATCTCCCATTTATCATTTGTCCCATTATTTGACATTAGTTCTTCCCAGTCTATGTCCTGAATTGCAGCCCTCATCCTGGGGAAATTGGCTTTCTGAAAATTAAATGTTTTTGCCCTCCCAGCCTGTTTGTTTTTTACAGTATAGGTAAAATGTAACTATATTGTGATCACTGTTACCGAGGTTTTCACGAACATTGACGTTCCCAACAAGCTCTGCATTATTAGAAATTACCAGATCCAACAGAGCTTCACCTCTAGTTGGGTCTTCCACAAACTGGCCCATAAAATTTTCCTGCAACAGGTTGAGGAAATGTCTCCCCTTTGCAGTTGAAGCCGAACCATGACACCAATTTATATCCCGGAAATTAAAATCTCCCATTATCACTACAGTACCCGCCTGTGCAGCCCGCTCCATCTGTTTATATAGCTGACCTTCCATCTCCTCAGTTATATTGGGGGGTCTATAGATTACACCAAAAGTAATTTTTTCCAGTGTTTACCTCCCTTTGTAATTCCACCCACAAGGTTTCAACCTCCTCACAATCTTCACCCACTATTGTCTCTTTCACACTTGCCTTCATATCATTTCTCACATACAGACATACACCACCACCTTTCCTATTTGTCCTGTCTTTCCGAAACAGTGTAAAACGCTGTAGATTTACAGCCCAGTCATGTGAAGAGTCCAGCCATGTTTCAGCAACACCAACTATATCTATATTTTCTTCCAGTACCAAGGCCTCCAGCTCCCCCATTTTGCTTGCTAGACTTCTGGCATTTGTGAACATACACTTTAACTTGCCTTTCAATTTTTCACTTTTATTATCAGAAATGTGATTTGACATTATTTGGGCATTTTTATTTACACTGCTGTTCTGTAACACAAGGATCTCCTTATCCTGTTGTCTAGTCCTCTCCCCACATTCTGTTTCTCCCCCCACCAATATAGTCTGACCCCTCTCTAACCTGGCTACCCCTTTTTTTTCTACATTGACCTCCCTCCTCAGCCCTAGTTTAAATACGCCACCACCCCAGCTAGAATTCTCTCCCCCAGCACAGCGGACCCCCTTCCATTTAGGTGCAAATCATCTGCAGAATACAGTTTGTACCCCAATGAAAAGTCAGCCCAGTGCTCTAGGAACCCAAATCCTTCTCCTCTACACCAAGACTTAAGCCATGCATTTAACTCCCTGAGCTCCCGCTGTCTTTCCTGTGATGCGCATGGCACAGGCAGTATTCCTGAGAATACAACCTTGGAGGTCCTTCCCTTCAGCTTGTAGCCTAGTTCTTTAAAATTATTCTTAAGGCTCCTCCACCTACCATTTATTCTGTCGTTGGTACCGACATGGACCACGACAGCTGGATCATCACCAGCCCCTCCCAGCAATTTGTCCACCCGTTCCACCACATGCCGAACCCTGGCACCAGGGAGACAGCAAACCATTCGGTTGAGGTGGTCTTCGCGACAAATTATTCTATCCGTCTTCCTGATTATAGAATCCCCTAAGACTATCAATTGCCTTGGCTTACCTGCATTACCATCCTGCCGACTACTAGCTGGGCTGTTAGGGAGATCAGTATCCACTAGGGCTGCCATTTCTGAGACTGACACCCTCGCATCATCACCCAACTTGGCAATTTTGCTTGGAATGTCAGAAACCGGATCGACCTTCCTTTTCTTTGACCCCTTTCTACTGCCCCTAACTACATTAACCCAGCTACTTAACTGATCCTGCTCACCCATGTCTTCACCCTCCAGTTCTAACCCACTAACTGCATGCTCCGTGAACAGCAAGCTCAGCTCAAGATTGTCTATCCTCCTCAGTGTTGCATTTTGCTCCTCCAGATCTCTAATGCGAGCTTCCAGGTGACCAACATGCTCACATCTGCCACAGAGATATTCACCCTGGAACTCCAGCTCCAGTCGTGCATACATATGGCAAACTGTGCACTGAAGAAAACCTCCAATCTTGCTGGCCATTATCCCTGTTACAAAAAAAAACAGCGAACAGTTGTTAATGCAAAAAGAATAGAAGAGTACTTACTGGGGCTTTAACTCCTCTTTTGAACTCCGGTTTTTGTAACTCCACTAGATATACAAACCACTTGTTTAGCAAGCCCACGAGAGCAGGCTCTACAGAGTACTGAGGCCTAATTTATACCACCTGGGACCAGCTAACCCCTCCCCCTAGTCAGCTGCTCAGCAGGAAGTAAGCTGCAAAGAAAAAATGGTTTTAAATTATGTCACTTTTGCAAACTTTTTAGCAAGCAAGCAATCAATTCATATATCACATACAATGGCCCACCACTTTGTCACACACAACACAGTAAGTCAATCCGGTTTTTGTAACTCCACTTGATATACAAACCACTTGTTTTTCAAGCCCACTCAACTTTTTATGTAGATTATAGTTATATAGACTTCTAAATGATGTTCAAAGGTAGACAAAGCTCTACTCGAACTATACTCTTGAGGTTTTAATATTAAAAATTAAAATGTACTACTAAAGCTCCAATTTCCAAAACACTGTTATTAGGTAATACTACACTATTATTCAGCTATACAATTCAATGGTTAACTGATATAGTAAGTCTAGTTCATAAAAAATAATAACTGTGATTACAATACAAGCTTCTCTCTTTATATAATTTACTGCATTTATGTTCTGCTGATTTTGTTCTTTGGCTGGTGTTATTTTACCAGAATTTCTGACATAGGATACAATAAAGCATTGCCTCTTATCATATTTGGTTGCTCCTTTTGTAATGTAAACATCTGCAGGAAATCCGAGCATTTAGAAGCTGTTTCTTCATTTCATGCTAGCTAAACTTACTGTCATACAAGTGTGTCTCAATTCTTTAAATGTCTTCAGAATTACAGTAAGGCTTCTCAGCATCTCTGTTGTATCTGACAGGATACAGCACAGAAAACAGCTACATAAGTGAATTATTTGTTATATCTCTTTTTACTTGACTGGCCAAAAGTTCATTGGCCAGACCTTTTTAATGTCTTGTGCTTTTACTGGAAACCTTAAGGACATCATCTGAGACTTTATTTGTAGTACAACAATTAATTAGGTTAAATGAATGTGCAGTGAAAGACAGGACTATTCTGTATAATGTCTATAAGGGCATACATATACTTATCTAGAACTATTCTTATATATTTAGACTTCTTGTTACGGTTTGTGTGTGTTAATGAATGTGGAGGCTCCATGCACACAGCAGTGTATGGAGGTACATGCAGTCTTTGTAATCTTTCTTCCGATTTCTTTTTATGGTATGTATAAACCTGTAGAAATATAGAATGTAATTTGCATAAACATCCAGTTCTTTCCAGATATTCCACCAATAACGAATACTGTACACTATTATTTCATTGATGACATGTACAGTGTCGTGAAAAAGTATTCACCGTCTGATGTTTTTCATGTTTTGCTAAATTACAAACTTGAATTAAAATAAAAAAATGTTGGGGTTTATTCACACACACAGCCTGTGTTTTTCCTGTTTTGTTGCATTACAACCTTGAATTAAAATAGATTGTTGGGGTGGTTTGTACAATTTGATTTACACAACATGCCTACCACTTTGAAGATGCAAAATATTTTTTACTGTCACACAAACAACAATTAAGACAAAAAACAGAGAACTCTAATGTGCATAAGTATTCACCCCATGATAGTAAATACTTTGTGGATCCACCTTTTGCTGCAATTACAGATACAAGTCTCTTGGGGTATGTCTCTATACGCTCAGCACATCTAGACACTGGGATTTATGTCCATTCTTCCAGTCAAAACGAATCCAACTTTTTGTTAGATGGATTTCATTGGTGTACAGCAGTTTTCAAGCCTTGCCACAGACTCCCAATTGAATGGAGTTCTGTGCTTTGAATAGACCATTCCAATACATTTAAATGTTTCCCCTCAAACCATTCAAGTAAAGCTTTAGCAGTACATTTTGATTCATTGTCCTGCTGGAACGTTAAAGAGACTCTGTCACCACATTATAAGTGCCCTATCTCCTATATAAGGAGATCGGCGCTGTAATGTAGGTGACAGTAATGCTTTTTATTTAAGAAACCGATCTTTTTTCACAAAGTTAGGAGCGATTTAAGTTTATGCTAATGAGCTTTCTTAATGCCCAAGTGGGCGTACTTTTACTTTCGACCAAGTGGGCGTTGTACAGAGGAGTGCATGACGCTGACCAATCGGCATCATGCACTCCTCTCCATTCATTTATACTGCACTAGCGATATAGTTATATCACTATGTGCAGCCTCATACACAAACCCTAACATTACTACAGTGTCCTGATAATGAATACACATGAAATCCAGCCTGGACGTCATGTGTACTCAGAATCCTGACACTTCTGACTCTTTTTTGTGAGATTCCAGCAACGGATACGAAATCTCGCGAGATCACGGAGCTAAACGAGATTTGGTTTCACTTGCCGGAATCTCACAAAAAAAGATTCAGAAGTGTCAGGATTCTGAGTACACATGACGTCCAGGCTGGATTTCATGTGTATTCATTATCAGGACACTAGTAATGTTAGGGCTTGTGTATGAGGCTGCACATACCGATATATCTATATCGCTAGTGCAGTGTAAATTAATGGAGAGGAGTGCATGATGCCGATTGGTCAGCGTCATGCACTCCTCTGTACAACGCCCACTTGGTCGAAAGTAAAAGTACGCCCACTTGGGCATTAAGAAAGCTCATTAGCATAAACTTAAATCGCTCCTAACTTTGTGAAAAAAGATCGTTTTTTTAAATAAAAAGCATTACTGTCACCTACATTACAGCGCCTATCTCCTTGTGTAGGAGATAGGGCACTTACAATGTGGTGACAGAGCCTCTTTAACCTCCATTTCTGGCTCAAAGATCTGGCATCGATCTGTCCTTTAATCCTGACCAGCTTTCCCGCCCCTGCCAATGAAAACCATTCCCACAGCATGATTCTGCCACCACCACTACCAAGTGGCAATGATGTTCTTGGGGTGATGGGGGGGTAATGAGTTTGCGCCACACTTAGCGTTTCCCATAATGGCCAGAAAGTTACATTTTAGTATATGACACGAAAACCTACCGTGTGTTTGGGGAGTCTGCCACATGCTATTTGGAAAACTCAAACACCCTTTATTATGTTATTTTTTTAATCAATGGTTTCTTTTGGACACTCTTCCATAAAACCCCACTCTGTGGAGTGTTCAACTTATAGTGGTCCTATAGACAGATATTTCCATTTCCACTGTGGTTCTGTAATGACGGGGAAGGGAGACAGACAGGTGAGCCCTAATCTACCCGCCACTCAGTCCCTGCCTACTTGCAACGGCCCGTCCTAGGCGACGGCGTACAACTGGGCGACGGTCCCTACGCTCAATAAGTGCACGATAGACAAACAGACAAGGGTACACAGAAGCTAAGGGAAATGGGGCAGTTGCCCACGGCAACACAGTGAGCAACAAGAGTAGTGAACGAGCCGAGTCAAACCAGGAGTGCACGAGATACAAATCGCAGAGCAGGAGCGTAGTCAGTAAAGCCAGGGTCAAAAATGAAGCAAGGTCAATAATCATAGCAGGAGCAGCAGAGCCAGGAAACAGAAAATAATCACAGGCAAAGGAGGAGCAGGAAATGCAGGTATAAATAGACAGAGGGCGGGAGCTAGCTCCGTCTGGCCAGGCTGTGAGGCTCTCCAGATCCTCAGCCTCCCAGCCTGACTGGTAGAAGATCGTGTCACTCTCTGAGACTTAGGAGCAGGTGCAGACTGATTACCCACGGGCGTCGACACAGAAGCTGTGTCTGGCAGATCCTTTACAGGTTCTCTGGAACTCCTTCAGCGCTAGTGCTAATGTCTTTGTTGAATCACTGATTAATATCCTCCTTGCTCCTTGTGTGAGGTTTGGTAGATGACCTTCTCTTGTTAAGTTTTGTACGTGTGTCACATTCTTACCATTATATTATAATTAATTTAATGGGGCTCCATGGGATGTTTAATGTTTGGGATATTTTTTATAACACAACCCTGATCGACCGCTTTGTCTCTGACCTGTTTGGAGAGCTCCTGGGTCTTCATGTTGCTTACTTAGTGATGTTACAGACTCAGGGCCTTTCAGAACAGGTGTATTTATACTGACGTCATGTGACACTTTGAGTACACACAGGATCTTATTCAACTGATTATGTGACTTCTGAAGTTAATTAGTCTGATAAGACCTTGTTTAGGGGTGTCATAGCAAAGGGGGAAAGTACATATGCACTTATTATTTTTATTATTTTTTTCCAGCCATGGAATTCCATGGCACACAGGAATAAAACAGAAGGAAAAGGGGGAGGGGAAAAAAAAAAAAAATGGGGAGGTTTAAGGAGTCTAGAAAAAGAAAAAGTCTCTTGACCATTTAGTGGTCATTCCGATGAGAGCTCCAGGGAGCAGGTCATCCAGGGTGAGTCCAAATAGGAAGCTTACAGAAATACAGGAAGGGGTGGTGTCCAGTTACTCTCAATACACAGAATTCAAGAGGCTGGCGTTTAGCGGTTGCACTTATTTTTTTATTCAAACAAGGTTGTTTTTGGGTTGTTTTTTTATTCCACTGTAGCAATTTGACTATTTTGTCAGGTTCATTGCATAAAATCAAATATAAAACCCTTTTTAATTTTAGGTTGTAATGCAACAAAACAGGAAAAGCAACAGGAGGTGAATACTTTTACAAGGCACTGTATTTATACTCATTTATCATTTTACTGTATTACAGTATTACAGTGCATATTTTAACTGTTTCCTTTTATATTTTAATACAGTAGACTGCATAATTGTGCATTTGGTGACTATATCTCTTTAATTATGATATTAAAGCGCCAATACATCTAAAATTAAAATAATTAAAAGCAAAAATTTCAATAGATTAATGCCCCATGTGCATATTGTCATGTAATAAGGTAAAAAATGGGATCATATCAGATACCGTATTGCAGACTGTAAATTATGTGTTGGATGCCAAATATTGGACCGATTTCCCACTTAGAATCACTAAAAAAGGGCTTCTAGGGGCATACTCGATTTTATATAAAGCATTCAAAAGCAAAAAAAGTCTGTGTATATCACTGTATTTTTATAACATGGTATGCTCCGTTGAGATGCACGGCGGTCGTCTTTGGTATTCATGTGATATAAATACTTAATACTGTTGTGCATGAGACCTAAGCTAGATTACATCTTCTGCTGCTTGTTTGTAGTCAGCAGTTGTCCATCAACAATTCGATTCTGAAGGCAATGTGTTGTGCTTCAACTACCATAAATTGCATTTGCCTATACAAAAAAACAAACTGGAAACTGATTCCGTAGATATCAATATAAATTCACACTGTTCATGTGACAACACTACATCATTAACATTAACTTCAATAGGGAGGAAAACAATGTTGTGCAATTTAAATCTTACTAAGGTCCAACCACATGAGTCGCATGACTTGGCACTCTTGTGTTAGGTATTGCATGGCATAAGTTCTAACTTTTCTTAAGTTCGGAGGGCGGTCTGATTCCACTATTCTCTAATAAGGTTATTGTACACAGTCTATTATGTGCATCAGAACACTTCCCTCTGTCGTAAATGTTTTATACCAAAATTCTGCCAATCTGCAAAAACTCCAGGAATGTGCACATAATTTATATCTGTAATCTGGTATTTTACTAACTAACTTGATTAATTATTTTAGTAATCTTTATGAACATAATATTTACTGTCTGGAAGAATAATATGGTTAATAAAGTTGAGATAGTACAGGAGAACTGAATATTGGTGTGCTGCAATTCTTTAGATATTTAGTAATCTTGAGTACTCTTTATGTTTGCAGGAGTTAGGCCTTGTTATCACTGGTACATTGCCTGTGTTCAACCTGACAGGCGACAGAAAAGAAAATAAAGTAAGTTTACAGATCAATGTCTTATTATTTCAGGGCTCAACTTTATTAGAATAATTATCGACCTTAGCAACAAATTGCTAAAATACCAATTATGATTTGTTATTTTAAAAGCTTTGTGCCATTAACATACTTGTAATTTTGCAATTATACAATTTTGCACTTTACTGGCTAGTCAATGGACCAGTGTAAGTGGGGAAAATAGGCTCATAATATCTTTACTATAACATCACTCATCTCCCCATGTAGGTGCTTATTGCTGACAATTGTAATTTATTCTATATGATAAAAACAGATGAAATGTGCAATATCTACCTGGAAATATGTTCTTAATTTCCTTTTAGGATTATTTATAGTCTTGAACACACAGGATTTCCATACAGTAAAAGTTTACTTTCTTTATGACTTGCCAATATCATTGCACTCCAGGGAGGTGTCATTTATAACAATAAGTATTTAAGCTCATCCCTGCTAGCTTAGAGACATCCGTTTTATTACACAGAACTCACCAGTGGTTTAGTGTATTGAAGAACACATACGTTGTAAGTACATTACGAGTAGCGAAGCTGCTGATGAAATTATATATGTTCTACTCGAAAGCCAATAAAAAACTTTGCATTGTTGCAACTTACATTTGATCATTAGGTATTAAACCTTCACTCTGTTGAGGTATGATATAAAAGCCAGCATATGATATTCACAAGCGTGGTCTTACAACGTTAGAGACTTCAAGGTACACATTACATAGTTATAAAGTTGAAAAGGTTGAAAAGAAGACACAGACACAGGTCCATCAAGTCCAACCTATAATCCTACTGTGTTGATCCAGAGGAAGGCAAAAACCTTCATGAGGTGGATGCCAATTTCCTCATTAGGGGTAAAATTCATACCAGACTTTAAATATGGCAATCAGAATAAATCCATGGATCAATGTCCCATCTCCAGAATCTAGCCCTCATTAAAATTCACCGAGCTCTCTAGTACGATCCATTCTACTATTATGGAGATAGTGTAACGGTGCCTTCCTTTAAACACTTATTAGTAATGGGTATGGATAAAATTGCTTGACCCTTTCATTATACAGAAATGGTATGTCCACATAACTTTGACCAAGTAGTTTACCACTCTCCATTAGGGGCCTCCGTCTCAGATTCGGCCAAGATTACCGGAGACAATAACATAGCATGCTGTGCTATTGTCTCCGGTAAAATGATGCACACCACAATGGAAAGCCGACGGAACCCATTAAATTCAATGGGTTCAGTCTGCCACCGGTGGTATCCGTCGGGCAACAGAACCGTTGCTTCCGGCATTCCGTTGTTCTGCTTTAATGAACCTCTATCCAATATTACTTTTGCATTATAATTAATGGATCCGGTTACGTAATGTTAATATTGCTTGTACAAAATTTATATGACAGCAATATAAGCAAGGTGTTGTTATTTAGAAGTCTTCTGGAGGTACACAGTGAGAAAAATACGGAGAAAAATCTTTATCCTGTAGAATTTACATGGAAATGGTCATTGATAAAATAATATTTTTTCAAATGTGCTAGTCATCTGTTTCCAGTTCTCTCTTCCAGCTCTTGCTTTATAAAAATAAACCTGCGTGGATAAAGACATTAGATGTTGTCCTTTTGACAGGGAAGTTCAGTCATTTTCATCATGGCACGCTATATTTTTGTACCGTAAACTGAAATCTAGCATGTGAAATCTCCTTGTTGATATCTAGTGGTTATTGATGGTGCTTTTAAACTACCCACAGTATAAATCTTAGAATCATTATTAAAGCATTTGTTTTATTAGACTTTCTAATCTCTTAAGGGAAAATCACTCTGGGCTTCCTGACAAAAGTCCATGTAATATAAACTTGGCCACACACATTAGATATTCTTTATTGGTTCCATGGGACCAAAAGAAAACTGCAATGTTTAATTGAAGTCTGGGGGAAAATACAATCAATAAGCCTTATTTATGTAGAAAATATATGACCATACCCTACGTTCAGCTACTTATAGAATTATTATCATTTATGATGAACCCTAGGAATGATGCAGTAATATTCTGTTATGTTCTATAGTTTATGTCCATCAATCAATTCGCAGCTAACATTTTATTGTGTAATTGAAAGTATATTGTCTTTTAATGTCTTTGTTGTTTTTTGTGTGACTTATATTTTTAGAACCAATTAATACTTGGTGTCATGGGTGTAGATGTTTCTTTGAAAGACATTAAAAGGCTTACTCCCAGATTTACAGTAAGTTCGTTGTGTATCCTACAAGTGACAATATTAAAAAAGAAATATTTCATAGGTCAGTACGAATGAGGCCATACCCCAAGTTGTTCAGGTTTTTTTTTATGATTTAGTACTTTTGCACAAGAAAAAATGTTTTATAGAAAACAGTCAGTTTTGTGTTGCTGCATTCCGAAAGCCATACTCTTATTTTTCAGCCGATGTAGCCATATGACGGCTTGATTTTTGCGGAATGAGTTGTAGTTCTTATTGGTTCCATTTTGGGGTACAAATCATTCATTGACTCATTTTTATAATATTTTTTTTTGGGGGGGATGCAAAAAAGCAACAAATTCACCAGCGTTTCTTTTTAACGCCATGCCACGTGCAGTATACATTAAAAAAAAATCTTTATTTTACGGGTTATTACGATTTTGGCGGTACCTAATATGTACTTCTTTTTTTAATTGAACCATTATAAAAATGTTTTTAATGAAGAAAGTTTTCTGCTGGTCTTTTTGGGGGGTAGTTTTTAATTTAGATTAAACTTTGTGAAACCCAATTTCACATTATTTTCCTTGTCCCATTAGGTTACTTGAAGCAGCGATTCTTTGATCGCTTGTATAATGATTTGGAATACTTCGTAAACCAAAGCTTCATTCCCTGTCAGTGTATCACGGACAGGCAACCTATTAGGCCATTTCTCTGGCATTAAAGGGGTTTTCCCATCTGAGACATTTATGTCATGTCCACAGGATATGTCATAAATGTCAGATAGATGTAGGTCCCACCTCTGGGACCCGCACCTATCTCTAGAACGGGGCACATAATCCCCAGTCTACTGCTCTGTGTTGTGGCTGAATCGTGTGATTTCCGACCATGAATTACAGAAACCGCATAGTTCGCTGAACTACGCTGTTTCCCTAACTCACATAATAGTAAATACCAGTTACGGAAGCAGCATAGCATGCGAGCTACGCTGTTTCTGTAACTACCATTCAGTTCTCTGGGACTTACGGAAACAGCGTAGCTCAGCAAGCTGCGCTGTATCCGTAATTAATGGTCGGAAATCACACGCTTCAGCCACAACACAAAGCATTAGAATGGGGGTTTAGGGTCCCCGTTCTAGAGATAGGTGCGGCTCCAAGAGGTGGGACCCGCATTATCTGATATTTATGACATATCCTGTGGATATGTCATAAATGTCTTTGATGGGGAAACACCTTTAAGTATCTCTGTAAATGCTTGATAAAAGACCAGACAGCAATGCATTGTGGGAGTGGAGATAACTTAAAACGATGCTATTAGGCCACATACAGATTGCACACTGGACCTAAAGCTCTCTTCCTCTCCTCTCTTCCTCTCTCTTCTTTCTTTCTTTCTCTCTCTCTCTCCCTCCTTTTAATATATAGATTTTCCTGGTACTATCATTTACAGAGAAACAAATTATTTATATTGCTCCAGTAAATTGCAATGAATATAGAGTTCAGAAATAAGTTTCAAATGTATAATTTTATATATTTTTCCTCAGCTCTGTCCTAATGGATATTATTTTGCCCTTGACCCTAATGGTTATGTCTTGCTCCATCCAAATCTTCAACCAAAGGTATGAACATTTATTCTAATTTAACATTTTTGCTGTGCAAATATTATTTTACTTCACTATGACCAATAATAAACACAGAAAAATACAACTTTGTATTTAAATTATTATTATTATAATTTTTTTTTAAAGTTTGCATATGCCAAACACCTATCTTAGCTGACAGCCACCCAGGCATAAATAAAAAAAACAATCCAGCTAATAATAAAAATGTGAAAATTAAAATAGCCGCAAATAAACATGCACACATTTAGTATTTAATTTGAAAAAATTGTTTCTTGGATGATTTTGCCACTCGTGACGATAAAAATAATTTTAGGATACTAACACATTACCAATTTGTTCTTAATACATGTATTTATGTAGTGCCAACATGGAATAAAAACAAAGGAAAACTAATTCTCAAACTCCACACAAAACCGACTATACAATGTAGATTAATGTATTCAAACTTTTGCAAATCTGCCCTCCTACAAAATGCAAAAATATCACATTTTCAAATAAATAAAATGTGTATTTTCTAAAGAAAGATATTACTAATACACAAAAATGATTGGAAATTATATATACCCTATAAAACATTTCTCCTTTATTGCTTCTTGGTCAGTCTTAAAGAGGCTCTGTCACCAGATTTTGCAACCCCTATCTGCTATTGCAGCAGATAGGCGCTGCGATGTAGATTACAGTAACGTTTTTATTTTTAAAAAACGAGCATTTTTGGCCAAGTTATGACCATTTTTGTAGTTATGCAAATGAGGCTTGCAAAAGTCCAAGTGGGTGTGTTTAAAAGTAAAAGTCCAAGTGGGCATGTATTATGTGCGTACATCGGGGCGTTTTTAATACTTTTACTAGCTGGGCGTTCTGATGAGAAGTATCATCCACTTCTCTTCAGAACGCCCAGCTTCTGCCAGATCACGCTGTGACGTCACTCACAGGTCCTGCATCGTGTCAGACGAGCGAGGACACCGGCACCAGAGGCTTCAGTTGATTCTGCAGCAGCATCGGCGTTAGCAGGTAAGTCGATGTAGCTACTTACCTGCAAACGCTGATGCTGCTGCAGAATCAACTGTAGCCTCTGGTGCCGGTGTCCTCGCTCGTCTGACACGATGCAGGACCTGTGAGTGACGTCACAGATCTGCACTGCCAGAAGCTGCGAGATTACGCTTGCTCTTCTGTAAGTACCACACAAACGTTAACGAAGTGCCGGGATTGTGAATAGACATCCCGTCCTGTCTGTAAGGAATGTCTAGTCACTGTCTAAACACTTCAGTAACGTTAATATGTCAGTATAAGACCGCACATAGTGAACAACGCAGTGTTACTATGCGCTGACTAAATGAATGGGGAGAAGTGTATGATGCTGATTGGTCACTGATTGGTCAGCGTCATACACTCCTCTGTACAACGCCCACTTGGTCTAAAGTAAAAACACGCCCACTTGAGCATTAAGAAACGAATTAGCATAAAGCTAAAATCGCTCCTAACGTGGTAAAAATGGATAGTTTTTCTAAATAAAAAGCACTGCTGTCACCTACATTATAGCGCCCATCTCCTTATGTAGACAATAGGGCACTTATAATGTGGTGACAGAGCCTCTTTAAGTCTACTAAAACTTCTAAATGAAACTTCTTATAACATCATGTGTTAGGCTTCGTTTACATCTGCGGTGGGACTCCCTTCATGGGTTCCGTCGGACCTTTCCGTCAGGGGAAACCGTGAACGGAATCCAAACTGAAACAAATGGAAGTCATAAGTTACCGTTTGCACCACCATTGATTTCAATGGTGACGAATCCGGTGCAAATGGTTTCCGTTTGTCACCGTTGTGCAAGGGTTCCGTCGTTTTGATGGAATCAATACCGTAGTTGACTGTGCTATTCATTCCATCAAAACAACAGAACCCTTAAAAAATGGGAACAAACGGAAACTATTTGCACCGGATCCGTCACCATTGAAATCAATGGTGATGCAAACGGAAACCTATGGCTTCCATTTGTTTCAGTTTGGATTTCATTCATGGGTTCCCCTGACTGAAAGCTCCGACGGAACCCGTTAACGGAGTCCCGACGCAGATGTAAACAAAGCCTTAAATGTCCTATGTCCTGGCAGAATGTAACTAAAGGTCTAATATTACTATATTATCAATACAATAAAAGATAATCCAATATTATCTTATGTTATGTTTTCATTAAAGCCTGTAATGTTATAAGACAATCAAAAATATTGCATATGCTTGGCATTATGACTTTCCGCCACTATAAGGGGGGATTCACACGAACGTGATTTGGCAGCGTGTAGGCCGCGTGGTTTTCGCGCGGCACGCAATGCCCTATAGAAGTCTATGGGGCAGTACACACAGTCCGTGTATTTTGCGCAGCGTTTGTTCGCTGCGCAAAATACGCGACAGGTTCAATAACTCTGCGTATTTCACGCATCACGCACCCATTGAAGTCAATGGGTGCGTGAAAACCAGGCAGGTCGCACAGAAGCACTTCCGTGCGAACAGACTGAAACAGCGCACGAGCTGTCAAAAGGATGAATGGAAACAGAAAAGCACCACGTGCTTTTCTGTTTCCAAGCATCCAAACGGAGTGTCTTTGCGAGGAGCGAACCCCGACAACCGAAGCTAACTTCACCGGGTTGGGCCAAACTCGTTTTGGCCGAACCCGGCAAAAAAAATTCCGGTCCGCGACGTCGGGAGACATTCACTGTGCATGGTGCTGAAAGAGTTAAACTGTTTCAGCACCATGGACAGTGACTTGCGATCCCAAAATACATGAACCTGTAAAAAAACCCGAAGTTCTAACTTACCGATTACTCCTGTCTCCTTCCTGCAGTCCGACCTCCCGGGATGACACTACAGTTCAAGTGACAGCTCCAGCCAATCACAGGCCAAGCACAGGCTGCAGCCAATCACAGGCTGCAGCGGTCACTTGGACTGCCGCTTCATCCAGGGAGGTGGGGCCCGATGTCAAGAGAGGCGCGTCACCAAGGACGCGTCACCAAGGACGCGTCACCAAGGCAACGGCCGGGAAGTTCTCGGTAAGTAGGAACTTTATCTTTTTTTTTTACAGGTTTTTCGCTGTTGTGTTCGGCATTCACTGTCGAGGGTGCTGAAAGATTTAGCTCTTTCAGCACCTTGGACAGTGACGGGCGTTGACAAGCCTCATCTCTATGATGCCGGCTGCGCGAAAATCACGCAGCCGCGCATCAGACACGCATGACACACGCAGCTGTCAAATGGTTTTTGCGCTCGCAAAACGCCGCGTTGTTTGCGCGCGCAAAAACGCAACTTTCGTGTGAATCTGCCCTAAAGAACAGTTTGGCTAGACAGCTAAAACAAAACAAAAAACTTTTTTTTTTATGTTCTACTTAATATTATTATTCTAATTATGGTGCTCACATTATGGACAGTGTTTGAAAGAATCTTAATGAATGCATCCTAATTCATACGTACAACACAGCCTGCAGTAAATGAGCCAGAATAAATACAACTTCAGATTTGCATTAAACATTTCCCCATCTGTCTATATTAAACACTTATGTGCTTATGAAGTCCTCATAGATTTATTTGTTTGTAGCAAGATGATATAATTTAGTCTCCCACACTAACCACCTAAGAGCATTAAGGAAAAGGCATTGAGAACATAGTGGGGGAGAATTATTAAGACTAACATTTCATACGCCAGTCTTAATATAAAGATCGCTGAAGTAAGATGCCTCTAATTTATTAAGAGGCACAAGCTTCAAGCTGGAGTAGGTTTGCCATTTAATTTACGCCAGTTTCTTGCATAAATTATATTAAATTTATTGGGCATGCGTGGCCTGCCACTCCGCTACGCACCACTCACTTTTTTAAAAGGGCTGTGTGCGGTAGAAATGTTACAAAATTTGCACATCTTGCCACAAATTTTGACTTGTGAGTTTTTACACCATAAAACTGGCAAAGAAAAGTTAATACATGTCTCAGAGTATTTTTGTCAATTATTTACCTCCCATTGCTAATATAGCACTAGCATATTCCACAGCACTGTGCAGGGATTGTCATTACTCACCCTAATGGGTCTTACAATCTAAGCTCCATATCTCAGACACACACAAAAACACATCAATATCGCTGGAGGCAAAAAGATTAGCCCTTGTTTCCCAGATACCTATTGAATGCTTACTAGTATTGTGGCGTATAACTTTATTATGAATAACTATAAGCATACAATTGAAGATTAAAAGTGCAATGTGAACTGAAAAGTCTCCATACAATGATACTAATAATACTCTGTAGTCCGTACCGTTTAAGTGCAGAGTCAAACCACCATCTCTGATGGCGCACTACCTATATGAAACAACTATGATCCGCAGCTGCAGACCGCTTGAAAAGGGACTTAGAATTCTCAGAACACATTGAATTTAAAAAAAGAAAAAGCCCCCCCCCCCCCGACATGTTTTACCACCGAAGTGGCATCCTCAGGGGAAAATGGGGCTAAATGGTACTTTGTGTGTTCCTCAGCCCACCAGATACCTTCCTCTCTTTGTTTTTTGTATATCTCAGACACACATATACACTGGAGCCAGTTAAATTTTCAGTATGCTTTTGGAGTGTGGGCAGAGACAAGAGTACCCTGAGAAAGCCCACGAAAACAAGAAAACATACTGTGCAAGCTATATCTTGTATTATGCAGCTAATATATACATACATATATATATATCTATATATATATATATATATATATATATATATATATATATACATACAGTTAGGTCTAGAATTATTTGGAAGGTGACACAAGTTTTGGCATTTTAGCTGTTTACCAAAATATATTGAATGTACAGTTATATAATCAATATGGGCTTAAAGTGCAGATTCTCAGCTTTAATTTGAGGCTATTCACATACTAATTTGAGGAAGGGTTTAGGAATTACAGTTCTTTAATATGTAGCTGCCTCTTTTTCAAGGGACCAAAGGTAATTAGGCAATTATCTCAAAAGCTATTTAATGGGCTGCATGGGCTATTCCCCTGTTAATCCATCATCAATTAAGCAGGTAACAGGTTTGGAGTTGATTCCAGGTGTGGCATTTGCATTTGGAAGCTGTTGCTTTAAACCCACACGATGTGGTCAAAGGAGCTCTCAATGCAAGTGAAACAGACCATCGTTAAGCTGAAAAAAATGAAGAAATCCATCAGAGAGATAGCACAAATGTTAGGAGTGGCCAAATCAACAGTTTGGTACATTCTTGTAAAAAAAGAGCGCACTGCTGATCTTGTGAACTCCAAAAGGCCTGGACGTCCACGGAAGACAACAGTGGTGGATGATTGCAGAATCCTTTCCATGGTGAAGAAAAACCCCTTCACAACATCTACCCAAGTGAAGAACACTCTCCTGGAAGTAGGTGTATCAGTATCTAACTCATAAAGAGAAGACTTCATGAGAGCAAATACAGAGGGCTCACCACAAGGTGCAAACCATTAATCAGCCCCAAAAATAGAAAGGCCGGATTAGACTTTGCCACACATCATCTAAAGAAGCCAGCCCAGTTCTGGAACAGCATTCTTTGAAGAAAGTATGGAGAAGGCTTGGAACGGCTCATGATCCAAAGCACACCATATCTTCTGTAAAACACGGTGGAGGCAGTGTGATGGCATGGGCATGCATGGCTGCCAAAGGCACTGGGTCACTAGTGTTTATTGATGATGTGACTGAAGACAGAAGCAGCCGGATGAATTCTGAATTGTTCAGGGATATACTTTCTGCTCAGATTCAACCCAATGCAGCAAGGTTGATTGGACGTCGCTTCACAGTACTGATTAACAATGACCCAAAACATACTGCGAAAGTGACCCAGGAGTTTTTTAAGGCAAAAAAGTGGAATATTCTGCAATGGCCAAGTCAATCACCAGATCTCAACCCGATTGAGCATGCATTTCACTTTCACAAGACAAAACTTAAGGCAGAAAGACCCACAAACAAGTAACAACTGAAGACCGCTGCAGTAAAGGCCTGGCACAGCATTACAAAGGAGGAAACCCAGCGTTTGGTGATGTCCATAGGTTCTAGACTTCAGGCAGTCATTGCCTGCAAAGGATTCTCTACAAAGTATTAAAAAAATGTTTTTATTTATGGTAATGTTAATTTGTCCAATTACTTTGAAGCCCCTGAAATGAGGAGGCTGTGTAGAAAAATGGTTGCAATTCTTAAACGTTTCACAGGATATTTTTGTTCAACCCCTTGAATTGTCACCAGATTATAAGTGCCCTATCTCCTACATAATCTGATCGGCGCTGGAATGTAGATAACAGCAGTGGTTTTTATTTTGAAAAACGATCATTTTTGAGCAAGTTATGAGCAATTTTAGATTTAGTTTCTTAATGCCCAACTGGATGTGTTTTTACTTTTGACCAAGTGGGTGTTGTAAAGAAGTGTATGAGGCTGACCAATCAGTGACCAATCAGTGTCCTGCACTTCTCATTGTTCCAGCCCAGCATGATCCACAGCACAGTGAGATTGTGCAGTGAAAGAAGCTGGGCTGGAACAATGAGAAGTGCAGGACACTGATTGGTCACTGATTGGTCAGCCTCATACACTTCTTTACAACACCCACTTGGTCAAAAGTAAAAACACATCCAGTTGGGCATTAAGAAACTAAATCTAAAATTGCTCATAACTTGCTCAAAAATGATCGTTTTTCAAAATAAAAACCACTGCTGTTATCTACATTCCAGCGCCGATCAGATTATGTAGGAGATAGAGCACTTATAATCTGGTGACAGAGCCTCTTTAAACCTGGCAGTCTACTCTTCAATTGCATCTCCATTTTTTCATTTCAAATCCAATGTAGTGGCATGCGGAGCCCAAATCATGAAGATTATATATATCATTCAAGATGTACGGAAATTAACTTTTTTACCACTTCAGCATATAGGCTTAGGTATTCCTATGATAAATTTGAGGAAAAAAAGGCCTGGTTTTCAGGTAAAAATGAATGTCGATGAGCAGATGAAAGTAACTAACTTAGAAGGCCATATTCTGCACTGTGTATAAGCATGTATTATGGCTTCCATAGTGTTGTCGCTTCTTTACAATGTTTCAAAATTTATTTAGAAAGCTTTAACAAAATGCTCTATAAAAGCAAAATTTGCCTTTACCAACCTACCAACATGCTTTTTCAGTGTATGGGCAAACGTTTGTTTGGCGCAAACTCTGCAAAATGTTTATAGATTATATAACAGCAACAAGAAAGAAAAGTTGGAATTAAAAAAAACAGTTCTCTTTTAAAGGACAATTCTAACCACTTAATAATTTAATACTTCACAACAGGGTGGGGTTAAGTAATACAATTCAAATGATTATGATATCTACCAAGTTGTAATATTAATTGTCAATTGTTGAGGTTCATTTGGAATTGATGGATATATCTCAGTGTCTTCATTTGGATCAACATACTTATAAGTAGCAAATCTTTTTAAGGATGCATTTAAGTCTTTCACTCTGGAGGACCCAATATGTCCATGAATTACATAGATTACCAATTGAGTTCAATGTGAACTATGTAATGCTTTATTTTCCCTGTAGAGGCACTACAGGGGAATTTAAACTACCTGGTGAGTTTCTCCACAAATTACAGCTGAATACTAAAGGTCCTAACAAAAGGACACCCTATGATCATCTTATGATGATGGGATGTACTAACAGAAATAGGTTATTTAAAGTGGACAACCCCTTTAATGTGACTGTGATTATAGTATCCAAGGTTCTATAAACAGCATTACCTCTCTTTGGAAAATGCTCAAACTTTGTGATTGTGTCATAATCTGTCTGCATATCGGTATGTACTAAACCATTGAAGCAAATCCAAAGAAAATTCCCTATCAACCATTTACTTTGTTGTTTTTTTAGTTAACATTTGGATGGTTTTGTCTGTTTGCCTTTATTCTATGGAGATTGTATTTGTGCATTTATTATTTGTATCTGCAGTTCATGTAGTTATACTTCATAACAATTATTAACACTTGTCCATGCACTACTGCATGCTATAAAGACACTAAATGGAAAAAATCTTCATGAATATAACTCCAATATATCTAACATTTGTCAAGACCCTTTTTTCCATGATCTGTTCGAAACAGTTCGAAACATCATTATTAATCATTTTCAAAATGTCAAAATTAATAGAGAATTAAGTAGATAATGTGTGTACTAATTCTAAATAAATATCCATGATACCATGCTAAAAAATTTGTATTGCATTATCATAATAGTTAATCTTACATTGCATGAAATGTTTTGCTATGATTTGAAACTCACTTATTTAATATTCTTGCTCTTTTTTTTTTATTTCACTACCAGTTCTAAATAGCATCTCATATTTTTATGTTATTTTTATTTAAACATTAAAAACTATTTCACTATAAATCATCTTTATTCAGTGCTATACATGTTTTCTTGCTATTATTTTCTATTAAAAACGATATAATAGTGTATTTCTTATTATATTATTTTCTTCTTTCTGCTCTTTTTTGGTTGGAATGGAAAAATGTCTATTCTGCATTGGCATTGCATGCTGCTTGGTCTGGTCCTTCTGTTCATATCTACTGCATGTAAGAAACTGTCTCTTCTTTTGCATTTTGTTATTTGGGCTTTGTATTTATTATTTGCATATATACTTTTATTTATACAAAAAGAAGAGGATTCGAAATCTGAAACTAGTAATTGCCTTTTAATGTGTAAATACACTGTGCTATACATTTGTAGTAAATTATGAAGGAAATCTTTTTTTAAATATTATCATAAAAATAGCTTATCATCAGACAAGCTTGTTTAAATTGGCACCAACTAAGAGTGCTATTTCCACTTATTGCTAAACTGCATACAAATTATTTTCATTATTTGTCAAACCGTATAAATACAAAGATATACTAGAATGCAGTGACATCCTATTTGCACTTAAAGGGGCTGCCTCAGGACAACAATCGCTGTCCATATGGCCTGTTAGGGCATATGGATGACATAGAGGAACATCCCCCGCTTGGGACCCTCATCTATGTGTCAGAATGAAGAGCTTCACTGCAAGAGGGTCTCCCGCTCTGGCCGACTTGGTGCGTTCTTGCATTACATGGACAGCTATTAATTACATGGAAGGAATTATATTTAGGAATCTGTATGAAAACCAGTGCTTCAAAAACAATGGATACACAAGAACATCCTATTAGTGCAAGACATAAATAGATGTCCTTAATTGATGTGGGGCTTAGAGTTTCTTCGCAGCGCAGACATTATGCATAGATATAGTTTTTTTTAAGCAACCTAAAATTTCACCCTTAGGCCTCATGCACACGACCGTATAGGTTTTGCAGTCCGCAAACCCACGGGTCCGTTGTGGTCCGTCGGACCACAAAAAAACCTTGTTGTGCATCCATGTGTCATCTGGACTCATGGATTCTCCACAATTAACCAGTATTGGTGAATCCGCAAATCCGGACTGTAAATTGACTTGTCCTTAGTTTTTGCAGTCCGGATTTGCGGCCCCGGCACCGATCCGTGTAAATCACGGTCGTGTGCATGTGGCCATAGAAAAAATGGTCTGCAATTTATCCGCAAGAATGTGGTCGTGTGCATGAGGCCTTATATGAAAATATATTGGCCATTAATTAACAAAAATGACTTGTCCTGAGTTTTTGCAGTCCGGATTTGCGGCCCCGGCACCGATCCGTGTAAATCACGGTCGTGTGCATGTGGCCATAGAAAAAATGGTCGGCAATTTATCCGCAAGAATGTGGTCGTGTGCATGAGGCCTTATATGAAAATATATTGGCCATTAATTAACAAAAATGATCATCAGCCTTAGATTTCCAGAGGAACATTTGCTATATTAGGGATGATTTACCTATCGCTATTAACAATTTCCAGCATTACGGTATTTCCTCTACTTTTAGGTTCTGCGACATCATGCTAGTTAGTAGATTTAATTGTGTCCATATATCACAACCCAGCTATTTTACTTTAAAGGGTAACTAAACTCTCAACAAACTTCTGACATGTCATACCGTGTTTCCCCGATAGTAAGACACCCCCGATTGTAAGACGTATCGGGGGTTTCAGGGGGGTCGGCTAATATAAGCCGTACCCCGAAAGTAAGACATATGTCTTACTTTCGGGGAAACACGGGGGTATTTCTGATGCGCGGCTGCGTGATTTTCGCGCAGCCGCCATCATAGAGATGAGTCTAGTCGACGCCCGTCACTGTCCAAGGTGCTGAAAGAGCTAACTCTTTCAGCACCCTCGACAGTGAATGCCGTGAAAAAAAGAAAAAGTTCGTACTTACCGAGAACTTCCCGGCCGTTGCCTTGGTGACGCGTCCTTGGTGACGCGCCTCTCGACATCGGGCCCCACCTCCCTGGATGACGCGCCAGTCCATGTGACTGCTGCAGGCTGTGCTTGGCCTGTGATTGGCTGGAGCTGTCACTTGGCCTGAATCGTCATCCCGGGAGGTCAGACTGGAGGAAGACGCCGGGAGTTATCGGTACGTCAGAACTTCTTTTTTTTTTTGACAGGTTCATGTTTATTGGGATCGGAAGTCACTGTCCATGGTGCTGAAACAGTTTAACTCTTTCAGCACCATGAACAGTGACTATCTAGAAAATCGAGCAACGCAACGCAATATAAGACATACCCCGAAAGTAAGACATAGTGGGGATTTTGGGGATAAAAAGAAAGTAAGACACTGTCTTACTTTCGGGGAAACACGGTAGTGACGTGAGAAGTTTTGATCGGTGGGGGTCCGAGCACAGAGACCGTCACCGATCGCTAAAACGAAGCAGCAGAAGAGCTCGGGTGAACGCTTAGCTGCTTGGTTTATGATCTGCTTTTCTCAGAAAGCCGATGGAACGGTGAAAAAACTTAATAGAAAGTCTATGGGCCTGTACACCTTTACATAGGCTTTCCTAAAACATCCGATCAGAAACTAAGCAGTTCAGCGCTCACCCGAGCACTTCTGCTTCTTAATTTTACCATTCTCCGTACTCGGACCCCCACCGTTCAAAACTTCTGACATGTCACTATCACATGTTAGAAGTTTGTTGAAAGTTTATTTACCCTTTAACTCTGGTTTTGTTATTCTATAAATAGGTGCACTCAGAAAATTATAAATCGGCATTCTCAATGAAAAGCCATACTTAAAACATTTATTTTTTTTGTCTTCTCCTGAAAAATTAAAGGGTTTTTAAACCACGAATAATCCCTTTCCATATTCTTCTTAATATAAATACATTGAATTTGTGTCGTTCACATTCCGCCATGTGATAAAAATTGATTATTTAGCACCACATTACATTACATGGCTCACGACAGCTCATTGCTAGAAATATTTTTTATAGATTCCAAGCATGCAAAATTTTCTTTGCAAGTGGTTGGAAATCCCTTTACATTTAAGCACTATACTTGTTATAAAACAATGGTGTAACAGTCAAAGCCAAAACTCAGTGTGATGTCAACTTTGATCAGACGATGCGATAAACAAGTAATTAAACTTTATTTGAGAAGGACATTAATTGATATAATTGAATTCTAAAGTAATTTGGTCATAAGACTTATACATACTGAGGGTACTCTATTTTAGACAAAAAATTCATAGCCAAAGTACGGTCTAATAATGACTATCACTATTAATCTATTTTTATTTTGCTTGCCTGCAATAATTTTGGCTATTATTTGTATAGAAGAATTATCATTGTTTTTCTACATTTGCATGGTAATAGTATTATAGATCTTCGCTATGATTTGTTAGATATTTCTTTATTTTAATATATTGATATATGTTGCTGAAAGTGGTTATTGCTTCATAGTGTAACAAATCCAAAGGGGTAAGTTATATTTCTAGTTTAGTATAGTTTAGGCTCTTTTTATAGATTGTGGTAGTTTAATTTAGTCAAGGATGTTATTTTACACTATATTCTCTGCCTTAGAATCCAAAATCACAGGAACCAGTAACACTTGACTTTTTGGATGCAGAACTTGAAAATGAACATAAAGTAGAGGTAAATATCTTCATTACATTGTAAACTTACTTTAAAATTATCAGTTCTATGCTTTTATTGCATTTCTTCTGGATTAATAATCTAAGAGCTTTAAATTCTAAAAAGGAATTTAAGAGTTATGAGCTTAAGTGTTACAAAAATAAAACTGAAAGTGTATAACTATATACTTAGAAAAGCTAGTAAATGGTCTTCCCAGACAGGTGACAACTTACATTGAGTGACTAAGGTTCAACTGTATTTTTTTTTAGATACGTAATAAAATGATAGATGGAGAAATTGGGGAACGGACCTTTCATACGTTAGTCAAATCTCAAGATGAGGTAAGAATCAAACGAGATATAAACATTGTAAATGGAGATGGTATAATTGCTAACCATATGTAATATCTAGTATTTAGGTTTCATATAAGTGGCAAGAACTCGCTAGTTATTAGTAGTTTATAAAAAAACATGTACATGTATGATATATAAACTATAAACTCATATTTATTGCACTACAATCATTGCTGTTTCAAAAATAAATAGGGGAGATTTATAAAAGCGCAAAGTATCATGGGCCACCACCACATTATGAAAAATAGCTATCCTCTAGAAGGAAGAAAACTTTCTCTTGAGTTCTACCTATAGGTATAGACTGTATTCTTTCTTCTAAAGGATAGGTATTTGCATACTTTTTCCCAGGGAACATACTGTAGCCCGAAAGACTCTCTACCAGCTGGATCTGTATAAGGAGAATCAGTACCTTCTAAGAGCTGCTTCAAATGCATCTCACTCAGCCAACCAGAACCTTTCTTTGTACTGATGAGAAGCAACAACTCCAAAACAGTGCTGTCTACAGATGTGTGCCTCTGGTTTGGCTATTAACTCGAGTCATGTTTCATGGTTCTATAAAGGGTCGGACCTTGACTTAAGGTATGTACACTCATTTGCCGGATTATTGGCCTGTGCGAAAGGACCTTTATGGGGTAGTCACTTATAATAATAAAGTCAAGATAAAGATGGCTAATCTGTACTAATTCTCCCATCAAGCACAACAGCCAGGTTACCTTTGGAAGACTTGGTACAGTTCCTGGATTTCAACACTGCCATGCACGTGCACTTCCTTCTGCTGCTGCTGTTGTTGCTGGGTCTGTCTATAGGACGAAGCATGCTCACTTCCTGCATCTTATAGGGCCAGTGTGCACACCAAAATCCATCCCCAGCCTAGTCCTGTCTATTACCTGGTATATTGGTCTGCTTCACTGGACACACCCTGCCTGAGCAACATTGGACAAATCTAATGTTATCCTGTGAATCCTGAATCCTGTTTCCCTTAGCCTGTGTATGGTAATCCTGCACCTGCCTGTATCCAGTAATCCTGCACCTGCCTGTGTCCAGTAATCCTGCACCTGCCTGTGTCCAGTAATCCGGCACCTGCCTGTGTCCAGTAATCCGGCACCTGCCTGTGTCCAGTAATCCGGCACCTGCCTGTGTCCAGTAATACGGCACCTGCCTGTGTCCAGTAATCCGGCACCTGCCTGTGTCCAGTAATCCGGCACCTGCCTGTGTCCAGTAATACGGCACCTGCCTGTGTCCAGTAATACGGCACCTGCCTGTGTCCAGTAATCCGGCACCTGCCTGTGTCCAGTAATCCTGCACCTGCCTGTGTTCAGTAATCCGGCACCAGCCTGTACCCAGTATTCCTGCACCAGTCTGTACCCAGTAATCTGTCACCAGCCTGAATGCAATATTCTAGCTTCATGTTGCCTGCCCGTATCCTGCTACCTGCCTGTGGTCTGTTATCTGTGCCAGCTGCTACTCTCATCTGTGGAGTAGTACAGAGGGTCCACAACCTAGTGGATGTTACACATAGTTTGTATGGCCGAAAAAAGACATACATCTATCCAGTTTAGCCTTTTAATCATCATTTTTATTCTGAAATAATACTGTTCCTCCTCACTTGTCTCTCCGCAGTGAGAAGGAGCTTGAATGGGGCGAGAGCCGAGCATGCGCCCGCCCCTCAATTCAAATTCCTTTTCCATGTCAGTGTTACCCAGTGTTTTTTCATTTAGTAAGTCGTGGTGACATGTATTTTCCCTTCATAATCTTACATTTATCAGTGTTAAACCTTGATTCTACAGAAATAGAATTAGTCTGAATCTACCTAAAGTTTCAGACTTTTTGGATTCACTGAGCAGGAGTTTGGCGCAAAATAGCGGCCACAGGTGAGCGACGGCCGCCATTTTACAGATTAGAAAAATTATCACATGAACTCTGGTGGGATTCCCGATAATGCCTTGCATGCAGCCTTCTCAAAATGCACTGAGGTTATCCCTCCCTCTAGCACAGCCAATCATGAGGGGTATAGGTGAATGACAATACTAATGCTTGCTTGGCGTTAAAGAGCCTGAAAATAGTTGGATGCAGACCTAGAAGATATCAGAGAGTCAGACAAGATTTTTAGAGCAATTGGGGTACTTGCGATTTGTGGCGAATTTATTCAGGCCATATGAAATCAGAAGGCTGATTCAATCGAATCGGACCCAAAATGAATCTCGGGATATTCAATGATTTCTAATAGTGGTTAAGGTAACAGGTATGTCATAAATAAGTCAATGAGTTACATACTAATATTACATATTGTCTCACATGTATCTGTGCCAACAATCATATATCTTCGAGTGTACGTTTCTATCAGAGGATGATATGTGCAAGATGAAAAGAAAATGAGGGAATAAGAACATCCTCTGAAATGTATCTGAACAGTCACGTTTTTTTATAGCTAAGTTAACCATATTTTTCCGAATGGTTAAAGATGGAGGTTGTGTCCCCATCCACCTCATTGACATCACTTCTCAGGCTAGAAATAAAGTGCTTTTTAATAAGACGCGCGTATGGTGTGGCCACATCTTTTTATTCAGTAGACCAAATAAACAAATTTTACGGTGAAAGGCAAAGGGGTTCACACCACCTCTGACAGGACCTCAGTTACTCCTGCCCAAAAGGAAGAGGTTGATGAGCAGTACAAAGTGGAAGAACTCTGCCCACTCTGATGATCATTTGAGACAGCATTTGTCTGGCAATCTACCCATCTTATTCAGGGGACCAGAGTTGAGTAGCATTTATTCATACATTTTGTGTAGGAATAACAGGCAAACGGCAGAGTTCTTAGAAAATATGTTCCAAAATTGTTATTATATGGGGAATACAAGTATTTACTAAAAAAAAGACATGTCAGGAGAGATGACAGGTTCTCTTTGTATACGTTTAAAGTGTACTTCGTAGATTAAAAACGCGCTGTGAACAGACCCTAAGGTGTATATAACTATATTTTTCCATAAGGCTGTTCAGTAAGAGGGATTTCAAGTGTCCTGTCCTTAGTGACACACTGAGGGAGGTATTTATTTCTAATGAGTACTTCTTCTGGTGATCTGATTAGGGGCATAGTGCCCATAATGTAGTAGATACTATCCTGTCTCACCTTGTAAATTGAACTGAACTAAACTAATTAGAGGAGTGGATATAAAAGAGAGGATAAGTATTAATCTTTTCTTTATACTTTTGTATTCACTCCTGGCTTTTCTCCGCAAACAACTACAAAAAAACCCGGCATGTGTGATTCCTTAGAAAAAGATCTGTATTGGTTAAGGCTGGATTCACACACATCGCTTTGGCGTGTTTTCGGGGGTGTTTTTCACAGCGATTTCTTTGGCCCCAAAACGCTGCAGTCCAATGTTATTTTAAAGTCTATAGTGAAATACGAGAATGCCTATATTTTAGGGTTCAGTGGCGTTTTTGTTTTTTTACAAAAGGCAGCATGCTCTGGGTAGGGCATTTTTTCTTACGATTTCTCTATAAGCGTCTTTATAGGACTTTAGAAACGGCAGAAAAACCGCATTTTCAAAATGTTGCAGAATAAAAACGCCACCAATAACGCTTGTAAAAAAAAACACCATGAAGAACACATGAAATTCATGGCGTTTTTTTTACACGCTTTTCAAATGCTGAAAAAAAAATGCTGTGTGAGGGAGGCCTAGAAAAGACAAAATCCTAAAATGTTTAAAATTACAATAGGGAATGGATTAGATAAAATCAAACTAATCAAAATTATTTGTTTTACTGTTCTTTAGAGGTATATTGACAAAGCGAACAGGACATACACTTGGGGTCCGGTGAATGGAACAGACTATAGGTAGCTACATTTAAACTTTTATTTTCTTATATTATTGTATTCCGCATGCACCTGATCTAATATAATGTTTGCATTTAAATGAATGTCATATCTCAGATCTGCAGTACTATACAAATGTTTCCATTAAATGCAACTCTCCTTACAGTATTAACATAATGGATAAATATAATATATTTGCTTTTTAGATTAAAGAGGCTCTATCACCACATTATAAGTGGCCTATCTCCTACATAAGGAGATCGGCGCTGTAATGTAGGTGACAGTAATGCTTTTTATTTAAAAAAATGATCTATTTTCACAACGTTAGGAGCAATTTTGTTTTATGCTAATGAGCTTTCTTAATGCCCAAGTGGACGTACTTTTACTTTCGACCAAGTGGGCGTTGTACAGAGGAGTGCATGACGCTGACCAATCGGCATCATGCACTCCTCTCCATTCATTTACACTGCACTAGCGATATAGTTATATCACTATGTGCAGCTACATACACAAACCCTAACATTACTACAGTGTCCTGATAATGAATACACATGACCATCCAGCCTGGACGTCATGTGTACTCAGAATCCTGACACTTCTGACTCTTTTTTTGTGAGATTCCGGCAAGTGAAACCAAATCTCGTTTAGCTCCGTAATCTCGCGAGATTTGGTTTCACTTGCCGGAATCTCACAAAAAAAGATTCAGAAGTGTCAGGATTCTGAGTACACATGACGTCCAGGCTCAAGAGGAAGCTTTTCGAAGTGAAACGCGCGTCGGGGTATACGGCGGAGCAGACACTCTTTCACTTCTGTCTCACACATGGGTAAGTCCCTCGATCTGACCATTTAAACCCTATGTTATGCATTGTCTTTGACTTTAAACTGTGGGGTGGTCCATACAGTGTTGGGTATTTGCTTGCCCATAGACCATTGTGTTTAGCAGCTTGTGAGTGCGGTCTCCGTAACATTCTAGAGTCATACTTTTTGTATTAATTTTAATGTATATGTTGTCCGTCCAAATAAAATTTATAACTTTTTATATATTGACACATTAGTATATGGGAGGGGGGAAACTTTTCAAGCTGGGTATTGACCATGGCGGCCATTTTGAAGTCGGCCATTTTGTATCCAACTTTAGTTTTTTCAATAGGAAGAGGGTCATGTGACACATCAAACTTATCGAGAATTTCGCAAGAAAAACAATGGTGTGCTTGGTTTTAAAGTTACTTTATTCTTTCATGAGTTATTTACAAGTTTCTGACCACTTATAAAATGTGTTCAAAGTGCTATTGTCAATGCAACCCTCTTCTCCCACTCTTCACACACTGATGGCAACACCGCAGAAGAAATGCTAGCACATGCTTCCAGTATCCGTAGTTTCAGTTGCTGCACATCTCGTATCTTCACAGCATAGACAATTGCCTTCAGATGACCCCAAAGATAAAAGTCTAAGGGGGTCAGATCGGGAGGCATTTCTTCTGCGGTGCTGCTATCAGAGTGTGAAGAGTGGGAGAAGAGGGTTGCATTGACAATCCAACACAATGGGCAGCACTTTGAACACATTTTATAAGTGGTCAGAAACTTGTAAATAACTAATGAAAGAATAAAGTAACGTTAAAACCAAGTACATCATTGTTTTTCTTGTGAAATTCTCGATAAGTTTGATGTGTCACATGACCCTTTTCCCATTGAAAAAACTAAAGTTGGATACAAAATGGCCGACTTCAAAATGGCCACCATGGTCAACACCCAGCTTGAAAAGTTTCTCCCCTCCCATATACTAATGTGCCACAAACAGGAAGTTAATATCACCAACCATTTCCATTTTATTTAGGTGAATCCATATAAATGGCCCACCCTGTAGTACTGATGGGGTCTGTTTTAGAGACTGAATCAAAAGAGGAGGGGAAACATTACCAGGAAAAGGATGAGGTTGCATACCTTTTTCCCTTTTCCTGGGATACCACATTATTTTGGGTATATTCACATGTGGCTGATTCGTTGCTGAAATTTCTGCAACAGAAAGATCCATTCCATACATCTTATTGGGCTTGATTCTGCAGTATGTGCATGGATTTCTGAAATCCCCATTCAGATGAATGGTACAGCCACAAAAATGTATGAAACAAATCTTCCATGTGTGAATATACCCAAATCAACAAATCATACCCTTTTGGTCATAACTGTGACACAACTACTGCTAAGATGTTTTTCCTCTTTTTTCTGTTAGTGCAGTGAATCATGTCTGGTTGCAAGGGGTCACACTGCCTAACAATAAATTACAACAAAAGCCGCACATCTAAACCAAACTTGTTTCTCAGATTACTAAAATCTACAGCTCAATATAGAATTACCCCAATTCGGGTAATTACCAAAGTTCCGCTTTTTCCGACATACGAGTAAAGTTATCGAGACTTCTGAGTTGCTTGGAGTTCAACTTTTTTTTTCACAATTCTTCCACTTTTCCATTCTCTTACATACTCGGCTACCCCTTCATTATTGTCACTGCTCATACTGTAGCGGCGGTTCACCGTATTACAGCCTTCTTCCTTTCAAGTGAATAGGAGAAGGCTGTAATACTGTGAACCGCCGCTACTAGTGTGTCGGCGATTCACAGTATACGCAGGTAAGAAATGAGGGGGAAGAAGCGCTCATACGTGCACCGTGGCCCCTGCAAAACAGCTGATCAGTGGGGTTTCCGGTAGTCTGACCCCGACCAATGAGATATTGATGGTCTATCCTGAGGTCTACCCTCTAAGTGCTGTTTACAAAGCTTACCCTATACTAGAGATACGATAGATAAATGATAGATAGATAGATAGATAGATAGATAGATAGATAGATAGATAGATAGATAGATAGATTTTATTCAACCCCAACGGGGAAATTATTGTGCTTGAGCATTGCGTAATCACATAAAAAACATAATGCAAGAAACATAAAAACATCAAACATGACATAAAAGACAATAGCAGGACATAAGACAATACAATACCTATAATCTAAAGCTTTACCCTATATGTGAACTACCTATAGATTGCTTATCTACTTGCATGTAACATATTGTTCTGCATATTTTTAGACCTCTCTATGGTTATGAAAGCATAAATAGGCTGCATTTAGACAGCTGTAATACATCTCTGCATAGAAGCCATAAATGTAATACAAAGAGGGGGATCGAATCCTGTCCTGTGTATTCAGCAAAGCTGTTCCAAAAAATACAAAATAAAAGGCTTTGGGACGGGCTTTCTTGACTACATATAATATCCATGTTACTTCTTGCAGAGGCATGGCTAAGCCTTCTTTCACCTAGAGGAAAGATTGTGTTAAATGTCCTGTTACTGCATCTGAATGCCCTAATCAAGGCAAAATCGCTTCCCCTTTGGCATCTAGGTCATAGGCCTTCACAGCACCCATGCCTAGCCATTATATGGCTATCTGAATGCCAGTCGTATAGTTATATAAATTGTTGCATAAAATATTACTATAAACAGATTATGAACTCAATTCTTGTGGCAGTTAAATAACACCAGAATTATAGGCATTTGATAATGTAGCAGCTGTAAGCTGTCACCAGCATCATAAAGCTATATTTAATAGAAATGTGGTGACATTGTGAGAAATAATGGTGCACTTCTGTTGAATATAAAAAAGCCTTTTTGGTCCTTGATCCAGTTAACTTAAATATCTCCACCTGTTCACAGAGGGGAAGGGATTTAATGAACCTAGTAACATACAAGATGTTTGACTCTGAACAGATGCAGTCTGACGTTTTCCAATAGCTTCTGAATCAAATTCTAATTTGCAAACTTCTAGAATTGTACTTCTACAGGTCAGACATTTGTCTTCAAGCTAATTGGTTATGTGCGTTTAAGCCATAACTTAATGGGTTTATTTAAAGCGTTGTACTGCGAAGTCATCCGTTTTATGTTCTACTGCACAGTTGTAGCTCAGATTTCATGTCCTTATCATGCAATAAATATTACCGAATATTAAACAGTCATTACAAAGTATTATTTTACAAATGAATAATAATAGTATTAAAAACATATATTTATATAGAGCCAAACAGTCTGTATATATATTCTTATTGTAAAGATCTGCAGTCCTCCTTCAATTCTATTCTTTTATTTATTAGGGCCCAAAAAAAAATTGTGGAGTCCTCACCAACCAACTATAAACAAAAAAATAACCTCTGGTGATATTAAAAAATGTTGTCTTTTTTTTTTTATAATGTAGCAATATTCTCCAAAAAGTAAATAAACATTTAGAAAACCAGTGATGTATAATTCAGTGATGTATAGAACCACTTAAGGAGGCTCCGTCACCAGTTTATAAGTGCCCTATCTCCTACCTAATCTAATAGGCACTGTAATAAATATATATATATAGAGAAATATAGAACACAGTAACGGCACCAGGACTTCAGAGTAGATGAAAGCAAAAGTGGATTTATTCAAGCTTGCTGTATTGAGGTGAATAAATCCACTTTTGCTTTCATCTACTCTGAAGTCCTGGTGCCGTTACTGTGTTCTATATTTCTCTCTATTGGATGTTGGGGAATTGATTCACCCCCAGGTAACGAGCACATGGCCTGATTTCCTGGAACCATTGGCGTGCTGTGTTCATCTACCTTTGGACTGTATATATATATAAACAGTTGTTTTTTTTCTGTGTTTTTTTTTAACGTTTCTTTTTGACCGAGTTATGATGATTTTTAGTTTTATGCTAATTTGTTCTAAATTCCCAACTGGGCGTTTTTTTTACTTTTGACCAAGTGGGCGTTTTAAAGAGAAGTGTATGACGCTGACCAATCAGTGACCAATCAGCGTCATACACTTCTCTTCATTCATGTCCAGCTGTGCTGTCACTTACTCCCACAGTAACTTTACCGGAGTGTCGGGAGAATGACCAGACATCGCCTCCAGCAAGGAGGCAATGTCTTTTTGTATATTATATCTGGTTCCAACTTTATTTTCTAATACGTTTTAAATTTTTAGGATATAATATAGAGATAGATAGATAGATATTCTATTATTCTATATCCATTTATATTTTTGTGTTTCAGTCTTGCCCTAGTACTGCCATCTTACAGCTTTTATTACATTAAAGCCAAACTTGAAGAAACAATGATTCAAGCAAAATGTAAGTACAGGAATAATTAATAACTAACAAAAATGAACTTTGGTGTAAATGTAGCTGATACTTGTATCCTGATGATATCAATTAATGACATTGATGCTATCATAAAACCCCAAGAGATTACAATAATTGCAACACTTTGCTGCTCAATCTTTAAGTCTATTAAAACTCTACTATTAGCACCTTTATACATATTGATGACCTTGTCAATATGCAGTATAGTATAAAGGACAAATTTAGACTTGCAGGTTGGGAAGCAGAGAGTTTATATTCTCTCTACAAGAATATGAACATATTTTGCATATTTCTGTAACCACATTTTTTGTTATATTAGCAGAATCATTGTTTGATCTTTGTTTGCTGATATCTCAAGGATCTCTTTGCAAACATGTGTATGGCTAGAAAGTAAAAGCTAGATTATACTGAAGCCAATCCTATTAATACTAAGTCATGTGTATATTTGCTTCTCATTGTCCTTTATTGATGCAGGCAGAAGACCTTGTTGCCATTGCTGAATTGTATGGGCTCTGTATAGTTATGCCCAGGCTTATTTGATAATCCCCTCATAAAAGCAACTTGTCAGGAGATTTCCTACATACCTTTTTCTTCTGCGAACATCTTCTGAGATATTGTTGAATAAAACAGATGATTAGTAAATAAATAGAAGCACAATACATATGTACACCTATCACTGCTCTCAGCAAAATATTATTTCAACTATAAAATAGTTATCACTGGAAAAGGTGGTTGAAATATGTAAAACCGAGTTATAGTAATACAATTGAAATAGGAATTTCTAATACCACATATTGTTCGTCCTAAACCGTGTCATACACTAGTATATAGTTTAATTTGAAATTCTGCATTGCACTAATAGCTAGAAGAAACAGATATGAAACAAAACTGATCGAGTAGAGCTATGAAAGATAAAGGAAAACGCTCCCCCTTCTGTTCTAGCTTAACAGGCTAAGTATAATTGGCAAACCTAACTAGGTCTGCTAACTGCAGACAAATGTAGATCATGTCTCTACACTTTTCACCCATAGTATTACCTACAGACACTTCAGGAGACTATACTTTACCGGTCATTAGTGTCGGATATACTGTTTGCACTTCGGCGGCCAGAAAGCAAAATCTGGTCGGCCCCTTTCTGCATGTCACACGGCCACCTAATAATCAGATCGTAGATAAATCCTCCTGGAAAAAAACGCTTAAAAGACTATTTTAATATTAAATCCTTAAAATAGGCTAGACTAGCCAATGTATTCCTAAAGTTACCAGGCTAACCAGGTAGGTAGAAGCTAGATAATGGTACCAATAATGAGTAGTAATGCACCTAAAGTTCAATTATTTAAATATAAAGACTCAACAGGTAAAGTAACGGGTTAGGGTCCAATAACAAGTGTCTGGGCACCTCCACTATATATTTATGTCAAAGCATACTTCATGAGTACTAGAAAACTTAGAGAAAAATAAGCTATTGCGCCATAAGAAATAAGAAATTACAAATTTTATTGGGACATACAACATAAAGTAACATATATATAAAATTAAGGGGATCTAAAAAAGAGCAGTGTGGTTGGCTTCACATAAATAAACTCTAAGATATCCTGCGACAAGAAATCCCTAGGCACTGGTGTGCATAACGATGACCAAGAATTAGAGAAATAACTACATGGTATATGATAGACATAGAAACAGCCTGTCGGTAATTATGCAAGTTAGATAGGGGGAAACATGGAGTACATCACATAAGTACAAGTTCGTGGATACCCAGAATCAAACAATTGCATAGCAAGTAAAGCCTAGGTAAGAAATAGATGAAAGAGAAGAGGTCAAAGTCAGGTCAACTGGCCAAAGCGAAAATGTCCGGTGTTTAGAGCATGTATAGATCCAAAGGATCTGCTTTAAACACACGTGGGTGTTATGGCAAGCTTACCCATCGAGATGAGTGTGTAGATGGCCTCACACTGCGGCCTGAACTGGTAACGCCCCAACGCGCGTTTCGCCAATCTGGCTTCCTCAGGGGATAAATTAGTTTTTATAAAAAGTTATTTTTACTTTTTGAGATACAGCATTCTCTGTACTCTGTACACACAGCAACTGTATCTTTCGCTAAGACCTGAATCCGTTAGTACCACGGACCTGACGTTTACAAGATTCAGCGAATGATACAGCTGCTCTGTGTACAGAACACAGAGCAGCTGTATCTCAAAAAGTAAAAATCTATTTTAATTAAAAAAAATTGACAGTTGCAGAAAACACAGTGATACACCTTTTTATTTAAAATAAATTAATTAAAAAATCACTTTCAAATGTTTACATAGCCTTTAACTCAAATTTATATGGTATCAGGAGACATTTAAATACTGTTTAGTGGTTGTCCACAGTATGGCAATAAGGTCAATTCAATAAAAGACACATAAGAGATAAAGTCAATGATACCCAGCGGTCTCACAGACTTGCATCTAAAGATCCACTGGGCTCTTCCTAAGGAGTTTATTGTCTACATCCCCTCGTCTAGGTAAAGGACTCCCATCTTTCAATGTCCTGGAATTTTAAACATGTGAGGACACGTCCATGAAGGGATATCTCATATCTTGCCACTTGGGTATCCTCTTCTCTGAGGACATTCCCCACATGTTCCAGAATACTCCTGCAAAATTAATGTATGATCTTGCCAATATAGTTGAGGGGACAGGGGCAACTAATGGTATATACAATCCCTTATGTTCTACAATTAATGAATTCTCTATTAAAGAATTCTCCTCCCATTGAAGCACACACAAACTTTTTGCTTTAACTTATTTATTTGCATGCCCTACAGGAGGCACACTTGAAGGTACCTACAATATTAGTTCTATTTAGTCATGTTTTACAAGATCCAGATGTGGGCAGTTGTCTGTGAACAGGTCGGGTCAGAAGATTTCTACCCCATCTATAGTGACACAGATGGATAACTCAAGGCAGTATCACTAATGTCCGGGTTGAGGCTGAGAATGCCCCAGTAAGACCATAATATTTTTAGTACCTCTTCAGATTGGTCGTCAAATCTCCCTATCAACCTCACTTTCATCTCATCCTTCAAGCTAGGTTTAGGTATCAGTAGGGCCTATCAATTGGCCACCAGTTGAAAAGGTTTTTCGTTGCCGTAATTTTCCTAAACACTGTGGTCAATGGACCAGCAGTTTGATTAATTGTGATCTTCAGATACAAAAATGAGATCGACCGATCATCGATCTCACAGGTGAATCTTAGGCCAATGTCGGTCACATTAAGAACTGACACAAAGTCCTCTTTAGTATTAGTCTACAACACTGTGATGTCATTGATATACCTCAACCAGAGGCTAAAATGAGACGTAAATCTCTCCATCATCTCAGCAAAAACATGTCTTACCTCCCACCAGCCCAGGAACAGATTGTAGGGACAGGGGCTTGCCATCGCGGTACCCCTTAGCTAGTGGAAGAATTTGACTTCAAACAAAAATTTTATTATGGTGTAGCATAAAATGTACAAGTGTCAAAATAAAATCATTGTGTCCCTTACACCTAGAAAATATTTCACAGCTAAACCGCCAAATTGATGCTCTATGGAGCTGTATAGTACCCCTACATCCAGGCTAGCGAGAAAAGTACCAGGGGAGACAAATACTTTCCAGCCTCCTCAACATGTCCATGGTGTCTCGGACATATGAAGGCAGGGACAGAACTAAAGTCCCCAAGACTTAGTCGATGTAAAGACTAATAACAGTCTCTATTAGATCAAATGTCTAGAGATCTGTACATCACCACAATGCTCCCCATTTATCAGAGGGTTTTAAGATAATGGAATCATCCTTCTCTAGCTTAAAGAGAATCTGTCACTAGTTTAGTAATGCCCAATCTCCTAGCTAATCTAATAGGCGCTGTCACAATAATAATGCTAGTGAAAATTGTGTCCCAAGTTTGTTTTAAAAGATATAAGCTTTTTTCTAAATATGCAAATGAGCCTATACTTGACAAATGGGCGTCAACACCAGCGATTCTCCTGAGGTAGAACTACCGCACAGCCTCTGATGCTGTCGTATCAGCATGAAGCTGATTCACACAGTGTAAGTGACTAAAGCTGGAGGGAGTGGGGATCACTTCAAACAGCTGTATCTCCGGTGGCACATAAAAGATGAGCTTTCATATGACACCCGGATCACAGTTCTAGCTATGACACAACTGGAGATATCGCCAGTTGAATACACAGTCGGGAAAGGAAGCTGTATACTATATCATCACGCTGTGTTGTCATGATCACTGTGTAGGGAAGGGGGAGAAGCTGTATGCTGATTGGACAGCGTCATACAGAAAACCGTACACTGCCCAGAGTGAAAGAAAGTGTCACCTCCCATTTGGCAAGTATAGCCAAATAGCATATTTAGAAAAATTCACATAACTTTGCAAATAATAAACTTTTTGAAAACAAATCACACTGTAGTTATCAGCATCATAGCGCCTATTAGATTAGTTAGGAGATAGGGCATTAATCAACTAGTGACAGAGCCTCTTTAAGTAGGAACTTCAAATGTGGTCTTGATAAATTGTTACGGCACCCACCAACACCTCAAGGCTGAACAAACCTTCCACAACCTTCTTCTCAAAGGTGTCTATGTGGCTAGTGTCACATGCCAGGGGTTGACTAGCGCTTTTGGGCCTGAATCAATTTTTGACCAGATTGCCATAATTCTTCCAATACACCTAGATTTGGTACATCATTCTCCTCGATACTAAAATCTTGGCATTTGGCTCTATCGCTCATTTTCATAAATTTGACCCAAAGGAGCATATGTACCATGGCTATAAGGTATAGATGAAATAGGGGCTATTAATGAGGTAGATAGAAATTACGAGCAAAAGGGGGTGTAAAAAAATAGGAAGTGTCCACCATTTTTTCAGCAGATACACTGTCGCCATAATCATTACATTTGCTTAGCAGATCCTTTCAGCAACAAGGTATTACTTGAACATTATTACATTTATGTTGTGATGGATGTTTGTCTTTCCTTTCCAGACTTCAGTTGTACATGAATAAACCTTTGAGCTTGTCACAATATCTTTATTCAAGAATTTCATTGAATAAAATATTGTTTGTGACCCCCTTTACCTTTCCCCTGTTTTTCCTGTTTTTTTCTCTTGCTTTCTCTCTTTGATGGATAATCACAGCCAAAAGGGGCAAATTGAAGGGCAAGTACTTCCTTTATGCTTACTTTGCTAGTCTTTACTATTCTTTTAGCCACCTATTTCATGTTTCCCTCATTTATGTCTGTCATTTCTTTCTGCTTGGTACTTAGATACTCTCTTTTAAGCAATTGCAATGGCATGTTATATAATAGTTACATGGAAGCTCTTTAAGAATATTGGATGTAGAACCATTAGCTTTTCGATGTTGCTGGTTAAACAGAATTTCCAGTCAGTATGTATTTATACAAAGTTAAAATCATCACCACTTCAATGATACAGCTATAGACAGTTAAACAATGCTTCTAAGGGTAACTTCGGATTTGCGGATTCCCAGCAAAATTACAAGCAATGCAAATTAAATCTGCAAAAAAAAGTCTACAGCATGCCCAAAAATCCACAATTTTTTTTTTCTGAATGGGTTGTAAAACCTCATTCATTAGTATTGTACTGTAACAAAACTGCCACTTCTGAACTTGGCCTAAAAGCTACCAGAACCATGATGCAATTTGACAGAGAGCAAAATTCCAACATCTGGTGCCCCTCGCCCATTTATGTGTGGGGTAAGGTTAATTAACCACTTAACCCATCATGTCTTACATGTACATCATGATGGGGGGGGGGGGGCAGAAGTATGTAGTGAGCTCACGAGCTGAGCCCGCTTGATATGCTGCGGGTGTTAGCTATATACTACAGCTTCCACCTTACTCTAATGGATGGGATTTGAGCGAATTCTGATCCCAGCCATTTAACCACTTTTATGCTGCAGGCAATAGCCGCTGCCAAATCTAAGCCGTTCCCCTCTGTTACCCCATCAGCCCACTGTGACGGGACCGCGGGTTGCCGATGGTTGATATGACAGCCTAGGAGCCTAAGGAAGATCCCCAGGTCTGTCATATTTTTCTCCATATTAAACACTGCCAGAGGCAGGCCTTAATAAGAGCCAGCAAAAAGCATAATACACTGCAATACATAAGTATTGCAGTTTATTGTACTAGTGGTCTAATAATTTCATGTTCAAGCCCCCTAGTGGGACTATAAAAAAAAAGGTATAAATAATGAAGTTTCCACAGAAAAATTAAAATAAAACGTTAATTAAAAAAAAAAAAAAAACTCTCCCATTTTCAATGTAAAAGTCAGAAGTATTACAATATAATGTTATTCATCACGCACGGTGAACGTTGTAAAAAATAAATAAATGAAAACATATTCGGCCACCTAAATTGTAATATTCACAATGTATCAAATGCATAAATCATGGTGCATATTGTTCAGTGTGAAATAAGCAATTATTGGTATAATTTTTGCTTTATAGCTTAAATTAATATTCTAGTGGCAATGTGAACTTTCTTCCTTCCCCCCAATGTTTTTGTTTATGGAAAAGAAAGCCTGGTTCTGTCTCTCCCAATTATATTACTTACCCTGATTTCCAGCACTCTCCGGCACTATAATGGGGCATGATTTAGGTACCAGCCACATAACTTGCAGAGCTTGTTTATCTACTATAATTCCCATATTCCCCCTTAGGCCTCATGCACACGAACATGTTTTTGATTCCCCTATTCATCCGCAAAAATGCAGATGAATTGCGGACCTGTTAATTTCTATGGGCCCATGCACATGACCGTGGTTCCAAGGTCCATTCATTGGCCGGGAGCCCGGACTGCAACAAAATAGGACAAGTCATTATAAGGTACATATTTGCGGTCCGGGCTCATTAAAATCCGGTCTGTGAATTGCAGACGGCGTGCACACAGCTACGGTCGTGTGCATGAGTCCTTACAGTCTCCTACATTCCTGGGCTGAAGCTGAATAAATTAGCAGGCAATGCAGGCCAATGTGTGCCCCTGTGGAATACGTAGTTGAGAATGGGGATGCATGCTCCACCATATTTGTCTGCCGCATACAAGTCGTTATAAATGGCATTAAGTCTGTAAAATCAGTGATAACATGAAATGGCCGATTTTTATAACTTGTATCATTTAATATATTGAGACATGATCATGATCGTTGTTACTGGGATACCCCTTTAAGTTGCTTTATCTTTAAAATACACAAGCATGTTATAGTGCATCACTTTAAGACTGAGACTAAGCTTAGTGACATTCATAATTAGACACTTAATGTTACAGCACAGATTATATTCAAATATACATTTAAATGTCATCTTGTCTTTTTCCTTATTGCCTGATTATGCCTGACAAATTTACACGTTTCGTTGTTTACATAACCTTCCACTATTGCAGTACTTATTCGTAGGCATCTAAAGGACCAGATAGGAAAACTGTGTTTTCCTTGATATTTAATTTAGCTTTCTTTTTTTTTCAGACTCTGATACTCTGAAGCCTGAATATTTTGAAGATGTTGGTGCCACTTACTTAGCTCCAAGGTTGATCAGTTTTCTATTGCATCTTAAAGCTTTAAAAGAGTACTTGTCACCTTTCCGGACATGTTTATTTTACTATATACATGTATTCCCCTTGAAATAACAATTGTGGGACACATTTTCTTAGAACTCTATGTCTTTCCCCTGTTATTCCTTTAAGGGTCCGTTCACATATGTCCGGCGTCCGCTTCAGTTGACCTCCGGCGTGTTGAAGAAAAGCCCGAGGCAATCTGATGCTAGAATGGATCCCATAGTTTCTATGGGATCTGTTCTGGCATGGAGGACATCAGATGTGGAGCCGTACGGCGCCGGACCTCCCTGGGAGCCGGATCTAAAACGTTACCTGCATCGTTTTTGGTTCCGGCTTCCAGAGAGGTCCGGCACCATATCCTATCTATTTTAATGGTGGCCGGATGACCGCCGGGTGCTGCCGCATCCACCTACCGGCAGCACCGGCGGGAAAGTGGATGTGAGCAAGGAGCAGAATCCCCTGTCATAGCATTGCCGGAGATTTCGCTCCAGGCAGAGACCCTGACGACTACCCTCCCACCCAGGGCTGGCCTTAGGGGTGAGCGACCTGTGCCATTGCACTTGGCGCAACACCCCAGCAGGTAGAAGGGGGCACTGCGCTGGCTCCCTTCCCCTGCTTGTTTCAGATGCGCCCGGGCCCGGCGACTCAGCAGTCGCCTTTCCACCCGGCCACTTCACTCAGTGGCGTCACTGCCACTGTAGCAGCCATAGCGGCTGCTAGCGGCGACACCGGGCATGAGCATGCCCATTGGTATGCGGGACGGGACCCCCCATGGCTGGCGGCGCTGCTAGCAGCCGCTGCGTCTGCTACAGCGGTAGCGATGCCACTATAGCAGAGCAGGGAGGTATCTCCCTGCTCTGCTATCTACTAGCGCCACTGTAGCTCCCTGAAGGAGCGGAATCCCCGTGTAGCCAGGGATTCCGCTCCTGGAGCGCTCCGCTTGATGTCTCTGTCCATATATGGACAGTGACGTCATGGGAAACTCCTGAAGCGGAATCCCCGTCCACAGCGTTGCCAACTCTGTGACCGGGGATTCCTCTTCAAGATAAGCCAGTGACGTCACTGCCAATAAATGGACACAGACGACAGGGACTTCTCCTGCAGTGGAATCCCTGGTCACAGCGTCGGCAACGCTGTGTATGAAGATTCCACTTCAGGAGTTGCCCCTGATGTCACTGTCCATATATGGACAGAGACATGAATTGTAGCGCTCCAGGAGCGGAATCCCCGTCCAAAGGGGGATTTTGCTCCTTCAGGGAGCTACAGGCTATCTGCAGGAAGGGGGAGGGGGTGCTATCTACATGGGGCTGTGGGCTGTGTGCACAACCTTCAAGGGGACTGTGGTCTGTGTGGCACTACCTTCAAGGGGACTGTGTGGCACCACCTACAAGGGGGCTGTGGGCTGTGTGGCACTACATACAAAGGGGCTGTGGGCTGTGTGGCACTACCTACAAGGGGGCTGTGGCGCTACATACAAGGTGACTGTGTTGTGTGGCGCTACCTACAAGGGGACTGTGTGGCGCTACGTACAAGAGGGCTGTGTTGCGCTACCTACAAGAGGGCTGTGGACTGTGTGGTGCTTTCTACAAAGGGGCCTGTGTGGCGCTACCTACAAGGGGGCTGTGTGGCGCTACCTACAAGGGGGCTGTGTGGCACTACCTACAATGGGGCTGTGTGGCGCTACCTACAAGGGGGCTGTGTGGTGCTACCTAAAAGGGGGCTGTGTGGCGCTACCTACAAGGGAGCTGTGTGGCGCTATCTACAGGGCTGCCTGTGGCATTATATGCAGAGGGCACTGCAGCATTATCTACAGGGGCATGTGTGGCACTATATACTGGGGGGTATGGCACTATATACAGGGGATGTGGCACTATCTAAAGAGGGCACTGCGGTATTATCTACAGGGGGTGTGTGTCACTATATACAGGGGGTGGCACTATCAACAGAGGGCACTGCCGTATTTACAGGGGGCGTAGCACTATCTACAATGGGAACGGTGGCATTATCTACAGGGGGTGTGTGGCACTATATACAGAGGACACTGCGGCATTAGCTACAGGGGGTGTGTGGCACTATATACAGGGGGTGTGGCACTATCTACAGAGGGCACTACAGGGGAGGTGTGACACTATATACAGGAGCACATTTTCAGAGCCTAGACTACCATTTTGTGGACCATTGTGGTAAAAACTGATCTTAAAAAGGATGGTGAAAACTGATGACAACTAATGACAACTAATGACAGCTGATGGTTTTGTAGTAAAAATTGTGAAAAAGCCTGATGGCAACATTTTTGCATCAGTTTTTGCATCAGTTGTAAACACCGAGAGACAAAAAAAAACCTGATGCTGATGCAACTGACATATGTGAAGGCACCCTTTGAAATATATGAATAAATTGGCAATAGGGTGTTACCATTCCCGTTGTCACAGAGGTGTGTCCCTACACAGTCGTACACTGTCAGCTCTGATTGGACATTTACAGTCTATTTAAAGACACACCCTCAAATGGTAACACCCAGTTGTCAATTCATACATTTCTAAAAGGAATAAAAAAAAGGAACAGTACAACGCTGAGTTTTAATGTAAGATTCTTCTGAATGGTTATTTTATGGGGAATACAATTATTAACTAAAACAGACATTTCAGCAGAGGTAACAGGTCCTCTTGAAATATTTTACCTTTCTTTTTTATTTCAAAATACCAAGTTCTTAATGTTGTCAAGTTAGTACATCTCCCAAGTTATTTTATCAACTCACACCTTTATTAATCCATTCTATTGAGCTGATGAAAATAATCAGTTACATAGAGTTATTAAAATGCTTTCCAGAAGTATCATATTGCCCATTTGTGGTGTAAATAGTTAATGTTTATCTGTGTTCTTATTTTATACTTATAATAAAAATAAATAAGCTATATATTGACTCCGTGGAATAAATGTACTTCTTTCATTTTAACAGGGAATACTGCACTGACCTGCCGATATCCAATAATAATACCGAATTCCTACTAAATTTCAACCAGTACATAGACACCAAAACACCAAGCAGTCCAGCATGTAAGTAAAAATTTTTTAATTGTGAATTACTAATTAACTAAGGTTAAACTTTTGTGTCACATGATGTACCATTGCCAACAATACAAACTGGTATTTTCCAAGCATCATGGCACAAAAGAGTTCATAAATTCATATCCTGATATTTATTACCAACTGTCCCTCTGTTGTCTGTTAATGGCTGCTGGATTGAGATTCTTGTTTTCCCTGAATAAAATGTAATGGATCATCCATAGTTTAGCCATAAAAAGTTCATAATGCATTCTCGATTTTGATAGACATTTTTCAAGCATGAAAGAGTATCTGCCATGTTGATAAACTAAAATTAGGGCATCTAATAGAAACAAGCCAGTGAGGGAAAGTATTCACCCTCTGCACCACCCCAAAACGTCTGTTAAGGTGGCCAAGGGAGAATTCACACTATATGTCACTTTTAGAGAAGATGGTAAAGTGATGGTTACTAGAACAGAAACATCCCCCTTCAGGTACCGAAAATCCAGCTTATTGGCAGTATATGACTTTAAGGCCAGGATCACACACACAGTTTTGATGCAGATTTTGTGGCGGTTTTTGGCTCAGTTTTTTGAGCCAAACGCAGAAGTGGACACAAAAGGAAGAAGATGCATTAGTCTTTTCTTTATACCTTTCCTTTCTTCTGAATCCACTTCTGACTTTCATCATAAAACTGAATCAAAAGCTGCCGTGAAAACTGCATTAAAACTGTGTGTGTGATCCTGGTTGAAGTGAATCACTGTATAAATTAAAATTTCTGTCTCTTTTTAATATACTTTGTGTTCTAATGCCTAATATACTTTTGTGTTCTAATGCCTCTCTATTTTCAAGATATTTGAAAAGGCCACACAGTAAACCGTCCCTTTATCTGCAAAATCATGTGGCCATGAATTAATACACTCTTTATGGCCGCACGATTTAGCAAATTACAACAACTTACCCCCTATTCATTCTTTATGGCAGCGCCGGAAAAAGCCAAACACTGCACTCGGCTATCTCCGGCGCTCCCATAGAGAATGAATGGAGCGGCAGTGCGCATGCGCATGTAACTGAACTACTCCTTAACAAGGTATTTGACAGCCGCTCCTACATAGTGCCAGCTTGGTTGTTGGCCGCGTTGCGACCGTGTCAGGGCCGCTCCGTGTGGCCTTACACTTACATTCAGAAAACCAGTACATATTCAGCTGAGAAGTGGATACAATTATATCCAATCTAGGATGCACTGTGAGCTAAATAGACCAGCAGCAGCTGCACAAATCTCTCTTGCAGTTTGCTACAATGTATCAGTCTGAAGCCTAGGCTGTTTAGTTCACAGAGCATGTGATAAGCAATGAAGTAAAACATAGCCTAAGGCCTCATACACACTTCCGTCGGCCGTTGAACGTCCGTTATTGACGGTCCCATCACACACGGGCTGCACATGAATGGCTTCCGTGTGCAGTCCATTGTTCCACGTACCAAATTCAATGAGAAGGCCGGGACTGTTCCGTCAAAAACGGGCAGGAGTAGGACCTGCCCTACTTTTGACGGAACGGCCACACGGTTCCGTTAAAACAACGGAAGTGTGCATGGTCCGATTGAAATGAGTGGGTTCAGGGTGCTAACAGGGACAAAAACAGATCGCACCCTGAAGGAAAAAACTGAAGTGGGCATGACGCCTAAGGGCCTGTTCACATCAGCGTTTGATTTCCGTTCAACCTTTTCGTAGGAGGAACCGATAAATGGATAGCCAAAGAGGAAACTATAGACTCCGTTTGCATTACCATTTATTTCAATCGTAATGCTTCTGTTTCAGTTGGTTTTCCTTTGTTTCTGTTCCGTAAAGTTTCAGTTTCTTTTACTGAAACAATAGTGTAGTCCCACGTAGCGTAGTTGCTGCAGGATTTCTGCAACGGAATTCTGTGAGGAAATCCGCAGCATTTGCAGTAGGAGATTTAGAAAAAAAAAATGCTGCAAAAACGTTCAGAAATTGACCTGGGGTGCAAAATTTAAATTCGCAGTATGTCAATTTATGCTACGTTTTCGTTGCTTGTCTGTTGCATGTTTTCGCCATTGAATTATATGTGGATGTAAAACCGGCAACAATTAGCCAAGTATTTAGACTCTTGCAGTGGAACTGCTGAAATTCTTCCGCAAAAACGCAACTCAGAATTTTTTTTTATTTGGTTTAAAATGAAAAGAAAAGCTTATACTTACCACACAGGTATTGTCATAGCGACGCTTTCTTCTGTACTTTTTCAAGGCTGGCCTCCTGGGACGACGTTTCATCCCATGTGACTGACTTACTTTTTCAGTTACATTGTTTTGCAACGCAACGTATACACTCCATAAAAGTGTGATACAGTTTGTTCTTACTAAAAATCAAAATGATTGTAGTATCATTTTAAAGCCTAAAACAAAAATTGTAAATATAATGACTACCATTTGATTATATCTTGCTGAGTTTAAGGGTCAGTTCAGACTGAGTTTTTTGGCGCTGATTTTGATGTGGAAACCACGTCGGAATCAGCCCTAAAAAATGTCCGAAATCGCCTACCATTGATTTCAATGGGAGGTGGAGGTTTTTTTTTCCCCCGGAAGCTTTTAGCCGCTCAAGGGGAAAAAAAGATGCATGTCCTTTCTTGCCACAGTTCCGTTTCTGACCTCCCATTGAGGACAGCGGGCAAAAACGCTGCGAAAGCCACTACAAAAAAGCACAGGCAGGTCAAAATCTCCTTCAAAATTCTTGTAGGAATATATATATATATTTGTGTCATGACATTTCAGTTCGATTTCTAACATAACAAAAATGCTTAGTACCTTTTGGGTTGCGCCAAAAAGGTACTTAGGGGCTGTTCACATCAGCGTTGGCCTTTCATTTAGCTTTCCTTTCATCTGTTCAATCAGTTTTTTTTCACGGAAACAATGGTGTAGTGTGCTGCGCTACTGTTTCCATGAAAAAAATTGAAACCTAGCAGAATCGATGCAAACTGAAAGAAAAAAATGCCATTAAAATCAATGGTATTGCAAACGGAAACAATACTTTCCTCTGACAGAACAGATGAACAGAAAAACGAACGGAAGGCCAACGCTAATGTGAACAGGCCCTTAGCATCTCTTTTGAACTCCAAAACCAAAATAGCTCTGTGTATATTAAATTATCTTCTAATAAAATATCTGCTAGTGTCTAGTTTATTGTGACATTCAGTTCTAAAGACTTTACCTGTTACTGTACTTATCAAAATATTGAAGTCTATTATTAATGGGGTTGTCTACAACTGGGCAACTGATGACCTATGCACCAGATAGGTCTTCAGTATACGATTGGTGGGGGTCCAACTCTGCAGTGATCAGCTACAAAGGCTGCCTCTGGGCAGCGGACGTCCATACCGGAAGCAAATGGCTCCTGTCACGGAATAGCGGCCAAGCTGCAGCTCTGCTCCTATTCAATTGCAATGTACGGAGGCAACTGCTTCCGACTTCGTACACTGCATACTGTGCAATGACATCCGGTGCCTGGAGGCAACAGGAGCAATTTTTCGGTGCGTGGTCCAGGTGTCGGACCCCCACCAATCGTATACTGATGACCTACCCGGTGGACAGGTCATCAGTTGTCTGGTAGTGTACAACCCCTTTAAAAAAATGTAGACAATGAAAACATATTTTATTTTTTTATAGTATTAATTGATAAACACTTTTGTGTTAAAAAAAACAAATCCCAATAATGTTACCTCCCTACAGAATATATTTCATCTACTTTAAAATGAAAAAAATAAAAAGTAGGTAAATTAGCAATGATCATCGAAAAGTCAATAAAAGAAAGGACAAAATAGGAATATGTCTGCACTGGAGAACTAGTAACTGGAACTAATGCCCCATACACACGACCGGTTTTACGGACCCATTCAGTTCTATTAGCCGTGGACAACTTTCCGTATCACTATGGATTGGTGTCCGTGCCGTAGAACTGTGTCTGGAACTATGGAGCATGTCAGTTTTTTTGATTTTATGGACCGAGCTCCCATACTTTGTATGGGAGCACAGCCCGAAAATGCGGGCGGCCATCAGCAGACAGCCATGCCCGCTATCGTGGACCGCAATTACGGGCACGGTTGTATGCATGGCACCTAACTCTACAGGAAAAGCAGATAAATTCAATGGCTGTTAGATTTCTACCCTTTATCTTCAATAGTGGCACACTCGCCAAGGAGGCAGACCGCTCCACTGCTATGGGGCCCATGGTGAGAAGGTGGCCCGGCTTTGATCTCCTTCTGCTTCCTAACATAGAGCCATAACGTTTCCTGCAGCCACACATAAGGGGAGCTCAATTCATAGGGATTTTTACAGCTTCCATTGAGTTCGTTGGTAGCTCGTATAAATTCATATGCACTGAGCTACCTCTAGTCCTCTAGTGGTGAGCCAGTTTTATCATGTATTGTGTGTAGTTAAGCAGGGGATGTACGGCTGAATGGGGGAGATTTATCAACGTATTAATGCCAGTTGTCTGGTATAAATACATTGAAAATAGGCTGTTTAGACTGAATGTTTTATATATACAGTATATATATATATATATATATATATATATATATATATATATATATATATATATATATATATATATATATGAAGCACCTGTTACACTTTTACCGACATACGAGTCGTTTAAAGTTGTTGAGGTTTCTGAGTTGCGTGGAGTGCAATCTTTTATTACACGATTCCTCCTCTTTTTTTTACCTAGAAATGTGTTGTAAAAGGACAGACCTTGTGTTTTTAGCTTAAGCCGGATTCATCAACAGGACAAGTACCCCAATATGCTACACGCTGCACAGGGGAAAGGTTCTGGCTCGCACGGTGCATCAGTATTAACCCTTATAAAATGACGGTGAATGTTAACTTAATAAAATATGTTGTATGTTTCTCGGATCTCCGAGTGAGGGCCCATGCTAAATTTTTCTATTGATCCCTATGATTTCTGTGTATGTCCCTGATATTTGATGTGAAGAAAATAATAAAAACATAATATTCAAATTGTACAATACAGCTGGACTGTGTGTCAGGTCCAATACATCACATCATACAATAAAATACAAGTACACAGTGATCAATAATGATATCAAGATCCATGTACAAACTCAGAGCAATAATAATTACAATGCAAAACAAGCCCTATTGCCTAGAAAAAAAACAAACAGAAAAATAGCAGTAAATGATAAGTGCTAACAAAGAGATATAGGGACCAATATGTAAACATAGTACAAGATGTCAATTATCGCTGCCCCACCTGTATCACAAATAATATCCGCTGTCTTAGGGGCTTCACCATAAATGGAAGTAAAGGGAATTTCACTCTCTTTGTCAAGATCATTATTTCAATGGTTGCCCATTGTCCTTGATCTGCTGTAGCCCAGCAAAAATCAGCTCATGGAATTAATAAAAGGAACTCAATGTATAAATAAAAACAAAAGCCCCATAATTCTTCTTTACCCACTGTCAAGAACTCTGACCCTTAAGCATTTTGGTTTTATGACATTTGACTGCATATTAGTTGGAAATGATGAATCTTTTAAGCTTTAGTGAACTCTATGACACAAATAATGATATGGCTCATACAACATTGTGTCACATTTCCTCCTTGTTTAACAAACAATTTGTACAGTATCTTTTCTTATTAAAAATGCATGCGTCTAATCTGACTTCTGTCCTTCCTAATATTACTAGTCAGGAAATAACATAGGCCATGATAGGGAACGTTATCTAAAATATTGACTATAGAACTGGGAAATTGTGTAAACTGTTTATCTAAAGAGTAGTTATGACGTTTTCCTGTTCAGACAAAGAGAATGCAACATATCTGTGCAACGAAAGAGACGATGGATGGTCCTTATTTGCACACTCAGCATTTTGTTGGCCCGTACTGACAATCCCCCCCTTCCCCAAAAATAAATTTGCTCATTAAATCCTTTGTTAGTATGAATCTGAAGTAATTGCTTTATATACATATATTACTTCCTTTAATGAATTTGCTTATGCAGATTAAAAAAATGGATCCGGCATTTCTACTGATATTCTGTCCTCTGCAGACCTTCAAAAAAAAGTTGGTCATCCGGAGCGAACAGTTTATGTTGGAACAACTATTTTCCTTTTTTAAGTGTAATTTATTACACAGGCTGATTGTGCTGTTTTTTGTCCTTCCAGAGTCAAAAAATATCCTCTCTTTAAGCGCAACTTCCTGAAATAAACTCATTCAAATATGACCTTGCGTTACGGTGTTTAAAGATGTCTTACTATTGGCAGTTCAATAACACAGGTGCTTTATTACCAAACCGGCTTGACATCCAAGAAGCAAAAATAAATATAAATATCCCATTTGCTTACTTATCGTCTATTGCTAAAGTCTTTGACCTTCAGGGCTGGTATTCTGGATGATATATTTTACGATCAGACTCTACAACCCCATAACCAAATACGGTTAACATCAATACATTTTTAGAATCTCCTTCCAAGTTCGACAAGAGATCAATTATATAACATTTTGGTATGTTCACACGGGTCTGATTTGCTGCGGAGAACTCATTATTAAATACAACCCCAAAACTGCAGGGAATTCCAGCAGAAAGTCCACTCCAGTCTTGTTTGATTTGGTGCAGATTTTCAGACAGATTTGCCTCTGCAGAGAAGAAGAGGGGAGAAAAGGGGAGAAAAACAAAGAAAGGACTCGGCTCCCCTGGCGCTTCTATACTGATGTGTTTCTGTTCCCCCCGCTGGCCTGTGTTTAGGCAGCCTCCTGGGATGGCTTTTTGTCCAATGTGATGCTGCAGTCTGGGATTGGCTGCATCGGTCACATGGGGCAAAGCGTCATTCCAGAGGGCTGGCTCATGACAGAGCAGCCTATGGATCAGGAATGCGTCAATACAAGAGTGCCAGGAGAGGTATGTTTTTTTTTTATTTTTAAGTAGAAAAATATGTCATTTATTGCAGATTCTTACTTTCACATTGAATTCAATTGTAAAAATCTGCAATAAATGCACTACCATTTTGCAGCATAAATTGACATGCCAATTTCTGCACTGAAATTTTCTGCAGTGTGTGGATGAGATTTCTTTAATCTCATCCACTTTGCAGCTACTGTTATATGCTGCATATTTTTCGCCTGCAAATTCGGACGATTATGCTACACGTGAGCATACACATCATATTTGCCTATATGATTTTATGTGACTATCGAGCCTCTGAAGCCTAATAAATCACCGGGACCAGATGGTCTATTGTATGATTACTATAATCAATAAAGCCACATTTAACCTGATGGTTTAATATGGCAATTAAAAATAGATAATTCTCTCTTGAAATATTACAGGTCTCGGTTGTGACTATACCCAAATCAGGTAAAACTCCAGATCGCCCTTTAAATTTCAGCCAAATTTCGTAATTAATAACAGACCTTAAATTATATGCTTTCTCTATTGTTTTCTAAACTCATGTGCATATTGACACCAAATTCACCAGGCCTTGAATGGCACATAGCGGTTCAAAAATATTCGTTCAGTGGTGGTAACCCATAGTCCTCATACTTAGACGCCTTATCTTCTCCATACTTTGTTGCGAAAAAGGCGTTTGACAGGGTAAACTGGGGCTTTCTGGAAGCTGTATTGTATAAATTTGGCCTTGTAGGTAATCTTCTGAGAGCCATATAAGCTCTTTGCTGAGTCTTTTCAGCCTAAGTGTTTATGGCCGGATTCATATCTAAATCTTTTCAATTACAAATGGAACCCAACAAATAAGGCACTCCCCTAACATACAAACTGTAAAATTAGGTAAAAGAACACCGCATTGGCCTATTTGCTGATGACATGATAACTGCTGTAGCTTTCCCAAAAACATCTTTATTAGCCGTTAACGACAAGCTGGCTGCATTTAGCTCTATCTCTTAATATAAGGATAATGCCTCGAAATCATTAATATTAGACCTGTTCCTTCCTAGAGTAGTTAAAAACTAGTTTCAAATCTCCTATTTTTTTGCTCGGTCAGACTGTAAAATCCCATACTTGGGGATTTCTTTCCCTAGTCTCTTTTAAAGACAGTCAAATAAAATATTATTAGTTTTGCTAAACCCCTCATTTCTCGGTTCGGCAATTAAAATTTTAATGATGCCTAAGATACTTTATCAATTTAGGACTCCCATTTCTTATGCTAACTTCTCAATTATCAAAACTTATTTTAAAATTGGTTTGGCAAGATAGGGCTCCCAGAATAGTAACCTTGTATTTAAAAACTGAGGATGCGAGCCCAAGTTGCCCTTGTATAGTTTCTTATTATAAAGCTGCTATTTTGAAACAAACAATAGCCTGGTGGCTGGGAGATACTCAAAAACATTGGGACAGATTTACTATTCATAATGCACCAGAATTCTGGCTCAAATTGAGCCAGAATTCTAGCTTACATTCCATGCGCCACATACACTACCGTTCAAAAGTTTAGGGTCACTTAGAAATTTCCTTATTTTTGAAAGAAAAGCACAGTTTTTTTCAATGAAGATAACATTAAATCAATCAGAAATGCACTCTATACATTGTTAATGTGCTAAATGACTATTCTAGCTGCAAACGTCTGTTTTTTAATGCAATATCTACATAGGTGTATAGAGGCCCATTTCCAGCAACCATCACTCCAGTGTTCTAATGGTACATTGTGTTTGCTAACTGTGTTAGAAGGCTAATGGATGATTAGAAAACACTTGAAAACCCTTGTGCAATTATGTTAGCACCGCTGTAAACAGTTTTGCTGTTTAGAGGAGCTATAAAACTGACCTTCCTTTGAGCTAGTTGAGAATCTGGAGCATTACATTTGTGGGTTTGATTAAACTCTCAAAATGGCTAGAAAAAGAGAGCTTTCATGTGAAACTCGACAGTCTATTCTTGTTCTTAGAAATGAAGGCTATTCCATGCCAGAAATTGCCAAGAAACTGAATATTTCCTACAACGGTGTGTACTACTCCCTTCAGAGGACAGCACAAACAGGCTCTAACCAGAGTAGAAAGAGAAGTGGGAGGCCCCGCGGCACAACTGAGCAACAAGACAAGTACATTAGAGTCTCTAGTTTGAGAAATAGACGCCTTACAGGTCCTCAACTGGCAGCTTCATTAAATAGTACCCGCAAAACGCCAGTGTCAACGTCTACAGTGAAGAGGCGACTCCGGGATGCTGGACTTCAGGGCAGAGTGGCAAAGAAAAAGCCATATCTGAGACTGGCTAATAAAAGGAAAAGATTAATATGGGCAAAAGCACACAGACATTGGACAGAGGAAGATTGGAAAAAAGTGTTATGGACAGACGAATCGAAGTTTGAGGTGTTTGGATCACACAGAAGAACATTTGTGAGACGCAGAACAACTGAAAAGATGCTGGAAGACTGCCTGACGCCATCTGTCAAGCATGGTGGAGGTAATGTGATGGTCTGGGGTTGCTTTGGTGCTGGTAAAGTGGGAGATTTGTACAAGGTAAAAGGGATTTTGAATAAGGAAGGCTATCACTCCATTTTGCAACGCCATGCCATACCCCGTGGACGGCGCTTTATTGGAGCCAATTTCATCCTACAACAGGACAATGACCCAAAGCACACCTCCAAATTATGCAAGAACTATTTAGGGAAGAAGCAGGCAGCTGGTATTCTATCTGTAATGGAGTGGCCAGCGCAGTCACCAGATCTCAACCGCATAGAGCTGTTGTGGGAGCAGCTTGACCGTATGGTCAAGAAGTGCCCATCAAGCCAATCCAACTTGTGGGAGGGCCTTCTGGAAGCATGGGGTGAAATTTCTCCCGATTACCTCAGCAAATTAACAGCTAGAATGCCAAAGGTCTGCAATGCTGTAATTGCTGCAAATGGAGCATTCTTTGACGAAAGCAAAGTTTGAAGGAGGAAATTATTATTTGAAATGAAAATCATTATTTCTAACCTTGTCAATGTCTTGACTATATTTTCTAGTCATTTTGCAACTCATTTGATAAATATAATTGTGAGTTTTCATGGAAAACACAAAATTGTCTGGGTGACCCCAAACTTTTGAACGGTAGTGTATATTAACTGTTTTATACGCTTTTTTTCTACATGCTTGGCAAGGTGTATGGCTCAGTGGAAAAGGGTGCGTGGTCCAGTAAAAAAAGGAATGTGGCTTAAGCTGCGATACTGTGTGCATAAATGCACTAAAATTTTGGCGCAAAACTGGCATAAACTAAGACAACTAAGAGGTGGTATAAGAAAGAGAAAGATGTATGGTAAGTCTAGCTAGATGTGCCAAATTTATCATACAGCATGAATGACTTTGATAAATTTGGCGCATTTTCTGACTGCCTTGTCTAAGTTTACACTCTCTAAAACTAAGGCAGTATTAGTAAATATCGGGTAGAGATGGGGTAGAGATGGAATATACTATGAGAATTATATTAGCCTGTTGATTTTCATCCGAATTGAAAATACAAAATAGAACAATTCCTCCTACTATTAAGGCAGGCCCTTTGCGTTTGGTGACAGTTGGTGGGAGACGGGTAATAATAATAATAATAATAATAATCTTTATTTATATAGCGCCAACATATTACGCAGCACTTTACAATGTAGAGGGAACATGAAAACAATATCAGACATTACATAGTGACAAAGTTCATTTACAATTCAAACCTGGGGAGTGAGGACCCTGCTCGCAAGAGCTTACAATCTATGAGGACATAATGGAGACACAAAGTGTAATAGTGTTTGTTCTGTACAATGGTCCGGCCATTTTTATACACATGCGGTGGTAACATAAAGCTGCATGAGCCGGTCACCAGCCAGTATCCGTGTATGACGGACATGAAGAGAAGGAGTGTGAGGGAATCTTATTCTGATGACTAATCTAAATGGAGGGCCATGAAAAGGAGTCAGATTAGGGAATTTTATAGGCCGGTCTAAATAGATGTGTTTTCAGGGCACGTTTAAAACTGTGGATATTGGGAATTAATCGGATTGTCTGGGGTAGCGCATTCCAGAGGACGGGTGCAGCACGAGAGAAATCCTGGAGACGGTAGTGGGAGGTTCGGATTATGGAGGATTTTAATCTAAGGTCGTTGGCAGAACGTAGAGCCCGAGTAGGGTGGTAGACAGAGATGAGGGAGGAGATGTAAGGAGGTGCAGCACTGTGGAGAGCTTTGTGGGTGAGAGTAATAAGTTTGAATTTTATTCGGAAGGGGATGGGCAACCAGTGCAGTGACTGGCACAGATTAGAGGCGTTGGTGTAGCGGTTGGTCATAAAGATGAGCCTGGCTGCTGCATTGAGGATAGATTGGAGAGGGGAGAGTTTAGTGAGGGGAAGACCGACTAGTAATGAGTTACAGTAGTCAAGACGAGAGTGAATCAGAGCAACAATGAGCGTTTTGGCAGTTTCCTCCGTAAGAAAAGAGCGGATTCTGGAGATGTTTTTTAGGTGAAAATGACAGGAGCGTGAAAGTGATTGTATGTGAGGAGTAAAGGAAAGATCTGAGTCAAAAATAACCCCGAGACAGCGGGCGTGCTGCTTAGGAGTTATGATAGTGCCACACACAGATATAGAGACATCAGGTTTAGGGAGGTTAGTAGATGGTTGGAACACAAGGAGCTCAGTTTTAGAAAGATTCAGTTTCAGATAGAGAGAGGACATGATGTTAGAGACAGCGGACAGACAATCACTGGTGTTCTGTATTAGAGCAGGGGTGATGTCACGGGAAGAGGTATATAATTGGGTGTCATCAGCGTAGAGATGGTACTGGAAGCCAAATCTGCTGATGGTTTGTCCAATAGGAGCTGTGTAGAGAGAAAAGAGGAGTGGACCTAGGACTGATCCCTGAGGAACCCCGATATCAAGGGGAAGAGGAGAAGAAGTGGAACCAGCAAATGACACACTGAGTGAGCGGTCAGAGAGATAGGAGGAAAACCAAGAGAGAGCCGCGTCCTTGAGGCCAATAGAGTGGAGCATGTTAAGTAGGAGTTTGTGGTCTACAGTGTCAAAGGCTGCAGAGAGATCCAAAAGAATCAGGAGAGAGGATTTACCGTCCGATTTAGCCGCCAAGAGATCATTTGAGACTTTAGTAAGGGCAGTTTCTGTGGAGTGTAGAGTGCGGAAACCAGATTGTAAGGGGTCAAGAATGGAGTTAGCAGAGAGATAGCGGATAAGGCGAGAGTAGACCAAGCGTTCCAGGAGTTTGGAGATGAAGGGCAGATTAGAGACTGGTCGGTAGTTGGCAGCGCTGGATGGGTCAAGTGTTGGTTTTTTCAATAATGGGTTTATAATGGCATGTTTAAAAGCGGAGGGAAAGATACCAGAGGAAAGAGAGAGGTTAAATATTTTAGTGAGGTGACTAGTGACAGCTGGGGAGAGGGACTGGAGGAGGTGTGAGGGGACAGGATCACTAGGGCAGGTAGTAGGACGAGAAGAAGAGAGGAGCCTCGAGACTTCTTCTTCAGTTATTGGGTCAAATGCTGAGAGTGAAGAAGAGGGAGTGCGGGGGGGAAGGGGATCGATGTTACTAGGGGACTGGGAGATAATATCATGCCGGATGTTGTCAATTTTAACTTTAAAATAATTGGCCAGGTCTTCAGCACTGAGATCTGTGATCGGCGTCTGCACTTTAGGACTAAGGAGGGAGTGAAAAGTATCAAAGAGGCGTTTTGGATTATTAGATAGTGTGGAGATGAGAGAAGTGAAGTAGACTTGTTTGGCGCGGTGAAGGGCAGAGTTGTAAGTTTTGAGCATAAATTTGTAATGGAGGAAATCTGCATCCAAATGCGATTTTCTCCACAGTCGTTCGGCACATCTCAAGCACCGGTGAAGAAAGCGGGATTGAGGCGTGTGCCAGGGTTGTCGTCGTCTTTGTCGGGTGGTTCGGAGTGTAGTGGGGGCTGCTTCATCAAAAGGCATTTTTGAGAGTGTTGTTATAAAGTTTGGCAGCCAGATTGGGACAGGAGAGGGAAGAGATAGGGGACAATGAGGACTGTAGACTGTCTATGAGTTTCACAGTGTTAATGGCATGTAGATTTCTGTATGTCTGATACGTAGGGATGACCTGAGGAGGCAGAGAATATTTGATAGTAAAGCAGAGAAGATTGTGGTCAGAAAGCGGGAGAGGAGAGTTAATAAAGTCAGAAACTGAGCAGAGCCGGAAGAAGACCAGGTCAAGTGAATGCCCGTCTTCATGTGTAGGAGAGTTAGTAAGTTGTGACAGACCGAGGGACGAGGTTAAAGATAGAAACTGGGAGGCAGATGAGGAGATTGGGTTATCAATGGGGATGTTGAAGTCACCCATGATGAGAGTGGGTGTTTCAGAGGATAGAAATTGTGGAAGCCAGGCAGCAAAATGGTCCAGGAATTGGCGGGGTGAGCCCGGTGGGCGGTAGACAACTGCCACTCGGAGGGGAAAAGGGTGAAAGAGTCTGAGGGTGTGGACTTCAAAAGAGGGAAATGTGAGTGAGGGGACCGGGGGAATGACCTGGAAAGTGCAGTGTGGGGAAAGAAGTATACCTACTCCTCCACCCTGCCTGTTCTCAGGTCTGGGGGCATGAGAGAACTGGAGACCACCATAAGATAGAGCAGCAGGGGAAGCAGTGTCAGACAGGTGTAGCCATGTTTCTGTAAGAGCCAGAAGGTTGAGAGAGTTAGAAAGGAATAAGTCATGAATAAAGGTGAGTTTGTTGCACACGGACCGAGAGTTCCAGAGAGCACAGTTAAAAGAGACAGGAGAAGACCTACAAGGAATGGCAAGAAGATTTGCAGGGTTTCTATGTGTGGCAGGTAAGTGGTTGAGCTTGGCAGAAGAAAAGGGAGGCCCAGGGTTGGGAGAGATGTCCCCTGCAGCTAATAGCAGGAGAATTGAGAGTGACAGCAGATGGTTCTGTGATTTATGAGAGCGTTTTTTATGTTGGGCAGTGGGATGAGATGGGTTAAGTTGACTGAGGAAAGTGAATAGTGAATGGGAGCTGTACATGGGTGAGGCCAGGATAGAAGGACTGATGCGGACTGTGTTTGGGCAAGTCTTAAATGGCCGATAGGATTGAAAACCAAGAGCAGCTATAATGATGAGAGCGGTGGCAAACATGTTTGTTTACAGATAGTTAGAAATCTAATATTGAGAGCGTGGGCTAGTTTGTCTGGTTTGGTAATGCAGCTTACCTGTCACTGACCCTGTCCAACTGCCATGTATAACTGCCAGGACACTTTGACAGTATGACACTTAGACAGAGATGACTTCTGCCGTCGTGCCCAGACAGATTAAAAATCTTCCACTAGAACTGGTTCAATATCAGTTCACAGGAAGTAATTTTTCTACTTGGAGAGCGCGTGCAATAGATGAAATATCAGATAATGGTGGAAAATCAGTCCTTTATACATAACATATACTGAAGAGGTTCAACCTCCCATTGACTTTTATAAGTATTTACAACTTAGGCGTTGTTTACTATCCATAGTTTTACTGGAAGCTTCTCAAACTTTGATATTGAATTTTTATTTCAATAATCCTATTAATCTTAATAAAGGTTTATTAATATACTATAAAGATATAATGAAAAACCCCTTTTCCTCATTAGCAATAAATAAGAAAAGGACTTGGGGATGACATTTACATCGTATCACTGGTTATTCGTAATTACTTTGCATAATAAAACCTCTATGCGCAAAACATTTTGAGTCTTCAAGAAAGTGTTTGTATAGGTTTTATCATACTCCATATATAATGTCTAAGATGTTTTTGAATGTTTCTTGCAAATGCTGAAGATGTCGGAGGATGGTTAGAATTATCTATATAGTGGGAATTTACTAAAATCTATTTATATTAGTTAGAAAAAAACCGCTTGGTTACTACAGTAATGGGTTATCCACTTAATTGGGGCCCGGGTTATCCACTTAATTGGGGCTCTAAAATGCCCATGTTATCTTTAGATAATCTGCCAATAGAAGATATTTTACTTGTATCCCATATATTAATGGCAGCTAGAACACTTAGAGTTAGGAGTTGGAAGAGTTCTATGATCCCAAACATATTACAGGTGGTCATTTGTATTTATTATAATTATTTGATTGAACTTTTAAGACAAATAAAATAGGGAACTACAGTACTTGAAATTCACACGATAATGGGAAAAATGGTTAAACTATTGGAACCTTAAATGAGATTCCAAAGTACTAAAATGTGTATAGAGATTTATAATCATCTTGTTTAGTATTTCTGTTTGTCTATGTTGGTGTTTATGTTAAATGTTATTAACAAGTGTAATGATGATAATGACAATTGGAGAAACTTTCGAAAAGGGTAATACTGAAGCTTTATAAGAGAATGTATGGGTACATGTTAGGCTTTGTTCACATCTGCATTGTGGTCTGGACCCGTCGTTTTGCCGGAAGCAATAGCGTAGTCGACTACGTTATTTCTTCCGGCAAAATGACGGATCCAGTGCACAACAGAGACAAAGGGAAATCATGGGCACCGGATCCGTCACCATTGAAATCAGTGGTGATGGAAATGGAAACCCCTGGTTTCCGTCTGTGTCAGTTTGTGTCTGTTCAGGGTCCCTTTTCTGATGGAAAGCTCAGACGGAACGTCATAACGGGACCCCAACCTGTATTGTTTATTTGTGTGTTTTCTCTTTATTATATGTGGAAGCATTTTCCAATAAAAAGTAATCAAAACAAAACAAATTTGACAAAATGCTCTAAATGTTTAAAGCTTTTATTAGAATATGGTTGTTTTTTTAATTACAGCATAGTAATAAGACCAGCAACCTCAAAACCATGGTTTTATAGTGTGCTAGATTTTATCCTACATTCTCAAATTCTTTATTTTATTAAATAGGCAATAAGGACTTGATAAACAGAGCTCTACTGGATGCAGGATTTACGTATGAACTGGTACAGACTCACTGGAAAGGAGCATTACCGTAAGTTAATTTATAAATTATATTTAGTATATTATCTTTAAAATGGATGTCGGGAGAGACGGACACTATACTGTGAAAAACATTGTTTAATATTTTATGTAACAAATTTACAGTACTTGTTCTGTTATCATAAATATCATATTCATATGTCCTTGATTACAATGTTATGACCATCTTATTGATATTCTGTTGTCTAATTTCATAGTAAATAGTTGAATAAACATGTGAAAATTCACCTTGCTGGTAATTTGAGGACTGTTGAATCTCCCATTACAGAACCGTTTTCTGTCTATATCATACAACAGGGATGTATTTCAGATCCATATTTCACCCTTCATTGTCGTATATGGTTAAAATATGGTACTGGAATAGAAGATTCACTAGTTGGCAAATCACCTGAGAATTTTCAGTTCCTTTATTCAATGTAGAAAACTAGAAAATGTAGCAGTTAGAAAATGGTATTAAGAAAATTAATGTAAGCACTAATGTCTTTAACCGGTTGGTGACGTGTGACGTTCAACTACGGCACTGGTGCTATGTAGTTGGCACAAAAGTCATCAATGTATGGCATGGGAATAGTGCAGGCACAGTAGCAGTTTGTATTACAGCTAACACTTGCTGCAATGGTCAGGACGGGATGTCTCCAATCCCGTCCGTTTGACCCCTTAGATGCCGTGGTCAAACCCCAAAAAACAATGGCGGAGTTTTTTTTTCACATTCCTTTAAGAAAAAAGTTTATTAGTTCAGGAAAAAATATCTAGTTAAAGCCTTAATCATGCTACCAATAGTGACTAATGAATTTATTTTTGAGTTAAATGAAAGCTTTACAATGAGCTCCCCCTAGTGGCAGTTGAAGGAAGACATAATTTTATCATTCTACATTATGGATGTGTGAAGGCTGGGAACCAGGGGAATTTAAGCTCTTTATAAAATAAAACAACAGAGCTCTGATTTCTACAGGACCTATTTATTAATTAAATTAAATCAAATTAGATTCTAGGTATACTTTACTGCTTGAGAACACCACTAACCCATGCAGCATCCTAAAGAATATAATACTATTACAAAATTATATAGTTAGAATAAATTGTAAAGTGTAAACCAGTAAAGCACCATAGACCACCAAGGATATTAGATTTAATATCAAAATTCAAAAGAAAAACAAAAAAACTTACGTTCCAGAAAATATCCATCAATCATTAGGGTAGAAAAAAGTTAGGACGGCACCATGTAACATTTTTGCTACATCAATTGGGGTTGTTAATTGGAAAGTTAAAATCTTTGATTATTCCATATTAGATTTAATCCCATAACCACCATGAGCTATATAATAATAATAATAATAATAATAATCTTTATTTATATAGCGCCAACATATTACGCAGCACTTTACAATGTAGAGGGAACATGAAAACAATATCAGACATTACATAGTGACAAAGTTCATTTACAATTCAAACCTGGGGAGTGAGGACCCTGCTCGCAAGAGCTTACAATCTATGAGGACATAAGGGAGACACAAAGTGTAACAGTGTTTGTTCTGTACAATGGTCCGGCCATTTTTATACACATGCGGTGGTAACATAAAGCTGCATGAGCCGGTCACCAGCCAGTATCCGTGTATGACGGACATGAAGAGAAGGAGTGTGAGGGAATCTTATTCTGATGACTAATCTAAATGGAGGGCCATGAAAAGGAGTCAGATTAGGGAATTTTATAGGCCGGTCTAAATAGATGTGTTTTCAGGGCACGTTTAAAACTGTGGATATTGGGAATTAATCGGATTGTCTGGGGTAGCGCATTCCAGAGGACGGGTGCAGCACGAGAGAAATCCTGGAGACGGTAGTGGGAGGTTCGGATTATGGAGGATTTTAATCTAAGGTCGTTGGCAGAACGTAGAGCCCGAGTAGGGTGGTAGACAGAGATGAGGGAGGAGATGTAAGGAGGTGCAGCACTGTGGAGAGCTTTGTGGGTGAGAGTAATAAGTTTGAATTTTATTCGGAAGGGGATGGGCAACCAGTGCAGTGACTGGCACAGATTAGAGGCGTTGGTGTAGCGGTTGGTCATAAAGATGAGCCTGGCTGCTGCATTGAGGATAGATTGGAGAGGGGAGAGTTTAGTGAGGGGAAGACCGACTAGTAATGAGTTACAGTAATCAAGACGAGAGTGAATCAGAGCAACAATGAGAGTTTTGGCAGTTTCCTCCGTAAGAAAAGAGCGGATTCTGGAGATGTTTTTTAGGTGAAAATGACAGGAGCGTGAAAGTGATTGTATGTGAGGAGTAAAGGAAAGATCTGAGTCAAAAATAACCCCGAGACAGCGGGCGTGCTGCTTAGGAGTTATGATAGTGCCACACACAGAGATAGAGACATCAGGTTTAGGGAGGTTAGTAGATGGTTGGAACACAAGGAGCTCAGTTTTAGAAAGATTCAGTTTCAGATAGAGAGAGGACATGATGTTAGAGACAGCGGACAGACAATCACTGGTGTTCTGTATTAGAGCAGGGGTGATGTCACGGGAAGAGGTATATAATTGGGTGTCATCAGCGTAGAGATGGTACTGGAAGCCAAATCTGCTGATGGTTTGTCCAATAGGAGCTGTGTAGAGAGAAAAGAGGAGTGGACCTAGGACTGATCCCTGAGGAACCCCGATATCAAGGGGAAGAGGAGAAGAAGTGGAACCAGCAAATGACACACTGAATGAGCGGTCAGAGAGATAGGAGGAAAACCAAGAGAGAGCCGCGTCCTTGAGGCCAATAGAGTGGAGCATGTTAAGTAGGAGTTTGTGGTCTACAGTGTCAAAGGCTGCAGAGAGATCCAAAAGAATCAGGAGAGAGGATTTACCGTCCGATTTAGCCGCCAAGAGATCATTTGAGACTTTAGTAAGGGCAGTTTCTGTGGAGTGTAGAGTGCGGAAACCAGATTGTAAGGGGTCAAGAATGGAGTTAGAAGAGAGATAGCGGATAAGGCGAGAGTAGACCAAGCGTTCCAGGAGTTTGGAGATGAAGGGCAGATTAGAGACTGGTCGGTAGTTGGCAGCGCTGGATGGGTCAAGTGTTGGTTTTTTCAATAATGGGTTTATAATGGCATGTTTAAAAGCGGAGGGAAAGATACCAGAGGAAAGAGAGAGGTTAAATATTTTAGTGAGGTGACTAGTGACAGCTGGGGAGAGGGACTGGAGGAGGTGTGAGGGGACAGGATCACTAGGGCAGGTAGTAGGACGAGAAGAAGAGAGGAGCCTCGAGACTTCTTCTTCAGTTATTGGGTCAAATGCTGAGAGTGAAGTAGAGGGAGTGTGGGGGGGAAGGGGATCGATGTTACTAGGGGACTGGGAGATAATATCATGTCGGATGTTGTCAATTTTAACTTTAAAATAATTGGCCAGGTCTTCAGCACTGAGATCTGTGATTGGTTTAACTTCTTCTTTAAATTAGACTACCAGAGATAATAGATTTTACCTGTAAAACCAGGAATATGACAGGAATACTATCACTAACCCCTAAACCACCTCATGTAAATGTGTATACAGAGTGAAGTGCTTAAATGAATTTTGCAAAGTTGACCAAGTCTTTATAATCGGAGGCATTTTGCTGTCTCTATTGTGGGCACCAATGTTCTTAAAAAAAAAAAAACCTTTAAAAATTCTGCATTTGCTCCTGTTTGAGAATGTCATATTGATGAATATTTTACATGTATGACTATTATTATTATCAAGCAGGAAGCACTTTTGTATCACAGTTTGCTTCACATGATTTAATGTGTTTTCTATCATGTAATAATCTTTTGAGTAATGTTTAAACTTTATATAATTTATTTTCAGGAATGGAATTATAGCTAGATTTGTAGCCACAGATGGTGGAATTACAAGAGTTTACCCAAAAAGGTAAAGGTATACAGTAACCGGGCATGTAAATGATTATTTAGACAGTAGTACTCATGGATACAATTTTGACTAGAGCTATCATTTGTGACATCTAAAAGCAGGAATTCTCATTAGAGATGAGTGAATCGATTCTACAAAAATTAAATTCGGCCTGAATTTCCTATACGTTTTGTCAAAATCCGTAACTTTTGGGGTACGCGGCACACAAATCGCGGGAAAAAAAGCGGTTGTTGGCCCCTTTATTTATATAATGTTTTTAAACAGTGGGTTAGGGGGATATACGATACTTACTAATATACTGTGTTCAGAATTTCTGCCATTTTTTATTTCATCTTGAAGTGCTGCCTTCTGGTAATCCAGGTCTCCTCCCCGGGCAGCATCTCCGCTCTCGTCCTGAAATTGTCTGCTGATGGAGGGGCCCGTGACGCAACCAGGTTCATCCGCATCTTCTGTTGTAATGCACTGCGCCTGTGCGAGTTTCCTGGTACACAAACGCAGATTAAAGTTGTCACGCCTGTGGGTTATGTGGACCCACTGGGCCGCTCCGCCATAGTGGAGTAGCAGTTGGTCAAGCGAGAGGCAGTAATAGTATCTAGGACAAGAGTACCTGGGTAGATGACTTGTGCCGGATAATCAGAAGCCGTACTATCAGTGACTGGCTTGTGCCAGACTATCAGTGGCTGGCTTGTGTCAGACTATCAATAGCTGGCTTGCGCTGGACAACAGGACTAGTCTCGGACACCAAACACGGTTACTAAAGTCATCACAGACACTGGACTTGTTACGGACAATGGACACAGATACTGAAGTCATCACGGGCACTGGACTTGGCACAGACATCGGACGCAGATACTGAAGTTGTCACGGACACAGGACTTGGTACGGACACTGGATATAGGATACAGGAAACAGGATAAGGGATACAGATTAACACTTGGGAACCTTTGCAGACCAACACAGGGTTAGATACAACATTGCTCAGGCAATGTGGAAATGGGCAGGGTTTTTCTTAAAGTCCCTGGTGTGCTGGGATTGGTCAGGGACAAAGTTCCTGGGGTGTGCGCTGGCCCTTTAAGACTGGGGACGAGCACGTGCGCACGCACCCTACGGGTTACCGAAGGAGGAGAGTGCTTTGTGTGCCGGCGTCTCTGAGGAAGAAAACGCCGGCCGGGTTTCAGAGTCCTGCTGTCGCGGCTGCCGGCAAGTGGGAACTGCCGGTGGTCAGCGACCGCGAGCATTACAAAAGTACTGTGCGAACAGAGATTGAGTTGACACAGAGATAGTTCAAAACAAATATAGTATGTGTTCTAAACTATGGTAACTAAAATATACAAGATCAGATACAGCACTGTATTCAATAAAACATAAATGTAGTGTACTGTTTCAATGTGAGAGCTGCTGAGGTTTTTGTTTTTTATTTGTATTTTATATAACATGTTCTTGCTTTACACATGTGATGCGCTGTATTCGTGTTCAAGCAGGACAACAATTCATTGTATTGGGGAAAACCAATAAACGAACAGATGAATGTAAATGTCAAGAAGGCATATTATCATTATGAAGATTTTTGTTAAAAGAGCACTAAATGTAGAAAATGCACAGAATTTTTTTTTCAAATCTTCCCTTAACATCCTCATCTCCTTTGACATGTGTCATTTATGTCCCAGAAGATCAACCATTTCTGCCCTACTCCTTCCCATAATTCCACAATCCCTAGTCTGGTGTGAGATAACTGGCTGCAGAAGGAGCATTGCCCCCCACTGCTCTGTTTGCAATAGGAGACCAAAGACACTAAGTCCTGCACCTTTACTAAGCTCCACCGGTCTGTCATCTGTCAGCCAAAAATAGAAGAAATCAGGAGGAAACGTGTTCTCTTCAAGATTTTTACATGACTGTTTGCTTAAGGATCACGCAGTGAAGTTTACTTTTTATCACTTATTTTAGTGTTCCTTTGATAAATAGTTGATTTTGCTACTTATGTTGCGCAGTCAGAAATAAATAAATTCAAATAATCTCTTAGAAAAATATTTGGCAATGAATTGTATTATAACAGAAAGAGACTGAATGGATTTCTTAGGGTGGATTCACAAGCGGAAGATTTTGATGCCTAAATTTCTGCGGCTGAAAATCAGTTCCATTCATATGAATGGGGCTGTTTCTGCAACAAGCACATCGATTTTTTTCAGGTTCCATTCAGACGATTGAGACTGTTTTTGTTTTTTTGTCGTAACATATATTTACTTTTATAGTGCTGGCGAGTACTGGCTTGAAGATCCTGAAACATATGAAGAAAGCTACTACAAACGCAGCTTGGACAATGACAATTATGTGTTTTCTGCTCCTTACTTCAATAGTAAGTTATTATTCTGTGAAAATAGAAATGTGTCGTGTTTTATTAGTAAATATTGGCAGTCCATCTGTAAATGAGGATAAATACTCCAAAAACATTATGATAAGTTAATTGGCTTCCCGTGAAACTGGCCCTAGTTTGTGTATGAGATAGGGAATCGAGGCCTCATGCACACGTCAATATTCTGGTCAGTATTTTGCTGCAGTATTTGGAACATAAACAGAGAGAACCTATAATGGAAAGATTTGCACCTCTTCCGTGTTTTGGACCCACTCCTGGTTTTGGCATCCAAATACTGAAGCAAAATACTGACCAGAATACTGACGTGTGCATGAGGCCTTAGATTATAGGTCCAATTCGGTGTTTAGACTGATGTATGTTGTTGATGACAATCTGTACAGCGTTGTGGAATATGTTGATGATGTATACCGTATTTTTCGGACTATAAGGCACAGTTTTTAGCAAGAATAAATCTTGCTAAAAACTGTGTCTTATAGTCGGCAGTCAAGAGACCTGTCTGCGTCAGACCCCCTGACCACTTTCTTAAGTAACCCCTTCCCAACGTCACATCATGGAGCGGGGGGGGGGTGATGTCTGGAGCGGGCTCACACAGATGTCAGCTGTGTTATACAGCTGACATGCTGCTCTAATGGCCAGGAACAGTAATCGTGTTGTTCCTGGCCATGTAACTAGTTAAAGGCCGCGGCAAATAGCGACCGCTGCATTTATAGGGGTTTTCCCATGAAGGACATTTATGACATATCCATAGGATATGTCATAAATGTCAGATAGATGTGGGTCCTCTGGGACCCACACCTATCTCTAGAACAGGGCCCCCTAACCCCCATTCTAGCTTTTTGTGGTCTCCCAGCCACTTGATGATTACATGGTCGAGTTACGAAAACAGCGTAACTCGCTGAGCTACGCTGTTTCCGTTTTCTAACGATCACTTATTCAGATCCCCTAAGGGAACTAATAAAATGTGTAAAAATAAAAAGTTTGATAAATTTTCAGGAGTGTAAAAAGATTAAAAAATATATTAAAAGTTAAAAAAAAAACCTTTTTCTTTTTTTCCTCAAGCACAATGTAAAAATAAAAAAATTGGTATCGCTGCGTCTGTAAAAGTCTGAACTCTTACATTATACCATTATTTAACGCGCACGGTGAGCGGCGCAAAAAATATAAATTAAATGCCAGAATCTTTGTTTTTAGGTCACCTTAGCGCTAAAAAAAAAAAAAGTGATCAAAAAATCGTATGTACCAAAAAATGGTGCCAATAAAAACTACAGCAAGTCCCGCAAAAAATAAGCCCTCACACCGCTCAATCGATGAAAAAATATAAAAGTTATGGCTCAATTTTCTTTTTAACAAATAGTTTTTTCTTTGTAAAAGTAGTACTATATGAAATAATTTTTTCCTATTTTCTATTGTCTAAAACTTGAGTGTGTCTTATAGTCGGGTGCGTCTTATAGTCAGGTGCATCTTATAGTCCGAAAAATAGCAACGGGAAATTTGCGGTCAATCAGGATGAGCATTAATTAACAAAAGTAGAAATCTTAGGGGATTGGGGTAACTATTAAGTGACAGTTTGTTGACATTGGTGAGATAAATGGATACACGTTGTAGCATGAGCATGTGCATGTGCTTAGAAGTTTATAAACATTTGTCAATAAGCCACCATAAGTTCAGGTTCATTATATCAATTGGTAAATCAAAGGCAAAGTATAGCCCTGCCTTCTACCAGTAGGGCCTCCATCAGACCTCTTTTGCATGACAGTATTTTGATCAGTATTTTGCTTCAGTATTTATAAGCCAAAACCAGTAGTGGATCATGAACAGAAAAAGTATAATGGAAAGATTTGTACCTCTTCTGTGCTATGGACCTTTCAAATACATATGCAAAACACTGACCAAATTACTGCTGTTTGAAAGGGGTCTTACTTCTGATTTTCTAGTTTTACACTTTTTACACTTTCTTCACGCTTTGGCACAAAAAACTAGCTGTATTATGCCTTACCGCCTTATCAAACCAATTGTTATTCACCTCTCTTTTCCCCAGGAACTGGGCTTGCCACTTTTGAGAATGCTATTATGGTGAGCAAGGCAGTGGAAATAACCATTGATGGTAAACTTCTTAAGCCTGCTGGTAAGTAGTAATATTTATATAGGTTACCCTACAAATCAAGATTAAGACCAGTATATGCTTTCATGTTGCATGGTACTGGCTTCAGAATCTTTGACAGAAGTACCAGGGGTACTACAGATGTGTCCACCTTTACCATGTTGTGGGACTCAAATCAGCTATTTTTGGATTGCTTGCGGAATATACTGCAATACTATTGATCGTGGCATCTAAGTTGTTAAACTGGCGGGATCTGAGTTATGCACGCTAAGCTATGCTGGACCCTATAGCAGGGTGAAGGCCCTCTAGGTCCCCAACATAGTGGAGGGCCTGAGGCAGGTGACCCTTGTGCACTGCCTATAGATTGTGAGGACATTTGGGACGGGGATTGATGTGAATGGGGACAATTTCTGTACAGTACTGTGGGATTTGTTGCCGCTATATAAGCAGCAGGAAATACGCAAGTAAACACCTGTAAAATATACATGAACATTGATAGAAACCTATGGATTACATATTTCTAGATTATCCTGCCTTATTCCTTTACACTTCTTGTGAATCCAATGAGCATTCAATAGAGATGAAAAAAATGTGAGTTAATTTTTTTGAGTTAATGTCTATGTGACCGATCAGTATGTGTTCAACCACAGCTATTTATTGGACACATCTTCACACTAGAGCCCTTCTGGGTGGGTTAGTTGATTTTCACCACTGTATTTGCTAAGACCATAAATAAGTCTAACATCAAGAAAAAGATGCTCAAACCTATTTTATATTTGACTTATTATTTAAAGAGTGCAGTGTTCACAAATGTATTACTGCAATGTACAGCCTTTATTTCTTTCCTGGAATTATCATGTGGTGCTCTTAAAATAAAGTGACTAGACTTTTATGTCTTTTTGTTTTAGTTGTTGGAGTAAAAATAGATTTTCCACAATGGACAAACAATTTTACAAATGCTACCACCAAAGAACCGGTAAGATCTGCCTATTTGTGTTTTTATGCTAGTATGAAAAATATAGTATTCTCAATTATTGCATATGTATTACACCGATACAACATGTAGTATTAGACAAAGGAAATCTGAATAAACACATGACAGTTTTTGAAATGTAAGGGCCCATTCACATGAACGTGAATCTCGTTCGTGTGCTGTGCATGGCAATCACGCAAAGCACACGAACCCATTGATTTCAATGGGGCCGTTCACACATGCAGGACTTTTCACGCAGCGAGAGTCTGTTGCGTGAAACTCACTGCATGTCCTATATTGGTGCACTTTCACGCACCTACACGCCCACTAAAGTCAATGGGTGCGTGAAAACCACGCACAGCACACAGATGCACATCCGTGTTCTGTGCGTGATTTACACATCAATTCCATTTTAAAAAAAAGTGTTTTGCGAGTGCAAACATATGCCACTTGCAAAGCACAGATGCAATAACTCAACGCACACGGACCAGATTTACGCCTGTTTTTTACGCGCGTAAATCTGTCACGCTCGTGTGAATGTAGCCTTAGGCTACATTCACACGAACGTAGCTCACCTCGGACGTGAAAAACTGCCATTTCCACGTTCGTTGTGGAGCCGTGCGGGCCGCGATGTCACAGATCTCCCACAGACTACAGTCTATGGAGGGATGCGTGACACGCAATAAAATAGGACATGTCCTATTTTTCAACGGGGCCGTTCACACGACCGTTGCTTTAATGGCCGTCATACAGACGAAATCCACATTTGTGTGAATGAGCCCTTGCTTTATATATTAAGATTATCTAACCCCCCCCCTCCCCCCATCATTTTCTTTTGCTTCCAGGAGTTTTGGAGACATTTTCTACACATTTGACATACAGATGCAGCAAGCACCAACAATAGATGCGGCATGCTACTCTATTTACGTATTTCGCCACAGCGTGCTACATTATTTACGTGACACGTCGTTCTAATAATCTAATTATTAGAATGGCACACTACATTCGTAGTGTAGTGCACCATCTGTAGTGTTTCCACTTGCTACATCTGTACACAAATAAAATCTGAATTAGAAAATAAGAAAATAATTTTATACTCCCATATCCATATACTTTTTAAAAGCAGACACCATGCACTTTGTGGAAATGTCACCAAAAACTCATAAACGCCTTCATGCAATTTTGCATCAAAGCATGATTTTTGGAAAAAGGGAATAAAAATCATGTTTGTGGTTACTGTGTTTGTGGTTGTATGGCCACTGTAATCTAAAGTACTTTCAACAGAAGGTAATGTATCCACTTGTTACAGATGAAAATGTTTCATGATGTCAGTGGTCAGCTAGCTGAGCCCTCTGATTTTAGTAGTTGTCAAATTTTCCTAAAATAAGTAAACATCAGACCCGTATGATTATTTGCAGATAATCGCGTGTTATAATAGATGTTCTCCTTATCTTATATAGTGTGTGCTTACTTAGGCTCGATCCGATGTTCCAACAGTTGGCAGTAATTTACTGGGTAGTACCCAATTTTATCAGTGGCATAGCAAATTTATAGCTTGAGTAATGGATCTGAACACATAATGTAAGGCCTCCCTTTTTTGTGGACAACATTCCCACTTGAAATACTCAATATATATTCACTCATTGCTTTACTTAGCAATTTTACATAAGTACAAGTAAAATTAATTAATCAACATTGAATAAGCAGAAAGGATCTGGTAAATACACTGCAGGGCAATGCACACTGAATGGATATAGAACTCGTATGATATGAGTAATGGTTTTATATAGGGAGCTACAACTAATCTAATTATAGAAGGAATGCTATACAAGAAGTTTAGCTCTGGTTTTGTCTATTGACACAGTAACCACATAAGTTAAATACTGATCTAATGAGCAATGCAATAAAGTGAGATTGTCTTGCTGTGACATTTAACATCTTAATCACTGCCATTCTCTATTGTAATCAAGTATAATCTGTGTTATTGGGCAAAACATAAATGGCTCAAGAGCATAACATGATTTTTTGTTTTTTAAATATAATCACCAAAATCCCTAATTATATATTCTACTCAATGTTGTAAACTTAAATAACAAAAGTTTTTGCCATTAATGCAAACTCTGGTAACAATGTGATTTTCTGCCTGTCTCTGAAACAATGTTCTGTTGTCTTCAGGATACTCCCAGAGCTTGAATATATTCCTCTGTGTCTTTTTAATGAATACATTTTTCCATTTCCCCTCTTCAGTGCAAGATGGATGAAGTCTGTAACTGTAAAATGGACAGCTCGGTAAGAGTTCTCCAACTTGTATAAAATAAGAAACTGGAGCTACAGCTGTGTTTTCCCAGTTCGGGGTCTGCGATCAGTGATAACTTTAAAGTAAAATTTGATATATAGTATGTGCCTTTTATAATTTAATTTCAAGAAAGATTTAACAGCCAAATGACAATGTCAATTTATGTTTGTCTGCACACATATAATAATAAATATGTTGTATATTTTATACAAGAAATATAACTTATAACTACTGGGACGATACAGTAAATACCTACCGTTCAATTTCTATATGTTCCAAGCTTGTACAGACAGTATATAGTTAGTTGATAGGGTTGAAAAAAGACACAGGTCCATCAAGTCCAACCTATTATCCTACCGTTTTGATGCAGAGGAAGGCAAAAACCCCTATGAGGTAGTTGCCAATTACCTCATATTTGGTGGAAAAACTCAGTCCTGAATCGAAATATCAGAATAAATCACTTGATTGACATCATATCTCGAGTAATCTAGTACCCATAACTTGTGATATTATATATTTCAAGTAAGGCATCCAAGTCCCACCGCTCTTATAGTTAAGAATCCCCGTCTATGATGATGGTGAAACCTTCTTTCCTCTAGACGTAGTGGATGCCCCCTTGTCATGGTTACAGGTCTAGGTATAAAAAGATGATTTATATATTTGTACATTGTAATTACCTTGTAATTACCTTGCCCCTAAACTGTCTTTTTTCTAAAATGAATAACCTCAAGTTTGATAACCTTTCTTGGTACTGCAATCCAACCATTCCCTTAATTACCTTTGTCGCCCTCCACTGCACCCGCTGTAGTTTAGCTATGTCCTTATACACAGGTGCCCAAAATTGTACACAACATTCCATGTGTGGTCTGACTTGTGATTTGTATAAAGGCAAAATTATATTCTTGTCATGTACACCCATGCCTATTTTGCAACCATTAATGTTATTTGTCTTGGCAGCAGCTGCCTGGCACTGGGTGCTAAACTTACATTTACTGCTCCGATGCCAAATATCTTTCAGTGGCAGCCCAATACAAACATCTATGGTACCCATTTTCCATCAATAACTACCCTCAGCTTTCTATCCCTGAGCCAGTTATTAACCCAATTCCACATATTTTGCACTACCAGGAATCTAATTTTATGTACCAAGCTTTTAATTGGTAATTTTACGGTAATATACAGATGTAGCCCAGTTTATCTTGACTGATAGCTTGTCGCAACATGATATCACACAACAAAAGCCATTGAAAAGTCATTTAAAAAGTCACGTTAAAGTTTCTTGCCACTGTGTATTTAAAGGCGTTTTCCCATCTTAGACATTTATGACATATTCACAGGATATGGAGCCAAAAATAGGAAATTTTTGAAGCAGCACAAGTCCCGAGTTCCTGGTGTGGTGCACTGTCAAGCCAGGCAAATCTTCTCTGGCATAATGTCATTTCCAACAAAGCAGTAGGACAACAGCACACGTCTCCAAATCTTCAAAAAGGTTTTATTGTAAAAACATCTTGTGACAAACAGGCAACGTTTCGACCCGCAGTGAGTGAAGGGTCTTTGTCAAGCCTAACAACAAATCTAAAAACATCATCTTAGATAGGTGCATTTGATCACATGTTGCATTCCAACCTATCAAAATTGAGATTAAAGTCTCCCAGGTGAATTATACATTAGTTTAATTAGCATCAATCAGCTGGTTATATAACTGTACAAATGTGTATAAAATCGACATACAATGTACATTTAATGCAACAGTTGATATATATATGACAATCATTATCTTGCCAAATGAAAACGATGAAGAGAAGTTCACCACACTACAGCTCCCAGCACCGATCTCAGGTTCTCATTGCGCATGCTCCATAGTCCGTGGATCAGAGAAGCACAGTATGCAGCACATCAAGCCTCATCCATTTCAAACTAGACAGATCGGCGTGATCATCTAATCAGGTCAGTATCGAAATCATATTTCTTTTTTTTTTTTAAATTTCATTTTTATTGAATTTTTTACTATGACATAAACAGGGATTGTATGCATCGGTTTAACATGGCTACAAAAGCAGTATTACTCTTAATTAACATTATAAAGCATACAATGCAATATATGAAAACGAAGAATAAGGAACAAAGAAAATAACATACATGGCTGCTTACACATGTAGTTAGACAGAGAAAAAGTATTATTGAAATCATATTTCATTCATTTTCACATCTTATCACTCAAGTGTGTTATGCACCAATGTTATGAGCCCGGACGCCGTAACCATGCAACCACAAGGTCACATGTTCATAAGTGTCCAATGAATAAGCGGAAGAAGCATCACCCTATATCTCCATATATGACCTCATATGTAATCCTGTATGTATATGTCCTAACCATAATCAAGTCATAATCTATGTCCTACTTAAGCTAAATCATAACAGTGATCAAAAAAATAACAGAAAATGCTCGTAAGATATGTCCGATACACAGAGAGGTGTACAACGTGATAACACAAATGACTAGAGAAGACCTGTTCGTAGGTTCATATAATTACTACCTTTCAGCCCATAATATTTAATTACTGTAGATATATATCATAGATAAGGGTACTCTTGCATAGCACGCCAAAGAAGAGAATGAAAGTGGAAAATTACTGTACGTAGTCTCCATCCTGGTTGTGTGTTTGCTGATGTGTGGTGAACGAACCTCCATGATTTCAACTACAAAAATAGAAATCACAATGAATAAAAGTATATCGATAATCACCAAATAAAGTGCAAAATGTTAAAAATGTGTTAAAAACAGCAATGAAAACTCAGAGTCCAGGCATTATTTTATTTTATACTCTAAATTCAGGCCCCTCTCTGAGTAAGTCAAACTTAGGGTCCCTAGGTAACAGTTGATATATATATCACTATCTGCCAATTGTCTATATAGCTCAGATTCATATTTATTACTGTCCATAATGACTATGGCCCACCCTTATCGGCCTGCTTTATAGTAATTTCCTTGTTATTCATAAGTTCCTTTAAAGCTCTATTTTCCTTTTTAGATAGGTTTGTGAATATGATAACGTGCCCATGTTCACTAATTTATGTAGGAGAGATGACCATGCCTATAAAATTGAGGATCAATAAACACAAAAGTACAATTAGGAAGAAAATGATAGAGCTACCATTACCAAAACACTTCATTGAGAAGAACCATCCGTTGAATCAATTGAGGTTTAGGATATTAGACTATGTTCCAATACTCAGAAGGGGTGGGGATAGACAGAAGTTGTTAAAAAGAAAATAATTACGCTGGATTTATTTCGACACTCTATATCCTAGGGGCCTGAATTTAGAGTATAAAATAAAATAATACCTGGACTCTGAGTTTTCATTGCTGTTTTTAACACATTTTTTACATTTTGCATTTTATTTGTTGATTATCGATATACCTTTATTTATTGTCATTTCGATTTTTACAATTGAAATGTGTTTATCATGGAGGTTCGTTCACCACACATCAGCTAATACACAACCAGGATGGAGACTACGTACAGTAATTTTCCTCTTTCATTCTCTTCTTTGGGGTGCTATGCAAGAGTACTCTTATCTATGATATATATCTACAGTAACGAAATATTATGGGCTGAAAGGTAGTTATTATATGAACCTACGAACAGGTCTTTTCTAGTCATTTGTGTTATCACGCTGTACACCTGTCTGTGTATCGGACATATCTTACGAGCGTTCCCTGTTATTTTTTTATCACTGTTATGATTTAGCTTAAGTGGGACATATAACATAGATTATGACTTGATTATGGTTAGGACATATACATACAGGATTACATATGAGGTCATATATGGAGATATAGGGTGATGCTTCTTCTTCTGCTTATTCATTGGACACTTATGAACATGTGACCTTGTGGTTGCATGGTTACGGCGTCTGGGCTCATAACATTGGTGCATAACACACTTGAGTGATAAGATGTGGAATTTAATGAAATATGATTTCGATACTGACCTGATTAGATGATCACGCCGATCTGTCTAGTTTGAAATGGATGAGGCTTGATGTGCTGCAGACTGTGCCTCTCTGATCCACGGACTATGGAGCATGCGCAATGAGAACCTGAGATCGGTCCTGGGAGCTGTAGTGTGGTGAACTTCTCTTCATCGTTTTCGTTTGGCAAGATAATGATTGTCATATATATATATATCAACTGTTGCATTAAATGTACATTGTATGTTGCTTTTATACACATTTGTACTGTTATATAACCAGCTGATTGATGCTAATTAAACTAATGTATAATTCACCTGGGAGACTTTAATCACAATTTTGATAGGTTGGAATGCACCAAGATGATGTTTTTAGATTTGTTGTTAGGCTTGAGAAAGACCCTTCACTCACTGCGGGTCGAAACGTTGCCTGTTTGTCGCAAGATGTTTTTACAATAAAACCTTTTTAAGATTTGGAGACGTGTGCTGCTGTCCTACTGCTTTTTTGGATATTCACAGGATATGTCATAAATCTCTGAAAGATGTGGGTCCCAGCTCTTGGACCCACACCTATATCAGGAGCGGGGGTTTCCCGACACTCGTTCCGCCTGGTGCGGCGGACGCTGGCCGCAGAATTCAGGCTCTCTCCATTATGTTTAATGACCGTTCCGGAAACAAACGGGTTCTGCTCAGCTGTTTCCATACCAACCATTCTGTTAAATTCTGTTTCTGTAACTCCTGTTAAACAGAATAGAGAGAGCGGCGCACACGCACGCACGACCCTCTCTTCCCTAGTCCCCACCTGGATTCTTTGACCAGTAGCAGCCGCACCAGGTGAAACGGGGTCCAAAGACCCCAGTTCTCAATATAGGTGCGGGTCCCAGAGCTGGGACCCACATCTATTGGTCATTTATGGCATATCCTGTGGATATGCCATAAATGCCTCTTTAATGCGTTCAGAGTCAAGATAAAGATGGCTACAACTGTACACTCTAGCAAAAAGCAGGCCAGTGTGGAGAAGCAGCATGAACATGTATGAAGAAGGCTGTAGAGTAAGTGCAATAAGTTACTGTGGCTGCTATTACTTTTAAGGGGGCCCTAGAGCCTCTGAAAATAAATGCAACAGTATCCACCACATGCCACATAAACCTGTTTCTGGTCCTTTGGAATATCAGCTAACTCAGGCTTCACAAAAAGGAGGTCCCATATTATAAAAAGTTTTAAAAGAAATTAGGACAGTGATGCTATAGGGAATGGGAAGAGAAATAATTTCTTGAAACTAACTTAATATTTTACAGCAATTGGACTGCATAATTCTTGACGATGGTGGCTTCCTATTAATGTCAAATCAAAATGGTTACAACACTCAGGTATGTGCATTTACTTATATTCTATCTCTACTAGGACAGGGGCTATGAGTTTCCAGACCTCACAATTGTTTATACCTGCACTACAGTATATATATGGATTTGAGCCAAAAGGGCCTCTTTTGTTCCCTCAGAACATTTTTGAATATAAGTGTAAGTGAAGTATTTATTGATTGGGTATTTAAATGTTCTTCTTGATATTTCTAAACCCAGAAACACCTTACATGTGGAAGTATTATTTTACACATAAAATTTAGGTAAATGAATTACAGATGCTAAGCTTCCTATAAACTTGGCATACAGAAATGGAAGACAATATGTAGTTTAATCTTTCGATTTGCAATGGATGAGTTAAAACGGCTTATATTTATAGTAATAACCTATTTTTTTAACCAGAGTTATTCTCATGAACGTGACATTTTAAAACTCAATTTATGAAAATAATTTTGGCAGGATTAAGCAGCAAAAGAATTCCAGTGTTCAAGTGGATGCTGTCAGCAGGAAGTGCTGGGTTCCTGATACTGCCGTTGAAGGGGTTGTCTCATTATTCGGTCTCAGAAACCCAAGGCGATCAGTTGTGGTTGTTTGGGAGAGCTCAGGCTGTACATTTTTTGTGCAGAGACCACAATAGAGGAAATGCAGTGTAATACATGGATGGGCCAGGTTCACCAGAGCGAGAGCTGTTCTTTGTTAGCGGCTCTGTGCTCTAATAGAGTAGGGTCCCTATTTAACCCCCCAATCGAGCATATGGGAAAAGGATGTCTACATAAGATAACCCCTTTAAGATACCAAAAGCAAATCATTGACTTATCACTCCTATATCCATGCACTGTAGATTCAAGCAATGCTGAGCAAAGCAGTACATTATTGTTCCTAACCTCTTAATGACACGGACAAGTTTCGTGCTTTCATTTTAGTTTTCACTCCCTGCATTCCATGAGCCATAACTTTTTTATTTTTCCTTCAATGAAGTGGTGTGAAGACTTATTCTTTGCAGGAGGAGTTGAAATTTCTATTCGGACTATTTAAAGTACTATATAATGTACTGGGAAACTGAAGAAAAAGTATTTGTGGGGTGGAATTGGGAAAAAACTGCATTTCCTCCATTTAGTTCTACCTCTTTCACATTGCAGTAAAAACGAACGTAACTTTATTCTGCTGGTCAATATGATTACGGTGATTGATATCGTTTTTCTATGTTTTACTAGTTTTACAAAGAAAAAACTATTAACTAAAAAAAAATTTTTTATGTTGCCTATTTCTGAAAGCCATAGCTTTTGTTTTTTTTCGCGTGAGGGCTTATTGTTTGCGGGACTAGCTGTAGTATTTAATGGTACAATTTTTTGGTACATACAACCTTTTGATCACTTTTTATTCAAAATTTTTTCACACTAGGGTTTTTTTTCTTTTTACGGTGTTCACCATGCGAATTGATTAATGTTATATTGTAATAGTTTGGATTTTTACAGACCAGTTTTTTTTAGTTTGGGAAAAAGCTTCTTTTTTTTTTTTTTTTAACTTTTAATATTTTTTTATTATTTCTACACTATTATTTTTTTACACTTTTTTATTAGTCCCCCTAGAGGACTTGAACCAGGGCAGTGTATAGCTGTATATTGTGATATTTACCGGCTCCTGTTAATCCCTGCCTGAGGCACCGCTTAATAGGGGAAGAAAGGAGGCAGACCTGGGGGCCTTCATTAGGCCCCCAGGCTGCCATGACAAACATTGGCACCCCACAATCTTGTCGTGGGGGGGGGGCGATGGGCTGTCAGAGGGGTTTGCCCCCTCTTTCTAACGACTTGAATGCTGCGGTCGCTATTCACCATGGCATCTAAGTGGTTAAAAATCCAGGATCAGAGCAATCTCTGTTCCTAGCCGTTAGCAAGAGGTGTCAGTGGGTTCAGCGCGTGAGCCCGCTCCATACCTCAACCCCCATACCAGGATGTACTGGCACGTCCTGGTGAGTCAAGGGGTTAAAATGCATGTAATTGTTTTACTAAAATACTTGTCTTTTCATATGGGCAATATCCTGAACATAAATCCTAAGGAGAACCCTGGAAATAATTGTGAAATAAATATGGATAAAACAATATGTTTTTTTATTAATAAGATAAGATATATATTTGTTTCTGGTTTATTGTTATAATTCAAAAGACTATTTATCATAAATTGTTGTTTAATTATTCCTAAAAGCAGTAAGTATTGTATATACTTTTGGTAACAACATTATGGATTGATTCCAACAAGGCTAAAATAAATAATTTTTTGAAAGCCACTTTTTCAAAACAAAACATAGCCAGTTTTTTTTTTTATTTAAAACAAAAGTAGTTTTAATAATAGAACACCTTTTATAAGTTCTATTCAAGTAATATTTATGCCGGATGTTAGGCAAATACTTTTTCATTGTAAAAACATGTTATTAAACAAGTGGAGAAGGAACACTAGCTAAATGTTTTTGACAGATCTGTCAAGCATAGCCATCCGAAAAACATATTCAGATTCATACAGTCTTCATCTGTTTCACAATAAAAGCCTATAGGAATGTTACAGTATTTTAGTACACACAGTAACCCTGTCTGCCGGTAGGCCAAAAATGTGGCATGAGTAGAGTCCTATTTGACAGATGGAAAAAAAATATTATATTTAAACATTAATTTTTTTTATTTCTAGATTGGCAGATTCTTTGGAGAGATTGACCCAAGTTTAATGAGAAAGCTTGTCAACATTTCTGTATATGCATTTAATAAGTCTTATGACTACCAGTCTGTATGCGATCCAGGTGAAGAGCCAGCAAGAACAGCTGCCCCTCGCTCTGTGTTTGTGGTATGTAATATTTGTTAGCATCTTGTCAGTAAATTGTAATTACTGTTTCTTTATAAAACATATGTCTTTTCATTATAGCCTACCATAGCAGATCTTTTAAACCTTGGATGGTGGGCTTCTGCTGCTGCTTGGTAAGTTATAGTTTATTATATATATGATATATTAACTAAGAGTAAGTACTCAGGATTTAAAAACGTTTTTGTCATGAAGACAAACCCATTCCATAAGCTCTTGGGACCCCCCTCTATTAGCCAGATTATAGAGCAGCTAACTGTTTCACACTGGCAGATTTGGCCCATCCATGTATTATATGGCCGGTCATTTAAGGGGAAACGTTTGGTGGGATGTAACTTCCTTCAGAAATAACAGCTGAAAACTGATCTGCAGTGATCAGATCGCTGGGCCGGCTTCAATTTTCCAAAGTAAGATGGAGAAAACAACTGAAACACCTAAAAACTTGCAGTACTTAGGTTTGATTCACAAACACAGCAGATATTGTTTCAGAAATTTCTGAGACTCAAAATCCGTTCCATTTATCTGATCTTGCTGCAGACAAAATCCCATTAAGATGAATGGAACTGATTTTCAGTGGCATAAATTTGCGCAACAAAATTTGCTGCGTGTGACTCTACCCATAGTGTCTTAGAGTCTTTTCTCTAACCTTGAGGAAAGGAATGAACAAGGGTCGCGCGCCTCAGCAATTTATTAGGTGAATCAGGTGTTTGTGAATGGACAGTGAGGTGATAAGGGGAAAGATCATGAATATTAAATAGCTGATTGTCCTTTTATTCTATTCACTATGATTCCCCAGGCTGGATGAAGAGATGTTTTTTTCTTGATAAATTGCTTATCTTTTATTAACTGCTAATAATTAATTTTTTTCAGGTCTTTATTGCAGCAGTTGGTCTTGAGCATTACATTCCCTCGATATAATGAGGCAGGTAAGTGTGGTTCTCATTATTATTACTCTTTTTTTTTGTTTTATTACATTTTGTAGATTATGCCAAATTATTGTTCTGTTTATAGCAACATAGCACACAGTGTTGGGACCTCCGAGAGGTCCACCATTATTTCATGTTTTGTCACATTTAAAGGGGTATTTCTTAAATCAACATTTAATCACCTATCCGCTGGATAGGTGAGAAGTGTCTGATCGCTGGCCTTCACCGCCGGGAGCCCATTAATAACTAGAATAGTCCTCCTCAGTGCAAGACCGCAGTGAGAACTTTGAGTGGAGTGGTAGATGAGCCGGCTTTTTGCCACTCCATTCAGATTCTATGGGATTGACAGAGAAAACTGAGTACAGTCCTCAGCTGTTTTTGGCAGACCCATAGACACTGTATCTAGCGGCAGGGAACATGCTTGTACTCCACTTAATTCTAGCTCCTGCTAAATGATTGATCTGTTTTTAGTAGCATGGCACACAGTGTTGGGAAATTTGCACCTTTCAAGAAGTCCCCATTATTTCGTATTTGTCACATTTAAAGGGATATTCCTAGAGTCAACTTAACCCTTTCATGACCAAGCGTCAAATATTTCATTTCTGATAGGCACTTTAAACGATAATATCTATGCAACTGCTTTGCATATCACAACTATTTTTCTTTGTTTTTTACAAGACTTATGAGGCTTTAACTTTCTAGATTAATTCCATGCTTTTCATTTTTATTATGAGCAGACCAATTACTAAATATGTGAAAAAGACACTTTTTTGCCGTTTTATATATATATATATATATATATATATATATATATATATATATATATATATATATATATATATATACATATAGTGTACAGCTCTCTAACAATTAGTCTTCTCTCTCCGTCACCCTGTGAGTTGAGAGTGAAGAGGGCTATAAGGCTATATTCACACAACGTGAAAAAAAGGGCAGTTAACAACGGATCTACTGTCAGTTATTCATGGCTTTTTTGCATCAATGTGTCTCAAAATATGAATCCATTTCCCAGCCGTCTTACCGGTTTTATCCGCCATTTGCCGTCCATTTTTCTTGAACATTAAAAAAATGGATACATTTTATTTGTTACGTTTTTTTTTTGTCCCAGCCACCTGAAAACACCTCAGTGCCTGTGTAGATAGTGACGCAATACCATTATAGATAGAGCCATATTGCCCACTGTAGAAAGTGCCAGTGCCCACATAGTGCCCACTGTAAATAGTGCCATAGTGCCACAGTGCTTACTGTAGATAGTGCCCACATAGTGCCACACACAGTGCCCATGTAGATAGCACCACAGTGTCCACTGTAGTTTGTGCCCATATAATGCCACAGTTCCCATGTAGATAGTGCCACCCCCCCTTTATATAGCACCCCCTTGTAGACTGCACCACCCCCTGCAGATAGCGTCACCCCCTGCAGATAGCCCCAAACCCCTAGATTGCACCATCCCCCCTGTGATAGTGCCACCCACCCTGCAGATAGCGCAACTCCCCCTGTAGATAGCAGCACCCCCCCTGTAAATTGCACTCCCTTCCTGTAGATAGCACCACTGTAGCTCCCTGTAGGAGCGGAATCCCTCCGTCCATGTATGGATAGTGACGCCAGGGGCTTCTCCAGTAGCAAAATGCCCGGTCAGAGTGTCGCCCAGGGACTCTGCTCCTAGAGAAAGCCCCTGATGTCACTGTCCATATATGTCCAAGGAAAGGATGGGCAACACAACAGAACAAAAACCTCTAGGGTATCAGGGTGCAGGCCCCCAGGGATCCGACTTGTAAATCCCCAAATGTAGACAAAAAATGGAAAAAGAAGCAGCACTCCAAAAATCGTATCAAATGAGATTAATTTATTCACCTATCAGTGCAGATGGATGCAACTTTTCAGCTGCTCAATGCAGCCTTTGTCAATTGGAACGTATATTGCAGTATGGCAGTCGTGAAGGGGTTAATCACCTATCCATAGTATAGGTGATAAGTGTCTGATCTTTGGTCCCCACTGCTGGGCACTCTCCCACTAATAACTAGAATGGTCCTCCTCTGAGCAAGACGGCAGCAAGAATTTTTAATGTAACAGCAAACTAGCATGGCCGATGCCGCTCCATTTAAAGTCTATGCTACTAAACGAAACAGCCGAGTACAGTGCTCGGCTGTTTACGTCAGTTACATAGACATTGTATGAAGCGGCAGGGCGCAGGCTTGTCCTATACTTCACTCTAGCTCCTTCTCAATGTGGGGTGTTCAGTGAGGAGTGGAAGACTCGGGACTTCTATTTTAGTGATTGTTCGGGGTCCCCAGCGATCAGACACTTATCACTGATCCCCTGGATAGGAGATAAATGTTGATTTTGGGAATATTTATCAAAGGCCTCTTGCACTTTAAGGCCTCATCCAGGAAAAAAATCATCAGAAAACCTGTGTGAAAATAGACATGCGGTGCGAAGTCAATTTATCTTGCGTAAATGCTGAGGAATTCTGGACGTGTGCAGGAGGTCGAATCATTTTGGAAAATTAAGGTTAGGGATCCACATTGAATTATGATTGCATAATAATCAAAGCAGATTCGCAGACCACCGCAACAGTCGCATAACCTCAGTGTTTCCCTATGGAGAGAAAAGTAGTGTTACAATGTCACGGATCAAATAGCAGTGTGACCAAACGTCAGCCCTATCCTAAACAAAATGTAAAAACTGGTTGCACTACATTTAACATAACTTATTAAGATCAAAAGTAAGTCATAGGGCGTTAAGGGGTAAAATAAAAGGCTCAAACTGGTTAAAGAGGAGCTTATATACATGTATATGTATAGATGAATACATGAATACATTAATGCATTCCAGAGGAAAGTAATATAGATTCATTATCTAGCAGGTTCCCATTGTTATGTATTTGCAATTTAAACTTTACCTTTATCCCATCAGCTGATAACTACTTCTTACTATAAGTGGCTAAGGCTTCGTTCACATCTGCGTCAGGGTTCTAATCGGACGTTCCGTGGAAGCTTTCCATCAGAATGGAGCTCTGACTGAAACAAACGGAAATCATAGTCTACGCTATTGATTCCGTCAAAACGACAGAACCCTTGCACAACGGAGACAAACGGAAATCAATTGCATCAGATCCGTCACCATTGAAATTAATGGTGATGGAAACGGAAACCTACGGTTTCCGTTTGTTTCAGTCAGGGCTCCGTTCTGACGGAAAGCTCAGACGAAACGTTAGAACGAAGCCCTGACGCAGATGTGAACGAAGCCTAAAATATGCTTATTCTAGACAATCTACAAGATGTAGGATCTGTAATTATTTATTACTGTGGATTAGGGTAATTCATGATTTAACAGATACTTTTCTCTGAGGCACCACAAATCTTTTTACTGTCGTCTTATTTGACTTTCACTTGGTGATTTAAGCACTAATAGTATACACTTGTGAGGTAAAGCGGTTTTAAACTTAATAGTGAAGGCGATCTTATCTCTATTATTTATTTATTTATCTGTTAACCCCTTAAAGTTGTTGTCCAGGATTAAAAAAACATGACTGTTTTCTTCCAAAAACAGCGCCACACCTGTCCATGGGTTATTTGTGGTATTACATCTCAGCCCCATTTACTTCAATAGAGCCCCATGCACATGACTGTGCCCGTAATTGCCTATAATCATGGTCCGTGATTACGGCCGGATGTGGACAGTCACCCGCATTTGAGTGCACGGTCCGTAATAATCAAAAAATAGGACATGTCCTATTTTTTACGGAAGCTTTTTACGGCCCGGACACCTTCCTGTAAATATACGGTATTATGTTTGTCGGCCATAGAAAAGAATGGGTCCGTAATTACGCTCCTTAGATACAGTCCGTAATTACGGATGAAATCTACGATCGTGTGCATGGGACCTTAGATGTGATCATTATGAGCTGGATCCTGTGTGTCAGAAGCACGCAGGACCAGCTTTCACCAGAGCTGTTAGTGCAGCTGACCAGACGGAATCGGCTTTGATGGCAGGATACAGCTTCTATGTATACAGGATATATAGAAACTGTATCTTAAAGAAAAATTAAAAAAATTATTAAAGTCACGTTAAAAGTTGTTTGAAATCACTAAAAACATTGATTAAAAAATACATATATACATTTAGATGGTTTTTTTTTTCAATTACATTAGCCCTCTCCTTGTTAAAATTAAATTACACTTTTTCTTCCTGAATTTTGTTGTTGTGATGCTTAAATTAACAGAAACCTCAGTACAGATTGGTAATATAGGAAATCAAAGCAGCTGTTAAGTGAAGGTCAGAAAAGTACATGTTGAAATTTCTAGAAACTGATATGTTCCTACAAAGCGCCAAATCTGTAGGTGATTTAAACTGTATCCTTCGAGCAATTTATAATAATATCACTTGGCTCCAGTTAGAGACCTAAGGGGAACTACTCATGCTGTATAAAAAAAAAAGCCAAAGGGCAATAATGAGTACAATTCAAGGATAAAGAAATATGTAGTCGAGACGTGTCAAAGAAAGTCTTCTGCCTAGGGGATACAAAACTATTTGATCATTCGTGTTCTTTTAACAGTAACAAAAAAAGTTAACTGCAACAGCTTGCAATTTAAAGTAGGCTGATTTATCGAAGGTCAAGATATAAAGTTGATCCATCCTCTAAAACATGTAAATAGAAATGCATGCAAAATTAATCCACAGCAGTACTCAATGTCAAGCAGCGGCTGTGAAAGCAAATAACATTTTAGGGTGTATAAAACAGAAGTAAAAACACATGATCTCAATGTAATATATCCCCTCTATAAATCCCTTGGAAGATCAAATCTAAAAACATGGATTCATTTTGGGCTCCATATTGTAAAAATTGTATTGGCGAGCTAGAGAGGACCTGACAGGAGCAGGATTTAGCGAATGATACAGATACTCTGTATAGAGAATACAGAGCAGCTGGATCTCAAAAAGTGAAACAAATTTTTAATAAAAACAGTTTTTAAAGTTGCAATATTCACACTGAATTACCTTTTTATATATAAAAAAATGCTATTCAAATGTTTACATAGCCTTTAGGCTACATGCACGCGTTGCGTATTATGCAGTGTAAAATATGCACAATAACCGCAGCAATACGCAGGAAATTTGCAGGTTAAAACAGCACCAGATTGTTTTTGATGCGTTTTTTGGTGCAGTTTTTACGTTTTGATGCGTAAATCGCTGCGCTTTCATGCTACGTGATTTGGTGCGATTTTCCTTTGCACTGTGCAGATAGAATTCGCAAGTGGAAACGCAAGATAGATTGACGTGCTGTGGATTTTAAAATCCGCACCAGAGGACAATTTACGTGAGGGAAAATACTGCAGCGTGTACATGAGATTTACTGTAATCTCATTGTCTATGCTGGTACTTTATTACGCAGCGGTTTTGCCGCACGCAAATTTGCACGGCAAAACCGCACTTAATACACATCATGTGCATTGACACTTAACGTTTTTTTGCCACTGTTTATCTAACGCGTTGAAAGTCAAGTTAAAGATCACTACATCTGCATACATCGTGCATTTTCTGAAATTTGCTTTATGGCAGCTGAAATGAATGGGAATTAATCGACAGAGAAATCTCATAGACTATTGCAGTCTCTAGGAAGTGATGGTGTACATCCATCTCACCCAGAGATTAGGGAGTCACAGGATAGATCTCTGGCGTAGCTATAGGGGTCGCAATGGTCGCAATTGCGACCGGGCCCCGAAGCCAGGGGGGCCCACGGCCCCCCGCACCACATCAATAAAAAGTTACTATAGTAACTCGGGCCGCAGGCTCCTGTTACTATAGTAACATACTTTACTTACCTTCCTGGTTCCGGAAGGCAGCGGAGATCCTGACGTCAGGCGCTGTGCGCAGCGCATGACGTCACAGCGCTATGCGCCGCACACAGCATCGAGACGACAGAACTCCCGCCGCGGCCGAAGAGGAAGGTAAGGTTAGCCCTGACTGGCGGGGACCGACTCCTGGTACCCGCCAATCAGCTGTTTTGAAGGGGCCGCAGCACTCGTACGAGAGCTGCTCCCCTTCATTCCTGTCACTTCATTCCGGTCGCACTGTGAATCTGTGTCGGCGATTCACAGTGTGAGCGAGTAGTGAAATGAAGGGGAAGCAGCTCTCGTACGAGTGCTGCGGCCCCTTCAAAACAGCTGATTTGCGGGTCCCGAGAGACACATCAGCTATTGATGGCCTATCCTGGGGATAGGCCATCAATGTTTAGGGACTGCACAACCCCTAAGCCTACGATGTAGCAGGCTTAGGGGGCCCATGAGACAGGATCACAGATTGTGTGATCCTGTCTGCTGGGCCCTGTATCTAAGCCAATCACATGGTAGGCTTAGATACATGGCCCATGCGTGATCCTGTCTGCTGGGCCCTGTATCTAAACCAATCACATTGTAGGCTTAGATACATGGCCCATGCGTGATCCTGTCTGCTGGGCCCTGTATATAAGCCTACCACACTGTAGGTTTAGATACAGGGCCCCAGCTCACAGTAATCTTATACTGTATAAGATTACTGTCTGCTGGACCCTGTATCTAAGCCTACGTTGTGGTAGGCTTAGATACAGGGTCCCACAGACAGTATCACACATGGGCCCTGTATCTAAGCCCAACACATGTGTTACTAATCATTTTTTGTGTGTTTTCTTACAGGTTCGGTCGTTGGACTACGTCGGATTCCAGGACTACTTCGATGACGGCTTTTTTTTTTATTATCAATAAAATGGTTAATGAGGGCTGTGTGGGTTTTTTTTTTATTCCAATAAAATATTTTTTCTATGTCTTTGTGTTTTTTTTTAAACTATATTACTACCGCCTTAGTAAAGGCTGCCGGCTGATTGACGACGTCCATTGCTAAGGCGGGGCTTAGTGTTAGCTGGTGCAGCGGCTAACACTAACCCCCTTTATTACCCCGGTACCCACCGCCACCAGGGGTGCTGGGAAGAGCCGGGTACGATCCAGTACCTGACCATCTGTAGTGATGGTCGGCCACTGGGGTGGCCGCAGGCTGGTATTATCAGGAGGGGAAAGGCCAAAAACAGTGGCCCTTCCTACCTTGGTGATGCTAGGCTGCTGCTGCTTTATTGTATCTGGCTGGTTATGAAAAATGGGGGGGGCCCCACGTCATTTAAAAAAAAATAAAAAAAATTTGAAAGAACGATGTGGGGTCCCCCCCAATTTTCATAACCAGCCAGATGCAACACAGCAGCAGCAGGCAGCATTACCAGGGTGGTAGGTGTCACTGTTTTTGGTCTTCCCCAGCCTAACACTACCAGCCTGCGGCCACCCCGGTGCCTGCCCGTCACTACAGATGGTCGGGTACTGGTTCGTACCCGGCTCTTCCCAGTACCCCTGGTGGCGGTGGGTATCGGGATAATAATGGGGGTTAGTGTTAGCCTTTGCATCGGCTAATATTAAGCCTCGCCTTAGTAATGGAGGTTGTCAATCAGCCAGCGGCCATTACTAAGGCGGTGATAATAAAGTTTAAAAAGATACAAGCACATAGAAAAAATATTTTATTGAAATAAAAAAACACAACCCTCATTAACCATTTTATTGAGAATAAAAAAAAACGCCGTCATAGAAGTCCTCGTATCCGAAGTCCAACAACCGAACCTGTAAAAAAACACAAACACACAAAAATAATCAGTAACACATAAAGAAGCAAAATTATTATTCTTACCTGTCCTGGGTCCAGCGCTGGAGCCGCAATGTCAGCGAGCTGGGCCCTGTATCTAATCCAATCATGTGTGATACTGTCTGCTGAGCTGTGTATCTAATCCAATCATGTGTGATACTGTCTGCTGATCTGTGTATCTAATCCAATCATGTGTGATACTGTCTGCTGGGCCCTGTATCTAATCGTAGTTTTGTGTGATACTGTCTGCTGAGCTGTGTATCTAATCCTATCATGTGTGATACTGCCTTCTGAGCCACTGTATCTAATCCTATCATGTGTGGTACTGTCTGCTGGGCCCTGTATCTAATCGTATCTTGTGTAATACTGTCTGCTGAGCCACTGTATCTAATCCTATCATGTGTGATACTGCCTTCTGAGCCACTGTATCTAATCCTATCATGTGTGGTACTGTCTGCTGAGCCACTGTATCTAATCCTATCATGTGTGATACTGCCTGCTGAGCTGTGTATCTAATCCTATCATGTGTGATACTGTCTGCTCAGCCACTGTATCTAATCCTATCATGTGGGCCACTGTCTGCTGGGCCACTGTATCTAATCCTATCATGTGTGATACTGCCTTCTGAGCCACTGTATCTAATCCTATCCTGTGTGATACTGTCGGCTGAGCCACTGTACCTAATCCTATTCATAGTTTATAGGGTTGTAGTGCTATAGATATGCTATGCTGTCTCATACACACCCTTTTTTTGGGGCGGACACATATGTATTGGGGCTATTTCCCCATACATTTTAAAGAGGCTCTGTCACTAGATTTTGCAACCCCTATCTGCTATTGCAGCAGATAGGCGCTGCAATGTAGATTACAGTAACGTTTTTATTTTTAAAAAACAAGCATTTTTGGCCAAGTTATGACCATTTTTGTATTTATGCAAATGAGGCTTGCAAAAGTCCAAGTGGGCGTGTTTAAAGTAAAAGTCCAACTGGGCGTGTATTATGTGCATACATCGGGGCGTTTTTACTACCCTTACTAGCTGGGCGTTCTGACGAGAAGTATCATCCACTTCTCTTCAGAACGCCCTGCTTCTGGCAGTGCAGACACACAGCGTGTTCTCGAGAGATCACGCTGTGACGTCACTCACAGGTCCTGCATCGTGTCGGACGAGCGAGGACACATCGGCACCAGAGGCTACAGTTGATTCTGCAGCAGCATCGGCGTTTGCAGGTAAGTCGATGTAGCTACTTACCTGCAAACGCTGATGCTGGTGCAGAATCAACTGTAGCCTCTGGTGCCGATGTGGCCGACACGATGCAGGACCTGGGGCAGGAAGTGAGTGACGTCACAGATCTGCACTGCCAGAAGCTGGGCGTTCTGAAGAGAAGTGGATGATACTTCTCATCAGAACGCCCAGCTAGTAAAAGTAGTAAAAACGCCCCGATGTACGCACATAATACACGCCCAGTTGGACTTTTACTTTAAACACGCCCACTTGGACTTTTGCAAGCCTCATTTGCATAAATACAAAAATGGTCATAACTTGGCCAAAAATGCTCGTTTTTAAAAAATAAAAACGTTACTGTAATCTACATTGCAGCGCCTATCTGCTGCAATAGCAGATAGGGGTTGCAAAATCTGGTGACAGAGCCTCTTTAAGCCCTGAGGGTCTGTTCACACGGCAGAATCTGTTACGGCTGAAATTACGGTGCTGTTTTCAGGAGAAAACAGCACCATAATTTCAGCCGTAATGGCATGTGCAGGCGTCTTTCGCTGCGTCCATTACGGACGTAATTGGAGCTGTTTTTCTATGGAGTCCATGGAAAACGGCTCCATTTACGTCTGAAGAAGTGACAGGCACTTCTTTGACGCGGGCGTCTTTTTTACGCGCCGCCTTTTGACAGCGGCGCGTAAAAAAAATGACCGTCGGCACAGAACATCGTAAGACCCATTCAAATGAATGGGCAGATGTTTGCCAACGCTTTTGAGCCGCATTTTCGGATGTAATTTAATGCTAAAACGCCCGAATTACGTCCGTAAATAGGGTGTGTGAACCCAGCCATAGTGACACCCCCGGCTGCTAGTGCTGCATTGTTGGGTCACTTAGGAGACCCAGCGATGCAGCTGAAAGCTGCGGACCGTCGGCCATGAGAAGTTTGCCGGGGGGGGGGGGGGCAGTAAGAATTCTTGCATCGGGGCCCATGAGCCTTTAGCTACGCCCCTGGGATAGATGTATATAGAGTATTATCTGTGTGTATAGTATTGCTATCCGGCCTTATCTTGGCCTCCAGCAGTACAATCTGCTGTCATTAAATCCCCCCACTCGTGCTGTGATGACCGTATTCCCAACTATTTAGCAAAGCTGACAAATGAGCTGCAGAAAACAGGAAGAGTTTGTCTATTGATTCTGCTCTAGTGGCCTATGAAAAAGTTGTAAAACCGCAATAAAACACCACAAATGAAAAAAATATATAAGTTCATTATAAAAATCATAAAACCCTGATTTAAATGATTTTAAGGTGTTTTCCCACAATTCAAAGTCTATGGGGCCCACGGACACAGCCAAGTACAGCACTCGTCTGTTTATGTCATTCCCATAGACTTTGAATGGAGCGGCAGCGCACATGCGAGACCCTTATTCTAGAGATTGGTGGGGGTCCCAGCAGATGGGCTCCCATCGATTATACATTTATCACCTATAGTGTGGATAGGTGATAATTGTGGAAACCCCCTTAAATGTCACTTCCTCATAATAATACATTTACTTTAATAAACAATTTATTTTATTCATATAGCATGAAAGACCACTGTGCCCCTGGAGGGAGGAGGCCTTTTCATAGGATGTTCTTCTGCCCATTTTAATGGGTGGTGAGAACCAACACAGAGATGTGGTCTGCAAAGGTGCTGCAATGTTCGCATATAATGAAGTGGGAAAACGTTTTTGAATCATGAATATGGGATGAGGACTTCCTATAGCAAGTGGTTTGGAGTGTCCAGCAGAACCTGAAAGGGGTCTTATTTTTATCCTCCTAGCACCTTGTCCTCTATATATGCCACTGTTTGACATTAATGTGCTTTGCAAACGTATTCACCCATTGGTGTTTTGTTGCTTTACAACCTTAAATTAAAGTGGATTTTTGGGGGTTTGTGTCACAGTAAAAAATATTTTACACCTTCAAACAATAATTAAGACAAACAACAGAGAACTGTAATGTACATAAGTCTTCACCCCATGATAGTAAATACTTTGTGGATCCACCTTGCTGCAGTTACAGATGTAAGTCTCTTGGGGTTTGTCTCTATTAGGTCAGCACATCTAGACATTGGGATTTTTTCCCATTCTTTCAGGCAAAACTGCTCCAACTACTGCAAAGTAAATGTGTTTCATTGGTAGACAGCAGTCTCCAAGTCATGCCACAGATTCTTAATTGTATTGCGTTCTAGGCTGTGACTAGACAATTCCAAGACATTTATATGTATCCACTTAAACCACTCCAGTGTAGCTTTAGCAGTATGTTAGGGTCATTGTCCTACTGGAAGGTAAACCTCCCAGTCTCAAATCTCTAGCAGACTGAAACAGGTTTTCCTCACGGATTGCCCTGTATTTACTGCCATGCATCTTTCCTTCAATCCTGACCAGTTTTCCAGTCCCTGCCAATGAAAAGTATCCCCACAGCATAATGTTGCCACCACCATGCTTTACTGAGGGAATGGTGTTCTTGGGGGTAATAGGAAGTGTTGGGTTTGCGCCACACATAGCGTTTCCCATAATGGCCAAAAAGTTAAATTTCAGTCTCATCTGACCAGGGAACTTTCTTCCGTGTGTTTTGGGAGTCTGCCACATGCTGTTTGGCAAACTCAAAATGTATTTTCTTATGTTTTTCTTTAAACAATGGCCATTGTTTTTTCTTTCATTAAGCCCCACTCTATTGAGTATACAACTTATAGTAATCCTATGGACAGATACTTCCATCTCTGGTATGGATCTTTGGAGCTCCTTCAGTGTTATTATTTGTGTCTTTGTTATATCTCTAATCAATGTCCTCCTTGCCCGGTCTGTGAGTTTTGGTGGGCGGCCATCTATTGTCAGGCTTGTAGTTGTGCCATATTCTTTCCATTTTGTTCTCATTTATTTAATTCTACTCCATGGGATGTTTAAAGTTTGGGATATGTTTTTTGTAACCCAACCTTGATCTATACTTCGCCACAATTTTGTCTCTGACCTATTTGGAGAGCTCCTGGGTCTTCGTGTAGCTTGCTTAGTGGTGTTACAGACTCAGGAACCTTTCAGAACAGGTGTATTTATACTGACGTCATGTGACAGATCGTGTGACACTTTTATAGCACATAGGGGACCTTATTCACCTAATTATGTGACTTCTGTAGTTAATAGTTTTGACCAAACTTTTTTTTATGGGTTTCATAGCAAAGGTGTGAATTTATATGCACTCACAACCTTTCAGATTGTAGTTTGTTTTTTTTAAATCACGATTGTTTTTTCCATTCCACTTAATAATTTGAACTATTTTATTTAGGTCCATTACATAAACTTAAATCCATTTTAAACCCATGTTGTAATGAAATAAAACAGGAAAAACACCAAGGGGTAGGGGTGAATACATTTGCATGGTACTGGAGTTTGTGCCTTCATATTGCATTGATAAAATATCATATTAAACACATAAATAGATTTGTTTCTGTGAAGGGAAGTTGCCAAAGGTTATCAGTAAAAATGACATAGATACCATAACTTCATCTTTTGTGATGTTTTATCATGGTGTTGATGCTATGAATAAGTATGCTAACAACAAACTTGTCTTATAGCTGAATTTGATGACGAGGACTTTTCTGCAATTATGGCAAAACAGAGCTGTATTACTGAACAAACCCAATATTTCTTTGAAAATGAGAACAGATCTTTTAGTGGATATTTAGAATGTGCCAACTGCACAAGGTAATGAAAATGTTTTGTTTTTTTTGTTTTTTTTCGGTAGACTACACGGTTTATCTGTAATAGATGTTTGCTTTTACTTAGTGTCAACAATAAAAAATAAATCATGCATGCCATGAAAGTCTGATCTTTGGGGGTTCAGTAGAATTAGCTGGTCCCAGTGCCAGTCACCAACAGAAAACTGGTATGGAAATAGAAACCTTAAAAACTTCACATTTGGAGGTTTCTGTAAATCACATTGATTCATTGTATGAATTATCATTTTTCCAATGATGGATTTAACCAGGACAGCCTACTTTCAGAATTGGCAGGTGTTCCAAAAGCCTAACCCTAACTTAACCTAACTTTTTTGGCATATTTAATCAACGTCATGAAAATCTTTTTGCGGACAACCCTTTAAATGAGTCTGTGATCACAATATTCTGTAATTTTGTATAGTGACTTATATTATTATTATTATTATTATTAATCTTCATCTTTGTTTTGCTCTACTATTGATAACAAAAAGAATATATAATCTTTTTCCAGAATTTATCATGTCGAAAAGATTATCAACACCAATTTATTATTCATTATTGTTGACAACCAACACACTTGTGAGGTCTGTGACCCACAGCCTCTAATACAGGCAGAACAACGCTGTATCCTTTGTATTAAACAATTGTCTATTATCGGTCTATTTAAGTTTCCATTAAAGCCAAACTGATTAAGGTAAAGTTTCATGGCCTGAAGATGTTCTCCATATAAGAGACACAACATATTTTTCTTTCATATGAAATATGTTTGTGATAAGTTTCAGGTCATATACTTCGTTTTAGACTTTGGTATGTATCAGTGGTATGTATTTTTTTTTTCGTAATGCAATTTGGTCTTAGTTAAAAGGGTATTTCCATCACACAATGTGATTGCATCTCCCTGCCTGGACCCCGACCGATCATGAATTTAAAGGGGTAGCAGCGCTATGGCTCTGTCAATGATTTTTTTTTCCTGCATAGCGGTGCTCCTGGACACCCACTGTGCAGAGAAATTCAACATAGTTCGATTCAAGTGAAAGAGGCCATGCGGCAGTCACCTACACAGCCGGTTTTCATACAGTACTTTAATAATGTACAGATAAGAATAGAGCCCTGCCCAAAATAGTTTATAGTCCAGACAGAGAAATAGAACGGAGTAAGTAATCTTATGCCACATGATTGATAAATCGTATAAAGTTTTTATGCTTTTATTTGTGAAATGCATGGCCAGTGGCTTTTATACAAAATTGTTTTTCCTAACGGAAGCCTGAAGCTAATGGACCAGATCCATGTCTGCTTGCTCAGAATCCAAGGTACAGAAAAGGTCCAGATGCTTGCTTTGATCAAGACGATTTGGTAAGTCTCAATCCTGAATAAGAAGCCTTATTAGCAGAGAATAGAGATCAATTTTACACGCAGGTGATGGATAGAGGCACCGATTCGTGTGATGATATCATACCTTGGTATTTCAGAACTTATTTTTTTATGATAATAACGGTTTAGTAATTGTCTTAATAGGGTTGAACTAAGTGTCCACTGAGCATAGAATGACTATTTTCTCATCAGCAGCTTATTATTTCATACTTTGTTTACTTTGTGTAATTTTCTATAATGTGAGAGTTTCAACATTAATAACTAATTATATTTACCCATTATAATATATTTTGCGCATTTCCTATATTCTGCATGTGTGTATTTTCTTGATCTTTAAGTTGTCTCATCATTAACATATAAAGGATTGCCACATCTCAAGAAATGTCACTTTCACACAACAAATAAAGCTTTGTAAATGGGATGGAAGACTTTCATGAAAATTATTTCTTTATATTCCTCAATTATATGGCATAGGTGGATGAAATAGTTTTTTGGAACTTTTTTTTTCCTTGACATATGTAGAAAAGCGTATATATTTAGATAGTTTTGACACATTACCCAATTTGAAAACATGATTGACAGCATTGTCACACCAAGATTCTTTATAATAGTGCTTCCATGTTACATTCCTATAGTACATTTAACCCTTAGGTCTGCTTGGTTATTCATTGTTGAAAGCAAAATGCAGACAGTACACCTGGTGGGATATGGCACAAGGTTCTTAAAGTGACTCTCATTTTTTTAATTAAAGTATATTGAAACAAATACTTGACATGCTAATGTAAAGTTTAGATCATAGCTTCTCAATGTACTCTCCTCCCCAAGTGTCTAATATCTACCTCTAGGTTTGTACCATAGGTAGAGGGTTCCTCCTGGTTCTTATTAACTAGATGACAAAGCAGGACGAGTATGCGTGTCCTGAGTGGCAGGCAGTTACCTTATCAGGGTGAGCATACTCTTCATGCTGATTACACGGGCGCATCACGTTTGTCTGTGCAATCAGGAGCAGGCTACGTCTCTGACATGCATATTTGGTACCACCATGTACTGACCTGTTTGATGAAAGTTAACTGGTTATTTTTTCCACAAGATAAATACAGAGAGAAAAAAACACAAAAGACAATAGCGGAATTGCTGTTTTTTTTGCATTTCCCCCTAATTTTTTTTTAATATAAGCTAGTTAATAAATTATATAGGTGATAATTGTCTGATCACTGGGGGCTGAATAACTGCAGTGAGAAGAACTTTGAACATTGCTCGTCTGTTTCAGTCAGTCCCATAGACATTGAATAAACAGCGGGTGCATGCTCGACCGCTGATCCATCAAGCTCATCCATACTGAGGGGGATGCAGTGAGGAGGAAAAGAGGGTTCAGGGCCCCCATCGTCGCGACTGGTGGGGGTCCCAGCTGTAGGGCCCCCAGCGATCAGACAATTATCGTTTATACTGTGAATAGGGTAGAAATGTTCATTCTAGGAAAACTTTAAGGCCCAAAATAAGCTGGTCTTTAAAGGGTTAATAAAGTTCACTAAAATGAGTACATGATGTGCTTACAATTTGCAATATATATTGTCTAGTAATCTGCTCTCTGAGAGAAGATCTTGGGGACCGCAAACACTGGTACAGAGGTATATTCTTTTTTGTACCTATACCATTCATGGATACTCTAGACTTAAACAAACAGCACTATCCCAGGATCAGAGACTCCTCAAATATGTTCTAAGGGCATCTGAGCAATAATTATATATTATAAAAAGGTGAGAACATCATCAGCTAGTTCCTATGGAATATATTTCTAAGAATTCAAGAGTCACCTAATTAAGGTCCAGCTATAGAGGTAGAGGTTGCATGTCGGTAGTTGAATATTATGGCACAAGCAGATATCTGTTTTGTTAAAATATGAAATAAACCTAAAAGAAGTTATCCACTCTAGACAATACCTTCTTGTTAGAAGGGTTTACCTACAATAAACTGATCACTGGTTGTCCTGCTGCTGAGACCCGCAGTGATCATCTATAATCTTTGGGGGAACAAAAGGGGCAGTTTTACAGAGTTCTCATTAAAATCAATGTACTGTCCATTAAATGCATGGACATGCTGGATCCTCTAGATAACAAGCCGTTTTTTTGACGTTTCTCAGGACTGATAGATGGGGGTCCTGATTTAGGGACTCCTCCATTACTTAGAATTCCCTAATAGGGTATTTGAAAATGAGTTTTCTAAACTGTAGAACCCTTTTAAATAGAATGCCTATGGAAAAGTTATATAGAAATATGTACTGTTAAATAGGCTTTTTTTTAATTCTATAATTGCTAAATTTAAAAGAAATTAGCAATCTTTTTCACATCATGTAAATGTAATTAAAGTCACTCAAACCACTTTATAGAACAGGTACGTCAACACACTGTAGTCTGTCGTTCTGTTTTTTTGTTGTGTGAAAGTATTATGCATTTCTTTTTAGGTGCTCATGCATGTTGGTGTTTTGGGTATCTATCTTAATTTCATTTAGTTTTAGTATTGTCAGTGTTTGCTCTGAATGAATCGTTGCATTTGTCTAACTGCTTGCCAACTGCATGATAAATCATTGTGTGTGTCTTTCTTTATGTTTCCTTTCTTTTTCTACATTCTGCTTTACATATAAATGATAGGATGAGCCTTTATGCACAGTGAATGCTGCCTCTTCAGTGATGACTACTCCTCTCTTCATTTTACTGCAAGTATTCAAGTATTGGGGGTTTGTTCTGAGGTCATTGAAGCAAGATTTATCTAATAACTTGCTGCAACGTGATATCACACAACAAAAGCCATTGAAGAGTCATTGAAATAGCTAAAGATTCTTGCCACAGTCTATTTTACGTGTTAAGAGTCAAGTTAGAGATTGCTACATCTGTGTGTGTGTTTGTGTGTGCGTGTGTGTGTGTGTGTGTGTGTGTGTGTGTACACACACACACACTTTTTGCAATGATTTGAACTTGCAAATTCATTCCACTTCACCGATTTGCCGACCAGCAATTATGCCACTTCTTGCTTTAAAATGAATCTCCTAGCAGCTTTGACCCCTTCAACTGCTGACCGCGCTAGATAGGTGACATGGAGATAACTGAGAAAAAATGTTTTATTCAGTCAGACGCATGAAGCCAAATTTATGCTGGGCATTCCTTAATCAGTGAAGTATTTTGAGTTTTCAACAGTTAACCATCCTAAACCCTTCCGTATTGTCGTGAGAGACGGCTGTAACGGTTACCGGATTGCACTTCGCAATATGCAGGGGACCGCTAAAACCATTGCTTAAGAGAAAAATAAGAGGGTTTGCTGGCAGACTCCCTATAAGGACCCATATTATACCAGATAAGACATTTCATAAAAAAAAGATTCCCATTTTAGGCTATATTGTCTTAAATGTCAGAAATACATTTCCACATTAGGTCATCTGCAAGCCAGCAAATTTTGGAAAATGTGCTCAACTTTACTTACAATGTTCGTTACATTGTACGTGTAGAATAGTTCAGAAAGTGGCAACAATTTTTTTGTATTAGGTAATCGTCTATGCTGCATTTCATTCTTTTATTTTACATTTTATCTAAACGTATTAAACCACTAGATGGAGACATGAAATCTGTCATTAAAATCATATGTGTTTGTTTCATAGATGCATCATGTTAAGTTGGGTCAGTTTATGTTGATTACACGTAAGAAAGTTACTGTAATTATTTTATATGACATCCCAATGTGCTTCAGTGTCTTTGCCTATTTCATTTTTCCATTTTAGTTTACTATTAAAGGTGATGGCTCTAAGATAACTTGTTTGCACAAACATTTATTGCCTAGAAAAGCATTTCTTTCTTGTGTTTCAGTTAAAAATATAATTAAATAATTAACCAGATTGAGGTATAAATAGATTTACATTTTTTTGTGAAGTCAATCTCATGTTGGATCCGCTTATAAGAGAATATTTCAGTGTGGGATAAATTAAAGTTAATTTGCAATTCCTTAAATGTTTTAATTTTTAATTTTGAAAAATGCTACCTAGATTGAAAATCCCCTTGTTTCAAACAAAAGCTCCAATTTTTTTTAATCTGTTAAATTATGATTATCCGAGATAGGAGTGCAGAAAAAAAATTCCACTTTATAGAGTATTGCGCATTTGCTGAATAATATACAAGTAAGAAGGTTCCTAAACTTTTTACCATCTAGTTGCCCTGTGTCTCGAACACCACTCCCGGCACATGTGACTTGGATGCTACTGTAAAGGGATACACCACTTGTCCAGTCTCACTCTTACAGGCCCTTATCGCAACAGACTAATAATGAGTTAAGCACCCCAAAACCAGTTCCCATATCCACACAAAACGCTGCCACCACTTGCAATATTAGGCCGACAACAGGCTCCTCCTGGTAATGCACATGTTCACACAGGCACACACTGAATCTAAATAGCATTCAACAGGTTACGCTTTTCCTCTTCGAGGTTGTGGGAATGTTTAGAGCAGCAGGGAAAAAACTTATTAATTTTAAAATTTAATATACGAAAGTGCAGCGCTTACAAAAAAGGTTACAAAAATTATAAATAAAAACGACATACATATATATATATATATAAGCAAAACAGTTACAAAATTAAAGGGAATAAAGCAAAGAATAACAGACCTCTTACGTATTTGATAGGTTAGAGATCCTGCTGAGGAGAACAGCTTGAAGGTGGACAGAACTGCAATGTGGTCGCATCTCCTGTGGTCTGACACCGTGAATTTCTTGCTATGACATTATAAGGGCTTGTCCACACACAACAGAATTGCAGTCAAAGGCTTTCCGCTGCGGCCAAAACACACCATTTCCTGCGGTTTTTGCGTCAGAAAATGGTGCGTAAATTGCTGCGTTTTTCCCAATGTTAAGAGATGGAGACATTTCCTATGAAAAACACAGCAATTCTGCACACTTTCCGTAGCAGGAGTTCACATGCTGCGGTCCGAAAAATACACACCGCAGGTCAATTTCGGCTCGGAAATTTTATGCAGTATGTGGATGAGATTTCTTAATCCTCATCCACTATGCTGCTACTATATTCTGCTGCGTTTTTTCCGGCCGAAATTCCGGCTAGAAAAAACGGCAATTCCGGAGCGTGTAGACGAGCCCTAAAGGGTCCATCAAGACCCCTCAACCCCTCCTCCTGGTCGGGTGGGAGAATGATGGCTAATTACATGCAAAACAGGGAAAGTTGCCAGACACAATTCTAATCAGTAATAACTCCTTATATGAATCTCCTAGTGAGATGCTATGTCTGACAAGTTACCAGGCATATATTTACCAACCTTGGAATACCAAACATGACTATCAAATATTAATCATTTTAACCAAAATTCAGTTCTGGGGTTTCTCAAGGCCGACAATCCCTGTGCTTGAGACCCCAGGAGCGTCTGAGTTCCGGGATCATATACACTTAGCTGGGTTATATACAAGATGAATTATTACAGGGGGGCTTTGAAGGATTATATTTCCTTTGTCTCATACAGCCATTTCTGTAGTCGTGTGTACTGGAGTCTGGCTATCTGGCTTCCAAAACATTGACTTTATTAGCACCCAGGTATGATGGGAGCCCCACAGAGACAGATTTGGTCCCATTTTGAAAACTGCACCCCACAAAGTATTCAAAACCGCATTCAGAAAGTATTTTTAACCCTTTAGGCGTTTCACAGGAATTAAGGCAAAGTAGAGGTGAAATTTACAAATTAATTTTTTTTGCTGAAATTCATTTGTAATAAAAAAAAATCTGTAACACAGAAGGCTTTACCCAAGAAATGCAACTCCATATTTATTGCCCAGATTCTGCAGTTTTTAGAAATATCCAACATGTGGCCCTAGTGTCCTAATGGACTGAAGCACCTGCCTAAGAAGCAAAGGAGCATCTAGAGGATTTTGGGGCCTCCTTTTTTTAGGAATATATTTTAGGCACCATGTCAGGTTTGAAGTGGTTTTGTGGTGCCTAAACAGTCGAAACCCCCCAAAAGTGACCCCATTTTGGAAACTACACCTCTCAAGGCATCTTTCTAGAGGTATAGTTAGCATTTCTACCTATGTAGTGCAATGTATTAGATCTGTCAGTCATTCACTGACAGCAAGCCGATTAGGCTTTGCCTCCGGGTGGGGCCTAATCGGCATCCATTAGGGTAGAGCAGGAGGCCATTGTTAGGCCTCCTGTTGCCATAGCAGCAGTCGGCAGCCTTGCTATAGCATGGCAGGGCTGCCAATCTGCTACCAACCACAAAGATGCAGCGATCGCTTTCGATCTCTGCATCTAAGGGGTTAATGGCAGGAATCAGAGCTAACTCCGGCTCCTGCCATTACACGGGGATTTCAGCTGTAACATACAGCTGACATCCGCTGCTGATGACGCCAGCTCAGCTCCTGAGCCGGCGCCATCTTGCCAGCGGTTACGGAAGCCATTTAGGCCCCGCCTCCAGTCGGGGCCTGAAAGTCTTCCACGCTAGGCATACCGGGAGGCCAGTGTTGGGCCTCCGGTTGCCTTTGCAGCCACCGGCACCCCAGCAATTTCATTACTGGGGTGCCGATGAGCTGCAAGCACCTTAAATGCAGCGATCGCTTTTGACCGCTGCATTTAAGGGGTTAATGGCAGGGATCGGAGCAAATTTCAGGCTTAACCATTACTCCAGGGTGTCAGCTATAAAATGCAGCTGACATCCGGGGATGATGGCACCGACTCAGCTTCTGAGCCGGTGTCCACCATTTGTCGTATGGATACGGCAAAATGCAGGGAAGCACTGGCTTTCTATGACGTATTCATACGACAAATGTCGGGAAGGCTCTTAATAAATGTGTCGTAACTTTCAGCCGGGCCATGTGCCACAATCGTGGTGCAACAACCGTGGCTGTGCGCCATGCCCCCCCCCCCCACCCCGTCGACACAAAAAAAAAACACTTACCTCAGCGCTCCTCTTCTCCCCTCCGACTCCTTCACACTTCTAGCGCAGCTCATATAAGGAATTGACATTCAGCAGCGTTGGGACCTTATATGCAATGTAGCACTTAAACGACATCAGTGCTTTTTCACATACAACGTCCTGATGCTACCTGGCGCTGGAATGATGAGGGAGCCAGGGAGGAAAAAAGAAGAGGAGCGGTCAGTAGAATTCTTCTTATTATTATGTTTTTTAATATTTTATTTTTTTAAATGTCTAATGGAAGAGGTGGGGCGTAGTCTGGTTGTTACTGCCAAGGTAGTGGCCCAGCGCAGGCCTCTACCTTGCTACGCCCCATAGTGTGAAATCTACGCCAGCTGGGAGCCACGCCCGACAATAAACTTGTCATGCCGCGGAGACCACGCCCCATATCCTGAGGCACAACGTGGCAAGGTTGGAGCAAAAATGCTAAAAGTTTTGGACCCTTTTACAACTATTCTACACCAGACTGGCAAAAAAAGGTTGCTAAATTACCCCCTATATGTTTTACTAAAGTAAAACGTAAGGCCTCTCATTCATAAAAAATCCTTGTGGTCTTGTTGCGCAATGTGTACTCTAAATCGGTTGCTATGGAGAGCAAGGCTATTTGTTTAAGCTTTGATACGTGATGCCTATAGTATTAACTTATAGTTACCTGATTTTGTCAATTAATCTGTAGATTAATTGTAATAAGTAGTTTGTACACATACTTATTACACTTCTTTAAGGGACTGTTCACATCACGTTTTTTGTTTACATTTAGCGTGTACATCAGGAAAGTTCCCGACATACATGCTAAATGTATCCATTGTCAAACAGAAGTCAAAAGAGTGTCCTTTTGGCCTCGTCTAAATGGTATACATCAGTACACCAAAAAAAGGTATGGAATAGGTTAAAGCTATACCTTTTTTTTTAACATAGTAGCCCATAGGTGACGGATGTCACTTTATGGCATCTGTCAGAGTCATCCGTTAAACGCTTATGAGTGACATGTGTAAAATGGATGCCTGACGTTGACATCCGTCGCGCATAAAAAGGATCATGAGAGTTCATGAGGTATACATTAAATGAATACTATTACAGTCTATGGGTGACGGATGCCACTATTTATATTACTATATACTCTATTCCCGGCATATATGTCAAATTTAGGCAAAATAACGTGATGTATAATGCCCTTAAAAAGTTACATTTTTTTAGGCAAATGTTTTGAAATGTAAAAGTAAATGATTAATATATAAGAATATTTGTTTTGTGTAGTTTAAATGAAATAAATGATTGACTACTTTCACTAAATCAACAATGGATAATATTTATACCTGCTGTACAATACAGTGCACAAAATTATATACAACAGTAATAGAAACCTTACATAATGAGTTAATGCGAATTGGCATTCTATTTATTTTAGGAAAACAAGTCCTTTTGGCCCCAGTGCAAATTTTGGACACGCTTCCCCTCACCAACTTACTACTTAGACACATTGGCCTCAGGTTCTTTGCAAGGGTCTATTCAGATCAGAGGCACAAGCTCATAAGCATATGTCTTACCACCCACCATAAAATTTATAACAAGACAATTTCCTTTACATGATAATATACCTCTAAATCAGGGGTCTCAAACTCGGCCGGGTAAGTGGGCCACTTAAAGAAAAAATTGGAAGTTGACAGGCCGCATTACTTTCAAATATTTAATTATTGTTAATCAATTCGTTATTTGAACTACTATAACATTACATTACTATAATAATACTACATTACTATAACAATACTACACTACTGTAATACTACATTACTATAATAATACTGGTTTAAAATTTGAGAGAATTCTCCACGTGCTTATTTCAACAATCCAGTTTTCCAGTTTAAGTGTCGCTAAATGCAGTCCGGCGGCTCAGTTAGCAGCGTTTAGCAGACACATGTCAAGATTGGGCAGCCCCTTTTTAGATAGTGCCACAGTGCCCTCGGTGGATGCTGCCGCAGTGCCCTCGGTGGATGCTGCCGCAGTGCCCTCTGTGGATGCTGCCACAGTGTCCTCTGTAGATGCTGCCACAGTGTACTCTGTAGATGCTGCCACAGTGTCCTCTGTAGATGCTGCCACAGTGCCCTCTGTAGATGCTGCCACAGTGCCCACTGTAGATGCTGCCACATTGCCCACTGTAGATGCTGCCACAGTGCCCTCTGTAGATGCTGCCACAGTGCCCTCTGTAGATGAGGCCACAGTGCCCTCTGTAGATGCTGCCTCAGTGCCCTCCGTAGATGCTGCCACAGTGCCCTCCGTAGATGCTGCCACAGTGCCCTCCTTAGATGCTGCCACAGTGCCCTCCGTAGATGCTGCTACAGTGCCCTCCGTAGATGCTGCCACAGTGCCCTCCGTAGATGCTGCCACGGTGCCCTCCGTAGATGCTGCCACGGTGCCCTCCGCAGATGCTGCCACGGTGCCCTTTGCAGATGCTGCCACGGTGCCCTTCACAAATGCTGCCACAGTGATCTCAGGGGCTTGCCCAGAGCTGGAGTCCCGGAGCAGAGCCGCTTCTAGCACTCTGCCTGGGATTCCAGCTCTGCTCCTGACATCACTGTCCATATATGGACAGAGATGTCAGGGGCAACCCCAGAGCTGAAGTCCCGGGCAGAGCGTTAGTAGGCTCTTCCTGGGACTCCAGCTGTGCTCCTGACATCACTGGGACTCCTGCTCTGGGGAAGCCCCTGACATCATTGTCGATGTATGGACAGCGATGTCAGAGGCTTCCCCAGAGTGCCAGAGCAGAGCCTATACTAGCGCTCTGCCCGGGACTCCGGCTCTGGGGAAGCCCACAGACATTGTGTCCAAACATGGACACTGATGTCAGGGAATTCCACAGAGTCCCGGAGCAGAGCCTATACTAGCGCTCTGCCTGGGACTTCGCTTTGGGGAAGACCCTGACACACTGTCCATATATGGACAGCGATGTCAGGGAATTCCACAGAGTCCCGGAGCAGAGCGTGTACTAGCGCTCTGCATGGGACTCCGGCTCTGGGGAAGCCCCAGACATCGCTGTTCATATGTGGACAGCGATGTCAGGGAATTCCAGAGTCTTGGAGCAGAGTGTGTACTAGTGGCTCTGTAACCCACGTGCCGCAGATGACAGCCCCAGGGGACGCATGCGGCCCACGGGCCGCGTGCTTGAGACCCCTGCTCTAAATAATACACATACAGTTACCAAAAAAAACCACTGTGCAATAAACAAATATCACCATGCTGTTACTGAACAAAACCCAGTATACCAAGGCATAAAAACTATACCACTGCACCAGGACCACATATAACCACTACATAGTGACTGAATAATACCCCATACTATTATTGAATAAGAAACACTATACTAAAAACAGTATTACCACCATACAGTGGTATATACCCATTGTACACAGGCGGTCGGCAGACCTTATAAGTGTTCACAATACATTGAAAACCAGTAATTCACATGTGATATCTTCTTTGATTGAAGTAGTTCACTTTCCCCTTTTCTTCTTTATCCAGCCTAGGCCGCTATGATAACCTTTCCTGCCACAGCTCATCTCTGCAGAGTTTGCAATACAATCATCTTTGGCTCCTAGCTTTTCCAGCACCTTCCCTACCTTTTCATGACCCTCTACAAAAACTTGCCAGCCGTAGTACCCCAGATGATAATAATGCCCCCTCTTGGTGCCTCACAAAGTAATAGTAACCCCTTTTGCATTCCATCCAGTAATAGTGCCTTCCCAACAATAAATCTGCCCCCTTTAGGCCCCGTACAGTAAAACTGATCCTTTTAGTGCCCCACACATTAATAGTGCCCCCACATAGTTATAGCGTCCACTTTGTGCTCCCTACACAGTAATGCCTTCCTATGTGCCACCACACAGTAGTAATGTACACCTTTGTGCCCCATAAGGTAGTAATGCCACCCTCACACAGTAGTCCTCTTTTGTGCCTCTTCCTTTATGACCCCATATAGTAGTTAATCCTTCTCTGTGCCCCTATATAGTAGTTAGTTCCTCTTTGTGCCCCATAAAGTAGTTACATCACCCTTTGTGCACCCATATAACAGTAAGATCCTCTTTGTGCCCCCATAAAGTAGTTAGGTCCTCTTTTGTGCCCACATATAGTAGTTATGTCCCCTTTGTGCCCATATATAGTATTTAGGTCCCCTTTATGTCCCCATATAGTAGTTAGGTCCTCTTTGTGCCACCATATAAAAGTTATACCCCCTTTGTGCCCCCAATATAGTAGTTAGGTCTCTTCCATTATTTCCCATTTACACCAATAAAAAAAAACCTCACCTAGCAGCGTTTTCATGACAAGCGCCTGGATCCTCTTCCTGCCTCCTGCAGCCTTCTGGCTGGTGCAGGATGCATGTTGTGTGGAGTCTGCTAGAGCAGAAGCTGGTGTTTCCAATGGCTCTCTTGAGTGGTAAACCCCCTCTATGATGTCCATATGCCGGATTGCTTTTTTATTCTCTATTTATTCTCTACAGTAACTTGTTTTGTCTTTAGTAGTTTAGTAAGAAGATACACCATTGTTTGTTGTCAGAATATGTATGACAATTTACTTACTTGATAAACATTGGGTATTAATGTCTTAATTATACTAAATACATCTTGATTTTTTTTTCTTTGTAGGAGGATGACAGTGATTGTGGTGGTGTATCTGGTTTGAGTCCTTCGCTCTGGTCCATGATAGGCATTCAGTTTGTCCTTCTCTGGCTTTTATCTGGTAGTAATCATTGTCAATTATGACCCTGAAAACCAAAATCTACATTTCTTAATTCAACATCCTGCCAAAAGATTCACCTTGGATTTACCTTAAATGAGGTCACTTAATTAAGATAAATGAAGAATGGCTGTGACAATGCTGTGACTTATTCATCTGTGAAAGATTCACAGAGAAACCTACAAAGTCTGCATGTTGGAGTGTCAAATCCTCAGTGGCATCATGTGTGAAAGCTGCATCATCTATGCCATCGAAACAGAAATCTACAGTAAATGTGCTTTATTGAACAAACTATGATGATCTCTTCGTTGCATCGTCAATGACTTTATGTAAAAGGGCTCCCTTTACTATTGCTTCTGTACAACATGATTTGTAAAATTTATTTGACCTTCAGTTTGTTGCACTCCAGCCCTATATGCGTCCTACTTGTGTACATCAGATCTATTTTATTATTGTGCACTGTGTTTAGAAGAGCACTAATGCTTTTAATATATAAATGTATGTGTAAAAAAACTGAAATGCTCCTGTTTTAGTCAAGTGCAAATATATTGGTTAGTCTTTTTAAAAAAACAAACAAACTGAAATGCCTTATATTGTATATTGAATGGCTTGATTTGCCAAATAGGAGTACAAACACAAAGACATATATACTCTACTGGTTTTGTGAGCATCAGATATGGAAAGGTAAATGAGTGTATACTGTATAATATTTGCATATACATTTGGTGGGTGTTCGAGCGCTTGACCTTTGTGAATCTCTATGGGTTCCGTGCAAGTCTTTTCAACTCTAGTTTTGTACATGTGGTTCTGTATATCATCGCTAACCAAACTTTCTCAAGACTGAAAGATATTCAGTTGGAAACATTTTGGTTAGGAAACTTACCAATGGTATTTAGCATGCTCATGCTGCTGCTATTTAATTTTTGTTAGGATGAAATTGGTACTCTTTTCTGGGTGAATATTTTGTTGTGTGAAAACATAAGCTCTGCAATGTGATGAGGCTAATCAATTAACGTTCACAATGACTTTCCAAGTGTAATCTGCAATTGAATATTGGTAGTATAAATGAATATACGGTAAGGGTATCATTGTATAGTATGATGTCTTAAACATTTATTCTATTATTTGCCTTTCATAATTAACTACATAAATTCAGATGGATCTTTAATATCCAAAAACTGATGGCTAATGCATTATGTAGCAAATACTGTAAGTGGTGAATACCCACCATTTCCGAACTTTTTATCCCTAGAGTATGTACGGAATTCTGATCATTGCAAATATGGTGTGTTGTTTTCCACTTAACCCAAGTTATGGGGCATTGTTGTGTAATCTGCTACTGATCGGGACATAAAGACCCAAAACATGGTTAACTATTTTTTTTTAATTTAAAAATAAGAAACAGATTGTATATTATAAAGAAACACATTTTGATTATTTTTGATTGTTTTACCATTTGCCATTTTAAATAATATCTAAATAACATCTTTAATTTTAAGATAAATTAGATAATTACATAATTTAGGCAAATTAAGCTTTTAACCTTTAGCTTTGTCCTAAATATTCTCAGAGGCAGTATTCAGCAAAGCCCAGCTAACAAAAATATTAGATACTTAAAGAGATATAACAGTACCATACACTCAAATTTAATAGATATGAATTGCGGATACATCCAAAATATGCATTTCAGTTAAAACATGCATTTGTTCTCTTTGGTAATTGTAGTCCTACAACTAGCATTTCCAGTTAAATGCATGTATTTTTTAAAGACTAGTGCAGAATTGTCAAAGTGTATTTACAGTACATATATAATTAAAAAGTAAAATATAACAATTAGACATTTTAAAAAAAATTATTTTCACCAATGAATTCTTCATATTTCTCTTGACTTGTGAATATCATACTCATTTTATTAAGTGATTTACTTTTTTAATGTATTGTGACTTCTTAAAAAAATAAAAAAATAAAATAAAAATAGAATTAAAGAAATTCGAAATATTCTAAAATATATAGGTGAATATACTAAAAGTTTTTTCCTACCAAAACTGTAACTTAAAAACCGTAATAGAAATATGTTGACATTAACTGTTATAAGGGTTAACTATACAATAACAACAATGGTGCTCAGCCCATTCCAATTCCTAAATTTAGTTGTGACCATGACACCATACTAATATTTAAGAGTGAAACTGGCTTGCTTTTTTGGTTCTTGCCTGTGTTATGGCAAAATCAACTAAACCCTTGCGGTAGTATAAATTGGTAAGCTCTAAGACTATGAAATGTCTAATTGGATAATTAATATGGCAAAAAACACTGACCTATTGGCCATGTCATAAACCTGACAAAGTAAAACTGCACTGTAATGATGGCAATGGAGCTTGCCTAGCTGATTAAAACGTCAATTTGAAGACAATTTTCCTATCATAAAATCAAAGTACATTTCACCCACATATTCCAATTTACTACATGATTTTGTATACAGAAGAATATGTTAAACTTTTTTTTATATAGTTGGTAAACATCTGCTTTTATAAATATAATAGCCAAAGGTTGATTTTTTTTTTGCACACCAACATAACATACGCTGTACCAACTTTGTGATTTCATTGTAAGCTTAAAAATAATTTATTGCCAAATCTGCCAAGTCTTTTAGAAAATATTTCTTAATTTGTATAAATTACTGTGTGTTCAAAATGATGAGCAGCATTTGTATAGTAAGAGTATAGTTGTAATGATACAAAAAAAATACAAAAATGGTCAAGTTGAATATAATAAAAATTCATTTACTTTCTTATTTTGCATGCTTTTTGTAGCTCTGATATAATGATAACATATGTGTGCAAATTATTTTTCTTTCTGTATTTGTTTTCCGAGAATATAGTAAATAATATAATCAAAATGTTTTTTAATTACAGGTCATTGGTTGTTACATGGATAAAACAACTGATTAAATGTTGTGTGTTAATGAGCCTTTCCTTTCTCATTCATACACAGCCATAGTTGGATCCATACTAGCCTTAGTCTTTAAAAATACAAATTTATGTTAAAAAAATATTGATGGCATGCAGATTATACAAATAGTTTGTATCAGTTCATTCAGGACCTGTTTTCCAACTTTTAGGATCCAAATGCAGATCTACATATTTGTGTCCTGCAAGGCTGTACAGTAAGTACGATCAATTATTTTTTTTTAGACCTAATGCAGGTAAATAAATAAACTTACAGCAAAAAAATGCTAGTGTGTACCTGACCTTAAATAGGTTGTCCAAAAATGGGTATGCTTTTTTTCCAGAAACATTGCCACTCTTGTCCATGGGCTGGTATTTCAACTTATCCTCATTCAAGTGAATGAAGACGTTTTTTTTCTAATCTTAGACAACCCCTTTACTGATGTTTTCTAAGATAGAACACATCAATAATGATATAAACTTAAAAAAATACCATGGAGGTAAATATTTGGGCTTTTTGGCATCGATAAAATGATGGTAAAAATGTAATAAATATGTATTTTGATTGATGTGCAGATGGCTTTGCTGGTTTAGCAAACAATTAAAACTAAACCGAAAACATAATGTAAGTTTCATATTATAATTTTTGATTTAATATTACTTCAACACACATTGTTTTTTTATAATAACACAATTTACAAATTGCACAGTTTTACCTCTTCATGGCTGAACCCTTTGCACTCCTCTGTATTATTTGTATTCATATGGGAATTTGCATTATCCGTAACTTGAATATTTACAGTATTTAGTTTGTATTTCATATATCTCTTCACTTATCTGAGTACAGCTGAATTAATACATAGGAGTAGATTTATCAAAACCGATCCAAGAGATAAGTTGAGGAGTTGCCCATAGCAACCAATCAAATTCCACCTTTTTGTTTTCAGATGCCCATTGGAAAATTAAATCGGCAACATAATTGGTTGCTATTGGCAACTTTTATTTTTTATTTTTTTGCTTTTCACCAGTTTTGATACATTTCCCCCATAGTCAAGCATTAAATATTATTAGGGGGGAATGGCCATTTTGTTATTTGCATTATATAAGGGAATACATTCAATAATTTATTACAGGGAAAAACTATTTTCAGACATTTTTATATATCTATGACTCGATGTTATCATTTTGTATTGGGGAAATATATTATTTTCTTGGCAGTCACTTTACTCACTAGGTAAGAAAGATTTTCTTTTCTGGTTTAAGATTGTAAATATATGTATTGCCTAAGAACAAAAAAAATACAATCCATTAGTAACTGTTAGCCAAAAAGAATAAAGTATAAAATTATGTATTTAATTTACATAGAAAATGCCAGCATCACTGCCAAACCATCGAATGTAGTTTCTGTTTTTATCTTCATTGTAGCAAACTCTCTTGGCAAGCCTGAGTAGATGTTCTTATACCTGAAGACATTTAGTATATGTTGTATATTAATTTAGATATTTCTACTATTTGTATATTTCCCCTTTGGTTCTTTAGTATTAGCCTTGCTGGGTTTACACTATATTTAGGTAAAATCTCTATTAAGTGACCTTTTGCACCTGTAGTGTAATTTTTTCACAAATTCTTTTAAATAAAGACTCCATCCCATTATCATTAATCACAGTTTATATTCGGGAGCGCTAACGTTGCATAAACGTCTTTATACTATGTTTTAAGACAAGAAGTTAGTCCAAAAGATGGACCTTGGGAATGTAAAGTTCTCCAAAATACATCAATAAACAGTATACGGTTGTTTGTCTTGACTTGGTGACCCCCGCTGGTTGTAAGAACAGAGTGGTAGCAGTGCTGGGATATATCTGTATTTTATTGTCTCCTTTGACTCCACTTGTTTCAGGTAGCTGCATGGACAGCCATTACCTACAATGGGAGTCCATGCAGCCACCTGGAAGAAAGAAGAGCCTACAGAAGATAAAGTGGCACGGCACTTACCTATTACTTTTGAGACTTTATACTAGTGAAAGGCCACCGATATTTGTGATTAAATAACCCCTATAAGCTTCTCATTAATAATATTTGAAAGTTGACTGAATGATGGGATTTTAGCCTGGGTATGACGTATTTTTGGTTTTCACATAATTTGCCAGGTTTGACCCCAGATCTATAGATTCCATGTATCTATATGTGGGGACCCTTGCATTCTTCCCACAGAAAAATTAATACTTTTTAGAAATAAACTATTGTAATGTGTCATAAAGTTCTAAGAATTCAAATTAATTTTATTTAATTTTTACAATGTGAAGGGTTTTCCTTTATTGTAAGTTTACTAACTACATTTCTCCAAAATGAATACAATGAATTGTGTTTAGTTGTCCTGAATATTATGCAGTATGTTATACTATAAATTGGTAACTGTATAGATATATAAATTGCAAGTTCTCTGCATAGACACTTTTTTTCTTATATTTTTAACTTGAACGCTTTTGTTGGGCCTAACAAACAATGATATCTTTTGTAAAAAAAATAATGCTGTATTTATTGTGGAAAATGGTGAATTAAAATAAAAGGTTTCAATTTCAAATCACTTACAAGAATGAATTTATAATTAAAACCAGGTGGATGATCCTATATACTGCTCTGTATCCTATCAGAAACTTTATGGAAGTGAATGGCCCAGTACAATGTATTATTTTTAGATTTCACTTTACAACATGTCCCTTATTGTCCATTTTTATTAAAGAATACATAAATGAAAATTCCATATTTTCACAGCTATTTATCTTTTCTATGTAACGTTATATTGCAAGATAGACTAATAAATCCAAAGGCTAAACCTCCTGTGAATTCTTAAAGTGTAAAGGAACCATTCTTATCCATTTAGTCAGCAGAGATAGGCTGCTGAGTTCTTTAGATTATCTTTGTTGTTAGTTTTTCAAATGAAAGTTCACTTTTAGAGCACATGAGACTAGTTTAAAGTGTTGAACCTAATTCTCTATTTGTAACGTAGTAAAATCACTAAGGCATCGGTAACTTTACCTAAAAATTATTATTTACAGTGTCTTTTGAAAATTAGTAGATATTTATTGAAATACATAGAAACAAGTATATCTTATAGGGGTTTATGACATTAAAATAAGACCTGCTTTGTTTATCACAGAAACACACCACTTATGTATGTGGATTGTGTCTGGTATTTCAATACCACAGGGGAAATACTAATTTGTGACAAAGATGCTATTTTTGGATGTTATTTATAAAGACTAGTATACATAGAAAAATCAAATATTCTTAGGAAATATGAGAACATAACCCTGTGCAAAATGCATATACGGCACACATAATTCTTTGTCATTACTATATGTATGACGTAAAGTAGACATAAGTGCAAAGCTACCATATAACCCTCTGTTCACACTATCATCATGATTTTTAGTCTTAATGGTGCAATGACATTCCTACAATGGCACTGTTAAGAATAAAAATAATAATAGGAATCATAAATCCGTTTTCAAACAGGTTTAACGAATCCAGACAGAAACCATTGACTTATAATGGGGTCCATCAGGGTTTTGGTGTTTTTCACAGTGAGCATAGAACTGCTGGCCAAAGGAATGGAACAAGATGATGTTATGGAATCACTGGTTGCACAATTCCAAAAAGGCTGCTGGAGACTGTTGGGAGTAAGCGTTCAAATAAAACTGCAACCCCAAAGCCGTCACAACTCTGATCGACAGAATCTAAGGCTACTCTAAGGTATTCCCTGGAGCCCACCGCAAGGCTGGATGGTTTTTGCTGTTCTAACAGAGTTCAGTGTGGGATAAGGGGTGCAATGCAGGCAATACCTGAACAGGTAACCAGACAGCCAGCAAGTAAACAGAAAGTCCAAAACTGAGCTAGTGGAAATCAGGTACAGAAGAGGTTAAAACCAGTCAGGAGCAAATAATCAAAATCTGTAAACAAGGGGTTAACGAGAGACAAGCCGAGGTCATTTTCCAAGAAGTCCAGAAGTCTAGGGCACAGAGTAAGTGAGAGCTTGATCACCACACCTAAGAAGGAGAAAAATTCACAAGCAAAGAAAGGGGGAGGAGGCCAGATATAAATACCCCACCCTACACCTGACAGGAAAAAGACAGAGACGTGGGATAGGCTCAGGAAGTAAACAGAACCGCCAAGAAGCTAGATCAGTAGTCATGGCGATCTTAAAGACACAGATATTTCCTAACAGTATCCCCCTTACTACGAGTGGCCACCGGATCCTTAAACCTCGACCTAGGTTTCAAAGGGAACTTTAAATGAAAGCTTTTAACTAGAGGACTAGCGTGCACAGAATAGGCCGGAACCCAAGTTCGTTCCTCTGGCCCATACCCTTTCCAGTGCAGCAAGTACTGGAGAGTACCCCTGACCCTTCTCGAATCCACAATCCACTGCACCTCAAGCTCCACGTCTCCTTCCACCTGAACTGGAGGAGGAGGTTTCTTGCGGGGATTAGATGGTGGGAAAAAATGTAAGGAGAGATTTGTAAAAAAACATGAATCTTAAAAGACTGAGGAAGAGCCAGACGAAAATATACAGGATTAATAATTACAACAATTTCATATGGACCAATAAACCTAGGAGCAAACTTGCTAGACGGTACATTCAGTTGGAGATTTTTATTAGAGAGCCACAGCCTTTGCCCTACACCAAACACAGGACCCATCGTACGTTTTTTGTCAGCATTTTTCTTTTGAGTAACTTGGGAGTTCTTAAGGTTCAACTGAACCTGAGCCCAAACTGTGCACAGTTTATTTGATTAAACTTCACCCTCAGGGTTATCACTAGAAGAGGCGGAAAATGAACCAAAACGAGGATGAAATCCATAATTAGAGAAAAGCGGCGAGGTATCAAGAGAAACATGGTGGTGATTATTTATGGCAAATTCCGCTAATGGAAGATATGAGACCCATTCAACCTGGTTATCAGCAATATAACACCTAAGATACTGTTCCAAGGTTTGCTTAATGCGCTCAGTTTGTCCATTAGTCTCAGGGTGAAATGCAGAAGAGAAAGATAACTATACACCAAGTTTCTTACAGAAAGCTCTCCAGAAGCTAGCCACAAATTGTACACCTCTATCAGGGACAATATTTTCTGGAATACCATGTAGACGAACCACTTGATCAACAAATAATTTAGACAAAGTCTTGGAATTGGAGTTGTGGCAATGGAATGAAATTACACATTTTACTGAATTGGTCACCACAACCCAAATTACAGTTTTCCCTTCAGAGGGAGGCAAATCAGTGATAAAATCCATGGACACATGAGACCAAGGTTTCTGTGGAACAAACAATGGCAGCAGTTCACCCATAGGACGTGTTCGAGGAGTCTTGGCACGAGCGCAGACATCACAAGCAGAGGCATAGGTACTCACATCATGAGACAAAGACAGCCACTAATAGAGCCACAACACTAATCTTTTAGTCCCAGTTATCTCTGGATGACCACACAAAACAATCATGTAACTCATTGAGCAAACGAAATCTGAACTAAGGAGGTACGAACAACTTCCCGGAAGGAATGGTTTGCGAAGCGAGGTGTTGACATTCTGTAATCTCAGTTGCAAGGTCAGGTGATATTGCAGAAATCACTATCCCTTTAGAATAGAATGGGTTCAGGATGAATGTCGCAGACCTGTGAGGAACAGAAACGTCGAGATAATGTGTCAGCCCTAACATTTTTAGACCCGGGTCTGTAGGTTACAATAAAGTCAAATCTGGTAAAGAACAAGATCCACCTAGCCTGTCTGGGATTGAGTCTTTTGGCTGATTCTAAAAAAGTCAAGTTTTATTGTCAGTCAGTACAGTAATTTGATGTTTAGCCCCCTCTATAAAGTGGCGCGCCACTCTTCAAACGCCCACTTAATAGCAAGAAGCTCACAATTACCTATATCATAGTTCTTTTCAGTGGCAGAAAGTTTGTGAGAAAAAAAAAGCACAGGGTCGCAAATTAATCAATACAGAAGGTCCTTGAGATAACACAACCCCCACCCCTATTTCTGAGGCATCAACATCCACAATAAAGGGGCTAGGAAGATCTGGTTGAACAAGTAGATGTGCTTTTATAAAACAGTGTTTTAAGGTTTCAAAGGCAGAGACCGCACTAGGTTTCCAACTTACAAGATCAGAACCCACTTTTGTAAGATCTGTCAAAGGTTTGGCAATGGAGGAAAAATTATGAATACATTTTCGGTAATAATTAGCAGAGCTTTTACTGAAATGGGTTGGACCCAATCAAGAATTGCCTGAACCATATGAAAATCATGAGGAGACAGCACATATCCCAGAAAATTAACTTCCTGAACTCCAAAAAGACACTTTTCAAGTTTTGCGTAAAGACAATTTTCCCTCAGTACTTGAAGGCCGGACCTTAAATGTTGAACATGAGAGGACCAATCGGTAGAATCACAAGAGTTTCGTCCAGATACACTACCACAAAACGTCCAATAAAATTTCTGACAATATCATTAACCAGGTTTTTAAAACCACTGGAGCATTACTTAAACCGAAAGGCATGACCAAATACTCATAATGACCATCAGGAGTATTAAATGCTGTCTTCCACTCATCCCATTTTCAGATGCGAACCAAATTGTAGGCCCCACGTAAATCTAGTTTAGAGAACCACTTGAGATCTGATTAAACAGGTCGGGATGAGTGAAAGAGTATATTGATTCTTGACAGTAATCTTATTTAATTCACTATAGTTGATACAGGGTCTTAAACAAAGAAAAAAACCTGCACCCACCGGAGAAGTAGATGGACAAATATGACCCTTATGGAGACTGTCTTTAATATAATCGTTCATGGCTTGTGTTTCCAGAGCAGAAAGATTATAAATCCGCCCCTTAGGCAGCATAGCATTAGGGAGAAGTATAATGGGATAGTCGTATGGCCTATGAGGAGAGGGAGAGTCACTACTGATTTAAGAAAAGACATCCTCAAAATTTTGAATACAATCAGGCAATGCTGGTGCATTGCAAGATACACTAGTAGTAGACAAAGACATGCAAGAATCATAACATTTAGAATTACACTTAATCAAATCTGCTTTTATCCAATCAATTACCGGATTATGTGTCTGCAACCATGGAATACCCAATATTACCTCAGAAGACAAATTTTCTAGAATAAAGAAAGTAATTTGTTCAGTATGCAAAGTACCCACTTCCAATGTAACAGGCGGAGTAGAGAACTTGACCGAGAGAGGGGTATTGCCAATAGCAGAGACCTTGACTGGGGTACTTAAACTGAACAGGGGAGATAGTCAACCTGAAAATCCAAGTAATTAGCCGCAGAACCACAATCTACGAACGTTTGGCCAGAAATACAAACATTATTAAACCATACTGTCACGATGGGTGTGTGGACCCACTGGGCCAAACCACCGTAGCGGGATAGCAGCTGGCCAAACAGGATACCAAGGCAAAGTCAATTGTTCGAATAAGGGTACCTGTGGCAATACAGACAGTAGCAATGGCAGGCTCGAGTGGGACCTTGGCAGCAGGCAGACACCAGGCGTGGTAAAATACAGCAGGCATAGTATACGACACAGCACAGGATACAGGTAGCAGGAACGGGAACACTGGGAACTGGAAAACACTACGGGACCATTTGCAAAGACTAACACGGGTAAACACAACAATGCTCAGGCAATGAAGGAAGGGGCAGGGCCCTTCTTATAGTCCAGGGTAATCATGGCAGCAATCAGTCAATCTAAAACATGTCTACGCTCTGGCCCATTAAGGACGGGTATGAGCTAGAGCATGCAACCTAGTGGTCACTGCAGGACAGGATGGCCGCATGTGCTAGCATCTCTGGGGAGGAAGACGTCTGCAGGATGATAGGAGTCTGAGGTCTGCGACCGCGGATGTTACACATATATTACAGGCAAAAGGATTTATTTTTTAAATTGTGGGGAAAACATGACTGCGTCCCCGCAGTAGAAGCACAGCCCGTTGCGTTTTCGAAAAAGTCTCTGTTCTTGAGAAGACATAGTGGGGCCTGCTTGAACTCTTGTGCATCAGATGGAGGGAGCTCAGTGCATAGGAGGGGAGTGACCATTGCCGATCTCTGATTTTTGCGGTTTCGTATTCGTCAGTCCAGATCATGGCATCCTCTAGAGACAAGGGTGGAGGGTAATTTATAAGGAGATCTTTCAAAGTTTCTGAAAGGCCTCGGCGGAATTGACAACGTAGTGCAGCATTACAGCACCCACTGTGAAGAATGGACTATCGTCTAAACTCTGAAAAATAATCCTCGACAGGATGCAGTCCTTGCTGGAGAGATAACAGCTTGGCCTCAGCCACTGCAGTGATATCTGGTTCTCCATATATTAAACCCAAGGCCCCAAAGAAGACCTCCACAGAAGAAAGTTCAGGGGCATCAGGTCTTAACGGAAAGGCACGAGTTTGAGGAACGCCCTGCAAGAGTGGAATTACTATAGCCACTCGCTGTTGCTCTATTCCAGAGGAGATAGGTTTTAGTCGAAAATATAAGTTACAACTCTCCCGAAAATTAACAAAAGACTTATAATCACCAGAGAAACAATCAGGTAAATTTACCTTTGGTTTAACCGGAGTTGCGACTCGGATGACTGCTTGGGCCTGCACTGTTTCATGCCGCTGTATCCGTACAGCCAGACCCTGTACCAGCTGAGTCGGATTATGCATTTGATCCGCCAAGACTTGCATAGGTTCCATAGTGCAAAAACAATATAAATGGGCTTCTGAATATGTTATGGAATCACTGGTTACGCAATTCCCAAACGGCTGCTGGGGACTGTCGGGAGTAAGCATGCAAATAAAACCGCAACCCCAAATCATTCACAACTCTGATCAATAGAATCTAGGGCTACTCTGAGATATTCGCCAGAGCCCACCGCAAGCGGGATTATTTTTGCTGCACAGAACCCAGGTTGTTCTAAAAGAGTTCAGTGATAAGGGGTGCAATGCAGGCAATACTTGAACAGGTAACCAGACAGCCAGCGGGTAAACAGAAGTCCAAAACAGAGCTAGTGGAAATCAGGTACAGAAGAGGTCAAAACCAGCTGGGAGCAGATCATCAAAATCGGTAAATAAGGGGTTCACGAAAGACAAGCCGAGGTCAGTTTCCAAGAAGTCCAGAAGTCTAGGGACAGAGTAAGTGAGAGCATGATCACCACACCTAAGAAAGGAGAAAATTCACAAGCAAAGAAAGGGGGAGGAGGCCAGGTATAAATACTCCACCCTACACCTGACATGAAGAAGATAGAGGAATTGGATAGGTTCAGGAAGTAAACAGAACCGCCCAGAAGCAAGATCAGTAGTCATGGCGATCTTAAAGACACAGACGCTTCCTAACAGGTGATGTGAATAGAGCTTAAGATCATTAATGATTTCATTTTTAGTAAACCATCTGGTACATTTGTTAAGAAGTCTCAATAAGTGTCTAGTAGATGAGCAAACATTTTATCTACCTGTCAGTTTTTTGGAGGATGCACTCTGAAGGGGCAGTTAACGGGTGTGCTGAAATTCAAAACAATTAGTTCTTTTGAGAACTAACATCACCTCAAATAATTTTCTTTACACTTCAACACTTTAGTACCTCAAGAGAATTGCAGTTAGTGGGCAAATAACCAATTACCTTGGAAAAGTCTGCTATACTGCACAGTAATAATACATCATTTGTATGACTTTCAGCGCTTTCAGGTTAAGGAACAATGTAAAACCAGAATATCATAAATTTACATCTAAGTAAAAAAATAAATACATAGAGAATACTCCTGCTGATTATAGATCCATGTACAAATACCTATGTGCAAAAATAATTGCCTTGTTATTATGTAATATACAATTTCCTGTTATTTATATTACATAAAGCAAGCATTTCTTACATACAGAGGAATCTCAGCACCATGGTTATTTGAGAAATACGAATTTCCTTTCCTCCTTTCCCTAGAATACCTGTTATTGCTCACTCCTTAAGAAAATGTCCAATTATACAATCTTCATTACTTATTCCCAGAGGCAGTTGACTATCCTATGTCACTGTAAATCCCCAGTCTTTCTATAATATAAGCCACCCACATAACCAGTATCGTGGTTCTGTGTCAGGTTCCTTTTTATATATATATATATTTTTTTTTAAACAAAACTATTATAATAATTGTGTAGTACGTTTTTAGTTCATAATTCTCTGGATACATTCTGTAACCAACTACATTCTATAGTGGGGGAAAAATGTTGACCAGTAGTGCTTCTCATTCTCTACAACTGTGCCTAAATCCCCGTAATGTAGTTTGGATGCTGGACACTCTCTTTTCCAATATAAAAAACAATGGAGGTGGGGGGGTACTCAAGAAGATGCACCAGATTTCTGTCACAAATAGCTCTTAAAAAGGGCGTGGTGAGGATCAAATTTATTATGGGCCTTTTATATCTACCTTGAATGTATTGAAAAGTGTCCAGAAAAGGCGCGTGGTCAAGTTTTCAGTTAAGGAGCTTTCAGTTATTGAATAAATTTTTTGAATATTACAACTAATTTATTGTAATTGAAAGAAAATAAATGGGATAAAATGGAATTAACAAGCCATTATAAAAGAAAATCAGTTTAATCCTTTAATGACCATGCCTTTTTGCACGTCAAGGATTATTTTATTTTTTTTCACTGTCGCATTACAAGAGTCATAACTGTTTTTTTATTCCGTTGACATAGCCGTATAAGGGCTTATTTTTTGTGGGACGAGTTGTATTTTTCAAATGCACCATTCTTGGATGCATATAATATATTGAAATACACTTGTTCTACCTGTATAAACGTTTAAAATAATTCTTTAATGATAATTTATTAAAATGTAGTAGGGCACAGAGTGCCAAAAGATCCAAATACAGGCGTTGGCAGCCAGATCAAGAGTGCACAGTAAGAGGAATGTGAAGTAGACAATCAACATGCACTGATTAAACAGTGCCTGACAAGTCTGATGTAATTTTCAACACCTCTTGAGATGTGCTGGCAAATATTGGTAAGATCTGATTGCCACAGATTACAGGCACACTTCCCTACGCGTTTCTGCACCACATTAGGGGAGCGTCCTCAGGGGTATGAATTGCCTGATATTACTCGTATTTGTTCACGAGATGCCGGTCAGCTGATATTCAGCTGTTCAAGTAGTATAACGTCTCGTATGCGCCGTTATACTACTTGAACAGCTGAATATCAGCTGACCGGCATCTCGTGAACAAATACAAGTAATATCAGGCAATTCATACCCCTGAGGACGCTCCCCTAATGTGGTGCAGAAACGCGTAGGGAAGTGTGCCTGTAATCTGTGGCAATCAGATCTTACCAATATTTGCCAGCACATCTCAAGAGGTGTTGAAAATTACATCAGACTTGTCAGGCACTGTTTAATCAGTGCATGTTGATTGTCTACTTCACATTCCTCTTACTGTGCACTCTTGATCTGGCTGCCAACGCCTGTATTTGGATCTTTTGGCACTCTGTGCCCTACTACATTTTAATAAATTATCATTAAAGAATTATTTTAAACGTTTATACAGGTAGAACAAGTGTATTTCAATAAATTTAAACGTATACCTTTATATCACTGATTTTGGACCATATAATATATTGGTTACGTTTTATTAACTTTATTTTAGGAGATAATTCAAAATAAACAGCTATTCCAACATAGTTTTTCACGTTATAAATTTACGTTGTTCACTATGTAGCGTAAATAACATATTACCTTTATTCTATGGATCGGCTCAATTATGAGAATACCAAATATGTATTGGTTTCATATGTTTTTCCTACGTTTGCACAATAAAAACTCCTTTTTAAAAAAAAAATGGTTTGTTTTTTTTGCATCGTCAATGTAGCCATATAAGGGCTTGTTCTTTTTCGTGGGACAAGGTGTCGTTTTCATTGGTACTATTTTGGGGTACATGAGATTTATTGATTAACTTTTATTTTACTTTTAATGGGGGGAACGGGAGAAAAAAAGGAATTTTGCCGTTGCTTTTTTTGGACACCATTCACGTGGTGGTTTAATTAATGTATTAACTTTATTGTTGGAGTCGTTGCGATTGTGGCGATACCATATATGTGTATGTGTTAGTTTAATGTGTTAGAATATCTATGTGTGCATAATTGTTGGGGAAATATTAGTGCACAGAATTATTACGTAACTAAATGAAAAAGGAAAATTTCCCCATCTCACTTGTAGATGATGCCACACAGCCCTCCCTTGTAGAAGTGCCACACAGCCCCCCTGTAGATAGCGCCACATAGCCCCCATGTAGACGAGGCCACACAGCCCTCACTTGCAGACGGTGCCACATTGCCCTCCCTTGTAGATTGTGCCACACAGCCCTCCCTTGCAGACGGTGCCACACAGTCCTCCCTTGTAGATGGTGCAACACAGCCCCCCTTATATATGGTGCCACATAGCCCTCCCTTGTAGATGGTACCACACAGCCCCCTTTATAGATGGTGCCACACAGCCCTCCCTTGTACATGGTGCCACACAGCACTCCCTTGTAGATAGTGCCAAACAGCCACCATTGCAGATGGTGTGACACTGCCCCCTCCATGTAGAAATAAATTTAAAACAATTACTTACCCAGCCTCGTTCCCTGCTCTGGGACCATTGCATAGGCCTGGGTGATCCAGTGATGTCATCACGCCGGCATGCACTGGGACTCCGTCTCAGCGTCTTATAGGCTGCAGGGCTAATATGGCCTGTACCCTAGTGATAGCAGAGCAGGGAGCTGCTCCGCCATAGTATTTAATTGTGTTTGTGGCAGTTGCTAGCACCGGGGCTCCCCTCGGTGCTAGCAACACCACCAGCATGAGGGCCAGTGCTGCCCGGCCCATTAATGTAATGTGTTAGGCGGTTTGGCCCCATAGCAGCAGGGGGCCCTGAGAGGATGGGAAGGCCACAGAGCAGCCGTATCAAAACAGTAAATCACAGCTCATGGGTGCCCTGCAGCCGCCCAGGATACAGGGCGCCTATCAGCAGTGATCACCTGTTTTGATTTGGCTTCTCTGCGGCGCGCCCCCTTCTAACTACGCCCCTGGATAGATAGATAGATAGATAGATAGATATGACATAGATGGATAGCTATGATATGGATGGATATGAGATATATTTCCAAACGAATAGGCAGCACAACACATGTTCCAATTCAGTGAAAGAAGGTTTATTCACCCATACTTCAGTGCAATGTTTCAACCTCGTTTCAAGCTTTTCTCAAGCTTTTTTCTACTTGGATATGAGATAGATAGATGGCGGGGGAGTGGTGCTGCGAGAGGTAGGTGCCACGGGAAAAAAAAAGCCTGAGAGGAAAGGGCGGGCGCCGTAGACTAGTCCTATCAAAACAGCTGATCACAGCTCATAGGCGCCCTGTATGTCGGGCGACTGCAGTAGCGATGAGTTTTTTTGATAGGGCTGCTCTGCGGTGCCCCCCCTTCCGTACATCAGTTGCGCCCAGGGCACATGCCCTGCCTGCCCACCCCTAGCTACGCCCCTGTATAGAGTCTATGCAAAGTCCTAGCACAAGAGTACCTGTAAAAGTCCAGACAGTAGCAGAGGCTTAGGCACAAATGGAAAGAGAAGGTAGATGACACCACACGTGGTGAATGATTTCAGACGTGGCAGATTACACCAGACGTGGTGTATAACAACAGATGTGGCAGATGACTCCAGACATGTATGACAGCAGGCAAGACAGATGGCACAACAGGACTCCAACACTAGAAGAGGCTCAGGAACAAACACAGCAAGGGTTGCAGGATACAGGTAGCAGGGCACAGGAACACTGGGAACAGGATACGACTAAGGGACCATTTGCTAAGACTAACATGGGAATACACAACAACGCTCAGGCAAGAAGTAAAACGGCAGAGCCATTTTTATAGGCCAGGGTGATCTGGGGATGATTTTGTAATTATACTCATGCGCGCTAGCCCTTTGATGCCGGGAACGAGCATTACTGGCCTAGAGGCCAGTGCAAATTTGGGCAGATGCGAGCACTGGCGTTTCCTGGGAGGGAGACGCTTGCCCGGTCACGAAGGTCTGCGGTCGCGGCCGTCTGGGGGAAAGGAAGAGCGACTGCCCACGGACATTATAGTACACCACCCTTACGCCCCTCTTCTCAGGTCCAGAGCGTGAGAGGAATTTCTTTTTTTTTCTCATTCAAAGTTTTTATTGATTTTCAAAAAAGACAAAAAACAAAACACAGAGGGAGTACATTCTTCCCTAGAAGAAGTAAATGACAATATGGGCATAACCCCAATAGGAAGGTGAGAATTACATCCTTTTACAAATAACAATCTTAAATTGCAATGAGTTGCAGGGCATAAAACACTACCTAAAAGGGAAGGAAAACAAGAGGGAGACAAAACAAGGTTGGAAAGGGTACCTGGTGGGCGATCTTCACGGTGAGCCTGGACTCCAGAACCGGAAAAAAATAGTGAAGAAAGAGAAAAAATCGAGAGCAGCAATTCACGTTGCATTAATATATGAAAGCGAGTGAATCTCGCTATCGTCACATCGGCTACCCCTAAAGGTATGTAGGTGACAAGTGGAACATGATTCAAGGGGAACAGGTGGCTATGTATCGTGCGGAGGAAGTTAGAGATTGTGCCAACAAGTTTTCCATTCTCTGAATTAAAGCAATTTCTTGGAACCATTCGTCAAGAGTCAGAGGATCTGTTGATTTCCATTTACGTGGGATAACTGTTTTGGCAGCCTGAAGGAGATGCCTAATTAGGGAACTTTCATATGTGGAGAACGGTTTAGAGAACATAAATAGTAGTGTCGCCACAGGAGAGTCGTGGATTAAGACCCCAGTGCCCTCTGATATAATTTGAATTACTGCTTTCCAAAAAGTCCATCAGGAGGGACAACTCCACCAAATATGAGACATAGACACACCTGCAGCGCCACAGCACCAGCGGTTATCTGGCATAGAGGGGTACCATTTATGTAGAGAAGTAGGGACTCTATACCACTTAGATATTATTTTATAACTAGTTTCTTGTGCCCGTATTGCAATGGAGGCCTTGTGAGGACGGAGGAAACATATTTTCCATTGTAGATCTGTAAATTGCTTGCCTAGTTCTCTTTCCAAGGCCTTACAGAAAGGTGGTAAGTTTTGTGAGTGTTGGGAAAAGAGCAGTTTGTATAATATAGAGATGGTCTGTGTGGGAGGTAGGGCAGCGACACACAAGTGCTCAAAATCCGATAAAGTGGGGTGAAGATGTACTTGGCGTTTTATCGTATTATAGAAATGTTTCAATTGGTGATATTCATAAAGGCTATGTGCAGAAGGAGGGTCAGATGGAAAAATTGTGGTTAGTGGATGTACGGAAGAGTCAGAAAGAACATGAGTAAAGAACATGGAGTTACGGGATGATCTACCGAGGAAAGAGAGGCGAGCCTGGCCCGTCGGGAAGGCCGGATTATCCGTAATGGGAGTTAGGGGACTCAGCGGATCTATCCAAAGATCCCCCCATCCCTGATGAGCGTAAAGCCAGGAGGGTTTGAGACACAACAAAAGAGACTTGTGATGGGTTATTTCTGGGGGAGGTCTATGTCCACGGGAGGGTAGACAGTGTGAGTGTGCATAGTTGTTGAGCTAGGCGAACCCAAATCTTGGATTGGTTGTTATGAAAAAAGTCAAGGACACGTGTGTGGGTAGCTGCAAGGTAGTAAAGATGACAATCCGGCAGACAAACCCCACCTACATCCTTGGATCGAGCAAGAATCGTCATACTTATCCGAGGAATTTATTAATAAGGGTAGGGGCATTAAGGTTTTCTTCTGGCAACCAGGACCTCTCCTCAGGACCAAACCTTCTCCAATCCACTAAATAAAAAGTCCTTCCTCCATCTCTCTTGTAGTTTAGGGTCCCTACTTTACTTCGAACACATCAGAAGAACCGCTGGGAGCAACTGCAGAACAAGGAGTTTTACTGTAGCGGTTCAGAACCACAGGTTTTAGGAGGGACACATGGAGATGGGGATTCTGAGGTTAGGAGGCAGCCAAAGCTTATAGGAGACAGGGTTTTTTTTCTGTTGCAGGATCTCAAAATGTCCGAGGAACCTGGGAGCAAATTTGTATGATGGCAACTTCAAGAGAATATTCTTTGAGGACAGCCAGGCTTTGTTTCCAGGAAGAAACTGAGGCGGATCTCTACTTTGTGTATCCGCTTTTCGCTTCATGCGATTGACTGCCGGTAGAATAAAGGATTTGTAGAAAGTCCCCAAATGCAAAGTCAGATGCGGGTACCTGGGATGTAGCCGGAACAGGAAGAGGGATTTGCGGACGTTGACTGTAGACAATATAGAATGGCGTGGAAGTAGTGGACTCACTTGTGTGGTTGTTATACGAGAACTCCTGCCCATGGAAGAAGCTGGACCCAGTCATCATGGTGCATGGAGATGAAGTGGCAAAGATAATTCTCCATGATTTGGTTAAGCTTCTCGACATGACCATTGAACTGGGAATGGTAGGCCGAGGAAAAGTCCAATTTCACATTTAGGAGTTTACAGAGGGCTCTCCAGAACCCTGAGGTAAACTGAACCCCCCAATCAGGCACTATATGAAGGGGTAAGCAATTCAAGCGGAAGATGTGCAGAATGAAGAGATTTTCCAGTCGAGGAGCAGAAGGTAGGCCATTGAGCGAAGAGAAATGTGCCATCTTCGAGAACCGGTCCACCACCATCCAGACAGTATTGCTCCTGCTGAGGGAGGAAGATCTGTGACAAAGTCCATTGAGCGTTGGGCAGAGGTTGGAGTAGGCCGGCAGGCTTGGAGTGAGCAACCTTATTAGAAGCACAGACCATGCAGAAAGAGACAAAGTCAACAATATCTTTGGGCAGTGTGGGCCACCAGAAATGATGAGCTATTAGGTCTCAAGTCCTACGAACACCAGCGTGCCTAGCCAGTTTGGAACGGTGTCCCCAGCGAAGGATTCTCCTTCTGTCTGCCAAACGAACAAAAGTCCTCCCCGGAGGGATGTCTCTAACTTGCAGGGGATTAGCAGCAACAGTGCAGGACGGGTCTATGATACATCAAGGGGTCTCCACAATGTCCTCGGTTTCAAACGACCTGGACAGGGCATCGGCCATCACATTCTTGTCAGCGTGATGGTAGTGGAGCACAAACTGGAAACGGGTGAAGAACAGTCGCCACCTGGCTTGACAGGGGTTTAGCCGTTGAGCCGACTGAAGATAGGTGAGAGTCTTGTGGCCCGTGTATATCAGAATGAGATTAACTGCACCCTCTAGCAGATGTCTCCACTCCTCCAGTGCCAACTCGATGGCCAGTAACTCCCAACCCCCAATAGAGTAATTGCGCTCTGCGGGAGAAAAAAGTCTTGAGTAATAGCCACACACTACTGCCTTTCCTTTGAAGCTTCTCTGGAACAGAAGTGCACCTGCACCAACAGAGGAAGCGTCCACCTCCTACGAGAACTGTCGAGACACATCAGGATGATGGAGGATTGAGGCTGAATGGAAGGCACTCTTGAGGCTACTAAATTCTGATTCTGCCTCTGGAGTCCATACCTTGGTGTTCATACCTTTCTTGGTAAGGGTAGAGATGGGAGCCGTCAGTGACGAGAAATTTGGGATAAACTGCTGGTAGAAGTTAGCGAATCCCAAAAAACGCAGTATGGACCGCAGGCCCTGAGGACATGTCCATTCCAGGATGGACATTACTTTCTCAGGATCCATCTTGAGGCCTTGATCCAAGATGATGTAGCCCAGGAAGGGCAGGGAATTTTTTTCAAAAATGCACTTTTTCAGCTTGGCCTACAGAACTTGACAGACATGCCTCCGATGTGTCGTCGGATCTGGGGAGAAGATCAAAATATTATCGAGATAGACCACAACACAGACATAGAGAAGATCTCGGCAGATACAGTATCATTCACAAATTCTTAGAAGACCGCGGGAGCATTACACGGACCGAAGGGCATCACCAGGTTTTCGTAGTGCCCATCTCGAGTGTTAAATGCTGTCTTCGACTCGTCACCTCGAGGGATTCGGATCAAGTTGTAAGCCCCACACAAGTCCAGTTTAGAGACTATCCTGGCTCCACGTATACGGTCAAATAATTTGGATATCAGTGGCAATGGGTATTTATTCTTGACCGTGATCTGTTTGAGACCACGGTAGTCAATGCGGGGTCGAAGAGATCCGTCCTTCTTTTTAACGAATAAGAACCCAGCCACGGCCGGGGAGGAGGATTTTCATATGAAACCCCTCTCCAGATTCTCCTTGACAAAGACTGACATGGACTGAGTCTCTGGCAAGGAGAGAGGATATACCCATCCACAGGGAGGTGAAGCATTTGGAACCAGTTCAATCGGACAGTCGTAAGACCAGTGTGGAGAAAACATCTAAGCCTCATTCTTGCTGAAGACGTGTAAACACTATAACCACGGGATTGCACAGTTTGGGAGATCATTTCTTATGTAGCGCCGTTCCACCTAGGGTGGCCTCTCCAACCGATCCTAAGCGCTGGAGATTTTTGGCTCCTGAGGACACAGACGCACAAAATGGCCTCCAAAGCCGCAATACAGACAGAGTCCTGAAGTGCATCTGCATTGTTTCTCCTGGACTGACAGCTTGAGACGGTCCACTTGCATAGGTTCCTCATGTGGAACATCTGATGAGGGCAGCAGGGGTGGCTGGAATGTAGGAGCCAGCGTAGGGAGTCTTTTGTCCCAGCTAACCTCTTGGGGCCATTCCTGAATCCTCATGACAATCCGGGTGGCCATAAAAATGAGATCACCTAGAGTAGGTGGGAGGCCTCGAGCGGCAAGCTCGTCTTTAATATTGGAAGACAGTCCATGCCAGAAGGTAGCCACCAAGGCCTCCTTCTCCAGGACAGCTCTGCCGCCAGGGTATGAAGCTGAATTGCGTACACGTCCACGGAGGTGTCTCCTTGGCGAAGGAACAACAGAGATGCAGCTGCAGCAGAGACAGTCCCAGGTTCCTCAAATACTGTGAGGAAAGTCTGCAGGAAACACTGTAAGTCACAGGTCTTTGGTCCCTGACGTTCCCAGATGGGGTTTGCCCTGGCCGGGGCCTTACCAGTAAGGAGAGAGGCTATGAAGAATATAAGAAATGCTCCTTGCGTCATCGGAAGGAAATGCCTTTGCATGCAGTCTGAAGTGGATCTGGCATTGGTTTAGAAATCCCCTGCATGTCCTCCCGTCTCCATCGTAGCGAGGAGGTAGTGGCAGGGAGAATCGGGGATCGGTACAGTCAGGAGGTGTTGCAGGAGGAACAGCAGGAGCAACCGGAGCAATAGGAGCAGGTACTGTGAAGGCTGCAGCTTGCGCATCCAGCCAATGTGAAATACTGTTCATGGCCTAGAGGAGTGGGTCCTGTCGTGACCGGAGGGCTCGCATATCCGCCTTCATGATTTGTGATGTCGTCAAGGTCTTGGGATGACCAGGAAGGTCCGTGGCCTGAGCGTACTGTCACGATCCGTGGGTATCTAGTGGACCCACTGGACCGCACCGTCGTAGCGGAGTAGCAGCTGGACAAACAACAGTCTATAGACTTTTATGCAAAGTCCTAGCAAACGAGTACCTGTAATAATCCAGACAGTAGCAGAGGCTTAGGCACAGATGGAAGAGTAGATGATGCCACATGTGGTGGATGATATCAAGCGTGGCAGATGATACCAGACGTGGTGTATAACAGTAGATGTGGTAGTTGACACCAGACGTAGTGTATGATAGCAGGCGAGACAGATGGCACAACACAACTCCAACACTAGAAGAGGCTCAGGGACAAACAGCGTGGGATACAGGATACAGGTAGCAGGGCACAGGAACACTGGGAACAGGATTACCAATAAGGGACCATTTGCTAAAACTAACATGGGAATATACAACCACGCTCAGGCAAGGAGTGAAAGGGCAGAGCCCTTTTTATAGGCCAGGGTGATCTGGGGATGATTTTTTAATTATATTCATGTGCGTGAGCTGGCCCTTTAAGGCCAGGAGCGAGCGCCGGCCCACCCTAGAGTCCAGTGCAGAGCCGGGCGGACGCGAGTGCTGGCGTCTCCTGGGAAAAAATTGTCAAAAATAAGGATCTAAGCGATTGTGATGGCTAGATGACAGGGTCAGAGTATCTGCAAAATGACAGGTCTTGTGGGATGTTTCCAGTATGCAGTTGTTAGTACCTACTAAAAGTATTGCAAGGAAGGAGAACCAGTGAGATGGTGGGAGGGTGATGAGCGCCTGTGAAAGCAAAGACTACTACTACTACTTTAGCAATTTGTGCTACTACTGTAGCACAAATATCAGAAATAGTTAATGATTTCTATGATAGAAACATGTTAAAACTCAGTGCAGCTTTTTGCATTTGGGGCTGCTTATACTGCCCACTGTCAACCGCTGAAAGCTCCAACTTTAGGCATGCGAGCATCAGAACTGGACTATGGAGCAATAGAAGAAGATAGCCTGAGTCTAAGAAATCATATTTTCTTTTTCGTCATGTGGACGGCCAGCTGCGTGTGCATCACTTCATGTGGATGTTACTTTGACATATACCACCTGCCTAAACATTGTTGCAGGCCAAGTACACCCCTTTATGGTAAAGGTATTTCCTAATGGCAGTTGCCTAGTTTAGCAGGATAATGTGCTCTGCCACACTGCAAAAATTGTTAAGAAATGGTTTGAGAAACATGACAAAGAGTTCAAGGTGTTGACCTGGCTTAGTACAGGCCATTATTATTAGATCGGAGAGGGGGGTTCCAGTCTCCGTACCCCCAGAAAATAGCTGTTTGCAGGGGCTGTGGTGCATGTACCAGTGCTGTAGCCTCTTCATTGTTTGCATATGCTTCTTTCTTGTTTGTACTCACACAAGCCATTACTTTTATAGCAGCTCTGCATGGTATTTCACCGCTATCCCATTTACACGAATGGGACAGCGATGCAATACCTAGCACAGCCGCTACGAAAGGGATGGCGTGTGCAAGTACAAACAACCTGAAACTTAAAGAGGCTCTGTCACCAGATTTTGCAACCCCTATCTGCTATTGCAGCAGATCGGCGCTGCAATGTAGATAAGAGTAACATTTTTATTTTTTAAAAACGAGCATTTTTGGCCAAGTTATGACCATTTTCGTATTTATGCAAATGAGGCTTGCAAAAGTACAACTGGGCGTGTTGAAAAGTAAAAGTACAACTGGGCGTGTATTATGTGCGTACATCGGGGCGTGTTTACTACTTTTACTAGCTGGGCGTTGTGTATAGAAGTGTCATCCACTTCTCTTCACAACGCCCAGCTTCTGGCAGTGCAGCACTGTGACGTCACTCACAGGTCCTGCATCGTGTCGGCACCAGAGGCTACAGATGATTCTGCAGCAGCATCGGCGTTTGCGGGTAAGTCGATGTAGCTACTTACCTGCAAATGCTGATGCTGCTGCATAATCAAGTGTAGCCTCTGGTGCCGACACGATGCAGGACCTGTGAGTGACGTCACAGTGCTGCACTGCCAGAAGCTGGGCGTTGTGAAGAGAAGTGGATGACACTTCTATACACAACGCCCAGCTAGTAATAGTAGTAAACACACCCCGATGTACGCACATAATACACGCCCAGTTGTACTTTTACTTTTCAACACGCCCAGTTGTACTTTTGCAAGCCTCATTTGCATAAATACGAAAATGGTCATAACTTGGCCAAAAATGCTCGTTTTTTAAAAATAAAAACGTTACTGTAATCTACATTGCAGCGCCTATCTGCTGCAATAGCAGATAGGGGCTGCAAAATCTGGTGACAGAGCCTCTTTAAGATAAAAACTAAAGAGAATGCAATGCTTGTAGAAATGCTGCGGCCCCTTCAAACTGCTGAACAGCAGAGGTGCAGAGAGTCGGACTCCAAACGATCTAAAATTGTTGTCCTATCCTAATCGGTGTGTATATACATACAATATTGTGAATAAGATACAATATTGTGAAATAAGAGGATTTAGAAAATAAGGAAGAGTAAAAAGGCAAAAGAACTAGGAGACCTAGTGCAGGAGCGTAGCTAGGGGAGTGCAGGTGGGGCATGTGCCCTGGGCGCAACTAAGAGGGAAGGTGGGGGGCACCAGGGCCGCACCATCCATGACGGCGGCCTACGCCCTCTCAGAGGAGGCGGTGGCACCACTGAAATAGCCGCTGCCACTCCCTCCTAGGGATAAGATGAATGTCCGGGTACATTCTGTGCCCGGCCATTCAACCACACAAGCAGCGCGATTACTTCTTTGCGCCATTGAAAGGCGCTGATTGAGAGGGCAAGTCATTCTGCCCTGCCAATCAGCGCCTTTTATAGACGCAAGCGGAGAGATGATGTCATCGCGCCACTTCCGTCTATGAAAGGCGCTGATTGGCGGGGCAGAATGACTTGCCCTGTCAATCAGCGCCTTTCAATGATGCAAGCGTCATTGTGCTGCTTGCGTCATTCAACCGCAGCAGATCTGCATTGCCACCGGATGGCGCGGGAATGACATTAAAGTGAGTATGTAACGTTTTTTGTTTTTTTTATCCTAATAAAAATGTAAGTGGCATTATCTACAGGAGGGGGCTATATACAGGGGTGGGCTATAGGTGGATCACTCTAGGGGGAGCTATATGTGAGGCACTATATACAGGTGTGGGCTATATGTGGAGCACTATTTATAGGGGGAGATATACACCGTGTTCCAAATTATTATGCACATTGGATTTAAGTGTCATAAACATTTAATTATTAGTTTTTCAATTAAACTCATGGATGGTATTGTGTCTTAGGGCTCTTTGGATTATTGTAATCAATCTCAGACACCTGTGATAATTAGTTTGCCCAATCAAAGGAAAACTACTTAACAAGGACGTTACACATTATTAAGCAGGCCACAGGTTTCAAGCAATATGGCAAAGAAAATGAATTTCTCTGCTGCCGAAAAGCGTGAAATAGTGCAATACCTTGGACAAGGTATGAAAACATTGGATATTTCAAGAAAACGTAAGCGTGAGCATCGTACTGTGAAAAGATTTGTGGCTGATTCAGAGCACAGACGGGTTCGTTCAGATAAAGGCATAATGAGGAACGTTTCTGCCCGACAAATTAATAGGATTAGGAGAGCAGCCGCTAAAATGACATTGCAAAGCAGCAAACAGGTATTTGTAGCCGCTGGTGCCTCTGGAGTCCCGCGAACCTCAAGGTGTAGGATCCTCCAGAGGTTTGCAAGTGTGCATAAAGCTATTATTCGGCCACCCCTAAACAATGCTCACAAGCAGAAACGGTTGCAGTGGGCTCAGAAATACATGAAGACTAATTGTCAAATCGTGTTGTTTACTGATGAGTACCATGCAACCTTGGATGGTCCAGATGGAAGGAGTAGTGGATGGTTGGTGAATGGCCACCATGTCCCAACAAGGCTGCGACATCAGCAAGGAGGTGGCGGAGTCATGTTTTAGGCTGGAATCATGGGGAGAGAGCTGGTAGGCCCCTTTAGGGTCCCTAACGGTGTGAAAATGACCTCTGTAAAGTACGTAGAGTTTATGACTGAAAACTTTCTACCGTGGTACTAAAAGAAGAACCGTGCCTTCCGTAACAAAATTATCTTCATGCATGACAATTCACCATCTCATGCTGCAAAGAATACCTCTGTGTCATTGGCTACTATGGGCATAAAAGGAGAGAAACTCATGGTGTGGCCCCCATGTTCCCCTGACCTCAACCCTATTGAGAACCTTTGGAGCATCCACAAGCAAAATATCTATCAGGGTGGAAGGCAATTCACATCAAAACAGAAGCTCTGGGAGGCTATTCTGACATCCTGCAAAGATATTCAAGCAGAAACTGTCCAAATACTCACAAATTCAATGGTTGCAAGAATTGTGAAGGTGATATCAAAGAAGGGGTCCTATGTTAACAAAATCTGTTATCATTAGGAGATTTGTTCAATAAAATTTGCATTATACTCCAACGGTTGATGGCTTGAAGATTATACTGACTGTCATTTGCATCGACTATTTAGGAAAATCAGCGTAGGGCAAAATCATGTAGGGCACTATCTACAGGGGTGGGCTATATGTTGAACACTATATACAGGGGTGGGGTATATGTGGAGCACTATCTACAGTGGTTGGATATATGTGGAGCACTATCTACAGGGGGAGCTATATGTGGGGCACTATATACAGGGGGAGCTATATGTTGGGCACTATATACAGGTGGGCTATATGTGGGGCACTATCCACAGGGGTGTGCTATATGTGGGGCACTATCTACAGGGGGATGCATTTGGTACACTATTACAGGGGCTCTATGGGGACACTACAGGGGGATCTATGTAGGGCACTATCTAAAGGGGGCATGGTGTGTGTGGGACACAATGTATGGCGCTATTATAATTAGAGGTGCAGTGTATAGCACTATTATATTTAGGGGTACAGTGTATGGCATCATAAGAACCTTGTCTTCATTTATAGGTGCAGAAATGTTTGAAAAGTGAGAAGCTGAAGACATCTGAGCGAAAAAGTGCAGAAATGGGCTGTGACAGGGAGAAGTAATCATAGAGGTCTGGAACGGATGGAGAAGAAAAGAGAAAAAGAACAACTAGAATCTGAGATAGTCACCTGTGGGTCACTTAATGTAAATGTTCTGCCTCTAATCATCACTAGAGTCACTATATGATCTGCAGCGAGATGATGGTGTAATGCCGGGGTAGGGAGACGGACAGGTGAGCCCTAATCTACCCACCACTCAGTCCCTGCCTACTTGCACAGTCCGTCCTAGGTGACGGCGTACAACTGGGCGACGGTCCCTACGCTCACTATGTGCACGACAAACAAAACAGACAAGGGAACACAGGAGCAAGGGAAGAGGGGAAGTTGCCCACGGAAACACCGTGAGCAACAGAGTAGTGAACAAGCCGAGTCAAACCAGGTGAGTATGCGGTAACAAAAGCAGAACAGGAGAATAGTCAGTCAAGCAGGGTCAATATGAAACAGAGGTCTATGGTAATAGAAGGAACAGCAGAGCCAGGAAACATAAGAATCACAGGCAAAGTACAGGCAGCAAATGAAGGTATAAATAGACCAAGGGCGGGAGCTAGAACTGTCTGGCCAGGCTGTGATAGGTTCTCCCACTCCTCAGCCTACCAGAGTGGTAGCAGATCGAGTCACTCTATCAGACCTAGGGACAGATGCAGACTGATTAACCACGGGCGTCGACACAGAAGCTGTGTCTGGCAGATCCTTTACAGTACCCCCCTTTTATGAGGGGCCAATGGACCCTTCCTAGGTGAACATGGCTTATTGGGGAACCGAAGATGGAACCTCCTGAGCAATAACCCAGTGTGAACATCCAAAGCGGGTACCAAATCCTCTCCTCAGGCCCGTATCCCCTCCAATAGACCAGGTATTGGAGGGAGCTTTGGACCATCCTGCTGTCCACAATCTTGGCCACCTCGAATTCTACCCCTTCAGGGGTGAGAACGGGGACCAGAGGTTTCCTCGAGGTAGCCAAGGACGGGGAGCAGCGTTTAAGGAGGGAGGCATGAAACACGTCGTGTATTTGAAAGGGCGGGGGTAATTCCAGCCGGAAGGATACAGGGTTAAGGACCTCCATGACCTTGTACGGCCCTATATACAGGGGAGCAAACTTTTTGGATGGAATTTTAAGGCGCAAATTTTTTGAAGACAGCCACACCAGATCCCCGACCACAAACAAGGGGTTAGCAGAACGTCTTTTATCTGCCTGAGTCTTTTGTATGCTCTGGGACGCCTCAAGGTTCTTCTGAACCTGGGCCCAGACTGTGCACAGTTCCCGATGAACGACATCTACCTCGGGATTGTTGGAACCACCAGGTGAAACGGAGGAGAACCGTAAATTAAACCCAAAATTACAGAAAAAGGGGGAGACGCCTGACGAGTTACTGACCCGGTTATTAAGGGAAAATTCGGCGAGGGGAATGAAGGAGACCCAATCATATTGACAGTCAGAGATAAAACACCTTAAATATTGTTCTAGAGACTGATTAGTCCTCTCAGTTTGGCCATTAGTTTCAGGATGGAAGGCCGAGGAGAAGGACAGATAAATCACCAACTTCTTACAGAAAGCTCTCCAAAACAATGAAACAAATATTACCCCTCTGTCAGAAACAATATTGACAGGAACCCCATGGAGACGCAGGATGTGTTTGACAAACAATGTAGCTAACATCTTGGCATTGGGTAGTTTCTTGAGGGGCACAATGTGGCACATCTTACTGAAGTGGTCTATTGCAAAGAACATAGTAAGCCCGCTGGTCAGGACCTGGGAGTCTTGGACCTAGCACAAATTTCACAAGCGGCGACGTAGGCCTTAACATCTTTAGGCAACCCAAGCCACCAATAGGTTCTAGAAATTAGGTGCTTGGTACCCAGGATGCCAGGATGGCCAAATAGTGCAGAGTCATGATTTTCCCTGAGTACCCTTAGCCGGAATTGCAGGGGAACAAACAGCTTGTTCTCAGGAAGGTTCCCGGGAGCTGAACCTTGATCAGCCGCAATTTCGGAGACTAAGTCAGAATCAACAGAGGATATGATTATACCTGGGGGCAAAACACAAGCAGGATCCTCCTCCGAAGGGGGGCTGGCCATGAAGCTACGCGACAGTGCATCAGCTTTAATATTTTTAGACCCAGCCCTATAGGTGACCACAAAGTTGAATCTAGTAAAAAACAATGCCCATCGAGCTTGTCTCTGGTTTAGCCTCTGGGCAGATTCTAGGAAAACCAGATTCTTGTTGTCGGTAAGGACCGTTACCTGGTGCCTAGCCCCCTACAAGAAGTGGCGCCACTCTTCAAATGCCCATTTAATTGCTAAGAGTTTGCGGTTGCCAACGTTATAGTTACTCTCAGTGGGCGAGAACTTCCTGGAGAAGTAGGCACAGGGACGGAGATGGGTGAGAGACCTGGTACCCTGGGACAAGACAGCACCCACTTCCACCTCGGAGGCGTCAACCTCCACGATGAATGGCTCCATTTGGTTAGGCTGAATCAGCACTGGGGCAGAGATAAAGCACTTCTTAAGGATCTCAAAAGCCTGGACCGCCTCCGGAGGCCAGTGGAGAAGATCATCACCCTTGCGAGTAAGATCCGTAAGAGGCTTAGCGATGACCGAGAAGTTATCAATAAATCTCCTGTAGTAATTAGCAAACCCCAGGAAGCACTGTAACACCTTCAGGGAGGCAGGTTGGACCCATTCAGCCACAGCCTGAACCTTGGCAGGGTCCATGCGGAATTCATTAGGAGTGAGGATATGACCCAAAAATGGTATCTCCTGCACCCCAAACACAGATTTTTCGATTTTAGCTAAGAGTTTGTTTTCCCGAAGGGCCTGGAGCACCTTCCTGACATGCTCAATGTGCGAGGACCAGTCCTTGGAAAACACAAGTATGTCATCAAGGTACACTACAAGAAATACCCCCAGGTAGTCTCTTAAAATCTCATTAATGAAATTCTGGAAGACCGCGGGAGCATTACACAACCCAAAGGGCATGACGAGCTATTCGAAATGACCTTCGGGCGTGTTAAACGCAGTCTTCCACTCATCCCTTTCTCTGATTTGGATAAGGTTATAAGCTCCCCGAAGATCAAATTCGAGAACCATTGGGCCCCTTGAACCTGATTGAAGAGATCAGGAATCAAAGGAAGGGGATACTGGTTCCTTACAGTGACCTTATTCAATTTTCGGTAATCGATGCACGGCCTAAGACCACCATCCTTCTTCCCTACGAAGAAGAAGCCAGCACCTACCAGAGAAGTAGAGGGGCGAATATAACCCTTGGCCAGGCTTTCCTGGATCTATTCTCTCATAGCTTCACGTTTGGGACAAGAGAGATTAAATATCCTACCCTTAGGGAGCTTAGCTCCTGGTACCAAATCGATAGCGCAATCGTATTCTCTATGAGGAGGTAACACTTCGGAGGCCTCCTTAGAGAAAACATCAGCGAAGTCCTGAACAAACTCAGGTAGCGTGTTCACCTCCTCAGGGAGAGAAATAAAATTAATAGAAAAACAGGACGTCATGCATTCATTACCCCATTTAGTAAGATCCCCAGTATTCCAGTTAAACGTCGGATTATGCATCTGCAACCAAGGAAGGCCTAAAAATAAATCGGACGATAATCCCTGCATCACCAACACAGAACACTGCTCCAAATGCATGGAGCCAACCATGAGTTCAAATACATGGGTATGTTGCGTAAAATAACCATTAGCAAGTGGAGTGGAGTCGATGCCCACTACCGGGACAGGTTTAGGTAAATCAATCAATGGTATAGCTAGAGACATAGCAAATTCCACAGACATAATATTAGCAGAAGACCCTGAGTCCACAAAGTCACTGCCGGTGGCAGACCTTCCACCAAAAGAGACGTGAAAGGTAAGCAAGATTTTTTTAGGCTTCATATTTACGGGAAATACCTGTGCGCCCAAGCGACCTCCCCGATTGTCACTTAGGCACAGAAGTTTTCCGGCTGCTTATTCTTACGTTTAGGACAGTTGTTCACTTGATGCTTGTCATCTCCACAGTAGAAGCAGAGACCGTTCTTCCTGCCGAACTCTCTACGTTGTTGGGGAGACATGGAGGCCCCGAGTTGCATTGGTTCATCCGAGTTTTCCGTGGAAGAACGAAGCAACGGAACCTCTGGAGCCATCATGGGTAGCCAGAGGAGAAAGCACCAAAACGTTTGAGTCGTCGTTCCCTGAGACGTCGGTCAAGACGTACCGCTAAAGCCATAACCTGATGTAGAGAGTCCGAAGAGGGATAACTAACTAACAGGTCTTTCAGGGCGTTCGACAGACCCAATCTAAACTGACACCTCAAGGCAGGGTCATTCCACCTAGAAGCTACACACCACTTCCTAAAGTCGGAACAGTACTCCTCAACGGGTCTCTTACCCTGCCGTAAGGTCACCAGCTGACTCTCGGCAAAGGCAGTCTTGTCAGTCTTGTCATAGATGAGCCCGAGAGCAGAAAAAAAAGGTCAACAGACGAAAGTTCAGGGGCGTCAGGAGCCAAGGAGAAGGCCCATTCCTGGGGGCCGTCCTGGAGCCGGGACATAACTATACCCACTCGCTGGTTCTCAGAACCTGAGGAGTGGGGTCTTAAATGGAAATAGAGCCTACAACTCTCCCGGAAGGAGAAAAAAGTCTTCCGGTCCCCTGAGAACCGGTCAGGCAACTTGAGGTGGGGTTCAAGAGGAGAGTTGGGGGGCACTACCAGGGTGGCATCACGCTGGTTGCACCTCAGAGCCAGGTCTTGGACCTGTAGGGAGAGACCCTGCATTTGCTGAGCCAGGGTCTCAAGGGGGTCCATAATAGTGTCAGGGACCAGGGTAGAAAAGGTATTTGGGCCTGTGATTATGTAATGTCGGGGTAGGGAGACAGACAGGTGAGCCCTAATCTACCCGCAACCCAGTCCTTGCCTACTTGCATGCCCCGTCCTAGGCGACGGCGTACAACTGGGCGATGGTTCCTACACTCAATATGTGCACGACAGACAACACAGGGCAAGGGTACACTGAAGCAGGGAAGTGGGGCAGTTGCCCACGGCAACACCGTGAGCACCAGGAGAGTGAACGAGCCGAGTCAAACCAGGAGAGTACGTGGTAACAAAAGCAGAGCAGAAGAATAGTAGTCAGTCAAGCCAGGGTCGATATGAAGCAGAGGTCAATTGTAAATCGCAGGAACAGCAGAGCCAGGAAACCGGAGAATCACAGGCAAAGGACAAGCAGCAAATGAAGGTATACATAAACCAAGGGCGGGAGCTAGAACCATCTGGCCAGGCTGTGATAGGTTCTCCCACTTCTCAACCTACCAGCCTGAGTGGTAGCATATCGAGTCACTCCAACAGACCTAGGCACAGATGCAGGCTGATTAACCACGGGCGTCGACACAGAAGCTGTGTCTGGCAAATCCTTTACACCATCTGACCTCTGCTTCATATCGATCCTGGCTTGACTGACTACTATTCTTCTGCTCTGCTTTTGTTAGCACGTACTCTCCTGGTTTGACTCGGCTCGTTCACTCTCCTGTTGCTCACGGTGTTGGCGTGGGCAACTGCCCCACTTCCCTGCTTCAGTGTACCCTTGCCCTGTGTTGTCTGTCGTGCACATATTGAGTGTAGGGACCATCGCCCAGTTGTACGCCGTAGCCTAGGACGAGCCGTGCAAGTAGGCAGGGACTGGGTAGATTAGGGCTCACCTGTCTGTCTCCCTACCCCAACATTACAGATGGGTTGTATGATTTTTTTTTTTTTGTAAAACAGCATTTCCCAGCATATCCTTACCATTGTTTGTGCTGGGAGCTGTATACAATTTAGTGGAAACCTATAGGTAGGGGTTGCAATAAATTGAGCTGTATTTGTGCTAGTGTTGTATTTATGTACTGAGCTTTGTTCTGGTGCTGTATATATGTACTGAGCTTGGCTCTGGTACTGTGTATGTATATATATATTTATATATATATATATATATATATATATATATATATATATCGAGCTTTGTTCTGGTTCTGTATATATGTAATGAACTTGGTTCTGGTGCTGTATATAGAACTATATTGCTTGTAAAATGTACAAATGGTTTTATGCTTAAAAAAAAAATTTATAAAAAAAAAGAAACTTCATTGATTGGTAGAGAAAGCAAATATGACGAGGGGGAAGGAAATGTCGAGAAAGAGGTGGGGGGGGGGGCAAACTGAATCTTTGCCCCGGGTGCTGGAGAACCTAGCTATGCCTCTACCTAGTGTCTGCGCTATTGAGAACGAAGGGTTGCTACATTTAGCAATTCAAGAGGGACACTAGTATTTGGCCCTAACGTATGTGTGGGCTGGGAATTGTGCAAAGCAACAATAGATGTTTTTAGAACGTGAGCATTCCAACACTTGTGCACAGAATCACAATATAATATATGTAGGTGAAACAGAAATCTTAACTAGGAACATAGATAGGAAGGAGGAAATTAGTCAAGCCTTTTATAAACCTTGTAGAAAGTAGCTCAGTTCACTTGCAGTCCAATAAATTTGCACCAAGCATCCTCTAACATCTTTAGTGCGTTGATCATAGGTTAGAACCTCAGGGGGAGTTATCTACTACTGAAACTGGTCTAACTACACCCCAAGAAAAGATTTCAATGTCAGGCAGGCTTAACCGGTTAAGGACTAGGCTGTTTTACAGCTAAATGACCAGAGCAAATTTCACAATTTTGCTATGCGCTTCTTTAGATGACTATAACTCAGCAGGTGAATAAAGTTCATCTTTGAATTTTACACTCTTTTTAAAGGACAGATAGGGCTTTGTTTTAGTGGCATTTGTCAGTATATATCATTTTTATTTTTTTCTCTAAAGTGGGCAAAATTGGAAAAAAATGCAAGAATTTAGCAATTGCGCCAGTTTATGCTAGCATTTTTCACACACGGTATGGACCACGGACAAAATTAATCTCCTTTCACATTCTTCCACTTCTCCCGTGCATGGGGATACCAAATATGTGTGCCTTATTCACTGTGCGGGCATGTGCCAGGGCTTGGCATAAAAGGAGGCTTTTCGGCCTTTTCGGTCCAGGAATTTTGCATTTGATTTTATAGCAGCATACTGTTTTCTGGGGGGTGTAATGCTGCTGAAACATTAGAATCACCCCATAAATGACTTCATTCGCACAAGTAGACCCCACAAGGTTTCCTTCAAGGGGTTTATCATATTTTTAGCAAGTCCAGTTTTCTTCTGAAAGTTTCTTGAATAAGATGGAACAAAAAAAAATCAGCTATTTTTTAGCAAATGCGTCAGTTTAGGCTAGTATTTTTCACATACGGCATAGACCACGGACAAAATTCATCTCCTTTCACATTCTTTCACTTCTCCCGTGCATGGGGATACCAAATATGTGTGCCTTATTCACTGTGCGGGCATGTGCCAGGGCTTGGCATAAAAGGAGGCTTTTCGGTCCAGGAATTTTGCATTTGATTTTATAGCAGCATACTGTTTTCTGGTGGGCGTAATGCTGCTGAAACATTAGAATCACCCCATAAATAACTTCATTCACACAAGTAGACCCCACAAGGTTTCCTTCAAGGGGTTTATCATATTTTTAGACAGTCCAGTTTTCTTCTGAAAGTTTCTTGAATAAGATAGAACAAAATAAAATTACCTTTTTTTTTAACAAATGCGTCAGTTTATGCTAGCTTTTTCACACACAAAATGGACCACGGACAAAATTCATCGCATTTCACATTCTTCCACTTCTCCTGTGCATGGGGATACCAAATATGTGTGCTTTATTCACGGGCATGTGCCAGGGCTTGGCATAAAAGGAGGCTTTTTGGCCTTTTCGGTCCAGGAATTCTGCACTTGATTTTATAGCCGCATACTGTTTTCTGGGGGGCCTAATGCTGCTGAAAGATTAGAATCACCCCATAAATTACTTCATTCACGCAAGTAGACCCCACAAGGTTTTCTTCAAGGGGTTTATCATATTTTTAGACAGTCCAGTTTTCTTCTGAAAGTTTCTTGAATAAGATGGATCAAAATAAAATTAGCAATTTTTTAGCAAATGCGTCAGTTTATACCAGCATTTTTCACACACGGCATAGACCACGGCCAAAATTCATCTCCTTTCACATTCTTCCACTTCTCCTGAGCATGGGGATACCAAATATGTGTGTCTTATTTATCACATAGAGAAGTAGGAGGGCGGACGATAGAAGAAGCTTATTTCACAAATCGTTTTTTTTCAAAGCTGGTTTTACAAAACTCAACAGAGTTTCTATAACACTTCCAAAATATCTGCTCTTGAAGCAGAAATCCCAAAATATTCATCTAGGGGTATAATGGGAATTTATTTTTTTGGGTTTTCTAAAATAAGAAATTGCAGGTTTATGCAAATGGAGCCCTCTAGCAGATGAACTTTAGAAAACATGCAAACATGACATCCACCCCCCACCCATTCCCTCCCTCACCCTTGGAGTAAAATCAGGGGAAAAATAAAAACGTAATGTAGGGCAAATATATTTTCAACGAATTAACTAAAATCTAATAATTCAGAACAGTGTGGTATTTTTTAAAACATGGCTCAATGCACAGGCCTGGTTGTGAGGGACATGAGGGACAGAAATATCGGGAATCTTTGCGGTGCCCGTCTTTTCTGCAGACGCGGCACTTTTTCTGAGGGTTGCTTCTGGTTGGTGTTGGGGGAATCCGACTGATGAAGTGTCTTTCAGTCAGTCGCGTGACATCCTCAGACTGGGGGCATTCTCGGGTGTCCTGAACATCAAAAATGAGGCCTTCAATAATTTTTTCCTGGAAATCCAGGTATGTGTCTCTGCCTCTGTTTTTTTTGTAGAGCACAAATGAGTTGTGGATGGCCACCTGTAACAAATAAATGGCCACTTTTTTGTACCAGGTTTTAGTTTTGCGTTTTACTAAATAGGGCTGTAAAACCTGGTCGCTTAAATCCACCCCCCCCCCATGTACTTGTTATATTCGGACACGCTCACTGGTTTGTGCTTGTCTGATGTTGCCCCTCTTTCCCTCACTGCCACTGTTCCTGCGGTATGAATCGTGCTTAGCACATACACATCTTTGCGATCCCTGAACTTGACCGCCAGCAATTCTTCAGATGCATAAGCACAGGAGTCCCCCTTTACCATGCGCTTCCCCACTAATTGCTGTGGAAAACCAATTCTGTTTTTGCGCATGGTACCACATGCCCCAGTCCTTGCAGCATGCAAATGCCTAAACAGGGGCACACTCGAATAAAAATTATCACAGTACAGGTGGTACCCCTTGTGAAGCAGAGGCTGCATTATCTCCCACACGATCTTACTGCTGGTGGAAAGATCAGGGGGGCATCCAGGAACATTTATTGTGCGGTCCCGCCCTTCATAAATTCTGAAGGCGGTGGTATATCCTGACCCACTTTCACACAATTTGTAGAGCTTAACGCCATATCTTGCCCTTTTTGAAGGTAGATATTGGCGAAAGCTAAGTCTGCCATGAAAGTTGAGGAGGGATTCGTCCACACTTACATTCTGCTCAGGGGTGTAGAGTTGCAGAAATAAATTATTCAGGGAATTTATTAGCGGTCTTATTTTGAACAACCGATCCCGGTTTGCATCGGTACTTGGGGGGGCCTGTGCGTTGTCATTGAAGTGGAGGAACCTCATTATTGTCTCATAACGAGACCTGGGCATTACTGCAGAATATACTGGGGTGGCTTGTGCGGGTCTTGTTGACCAGTAAGACCTAATGGAGGGCTTTTTGACAATACCCATATTTAGGGTGAGCCCCAAAAAAATTTTTCATTCCAGCAAATTGGTGGGCGTCCAATCTCTGGCATGGGTGGATGAAGGTTTCTGCCTTATATATTGAGTGGCATATAAATTTGTTTCGTGGACAATCTGATTTAGGATGTCGTCCGTTATAAATAAATGGAAGTAATCCATTTGGACAAAATTTGTATTGTCCACGGTTATGCCAGGAGTGGCAGTAAATCCGTGGATTCTAGGCCCAAAAGATGGGGCAGGTGCCCATACAAGAGCCTGGACTGAAGGGACCAGGCTGTCCCGTGCTACAGCGCTACTTGGCCCTGCGCTTTCAAGTTCTGCAGTTTCAACTGCATCAGGGACAACGTCCCCTGAAGATGAACCTGAAGTGACGCTGTCATCGTCACTACCTAAAACAGGTTCCATCTCGGACGCCATCTCTGATGCGGTCTCCGACTCAGACCACAGCATGGCGTATGCCTCCTCGGCGCTAAACAACTTCCTCGCCATAACGTAACTAACACTAACACTAACTAAACAAATTGTTGTTTTTTTTGTTTTTTTTTTATATAAAACACACAAACTAACTGCTATATATATCTACACTACCGCTAACAAAAAAATAAACCGCTATTGCTATATATATTATATATATGTGGATATATATATAATTATATACTCCCTACCTGCCTATTCTAAAAGAATAAAAGAAAGAAAGGTAGATAGATAGAAAAAAAGATAGATGGATAGATAGATTGTATAGATAGATAGAAATCTATCTATACAGAGAATGTTTTAGTGTAACTGTATTTTTTGTGTAACTGTAACTGTAATCTTCTGGCAGCAATTCTCCCGAGTCTCTTCTTCTCCTCAAACTGAAACAATGTTTGAGGAGAAGAAAAGAGGCAGGAGATTTACTGCCAGAAAAGTCAAAATAAAACAAATGTGGTCGCTGATTGGTCCCTGATACTCTGCCCAGTGCCCAGAGCTGTTGGTAACAGCGTGGGCACAGGGCTGTGTGCACGCGATCGCGTGCACACTGTTTTCTATGCAGAAATGCATGTGATCGCTGTGATTGGTTGTCACAGCGATCACATGTTCAGGGGCCAAAAGATTGGCCCCTGACATTCTGCCCAGTGCCCATGGCTGTTAGCAACAGCCAGGGCACAGAGCTGTGTGCACGCGATCGCGCGTGCACAGTCTCTGAAGTGCCGCCGTAAATAGTCTATACTGCGGACTTCAGAGACCCTGACCGCTGGCCGTATAAATACGGCCAGCGGTCGGGAACCTGTTAAAGAGGCTCTGTCACCAGTTTATAAGTGCCTACCTAATCTAATTTGTTCTTAATGACCAACTGGGAGTTTTTTAACTTTTTACCAAGTGGGCGTTGTAAAGAGAAGTGTATGACGCTGCCGAATCAGCGTCATACACTTCTCTTCATTCTAGCCCAGCTTATTTCACTGCACAGCGTGATCTCGCGAGATCACGCTGGGACGGGACTTCCTCCCACAGGTTCTTCATCGGAGCAGTGGAAGACTTAACAGACATCGCCTCCAGCCACTGCAGATTCAGATAAAAGTCCTGGCACAGCTGGAGGCGATGTCTGTTGACTCTTCCTCCCTCCGGTGAAGGACCTGTGGGAGGAAGTCCCGTCATAGCGTGATCTCGCGAGATTACGCTGTGCGGTGAGACAAGTGGGCATGAATAAAGAGAAGTGTATGACACTGATTGGTCAGCATCATACACTTCTCTTTACAATGCCCACTTGGTAAAAAGTTATAAAAACGGCCAGTTTGTACTAATTAGCATAAATCTAAATTTGTACATAACTTGCTCAAAAAATATAATTTTTTAAAATAAAAACCACGGTTATTATCTACATTACAGCGCCTATCAGATTATGCAGGAGATAGGGCACATATAAACTGGTGACAGAGCCACTTTAAGTGGGAGCGAAAAGGTGATAAATCATCCTGTAAGCACAAAATGATAAATATCTATAATAATGTGCCTATAAATCAACTGGGAGGTCACCAAGTCTTGAACACACAAAAGTATTTCAGAATGGAATCAGAACGGCTACAAACTTTATCTCTGGGACTACTGTTAGCTCACATAACAAACGTTTGGACTCACATGTACTACTGGTTTATAAAAAAAAAAAGGTATAACAATAGGTACGCTTTAAACTTCTCTGACAATGCAACAGGTAGGTCATCCAATGGAACCAGCTCTGGAAGACCTTTCACATGAATATTGTAATTTTTTTTTTTTATCAATGTCATTCAGCATTTCTTAACGCTGAATGACACTCTAAACTTTCCCTCATTTGAACTATCCCTGATCTGATGCTGGGTTTGTCCCGACGTGAGGATATCATGGGATTTGCTAATTTACAATAGGGTGTTCTTAATAAAGGGACAGTTCACCCTATATATCCCTGTCAGGCAATTTATGGCCGGTTAAATAATTTTAAGATATCTAGGGATCCAAGCAACTTTTTGCCCTTCTTTTCTCTCATCCATATCCCCTTTCCATATTGTCAATGATGTGTGCAGTGTAGTGCTGTGACAAATCCTGAGAGCCCAATGGGGTTTTTGACAGGTGATCCAGAATCTTCATGCCTCCCACATGTGTAGGGGAAATACTTTCAATACATTTTAATCCCTCGGAATACCCTAGTCTGGGAAAAGTGTGTATAGATGGGATCTCAGACTCCAAATCCAATCAGGACTATTTCTGCCAGTTTTTACTAATGAGTGACTATGTTTTGTACTAGGGTTGATGGTATCCACCAAGAAAAGATTATCGATGCCCTGACCAAAAAAGGCGTCCATGCTCATTGGGACTCTAAAGAACATCCCAGGGAGTTTCCATGCTTTCCATACGACTCCCCACTTAGGAGTATTGCATATCCCTTTTTGTTAAATGTCTGTATAGTCTTCTCAGCACTTGTACTCTGCTTACCACAACTTAAACATGGCTGCTAGTGTAATTTGTTGGTTTGCTTATTAAAATGATCTGTATAATGAATGTCTGAGTGCATTGACTACTTACTGTAGTTGTGTAAATAAAATCTGTGTCAGCATAACGTTTAGAATCTGTATGGACTGCATCATACCACTCTGCTACCTGAAAGTGAAGTAGATTACATCCGAAGCCAATGAAAAGTCCTACCACAGCGCTTACATCATCACCTTCTCCACCCTGCCTTCCAATTTCTCCTTCTCAGTTCGCTTTCCATTTCCATCAATAGTAAGATCAAGCTTCTCCTTCTGAAGTGCTTGTTCTATAGGAAACTGTCTAGGTGCCACAGAACCTTACTTTAAAAAGCATGGTCAGACTGAGGATCCTCCGGTGAGCCCAGGCTCTGTCATAATAATAGATTCCAAATGTTCAACAGAAAGAAACCCCATTTGATATTGGTTTAAAGTCTCTCACGCTGCTAGGGAAAGTTCTTACAGTATTTCTCCACAAAGAGTCTACTAGGATGTATTAACGATATAATCCCCTATCTGTAACAGCATAGTATAGGCTGCAGTGATAAGTGGAAGTGCAGATTTTATGTGTAGATGGAGGGTAGGCCCTGAGGATAATTTTTTTCTTTTGGGGCCAAGGTAGCCCATTCGAACCTTGTTAAAAAGTAAAACAAAGCTTCATGCCTGTCACTTGCTGAAACCTCATAATACACACCACAGCTGCTACAGAAGGTCTCTGAGAATAAGTACTTCATGTCAGTCACTCAAGGATTTGAATAAATCTTCCATTTTCCCACCATACTCAAAAACAAGATGTAATATAATGAAGCAACAGTGATATATTGTAGCAGATTAGGTAAACTATACCTTACACTACTCATTTGCAAATATTTACAATTAATGTCTCCAGAACAGTGTGTATTGCAATAGATGCCCCATAACAGTATGCTTGAAGATGATTTACCCCTAACAATGTATCAGCCACTGATGCCCCAAGAATAATTGGGCAAATTTATCAATGTAATTGCAATGTGTCAGAAAAAGGTAGCATGGCTTCCAAGTCGCACACAGTGCAAGTATTTTGAAAAAAAAACAACAACCTGACATTTCTCAGAAGCTGCGTTATATTCTTAAAATGGCATGTAGCGCACCAGTGTAAATATGCCCCGATGGGCTTCTACAGATGACCCAAGAACAATGTGTTCCAGAGATGCCCCATAATGCTAAGTCCACATGCATCAGATTTGCTGTGGGTTGATTCCACAGCAAATACGCATGATGTATACTGTTTTCCAGAGAAATATAGTGCAACCAATACTGTGCCCCAGAGGTATACTGTACCCCAGCCATATATACTGTGCCCCAGACATATATATTGTGCCCCAGAGAGTTATAGTGTCACCAAGACTGTGCCGCAGAGATATATACTGTGCTGCCATATGTGCTCCTAGAAATATATCATGCTGTAATTTATGTCCCAGAGATATACTGTACAGATCGGACCCCAAAATTAATTCAGAACCCAAAATGTATTAAGATCTCAGACCAGATCCCAAATTTTATTTATATCCCAGACTAGACCCCAAAAGTTAATCCTGCCCCTCGACCAGTCCTCAAAATTATTTAAGACCTCAGACTAGACCCCTAAATAAATTCTTACTCCAGACCAGGACCCAAAATGTATTCAGAGCCCATATAATTTCACAGCATTTACTTACAGCTTTTCACTGCAGTCCTCTTAATTTTGGCACCGTGAGCCAGCGCCAGGATGTTGTGTGCGGCGGCACCTGGAAGTGAAGTGTGCCTGTTTCCGGGAGTAACGTGTCAAGAAGTTGCACAGATTCACTAGAAGTGAAGTCACATGGACATGGCTTCATATTATTCAATTGGAGTAGGAAACAGAATAGAATTAAGGTAATAAGTTAAGCAGTAATCATTTTAAGTTTTTTTTACATTTTAAACCCAACCTTCCTGTCTTATATATCCTTGAAAACTCATTTAACCGGTTCAGGAATGCCCATTGAATATTTACGGTGGGTGGTCCTGTTCCTTAAAGCCTGCACCATAGCATATCTATGGCTCAGGTTTTATGGTAATACTATATTATTAACAGAACAAATTAGCTAAAAAATAAAAAAAGCATATTTTCCTTTTTTTCCAAACTTTAAGCCTAAAAATTCTGAAAAAGCAAAAATTATGTGTATAATAATTATTAGAAAAGAAACCTAATTTGTTCACAAAAAAAGTCAGAAATACCATGGCACTAGCCCAACAAATATAAAAGTAATTGCCATTTTTCTTTTGCGTTCTAAAAATGGTGTCTGGTACTGATGGCTTAAAAAAGCCTGGCCCTGAACTGGTTAAGTTAACACGTGGAATGAGGTATAATACTCAATTTTGGAATTTTAAAATACATGAGTGACACATAAATACAAATTAGGTAACATTTGCCTGAGTAACACAAACATCTGGAGTAAAGTCATGTGCTGACGTAGATTGTGCAGCTTCAAGCCACAAACACGTCATATCTACTTCCTGTTCACTGGACTTTGTATTAAAATTACATTATCTATTTTACAATTCATACTTTTTCAGGAAATCTTGTATTGCAAACATTTAACCAGGCTCCTTGTTCTGTGCCATGTAAGGCACTATAAAGAGAGTACATTGTTATTTTAACATATTGGAAATTACGGGAAATTTTTGTCATTCATTTTACTGTTACTTTCATCAGTCGTCTAAGAACTTTTAACTAAAGGAAAAGAGGTTTAGGTAATTGGTATGGTTGGGGTAGAAAAGACTGCAAAAACACACAAGAACACGCAATGATAACTGCTAAAAATACGACAGGAAGGGACAGCCATTATTAACCATTTTCATGTGTATTTTCATGTACTTAAATGGAGAGTTCCAGATTCTGGCCAATGAAAATTTTAAATCGGTTGTTACACATTAAGGACTTAATTAAGACTATGTACTATGTACATTGCAGATTGGAACCTGAGCCCAAACTGTGTACAGTTTATTTGATTCAATTTGTACCTCAGGGTTATCTCTAGAAGAGGTGGAAAATGAACCAAAATGAGGATAAAAACCATAATTACAGAAAAACGGCGAGGTATCATGAGAAACATGATGGCGATTATTTATTGCAAATTCCACTAGAGGAAGATATGAGACCCATTCAACCTGGTTATCAGCAATATAACACCTAAGATACTGTTCCAATGTTTGATTAAAGCGCTCAGATTGATCATTAGTCTCAGGGTGAAATGCAGAAGAAAACGATAACTGTACACCAAGTTTTTTACAGAAATCTCTCTAGAAACTAGCCACAAATTGTACACCTCTATCAGAGACAATATTTTCCGGAATACCATGCAGACGAACCACTTGATCAATAAATAATTTAGACAAAGTTTTGGAATCAGGGAGTTGAGGCAACGGGACGAAATTACACATTTTACTGAAACGGTCCACCACTACCCAAAAGACAGTTTTCCCTTCAGAGGGAGGCAAATCGGTGATAAAATCCATAGACAGATGATACCAAGGTTTCTATGGAACAGACAATGGCAGCAGTTCACCCATAGGACGAGTTCAAGGAGTCTTAGCGAGAGCGCAGACATCACAAGCAGAGGCATAGGAACTCAAATCACGAGACACAGATGGCCACCAATAGAGCCGCGAGACAAATCTTTTAGTCCCAGTTATCTCTGGATGGCCACACAATACAGAATCATGTAACTCATTGTGCGAACTGAGGAGGTACAAACAACTTCCCAGCAGGAATGGTTTGCGGGGCTAGTTGCTGACATTCTTTAATCTCAGTTGTAAGATTAGGTGATATTGCTGAAACAACTATCCCTTTAGATAAAATAGGTTCAGGATGAACATCCGGGACCTGTGTGGAATGGAAACTTAGAGATAATGCGTTGGCCCTGACAATTTTAGACCTGGGTCTGTAGGTTACATTAAAGTCAAACCTGGTAAAAAAAAACAAAAAAACAAGGCCCACCTAGCCTGTCTGGGATTGAGTCTTTTGGCTGATTCTAAAAAGGTCAGGTTTTTATGGTCAGTAAGTACAGTAATTTGATGTCTAGCTTCCTCTAGAAAGTGGCACCAGTCTATAAACGCCTACTTAATAGCAAGAAGCTCTTGATTACTATTATCTTATTTTTTTTCAGTGGTAGACAATTTGCGAGAAAAAAAGCACAGGGATGCAAATTAGTCAATATAGAAGAGCTTTGAGACAACACAGCCCCCACACCTATTTCTGAGGCATCAACCTCAACAATAAAGGGACTAGAAAGATCAGGTTCAATAAGCACAGGTGCTTCCATAAAACACTGCTTTAAAGGGAACCTGTCACCAGCATTTCACCTATTGAACTTTACTTATCCCTCACTGGCCGCTGCTGTCAAAAGTTCATTGCCGTTATCCCCTCTCCTAAACTCCTCCTCCGACTGTAAATAACGGTCTGCAAACATTTTGCGCTTTTTATCGAAATAATCCGGTGTCCCTTTATGCGCACACATCAGAAGAGGACATCAATGCACAAGCGCGGGATTTTGTGTGCTGGGGGAAGGTGAGGAGCTGTCAATCAAGAGTAAGGAGGCGGGGTAAACTCGGAAAGACTTGCGGAATGAAGATATGACTCTTTTCAAGCAAAGATTTTAGTCTTTTATGCTCATCAGCATACGGTGTGGGAGCACTAAAAAACTGAAAACTAAAGCTACAGAGCTGACTAAGAAGACAATTATAGGTTATATAGAAATGATTTTTCACTCACTACCACCAGGTATTGCTGGATTAATAGGTGAAATGCTGGTGACAGGTTCCGTTTAAGGTTTCAAACGTGGAGATCGTACTAGGTTTCCAATTTACAAGATCAGAACCCACTTTCGTAAGATCCGTCAAAGGTTTGGCAATGGAGGAAAAATTATAAGTACATTTTCAGTAGCAAAACCCAAAAACCTCTGCAGAGCTTTTAGCGAAGCGGGTTGTACCCAATCAATAATTGCCTGAACCTTAGCGGAGTCCATGCGAAAATCATGTGGAGACAGCACATAGCCCAAGAAATTAACTTCCTGAACTCCAAAAAGGCATTTTTCAAACTTTGTACTAAGACTATTTTCCCTCCGTACTTGAAGGACGGAACTTAAATGTTGAATATGAGAGTACCAATCGAAAAAAACACAAGAATATCATCCAGATACACAACCACAAAGCATCCGATAAAATTTCTGAAAATATTGTTAAACAGGTTTTGGAAAACCACTGGAGCATTATTTAAATCAAAAGGCAGGACCAAATACTCATAATGACCATCTGGAGTATTAAACGCTGTCTTGCACTCATCCCCTCTGCGGATCCGAACCAAATTGTCGGCAGCAATTTCTCAAATTTTTAAGAAAATTTCAAAAGGCTATTTTTTCAGGGACCAGTTCAATTGTGATGTGGCCTTTAGGGCCTTATATATTAGAAACCCCCAATAATTAACCCCATTTTAAAAATGTCACCCCTCAAAGTATGCAAAACAGCATTTAGAAAGTTTATTTTTAACCCTTTAGACGTTTCACAGGAATTAAAGCAAAGTAGAGGTGAAATTTACAAATGAAATTTTTTTTTTTGCAGAAATTCATTTTGTATCCAATTGTTTTTATAAGGGTATGTTCACATGGCTTAGCAAAATACGTCTGAAAATACAGAGCTGTTTTCAGCCGAAAACAGCTTCTGATTTTCAGACGTTTTTTTTGTAGCAACTCGTGTTTTTCGCGGCGTATTTTACAGACGTTATTGGAGCTGTTTTTCAATGGAGTCAATGAAAAACGGCTCCAAAAATTTCCCAAGAAGTGACATGCACTTCTTTTTCGCGGGCGTCTTTTTATGCACCGTATTTTGACATCAACGCGTAAAATGACACCTCGTGGGAACAGAACATCGTAAAACCCATTGAAAGCAATGGGCAGATGTTTGTAAGCGTAATGGAGCCCCTGGCTGGTCCTCGTAGATTAAGGCTGGGTTCACACGACCTATTTTCAGACGTAAACGAGGCGTATTATGCCTCGTTTTACGTCTGAAAATAGGGCTACAATACGTCGGCAAACATCTGCCCATTCATTTGAATGGGTTTGCCGACGTATTGTGCAGACGACCCGTAATTTACGCGTCGTCGTTTGACAGCTGTCAAACGACGACGCGTAAATTGACTGCCTCGGCAAAGAAGTGCAGGGCACTTCTTTGCAATGTAATTTGAGCCGTTCTTCATTGAACTCAATGAAGAGCAGCTCAAGATATACGAGCGTCACAGACGCCTCGTATATTACGAGGAGGAGCATTTACGGCTGAAACGACGCAGCTGTTTTCTTCTGAAAACAGTCTGTCATTTCAGCCGTAAATGGCTGCTATCGTGTGAACATACCCTTACTGTCAGAGTGACTGTGACGTCACACTGACAGTTGGAATACATTACACTCCCTATGTAGTGTAATGTATTCTAGCAGCGATCAGAGCTGCAGGTAAAAAAAAGAAAGTGTAAAAAGTAAAAAAAAGTGAATAAAAATGTTTTATAAAAGTGTATTAATCAAAGTTTTTGTTTTCCTATAATAAGTCATTTATTATAGGGAAAAAATGAAAACGTTAAAAAAAAGTACACACATTTGGTATCACCGTGTTCGTAACGACGCAAACGATGAAACTATAGTGTTCTTTTTTCCACACGGTGAACGCCGCAAACAAAATAATGGAAAACTTTGTCAGCATCGCTATTTTCAAAAAGTCGCATTTACCCCAAAATAGTACTAATAAAAACTACAACCTGTCCAGCAAAAAACAAGACCTCCCACAGCTTTTTTGACGAAAAAATAAAAAAGTTACGGCTCAGAATAGGGTGTCTCAGAAAAGAAATTATTTTATAGAAACGTAATTTTATTGTGGAAACGCTGCAAAACGTAACAAAAACGATACACATATGGTATCGCCGTAATCGTACCGACCGGCAGAATAAAGTAAAATGTAATATATTGCGCACGGTGAACACTGTAAGAAATAAAGAATTTAAAGCGCCAAAATTGCAGTTTTTTGGTCACCTTAGCTCTAAAAAATATCCTGTGGGGTCAAAATGCTTACTATACCCCTAGAAAAATTCCTTGAGGGGCGTAGTTTCCAAAATAGGGTCACTTTTGGGGGGTTTCCACTGTTTTGGTGCCCCGGGCGCAACTAGGTGGTAGGGAAGGGGGGGCGCCGAAGAGCAGCTGATCGCTGCTGACAGGCGTCCCGTATGTCAGACACCTGCAGCAGCTTTAGGAAGAGCCAGGAAATTACGGCGTTCTGACTGGGGTCTGTGACGGCCAGGGAGTGGACCAGTCCAGTCACCTTACCTGTCACCTGATCTCACGTCAGTGACATGAGGTCAGATGACTCAGGTCAGGGGACAGGTCCACTCCCGTGCTGCAGCCTTCCAGCTCTGCCTCTACTCTGTGCTCTGCTGTAACACATGCCGAGAAGCAGAGAGGAAACTCCACCCACAGCCCGTCCTGACCTGTGATGTTGTCAGCAAGGAGACATGGTGAGTGTCTGTGTGTGTGTGTGTGTGTGTGTATGTGTGTGTATGTGTGTGTAGTGTGTATACAGTGTGTGTCTCTGTGTTTGTATTTGTATATGTTACAGTGTGTGTGTGTGTGTGTGTGTGTGTGTGTCTCTGTCTGTCTGTGTCTCTGCATGTGTTTGTCTCTTACATCTACTACATTACCTGTGCTCAGAGAGTTCGCACTGTGTTATCTGTGGTGTTACATAGGACTGCAGGTAACATCTACATTATCTGTGGTCTTACATAGGACTGCAGGCAACACTACTACATTATCTGTACTAAGAGAGTTATCACTGTGTTATCTGTGTTGTTATATAGGACTGCAGGTAACATCTACTACATTATCTGTGCTGTGTACATATGTGCCTGTGTGCGTATATATGGGTCTGTTTATGAATGTGTCTTTGTGCTTGTATATTTGTGCCTTTTATGTATTTGTATATGTTCCTGTCTGTGTATTTATCTGCCAGTGTGTGTGTGTGTGTGTGTGTGTATATATGTGTCTGTACGTCTATATATTTACCTGTATGTATATATTCCAGATGTGTGTATGTATATTTGCCTGTATGTCTAAATATCTATCTTTATTTATGTACAGTATATATGTTCCAGTGTGCCCATATATGTGATTAATTTTTGGTTTGTGTAGGGGGCGGCAATAGAGCGTCCCGCACAGGGCGCCATCCAAGCTAAGGCCGGCCCTGGATGTCACCAACCCTAGTCAGAAGGAACTCCGTCTCTGCCTGCTCCGAATGACCTCCTCGGCTTTTCCGGTAAGTCACACCTAGGAGGGTGGGAAGGCGGGGCATGTGCCCCGGGCGCAACTAGGTGGTAGGGAAGGGGGGCGCCGAAGAGCAGCTGATCGCTGCTGATAGGCGCCCCGTATGTCAGACACCTACAGCAGCTTTAGGAAGAGCCAGGAAATTACGGCGTTCTGACTGGGGTCTGTGACAGCCAGGGAGTGGACCAGTCCAGTCACCTTACCTGTCACCTGACCTCACGTCAGATGACTCAGGTCAGGGGACAGGTACACTCCCGTGCTGCAGCCTTCCAGCTCTGCCTCTACTCTGTGCTCTGCTGTAACACACGCCGAGAAGCAGAGAGGAAACTCCGCCCACAGCCCGTCCTGACCTGTGATGCTGTCAGCAAGGAGACATGGTGAGTGTCTGTGTGTGTGTGTGTGTGTGTGTGTGTGTATACAGTGTGTGTCTCTGTGTTTGTATGTGTATATGTTACAGTGTGTGTGTGTCTCTGTCTGTCTGTGTCTCTGCATGTGTGTGTCTCTTACATCTACTACATTACCTGTGCTCAGAGAGTTCGCACTGTGTTATCTGTGGTGTTACATAGGACTGCAGGTAACATCTACATCATCTGTGGTCTTACATAGGACTGCAGGCAACACTACCACATTATCTGTACTCAGAGAGTTATCACTGTGTTATCTGTGGTGTTACATAGGACTGCAGGTAACATCTGCTACATTATCCGTACTCAGAGAGTTATCACTGTGTTATCTGTGTTGTTATATAGAACTGCAGGTAACATCTACTGCATTATCTGTGCTGTGTACATATGTGCCTGTGTGCGTATATATGGGTCTGTTTGTGATTGTGTGCTTGTATATTTGTGCCTCTTATGTATTTGTATATGTTCCTGTCTGTGTATTTATCTGCCGGTGTGTGTGTGTGTGTGTGTGTGTGTGTGTGTGTGTGTATATGTGTCTGTACGTCTATATATATTTACCTGTATGTATATATTCCCGATGTGTGTACGTATATTTGCCTCTATGTCTAAATATCTATCTTTATGTATGTACAGTATATATGTTCCAGCGTGTCCATATATGTGGTTAATTTTTGGTTTGTGTAGGGGGCGGCAATAGAGCGTCCCGCACACGGCGCCATCCAAGCTAAGGCCGGCCCTGGATGTCACCAACCCTAGTCAGAAGGAACTCCGTCGCTGCCTGCGCCGAATGACCTCCTCGGCTTCTCCGGTAAGTCACACCAAGCAGAGCGGAAAGTGGTAGCGGTAGGCTACCGCTCACCGGTCTGTTCACAGTGTGGCACTAAGTACTAGGGGGGGGAGTGTGGTGCTATTTACAAGGGGGGGGGAGTGTGGTGCTATTTAAAAGGGGGGGGAATGTGGCACTATTTATAAGGGGGGGGGGAGTGTGGCGCTATTTAAAAGGGGGGGAATGTGGCACTATTTACAAGGGGGGGGGAGTGTGGCGCTATTTACCAAGGGGCAGCAGGCTGTGTGTGGCACTATCTACAAGGGGGGCTGTGTGGCGCTATTTATAAGGGGGGCTGTGTGTGCACTATCTACAGGGGGCTGTGTGTGGCCTCTTTAATTTATTTTCTTTTAATTTATTTTTATGTTAATTACATTATAGAACTATATCGCTTGTAAAATGTAGAAATGCTTTTATGCTCGAGGTACATTAAAAAAATTGTGAAAAAAAATTACACCTCATTGATTGGTAGGGAAAGCCAACATGGCGAGGGGGAAGGAGATGTCGGGAAATAAGTTGGGAGGGGGGCGCCAATCTGAATCTTTGCCCCGGGTGCAGGAGAACTTAGCTACGCCTCTGAATAAGACGTATCTTTAGCGCAAACTTTTTCATTTTCTCAACAAATAAAGGAAATAAGGAACTGCAACATTTGTAAAGCAATTTCTCCCGAGTACGGCAATACTCCATATGTGGTCATAAACTGCTGTTTAGGCACACAGTCTTGCTCAGAAGGGAAGGAGCGCCATTTGGCTTTTGGAGCACAGATTTTGCTGGATCATTTTCTGGTCGCTATGTCGCATTTGCAAAGCACCTGTGGGACCAAAACAGTACCAGAAGAGACACCATTTTGGAAATTACACTCCTCAAGGTATTCACCTATGCGTGTAGTGAGCATGTTAACCCCGCAGGTGTTTTGTTTAAATTAGTGTGCACTCGATGTTGCAGAGTGAAAATGTTTTTTTCCCCTATAGATATGGCAATATGTGGTGCCCAGCTTGTGCCACCATAACAAGACAGCTCTCTAATTATTATGCTGTGTTTCCTGGTTTTACAAACATCCCACATGTGGCCCTAATCTTTTGCCTGGACATTTGACAGGGCTCAGGAGTCAAAAGTACCAATGCAAAGTTGAGGCCTAATTTGGCAATTTATAAAGTATCGGTTCACAATTGCAGAGGCTCTGATGTGAAATAATAAAAGAAACCGCCATTTTGAAAACTACACCCCTCAAGGCATTTATTTAAGGGTGTAGTGAGCATTTTCACCCACTGGTCTTTTCCATAAATGATTGCGCTGTGGATGGTGCAAAGTAAAAATTATTTTTTTTCCCCTAGATATGCCAATTCAATAGCAAATATGTCGTGCCCAGCTTGTGTCACTAGAGGCACACACCCCCAAATTGTTAAAAGGGTTCTCCCGGGTATGGTGATGCCATATATGTGGAAGTAAACAGCTGTTTGGGCACACCGTAGGGTTCAGAAGGGAGCCATTTGGCTTTTGGAGCATGGATTTTGCTCGGTAGTAGTTTTGTTTGGAGTTTTACTGGTATTTCAGTTTAAAATGTGGGGGTACATGTAAGCTGGGCAGAGTACATAAGGGGCAAAGTCAAGTGGTATAATAATGGGGTAAGAAAAATAATCTATAGATGTGTGTTACGCTATGAAGCAATCCTTTATGCACAGTCCAGTGTTACACTGATAAATGGTGTCCCTTCTTATTCCCCATTTGGTCCACACTCCCCACGTTTGCCGTTTGGGGAATTTTACTGGGAAAGTGTTGTCCTGGTATAATACGGGCACCCTTGCTTCCAGCAGATAGGTTTGGGCCCTACCCTTCCTGGTTCCCTAATTTTAGTGCCTTGATAATTCGCCGCTTGAAACAGAAGAAATGTTCCCCTCGGGCCTGCACAACTGCATATTTTTTATTTCCTGACTTATTGAAACCTTAACCAATTATTTGTTTTCATAGACGTAGTGGCACGAGGGCTGTTTTTTTTTACCTTACGAGCTATAGGTATTATTCGTACCTTTTTGGGGTACATGTGACTTTTTGATCACTTTTTATCCTATTTTTTGAGAGGCAAGGTGACCAAAAAACAGCAATTCTGGCATAGTTTTTTCGTTTTTTTTTATACAGCGTTCACCATGCGTTATAAATTACATGTTAACATTACTCTGCGGGTCAGTACGATTCCAGCGATACCAAATTTATAGCCCTTTTTTATGTTTTACAACTTTTTGCACAATAAAATTACTTTTGTAAAACGAATGTATTTTTCCTGTCGCCATGCTGTGAGAACCATAACTTGTATGAGGGCTTGTGTTTTGCGAGACGAGCTATAGTTTTTCTAGGTACCATTTCCATTTTTGAATACATTCGACTTTTTGATCACTTTTTATTTCAATTTATATAGGGGAAAGTGACCAAAACCAGAAATTATGGCATTGTTTTTTATGTTGTTTTTATATGCCGTTCACCGCGTGGAATAAATAACATAATATTTTCAGAGTTCAGGCCATTACAGACACGGTGATACCAAATATGTATGTTTTATTTATGTTTTTCAATACTAAAGGACTTGATAAGGGAAAAAGGGCAAGAGTGTTTTATTTTATTACTTGAAACGTTTATGAAAAAAAATTCACAACTTTTTTTTCACTTTCTTTTTACACTTTTGTTTAGTCACACTAGGGGACTTGAAGGTCCAACAGACACATTTTTTTTCTAATACATTGCACTACCCATGTAGTGCACTGTATTAGATCTGTCAGTCAATCACTGACAGCAAGCCGATTAGGCTTCGCCTTCGGGTGGGGCCTAATCGGCTTCCGTAATAGCAGAGCAGGAGGCCATTGTTAGGCCTGCTGTTGCCATAGCAGCAGTCGGCAGCCCCAGGTCAGAGCTGCCGATCTGCTGCCAACCACTAATATGCAGCAATCGCTTTCGATCGCTGCATCTAAGGGCTTAATGGCAGGGATCGGTACTAGCTCTGGTCCCTGCCATTACAGGAGGTTGTCAGCTGTAACATATAGCTGACAACCACCGCTGATGACGGCGGCTCAGCTCCTTAGCCGGCGCCATCTTGCCATCGGCTAGGGAAGCCTTTTGGAAGGTTTCCGTACTAGGCAGACCGGGAGGCCACTATTAGGCCTCCAGTTGCCGCTTCAGCCACCGACACCCTGGCAATTTCATTAAATGCACCTTAAATGCAGTGATCACTTTTGACCACTTAATTTAAGGGACAAAACAGATAAAAACAAGGACATTTATGCAAAAAACACCGAAAAAGGCCATACTTACAAATGGACACAGCCAGGTCAGAAACGCAGATGAAGGCGAGTGAGCAGGTGCTTTAAATAATAATAGCCACTCCCACTAGTCTTGAGGGGAGTGGTATGTGGTGCATGGGATGTGTAGTAAGAAATAATAAATGAATAGTGTATGTGCAAGTGTAATAATGTAAGTGAAATATAGGGGGCAGTAATGAGTAAAGTGCCTAAAAAATAAATGAATAATGGGATGCAAGTGTGTGAAACATGGAGGGATAGTGTGTAAGTCATGAGGCGCAACGTGACTAGCCAGGTAGAAGCCTATTTGTGACGCCTTGATAATTCATAGAGCGGGCTACCCTGCTTGCTAGGCCAAACAACAACACACCATGCTCTCCCAGCATCAAAGACCTGGCTGTGTCCAAAAGAAGCGAATATAAGTAATAATGAAAAATACCTGGGGTATTAGTGATCATTTTGGCCAAAAGGACGCAAGCTCGCAATCCACGACAAGGATCCCCAGACTTGCGAGTCCCTAACTGGAGCGAAAAGCTCCTGATGTACAGACAAAACAGATAAAAACAAGGACATTTATGCAAAAAACACAGAAAAAGGCCATACTTACAAATGGACACAGCCAGGTCAGAAACGCAGATGAAGGCGAGTGAGCAGGTGCTTTAAATAATAATAGCCACTCCCACTAGTCTTGAGGGGAGTGGTATGTGGTGCATGGGATGTGTAGTAAGAAATAATAAATGAATAGTGTATGTGCAAGTGTAATAATGTAAGTGAAATATAGGGGGCAGTAATGAGTAAAGTGCCTAAAAAATAAATGAATAATGGGATGCAAGTGTGTGAAACATGGAGGGATAGTGTGTAAGTCATGAGGCGCAACGTGACTAGCCAGGTAGAAGCCTATTTGTGACGCCTTGATAATTCATAGAGCGGGCTACCCTGCTTGCTAGGCCAAACAACAACACACCATGCTCTCCCAGCATCAAAGACCTGGCTGTGTCCAAAAGAAGCGAATATAAGTAATAATGAAAAATACCTGGGGTATTAGTGATCATTTTGGCCAAAAGGACGCAAGCTCGCAATCCACGACAAGGATCCCCAGACTTGCGAGTCCCTAACTGGAGCGAAAAGCTCCTGATGTACAGACAAAACAGATAAAAACAAGGACATTTATGCAAAAAACACCGAAAAAGGCCATACTTACAAATGGACACAGCCAGGTCAGAAACGCAGATGAAGGCGAGTGAGCAGGTGCTTTAAATAATAATAGCCACTCCCACTAGTCTTGAGGGGAGTGGTATGTGGTGCATGGGATGTGTAGTAAGAAATAATAAATGAATAGTGTATGTGCAAGTGTAATAATGTAAGTGAAATATAGGGGGCAGTAATGAGTAAAGTGCCTAAAAAATAAATGAATAATGGGATGCAAGTGTGTGAAACATGGAGGGATAGTGTGTAAGTCATGAGGCGCAACGTGACTAGCCAGGTAGAAGCCTATTTGTGACGCCTTGATAATTCATAGAGCGGGCTACCCTGCTTGCTAGGCCAAACAACAACACACCATGCTCTCCCAGCATCAAAGACCTGGCTGTGTCCAAAAGAAGCGAATATAAGTAATAATGAAAAATACCTGGGGTATTAGTGATCATTTTGGCCAAAAGGACGCAAGCTCGCAATCCACGACAAGGATCCCCAGACTTGCGAGTCCCTAACTGGAGCGAAAAGCTCCTGATGTACAGACAAAACAGATAAAAACAAGGACATTTATGCAAAAAACACCGAAAAAGGCCATACTTACAAATGGACACAGCCAGGTCAGAAACGCAGATGAAGGCGAGTGAGCAGGTGCTTTAAATAATAATAGCCACTCCCACTAGTCTTGAGGGGAGTGGTGTGTGGTGCATGGGATGTGTAGTAAGAAATAATAAATGAATAGTGTATGTGCAAGTGTAATAATGTAAGTGAAATATAGGGGGCAGTAATGAGTAAAGTGCCTAAAAAATAAATGAATAATGGGATGCAAGTGTGTGAAACATGGAGGGATAGTGTGTAAGTCATGAGGCGCAACGTGACTAGCCAGGTAGAAGCCTATTTGTGACGCCTTGATAATTCATAGAGCGGGCTACCCTGCTTGCTAGGCCAAACAACAACACACCATGCTCTCCCAGCATCAAAGACCTGGCTGTGTCCAAAAGAAGCGAATATAAGTAATAATGAAAAATACCTGGGGTATTAGTGATCATTTTGGCCAAAAGGACGCAAGCTCGCAATCCACGACAAGGATCCCCAGACTTGCGAGTCCCTAACTGGAGCGAAAAGCTCCTGATGTACAGACAAAACAGATAAAAACAAGGACATTTATGCAAAAAACACCGAAAAAGGCCATACTTACAAATGGACACAGCCAGGTCAGAAACGCAGATGAAGGCGAGTGAGCAGGTGCTTTAAATAATAATAGCCACTCCCACTAGTCTTGAGGGGAGTGGTATGTGGTGCATGGGATGTGTAGTAAGAAATAATAAATGAATAGTGTATGTGCAAGTGTAATAATGTAAGTGAAATATAGGGGGCAGTAATGAGTAAAGTGCCTAAAAAATAAATGAATAATGGGATGCAAGTGTGTGAAACATGGAGGGATAGTGTGTAAGTCATGAGGCGCAACGTGACTAGCCAGGTAGAAGCCTATTTGTGACGCCTTGATAATTCATAGAGCGGGCTACCCTGCTTGCTAGGCCAAACAACAACACACCATGCTCTCCCAGCATCAAAGACCTGGCTGTGTCCAAAAGAAGCGAATATAAGTAATAATGAAAAATACCTGGGGTATTAGTGATCATTTTGGCCAAAAGGACGCAAGCTCGCAATCCACGACAAGGATCCCCAGACTTGCGAGTCCCTACTTAATTTAAGGGGTTAATGGCAGGGATCGAAGCTAACTTCGGTCCCCGCCATTACAGTAAGATACAGCTGACATCCAGGGATAATGGCATCGACTCAGCTTATCACAGATCTTTTATTTTTGCGCTCACATAGTCGTTGGTCCAGACGCACTACAAGGGTCATGGTATCCTCTAGATTCAGAGGTGGAGCGTAATTTATTAAGAGATCTTTCAAGGTTTCTGAAAGGCCTCGGCGGAATTGACAACGTAGTGCAGCATCACAGCATCCACTGTGAAGAAATGGACCATCGTCTAAACTCTTAACAATAATCCTCGACAGGACGCAGTCCTTGCTGGAGAGATAACAGCTTGGCCTCAGCCACTGCAGTGACATCTGGTTCTCCATAAATTAAACCCAGGGCCGCATAGAAAGTCTCCACTGAAAAAAGTTCAGGGGCAACATGTCCCAATGAAAAGGCCCAGGTCTGAGGATCACTCTGCAAAAGTGAAATTACGATACCCACTCGCGGTTGCTCAGTTCCAGAGCAGATAGGTCTCAGTCGAAAATACAATTTACAAGTCTCTCGAAAATCAGCAAGAGACTTACGATCACCAGAGAAACTATCAGGTAAGTTCACTTTAGGTTCCACCGGAGATGCGGCTGGGACGACTGCTTGGGCCTGCGCAGTTTCATGCTGTTCATTTCAAACAACCACACCTTGTACCAGCTGAGTCAGATAGTGCATCTGTTCCCCAGGGCATGCATAGGTTCCATTGTGAAAAAATTATAGAAATGGGCTTGTGATTATGTTATGGAATTGCTAGGAAACCGATTCCCCAAAGGCTGCTGGAGACTGCTAGGAGAGAGAGTGCATATAAATCCACAACCTCAAATCTGCCACAACTTTGATCAACAGAGTCTAAGGCTACTGTATTGTATTTGCCAGAGCCCACCAGATTGCGGGATGGTTTTTGCTGCATAGAACCCAGGTTGTTCAATGTTGGATAAGAGGTGCAGCGCAGGCAAACCTGAACAGGATAACCAGACAGCCAGAGTTTAAACAGAAAGTCCAAATCAATAAGCAAAAGGATACCAGGTAAAGCATAGGTCAGAGCCAGCTGGGAGCAGATAATCCAAATCAGCAAACAAGGGGTAAACGAGAGACAAGCCGACATCAATATTCCAACAAGTCTAAAAGTAGAGTGAAAAAACACGGCGCCACATGTGTGTATTTGATGGGCAAAAGATCGTAACTGCTCACCTGTAAAGTTGAAAGTAATCTGCGAGTACAAAGCTGCTGCCGATCCCAACGCAAAACTCCAAAGAGATGCCAAAATTAATTGATAAAGAATAAAAAACGGGATACTGAGGCGCTGCTTGATAAAGAGTTAATACATTTAATTAAGGTAGTATAAATAGACAATTGCTACGCGTTTCAACGCCGGACTGGCGTCTTCCTCAGGCAAGTTAAGATGACAGCAAGGAGGCACATATTTATACACATATGGAATGCAGGGCTAATTGAGCCAAATTCAGCGGGTCAGAGTTCAATCCAAACGTAAAGTGTTAAAACAATTCATTGTTGTCATATGTTAACAACATTAATGGAATTAAAATGATCAGACAGTACATAACCGCATAATTGCATAATTATATAGTAATTAAATCATTTAAACGAAATAGCATAAAATATTTGCGCAAAAAGGCAATGGATTATGAAATTGCACATTGAAAAAAAACTTAAAATAACACAAGAATTAAAGTAAGATAAATAAAAATTAATTTGCAACTGCTGAATACATATAGAAATAATTGTACCAACAATAGCAACACGTTGTCATGGAGACCAGAAGCGACACAGCCGGGAAGGAAGTGGAACGCAAGGTGAGACGCACAGCAAGCATCTCATAGGGCGCAGGCAGGACAAGTGTTTGTTTATGACACAGCAGGGAAGGAAATCAGAACGCCAATGGAACGCAAGATGAGACGCATAGGCCGTTGTCATGACGACCGCTATCAAAGGAGATACGGTGGCCGGGAGAGTCCAATCGAACCCATGGAATGCACAGTGACACGCAGGGTCGCGCATACAGAGAACCTAAGGGTTGCAACGAAACGAGGTCCGGAGCATCACGAAAATGTAAGTAGAAAGATTATATTTAGAAGTTATTCTGTCAATAATGTGCGGACTATTGAAATAATGGTCATTTTGGTAGGAAAAAATACAGGTATTGTCTGGAGTGCTGATGAAATAAGAAAATACAAGAAAAAACTGGACACCTCCTCTATAATAACAGAAAAAAATATTAAAATGAAAAATAATTAAGCAATATTAATATTCATAAGAAGAAGCTCATATGTAAAAGTGCTTTAAAAGGTGCATTTTTAAAAAATAGTAAAGGATATCAGTCCAATGTAGATTCTGCGATGTCATTGAGGCCATTTGGATACAAGGTCCCCAGTTTGTAGATCCAAAAGTTTTCCCTTTGTTTTAACCTAATGAACCTATTGGATATATCTACAGGAATATACTCAATAGGGGTGACAGTTATGAGATCAAAGTTACATTTGTGCTTTAAAGCAAAATGACGTGATACAGTATGTTTGGTGTATCCACTTTTAACATTGAACCTGTGTTTGTTGATCCTGTCTCTGAGGGTTTGGGTAGTACGGCCCACATATTGTCGGTTACATGGACATTAGAGAAGATATATAACATAGCTGCTTCCGCAGTTTAAAAAGCTTTTTATCTAAAACTTTTCGTTAGTTGACATAGAAGTAAAATCCGTTTTTTTATTAGTAATACTCAGGCAGCACAGACATCTCGTTCTCCCGCAGCGATATGAACCATTCATAATCAGAGAAGTTTTGATAGGTATTTGGGAAATATTCCGAAGTTTACTAGGTGCAATTAGGTTCCTCAGGGTTTTCGCCCTTCTGTACGTAATTTTTGGTTTAACTGGGAGGATGTCTTTCATAAATTGGTCATTTTTAAGGATATGCCAATATTTATGTATTGTAGAGCTAATGTACTTACTGCCTTTATTGTATGTAGTGATAAAATTACAGCTAAAATCAATCGATTTTTTTAGGGTCTTTAGCCACAGGGTTGATGCACTCAAATTGTGTCAGAGCCTTCGCCCTAGTCTCTGCAGCATTAATCAGACTCATTGGGAAGTTTTTTTCTTTGAACCTCTTTTTAAGCAACTTACATTCGGCAGAGAAATCTTTATTGCTCGTGCAGTTTTTCCTTATTCTTTTATATTGTCCAAAAGGTACATTTATCAGCCATGGTGGGTAGTGAGCGCTCCTAAAATTTAAATAGCTATTCACATCTACCCCTATAAAATGTGTTTTCATGATCACTGACTGACCAGACTTCTCTATCGTAAGGTCCAAAAAAATCGATTTTAACAAATGAATAAGTATATGTGAAAGAAATTCCAAAGTTGTTATTATTGAGATGGTCAATAATTGCAGGAATCACTGTTTGGTTTCCTTTGATGATAAAGAATAGGCCATCTATGTACCTTTTATAGAAAATTATATTGTCCTTATTATTGTGATCTCCGTAAATATATAGATTTTCATATGCTCCCATGTACAGATTGGCATACGATTTGGCAAAGCGTGAGCCCATCGCACAGCCTCTAATCTGTCTGTAGAACTTACCCTCAAATGTAAATGCATTGTGTGTAAGAATGAAATCAATACAGTTTATTAGAAAGTCTATCTGATTGCTTGGAAGACGTGAATCCAGAGTTAAGTATGATGAAATGGCTTGTAGGCTAAGGTCGTGCGGAATGTTTGTATATAGTGAGGATACGTCAGCTGTTAAAAACCAAAGGTCCGTAAAATCATAAAGGGATTGTAGGTTGTGCAATTCTCTGATTAAATGTGTAGAATCTTTAAGATAAGATGGTAATTTTAAAACATATGTTTGTAAGTGCATGTCAATAAAATGGGACATATTGCTCGTTAATGACCCAATCCCTGAAATGATTGGTCTACCGGGAGGGTTAGACAAAGATTTGTGTACCTTTGGCAAATGGTATAAAAACGGAATAGTAGGAAATGGGACCGTTAAAAAAAGTTTCTCTTTTTTACTTAAAATTTGGTCTAAAAAAAGCTGTCTCAATGAGTAGTTTATATTCCTGTTGGAACAAAGGTATCGGATTGCACTGTAATTTCTCATAGAAATTAGTGTCAGACAATAATCTATATGCCTAATTTGTATAGTCTAAACGATCCTGGATGATGATACCCCCCCCCCCTTTGTCAGCCGAACGTATTACTATTAGATGGTTTTTTTGTAGATTCTTCAATGCAATACGCTCAGATTTGGTAAGATTGTCTGAGGATAAAGTCGGTTGTTCAATAGTCTTAAAATCATTACTAACAAGATTATAAAAGGTCTCAAGGGCCGGTCCCCAATGGTGTAAAGGGTAAAATGTAGATTTAGGGCGGACATATACCGCTAAGGGCTTAGGGATATGCGGGAGTATGTCGGGACTCTGTATGGCAAGGGGAAGGGCTATTACTGGGGAAATTTCAAAATGCCGTAATAATGTAAGCTTGCGCATAAATCTATTTAAGTCCATAAATAAATCAAATCCATTAGGGGGGGTATTTGGGCAAAAGGAAAGACCCTTGGATAATAGACTGGTCTCGTCCTTATTCAATACATATTTGGACAGATTAAACAATTTTATTGTGTCTGCCTGTGTTTCTTTGGGAGGAGGGGGAAGTTTGTGTCTGCCACCTCTACATCCTCTAAATCTTCTACCAGTTTTCTTTTTGATGTAATTTTCTGAAAAACTGGGAAAAAGGGAGTTGTCATCTGTATTTTTGGACTTTTTATAATAGGTAGTAGGATGTCCCTTGTTTGTGATATTGGTGTAATTGGAGGCCTGGTGAAATGTGACGGGAGTCCTAAAAAAGATACTGCTGCCAGGGTATTATCCAAAATGGGCCCCAAACCATCAGTGGTGTTATTAAAAGGATATGGTAAAGTTATATGGTTACTGTCCTGAGTGAAGTCATCGTGTGTGGATAAATTCACCAGGGATGGTGGGAGGGGAGACATGTTGTCAATTTCAATAGAGTCATTAAATAGAGGGGATCTAGGGGATAAATTAGGTGGGGTGTCTGGAATAAGATTGTATAATTTCAAATGCGCCTCCAAATTGAAGGCATGTAGAGGAACCTGTCCTAAGGGAGTGAAATGGGTAGTATTAGGGTTGTGAGAAATAAAAATAAAAATGATTAAAATTAATGAACAATTTTTTTGTATTCTCAAAATGTTAATCTTGAAAGATACCATTGCCTCTAATACATTTAAATTCTAATTTTTTTGTATTATTTTAACTTTAACACCTTAACGACCGCCCACCGTCTTTTGACGTCAGGCGGTGCATGTACTCAGTCTACAGCGACGCCTTTTGGCGTCGCTGTAGTAGAGGGGGTTTATCGGCACCCTGGTGACATCTGCACTAAAAACCGGCTGTAAGTAACAGGTCCGGTTCTTAGTGCAGCCATCAGGACCTGCCGATTTCGTCGTAACAGCACATGACCGCTGTGACAGCCAATCACAGCGGTCACATGCTGTTACTGCGTACAGAGCCGCCGGGAGTGTCTAAATGACAGCTCCTGCTCTAAGAACGAGCTGTTGCTAGCAGCTCTGTTCTTAGAGCAGTGATCAGGAGCCAATAGTATTGGTTCCTGATCTTTTGTGATCACTATGAGATCCAATCATAGTGATCACTACTGTAAAATAAAAGTAAAAACATGTATCTGTTTCTCCTCACTGTTCTAGCTGTGGAGAGAAACAGATACAAGTGTGTCAGTGTCCCCACACAAAATCACTTGTCCCTTACACAGTTTATTAAAAAAACAACAAATTTTTTTCAGTATTTTATAGTATATAGTATATACATATATATATACATATATATATAAATATAAATATATTTACTGTATATACTAAGAATTGTACTATAAACTACTTTCTTTTTAGGGTACGCTGTTAGACGGCGTGTACGCTGTTAGGCCTCATGCACACGACCGTAGCCGTGCGCACGACCGTGATTTTCGGGTCGGCCGGCTGCGGACTGTCCGCCGCAGGCCGCCCGCAAATCGCGGGACATGCACATGGCCGCCACCATTGTTTTCAATGAGCCCGGACCGCAGAACAGGGCCGTAATAAGACATGCCCGTTCTTTCTGCGGTCCGGGCTCCCGGGCCGTGCAAGGACCGCAAAAACTACGGTCGTGTGCATGGCCCCATAGAAAAGAATGGGGCCGCAATTCTCCCGTGGATTTTCGGGGGAATTGCGGCCGCAAAAACACGTTCATGTGCATGGGGCCTTAGACGGCGTAGGGTGCTGTTCTGGGCTTGGGTTTACGGTTTGTGTTAGGCGTAGGATTTAGGTTTAGGTTTGAAAAAAAAAAAAACTAAAAAAAAACTATAAAAAAAAAAAAAAAAGTCTAATTATTTTAGTGTTCTTAGTTGATTAGGCTTCATGCACACGACCGTGCTCGTAATTACGACTCGTAATTACGAGCACGGCCGGCCGTGGGCAGCCGGCCGCTTTTGCGAGCCGTGCTGTCATTATAAAGTATAGCAGCACGGCCCGTAAAATAGAAAAATAGAACATGTTCTATTTTTTTTAACGGCACGGGCACCTTCCCGTGAGAAAACGGGAAGGTACCCGTGGGTAACAGAAGTCTATGAGCCCGTTATTGCAGGTCGTAATTACGACCCGCAATAACGGGTGTTTTTACGGTCGTGTGCATGAGGCTTTAGTTGATAAAAAAAAAAATTTAACCGCTAGTTCCATTTATTATTTGCGGTTTAGACTGTATTATCATTATGGCTGCCAGAAGATACAGCGTTGAGGAAGCCTATCAGATGCTATGCTCAGATACGGATTCTGCATCTGAAGTTGAGCTTTTAGGGTATGTGCACACGTAGTGACCAAAAACGTCTGAAAATACGGAGCTGTTTTCAAGGGAAAACAGACCCTGATTTTCAGACATTTTTTGAGCAACTCACGGTTTTCGCTGCCTTTTCGCTTCGTTTTTTACGTCCGTTTTTGGAGCTGTTTTCATTGGAGTCTATGAGAAAACGGCTCCAAAAACGTCCAAAGAAGTGTCCTGCACTTCTTTTGACGAGGCTGTATTTTTACGCGTCGTCGTTTGACAGCTGTCAAACGACGACGCGTAAATGACAGGTTGTCTGCACAGTACGTCGGCAAACCCATTCAAATGAATGGGCAGATGTTTGCCGACGTATTGTAGCCCTATTTTCAGACGTAAAACGAGGCATAATACGCCTCGTTTACGTCTGAAAATAGGTCGTGTGAACCCAGCCTTACTTGAAAGCGACAGCGAAAGTGTCGCTTCAAGGGATTTAAGTTGCGATGCAGAACGCATTTGTCCTGTACAAAAAATCAGCGGGCAGGGTGACATTCTTTGAATTTCAGGAGAAAGTGATTGAAGATCTCCTATTTCAATCTGCAGACCAGAGAGTAGTCCATGAGTCAGAGGATGTACACCGACTTGTTGAAAAACATTTTTTACACTCCATTCCTTCAACATCTAACCAAAAATACCCCAAAAAACGGTGTCGGCAGCAAACGATGACAACGAAGTGAGTCACGATATTATTGTTCCGCTTGTCCTTCCAACCCTGGTCTATGCATAAGTCCCTGTTTTGTCCTTATCAATACACTATGGGCTTTATTACAGTTTTATTCGGGTTTTTGGTGGACCTCTTACACCCGACAATACTTCTAGAAATAGCGACATTAATTTGGGGAGTAGTGGTCCTTTACTGTATTTATACATACGGTGTGGGACACTGCCCCTTTATATATTCTACAGGTGATTGATTGTTTTGTGCACATGGCGGTTCCTACCTTGCCGGGCAGGGGCTTGTTATGGTGTACCGCGTCACTTGGCACATTCGTCCCTTATATAGGGATTGATGGAGCTAAAGAGACGTTGTATGACCAGTCACTTTGAATACTAAAGTCATTACAGCCCTACAAATTTTCTTTCATCCTGTGAACATGCTCTAGTTTTCCACATAGCTGGATACATTCTTCCTCCTTTTTTTTGGATATATTGCCTTTTTCCGCCAACAGTTTAATACATTTTCCCACTCTAACTTACTATATATCAGAGCGGGTTGATATACATAATGTCTATGGACTGACATGATTTCAGGACAGCTGTTTTCTTAGCACGACATAGTCATAGGGTGTAGAAACTGTTAGGGACATCTATTTCTCAATCTAGAAAAGTAGAATCCTCCCATTTTCAAAGCAAAATGTGTGTCCTGAAAGCCTCCGGGTGCTCCCTTCCTTTTGGGTCCTGCCGTGTGTCCAGGAAACACATTAGGGCCACAATGGGGATATTTTTGAACACAGGAGAAACAGGGTGATACATTTTCTGGTGCATTTCCTTATTCTCATGTCCTCTATACAAGAAATCTGACCTTAAAATGACACATTTGTGAAAAAAAAGTGAAATAAAATTTTCTTTCCACCTGCTTTGCATTAATTCCTGCGAAAACTGTGGGGTCAAAATACTTAGTACACACCTAGATGAATACCTTAAGCGGTCTAGTTTTCAAAATGGGGTCATTTATGGGGAGTTTCTATCTTTTTGGCAGCTCAGTGCCTCTATAAATGTGTAATGGGACCTGACACATTTTCAAGCAAAATGTGTGTCCTGAAAGTCTTTGGGCGCTACCTCCCTTTCGGGCCCTGCCGTGTGTCCAGGCAACGCATTAGGGTCACAATGGGGGCATTTTTGAAAACGGGAGAAAAAGGGTGATAGATTTTGGGGGGTGTTTCTTCATTCTGATGGTCGCTTTACAAAGAAATCGGTCTTCAAAGTGATACTTTTATATAAAAAGTAGTTTGTTTTTTTATTTCACCTGCGATACATTAAATTTAGCAAAAAACTGTGGGGTCAAAATACTCACTACACCCCTAGATAAATACCTTAAGGTGTCTAGTTTTCTAAATGGGGTCGTTTATGGGGAGTTTCTATCGTTCTGGTAGTTCAAAACCTCTCCAAATGTACAGTGGGGCCTAAAACATTTTCAAGCAAAAATGAGAGCTGAATGCCTCCGGGTGCTCCCTCCCTTTCGGGCCCTGCCGTGTGTCCAGGCAACGCATTAGTGTCACAATGTGGGCATTTTTGAAAACAGGAGAAACAGGGTGATAGATTTTGGGGTGCATTTCTTCATTCTCATGGTCGCTTTACAAAGAAATCGGTCTTCAAAGTGATAATTTTATGAAAAAAGTGAAATTATATGTTTTTACGCCTGCTTTGCATGAATTCTTACAAAAAAACAGTGGGGTCAAAATACTTACAACACCCCTTAATAAATACCTTAAGGGGTGTCGTTTTCAAAATGGTGTCACTTGTGGGGGTTTCCTTCATTCTGACACCTATGAGCCTCTGAAAACCTGGCTTGGTGCAGGAAAACAAAATGTACTTCAAAATGTATAAAATCATTACTAAACTTGTAAGTCTTCTAAATTGCTCCAAAAAATTTTTTTTTTTTCAAAAGTGCTGCCAAAATAGAGTAAAGCGATTGAAATATATATTTAATAAAACAAATTGTACGGTATGTATGTACATATGTGACATATTGCAGTTAAAAATAGGGAAAAATGATAATTTTTACAAAATTTCTTCAATTTTTCTATTTTTTCATTAATTTCCGCAAATCGTATCAGTTTACTTTTACCACTAAAATAAAGTACAACATGTGACGAAAAAACAATGTCAGAATTACTTGGATATTCAAAACTTTCGCACCGTTATTCTCTGATAAAGTCAGACATACCAGATTTAACAAATCTGGCTTGGTCATTAAGGTCTTTTCAGGCCCGGTCATTAAGGGGTTAATAAGGTACAGTAGACTAGGTAATAGAAACACGATGCAAGCTCAGCTGTATAACATCCTATTGTAGCTGACAGACGGGTGATGAGATTTTGTTTTAGTCAAGAATATAACTTTTACTGAAATTCTTGTTTTACTATCTTTGTCAATATTCTGTCTCTTAAACCGTGAAGGAAATTTATGACCAAAGCATCACAAAGAGGGCCATGTTATGAGACAAATAAAGGGTTCTATTGAATTAAAACGCAAATAATGAGTCATTTCCTTAGCAATTCAGGCCACCATCTGCAGTGCCACCTGTACATCTATACTAAAGCATGGGAGATTGCATGCCGTAGCTGTCAGGTCCCTTTCTTGCTACAGAATAGAGCTCTTGTAGCTTTACTGTAATGAACCATATACCTATGTGATTATCACATGACTCGGACAGATTTATATCCACTGAATGTAGACAATACAAGTCTACTGCAAGCAGAAATCTTGAGAATAGTGGGGAATTGACACAGACAGTATATCTGGAAGTTGTAGAACTTTTCATTATGCAATGAATAGCCTCTATTTGCAGAAATCGTAACACCATTTTAGTATTGATTAAATGGGCAAAATTTAAATGTTTTCTTGAAATTCTAAAGTATTTATGATACCACATAAAAATCTGAATAATAATTTGCGAAGATCTTAGGGTGTCATTGGGGCAAGGGCTTAATAAATAACCATAGCACAACTTAGATGTCACAATGATGTCACAGTACACGAATAATGCGTATAGTGATGTCACAACACAATTAGTGAGGCTGCAGTAGAGGGACGATTAAGGATTTATAATGGAATAACCAGGGGCATAGCTAAAGCCTCATGGGCCCTGGTGCAAAAGTTCTTCTTGGGCCCCCCAAATTTCTTCTCATGGTCGACGGTCCACAGCTTTCAGCTGCATCAATGGGTCTCCTAAGTGACTCAATGATGCAACACTAGCAGCCAGGGGCGTCACTAAGGTCTTAAAATATCAGGGGCAATATATATATATATATATATACAGTGAAGGAAATAAGTATTTGATCCTTTGCTGATTTTGTAAGTTTGCCCACTGTCAAAGTCATGAACAGTCTAGAATTTTTAGGCTAGGTTAATTTTACCAGTGAGAGATAGATTATATTTAAAAAAAAAACTGAAAATCACATAGTCAAAATGATATATATTTATTTGCATTGTGCACAGAGAAATAAGTATTTGATCCCCTACCAACCATTAAGAGTTCAGCCTCCTCCAGACCAGTTACACGCTCCAAATCAACTTGGTGCCTGCATTAAAGACAGCTGTCTTACATGGTCACCTGTATAAAAGACTCCTGTCCACAGACTCAATTAATCAGTCTGACTCTAACCTCTACAACATGGGCAAGACCAAAGAGCTTTCTAAGGATGTCAGGGACAAGATCATAGACCTGCACAAGGCTGGAATGGGCTACAAAACCATAAGTAAGACGCTGGGTGAGAAGGAGACAACTGTTGGTGCAATAGTAAGAAAATGGAAGACATACAAAATGACTGTCAATCGACATCGATCTAGGGCTCCATGCAAAATCTCACCTCGTGGGGTATCCTTAATCCTGAGGAAGGTGAGAGCTCAGCCGAAAACTACACGGGGGGAACTTGTTAATGATCTCAAGGCAGCTGGGACCACAGTCACCAAGAAAACCATTGGTAACACATTACGCCGTAATGGATTAAAATCCTGCAGTGCCCGCAAGGTCCCCCTGCTCAAGAAGGCACATGTACAGGCCCGTCTGAAATTTGCAAATGAACATCTGGATGATTCTGAGAGTGATTGGGAGAAGGTGCTGTGATCAGATGAGACTAAAATTGAGCTCTTTGACATTAACTCTACTCGCCGTGTTTGGAGGAAGATAAATGCTGCCTATGACCCAAAGAACACCGTCCCCACTGTCAAGCATGGAGGTGGAAACATTATGTTTTGGGGGTGTTTCTCTACTAAGGGCACAGGACTACTTCACCGCATCAATGGGAGAATGGATGGAGCCATGTACCGTCAAATCCTGAGTGGCAACCTCCTTCCCTCCACCAGGACATTAAAAATGGCTCGTGGCTGGGTCTTCCAGCACGACAATGACCCGAAACATACAGCCAAGGCAACAAAGGAGAGGCTCAAAAAGAAGCACATTAAGGTCATGGAGTGGCCTAGCCAGTCTCCAGACCTTAATCCCATCGAAAACTTATGGAGGGTGCTGAAGATCCGAGTTGCCAAGCGACAGCCTCGAAATCTTAATGATTTACACATGATCTGCAAAGAGGAGTGGGCCAATATTCCATCTAACATGTGTGCAAACCTCATCATCAACTACAAAAAACGTCTGACTGCTGTGCTTGCCAACAAGGGATTTGCCACCAAGTATTAAGTCTTGTTTGCCAAAGGGATCAAATACTTATTTCTCTGTGCACAATGCAAATAAATATATATAATTTTGACTATGTGATTTTCTATTATTTTTTTTAGATAATCTATCTCTCACTGGTAAAATTAACCTAGCCTAAAAATTCTAGACTGTTCATGTCTTTGACAGTGGGCAAACTTACAAAATAAGCAAGGGATCAAATACTTATTTCCTTCACTGTATATATATATATATATATATATATATACATACATACATACATACATACATACACATATATATGAGACAGCATATCTATAGCACTACGACCTTATAGATATTGATAGGATTAAATACATTGGCTCAGCAGACAGTATCACACATGATAGGATTAGATACAGGGCCCATTCGCTGACATTGCGGCTCCAGCGCTGGACCCCGGAAAGGTAAGTATAAGAATTGTTTTGCTTTTTTATGTGTTACAAATTCTTTTTGGGTTTGTGTTTTTTTACAGGTTCGGATGTTGGACTACTTCAGATGTTGGACTACTTTGATGGTGCCGTTTTTTTATTCTCAATAAAATGGTTAATGAGGGTTCTGTGTTTCAATAAAATATTTTTTCTGTATATTTGTATTTTTTTTTAAACTTTATTACTACCGCCTTCGTAATTGTCGCCCCCTCACAACCCTCATTAACCGTTTTATTCAAAATAAAAAAAGCTGTCATCGAAGTAGTCCTGTAATCCGAAGTAGTCCAATGACCGAACCTGCAAAAAAAACACAAGCAAACAAAAAAAACATTAGTAACACACATTGTAGGCTTAGATACAGGGCCCACGTCTGTTGGACTCTGTGTTTAAGACTAACACGAGCTAGGCTTAGATACAGGGTCCAGCAGACAGGATCACACATGGGCCATGTATCTAAGCCTACCATGTGGTTGGCTTAGATACAGTGCCTAGCAGATACCCGCCGGGACACCGGCTAATCAGCTATTTTGAAGGGGGAGCAGTGCTCGTATAAGCATTGCTTCCCCTTCATTCCGGTCACTTGTTCACTCTGTGAATCGCCGACACACTGCGATTGGATAAGAGATAGATATGAGAGATAGATATGAGATAGATAGATAGATAGATAGATAGATAGATAGATAGATAGATAGATAGATAGATAGATAGATAGATAGATAGATAGATATGAGAGATAGATAGATAGCTAGATAGATATGACATAGATAGATAGATAGATAGATAGATAGATATGACATAGATAGATAGATAGATAGATAGATAGATAGATAGATAGATAGATAGATAGATAGATAGATAGATAGATAGATAGATAGATAGATAGATAGATATGAGATATAGACAGACAGACAGACAGATAGATCGATAGACAGACAGACAGACAGACAGACAGACAGACAGACAGACAGACAGACAGATAGATAGATAGATAGATAGATAGATAGATAGATAGATATGAGATAGATGATAGATGGATGGATGGATGGATGGATATACTTTGTCAGTTATGCTAAACAGTCAGCCCTGAAGTGTGACTGCTCAGCATGACAGACATACACCGTGAAGGGGTTAATAGCTGCATTATTAGTAGCTACTTACATACATCGGGTGTGGGGTCAGAGAGCAGCAGGAGTCAGGATTCCGGGGAGGAGCAGACATGCACACGATCTTCTTGCTGTAGCCATTCCTTTCCCTCTGCACAGGCCACGAGGAAGAGGGAAACAGCTAGAAGCGAGCTGATTGGGTGGACAGCACAGTGGGCGGGCAAGAGTTTTCCCCCTCCGTGAAATGACTATTTCACCGCTGAGCTGCCACCAATGCTTAAACTACATTGCTGGGTCTCTTTTGTACCCCAGCAGGGACCCAGCAATGCAGAGGAATCATTGTAGCACTACTGTGCTACTGTGGTGAGGGGGTCTGCGGGACCCCCTAGCTGGGGGCCGGTCGCAGTTGCGACCGCTGCGACCCCTATAGCTATGCCACTGGGAATAACCTAAAGAAGGAGGACCATTTTATTATTATGGCTTTAGCAATGCATGATAATTGCAGGGTAGAAAGTCCTTTTATGAGACCAAAAAAAATGTCTAAGCCAAAAAGTTATACAGACTAAATAGTCCCAAAATGTTTTTCGATACAATCTTTATTAATCCATATATTTGGACAAACCACCCCCACAAATATATATACAAAAAGTTAAAAAACAATTAAAAGCAACCTCAGGTGAAAGAAACCATCATATCCCCTATCAAATTGATACCAAGTCACAATATATATAATAGTAGTTCATCAACATAGGGATCAGTGTCTAGAACAAGATCCCAAATATAGCGGGACCACAGAGCTTATGTCACGACTATGGGGTATGTGGACCCACTAGGCCGATCCACCATAGCGAAGTAGCAGCTGGCCAAATAATAATCAATAATAGTTTATAGGACAAGAGTACCCGGATAGGAGATTTGGCAGACACTTGGGGTTTCAGACACTTGGCGTGGCAGACACTTGGTGTGGCAGACACTTAGCATGGCAGACTCTTGACACAGATGACACTTGGCACAGATGACACTTGGCATCGATGAAACTTGGCACAGATGGTGAACTCGACTTCAATACTAGACTTAGTACTGGAACAAACACAATTACTGGATATGGGATCACAGGGTACTACTAAGGAACCATTTTCTAAACGAACATGGGTAGACACAACAACACTTAGGCAAGGGGAAAGAGGTCAGAGTCCTTTTTAAACTCCAGGGTGCATAGGGATTGGTTAGGGAGAATTACAGTGGTGCGTGCACTAGCCCTTTAAGGCCAGGAACGAGCGCGCGCATCCTACAGGAATCAGTGGAGAGCTGCAGCCACGTGTTCTGCTGTCTCCGGGGAGGGAGACGCCGTCAAGATGAGTGTCCTGCGGTCGCGGCTGCTGGTGAGTAAGACGTGCCGGCGGTCAGCGGCCGCGGGCACAACAGTTTTTACAGTCAAATGCAAGGATAATTCAATTACCTGTAGTTAACATGATGGCAGAGGGAAAGTTCTGTCAGGGGACACCTCGACGCGCATTTCGCAACCTTCGTCAGGAGATGAATATGCTAGTCCCACACAGGATTTAAATAGTGAACAGAACAAGCAGTGTCCAATGGCCAGCGTTGACCCCAGCATCATTGCCATCTGTCTGCACAAGTAATATTTGCCCATACACAGATTTCCGCCAATACTTTGACAACTTCTGGTATGATGCCGGAGACATCACATGACGCACATGCACACTCCACCACCCTTGTAATTAAGTTAACGGAAGATAGCTACTCGTTATAAAAGTGTGTCAAGGGGAATTATATAAAGTCACAATAGGGGTAAGGAAACTTTCCACCTGCCATCAAGTCCAGCCAGAAAGTTCTATAAAGGCATTAACAATCCGCGTCCGTAGTACCCCGGACGAGAGGCGATCCTGATGGCAACCTCCGAAACATTGCCAGAGAGACTGCACCACACCATTGGAACCATACCATCAATAGTAGACCCATAAAAACAGGTCTCCCCACATATATTAATTTACAATACAGGATTTCGCCATCAAACAATGCAAAATACATATTCATAAATATACACTGCGTTCCAAATTATTATGCATATGTTATTTTTTGCTGATTTTCCTAAATAGTCGATTCAAATGACAGTCAGTATAATCTTCAAGCCATGAACCGTTGGAGTATAATGCGAATTTTATTAAGCAAATCTCCTAATGATAACAGATTTATTTTTAGAGGTAAAAAACTTAAAATGCACTGTTTCAATTATTATGCACAACAGAGATCAAAATATTTTAAAGGTTGTAAAGGGACCTAAAATGGTAATTTGTGGAATTTGCAGCATCAGCAGGTCATATTTACAGAAATCAAAAGCTCTTTCAATCAAAAAAAAACTTAACAGGCCAAGTTACATGTTAACATAGGACCCCTTCTTTGATATCACCTTCACAATTCTTGCATCCATTGAATTTGTGAGCATATGGACAGTTTCTGCTTGAATATTTTTGCAGGATGTCAGAATAGCCTCCCAGAGCTTCTGTTTTGATGTGAACTGCCTCCCATCCTCATAGATATTTTGCTTGAGGATGCTCCAAAGGTTCTCAATAGGGTTGAGGTCAGGGAAACATGGGGGCCACACCATGAATTTCTCTCCTTTTATGCCCTTAGCAGCCAATGACACATAGGTATTCTTTGCAGTATGAGATGGTGCATTGTCATGCATGAAGATAATTTTGCTACAGAAGGCACGGTTCTTCTTTTGGTACCACGGAATAAAGTGGTCAGTCATAAACTCTACGTACTTTGCAGAGGTCATTTTCACACCGTCAGGGACCCTAAAGGGGCCTACCAGCTCTCTCCCCATGATTCCAGCCCAAAACATGGCTCCGCCACCTCCTTGCTGACGTTGCAGCCTTGTTGGCACATGGTGGCCATTCACCAACCATCCACTACCCCATCCATCTGGGCCATCCAGGGTTGCACGGCACTCATCAGTAAACAACACGGTTTGAAAATTTGTCTTCATGTATTTCTGAGCCCACTGCAACCGTTTCTGCTTGTGAGCATTGTTTAGGGGTGGCCGAATAATAGCTTTATGCACACTTGCAAACCTCTGGGGGATCCTACACCTTGAGGTTCGCGGGACTCCAGAGGCACCAGCGTCTTCAAATACCTGTTTGCTGCTTTGCAATGGCATTTTAGCAGCTGCTCTCCTAATCCTATTAATTTGTCTGGCAGAAACCTTCCTCATTATGCCTTTATCTGAACGAACCCATCTGTGCTCTGAATCAGGCACAAATCTTTTCACAGTACGATGATCACGCTTAAGTTTTCTTGAAATATCCAATGTTTTCATACCTAGTGCAATACCTTAGTCAATTTCACGCTTTTCGGCAGCAGAAAGATCCTTTTTCTTTCCCATATTGCTTGAAACCTGTGGCCTGCTTAATAATGTGGAACGTCCTTCTTAAGTAGTTTTCCTTTGATTGGGCACACCTGGCAAACTAATTATCACAGGTGTCTGAGATTGATTACAATGATCCAAAGAGCCCTAAGACACAATACCATCCATGAGTTTAATTGAAAAACTAATAATTAAATGTTTATGACACTTAAATCCAATGTGCATAATAATTTGGAACACGGTGTATATAAAAAATTAATTTAATTGAATATACATCTATGTGAATTGCAAACCTCCAGAAGACCATAGTATGTATAGAAAAATAGAATATATATGGACAAAAAACATTACATCAATGGGGACCATGTGAGGGAGAGCACAGTCTGTGCACAACAAAGATTCAGTTTTGCACCCCCCAACCTCTTTCCCGACATCTCCTTCCCTCTCGCCATGTTTGCTTTTTCTACCAATCAATGAGGTGTAATTTTTTTTTTTGCACATTTTTTTTATGTAACTCGGGCATTTTTGTGCATTTTACAAGCAGTATAGTTTTATATACAGCACCAGAACAAAGCTTATTACATATATACAAGAAGATATGGTTTGGACCCTTGGTAACTGGCAGGCCAGATACAACAATGAAAAAACAAATGCCAGAGGCAAAGAAGCCCTGTTTCCCAGCTACGATAGGAATTGTTAAATTATAAAAGGTAATCTTTATTATGCTATGGATTCATCGTTTGCGTTCCCTCAGCCCTTCTGGTCTGAATGAAGGATTTACATTTGCAGCTTTTCTCTGATATTCGCGTATCGAGTTCAGTGTCACGATAACCGTGTCACTGGCCCATAATCTAATTTCTATTCGTATATCTTTTTAAACCTTACTTCCTACGGAATTAGTACATAATATTTACAGACACTGACCAACTATTGAGTTCTGATGGCCCCATATTCTCTCTGTTCTACTTGGGGTATTCATATCCTCCTGTGACCTTTAATAGGGACTGCTCCTGATAAATACTCAGATGTGCTTTAAGAATTTACTATCAGTATCTATTGTATTTCGATTGCCTATCTGACTACAACCATGTGTATTCAAAACAAACCCTATACGCTAATATATTCTGCCACCGTTATTATCAATTCAGCCTAGAGCTGACATACAAGCGTGCACATACACCTATAGCTAGACCCATGCTTCTGTACATGACTGGCATCTTATTAGCAGCAACAAACCTTACACGCTAATATATTATGCCACCGGTATTATCAATTCAGCCTAGAGCTGACATACAAGTGCACACATACACCTATAGCTAGACCCATGCTTCTGCACATGACTGGCATCTCATTAGCAGCGATATTTGTTGTCATATAACTGATCTCTTTTGTATAACTAATAAATTATTCACATCGTGTATCTTCAACTACTAGAGTATATATTTAATATTCAATCTTAACACCAGTGATTTGTGGTTGGATTATCGAATTAAGTATAAACGCAACACTTACGTATCTGATCGTGAGTGGTCCCGAGTATAAGTACTAAATGAGCCCTAGAGCGCATGCGTGAGCCTTCTTGCTCAGCTGCCCGGGCCTCTTATTGTCTCATTGGCAGTTCGACCTGCCACTCAAACTGACATCTTATTATTAGCGATATTTACTTTCATATCACTGATCCCTTTATATAATTAATAAATTATTCACATCGCGTATGTTCAACTACTAAAGTATATATCCAACATTTAATTTTAACACCAGTGATCTGTGGTTGTATTATCGATCTAAGTATAGACGCAACACTTACCTATCTGATCGTAAGTGGTCCCGAGTGTAAGTACGGAATGAGCCCTAGAGCGCATGCGTGAGCCTCCTGCTCAGCTGCCCGGGCTTCTTACTGTCTCATTGGCAGTTCTATCTGCCACTCAAACTGAGGTCGGAGTTTCCCGCCCACCCCTATTATGATTGGTTCTACCTGCACACACACCCCCTAATACATCACTGAGGATTCCGATAACAGTGAGAACTTCTCGGCGCGCCGTCAGTAGCCCCGTGAACCCCTGAGGACGCTGCATTCGTAGCGAAACATGTCGGCGGGGGGGGCTCTCCTTTCAATTTTAATACATGCTGGATCTTAGGGCTTAATAATCTAATAATCTAACAATTTAACTGCTCAGGAGTCCATTGGCGCCATCCACGTTCTCCAGACCCTGCCGGTCTATAAGACATAGACGGCAAATACATGTGCATACTGACACAACCACTAATGGTTGTTGACCCGATCCCTGCATTGAGAATTTTAAACATTTATGTTGGTCTGTCTGTTTGTCTTGTTGCTGAATTAGCATAATAAAGATTACTTTTATAATTTAACAATTCCTATGGTAGCTGGGAAACAGGGCTTCTTTGCCTCTGGCATTTGTTTTTTCATTATTACATATATACAACACCAGAACCAAGCTCATTACATATATACAGCATCAGAACCAAGCTCAGTACATATATACAGTGCCAGAACCAACCTCAGTACGTATATACAGTGCCAGAACCAAGATGAGTACATATATACAGCACCAGAACAAAGTTCAATACATATATACAGTACCATAACAAAGCTCCGTACATATATACAGCAACAGAACCAAGCTCAGTACATAAATACAGCACCAGAACCAAGCTCAGTACATAAATAGAGCACCAGAATAAATACAGCTCAATTTAGTGCAACCCCTGCCATATAAGTTTGCACAAAATTGTGTACAGCTCCCAGCACGACCCAAACAATGGTAAGGATATGCTGGGAGATGCTGTTTCACCCAAAAATTGATCATACAACCATCATCTTGCTAAAGAACATACAGTGACTACAGTGCTAATTAGAGGCAGAATAAACATTTAGATTAAGTGACTCACAGGTGACGATCTCAGATTCTAGTTGTTATTTTCTCTTTTCTTCTCCATCTGGTCCAGACCTCTGTGACAACTTCTCCAGGCCACAACACATTTCTGAAGTTTGCAACTCAGATGTTTTCAGCTTCTCACTTTTCATACATTTCTGCACCTATAAACAAAGATAAAGATCTCATGGTGCCAGACACTATGACCCTAAATATAGTAGCCCCATACACTGTACTTCTAATTATAGTAGCACCATACACTGTCCCTGATTATAATAGCGCCATACACTGTGTCCCTGATTTATAATAGTGCCATACACTGCACCTCTAATTATAATAGCACCATACACTGTGTCACACACACACACACACACACACACACACACACACACACACACACACACACACACACACACACACAAACACATACAGCCCCTGTATATAGTGTCCCACATATAGCCACCCCTGTAGATAGTGCCCACTTATAGCCACCCCTCTATATAGTGCCTTACATATCACCCCCCTGTATATAGTGCCCCACATGTAGCCTCCTCTGAAACTAGTGCCCCACATATAGCCCCCTGTAGATAGTGTTCCACATATAGCCCACCCCTGTATATGCCCCCCCTGTAGATAGAGCCGACCCCTGTTGAAAGAGCCCCCCCACTGTATATAATGTCACTCACATTTTTATTAGGATAAAAAAAAAACTTTACATACTCACCTTAATCCTGTTCCCACGCCGTCCGGTGAGAATGCAGACCTGCTCTATTCTGAGCAGGTCTGCTGTGGTTGAACGACAGCACCTTTCAACAATGCAAGCGGCGCAAAGAAGTAATTACGCCACTTGAGTCAATGAAAGGCGCTGAATGGCCGGGCATGGAACGTACCCAGCCATTCATCAGCTATAGTGCACTCAGAGAGGCAGCAGGCCACCTTCATGGATGGTGCAGCCCTGGTGCCCCCCCACCTTCCCTCTTAGTTGCGCCCGGGGACATGCCCCCCTGCCCCCCCCTAGCTATGCCCCTGCCAACATGAACGGTCCATATCCCTCACACAGACCCTATCTCTATCATACATAAAATTATATACCTCGTAATACAAAGATAATATTGTATATAGTCATATTAGAAAATATTTACAGAAGGCGGAGCAATGCCCGCAAAAGAAAAGGCCCGAAGATGCATGAGCTGGCGGCCTGAGCCCATCACCATGTATTGTACAATGTGTGACGATGCAAACCCCGGCAGAACCGACCGCCCACCCCACCGAGGATCTCCAGCAAATGATAGTAATGAAATATAGAACCAGGTAAGAATTTATATTCATGATGCTGTCTGCAGGAGGACAACGGAGGGCTAAAAAAGCCCACATGAAAGTTGGAAAAAGGCTCCCATCCGTGGGCATCATGCAGACAGACACAGAATACGTACAGCCAGATAATATACTATAGTATACTGTATACTATAGGCTTCTTTGTGGGTTTTGCAATTCACATTGATATATATTCAATTAATTAATTTTTATATATATTTATGAATATGTATTTTGCATTGTTTGATGGCGAAATCCTGTATTGTAAATTAATATATGTGGGGAGACCTGTTTTGTATGGAAGTCTACTATTGATGGTATGGTTCATATGGCGTGGTGCCGTCTCCCTGGCAACATTTTGAAGGTTGCCATGGGGACCGCTTCTCATCTAGGGTACCACTGACGCTGATTGTTAATGCCTTTATAGAACTTTCTGGATGGACTTGATGGCAGGTGGAAAGTTTCTTTACCTCTATTGTGACATTATATATTTCCCCTTGACACACTTTTAGAATGAGTAGATATCTTCCGTTTACTTAATTACAAGGGCGGTGTAGTGTGCATGCGCATTATTTGACGTCTCTGGCATTGTACTGGAATTTGTCAAAGTATTGGCGCAAATATTGCTAGTGGGGACAGACGGCAATGATGTTGGGGGTCGATACTGGGCAGGTCCCTAATGCGTCAGGCGCCATTGGACACCGCTTGTTCTGTTCAGTATTTAAACCTTGTGTGGGACTAGCATATTCTTCTTCTGACGAAGGTTGCGAAATGCGCGTCGAGGTGTCCCCTTCGATGAACTTTCCATCTGCCATCATGTCAGCCACAGGTAATTGAATTATCCTTGCATTTCACTGTATAAACTCTTTGGTCCCTAGATGGATGAACTACTATTATATATATATATATATATCAATTTGATAGGGGCCATGATGGTTTCTTTCACCTGAGGTTGTGTTTAATTATGTTTTTTCTACGTTTTGTATATATATTTGTAAGGGGGTGGTTTGTCTAAATATATGGATTAATAAAGATTGTATATAAAAACTTTTTTGGAGTCTTTGGTCTGTATGACTTTTTGGCTTAGACTTTTTTGGTCTTTTTTGTGAAAGTATCTATCTTGCTTTTGAAATTAATCTCGGGATATATATTTATGTGTATAATAGAAAGTCCATTTCGTTTATGAATTCATAGTATATGTTCAAGACCTGAGAACAGGTCTTCTGGATGTAATCACAACTCTGCAAGTAACATTGCTTCCCTAAGTTTATGCGCTGAATGTTTAATATACACTCCTTAACATTGAAATTGCAACGCCAAAAAGGGCAAGCCGTAAGGTTATGCAAATCGAGGACGTAAAGGTTTCTCTAATATCTGCAAATGATCACATTTTCAAGCACCTAGCTCCAATCTGTGGCATGTGGGAGGGGCATAAAAGCCAGACTGAAAGCAAAGTTTTAAAACCTCAAAAGTCAGACCAAGTGGTGTGGGATGATTGTACAATGCCTCCTGTTCGTTGACGTGCCAGTTATCACCAGTTATTGCAAACTAAGAGGGATAGAATGCTTGAACTTATAGACCTTGGTTTATCACTTCGGCAGATCGCTACACACCTAGGTCGAGATGTCAGCACTGCTCAACGTTGCATGTCCTGGAGTTTGGGAGAACAACAACAGATGGGAATGACAGCAAGAGGTGCGCAGAGGCGAATGTCTGCACGGACGGATCATCTGGTTGGAAGCATGGTGCCTTCTGATCCATTTTGTACTGCAAGTAAAATTGGACGTCACATCCCAAGGCTAGAGTGGCAACCAGTGTCGACACAAACCATCAAAAGGCATTTACACGACATTGGGCTGTGAGGCAGATGTCCAGCTACATGTAATCCATTGATCACACGCCACTGCTCTCAAAGGCTATCATGGTGCACAGCAAGACGGCAATGAGGACTGGAATGGAGGTCTATCCTCTTCAGCAAGAGTACCGCTTTTGGTAGCCGGAGATTGGTCTCCATGAAGGGGTCTTCACAAGGGAATATCACACTAATCCTACTCCCCGGATTATTGTGTGGGGTGGCATAATGTACGGTAGTTGAACCCCTCTAGTCTTCATTTCAGGTACACTAGCAGCTCGGCGTTACATTAATTTGGTCGTGGAAACAATGGTACGGCCATTTCTCCAAAGTGTCCCAGAAGCTGTTTTTCAACAGGACGCCAGGCTGCATGTCTCTCATGCTACTTTGATCAGCCTCCGTGGCTTAAATGTGCTACCATGACCTGAGATGTCTTCAGACTTGTCTCACACCTTTGACGTCATGGGTCGGCAATTGCAAAGGGAGCTGCCAGCAGCCAATCTTGATGATTTGCTTGCCCAAGCACATTCAGAGTGGCATCAAATTCCTCAGACAACCATTAATAACCTCATTAATAGATCGCCAAGATGTGTGTATTTTTGCGAGTAGTGCTCATACACGATACTGAATAAATTAAATGTTTGGAATATTTTGTTTCCATTTCTTCATCCCTTGCATATCATTAATGTAATGCGGGTCCCGCTGCCTGGTCTCATACCTTGCTTGGTGGCCTCTCGCTCACGGCTGCCAGATTCCTAGTACGCTCACTCTAGCCGCCTCTTAAAGGGCAAGTGTGCGCAAAATCCAAAAGTTACCGAACTATCCCTGCTTCTTCCCTGGACTACAGAAAGCACTTTCACCATTTCCCAAGGGCCTGAGCAATGTTGTACTAACCCAGTATTAGCCTGCGCATTCGTATTAGCAAAGTAATCCAGCACCAGCCGGCTTCCAGGAATACGGCACCAGCCTGCTTCCAGTAATCCGGCACCAGCCTGCTTCGAATAATCCAGCACCAGCTTGTATCCACTACCTGCAATCTGACAGTGTACAGCTGCGACCAAGGTACCATCTACCAGTGACTGTATCACACCTGTCTTGCCAGCAGCTACTGGTGCAATTTCAATGTTGAGAAGTGTCGAATGGAGTACCTTTTCGTGTTTTGTTTTGTTTTCTGGTCAGAACTTGTACTTGTCGATTGCTCATTTACTATTGATATTCTACTTAATTCTCTATTCAGGTTAAAAGTTGTTATTTGCAAACTTAATTTAAAAACCTGCACTGTGTTAAATGGTCACTATCATGTATGTCAGCACATTGTTTCCAAGAATTTGATGTGGAATTTAAGTCCAACTAAATCCATTATCCTCTGATCCAATTTCCAGTTCTGTACCCAAGGGATATGCAGCACAGCCTTTTAACAAGCCAGTGACTGAAAGAAAAGGCGTAATTCTTAAAAGCAGTGATAAGGTTGTTTGTGTTGGCCAGTAAAACGCACTTTATTCTCTTTAATTGATGCTGTCGCTTGAAAGTAAAATTCATCAGGAAAAAAAATGTGTGTGTTGATTAGACTTTATTGCTGTGTCTGAAGTTAAAAACCATTCTAAACATTCAGTTAAATAGATACATAAAAACTGTGTGTGGAGGAGGGGGTGGGGTAAAATTAAAGCAGTTGACTACCAATGTATGTAACCTATAGTTAAACAATACTTAGATATATGTTAGTTATGTATACAATAAATATTTCATTATATATTTAAAATAACTAGTAAGTATATAAGAATAGAAAGAAAAACTTTGAAAGGGTTTTAATTAACCTCTTCAGGACCAAGCCATTTTTGGTCTTCACGACCACATAACATTTTTGGATTTTTAATTTCGCCATTTTGGAACTTTTGTTATTTTTGCATCAATGCAGCAATATGGGATCGTGTCAAGATGTATTTGGACAGTGATACAATTGTAATACTTTAGACTCTGTACACTACCACAATGAATTTGAAACAAAGCAATCAAGTCCCTCCATTTTCAGAGGCTCAAAAGTAATTGGACAATTGACTGAAAATTTTATGAAAATTGTTTCACTGTCCAAGTACTTCTAGACTCAACTGTATGGTAATGTTTAATTTAGATTGATTTTAATTTTGGTGGACAAATAAAAAATCATTAACCAATGTCACGATCACAGGGTATGTGGACCCACTAGGTCGCTCCGCCGTAGCGGAAAGGCAGCTGACCAGGTCCCAGTCTATACAAAAGTCTATAGCAGTTCGTAACACTTGGGTACCTGAACTAGTCCAGACAGTGGCTGTGGCTTCAGTACGGATGGAGGTCGGTGCTGCAGGTAGCGCGAGATGTGACGGGAAGTATCTGATGTGGCAGAAGACACTGGACGTGGCAGAAGACACTGGACGTGGCGGAAGACACTGGACGTGGCGGAAGACACTGGACGTGGCAAACGACAGCAGGTGCAGAAGACACGACTCCAACACTAGTAGGCACAGTAACAAGAACAGCACGGGATACAGGTAACAGGGCACGGGTAACAACTGGAACGTGAAACACTAAGGGACCATTTGCAAGACAGACTTGGGATAAACTAACAATGCTCAGGCAAGGATCAGAAGGGCTGGGGCCTTCGTATAGACCAGGAAATCATGTGCTTGATAAGGATTATTGTTTTACAGGTGCGCGCGCTGGCCCTTTAAGAGTGGGCACGAGTGTGCGCGCGCACCCTACGGGACACAGCAGACCGGAGTGGAAGTGAGTGCTGGCGTCTCCTAGGAAGGAGATGGTGACCAGCGCTCACAGATCGATGGCTGCGGGCGTCGGTAAGTAAGTAAACCCGACGGCCCGTGGTCATGGACGCTACAACCAACATAGTAGAAATTCAGTATAATCCTCAGTACAATCTTGGGTATCGATGGATACTGGAATATGAAGAAGCTCGATAAGGAACAAATTAGTCTGTTCAAAGAGAGACCAAAATATTTGTCTTATGTTAAGTGGAAGAGTGGTAATAAATGGTGACCAAGCCTCAATAAACTATTGGGTAAGCTTTGCTTTGTCTGTGAGAGCATTCAACCAATCCATTTTAAACCGAAATTTAATTTTGGCCTGAACCAAAGATAAAAGTGTTAATATAGGGTTTAGCCAAAGTTGTAAAATACTTTTCCTAATGGCTGCCGAAAACATAGGAATTGCCATACTTACTTAGACATTTGGTCATTTTCAGAATTCCATATGTTAAATAAAACCCACTCTTCGGTAAGGGAGAGCGATAAATTGAAAGTGGTACGTAAATAGTTTCGTATTTCCTCCCATAATTCCCTAATTTTTGGGCAGTCCCAAAGATTATGAAAAATATTAACATTGGGAAGACCACACTTAGCACAAGCAAATGAAGAACCTGGAGACATCTTAGATTGTATAAATGGGCTGATGTATGCTCTGTGGAATATCATCATGGCCATGTCCTGGTAAGGATATATACTAAGGAAATCCAAATAGGAACCTCTGACTAATGTAACAAACAAATAGTTCACGGTGCCGTCCCAGAAAAATACAATTTTAGAAAAACAAAAAAGAAAAAATGTATCTAGGACATATCAAGCACTCATCAGAGCTAATAGAAAATTGTATAAATGTTTAATTGATAATATATAAATTGATGTAAAATCAATTACTGAACATAGTGCAATACGAATAAATACAATTTAAAATACAACCTGGCCAGTTGTATTTATAGAGTACCAGAAACCAATTTTGGCATTGAACATACAATTTGCATACAAAAAAATGCCCCAAACATACACATAATTTTGTATCGTAAAGCAGTGTGTATGAAACATGAAAGATGTACCATTGTACAGGATAGCTTGACAAAGTTTAGGAAGTTATAGTGGTATGGAAATCATACAAGAAACAGTTTGAATTCATTCGGATGTAGTCTATCCACATATCAAAGTGGAGAATCTTTGTAAGTAAATTACACCCCTAAGCAGACAACATGTTAAATATCGCTGGCGGTCGCCCCTCCAGAAAATGTGGATTACCACCAAATGGTAGGCAGAGACAATATTTACTATCTACCTTAAACAGTTATCTTATTTGTCTCCATACCTGAATTGTAATAATACCTCTAATGAAATGTGAGGATAATATTGAGCCTCCAGTCAAGTGTTGGCAAAATGCGGTAGTCTGCGTAACCAGTCACACACATACCTAACATTAGCTGCTAAACTACGTAGTTGGAAATTAGGTATTAAAGTCTCCCAACGATTGTTGTAATTTAAATAAACTAATACGGTTTCGCTATTCTCCCCCTCCCCAATAAAAGTTCTGAGGGCATTAGATAAAAGTTTTATATCAGAATTTCTGAGTAATAGTGGAGTCTGAATAGAATATAGTCATTTAGGGAATTCGAACATCTTGATTAAATGACAGCGACCTGGTAAAGCTATTTTAAAATGTTTCCAAGATTTCTGCATGAGGGAGGCAACAATCGGTGTAAAATTCAATGAAGAATGAAGAAGCCGGGTCAGGTGATAATTTTATCCCTAAGTATGTCATATAGCTAGAACTCCATTAAAACGGAAAGCTCTGACCCCAACTTTTTTTGGCCAATCTAAACATAAGCAATGCCTTTGATTTACTAAAATTAACCATAAAACCATGGTCAGAATTGTATCCACTGTAAGTAAACAATAAAGGTTCCTACTGAATTACAACAAGCATAGATGCCGAAATCCTTGAAGAATTAATACAGAAAGTATATTGTAAAATAACTTTTAATTATATAAAAATAACAAAAATTTGCTGAAACCGGAAAACCCCTTTAATTATTAATGTATTTGATTATTTAATTTTACTTCTTTCTATTATCCCATAAAGGGATTTTCATTTAACATTATTTATTTTAAATACAATATACTGGTATACATACTGTATGTATGCCAATATAGTATGCCTGTGCATAGAAATACCTGTTAGGTCATACCACTGGTGTTCCCCACCCCATGTACAATGCCACGATCAGGCTTGATCACAGAACTGAGAGGGTTAACTTCTGGGATCTGCATTTTCTCCAATCCTGGCAATACACCGGCGGGAATACACATCTACACTCTTGCCAGTGATCATGTGGGCACAGTATCCATGCAATCACCTTGATGTAATACTACTGCAAGGTGCACCATCAACCTCCGGCCCTTGATGTACTATCACGTCAAGCTGCGGGAAGGCGATTTACATAAAGTGAGGGCCCCATAGTAAACATTAAAATCGGCCCCAATTATGGTGCTAGGTTTTACCACCTAGGACAGAAGGGTCTAGTATTTATTTTCACTCCATGTTTTTTTCATGACCCTTGCTCTAGTTCCCTACTTCCATTTTTTGCTACTATTGCAGTTGCTCTGAAGAGGTGAGTCCTGTACATGTTTTTACGACCCTGTAGCAGAGCTTCTGCTGCAGACACTAAGAAAATTGACTGCCCAAATTTCTTTGTGGTCGAGCAGGTAGGAAGACATTTAGCCCTATTATGCTTGATCTTGGACAGCTGGTTTCTTTGCAGTAGAAGCAACTGTCTGCTTGAGATTGAGCAATATGGTGAAAAAACTTTGCCCTCTCTGGGGAAATTTAAAGTAAACCACATTTCTTTGCCTTGTATACACAACATAATGCTGTTTACAAACGTTTTTACAATCCTTAATGATGCAAAAGAAAGAAATTTGATCGACGAGCACGAATACAAATTAATGGCAGTCGAAAAACCACAGACCCCCACGTTTTATGCTCTCCCTAAAAACCATAAGGGAACCAACCCCTTAACGGGTCGCCTTTTATCTGGCATAATGGGATTGACACAAAACGTGGGTGTCTATATCGACAGGGTTCTTAGAAACTTTGTAGAAACTCTACCTTCGTATACAAGGGATACAATGGATCTCCTTGCTAGAATTGATGATCTTCCTATTCAAAACAGTGCGCCATTTCCTGGATACGAGGGGGTTAAATTTCAGGGACTATAGCGTGTTCACATTGAGACTGCTAGAGTTTGTTCTGACCAAGAACTACTTTCTATCAATGGCCACATGTACCACCAGCTCAGGGGCACTGCCATGGGCAATTCATGTGCGCCGACATATGCCAACTTGTTCATGGGCTGGTGGGAAGAAACTTTTGTTTTCATTGATGAATGACACAATCTTAATCTACCGGTCTCAAAGTGGACGCGCTATATAGACGATATTTTCATCATATAGATAAAATCGGCCAACATATTTGAGCAAGATGAGAAAACCCTTAACTGTAATAAAATTGGTTTGAGATTCACTTTTGAATCACATCCAGATAACCTACCCTTTCTAGACGTCTTAATACCAATAGATGGAGATACTAAATTAAAAACAACAATTTATAGAAAACCAACGGCTAGAAACAGCCTTCTGAGGTGGGAGAGCTGTCACCCTGGTCCACTCAAAAAGGGCATACCAAGGGGGCAGTATTTACACCTCAGAAGGAACTGTTCTAATATACAGGAATTTTGAATTAAAGCAAATTATTTGAAATCCAGATTCCCAGAAAGGGGCTATCCTTAAAAAGATTAAAGGAGACGTATAAATTTGCATGCACCCAGAAAAGGGAACAACTTTTGATTCCAAGGAAACAAGAAGTATCAAATCAATTGATACGTCTGGTGGGAACTTTTGATATGGCAGATCAAGCAGTTCGAAAAATCCTCAGTAGACACTGGAATGTTGTAATTGTATGAAATCCTAAGGCATTGTATTGACGGGCTAGGCAGTGTCCCAAAGGAACACCCTCCCTCTTTTAGTACAAAGGCAACTTCATGATTGATATTTATGCAGAGAAAAAGCGGAGTACGAAGCCGTATATATAAAAATATAACAAATTTTATTAGTCACAAAAATAAGACAAAAATTTAAAAAGTTACATAATGAATAGAAAGACTATAATGTTACATGGTAAAACAAGACCATCCATATGTTTGCAGCAATAAAGAAATGCACTGTAATCCTAACAATGAGGATATATGGAATGGGAGGTAGATTATCCTGAGGGTGGCTGACCCCTCATGTAGAGACCCATTAAGTTGTGGACACTATAGTCATGGGAAAAGTTGGGGGAAACCTGAATGTCAGAGGAATAGAGAAAACCTTACATGCATGAACCCCCTGAGGAAGCACACATCGCGAAACGCGCGTTTGGGTTCCATGCATGGCATTCAGGCTTTCATGATCATTGATATGGGTAAGAGGGGGTGGTATTGATAAAATATTATTACAGAAAGAATCCAGATGGATTTTCAAATTAGGATCTGTTACCCCGAACGGATTAAATGAACAGCTTGACTATACATGTTTTATTCAAACTTAAATTAACTTTAATTTTTCTAAACATCTTCTTTCTTGCCCAAAAAACTGAGATATGTGATATAGTCACTTATATATGACATATCTCTTTGCCATAAAATATCCTTTTTAACAATGATCATATGATCTACATTTACTCTCTTCATTAAATAGACTCCTTAACTAGGATATTTTGGTGGGGTTGAGTTGTGAGGGTTAGGTATCTGTCTGTCACCCTACACATAAAGTAGACCCCACCCCTATCGCCCTGCGTCCAGACGGGTAGTCCAGTTTTCCACAGGCGTGTGACAGAAGTCCTTTACCTGTGTCCATCTGACTATACAGCGCTTGTTTTTATCGCTGTCATCTCAGATGAAATACAGGGGAGGATTCTCATGTTGCAACGTTCGTTGACACTGATTCGCTTCCAGAGGTGGAGTCGCTTTGACGTCCCGTGTCCATGGGAACGTGTATCTTCGCAGCGGCGCAGATGCAAGCGCCGCTGTATGAGAGATCCGCTCTCCCTTCTCTCTATGTTTTCTTAGAGAGGTAGACTCACTGCTTACCTGGTACGAGGGATGAGCAGCAATGTTTAGCGATCCCCCGACGGACAGCACATACGCAAATTTGTCTTTGTGCTGTTCGCCGGGTGAACGATTCATCGCTCCCCTATTGACACCCCCCCCCTGACATCACGGGGGAGTGCCAGGGGAGGGGGATGAGCCAACAGGGTTTAAAAGGACAGGGAAATCCCTGTTGTTGACGTCAGACGCCAGAAACAGACGCCAACTTCGGATATTGAACCATCTGGGCGACCTCTTGCCACTGCAAGTACGCCTCCAAATAGCCAGTACTCCTAGAACTGGATTTAGCTGGTTATGGCCCATCTCCCCTGAAGAATAGCTTGGCCGTGAGGAAACGCGTTGGGAGGTATATTTTTTGCAAATTGAGAGAGGTTCCATGGGAGATCTTTTCCTACACTAAGAGAGTAGAGATGAGCGAACCGGGACAACCGAACCAGGTTTCGGTCCGAACATCGCGAAAAGTTCGGTTCGCAGCGAATCCGAACTTCACCGAGTTCGGCCGAACACGTTTTGACCGAACCCGGGCGGGGAGAAAAAACATTACAAAAATATTATACTAATCGGCAGCCACTTGTCTCTATCAATCACTGATAGAGAAAAGAGGCTGCTGATTAAAAATAAAATAAAAAGCATTTCATACGTACCCGGTCGTTGTCTTGGTGACGAGTCCCTCTTCTTCCTCCAGTCCGACCTTCTTTCCTGACGCGGCAGCCTGTGATTGGCTGCAGCGGCCGCGGCAGCCTGTGATCGGCTGCAGCGGCCGCGGCAGCCTGTGATCGGCTGCAGCGGCCGCGGCAGCCTGTGATTGGCTGCAGAGGCCGCGGCAGCCTGTGATTGGCTGCAGCGGCGACATGGATGAAACGTCATCGCTGGAGGCCGGACAGGAAGAATGTAAGTATGAACGTATTTTTAATTTTTTTTATTACATTAAAATTTTATTTTCCGCGTGCCGAGCATGGTACTGTCAAGGTTGCTGAAAGAGTTAGTGCAGCCCATTAACTCTTTTAGCACCCTGGAAGTACCATGCTCGGCGCACGGAAATTACAGGTACGGTCAGAACTAGTTCGGTCCGAATCAAACTTTTTAGTGAAATTCGGCGAACCAGCCGAACCGAACTTTTCATAAGTTCGCTCATCTCTATAAGAGAGGTTTCCTGGTCCCCTGACATCAAGCCTAAAATAACCCAGAAATGGATGACATCCAGATGGGTAGGGGAGCATTGAGCTCCGCTCTTCAAATACTTGTTGGATATTTACACCGTGTTCCAAATTATTATGCACATTGGATTTAAGTGTCATAAACATTTAATTATTAGTTTTTCAATTAAACTCATGGATGGTATTGTGTCTTAGGGCTCTCTGGATCATTGTAATCAATCTTAGTGATAATTAGTTTGCCAGGTGTGCCCAATCAAAGGAAAACTACTTAAGAAGAATGTTCCACATTATTAAGCAGGCCACAGGTTTCAAGCAATATGGGAAAGAAAAAGGATCTCTCTGCTGCCGAAAAGCGTGAAATTTGTGGCTGATTCAGAGCACAGATGGGTTTGTTCAGATAAAGGCATAATGAGGAAGGTTTCTGCCAGACAAATTAATAGGATTAGGAGAGTAGCTGCTAAAATGCCATTGCAAAGCAGCAAACAGGTATTTGAAGCCGCTGGTGCCTCTGGAGTCCCGCAAACCTCAAGGTGTAGGATCCTCCAGAGGTTTGCAAGTGTGCATAAAGCTATTATTTGGCCACCCCTAAACAATGTTCTCAAGCAGAAATGGTTGCAGTGGGCTCAGAAATACATGAAGACTAATTTTCAAACCGTGTTGTTTACTGATGAGTACCGTGCAACCCTGGATGGTTCACATGGATGGAGTAGTGGATGGTTGGTGAATGGCCACCAAGTCCCAACAAGGCTGCGACGTCAGCAAGGAGGTGGCGGAGTCATGTTTTGGGCTGGAATCATGGGGAGAGAGCTGGTAGGCCCCTTTAGGGTCCCTGACGATGTAAAAATGACCTCTGCAAAGTACGTAGAGTTTATGACTGACCACTTTCTTCCGTGGTACAAAAAGAAGAACCGTGCCTTCCGTAGCAAAATTATCTTCTTGCATGACAATGCACCATCTCATGCTGCAAAGAATACTTCTCTGTCATTGGCTGCTATGGGCATAAAAGGAGAGAAACTCATGGTGTGGCCCCCATGTTCCCCTGACCTCAACCCTATTGAGAACCTTTGGAGCATCCTCAAGCAAAATATCTATGAGGGTGGGAGGCAGTTCACATCAAAACAGAAGCTCTGGGAGGTTATTCTGACATCCTGCAAACATATTCAAGCAGAAACTGTCCAAATACTCACAAATTCAATGGATGCAAGAATTGTGAAGGTGATATCAAAGAAGGGGTCCTATGTTAACATGTAACTTGGCCTGTTTAGATTTTTTTTGATTGAAATAGCTTTTGATTTCTGTAAATATGACCTCCTGATGCTGCAAATTCAACAAATTACCATTTTAGTTCTCTTTACAACCTTTAAAATGTTTTGCATAATAATTTGAAACAGTGCATTTTGAGTTTTTTACTTCTAAAAAAAAATCTGCTATCATTAGGAGATTTGTTCAATAAAATTTGCATTATACTCCAACGGTTGATGGCTTGAAGATTATACTGACTGTCATTTGCATTGACTATTTTGGAAAATCAGCGAAAAATAACATTTGCATAATAATTTGGAACGCGGTGTATAAGGAAGCATCCCAAGTTTAAAAACTTGATGAACACTCTCCATTTATTAAAATACGCATAAATTGTTGTCTAAAATCTGACTTTGAATTTGAATACATTGGATATATGCCATGAACAAATGCCGAAAAATCTGTACATGTTCGTCTTTTCTAAAGGAAAACATTTTTTTTAATATGAGATTACAGTAAAGGTTATATTTTACATACGAAACTCCGGATCTACATTTTCTTTATATATATATTACGGAGAACTACACAAAAACAAGTTTGGGTGGTGGACTCTGAATTACATCATCGATTTACATTTACAAACCAATTCAAATAGATATGCTTTAAAGGGGATTTCCCAGAATCCACAGGATAGGTGAGAATTTTCTGATCAATGGGTGACCCACCGCTGGGACCCTCACCGATCATAACAACGGCCATCCTGTGCTTGACCACAGTGAGGAAGGACATTGAATGGAGTGGCGGTCGAGCATGCGCACTGCCGCTTTATTTAAAATCGATGGGAATGACGGAAACTGACGAGTATAGCACTCGGTTGTTTCCGTCATTCTCATAGACGGTGAATGGAGCAGCACTTCATTCAAGCTCTTCCTCACAGAAGATCTGGGGGTTTGGGACCCCCGTTCTCATGATTGGTGGGGGTCCCAGCAATCAGAAAATTGTCACCTATCCTGTAAATAAGTGATAATTTATGACTCTGGGGAAACCCCGTTGTTAATTAACCCCTTAATGACCGGGCCTGAAAAGACCTTAATGACCAAGCCAGATTTGTTAAATCTGGTATGTCTGACTTTATCAGAGAATAACTGTGCGAAAGTTTTGAATATCCAAGTAATTCTGACATTGTTTTTTCGTCACATGTTGTACTTTATTTTAGTGGTAAAAGTAGACTGATACGATTTGCGGAAATTAATGAAAAAATAGAAAAATTGAAGAAATTTTGTAAAAATTATCATTTTTCCCTATTTTTAACTGCAATATGTCACATATGTACACACATACTGTACAATTTTTTTTATTAAATATATATTTCCATCGCTTTACTCTATTTTGGCAGCACTTTTGGGAAAAAAAAATTTTTGGAGCAATTTAGAAGACTTACAAGTTTAGTAATGATTTTATACATTTTGAAGTACATTTTGTTTTCCTGCACCAAGCCAGGTTTTCAGAGGCTCATAGGTGTCAGAATGGTGGAAACCCCCACAAGTTACACCATTTTGAAAACTACACCCCTTAAGGTATTTATTAAGGGGTGTTTTAAGTATTTTGACCCCACAGTTTTTTTGTAAGAATTCATGCAAAGCAGGCGTAAAAACATATAATTTCACTTTTTTCATAAAATGATCACTTTGAAGACCGATTTCTTTGTAAAGCGACCATGAGAATGAAGAAATGCACCCCAAAATCTATCACCCTGTTTCTCCTGTTTTCAAAAATGCCCACATTGTGACCCTAATGCGTTGCCTGGACACACGACAGGGCCCGAAAGGAAGGGAGCAACCGGAGGCATTCAGGTCTCATTTTTGCTTGAAAATGTTTTAGGCCCCACTGTACATTTGGAGAGGTTTTGAACTACCAGAACGATAGAAACTCCCCATAAACGACCCCATTTAGAAAACTAGACACCTTAAGGTATTTATCTAGGGCTGTAGTGAGTATTTTGACCCCACAGTTTTTTGCTAAATTTAATGTATAGCAGGTGAAATAAAAAAAACAAAACACTTTTTATATAAAAGTATCACTTTGAAGACCGATTTCTTTGTAGAGCGACCATCAGAATGAAGAAACACACCCCAAAATCTATCACCCTTTTTCTCCTGTTTTCAAAAATGCCCACATTGTGACCCTAATGCGTTGCCTGGACACACGGCAGGGCCCGAAAGGAAGGGAGCAACCGGAGGTATTCAGGTCTCATTTTTGCTTGAAAATGTTTTAGGCCCATTACACATTTATAGAGGCACAGAGCTGCCAAAAAGATATAAACTCCCCATAAATGACCCCATTTTGAAAACTAGACCGCTTAAGGTATTCATCTAGGCGTGTACTAAGTATTTTGACCCCACAGTTTTTGCAGGAATTAATGCAAAGCAGGTGGAAAGAAAATTTTATTTCACTTTTTTTCACAAATGTGTCATTTTAAGGTCAGATTTCTTGTACAGAGGACATGAGAATAAGGAAATGCACCAGAAAATGTATCACCCTGTTTCTCCTGTGTTCAAAAATATCCCCATTGTGGCCCTAATGTGTTTCCTGGACACACGGCAGGACCCAAAAGGAAGGGAGCACCCGGAGGCTTTCAGAACACACATTTTGCTTTGAAAATGGGAGGATTCTACTTTTCTAGATTGAGAAATAGATGTCCCTAACAGTTTCTACACCCTATGACTATGTCGTGCTAAGAAAGCAGCTGTCCTGAAATCATGTCAGTCCATAGACATTATGTATATCAACCCGCTCTGATATATAGTAAGTTAGAGTGGGAAAATGTATTAAACTGTTGGCGGAAAAAGGCAATATATCCAAAAAAAAGGAGGAAGAATGTATCCAGCTATGTGGAAAACTAGAGCATGTTCACAGGATGAAAGAAAATTTGTAGGGCTGTAATGACTTTATTATTCAAAGTGACTGGTCATACAACGTCTCTTTAGCTCCATCAATCCCTATATAAGGGACGAATGTGCCAAGTGACGCGGTACACCATAACAAGCCCCTACCCGGCAAGGTAGGAACCGCCATGTGCACAAAACAACCATCACCTGTAGAATATATAAAGGGGCAGTGTCCCACACTGTATGTATAGATACAGTAAAGGACCACTACTCCCCAAATTAATGTCGCTATTTCTAGAAGTATTGTCAGGTGTAAGAGGTCCACCAAAAACCCGAACAAAACTGTAATAAAGCCCATAGTGTATTGATAAGGACAAAACAGGGACTTATGCATAGACCAGGGTTGGAAGGACAAGCGGAACAATAATATCGTGACTCACTTTGCTGTCCTCGTTTGCTGCAGACCCGACACCGTTTTTTGGGGTATTTTTGGTTAGATGTTGAAGGGATGGTGTGTAAAAAATGTTTTTCAACAAGTCGGTGTACATCCTCGGACTCATGGACTACTCTCTGGTCTGCAGATTGAAATAGGAGATCTTCAATCACTTTCTCCTGAAATTCAAAGAATGTCACCCTGCCCGCTGATTTTTTTGTACAGGACAAATGCGTTCTGCATCGCAACTTGAATCCCTTGAAGCGACACTTTAGCGGTCGCTTTCAAGTAAGGCTGGGTTCACACGACCTATTTTCAGACGTAAACGAGGCGTATTATGCCTCGTTTTACGTCTGAAAATAGGGCTACAATACGTCGGCAAACATCTGCCCATTCATTTGAATGGGTTTGCCGACGTACTGTGCAGACAACCTGTCATTTACGCGTCGTCGTTTGACAGCTGTCAAACGACGACGCGTAAAAATACAGCCTCGTCAAAAGAAGTGCAGAACACTTCTTTGGACGTTTTTGGAGCTGTTTTCTCATAGACTCCAATGAAAACAGCTCCAAAAACGGACGTAAAAAACGCAGCGAAAACGCAGCGAAAACCGTGAGTTGCTCAAAAAATGTCTGAAAATCAGGGTCTGTTTTCCCTTGAAAACAGCTCCGTATTTTCAGACGTTTTTGGTCACTACGTGTGCACATACCCTAAAAGCTCAACTTCAGATGCAGAATCCGTATCTGAGCATAGCATCTGATAGGCTTCCTCAACGCTGTATCTTCTGGCAGCCATAATGATAATACAGTCTAAACCGCAAATAATAAATGGAACTAGCGGTTTAAATATTTTTTTTTATCAACTAAGGCCTCATGCACACGACCGTAAAAACACCCGTTATTTCGGGTCGTAATTACGACCTGCAATAACGGGCTCATAGACTTCTGTTACCCACGGGTACCTTCCCGTTTTCTCACGGGAAGGGGCCCGTGCCCTTAAAAAAAATAGAACATGTTCTATTTTTCTATTTTACGGGCCGTGCTGCTATACTTTATAATGACAGCACGGCTCGCAAAAGCGGCCGGCTGCCCGCGGCCGGCCGTGCTCGTAATTACGAGTCATAATTACGAGCACGGTCGTGTGCATGAAGCCTAATCAACTAAGAACACTAAAAGAATTAAACTTTTTTTTTTTTTCAAACCTAAACCCTACGCCTAACACAAACCGTAAACCCAAGCCCAGAACAGCACCCTACGCCGTCTAAGGCCCCATGCACATGAATGTGTTTTTGCGGCCGCAATTCCCCCGAAAATCCACGGGAGAATTGCGGCCCCATTCTTTTCTATGGGGCCATACACACGACCGTAGTTTTTGCGGTCCTTGCACGGCCCGGGAGAAGAACGGGCATGTCTTATTACGGCCCTGTTCTGCAGTCCGGGCTCATTGAAAACAATGGTGGCGGCCATGTGCATGTCCCGCGATTTGCGGGCGGCCTGCGGGGGACAGTCCGCAGCCGGCCGACCTGAAAATCACGGCCGTGCTACGGTCGTGTGCATGAGGCCTAACAGCGTACACGCCGTCTATCAGCGTACCCTAAAAAGAAAGTAGTTTATAGTACGATTCTTAGTATATACAGTAAATATATTTATATATATATATATATATGTATATACTATATACTATAAAATACTGAAAAAAATGTGTTTTTTTTTTAATAAACTGTGTAAGGGACAAGTGATTTTGTGTGGGGACACTGACACACTTGTATCTGTTTCTCTCCACAGCTAGAACAGTGAGGAGAAACAGATACATGTTTTTACTTTTATTTTACAGTAGTGATCACTATGATTAGATCTCATAGTGATCACAAAAGATCAGGAACCAATACTATTGGCTCCTGATCACTGCTCTAAGAACAGAGCTGCTAGCAACAGCTCGTTCTTAGAGCAGGAGCTGTCATTTAGACACTCCCGGCGGCTCTGTACGCAGTAACAGCATGTGACCGCTATGATTGGCTGTCACAGCGGTCACGTGCTGTTACGACGAAATCGGCAGGTCCTGATGGCTGCACTAAGAACCGGACCTGTTACTTACAGCCGGTTTTTAGTGCAGATGTCACCAGGGTGCCGATAAACCCACTCTACTACAGCGACGTCAAAAGGCGTCGCTGTAGACTGAGTACATGCACCGCCTGACGTCAAAAGACGGTGGGCGGTCGTTAAGGGGTTAAAGTTTTTGAGTGAATCATGGTTTTATTTAACTCAATTCCAGTGTTTGTTTTGTGTCTGTAATCTTATAACAAAATGTGAGCAGACAGTACGCATCTCATTTACTTCCATGCTCTTAGAAAACGTCATCTTTAATATAAACTTCACAACACCAATTATTATTTAATCCTTCTTAGTGATCACAATAATTTTCAAGTCCATCGAGCCAAATGCACTATTAATATAGAATAGCATTAAACGAATACTCAAAAAAATAAAAAATCAGCTAATACATGGTGCTTATATGTGTTCCTTACTTTTACAATGTAAAGTCTTTGTGCTTCCTGCTTTATGCTGCTGCTAAATTTTTACAGTATCTAGCAGTATTCTGTGTATATAGTATATAGCGATATTATATGTGTGAACAGCATATAGCACTATTACGTGTATATAGTATATAGCGATATTATATGTGTGAACAGCATATAGCAGTATTACATGTATATAGCAATATTATATGTGTGAAAAGTATATAGCAGTATTACGTGTGTATATAGTATATAGCGATATTATATGTTTGTACAGTATTTAGCAGTATTGTGAGTTAGGGCATGGCAATTGATCAAAATAATTAGCTGAATTTGCCATATTTACGCCTCACGATTCTGTTTTTGTACAGAATCTTTAAATCGAGTCTTTTGCCGCCTCCCACACTCTTGGCCCCGCCCCCACAGCAGTGTTGTGACACTGCTGACGGTTGCATACAGTAGTTTCTCCACAGGAGCAGCCTTGCTGTGATAATCCAGGCTATGCTTTGTATTTAGCCCTATTATTCATTAATAATAAGAGGACTTTTTAATGTTTCAAAAAGCTCCCTCCCTCCCTCCAGCTGACTCAAGCACCACTTCATGTAAACACTACAGCTCAAGTTCGTACCTGGCATTCCCTCTATTACTCTGTTTGCAATATACAGGACACCTATATATTGTACAGAGTGTGTCCACGCTGCGACCGCGTCACAATGACAGTTTGTGTCACAATGACCGTAAGAAAGGGGAGGCATATACATAGACCTGGCACTGCTCCAGTGTTTACATGCAGCGGCGCTCTGGTTAGCAGATGCTGGAGGAAAGGAGGGAGGGAGTTTTTTTTTTTAAATATTGGAAAGCCCTCTTATTCTTATTGAATAAAAAGGCTAAATAAAAAGCACGTATTGCCTGGCTCTATAAGGCCCACCTGCCCCACCTCAGACAACACAGGAGTGGAGTCAAGACCTGTAGAAAGGCTATTTGAGCCCTAGGGGGCTGTTCAACTAGGATAACAAAAGTGTTTTTGCACAGACTAGTATCTATAGGGGTTAGTCTGTGCAGAAATACATTTGTTGTCCCATGGGAGCTGATTGTCCCTTCCATTGAACCGATAGTGCTGGTTTATGGGCTAAGCTCTATGCCAAGTAAAGTGGTGGAACTTTCACTATTATACTTTGCAAATGCATAAAGATCAAGCCATATATGAGCACCATCAGTTTCTATAGGGCATGTAAGTCCATAAACGTATGGTCTATTTTGCTGCATTCATGTATAAAGATGAGGTACAATAAAGTAATAGACACATTCTGTAATAAATCACTGCATGCAACTCTGTTGTGTAAAAGAATGGGGTTCAATAACACATGGTCATGTGTATATTACCTTATTGAACCCCATCCTTTTACATAAGGGAATTGCATGCACAGCTATTCTTTAATAATTTATACTGATTATCCATAGATTGAGTATATTACTATATTTATTGAACCACTTCCTTTTATATAAATGCAGAATGCACTGCAATCCCTAAAAGTATATCTGTCATGTCAACTATAAAATAGTGCCCTTCTTCTACTTAATGGGGCTGCATCAGGTTCCGATGCCCTATGCACTGTTCAGTGACCTGGCGCCAAGAGAAGGAGTTGGATATATTCCATGTTCGCTTTCTACTCCTGCCACCAGCTTTGATGCAATTTATTTTGCTAAAGTTAATTATAGCTGGGTGATGGGACAGGAAAGCCTGCATTATATACATCCGACTCCTTCTTCAGGCACTAGCTCACTAAACTTGTTTCTGCTTCTTTTAGCAAAAAACAATATTATAGCGATATATATATAAGTATATAGTGATATTTTGTGTGTACAGTATATGACGTTATTACATAATATTTACTGAGGTAGCATAGTAGGGGCGCCAAAGCAATCCTGCACAGGGCCCCCTCTAGCCTAAATCCAACCCTGCTACCTAGTGTATCATATATTCTACCACTTTCATGTAAGAAAGGGAAGTAGCTGTCAGCTACAATAAACTGACAGCTCTAATGGTCTCCGGAACTCCGGCACTTACTATTTTAAAACTTATCACACAATGAGATCCGTCAATTAAAAGCAGCTAGTTGTTTCTTTTGTTATGGATTTACATTTTCATGATTTGGCTCAACTGCTGTATTTTGTGCTGCAGCTAAATTACAATTTTTGCGCAAAATCGCTGCAAAATGATATGGTTTTATTTTGCACAATGCATGGCAAATAACGTGATTTAACAGCGGCGAGTGAACTCATGAAGTAATTGCACAAGGTACTGTTTTAGAGCAGTGAATCTTAATAAGTTTACATAATATTTCCAACTATTAATGCAATCTTCCAATGGCTGCTAGACCTTGCCACCACAACTACTCCGCCACCTTCCTGCCTTCACTGGAAACAAGTAAGAAGCCATTACTGTATGTGTGAGTAAATGATTGATAGCTTCCATGTATGTAGCGAGAATGTGGTTGTAGAGAGCGGGTGTCTATTTACTGTATGTAGCAACATACGTGTGCATACGTTAAGGTAGTAAGCATGTGTGTGTGTGTGTGTGTGTGTGTATTTAACGAGTGTGCATCTATGTATGTTATGACCTTGCGTGTTTGTACGTGCAGGGCTATATTTACAGCTCATACTGCTCTAGGCGCTGAGAATTAATTTCCCCCCTATAGCAGTCTCATTTTGGCGGTTTTTTCATGCCCTAACAATGCTGTCAATCATTATTTAAACCAGTGTCTGTTTCTTCACTTTTTCTGACCTGATGAAGATGCCGGTGCGGCATTGAAACGCGTAGTCCTTATCAATAAATGGATTCTTAAACATAAACTCTCCACTACTCCATCCTGATGTTAGCAGCACTTTATTGTGGTTCCAATTTTTTCTATTCCCTTATCTGATACTTTAACCAGTGTTGTGCCTGCTATATCACAACTGTAATAGGTGAGTTCATACCACCTATTCGGCTTTCTCTATACACCGTGTGACCTGCACCATGTGGTGCCGTGTTTTTTGTTCTCCTCTCTAGATCTTGATCACTGTATGGCACAGTTTGTTGACATTGTATGGGCGGTATTATTTTGCATTGAAGGGCATCTGTGTACAGTATATGTGCATTCCAAGATGATGGGCTTTGTATGGAGTATTTTGTCTGGTCCACATGTATCCAGACCCTAAATGCTCTGTGTTTGCAGAATGTATAAACACATTCTTTTGGTAGCTATATGTGTTTTTTATCTGGCTACCATATGACACTATTTATCTAAAGCTCTGTGACACTATTTATTTAGTTGTTCTATATATTATGCAGGTGTAATGAATAATAACAGTCTATTGATTTTCAATAGTGAGCTCAAGGTTCCACATTCAGGTTCCATATTCACATGGGGATAGTTTTAGCAGTATGGCCTGGGGATAACATTGTAACAAATGTTCGGTTGGGTGCTGCATACTCAATTATTCTTTTGGTCCCCACCATATAATATTTCTGGATGCATCAAAGTATACATACTGTTTGTATCTATGTAGTGAGTGTGTATATGTACTGTATATATGTACTGAATGTATACAAATGGATGTATTAATGTGCGTATAACTGGTTAATGTAGTGAGTCTGCATAAGGCTAAGTTCACTCTATACATTTCTGTTGCGTTTTTAACATGCGTTTTTTGGTTTTGCTTAATGAACTTCCGTAGATAGACATGGGAGTTTTTCCATTAAAAAAAACCCAAAAAGAACACGCACGTATTGCATGGATTATCATAGTTAGCCTCTTTAAAGGCCAGATCCATCAGATAAAAGAAAGAGGTCAGTAAAACATCCCTTAAAATGCATTTGTATTTCACATTAGCCATATTCTGCCTAAGGTGCAGCATACACCGGCTGTCATAAAACAGCCCATGTCTGCTATCTGACAGGACCTGGCTCATAAAGGGATGATGATAAAGTTAAATTAGGGAATTGTTGTGTATACATACAAGTGTAGGTTCTTCTTAGCATTTCCAACTATGCATACAGGTCACATTCTATAATTAGATAACTTATAACTTACAATATAATTTATATATAAATTATACCATATACATGGAATAATTTTATGCTGTTTTACTTTTTATCCCCAGTAATGTGGTCATGAGATGATTGGACTTCTTTGTATAACTTCCAACGTTCCACAGTTAAAAGCTCCAAAATCCCCCTGTGTATTAGTCATACAAATGTAAATACTGTCTGCAATACACAATTAGTTTACCTAAAATCAGACGTTCAAAGAGAGTAACGGAGATCGAGAGCACAATTTGTTTATCTTACCATGACAAAACTTGAATTGATTTTTTTTCCCAGTTACACATATGACCTTTAATTTGTCACTCACAAAATCTTTATATTAGTAAAAGGGAAGTGGCAATTTTAATGAAAACCACACTATATATACATGTTTTTCCGGCCACTTTGACCCATTTAATGTTGTATTACTGCTACTGACTGAATTGTTTAAGGTGGTGGATAGATAGACTGTTTTATGTTTCCCTTTCAGAGTATGTTCACATGCAGAAGATTTATTACAGATATTTCTGCTACTGTTCCATGAATTTGAATTCTGCAGAAAAAGCCTCGTTCATTTGCAGAAATGTTTGCAACAAGTCTGCTGCGTGTGAACTGGGCAACGTATAATCATGTTTTAGATGATCTCATTGTTTAAAAGGCCTATGCGTATGGCACATATATAGAAACATTTGTAAACAAATGCTGCCTGTCCATACAATTGTAGTCCCAGAGATCTGAGCTTTTGGAACTATTTTGTTATGTTAATAGAAACATTTTTATTTAAATTATTTGAATATACAAATAGCAAACAACAACAATAACACAAACTAAGTAACACAGTTATTAGCAAAAATGGCAACAATTGGCATTTGATCACGAATAGGTAACATAGACAAAACATTAAAAATCTGATGAAAAACCTAATGCCCAGATGATATGCTTAAGGGGGTTTTCTCATCATGGACATTTATGACATATCCACAGGATATGCCATAAATGTCAGATAGATGCAGGTCCCACCTCTAGAACCCACGCCTATCTCTAAAACAGGGTCCTCTAAGCCCCATTCTTCCACCCTGTGTTCCCGCTGACCCTTGTGATTTCCAACCATGTAATCAGAATACAGCATAGCATGCTGAGCTACGCTGTTTCCATAACTGACATTCACTCCTATGAGAGTTACGGAAACAGCGTAGCTCAGCAAGCTTTGCTGTTTTCTTCTTACATGATCGGAAATCACAAGTGTCAGTGGGAAGACAGAAAGGTACAATGGGGTTTAGAGGGCCCCATTCTAGAGATAGGTGCGGGTCCCAGAGGTCGGACCACATCTATCTGACATTTATGGCATATCCTGTGAATATGTCATAAATGTCCATGATGGTAAAATCCCTTTAAATAATTTGACAGGAGGGAAGAGGAGAGTGTGAAGTATTCATCACAGTGGAGTTTGCTGTGATGGGACGTTGATAACACTGCAGGAGGAAGGGGAGTGCTTGCAGCACATATCATTGGGCTCTCATCTTTATTTTTTTCCAGAGTCAACCTAAAACGGTAGAAGTCAAAGCAACATAAAAAAAATTACATCTTTTATGGGTCCAGGTATTCTATAACTTAGACTATTTTCTATTCTATCCTATCTATCTATCTATCTATCTATCTATCTATCTATCTATCTATCTATCTATCTATCTATCTATCTATCTATCTATCTATCTATCTATCTATCTATCTATCTGTCACGGTCACAGGGTATGTGGACCCACTAGCCCGATCCGCCGTAGCGGAGAGGCAGCTGACCAGGTCTCAGTCTATACGAAAGTCTGTAGCAGTTCGTAACACTCGGGTACCTGAACTAGTCCAGACAGTGGCTGTGGCGTCAGCATGGATGGAGGTCTGTGCAGCAGGTTGTGCCAGGCGTGACGGTCAGTACAAGACGTGGCAGAAGACACTGGTCGTCGCAGAAGACAATGGACGTGGCAGAAGACACTGGACGTGGCAAACGACAGCAGGTGCAGTAGGACACGACTCCAACACTAGTAGGCACAGGAGCAAGAACACAGCACGGGATACAGGAACAGGTAACAGGGCACGGGTAAAAACTGGAATGGGAAACACTAAGGGACCATTTGCAAGACAGACTTTGGATAAACTAACAACTCTCAGGCAAGGATCAGAAGGGCTGGGGCCTTCTTATAGACCAGGAAATCATGTCGGTTGATGATGATTATTATTTTCATGTGCGAACGCTAGCCCTTTAAGAGCAGGCACGAGTGGGTGCGCGCACCCTACGGGACACAGCGGACTGCAGCGGAAGTAAGCGCTGGCATCTCCTAGGAAGGAGATGGGGACCAGAGCTCACAGATCCATGGCTGCAGGCGTCGGGAGGTGAGTGAACCCGAAGGCCCGCGGCCATGGACGCTACAGTATCCCCCCTCTAACGCCCCTCTTCTTGGGACCAGAGCGAGAGAGGAAATTCTTAATAAAGCTGGAGCACTGAGGTTCTCCTCCGGCTCCCAGGACCTCTCCTCAGGACCAAACCCTCTCCAGTCCACCAAATAGAAAGTCCTTCCTCCTACCCTTTTGCAGTCCAGAATCTCCCTTACCTCGAACACATCAGAAGAACCACTGGGAGCAACTGTGGAATTAGAATTCTTGCTGTAGTGGTTCAGAACCACAGGTTTCAGGAGGGACACATGAAAGGAGTTGAGGATTCTGAGGGTAGGAGGCAGCTGCAGTTTATAGGAGACATGGTTTATCTGTTGCAGAATTTCAAAAGGACCAAGGAACCTGGGAGCAAACTTGTATGAAGGCACCTTCAAACGAATGTTCCGAAAGGACAGCCAGACTTTGGTACCCGGAAGATACTGAGGCGACTCTCTTCTCTTTGTGTCCGCTTTTCGCTTCATGCGATCGACTGCCAGCAAAATAGAGGAACAGTCTGTTGCCAGATTTGCAGAAAGTCCCCAAATGCAGAGTCAGCAGCGGGTACCTGAGATGTAGTCGACACAGGAAGAGGGACTCTAGGATTTTGACTGTGGTGGGCTCACTTCTGTGGTTGTTGTACGAGAACTCGGCCCATGGAAGAAGCTGTGCTGAATGAAGAGACTCGCCAGTCGGGGAGCAGAAGGTATGCCGGTCAGCGGGATAAAATGTGCCATCTTCGAGAACCGGTCCACCACCACCCAGTGAGTGTTACATCCTGCTGAGGGAGGAAGGTCTGTGACAAAGTCCATCGCAATGTGCTGCCAGGGGGCATTGGGTACAGGCAAAGGTTGAAGCAGGCCGGTAGGCTTGGCGTGAGTAACTTTGTTAGAAGTACACACCGTGCAAGAAGAGACAAAGTCCAGAACATCTTTAGGTAGCACGGGCCACCAGAAGTGACGAGCAATCAAGTCTCGGGTTTTATGAACACCAGCGTGCCCAGCTAGTTTAGAACTGTGTCCCCAGCGGAGAATTCTTCTCCTGTCTGCCAACCAAACAAAAATCCTCCCTGGAGGGATGTCTCTAACCTGCAAAGGATTAGCAGTGACAATGCAGGATGGGTCTATGATAGTCTGAAGGGACTCCACCTCAAATGACCTGGACAGGGCATCGGCCCTCACATTCTAGTCAGCGGGACGGTAGTGGAGCACTAATTGGAAACGGGTGAAGAACAGCGACCACCTGGCTTGACAGGGATTTATTCGTTGAGCGGACTGAAGAAAGGTAAGGTTCTTGTGGTCGGTGTAGACCAAGATGGGGTGAGCTGCTCCACTCCTCCAGTGCCAATTTCATGGCCAGTAGCTCCCGATCTCCAATAGAGTAATTGCGCTCTGCAGAAGAAAAAAGTATAGAGTAATAGCCACATACTACTGCCTTTCCTTTTAAGCTCCTCTGGGACAGAAGTGCACCTGCACCAACAGAGGAAGCGTCCACCTCCAATGCGAACTGCCGAGACAAGTCAGGATGATGGAATATCGAGGCTGAAGTGAAGGCTTTCTTGAGGCTAATAAATGTGGATCATGCCTCTGGAGTCCACACCTTGGCATTCACACCCTTCATGGTAAGAGTAGAAATGGGAGCCATCAGAGATGAGAAGTTTGGAATAAACTGCCGGTAGAAATTGGCGAATCCCAGGAACCGCTGTATGGCCCTCAGGCATGGAAGACGTGGCCATTCCAGGACAGACTTCAGTTTCTCAGGATCCATCTTAAGCCCTTGATCCGAGATGATGTAGCCAAGAAAGGACAATGACCTCTTTTCAAAGACGCGCTTCTCCAACTTGGCATATAAGCGATTCTCCCTTAGTCGCAGAAGAACCTGACAGACATGCCTCCGATGGGTCATCAGATCTGGGGAGAAAATCCAAATATCATCGAGATAAACTACAACACACATATAGAGAGGATCTGGGAAGATATCATTGACGAATTCCTAAAAGACTGCGGGAGCGTTACACAGTCCGAAGGGCATCACTAGGTATTCGTGGTGCCCATCATAGGTGTTAAATGCAGCCTTCCATTCGTCACCCCGGCGAATTCGGATTAGGTTATAAACCCCCCACAGGTCTAACGTACAAAATTTTTTGGCTCCTCGTATGCGATCAAACAGCTCGGATATATGTGGCAACGGGTATTTGTTCTTGACCGTGATCTGGTTGAGACCATGGTAGTCAATGCAGGGTCGAAGAGATTCGTCTCTCTTCTTAACAATGAAGAAGCCGGCCCCAGCCGGGGAGGAAGATTTTCGTATAAAACCCCTCTCCAAATTCTCCTTGATATAGGCTGACATGGATAAAGTCTCTGGCAAGGAGAGAGGATATACTCGTCCACGGGGAAGAGAAGCATTTAGAACCAGTTCAATGGGACAGTCATAATTCCGATGTGGAGGCAACATCTCAGGCTCCCGCTTGCAGAAGACATCCGCAAAACTGGCATACTGAGATGGTAGATCGGAGAGTGACTGAGGCAGAGGGGGCATAACCGGACGAACTTGTGACAGGCAATGGCTATGGCATCTGGAACCCGATTGAAGAATCTCTCCGGAACTCCAGTCAAGAAGCATGGTGTGTAGGCGAAGCCATGGCAGACCCAACAGGATAGGATTGATAGCCTTAGGTAGTAAAAGGAAGACGATCTTCTACGAGTGAAGAGCTCCGACCCGTAGTGTCAACGGCTCCATGAGAAACGGGAACGGGAAGCACTAAGGGACCATTTTCAAGGCAGACGGGATAAGCTAACAATGCTCAGGCAAGTATCAGAAGGGCTGGGGCCTTCTTATAGACCAGAAAATTATGTGGGTTGATGATGATTATTTTCATATGCGCGCGCTGGCCCTTTAAGAGCGGGAACGATCGTGCGCACGCACCCTACGGGATACAGCGGACCGGAGAGGAAGTGAGCGCTGGCGTCTCCTAGGAAGGAGATGGGGACCAGCGCTCACAGATCCATGGCTGCGGGCGTCGGGAGGTGAGTGAACCTGACGGCCCGCGGCCATGGACTCTTCTATCTATCTATCTATTAGAATAAACTGGAAAAATAACATTTGTTTCATTAGGGAAAAAACACAAAGAGCATGTTTTATGAGGCATATGTATCACTGATTTCTCTAATAATATCCATCTTTTAATTCTGTTTAAATTGGAAAAGTAATAAATCGTTAAGAATGGAAAGAAAGAAAGAAAGAAAGAAAGAAAGAAAGAAATGTAATGGACTTGGTAATAATATTTGCTGAAATATATGTCCCTTTTCAACAATGGCTTTATTTACTCAAGAGATCTTAAAATATGTTATCTTTAATCATTTGTATGGTTTCAAACACACCACTAAGAATATGGTTAATGCTTTTTAGTGAGAAAGGAGAGAACATTTGCTTCATTATGTTTTTGATTGTCTTATTATTTCCCAGTGGATTTAGGTTAATCAGAAACATCTGCATTATGTCTGATTAGATCTTCATTTTTATCCTAAAAAATTCCTGAGATGTTATCTGCAGTACAGAAACAATAATTATCAGTTCAACGCAGAGACTTGGAAGATTCTATTATTTATCTGACTGGCTTTGTTTGTAATGACATTTCTGTATAAACTGACATAAAGTTTAGCTTAGCCATATATATATATATATATATATATATATATATATATATATATATATATATATATATAAAAGAAAGCATAGAACACAGTGACAGCACCAGGACTTCAAGTCGGATGAAAGCAAAGTGGATTTATTCACCTCAGAAAAAACAGCAACGTTTCGGTTCAACAGGAACCTTTCTCAAGCCATGATGGCTTGAGAAAGGTTCCAGTTGAATCGAAATGTTGCTGTTTTTTCTGAGGTGAATAAATCCACTTTGCTTTCATCCGACTTGAAGTCCTGGTGCCGTCACTGTGTTCTATGCTTTCTTCTATTTAAAAAAAAGGGGGAATTGATTCATCCCCTGGTGACGAGCACATGGCCTGATTTCTTGCTATTGTGGAGTGCTGTGTTCATATATTTGCAGGACTGTATATATATATATATATATATATATATATATATTCATATTGTTAAAGGGGGTGGGGTAATAGCGGGATTCACTGGTTAGTGAAACCCACTATTACTACCGCCTTTATAATCAGGGTCACTAGGGTTATGCCTAGTTCCCCTACCTTTTCCTTATACTAACGTTGATCTAATTGCTTTAGCGGCTACTCAAGGGAATAAGACCGTATAGTAAATAAAGGTAATATTTATTAATATACAGTAATCACTCTCATATATATATTACAGTAACTAATCACAGTACAGTATAAACACGGTATCACAATATTATACCGCCACCCACTTACCTAAACATACACAGAATACAGTTACGTTACAACACAATACACATAAGTTACTTGTGATTCTCACACGCTCTCTATCTCTATCCCACTCCCTCCTAATATAACTTTCCCTATACACTAAGGGTTAATACGGGATAAGGAGGAACAAGGGGAATGGGTTACTGTGTAAAACAGACAGCAAGGGTTAACTCAGGGCAAGGGTTAACTCAGGGACTCTGGGACAGCAAGGGTTAACTCAGGGACTCTGGGACAGCAAGGGTTAACTCAGGGACTCTGGGACAGCAAGGGTTAACTTAGGGAAAACAAGGGGTTAACTTACTCAGGGAGAGCAAGGGGTTAACTCAGGGAAGCAAGGGTTAACTCTGGGACAGTAGGGACTGTATCAAGGGGTTAACTCAGGGAAGCAAGGGTTAACTCAGGGACTCTGGGACAGCAAGGGTTAACTTAGGGAGAACAAGGGGTTAACTTACTCAGGGAAAGCAAGGGTTAACTCTGGGACAGTAGGGACTCAGGGACAGCAAGGGGTTAACTCAGGGAAGCAAGGGTTAACTCTGGGATCAAGGGGTTAACTCAGGGAAGCAAGGGTTAACTCAGGGACAGTAGGGACAGTACTCAGTGAGATCAAGGGGTTAACTCAGGGAAGCAAGGGTTACAGCAGGAGGAGACAGGGAGAGACAGGGTTAAGTGTAGCTGCTGTTACACTTGATACTTAGACTTTGTGGAGCAGCAGAGGCAGGAGCACGAGTTCGAGGTCTTTGGAGGAGAGAGAGAGGTGAGCCGTCGGTGGTGTGTGAGGCAGGCAGGCAGCTCTCAGCTGATCGTCTTCAGCTAGCTCCGGCTCCTGAGCTCGGCTTCTGAGCGTACCGACGCAGGGCTATTTAACCCTGTCGGTACGCTCGCAGCGGGGAGTGTGGCGCTTGCCCCAGGCTAGCATGGGTCGGCATGGTGATAATGTATCACCAGCCGACTCATGAGAGCCTGCACGAGACAGTCCGTGCGCGCGGGAGACTTGAAATGGAGACAGGGGATAACTATCCCTTGTCTCCATGGTTTCCTAACAAAGCAGGGACATGCTAATTGTCCTGCTCTGCTTCCAACCGTATTCATGACCAGGGCTGTTGTTGTTACAGCCCTGGCTCATGATACATTATATGTACTATACATACACATATATATTATATATATATGTGTATATATATATATATATATATACACACATACACTGTATACATACATACTATATATATATATATATATATATATATATATATATATATATGGACACTTCCCTCTACAATCCCCCTGTTGTCGGGGACTCGACAATGCAATTTGGGGAAGTGTTTGTGGGGTTCTATTTACCCCCTCAACCTCCCCGGTTACTGGTAATGGTCTGAGATGGAAGGAAGTATACTATTAGACCTAGATATTTGACATCAGCTATCTCTTCAAGGACACCTTCCCGCCAGTCCTCTGACTCTGGAGTCTAGTGTCCAAAGAAACGAAACCTCAAAGTTCACAGAATGAAGATGAAATTAAATCTCCTAGTCCATAGAACGAAGTTGAGATAAAACTCACAGTCCATAGAACGAAACCTCGAAGCTCATCAGACGAAGTTGAAATGAAACCTTCATAGTCCATAGAATGAAGAAACCTTCATAGTCCATAGAACGGGGTTGAAATAAACTCACAGTCCATAGAACAAAGCCTCAAAGCTTATATGAAAACCTCAAAGTCCATGAACCGCAGATTTCTTGTTCTTTCTTGCTTGGAGTTTCTTCCTCTTAAGTGGCGTCAGCAGGTCTTTCCAGTGGCCGATCCAATTTTAGCATGCCGACCCGTGTAAGGCTACTTGTGCCCTCATATGGTCAGCCTTGGAATGGCATAGCCCGCCTTTCAACAACCTTTTGTACGTGATCCATTACTTTTCCAACTTTTCCCAGCATCTTGATTGAAGACGAAACAATCTTTGTGGGCCGATATCCAGGTCTTCATCATGACAGGTTATCATCCACGAGGAGGAGGTGAGGTCTTGGTACCCAGGAATCTACTGTGGGGTGGAGCATCGCCTTCCATTTCCCCTCTGACATTCAATCCATCATCATATTGACCATACCAGTTCTCAGGTTGAGGTGGCAAATACCTACAAGGGTGTGTGAATACCTTACCTGTCCCTAAGGGTTCCTACACACTACCGAATCATACAAACAAAGTGAAAAATAACCAAACATACAAAAATATTCCCCCACCAACCATGTACATATACCGTGTTTCCCCGAAAGTAAGACAGTGTCTTACTTTCTTTTTATCCCCAAAAGCCCCACTATGTCTTACTTTCGGGGTATGTCTTATATTGGAAAAAAATTGTCGAATTATTTTTATTTTTTTTTTCACAAACTTTATTTAACTGTTTTACATTTTTTTTTTTAGTCCCACCAGGGGACTTCACTATGCGATGTGCCGATCGCATATATAATGCTTTGGTATACTTAGTATACCGAAGCATTATTGCCTGTCAGTGTAAAACTGACAGGCAACCTATTAGGTCATGCCTCCGGTATCGCCTAACAGGCAGATGCTGAAGGCAGACCTGGGGGTCTTTGTTAGACCCCCGGCTGTCATGGAAACCCGACGGCGACCCGCGATTTGTTTGCGGGGGCGCCGATCGGGTGACAGAGGGAGCTCCCCCCTCTGTCAAACACATTAAATGCCGCTGTCACTATTGACAGCGGCATTTAATGGTTTAAACTGCCGGAATCGGCGCGCGCTTCGATTCCGGCAGTTGCAGCAGGAGCCAGGCTGTGTATAACAGCCGTGCTCCTGCCGCTGATCGCCTACCGGTGACGTATGGAGACGTATGGAGAAGGGGGCGGCGCGGAAGTGGGCAGGAGGCGGCAATACCCCCGTGTTTCCCCGAAAGTAAGACATATGTCTTACTTTCGGGGTACGGCTTATATTAGCCGACCCCCCTGAAACCCCCGATACGTCTTACAATCGGGGGTGTCTTACTATCGGGGAAACACGGTAGAGATTCATGTTCAAACAGCATCTCACACTACTCCTCCATAAACACGTGCAAGGTACACATGTAAATGAGGTGACTACAGGCTGTAAATATATGCCCGCCTCCATGTACATACTCACTCGCTGTGGGACGGGCACGTCCTCACTGAGTATGCCTATGTTGCGGACACATATCAACACCTAGAATGTCTATATGTACACCTTGAAAATTTTGTACGACCCATTGATTAAGATTTACACTTTACAAATATATATACACATGCAATAATAAACAATTCTGGGTCGCAGGACTGTATCACTATGTCCTTAGACCCCGTCTATGAATGTATTCGTGGTTTTCTGCTTGACCTCGTTGTATTTGGTCAACCAGTCCTTTCATTCGTCGGTACACGCAGAACAGTCCAACGTACATAATCACCACAGGAGTGAGAAGGATTATCACTGGGTGGATGAGCAAGTTGAAGAAGGAAGTGGCCTTGGGACTATATCCGAACAAGCTCTCCCAAGACACTTCCGCGTCCATCCAACTGAATATTGGCTTGGTGTTGGGAATCTTTCAGTTTCTCCACGACATCCTCTTCCTCATTGAAGTCTAGCAGGAGATTTCTTAGTTCGATGCCAAACCCAAGAGGAATCGTCTGGAGTCTCACAGGGGTGTCTGGACGGATGTTGAGCCTTTTTTCAGGTGTCACCGGAGTTCTTCCCTTCTGATCTGACACATCAACGCCTAATACGGGATTAAGGGTACAGTATGCTTCTGGGAGGAGTATGCATCTTTCAGAGCAGTTAGTCGCGTGGAATTCTGCATTAGATACCAGCACCAATATCCTTGACCCATGTTTTGAGGAGGGCATTGGATTAGCCTTCATATCACAGGACCCCTCGGTATCCCAACACTGGTGTAGGTCAGGATATCCGAGGGGAGCTTTGGATGAAGCACTGTTTTTGTGGTTCCTCACAATTCTCAGGTTTGTGGAACTATATCCCTGTCTTACCAAACCCATTATCTTAAAATCAAGATATGGGTGTAATGCCAGGGTTACCTCCCCCTGTCCAAAGTTTCCTAACTCCAGTTAAACACAGAAGAATCAGCCATGCTGTTATTCGCTGTATTTAATTGCACTCGCATTAGGCCTCAGATGAAGTTGTGTTATCTGTCTGAACCCCCCAGGTCTAGGTGCACAAAATAACATAAAACACTACACCGTGAACTTATGTTACCTGTTCGCACCGCCCAACCTGAGTTCACAGTATAATAACAACTTCAACGTTATCCTAATAGAGAGCAATTAAAACATTGGGCGCAAATACACCACTATCCAATGGTTGATTCTCCAGTTGTTTTCCTGGAGTGGTTTTCTAATTATGCATTATAAATACAGGCAACACCCATATAGTATAAATACATATTACTGATAACCAGGGATATACCACAATAGAATATGTGAAAGAACCACAAAATAAAAACACAAATGAAAACAAACGGACAACTGGGGACAAACACAACAGACCATAAACAACCATTACAGACGTAACACCAGACTGAACATGCAATTTATGGCCAACTTCCTAAACTCCTCCCTATTTGTGGTCAGTCATTTAGACCCTTAAGTACGTGGCAGAGCACATAAGGCTGTAAGGAGACTCTTGTGCAGCCATTTTGTCTAAACCCACGTTTTGTTGTGACGTGGCGATTTTCTATTGCCATTTCACTGGGCTTTCCATGGTTGCTTATGCCGTGGCAGTTCCTTGCAATATGTCCCATCTGACCACATTTAAAGCATTTAACAAGACCCCATTGCTTAGTACTCAAAGACTTGCAGTACTTCGCAATATGGCCTGATCCGGCACATGCAAAACATTTAACAGTACATGCTCTGCTGGACTTAGGGCAGTCAGCAGTGCATGATCTCTTAAAGTTCTGCATGGCTAGGGACGCACTTCTAAATATTGTACGCTTACATTTGCATAACACTTTCGTAACAATGTTACCTTCAGGATTCCGGATGGGATCATGATTTGTGACATCTGATCCATCACTCTTGCTACTCCCCCCTTTTTGCCCTGTAGAGGGCAAACTTACAGCGGAATCAGGCCTTGAAAAAGACAAAGCCGGTAACATTTTTGAGAAATCTTTTATGATGCTTTGCATACTGGCAACCAATTGTGACCTAGTAGCAAGCACATCATTCAACTTGGCAATGATCGCATCCGTAGATGCTGCCTTAACCTTAAATGCATTGATCACAGCATAAGACCCAGTCAGCTGTGCATCAATATCATCAACACGATTTTTCAAATCTATCACCTGCGATTCCAGCATGCAAATTTGCTGATCTCTACATTGGGCATTCTCTGGCAGTTGTGTCTGCAAATCATAAACCTGCTTCACATTGTTGGCACAACACTGGCAGTGAAGATTTGTTGAATCACTCTTCATTTCTGAGTGATCAGGCTTCCACGTCTCCTCATACACACAGATTAATTTAGTGAGCATGTGGAGACGTTTGGAGGTTTTGTTAAGAACACTCCTCTTGCTAATACACAACTTATCATGTGTATAAGCCTCGTACAGCAGAGTGGACCACAGCATTCCTGCTGACTTGTATGTCGTGGGGGGTACTGGATTAAATTTACTGTGTTTGGCGAGGTGTTTAAGTGTGGAGAAGTCCATACTCACTGTTGCAGAAGTCATCTCCGTCTGCGTTGTCCTCCTTGTCACCTGCTGTTTTGAAAAAGGTCCTTTTCTTCCGGAATGCCTTTTCCCGATCAGCTGGACTTCACCGGAAGAACACCGACGTTGATACTTCTGCAAACTCTTTTGTATAATAAAATAAAAAACAATAGGTTTGCTGATCAATTATATCCTGTATCAAGCCTTAAATAAAATTGTGTTACTCGTCTGAACTTCAAAAAGGTCTAGGCGCACAGTATAACTCAACACTACACCGTGTATGTACGTTACCTGTCCACGCCTCGACGCCTATCTTCAGTTCACGTTTTAACACAATTTTATTGTACAAAAATACAGAAATAAATTGACAACAGTTCGGGCTGGCTCGCCAATGTTAAAGGGGGTTACATATATATACATATATAGCCTCCTGGCTGGCTCGCCAATGTTAAAGGGGGTGGGGTAATAGCGGGATTCACTGGTTAGTGACACCCACTATTACTACCGCCTTTATAATCAGGGTCACTAGGGTTATGCCTAGTTCCCCTACCTTTTCCTTATACTAACGTCGATCTAATTGCTTTAGCAGCTACTCAAGGGAATAAGACCGTATAGTAAATAAAGGTAATATTTATTAACATACAGTAATCACTCTCATATATATATTACAGTAACTAATCACAGTACAGTATAAACATGGTATCACAATATTATACCGCCACCCACTTACCTAAACATACACAGAATACAGTTACGTTACAACACAATACACATAAGTTACTTGTGATTCTCACACGCTCTCTATCTCTATCCCACTCCCTCCTAATATAACTTTCCCTATACACTAAGGGTTAATACGGGATAAGGAGGAACAAGGGAAATGGGTTACTGTGTAAAACAGACAGCAAGGGTTAACTCAGGGCAAGGGTTAACTCAGGGACTCTGGGACAGCAAGGGTTAACTCAGGGACTCTGGGACAGCAGGGGTTAACTCAGGGACTCTGGGACAGCAAGGGTTAACTTAGGGAGAACAAGGGGTTAACTTACTCAGGGAGAGCAAGGGGTTAACTCAGGGAAGCAAGGGTTAACTCTGGGACAGTAGGGACTGTATCAAGGGGTTAACTCAGGGAAGCAAGGGTTAACTCAGGGACTCTGGGACAGCAAGGGTTAACTTAGGGAGAACAAGGGGTTAACTTACTCAGGGAGAGCAAGGGGTTAACTCAGTGAAGCAAGGGTTAACTCTGGGACAGTAGGGACTCAGGGACAGCAAGGGGTTAACTCAGGGAAGCAAGGGTTAACTCTGGGATCAAGGGGTTAACTCAGGGACAGTAGGGACAGTACTCAGGGAGATCAAGGGGTTAACTCAGGGAAGCAAGGGTTACAGCAGGAGGAGACAGGGAGAGACAGGGTTAAGTGTAGCTGCTGCTACACTTGATACTTAGACTTTGTGGAGCAGCAGAGGCAGGAGCACCAGTTCGAGGTCTTTGGAGGAGAGAGAGAGGTGAGCCGTCGGTGGTGTGTGAGGCAGGCAGGCAGCTCTCAGCTGATCGTCTTCAGCTAGCTTCGGCTCCTGAGCTCCGCTTCTGAGCGTACCGACGCAGGGCTATTTAACCCTGTCGGTACGCTCGCAGCGGGGAGTGTGGCGCTTGCCTCATGAGAGCCCACACGAGACAGTCCGGGGTGCGCGGGAGACTTGAAATGGAGACAGGGGATAACTATCCCTTGTCTCCATGGTTTCCTAACAAAGCAGGGACATGCTAATTGTCCTGCTCTGCTTCCAACCGTATTCATGATCAGGGCTGTTGTTGTTACAGCCCTGGCTCATGATACATTATATGTACTATACATACACATATATATTATATATATGTGTATATATATATATATATATACACATACACTGTATACATACATACTATATATATATATATATATATATATATATATATATATATATATGGACACTTCCCTTTACACATATATATAGGTACACAAAAAATGTCAACCCCACAGTCCAGGTCTCATAAAAATGAGGATGCAAGCCCTCCAGGGATATGGCCACAGTCTCCCAAGGTATATATTTGTCAAAAAACAGGCAGCACTCAAAAAGTTGTAGCAAAATTAGAAAAGGTGCTTTATTCCATCAATCCAATACAGCAACGTTTCATAAGTGAATTGGAACCTGCACACTGGCAGGTCATAACATTGCATGTGTTGTTGTTAACTCTTTTTATGATTGCTCATTCATTATTCACTGCATGTGTAGTCACATAGTGGATTGCCATGTGATGCAAGCACCTCCCACTTGATTGTATTTCCCCTATATATATATATATGCTGTTTGAGTGTGCATTCACTAGCTTGAAAAAGGCTCTATTGAAGAGCTGAAACGTTGCTGTATTGGATTGATGGAATAAAGCACCTTTTCTAATTTTGCTAAAAATAAATAATATATTTGTATATATATATATATATATATATATATATATATATATATATAATAGTACTTGTTTCAGTACAACGGAGACACACAATGAACATTCTGTACCTGCTCAACTCACAGCTCATCATCTTAATCCCTTCCCTCTTTGGCCACTTTTGACCTTCCTGACCGAGCCTCATTTTTAAAATCTGACATGTTTCCCTTTATTTGGTAATAACTTCTGAATGCTTTTGCCTAACCAAGCGATTCTGAGATTGTTTTCTCGTGACACATTGGACTTTATGTTACTAACAAAATTTGCTCGATACATTCAGTATTTAATTGTGAAAAACACCAAAATTTAGTGAAAAATTAGTATTTTTCTAAATTTAAATGTATCTGCTTGAAGGACAGGCAGGTATACCACACAACATTTTTGCTAATTAACATCCCCCATATGTCTACTTTAGATTGGCATAGATTTTTGAACATCCTTTTATTTTTCTAGGATGTTTCAAGGCTTAGAACTTTAGCAGCAATTTCCCACATTGCCAAGAAAATTTAAAAATGCTATTTCTTTACAGGCGCCAGTTCAGTTGTGAAGTGGCTTTGAGGGCCTTATATATTAGAAAACCCCAATAATTCGCCCTATTTTAAAAACTTCATCCCTCAAAGTATTCAAAACAGCATTTAGATAGTTTCTTAACCCTTTAGATGTTTCACAAGAATTAAAGCAATGTAGAGGTGACATTTTTTATTCATTTTTTTCGTAACACAGAAAGTTTTACCAGAGAAATGCAACTCAATATTATTGCCCTGATTCTGCAGTTTTAGGAAATATCCCATATATGGCCCTAGCGTGCTAACGGACTGAAGCACCAGCCTCAGAAGCAAAGGAAAACCTAGTGGATTTTGGGGCCTTCTTTTTTATTAGAAAATATTTTAGGCACCATGTCAGGTTTGAAGGGCTCTTGCGGTGCCAAAACAGTGGAAATCCCATGAAAGTGACCCCATTTGGGAAACTACACCCCTCAAGGAAATTATCTAGAGTGAGCATTTTGACCCACCAGGTTTATTGCAGAAAGTATTGGAAGTAGGCCGTGAAAATTAAAATCTACAAGAAAATGTTGGTTTAGCTAATGTTTTCTCATTTCCACAAAGACTAAAGGGGAAACATCACCACAACATTTGTAAAGCAATTTCTTCCGAGTAAAAAAAATACCCTACATGTGGTCATAAATGGCAGTTTGGACAAATTAGATTATTTTTCCATAGATATGCCAATATGTGGTGCCCAGCTTGTGCCACCATGAAAAGACAGCTCTCTAATTATTATTCTGTGTTTCCCAGTTTTAGTAATACCCTACATGGGGCACTAATCTTTTGCCTGGACATTTGACAGGGCTCAGGAGTGAAAGAACGCCATTTGAAATTGAGGCCTAATTTGGCGATAACAAAGTATTGGTTCACAATTGCAGGGCTCTGATGTGAAATAATAAAAGAAACCCCTGAGAAGAGACCCCATTTTGGAAACCACACCCCTCCAGACACTTATTAAGGGGTGTAGTGAGCATTTTCACCCCAAGGGGCTTTTCCATAAATGATTGCGCTGTAAAGTAAACATTTTAATTTTTCCATAGATATGCCATTTCAGCGGAAAATATGTAGTGCCCAGCTTGTGCCACTGAAGACGCACACCCTAAAAATTGTTAAAAGGGTTCTCTCAGGTATGGCGATGCCATATATGTGGAAGGAAACTGCTGTTTGGGCACGCTGTAGGGTTCAGAGTGGAAGGATCGCCATGTGGCTTTTGGAGTGTGGATTTTGCTTTGTAGTAGTTTTGTTTGTAGTATTAGGGTATGTGCACACACACTAATTACGTCCGTAATTGACGGACGTATTTCGGCCGCAAGTCCCGGACCGAACACAGTGCAGGGAGCCGGGCTCCTAGCATCATACTTATGTACGATGCTAGGAGTCCCTGCCTCGCTGCAGGACAACTGTCCCGTACTGTAAACATGATTATACTACGGGACAGTTGTCCTGCAGCAAGGCAGGGACTCCTAGCGTCGTACATAAGTATGATGCTAGGAGCCCGGCTCCTTGCACTGTGTTCGGTCCGGGACTTGCGGCCGAAATACATCCGTCAATCACGGACGTAATTAGTGTGTGTGCACATACCCTTACTGGTATTTCTGTTTATAATGTGGGGGTACATGTTAGCTGGGCAGAGTACATCAAGGGCATAGTCAGGTGGTATAATAAAGGGGTAAAAAAACTAATAAAATAATCCATAGATGTGTGGTATGCTGTGAAGTAATCCTTTCTGCGCAGGCCAGTGTCGCACTGATAAATGGTGTCCTTTCTTATCCCCCTTATACGCTCTGCACCTTTGCAGTTTGGGGAATTTTGCTGGGAAAGTGTTGTCCTGGTATAATACGGGCACCCTCACTTGCAACAGATATGTTTGGGCCCTCCCCTTCCTGGTTCCCTAAATTTAGGGCCTTGATAATTGGCCTCTTGAAACAGAAGAAATGTTCCCCTCGGGCCTGCACAACTGCATATTTTTTCTTTCCTGGCTTATTGGAGCCCTAATTAATTTTATTTTTTCAAAGACGTAGTGGCATGAGGACTGTTTTTTCACTGGACACGCTGTAGTTTTTATTGGTACCATTTTGGGGTACATGCGACTTTTTGATCACTTTTTATCCTAGTTTTTGCGAGGACAGGTGATAAAAAAACTGCAATTCTGGCATAGTTTTTTTTTATATAGCGGTTCACAATGCGTTATAAATTACATGTTAACTTTATTCTGTGGGTGAGTCCGATTCTGGCGAAACCAAATTTATAGCACTTTTTTATGTTTTACAACTTTTTGCACAACAAAATTACTTTTGTAAAAATAATGTATTTTTTCTGTCGCCAAGTTGTGAGAACCGTAACGTTTTAATTTTTTCGTTGACGGAGCTGTATGAGGTCTTGTTTTTTGCGAGACGAGCTATAGTTTTTAAAGGTACCATTTTTGGATACATGCGACTTTTTGATCACGTTTTATTCCAACATTTGTAGGGCAAAGTGACCAAAAAACGGAAATTCTGGTATAGTCCTTTACATAGTTTTTTTTTACGCCGTTTACCGCGTGGAATAAATAACATTATATTTTCATAGATATTTTCATAGAGAAAAAAGAGAGAGGAGGAAACTTCCAGCTCACCAATCCTGCGTCTCAAGCACGAACCTCGCTCGGATCCCCGCGACGGCCCGCGGTGAGTTATATAGAAGTAGGAAGAAAAAATTATCCAGCGCTGTTTGAAGGTAAAAGTTTAAAATTGAAAAGAGACGCAGTGTCAAGGTGGTTATAGAGCGGGCGGATGGACGAGCCTACGCGTTTCGAACACCAACAATGTTGTTATTCATAGCAGAAGTTCAACAGCGACGTGTGCTTGTCTGGTCTATATCCACAGTCAGTGATTGGGGCGGGATAGCTCTAAAAGTGCTTTTTGCCATGAATAAGAACACTGTTGGTGTTCGAAACGCGTAGGCTCGGGCATCCGCCCACTCTATAACCACCTTGACACTGCGTCTCCTTTCAATTTTAAACTATTTTTTGTACCAATAAAAGTGGGAACAGAGTATTCCTTTTACCTTCAAACAGCGCTGGATCATATTTTTCTTCCTACTTCTGTATAATATTTTCATAGTTCAAGCCGTAACGGTCGCGGTAATACCAAATATGTATAGTTTATTTATTTTTTTCAATAATAAAGGACTTGATAAGGGAAAAGGGCGATTGTATTTTATGTTATTACTTTTATCATTATCATTTCATTTGTAAACTGTTAGCACTTGCTTAACAGTTTGTATTTATGCACTTTAGCTGTATATAGGAGTTGCTTGTTACCATTTTTTACTTTCTGGGGGCCGCTCTGCTTTTATGTCCGGATTCCATTCCCGTTCGAGGGTTTATGGTATTTTAATATATTTAATTGTTATATGTTGTCTCTGTGTCTAAATTGACTTTAATAAAGACTGTTTGTATTTTTCCTATTACCTGGTCGTGACTTGTTTCTTCTTCTGCCTGAAGAAGGGGCCTCTGTGCTCTGAAAGCTTGCATATAGAACTTTTATGTTTAGCCAATAAAGGTATCATACCTACTATACTTTTATCTTTTTTGACACAAAAGTATTTAACATTGCATGTTATTACTTGAAACTTTTATTATATGTTTTACAACAGTTTTTTTTAATTTGTTTTTTTTTTACACTTTTTTTTATACTTTTCTTACATTTTGTTATTAAGTCCCACTAGGGTACTTGAAGGTGCAACTGTCTGATTGTTTTTTTTTCTAATACATTACACTACCTATGTAGTGCAATGTATTAGATCTGTCAGTCATTCACTGACAGCAAGACGATTAGGGGCCTAATCAGGATCCGTAATGGCAGAGCAGGAGGCCATTGTTAGGCCTCCTGTTGCCATCGCAGCAGTCGGCAGCCCTGATTGCATGACAGGGATGCCGATCTGCTAGTAACCTCTAAGATGCAGCAATCGCTTTCGATCGCTGCATCTAAGTGGTTAATGGCAAGGATCGGAGCTAGCTCCGGTTCCTGCCGTTACAGGTGGATGTCCGCTGTCACATACAGCGGACATCCACCACTGATGACGCCTGCTCAGCTCCTGAGCCGGCACCATCTTGTCGTCGCCTACGGAAGCCTTTCAGGCCCCGCAACCGGGTGGGTCCTAAACGGCTTCCACGCTAGGCAGACCAGGAGGCCAGTATTAGGCCTCTTGTTGCCATTGCAGCCACCGGAACCCCGGCAATTTAATTTCTGGGGTGCCGATGAGCTGCAAACACCTTAAATGCAGTGATCGCTTTTGACCGCTGCTTTTAAGGAGTTAATAGCGGGGATCTAAGCTAATTTTGTCCCCGCTATTACATCCGGCGATGATGGCACAGATGTACTATGAGATGTTTTGGGCTGAACCTTTGCATTGAAAAGAAGAACATCAGTCCACATTTATCAATGCATTTGCACCTTTTTTGGTACCTTTTACTTCAAAATAATATCTAAGCGGTGACATATTTATTAACCATTTACACCAGAATTTAGGGGTATAAATGCCATACACGTCAGTTTGTACAAGTGGAATGAAAAGTGGGCGTGGCTTACTGCTTAGCCAGAATTTAGATACATTTATGAAATTCGACTTTTTTTAAACAGCCGGAAAAAAAACCCTACCAAATTGCAGTGATGTATGCTGTGACAGATTTATCAAAGGTGGCAAATGCAGTTATAAATTTATTGCAACATATATCAATAAAGTAGCCAAGCTTTAACCCCTTAGTGACCAGCCTATTTTAGGCTGTAATTACTATTTTTTACATTTCTCCATCGTCACATTCAAAGAGCTATAACTGTTTTATTTTTGCGTCGACTTAGCTGTGTAAGTCATTTTGGAGTACATGCAACTTTTTGATAACGTTTTATCAATTTTTTTAAGGCAAGATGAACAGAAAACAGCAATTCTGGCATTGTTTATATTTTATTTTTTACGGCGTTCACAGTGCGGGTTAAATAATGTAATAGCTTTATAGTTTGGCAATACCAAATATGTGTAATTTGTAAATTTTTAAAGTTTTTTTTCATACTAAAGCATGTTGTAAGTGGAAAAAAGGTGAGTTACCACGGGACGGATACGCTGCGTAAAATCCATGCAGAGTATCCGACCAGGAAATTGCAGTACATTCCGTCCAAAGACCGCACCACATTGTGGTGCGTTTTTTTGGACAGAGTTCCCGCTGCAGAAAGCAGCGGTAAAACTGCTCATACTTATGTAGGCTGTTTTTATGGTGACGCGTCCCTCCAGTGCAGTCTGGTCCGGCCTCCCTGGATAACGCTGCAGTCCATGTGACTGCTGCATCCTGTAATTGGCTGCAGCGGTGGACACATGGCATGTAACGTCATTCTAGGAGGCCGGCCTCTGACGTCATCCAGGCCGGCCTCCTGGGATGACGTATAATCCCATGTCACCGCCGCTACAGCCAATCACAGGCTGCAGTGGTGGTGACATGGGATTATACGTCATCCCAGGAGGCCGGACTGCAGGAAGAAGGAGGGCGTTCTGGGTAAGTATGATTTTTTTTATGTTTCCGAAGTTGCGATGTTTGTGGTTTAAATGCTGCGATTATTCCACAAAAGTCGCAACACTGGGGTTTCTGTTGCGGGTTTTGCATCCCCATTGAATTCAATGGTGAAAACCCACAACGGAAAATCAACAAAAACGCAGCACAAATTGACATGCTGCGAATTTAAATTCTGCACCGCAGGTCAATTTATTGACGTATACGCTGTGTTTTTTTTTCAGCTGCAGGGGCATGAGATTTACTAAATCTCATCCACTTTGCTGCTACTGTAAATGCTGCGGAATTTCCACACACAATTCCATTGTGGAAATTCCGCAGCGTTTACGCTACATGGAAACCTGGGCAAAGTGGGTTTTTACTTTTTGTTTACTTGGGATTTTTATTTATTTATTATTAACTTTATATTAAAAAAAAATATGTTGTTTTTTTTTTAACCCCACTAGGGGACTTCACTATGCAATCATTTGATCACTTTTATAATACACTGCAATACTTCTGTATTGCAATGTATTATGCCTGTCATTGTAAAACTGACTGGGATCTTTACAGGCATGGCTTAAAAGTCATTAAACTAGAGACAAACCTGTGGGCCTTTGTTAGGCATAGATTGCATAGCGGGTTTGTCGGCCCCTCTCTCTAAAACCACTGAGATGCGGCGGTTGCTATTGACCACCGCATCTGAGGGGTTAAACAGGCGGGATCGATGTTGATTTCCACTCGAGCAGGTCTGCTCCAGGTCCAAGCCCTCAGCTACCTCCGGTACCTGAGAGCAGAGAGCTTTAACTGCTTCCAGGAGCGCAGGTTTATTCTGATGCAGCGCCGTAAAAAGGCTACTGCATCATAATAAAGCCTATTAGTGACCACTGTGAAAAGGCGTATTGGCGGTCACTAGCAGGTTAGCTTAGAAAATGGCTAAAATTATGGCACTTTTGTTAAATGTGGGTCATAGCTCATTTAACTCTGTCACTGTTAAAGGGGCTGTCTGGTTTGCAAAACGCATTTTCAAATATAAGATTAGGGAATTCTGAATAAATAGATGGGGTGTCCTGTTCAGGGTCCTCATCTATTGGCCAGAGAAGATAGTTGATATAAAGAGTGACTCTCGCATTGGAGGACTCAGCATGTCCATACATCACATGAACAGTCTATTGATTTCACTTGCTGCCGGGTACCACCACATATTACAACTGATGGATGGGGCACAAGAAGTGGGACAACCTGTAACTAGCTTATCTTCTAGGGACTATTTTGACACAAGGAATTGTTCAAAATGGATAACACCTTTAAATAAGCGTTGAGCTAATGACACTGGAACCGCTAGGATACGCGATCACTTGTTGTTCGATGGGTGTCCGACCACTTTGACCTCCACCAATTGTTAGAAGGAAGTTGCCTTGTTTCTCTGTTGGGAGTAGTGTCATTTACATTGGCAACTAGAAAGATGTTGGGGATCAGAACTCCCCTGTACAGAAATGTATAAAGATAACCCCTTAAAGAGGCTCTGTCACCAGATTTTGCAACCCCTATCTGCTATTGCAGCAGATAGGCGCTGCAATGTAGATTACAGTAACGTTTTTATTTTTAAAAAACGAGCATTTTTGGCCAAGTTATGACCATTTTTGTAGTTATGCAAATGAGGTTTGCAAAAGTCCAAGTGGGTGTGTTTAAAAGTAAAAGTCCAAGTGGGCGTGTATTAGGGCGTTTTTAATACTTTTACTAGCTGGGCGCTCTGATGAGAAGTATCATCCACTTCTCTTCAGAACGCCCAGCTTCTGGCAGTGCAGATCTGTGACGTCACTCACAGGTCCTGCATCGTGTCAGACGAGCGAGGACACCGGCACCAGAGGCTACAGTTGATTCTGCAGCAGCATCAGCGTTTGCAGGTAAGTAGCTACATCGACTTACCTGCTAACGCCGATGCTGCTGCAGAATCAACTGAAGCCTCTGGTGCCGGTGTCCTCGCTCGTCTGACACGATGCAGGACCTGTGAGTGACGTCACAGCGTGATCTCTCGAGAACACGCTGTGTCTGCACTGCCAGAAGCTGGGCGTTCTGAAGAGAAGTGGATGATACTTCTCATCAGAGCGCCCAGCTAGTAAAAGTATTAAAAACGCCCCGATGTACGCACATAATACACGCCCAGTTGTACTTTTACTTTTAAACACACCCACTTGGACTTTTGCAAGCCTCATTTGCATAACTACAAAAATGGTCATAACTTGGCCAAAAATGCTCGTTTTTTAAAAATAAAAATGTTACTGTAATCTACATTGCAGAGCCGATCTGCTGCAATAGCAGATAGGGGTTGCAAAATCTGGTGACAGAGCCTCTTTAACTTTAGCGGAACGATCTGTAAATCCCATTATACCTGTTTCCTATAAGAAAACATGGTAACTGTTTGTTTTTTTAATCCATTTCTCGGTTACAAATGTCAATGTGTATGGGCCAAATACGTTTTATAATAAGTGCTTCTAGATCCTTGTATTGAAAAGTGCTTAATCCCACTATAATTTATGTTTTGCTAAAATAGGGGTCATGTACCAATAGTATTGTTTATATGACACTGCCCCTAAACCTGGAACATATTTATCTACATATCATTTGACGGTCCACAAATTTGTAGTAACCTGAACTGGAGAAAAGTCTGTTGTACTGCTCTCTGGGCTGCTCAATTTTGTCTTGTCCAGAGTAGTAAGTTAAAGCTTCTGGGCGCACAATGCAAAATCATTAACAGGGCCCCCATCGACAATGTGCTATTGATAATGCTGGTGCCTTTTGATATGGCAAGGGGTCATGGGCCCATCTCAGTCACCAAGATCAGCTGTGCGACTGCTACCTTTGAGCCTTCTATAGCTTTACACCTGGTCTTGTCTTAAAATATTACCATACATATGTTCATATATATTAAAAGTTCTCAAAGCTGCCTGTATTTGAGGTTAAAAAAAATAATAATAATTAGCAACAGTATATATGGTATACTCCATTTTTGCGACCTATGACACTTAATACAATATCTCTTGATTTAGGAAAATATCAGTCACATTAAAAAAAAATATTTCTAGCAGTAATCAAGAAAATAATATTTTAATGCTCTTTTTATTAGCAATAAGTCCTTTTCGTTTAACATTTACAACTGTCTCTGAGATGTTTTATAAAGTTTCCTATAGGAAGGAAAGCATGAGCTGGACAGGGAGGCAATGATGGTGAGGGCCTTGATGGTTGAGTGGATGTTTGGGTCTGACCATGGTTTTCAAAGGCATTATTCAACTTTAAGAGGCTATATGCATAAAAACATATCTCCTTAAAAGTTTCAGTTCACGAAAGAAAGGACAAAACAGATAATATTTATTAGATTTTTTTTATGCTCTATGGTGTCAATTCACAAATATTCTTCAATGTTTGATAAATATGTGACTTCTTAGATTCATAATTTGTACTGTCCTATATACTATGCTGCTATAGGACTATGCATGAATCCCTAACACTGGAAAAAGTATTCAACATTGTTAATATCTTTGGGGAGGATGTGAATTTTGCAGTTTAAATGTCATTTCCTTTTATAGATCTAATTTCACTTTATCCGCCTTTATCAAATACCTGTAATGGCTCAATAAGGACATATATGTCAGCCTGAAACCCAGTTACTATGCATTCATTACCTGATATAGATCCAATTTAGAGCCTTTCAGGGCTGTAGTCTCATAAGTCTCAGAATTATGTGTGCACTCTTCTCATTCAGCAAGGAAGTGAACAATGTTTTTAAATGTATCTGTAATACTAGATGGGGAAGAACTCCATCTTAAATAATATTATGAGCAGCACATCTTTGTTCTCCTTAGCGCATTACTTATTCAATACAAAATCCTATAACATTATATATACATAATACAACGTGTCAGTAATGCAATAACATGACAAAACACAGTTAATATCATTACACATCACTTGAACAATGTTTGTATCTTTGACCCTTTCTAGTAAGTGAGTCACGTTGAATCATTGTTTTGTTAGAATATTAGTCTGAAGACTGGCTCTCTATTCTGTATGTTGTATGAGTATTAGTACACTTTAAACAACACCCTTTTATAGAAATGGGTTACATTATTAAATAGTAGGGGTCCTGCACTGTGAAAACAGAAATAAAAATCAGCCGTCTGTATGGATTGTGGTCAGTATTGCCACACAACTTGCAATGTTTTGGTTTAAAAATTACCTTGAAAAGGTTGTCTATATTTTTTTTTAATGATGCAAATTTCTTGAGGTTACTGCCTGGTGACTAATAGAGTAACATCTGGAATAAATGACTTGAATATTTATTAGTCATTCAGCACAGTAACAAGTATGGCTTGACCAGAGACCATACAGAATAATCTTTTTGGAAATCTAAATGGAGCAAAGTCTCAAAAATCTTAATCTCATCATAAGCACAAAGGAAAAATTGTCAGAGGCAACTCATTAGACTCATGGGACTTAAGTAAGTCCATGACCCCATGTATTCTTCTATGTTTGAATAATGAATAATGTATGCACAGAAAGTTAAAAAGTGTTGAAACAAAAGACATAACCATGTAAAAAGGTAGTTTATATGGCAGCACAAAATACTTGGATATAGCGTCTATTTAATATTACAAAGAGGTACAGTCAATCTATAAAAAACTCTACTTACGAGAGTTTTTTTGGACTTTAATATTACTGATTTATCCTATGATGGGCCATCAATATTAAAGTCCTGGAAAACCCCTCTTTAGGACTTTAACCTGCTTTGGCCACTTTTCACCTTCCTGATAGAGCCTCATTTTTCAAATCTGACATGTTTCACTTTATGTGGTAATAACTTTGGATTGCTTTCACCTATCCAAGCGATTGTGAGATTGTTTTCTCGTGACATATTGGACTTTATGTTACTGGCAAAATTTGCTCGATACATTCAGTATTTAATTGTGAAAAACACCAAAATGTTGTGAAAAATTTCAAAAATGTGCATTTTTCTAAATGTAAATGTATCTGCTTGTAAGACAGGCAGTTATACCACACAAAATAGTTGCTAATTAACATCCCCTATATGTCTACTTTAGATTGGCATAGTTTTTTTGAATATCGTTTTATTTTCTAGGACGTTACAAGGCTCAGAACTTTAGCAGCAATTTCTCACATTTTCAATAAAATTTTAAAAGGCTATTTTTATAGAGGCCAGTTTAGTTGTGAAGTGGCTTTGAGGGCCTTATATATTAGAAAACTCCAATAAGTCACCCCATTTTAAAAACTTCACCCCTCAAAGTATTAAAAACAGCATTTGGAAACCTTCTTAACCCTTTAGACGTTTCACATGAATTAAAGCAAAGTAGTACCTAGTAGATTTTGGGGCCTCCTTTTTATTAGAAAATATTTTAGGCACCATGTTAGGTTTGAAGGGCTCTTGCCAGTGGCGTAACTACCGCGGTAGCAGCCGTAGCGGCTGCTACGGGGCCCGTGGCTTGAGCGGGCCCGTGCCGCCAGCCGACACGCCCCCCCATATGCGCCACCGAGCCTCCAACAAGTATGGGCCAGGCGACACAGGCCCTCTCATGCCTGTAGGCGTCGCTAGCACCGGAGGGGGCCCTGGTGCTAGCGACAGCCAAATACATGCATTAGCGCTGAATGGCCGAGCATGTTCTGTGCCCGACCATCCAGTGACATTACCGCTTCTATGCTTGAAAGGCGCTGATTGACGGGGAAGTCATTCTGATTGACGGGGAAGTCATTCTGCCCACGCCAATCAGCGTCATTGGACGACGCTCGTTCAGCTCCAGCAGACATGCTCAGAAGAGAGAAGATCTGCATCACCAGCGAACAGCGTGAGGACGGGATCATGTAAATATGTAAAGTTTTTTTTCTCTCATAAAACTGTGAGTGGCATTATCTATAGTGGGGGCTCTGTCTACAGGGGGGTCATCTATATGTGGGCCACTATATACAGGTGGGGTCTGTATGTGGGGATGTAGGGCACAATCTACAGGGGGGTCAATATGTGGGGATGTGGGCCACTATCTACAGGGGGTCTATATGTGGGGCACTATATGTGAGACACTATACAGGGGTGGGCTATATGTAGAGCACTATCTATAGGGGAGCTATATTTTAGGGTACTTTCTATAGGGGTGGGCTATATGTGGGACACTATATACAGGGGTAGGTTACCTGTGGGGCAATAGCAACAGGGTGGATATATGTAGTGTACAGTATACAGGGGTGGGCTATATGTGGGACACTATATACAGGGGGAGCTATATGTGAGACACAATCTACAGAGGTGGGCTATATGTGGAGCACTATCTATAGGGGCAGCTATATGTAGGGCAGCACGGTGGCTCAGTGGTTAGCGCTATTGCCTTGCAGCTCTGGAGTCCATATGTGGGCACTATCTACAGAGGGTTGTATGTGGGATACTATCTACAGGGGCTTTTATGTAGGTCACTATCTACAGAGGCTCTATGTGGGCACTATCTACAGGGGGCACGGTGTGTGTGTGTGTGACAGTGTATGGGACTATTATAATCAGGGACACAGTGTATGGCGCTATTATAGTTAGAGGTGCAGTGTATGGTGCTTTATTATATTTAGAGGCGTTGAGAATTTTAACTTTGTTTATAGGTGCAGAAATGTTTTAAAAGTGAGAAGCTGAAGACATCTGAGTGAAAAACTGCAGAAATGGGTCATGGCCGGTAGAAATCCATCATAGATGTCTGGACCAGAGGGAGAAGAAAAGAACTAGAATCTGAGACGTCACCGGTGAGTCACTTAATGTAAATGTTTATTCTGCCTCTAATAAATATTGTAGTCACTGTGTGATCTGCAGCGAGATGATGGGTGGTATTCATTTTTTTTGTGCGACAGCATCTCCCAGCATATCCTTACCATTGTTCGGGCCATGCTGGGAGCTGTAGTTTTACGCCATACAAACATATACGGCAGGGGTTGCACTAAATTGAGCTGTATTTGTTCTGGTGTTGTATATATGTACTGATCTTGGTTCTGATGCTGTATCTAAGTACTGAGCTTGGTTCTGGTGCTGTATATACGTATGAGATTGGTTTTGGTGCTGTGTATATATGTAATGAGTTTTGTTCTGGTGCTGTATATATGTACTGAGCTTGGTTGTAGTGCTGTATTTATGTACTGAGGTTGGTTCTGGCGCTGTATTTATGTACTGAAGTTCGTTCTGGTGCTGTATATATGTATGGGCTTCGTTCTAGTGCTGTATATATGTACTTAGCTTTGTTCTGGTGCTGTATATATGTACTTAGCTTTGTTCTAGCGCTGTATTTATGTAGTGAGCTTGGTTGTGGTACTGTATATATGTCAAAGCTTGGTTCTGGATCTGTAGTTATATAGGATATGTTTATAATAACAAAATTGCAGGGCAGATGGAATTGTTCTCAATTCATTGTATATTTAATTGGAATCTGTCAGGTAGTTTTAACCATTTGAACCACCACCATGCGGTAATACATGACCTGACAATATTTACAAAAATTCCCTTGTATGTTTTTTTCAGATGCAGAAAAATCCTTAAAATCCACTTTTAAAACGGAGCACACCATATGCTAATGACTCATTAGAGTGTCATGGGGCGGTGCTGCTATCCTAAAAAGTCATATATTCCTGCATCCAAACCTAAGTTTTCATGTTTGAGTGACATCTCCCTGGCTGATACAACTTTCTCGGATGTGCCATTGCCTTGTGGCACTATACACAAGGGGGGCTGTGTGGCACTATACACAAAGGGGAGCTGTGTGGACTACACAAGGGGGAGCTGTGTGGCACTATACACATGGGAGAACTGTATGGCACTATTTACAAGGGGGAGGGCTGTGTCTCTATCTACAGGGGGCTGAGTGTGGCGCAATCTACGGGGGTCTGTGTGTGGCACTTTCTACTAAGGGGGGGATCTTCTGCACTTTCTACTAAGGGGGGCTGTGTGGCACTGTATACAAGGGAGGCGGGTTGTGTGGCACTATATACAGTGGGAGCTGTATAGCACTATATACAGTGGGGGCTTTATGGCGATATCTACAGGGGGGCTGTATGCCACTATCTGCAAGGGGAGGTGGGGGCACTATCTACAAATGGGGTGTGACACTGTCTAGAGGCGGGGCTATATAGCACTGTCTACATTGGGTACTATTTATAAGGGGGGCTGCTTGTGGCACCCGGGGGGGCCCGGGTCAAGAGTTTGCTATAGGGCCCAGCCTTTCCTAGTTACGCACCTGGCTCTTGCGGTGCCAAAACAGTGGAAACCCCCCAAAAGTGACCTCATTTCATAAACTAGACCCCTCAAGGAAATTATCTAGGGGTATAGTGAGAATTTAGACCTCACAGGTTTATTGCATAAATTATTGGAAGTAGGCTGTGAAAATTAAAATCGACATTCTTTCAAAGAAAATGTACGTTTAGCTAAATTTTTCTCATTTCCACAAGGACTAAAGGAGGAAAAGCACTGCCACATTTGTAAAGCAGTTTCTCCCGAGTAAAACAGTACCCCACCTGTGGTCATAAATGGCTGTTTGGACACACAGAAGGGCTTAGAAGGAAAAGAGCGCCATTTGGCTTTTGGAGCTCAAATTTAGCAGGAATGGTTTGCGGAGGCCATGTTGCATTTGCAAAGCCCCCGAAGAGACAGAGCAGTGGAAACCTCCCAAAAGTGACCCCATTTTGGAAACTACACACCCTGAGGATTTCATCTACGGGTGTGGTAGCATTTTGACGTAGATTTAGCTCAAAATGTTTCATTTTCTCAACAAATAAAGGAACCCCAACTTTTGTAAAGCAACTTCTCTGAAGTACGGCGATACCCCATATGTGGTCATAAACTGCTATTTAGGTACATGACAAGAATCAGAAGCAAAGGAGCGCCATTTGGCTTTTGGAGTACAGATTTTGCTGGATTGATTTCTTGGAACCATATCGCTTTTCCAAAGTCCCTAGGTTACCAGTACAGTAGAAACTCACCAAGAGTGACTCCATTCACGAAACTACACCCCTTGAAGAATTCATCCAGGGGTGTAGTGAGCATTTTGACCCCACAGATTTTTCATAGATTTTATTAGAATTGGGCAGTGAAAATAAAACACAATCCTTTTTCTTCAATTAGACGTAGCTTTAGCTCAAAATTTTTCATTTTCTCAACAAATAAAGGAAACAAAGAATGACAATGTTTGTAAAGCAATTTCTTTTGAGTACGGCAATACCCCATATGTGGTCATAAACTGCTGTTTGGGCACACAGTAGGGCTCAGAAGGGAAGGAGCGCCATTTGGCTTTTGGAGTACAGATTTTGCTGGATTGATTTCTGGTCGCTATGTCACATCTGCAAAGCCCCTGTGGAACCAAAACAGTGGAAACCCCCACAAGTTACCCCATTTTGGAAATTACACCTCTCAATGTATTCACCTAGGGGTGTAGCGAGCATGTTAACCCCGCAGGTGTTTTGCAGAAATTAGTGTGCACTCGATGCATTTTCGCCAAAATCCAAATTTATAGAAATTAAACGATAATGTATTTGTACCAAAAAATGGTACCTACATAAAGTACAACTCGTCCCGCAAAAAACAAAGTCTCATACAACTACGTCGTACAAAAAATAAAAGAGTTATGAGCGTCGGGATGCAAAGAGGGGAAATGTAAAAAAAATTGCTCTGTCCTCAAGGCCAAAATTGTCCGTGTCCTTAAGGGGTTAAATGGGGACTGGCCAATTACAAAAACATGCGTCAGGTGAAAAATACACTGTTCGAAACATCTTTACCTCACTGTATAGTTACTGGTCGCGTCGTCCAGGAGAGTAAGAAGGCCGCACCTCGGGAAGCGTCAGTCACGAGGGGCCAAAGCCATATACACGTCACCGCGTCCAGAGTCCGACACATCATGAGTGATAAAACGGAGGCCGGTCACTACGCACCAATCAAAAAGCGACACAGTGAGCAGAGAACACAAGATCGCAGTTAAGATAAGTTTGCCCAATGGTAATTAACAATACATGTATGCAATACTGCATTACTAACCGTAATATTAATAAAGAAGATACATATCGAAGTATCATAATCATCAGAACCACATGATGCATTTGCAAGGAAAATAAGTACAGAACCAAAAGATTGATACAGTGAAAAAAGTATAATAAAAATAAAGAAAAGAAAGTGCCGCAAAATAAAAATGAAAAACACATCACAAAATCGCAGTGTACAATCTCTATGTAATATACAGTGATAATGTAGTGATATTCATGCTGAATATATAAACTTGAATTAGTATGAATATTAATGCCAAAAAAATGTGGAAATAAAAAATAATAAACTTATAATAAACTTATATGTGCATAAATGATGTCCAAAATTATAATATAAATAATGTATACATTACATAACAGTGCATAAAAGATCATACAGTTTTCCAACAATGCACATGTAAATGCATATGTAAATGTATGAATATAAACATGTATCAAGCTTTTTGTTCTCTGATCGCCAAGAATTCTTCAAGAGTTGCATAGATTTCAACAATATTGATTGACGAACATGGGAAAGCCCATTGGCGCAGAATTATTTAGGAACCCAAAATAAAGAGGATGGAAACTCTAAATGTGACAATGGGATTATGCAATATAAATCTAATCTAAATAACAAATATATACCCAACACCACTAAAATGAACTGGCAATCAGAGAAATGAGGAGATGGTCTCATTGAAGCCCTTGGGATGTACAGTTTGAAGCCTCCAAATCCACTTACATTCTCTCTGTAGGACATGTTTTTTTAGATCACCTCCTCGCATGTCGATATTGATGTAATCAATACCTTCTACCTTCAATAATCTCGAATTACATGAGTGGTGGAGACGAAAGTGTTTAGGAATTGTTTTTAATTGTTACAAATCTTCTACCATTTTAGTGTTCTCTATATCCCTAACATGTTCTCTCATGCGAACCCGCAACTCGCGGGTAGTCATGCCTATGTAAATTTTAGAGCACGGGTATGTGGCATAATAAATAACGCCTTTAGTGTTACAGGTAATAGGCCAACAAATTTTGAAGATATGGCCACTAGAATCAACAAAATACTCAGAGCGCTCGATGTTAGGACAGCTTAAACAATCCCCACACGATCTGCAGCTCCATTTAGGGCCCTTTGTGTCGAATACTTTAACGGGTTTCACCGGTGTCAAGTAACTATGCACTATGGCATCGCTCAGATTACGTGCTCTGCGCGGTGCCATAGCAGGATAATCAGGCAACACTTTTTGCAGCGTTGGATCGGTCAACAACACTGGACAATATTTATTCAAAGTATCACACTGTAACGTCTATGGCCGAAGGCCGTCGTTCAGACTTACCCTCAGATGTCCATGGCTGGGGCCCAGCCATGGACATCTGTCTTCTTGGCGACATCTCTCTCCAGGGAGACGCTGGCACTCACTTCCGGGTTCTCGGACTGTTTCCCGACTGTTTTGCACGGCCTTAAAGGGCCAGTACGCGTCCAGCCGTCATCACTCAATAATTAGCCCAAATGGCTGCTGAACTATAAAAAGGACTCTGCCCACTTGATCCTTGCCTGAGCATTGTTGTTTACCTAAGTTTGTCTTGCAAATGGTCTCCCAGTGTTTTCCAGTTACCAGTGTTTGCTATGGGTCCCCCGGGGAGTCCTCGGCGAGTGGAGGAGCTCCCTCTGCCCCTCCACTCTAAACTAATTCTGAAGCAGGGATCTGATGGTTCCCTGCTTCAGAATTGGGTTCAACTGTGTCTGCACCCTGAGGATGCAAATACAGTTGACAGCGGGACATACTCCCGGCCCCCTGGGACAGTGGGACACCGCCCGGAATCCGGGACTATCCGGCTGAATCAAGGACAGCTATGGCAGAGCAAGGAGATACCTCCCTGCTCTGTTATAGAGTTCAATAATATCTGCATCCGAATGTGGCGTCGCTACCACTGTAGCAGCCCTAGTGGTTGATAGCTGGGCCTTTGGGCACAAGGGGACCCATTCCGGTGGGTGGCATGGGCCCCTGATGTCGCGGGCCCCATAACAGCCACTATGGCTGCTACAGTGGTAGTTATGCCACTGGGTGCTAGCCTTTGCTCGGGACTCACAACAAAGAGCCTTGAGCACACATGATCCTGACACCTATTCACCAGTTGACTATTCTTGCACCACTTTTTGTAGGTACTACACTTTATACTGGGAACACCCCACAAGAACTACAATTTTTTTGTTGATGCTCTGTCAGCTTCAAGAACTGACTGTTCACTTGCTGCCTAATATATTCCATACCCCTTGACATGTGCTTAATCAATGTTATTCACTGCACCTGTCAGTAGATTTAAGCTCTTAAGGACAAGGCCATTTTTCATTTTTCCCTAGCTGACTTAAGAGCCTTAACCTCTTTATTTTTCCTGCACCGAAGCGGTGTGAAGCCTTTTGGGTTTTTTTGCGGGGCAAGCTGTCGTTTTTATTGGCACCATTTAAAGTACCATATAATGTACTGGGAAAAATTCTTTGAGGTATGGAATTGGAATAAACTGAGATTCCTCCATTGGTTTTTGGGGTTCATTTTTACGGCTTTCACTGTGTGGTAAAAACGACAACTTAACTTTATTCTGCGGGTCAATACGATTACGGCGATACCAAATTTACATAGGTTTTTTTATATTTTTTACTCCTTTTACAAAGAAAAAACTATGTATTAAAAGAAAATTGTTTTGTGTCGCCATATTCTGAGACCCATAACGTTTTTAATTTTGCATCAATGGAGCGGTGTGAGGGTTTATTTTTCTTGGGGCGAGCGGTAATTTTTATTAGTGCCATTGTTTGGTACATACCACTTTTTGATCACTTTTTATTACATTTTCTTTATAGAGCTAAGTTGACTGAAAAACAGCAATTTGCCCTGTTGGTTAAATAATGTTTTATTTTTATAGTTTGGACTTTTACGGATACAAAGATACCAATTATGTTTCTTATTTTTCTTTTTGACATTACTTTAGAGGAAAAATTGGAAAAGTTTTTTTTCAACTTTTAAATTTTTTTTCTTTTTTGTACATTACTAATAATTCACTGTATTAAACGATACATATAATTTGTGCTCCCACAACATAGGAAAATTAATAGATTCACTGAAGTGATATATGAGTAAAAATATAACTTTATTTCGTAACTCTCTAAAAACAGGGGTACAATCACCACCGTGAAAAGCCCCACCGTGTGTATTAAAAACGTATTAAACAATAACTACCAAGTCCTGATTCAATTGTGAACCCTCTATGACTGAGTATATTATAAGGATAACAATCTGGAATCAGCATTTGAACATGGGTATAACAGTAGTTTAGACCCTAAAACACACTAGAGCCCGCGATAGCCGCACCAGAAACTCCAAATGCTAAGGTATACAACAATGCCACTGTCCCCTATGCTAAAATTCCTCATATAAACCGACCCTACGCGTTTCTATACTTATCATCAGGGGTCTGTAGCTTGGTGACTCTGGCCAGGATGCCAGCGATATTACTTCAACAGCAGATATTCTGCTGTACACCACGGTAGCATGCTCGCATAGATATCAGCGGCATGCTACACTACGGGACTCTGAGTTACTATAACACCTAACTCCTCCCCCTGGCCTCGGCAGCGCTCTCCGAACCAGCCAATCACACTCACCCCCCAAAATTTGTGACGCCTGTCCACGTGACTCCCTGCTGTCAGCTGACATACCCGGAAGCAACAGGGACCGCATCAAAATGAACGCGCAGGCGCAGTGGAATGCTGTAGGCGCATCGCTTATGCTGCACAAGAGCTAACTATAATTAAGGACGGAGTATAACGATATTAAGAATTTGGATAAGTATTGCGGATCAGCTCAAGACCGCAACTGGACTGCCATTGATAAAGCACCTTCCCTGTAAATACATATTGTATGAATGAATGAACGAACGAACGAACGAACGAACGAACGAACGAACGAACGAACGAACGATGTAATGTCCACCACACTTTGGAGTTATTGTTTAATACGTTTTTAATACACACGGTGGGGCTTTTCACGGTGGTGATTGTACCCCTGTTTTTAGAGAGTTACAAAATAAAGTTATATTTTTACTCATATATCACTTCAGTGAATCTTGTACATTACTAAAAGCATTATTTAACTATTTAAAAAAAATGTATTAGTTCCCCTAGGGAAAATTAACTAGTGTTTGTGCAAATCAAATGTATCGCAATATATTGTGATATTTACTGCCTCATATTAAGCCTTGCCTCTGGTAGAAATATGGCAGACCAGGGGGCCTTAGGGCTGTTGAAGTAGGCCTTCCCTCTCTAACAGCTTAGATGACACGGTTGAAATTGACCGCAGCATTTAAGCAGGTAAACGGCCAGGATCAGAGTTATCTCTGATTCTGGCCATTATTGCGAGGTGTTAGATGAATACACAATTGACACTCGCACCATGACCTATGTCAATGTTATGGAGTGCAATTAAATGGTTTCATTATATGTATTACCACCTTAAACATAGAGTACCCTCCTAATATTACACTCAATATACAGAGACAACAAGGTTCCCTACATATCTTTGCTTTTAAAAAAACATTCTGCTTAATCTTTAATGCCACTACTCTATCAGAAAATGATTTTGCATCAGCACAAAGTCATTCAACATGTGAATATTGATGTTAAATATAAATATTCTTTTCATGAAGCATTTCAACAAATATATTGATTTTGTAACATTCCAATGTTTCTATGTTACTATTTCTGTACAGTTCATACAATATGTCAACATCCACTGGAAGAAGAACAGTTTCTATACCAATGGTGATCAACCTAGCACATTATGGTGTCTTCATATGTAGCCCTTAACTCCAATCATGGGTCACCTATAACATTCAATGTTTCAAATCCCCTGTTTTGTGTATAAATATAGTCTATAGCAGATATAAAAACAGCCTAGTTAGCACACTCATCTGTTGCCTGCAAATGGTGGAAGGGGGATCTTTGTTCTCAGATATGGTCTTATTAGTTGGATGTACAGCAAATTTATGGCAGATCTTATTGATATGCCATTGATGTACACAGTGGGAATTTCCATCTTAGTATTGATGATTATACCCACATAAAAAAACAGCTTAAAGGATGTTCATTAAAAATTATAGGGATGGGAGCCTGAGGAGCAAAGATATATTATAGTACAAATAAGTAAACAGCTCTGGTGCCCGGCTTCCCTGCTGTACACTATGTTGTCCTGTGTACATACACTGCACTGTGTCCTCCTTCTGCCTCCTTCCCCCAGAGAGCTACTGCAATCTTTTGTCTCCTCCAGACCATTGCTTCCTTACCCTTACAGGGGCCCTGCTACTTTGTCTGCATCTCCCCTACCTCTTTGTGCCGTCCTGCTGCTGCTTCCTTCCCTATATGGAAACCCTGATTCGTTACTCCTCATTTCTCCCTACCTACTTAGACCCTGCCACCTTTTGTTACTTCCCAGCAACCCTACCCCACATAGATTAGGCCCTCTTGCTTCCACAGAGGCTTGATCCCTGGTAGTTTGGTCAAAACTGGTAGCCCAAACTACAGTATCATCAAGCCTCTATGTAAGGCTCATACACACCAGATAAATTTACATGGAGGCAAACTCACCACATACATGGACACGCTGACCACATAGTCACAATACACCCAAAATTGTTGGCCTCATGCCTCGACCATTTATATAGGACATGCCCCCAACCCACTGCATTTGAAACATAAATAGTGCATGTTTTCCTTCATCCCACCTTAAAATGAATAAAGACCCCTTAAACAAATACAGACCCCAGACCGCCTTTAATAAAGACCCCTTAAAATAAATACCGATCCCAGACCAGACTCCCCCTTAAGCTGGTCATACATTTAAGATAATGATCAGCCACAATGTATTTATATAAACGATCCCAGCAGCAACAGAACTGGCCGACTAGAAACAAATTGCAAAAGCCCCAGGGAGTCCGTTTTTTAAAATTGTAAACTGTCAGGCCATGGAAGGAGCGGTGAAGCGACACACTGCATTTTTATTCAGGTACAATTAGACGTCACCAGCACTAATTGGCTGGTTTTATTAGTGATGTCTAAATGCTGCTGCTATCTATCTGACACTGTACCGACAATTGCTTGCTATGAATATTTGCCTGCCCTTATTCACCAGCCTAGCCCTTTATATTACAAGCTGTATTAAAAAAAGGGGTAAGCTAGTTGATATGTGCTGACCACTACCGGTAGTGTAAAAAACAGTGAATATAGTACCACACTCAGCGCCCCTAGTAGATAGTGCCCCACAATGCCACAGTGACTTTTCTAGAAAGTGTCACACAGTGCCCATGTAGAAGGTGCTACACACCGCCCATGTAGGTAGTGCCACACACCGCCCATGTAGGTAGTGTCACAGTGTCCCCTGTACGTAGTGCCATAGTGCCCATGTAAGTAGTGTCACAGTTTTTCCTGTACATAGTCGCCATGTAAAAAGTGCCACTGGGTCTTCTGTATATAGTACCACAGTGTCTCCTGCAGATAGTGCCACCCACCATTTTTTGTAGATAGTGTAACACACCCCCCTGTAGATAGCACCATACATCACACCCTGTAGATAGTGTCACACCCCCCCATAGATAGCAGCACATATCCATCCACTGTAGATAGGACCACACATCCACCCCTGTAGATAGCGCCACACACCTACTGTAAATAGCGCAACACACCCAACCCCTGTAGATAGCGGCACTCACCTGTCCTTGTTCCTGCACCGTCTTCTCCTCCAGAGTGGCAGGGCTGGTCTCCTCTAACCAGGCCTGCTCCAGCGTTATGACGCAGGCGGAGCAATGACAAAATTGCGCCGCCTGCTTCACATTAAAAGCGTGGAAGGGAACCGATGGACCTAAGGACACGGTTATAATTGAGTCCCGATCACAGGGGGGGTTTGGGAAACTGGAAGCCCCCGCTGCATGTGCCCCTGCGTCAGGCCCCCTTTTTTATGGTTTGGTCCAGGCCTCTAACGGCAGTACTACGCTGATGACGGCCCTGAGCCTATGAGACACAAAGCAATATATTTATGCAGGACAATGGCGTGTGAAGCAGTAAAGGGAGCATGCAATTAGCTGTGTACACAATATACAATACAAATATGTAAGCATGAGCACTAATGTCTTATGGCTCCAAAAGGTGGCAAAAGACCCCTCAGCCACATAAGAAGACTCCAGTATTATAGATGGCATATAGTAGGTGAGGGCCCTGGTACAGATTTTTCAAGTTACGCCTCTGCATGAAAGAGAGGAGCCAGTGGCCGCAGAGAGAGAACCTGAAGGCCACATACTACTTTTCTAAACCTTAGCAAAGATGGTAAAATTGATTTGAAAAGTTCTAATTTAATGGAAATTTTTATTAATTTACATATTTGGACAGTCAATTGAGAATATAATTTAAAAAAATTAGCTTATCTCTCTAACATGTTCCAAAAAAATGTAGCAATGTTATACAAGTGAAAATTTAAGTGCTTTGTTCCTGTATATTATATGATTATGTGCTGTACATAAGAGAACATATTCCCATAAAAATTGTCGCAGTCCCATAGAAAATGTAAGTGAGAATGTGCCCTCAAACATAGTACCTGTCAGAGAATACCCCCATAAAAAATGACTGACCGAGTTCTAATATAATTAATGCCTGCCAGAGAGTGAATTCATAAATAGTGTCTGGCAGTGGTCTGCCATATCTGTCACCCCCAGGCAGACCTTGCACAAAAAGTCAACCAGAAAACCCCTAATACTCTCAATTATTATTATTATTTTTCTTACTCACATAATTAAATGTAAATGAAATGTATTGCCTATTTCCTAACAAATTTTACCGAATTGTTTTACTTTAAAATGTTCAAATGCCATTAATAGGGATTTCAAAAGCATTACTTTACTTTCAGTCAAATTCTGACTTAGACTTGACTGTCAACATTCTGTGTAAATTTATACCTTTTTTTTAATATAGTTGGGTATGCAGGAAAAGGATTTACCCATATATTTTATTTTTATTCATTAAGAAAGATCAACCCCAAAGTTTAAAAGTCAAATATGTCGGCCACATTAATATGCAGTCCATAAGAAAAAGTCCAATCATTCCTTGGATTGCATTAATTCCACTTTATTTATTATGTATCTGGGTTACTCCAAGACACGTTTCCATATGGATCTTGTAAAAGTCTGTTCTGCTCGTAGAAAAAAAAAGTAGATGTATTTCCACAACTGATTCACTTTTTCTACCATTTTTTCTAGGAGTGATAATCAAGAATTTGCCAGTCCCTAACCAAATTCAGTTCTATTTTTCAATTACTTTTTCAATTCTATTTTTACTTTTCATTGTAATAATTTTCTATATGAAGACAAAAAATGTTATTCTAAAATTGAAATTAATACATTGTGCTTTCAGCTGTTCATACACTTAAAATTTTGAACGGATGAGAAAAGGCGATTTAAACCATATTCTACCGTCTTTTGGTACCTTTTCATGACACGAATAAGTGTGATAAAGACCGATCAAAGGCAAGCATCGGTGGAATGTTCATCTGCAGTGTTGATTTTTTGGGTCGTTGTCGGGGGCAGACCTTGGAGAGTTGTTCATGCCAAACGACAGATCTGCATCCCATCAATGGAATCCCAAACCCCAGGCAGAGATCGATCGCAATTTGTCATTTTAATTTAAGGTAATAGAGAAAAAGGGGGTTTGAAGCCTGCTCACCTAACCTCTGGTGCATTCCAGACAACAACTTGAACGTAGAGAAATTTATTTCAGTAGGTGGAACCAGTACTCATCTGCTAAAAAATCCTTTTATTTGTAACAAAGTAAAAACATCAATACAAAAAACACTGAGCACCGACAAGGAATTAGTTCAAATGACGTGTTTCTGACTCCAACGAGTCCTTAGTCATAAAACACAATGAAGTGAAAACGTGCTCATTTAAATATCTTGCATACCCCTCCCAAAACACACATAAAAAAGAAAAAGGATGGGGATGTCTCAGGTGAGTAAGATAACAATTATAGACAAATATATATATTGCAGGATATTCAGTTACCAACTATATTATCTCATATACAATATTTATACAAAAAAACAATCAATAATATGATACAATTACAAAAATATAGTAATACCACACAATAGTTTAACATTAAGTCACTTCTGAAATTTAGGCTCATAGGAAAACTGGTTTTCATCATAAGTATCTAAAACCCTGCACTGTTTAGAAGAGATGTCTTCCTGTCTCCGCCCCTGGCAGGTAAAATACCACTTTTAATGCCAGAGAAGCGATATCTTAAAGATATCTTAACCAGCAGGGACACCGCAATCGGTCCCCGCTGAAGGAGCTGTGGCAACTGCTGTACAAGACAGCAGTTGTCACAGCTTCTATATGTGCAAGGAGGATGGCCGAAATGGCCGTTCCTCCCGTGATGTACTATTAGGTTATGGAGCGTGAAGGATGCACTTCTCATGACCTAATAGTACATCATGGAGCGGGAAGGGGTTAAAAGACTAGCGGATAGGCTATTGCTGATTTATATCGAACCTTCCTATGGGTCGCTATACACATACAAATCTGATCAGGAACTTCTCCTTCCCCCAACGCCTTCACACATAATTATCTGTGTAGATATACAGCTTTTTGTCCTTATTGCGAGACTTACTAGTAATAGTACATTCCTACTATCTAATTTACAGTATAGACATATATCCTTTCCATTTATCCTCCTATCCCTTCCCCAATTGTATTTTTTCCTGGCCCAGCCGTATACCTCCCCCCCCCCCCTCCGCCCCAACACTGCTATAATGGCGTATGAATGCACCTAACAAAAGACATCACATTTTTCTGCTCTTGAAAAAATGCATTTGCAAATCACCTTCCTTAAGGAAACACATTTTAAAGAGACTAAAATGCCACAGAAACCTCGTCGCAATTCAGCGAAATGGTTTCACAGTTGTCACCCGACCTCGGCTTCCAAGGGTGTTATCACCATAATAAATGACTCTGTACCTTTTATGTTATGGCAATGACATTCTGATGCTGAGGGTCCTCTTTTTGAAAGGCACGATAGCAACTGCCACATATACTTTGGCTAATATTTATGCACCAAATTCTTACCAAATACCATGGCTTCTTAAACTACTGAATGACACAGCTTTTTGCAGAAAGTCAGATAATTATGGAAGGTGATCTCAATGTAGTCTTGAATCCCTTGCTCAAATCCTCTTCCAAACGCTCGAGTATCTCCCAAAATGAACCTAAGTAAACTACAAGCTAAACTTCAAGATTTGAGGATTCACAATGTGTGGAGGTCTTTTTTTCCTGACGTAAAGTATTTTACTTTTTATTCACCGACCCACCTCTCTTACCAGAGTCTAGACTATGTCATGGTCTCTTCCTCTCTATTGACATGTGCCACTTCTCCAGTGATAGGGAATATAACAATATTGGACCATGCCCCCTCTTCTGTCACTTTGTCATTGTCGTCACTCTCTCCTACCGAATGGAGATAGGAATTAAATTAAACTCTTCTAGATAGGGATAGCGATTGTGCTCCTCTTCAACAACATATACAGCTTTTCACTGATATAAATTCTCGTGACAATAACAATCATCCTATAATTTGGGAAGCGCATAAGACCTATAGGTATCAGGGGACTCTTAATCGCACTAGGGTCTAGAATTAAAAAGGACAAAAAAAATTAAATAGACTCATTATCAGCCCAAATAACTTCCCTAGAATGTTTACATAAACAATCCTTGTCTATGGTAGCCCAGTCGGCCCTGTCTAGTTTGAGAAACGCCCTTAAGGACATTCTGAACACCAAAGCTGCAAAGAATTACCTATACTTCCAACACAAAATATATGCTCATGGTAACAAGGGGGGAAATTTTATGTCTCGTCTGATTAAAAAAGCCAGGGAATGATCGTACATAGCTTCGGTTAAAACCGAACAAGGTACTATTTCCTCTTCCACTAGAGAAATAGCTCAGTCGTTCCAAACCTTTTACTCTAAACTCTATAATTTTAAAGACTCAGAAACTGCAGACCACACCTTTTTTGAAGGGTGAAGCGATTAAAGAATTCCTTTCCTCCCTTGAACTTCCCTGTGTTGATATGGCAGCGGCAGAAAAACTGATGGCCCCGATTACAATACAGGAATTACAAAATGTCATTGCCAGTATTCCTTTGGGGGAAGAGCCTGGGCCCAGATGGCTTTCCTATGCTGTATTACAAGAAATTTTGAGAAGTTTTACTTCCAGATTTAGCACAGTTATGCAAGCCCTTACTACAGGGAGGCACATTGACTAGGCAGACACAGGAGGCACATGTCGCTCTTATCCCAAAGGAGGGTAAAGAGCCTCAACTATGTAGAAGTTACAGACCCATTTCGCTTTTAAACCTGGATTTAAATTTGGGCCAAACTTTTAGCTTCCCGACTTCGACAGCTGGCCCCGCACCTTGTTAATAACGAACAATCAGGCTTTGTTTTTGGGAGAGAGGGGAAGGTTAATTCGGGCAAAATTTTTCGGGCTATACAGTTAGCAAACAAAACTAAGACTCCCCTTGTTCTCTGGAGTGTTGATGTCGAAAAGGCATTTGATACGGTCGACTGGGCATTCATGAGAGCTACTTTAGAAATGTTTTGATTTCCGCCGATATTTATAGAGACCGGTTTTTACCTATATTCCCAACCTCACGCAAGGCTAAAAATGAACGTGTCCTTGTCTCCTACCTTTGAGATAACGAATGGAAATCGGCAGGGCTGCCCACTTTCCCCTACCCTGTTTGTCCTAGTGGTGGAGACACTTATACAATGTGTGAGACAAGACTCAGAGATAAAAGGTCTAGAAATGGACCAGGTAAACTTAAAGGTCACAGCCTTTGCAGATGACCTACTTTTCCTTGTTGCCAACCCGCAGACAGGACTCCCCAAGCTCACCAATTTACTACAGCTGTTTGGAACTGTGTCAAATTTTAAAGTCAACTTCACCAAATCTGAAGTGATTAATATAACTCTTCCACTATCTGAAGCACAAGTCATACAAGATACTTGTTACGACACACTATTAAATATCTGGGAATACACCTGTCTAGCAATTGCTCTGAGTTATTCCACTTAAATTATACACCCATTCTTTCTGAGGTAACCAAGTTAACGAAGGAATAGGACTTTCCTCTCCTGTGCTGGATGGGTAGGAAGAATATATTAAAAACATATGTTGTTTCTAAGATATTATATGTATTACAAATGGTCCCTATAGGGCTCTCACGATCTTTTTTCCAGTCCTTGAGAAGGAACTTCTCTAGGTTTCTCTGGAACCAAAAGAAACCCAGACTTTCATTCTTGATAGAAAAAAAAATTGATGGAAGTGTGGGTTTACCAGACATGTCATTATACTATAGAGCTATTCAGCTCAATCGATGACTGGAACAGGTTAAACCCTGTAGGGATCAGATTACGACCCTCATGACAACATATCTGTTGGGGAATTCTTTACATAAGACCTTGTGGACACCTAACCCTAAGTTGTTCAGAAAACCATAATTTGACCTCCTAGTCAAAGGCATTTGCGAAGTCTTACATACTCTACGTCCCTCTCTAATGCCCTTTCCCTCACCATGTACGCCAATGGGGCTTCTTCCTGTTCTCACCAACTCGACCGTGACTGCATATTCAGATATGTGAAAAGCTTTACATGTACATTCTGTTAGCGATATTTTGTCCACCAATACTACACCTGATGAACATAGTTTTTGCAATCTCCTTCCTGGTACGAATCTGACATTCCTGCATTACAACCAGTTTAGAACGGTATGTTCCAAATTTTTAGCTCTTCATACCCAGCTCAGAGACCTGACTGATTTTGAAAAGATATTACTTGCACGTACTCCCCATACTAGGAAGATTTCTTATCTGTATAATAATAATAATTTACTAAATGGATCCTTGTCTCCCAGGCCAAAATTTATCGACTCCTGGGAAAAATAAATGAACTCCACCTTCTCTGATATTGAAGTTAAATCCATTTTTAAACACTCCCATGGCTACTCCTCCTGTATTCGATTACAGGAGAATCACTACAAACTCATGTCTAGATGGTATAGGACCCCTGAGTTCTTGTATAAATATAAGCTAGCAGACTCTGACAGCTGCTGCAGATGTAAAACCGATTATGGTACATACACTCATATCTGGTGGTCCTGTCCCCTTATATCTCTCTTCTGGGATCAGGTTGGAGATACAATTAAACGAATTACCAGCACCGACTTAACATTGTCATTTGATATGATTGCACTGTCAAAACCATCCAAGGTATATAAGCCATCGAAATATAATTTGACCACCCACTTTATTGCGGCAGCTAAGGCATTAATCTTGCTGCGTTGGCTTCAGACTCAAAAACTCACCTTACAGAATTTGCTGTCAAAAGTAGCCAAGATATATACATTCGAAGAAATTTCTAGTTGGGCTAACAGAACACACGGCACTTTCCTCAAGATCTAGTCCCCTTGGACAAACTTCCGAAAGGTGACACCACATAGATCTGTCCCTTAGTTTCCCCTCTTCTTCGACTCTCATTCTACACTAAACTCCTCCAGGGACTGGGAGACGGTGATTCCTCATGCATAACTCCCCCCCCATCCCCTACCTGATCCTTCTTCCCCCTTTTTTTGTGTACCCCCCTACCTCCACTCCCTGACTCGTAACATACCGTTCACTTGTGGACGGCGGTCTAATGTACTATGCTGTATATCATTGTAGATGCTCTGATATGTTACCCTAAGTTCATATCCATGTTACAATGTTCTATAATTAGCTCATGCTTATGATTTAAAGACATTAATGTGTTACTTATATGTATAATGTAATGGCTTCCTGTTTGCATATCTTTTCCTGTTTATATGATGTTACAATCAAAACAAATAAATAAAAAATGATAAAAAAGAAAAGTGAATCAAAATAATATTATTAAAAAAAAAAGAAAAAAAGAAAGGAGTACATATGACTAGAAAGGTATTTTTGCTCCAGGTAACAGTGGGCAATCATATGAACGATGGGGAGGAAGCTCTTCTGCATTCTTTGTATCACAGACATCTTTAAATTCTTCATATTATGATGGACGGTAATGAGTCTTTAACAGAAAGTTTAGAAATTGATATGTTTTCAGATAGTGAAGAATTAGGTTTGGGCAGACAATTTAGCTGACAATATTCAGAGGGAAAATGTATACAACGTGTTTCCAGAATGATGGATAGATTGATAGATTGTAAGTAGAAAGCCAAGGATTACCCAAATAACTGGAGACAATCAGTTGAAAATTAATAACTACTCAATGATCAGGCTTAAAAAAAACTTGAAGATGCATAGTCCCATGAGTAACAGGCCCTGAAGATAGGGATGACTCATCAACTGTCCCCGTGTCTAATAATGCTGAATTTATTAACAATGTGATATTATTATGAGAAAATGTATGTCTCTATGAAATTTAGAAGAACAAGAAATCTCACGTGTTTTAGTGCAGATGTGTATTAACCCCTTCCCGACATTTGACGTGTCCTTACATCATAACCGGGTAGGGGAAGTATGGAGCAGGCTCACGTTCTCAGCCCGCTCCATACAATGCGGGTGTAGGCTGTATGTTACAGCCGACACTTCACAGTAACGAGCGGGATCACGTAGAGTGATAGTGGCGATGGTTGCTATGGCAGCCTGGGGGGCTAATGAAGGCCCCCTGGTCTGCCATCTTTCTGCTCCTATTAAGCCCTGCCTCTTAGAAGCCTGTCAGAAAGACGATATACTGTAATACATTAGTATTGCAGTGTATAGTGCAAGCGATACAATGATCGGTGGTTCAAGTCCCCTAGGGGGACTAAGAAAAAAAATAAAAAATCTGTGAAATAAAGTTTTTTTATGTACAAAACAAAAATATTAAAAGTTAAAAAAAAATAACTTTTCCCATTTTCCCCCTAAAGCATTGTAAAAAAGAAAATAAATAAACATAATTGGTATCGCCGCATCTGTAAATGTCTGAACTGTTACAATATATCCATATTTAACCCACATGGTGTACATCGTAAAAAACAAAAATGTAAACGCCAGAATCGCTATTTTTTGGTCACCTCATCTCCCACAAAAAATGGAATAAATAGTGATCAAAACCTTGCATATACCCCAAAATAGTGACATTAAAAACGACAGCTTATCCCGCAAAAAATAAGCCCTCATACCACTTAATCGATGGAAAAAATAAAAAGTTGCAGCTCTCAGAATTTGGCGACACAATATAAATTTTATTTTTCGCAGTTAGTTTTTTCCTTGTAAAAGTAGTAAAACATAGAAAAAAACTATATAAATTTGGTGTCGCCGAAATCGCATTGACCCACAAAATAAAGTTAACATGTTGTTTTAATTGCACAGTGAATTCCATAAAAACGAAGCGCAAAAAACAATGGAGGAATCGCTGTTCTTTTCATTTTCTTTTTTTCTGTTTCCTAGTACATTATATGGTACAATAAATGGCGCTAGGAAAAACTACAACCTGTCCTGCAAAAATCAAGCCCTCCTATGACTATATCGGCAAAAATATGAAAAAATTATGGAAGGTGGGGAGGAAAAAATTAAAATCTGAAAAATGGCTGCGGCGGGAAGGGGATAACACTATAAAATGAGACTCTAGTACCAAAAACTTCTCTTCATCTCGCCCCAGAGGAAAAATTGAATTTATTTTTGAATCCAGCAGACCAGATGTCTCCATTTCATCTGTTCTTTTACATCAGTGACAGCGATTTTCCTATGGATCTCATTTGAACAATAAATAGCCTAGTGTCATGCAAAAAAGGCAAAGATTTAGCCTAGTGCCCTGCAATAAAGTAACCTAGTGCCCTGCAATAAAGTAGCCTAGTGCCCTGCAATAAAGTAGCCTAGTGCCCTGCAATAAAGTAGCCTAGTGCCCTGCAATAAAATAGCCTAGTGCCCTGCAATAAAGGCAAAGATTTACTGTATGTCGTCTTTCTTTTCCTACTGAAAAAATGGTCCATAGATGCAGTTTTAGATTTAGTATTCAGCTTAAAGAGGTTTTCCCATCAGAGACATTTATGACATAGCCACAAGATATGTCATAAATGTCAGATAGATGCGGGTCACACCTCTGGGACCTGCACCTATCTCTAGAACGGGGCCCCCCAAACCCAGTTCTACTGCTCTGTGTTGTGGCTGAAGAGTGTGATTCCTCGTTGAGCTACGCTGTTTCCGTAAGTCCCATAGTAGTGAATGGCAGTTACGGAAGCAGCGTAGCATGCGAGCTAAGTGGTTTCTGTAACTACCTTTCAGTTCTATGGGACTTATGGAAAAAGCGTAGCTCAGCAAGCTACGCTGTTTCCGTATTTTATGGTCGGAAATCACACGCTTCAGCCAGAACACAGAGCAGTAGAATGAAGTTTAGGGGGCCCCGTTCTATCTTCAAGATATGCCATCAATAGCTGATGGGTCGGGGTCTGACTCCCGGGACCCCCGCCAATCAGATGTTTTGAAGGGGGTGCAGTGCTCGTACGAGCGATGCACCCCCTAAAAACAGCTGATTGGTTGGGGTCCCGGGAGTCGGACCCCGACCCATCAGCTCCGACAGACAGTGGTATTAAACTTACCATCCTCTTCGGCCGCAGCGGAGGTCCTGACTCCATCCGGGGTCGGGATGTTGTGCGTAGCGCATAGCATCGTGATGTCATGCGCTGCGCACAGTGCTGTGACGTCCGAACCTCTGCTGCTCTCCAGAAAGAGGGGGTAAGTATTGTCAGTTACTATAGTAACGGGGGTGCTCGTGTAGTTTATTACATAGGCTCCAGTTACTATAGTAACTTTTCATTGATGTGGTGCGGAAGGGCGTGGGCTCCCCTGGCTTCGGGGCCCGGACCCAACTGCGACCGCTGCGACCCCTATAGTTACGCCACTGCCGCAGAGTAAATAATGTTTCAAAAAATCTCATCTACACGTTGCGGATTCTTTCTGTACGCAAATTGACCTGCGGTGCGTATATTAAAATCTGCAGCATGTACATTTATTTTGTGTTCCCACTTGCGAATTGTATCTGACTAGTTATAAAAAAAAAATGCACCAAAATCTGCAGCATAAAACGTACCTATTTCCGCATCAAGATGTAAAAACCGCACCTAAAAATTCTTTAAATTATGCACTATTAGGCCTCATGCCTACTTTAGTTATTTTCTGCAAGGTGCTATCCATTTATTTTTAACTGATAACACCTTGATACATTCATTTCAATAGGGCCATGCACATAGAGATGAGCGAACCGGGACAACCGAACCCGGTTTCGGTCCGAACATCGGGAAAGGTTCGCAGCGTAGGGTAATGAACATACAGACAAGCAGTAGAAGACTGAATTCAATGAAATGCTCAGCCCTTAGTCAGTCTTCTACTGCTTGTCTGTATGTTCATTACCCTGCACATAAACCAATCACGTTCTCCGAATATTGACAGTGCAACCAATCTGAAAGTTTACAGTGCTTGGGAATAAGTGACTGGGGCAGAAGAGGATGGAGGCGCAGCCTTATATAGTGGATCGAGCGGGTTCCCCAGCAGCATTTAAAAGAAACAGGATCCTGACCTGTCCACAGAGTTTAAGGCAGCACAGAGTATTTAAGGAGATGAGCGTGCGGATCTTGTGTGGGGTGGTGACTTGCCAATCATGTGAAGGTGTTATTGAGGACAGGAGTGGAGGAGAGGTATCAGACTGAGAGCTACGTAATGGTAAGAGCAGAGTTCACAGCAGCACAGAATATTTCAGGAGAGGAGCGTGCAGATGTTGAGGAGTGTATGACGCTGACTGGTCACTAATTGGTCAGCATCATACACATAAACACGTTAAAAACACAATGTGTGTCTCTACGGTAACCGATTACAAACAAACCCTGTGATTGGCTGCAGAGGCCGCTGCAGCCTGTGATTGGCTGCAGAGGCCGCGGCAGCCTGTGATTGGCTGCAGAGGCCGCGGCAGCCTGTGATTGGCTGCAGAGGCCGCTGCAGCCTGTGATTGGCTGCAGAGGCGGTCACGTGACGTGCGTGACCGCCACTACAGCCTGTGATTGGCTGCAGCGGTGACATGGATGAAACGTCATCGCTGGAGGCCGGACAGGAGGAATGTAAGTATGAACATATTATATATATTTTTTAATTACATTAAAATTGTATTTTCCGCGCGCCGAGCATGGTACTGTCAAGGTTGCTGAAAGAGTTAGTGCAGCCCATTAACTCTTTCAGCACCCTGGACTGTACCATGCTCGGCGCACGGAAATTACAGGTTCGGTCCGAATCTAACTTTTTCGTGAAATTCGGCGAACCGGCCGAACTGAACTTTTCATAAGTTCGCTCATCTCTACATGCACACTTCCGTTGTTTTAACGGAACCGTGCGGACGTTCTGACAAAAATAGGACAGGTCCTACTCCTGTCCGTTTTTGACGGAACAGTCTCTGCCTTTTCATTGATTTGGTCCGTGAAACTACGGACTGCACAAGGAAGCCATATGTGTGCGGTTTGTGTTTCACGGATCCATCTTTAACGGCCGTACGATCGCCAACGGAAGTGTGCATAAGGCCTTAGGTGCGGATTTTACCTGCAGAATTACCTGCGTTTACCTGCGGTTTGATGCAGATTTTCTGCACCAAATTCTGCAACGTGTTCATGTAGGCTTAAAGTATTTTCAGAGCAAAACTTTGGCCATTGACAGACAAAGTTAGAATTACATCTTACACATTTGCTGTAAGTATCAATAAGAATAAAGTACAGTCTTCAAACAATAGAAAACAAGAAAATGGTACTGTCTAAGTCTCATACAGTGTTTTTTGATGTGATGATATACTGTACCTAACCTTGCTCTACTACAGGAAAATCTGTCTTTCATTCACCTAGGCCAAGGACAGTTCACATCACTGCCCTAGCCCTTGTCTCTCTCATTATTTCCGAATCCACCATTCATTACATCACTAGCCTGTCAACATCATAGTTACATAGTTATTACTAATTATACTTCATTCATTGCTAAATTACCGTTAACCCTAGATGCCATGTGTCTTTAGCATCTAGCCCTTTTTTTAATGCTGTCATAATTGGTCTTTTTTACAGATCTTAGAAAGAATAAATCATGCATCAGGTCTTTGCATTGACCACACATATATTTATGCATGATAAATGGGTGGTCCCAAGAATAACATTTATCACCTATACACAGAATAACAAATACATGTGGGAACCCCACCGATAACTAGAATGGGTGTCCTGAAACTCCTGTTTCTACTCACTGTTCGATCGCAGTGAGCAGGAGCTTGAATGGAGCACTGGACGAGCATGCGCCCTGCTGCTTCATTCATTCTCTTTGGGACTCATAGAGATAGCCGAACACTGTACTCGGCTATCTCAGTCAGTCCCATAGACTTTAAATAGCGCAGCAGGACGCATGCTCATCCTGTGTTATATTCAAGCTCCTCCTCACTTTGGTCATGCAGTGAGACGAAACAGGGGCTATGGGTCCCCCACTCTACTGATCAGTGGGGTCCCAGTTTAGGGGACCCCAGCAGTCAGATATTTATCACCTTTCCTTTTAACTATGCTGAACAAGCTACATTTCCAGCCTACAGGCTTTTCAGGCTTTCCAGACTTTTCCAGCCTCTTATTGTAAGGGACCATTCACATATATTTGTTGTCCCTTTAAGTTTCCCTCCGGCTCGTTGCAGAAAAGCCAGAGGGAAACTGATTCTAGAATGGATCCCATAGCTTACAACTACGCTATTGTTTCCGGCAAAACGACGGATCCGGCGCACAAAAGAGACAAACGGAAACCAGGGGCATCGGCTCCGTCACCATTGAAATTAATGGTGATGGAGACGGAAATCTCTGGTTTCCATCAGTTTCACCTTGTGTCTGCTCAGTGTCCCGTTCTGACGGAAATATTATTTAAAATCACTGAACAGGCCGATACTTACTCATGAAGGCAAGTACACACACAACCTCCAGCAGGACGCAGACAGACCAAAATGCTATATAGAGGGAGATAGCCCAGGTGCAATATATACTAATGAACAGACACCAACACACCTCATTCATGAGTGGGGTAGCTGCTTAGAATTAATACCGCACACAGTTAAAGCTTTTACAAGTGTGCCAGTCACATGTTAAATGTAGTGCACCATGCTGGAATACAGCCTATTATTTACGCCCATACTATTAGACCAGGCGGGCTGCCCAGCACATCAAAATGCACCACACAATAAACTGACATACTGTTTCTCCCCCAGTACTACAAGGCCCAGCTGCCGGAAAAATATCCTTGAAAAAACATGAGGTATTAGTGGATATTTTGGCCAAAATACGTAAGCTCGCAATCCGCGACAAGGGTTCTCAATATTTTGCGAGTCCCTACACTATTATCAAAAACAATTAACTGAAAAAGAACCATATATATATTATTTAAAATCATTGAACAGGCTGATACTTACTCATGAGGGCAGGTACACACACAACCTGCAGCAGGACGGAACGTCAGAACGGGACTCCAACGCAGATGTGAACAGAGCCTAAGAGAGATCTTCCCTCTCATTCATTTATCTAGTAGCCTTCTTTTGAACCCTCTTCAGCTCTCCTATATCCTTTTCTCGATGTGTAGTCCAAAAATTAATTCCATATATTTAAGTTGTAGTCTTACAATGGATTTAAAGAGGGAAAATATTATATTTGGATTGCAAGTTTTTATACACCTTCTACTATGTTACCATATCCTTCTCTGCTCTATTTGGGGATATAGGAAGTCCTTAGCAACTGTATCCACAAATGCTACTTTTTACAGCTTAGATGATGTCCTGCCAGCATATAATGAAACTTAGTGTGTTGTTAACACAGGAGGGGGCTCCACTTGTGAAGTCATTGTGAACCCTAGCATCAATATTGTGGGTGTTCATGTTTATATGCAAATTTAATATTGGATTCTTGAAAATATCCATCAAGCACCATAAATATAGTTATTTTGGTGCTTATCATCCTTTGCGTAATCAATATTATACTATTGATTTAAGTTTAACAACTTGGTAAAGTTGAACAATCTTGTTTAGGAGATTACTAGGTAACTTTTTTTATAGTCACTTTGCAATAAGAGCAGCTCAATTTTCATACTATATTTTTGTTGCCCTGAGTGGAAGCACAAATCTTGACAGCTATAAACTTTTGTCTCAATGTTGTATAAATTCTGGAAATGATCTTTTCTTTACTGGAAACCTATCTAATACTGATATTTGAAGTAGAATTTTATATAACATAATATAGCTATTTAAGTAGGAGATGTAGATTTAGTTAAAATTATACTTTTATATCCAACGATAAGTAAACTGTAAATTTAACATAAATTAAAAAATGAATTATTGCCACGTAACATTCCCTCTGTCATTTAAATCATCCTAAGAGACTCATAAGCCACCATAAACTTTTTTTTACAGGGACGCACAGCAGTGAAGCTGTTTTATTGCATAGCTTACAGAAAATAATAACTTCTAAATGAGGCTTCCTTTACGTATAGTTTGTTCTAATATACAGTACTTTTTAGTCTGTGGAGATTACGCTTTGTGGTAATTTTATTGGTTTACCCTTGGAATGGCATATGTATCTCAATGATATATGATCACATATGCTGAAAATATCACACATGATTTATTGTTGAATAAAACAATTGCTTAGTTGGTATATTTTGACATTTTGTTCATGGGGGGAGGTTAACACTTTAGCACAAAATTAGAAACCACTAAAAACCAGATAAAACATTAAAAATATGATTTTTGTTTTTAATTTAAAGAAATAACTTTGTTCTTTTGAAAGTGTCACCTGTAGTCTTACATTTATTCCCTAATAAAGCAAAATATAAAATTCTGGCTACAACTCCTCTGAATTATATCATCTCTAAAATAAAAATATTGAAGTTGTATGATCTTAAATTCCATATCTCCTTCTACCTGAACAGGAGTAGGAGGTTTCTTGAGTGGATTAGATAGAGGTAGAAATTTTTTAAGGAGAGATTTGTGAAAAACATCATGAATTTTAACCCCTTCAGGACTGAGCCACTTTTAAACCAAATGACAGAGCCTCATTTTTTAAATCTGATGTGTGTTACTTTATGTGGTAATAACTCGGGAATGCTTTTACCTATCCAAGCGATTCTGAGATTGTTTTCTCGTGATATATTGTATTTTAGGTTAGTGAAAAAATTTGGTCGATATATTCGAAATTTTTGGGTGAAAAACACCAAAATGTAGAGAAAATTTGCTAAAAATTAGCATTTTCTAAATTCAAATGTATCTGCTTGTAAGACAGATAGATATACCACACAAAATAGTTAGGCCTCATTTACACGAGCGTGTGCGTTTTGCGCACGCAAAAAAACGCTGCGTTTTGCGTGCGCAAAAGGCAATTGACAGCTCCGTGTGTCATCCGTGTATGATGCGCGGCTGCGTGATTTTCGCGCAGCCGCCATCATAGAGATGAGGTAGTCGACGCCCGTCACTGTCCAAGGTGCTGAAAGAGCTAACTGATCGGCAGTAACTCTTTCAGCACCCTCGACAGTGAATGCCGATCACAATCTACACCAACCTGTGAATAAAAAAAGACGTTCACACTTACCATGAACTGCCTGCTTCCTCCATTCCGGTCTCCCGGCCGTTGCCTTGGTGACGCGTCCCTCTCTTGTCATCCGGCCCCACCTCCCAGGATGACGCGGCAGGCCATGAGACCGCTGCAGCCTGTGATTGGCTGCAGCCTGTGCTTGGCCTGTGATTGGCTGCAGCTGTCACTTGGCCTGAATTGTCATCCCGGGAGGTCGGACTGGAGGAAGAAGCCGGGAGTTATCGGTAAGTCAGAACTTCTTTTTTTTTTTACACGTATATGTATATTGTGATCGAAAGTCACTGTCCATGGTGCTGAAACAGTTTAAGTCTTTCAGCACCGTGGGCAGTGACTGTCTCCTGACGTCGCGTACCTGAACATTTTTTGCCGGGTTCGGTTAAAACGAGTTCGGCCGAACCCGGTGAAGTTCGGTGCGCTCATCTCTAATTTGACACTCCGTTTGGATGTTTGTAACCAGAAAAGCACGTGGTGCTTTTCTGTTTACATTCATCCTTTTGACAGCTCTTGCGTGATTTTCGCGCATGCAACGCAGGACCGTCAGTGTGGCATGCGTTGTTTTCACGCACCCATTGAAGTCAATGGGTGCGTGTTGCGTGAAAAACGCAAGAATATAGAACATGTCGTGAGTTTTACGCAACGCACTCACGCTGCGCAAAATTCACGCATCGTCTAAACAGCCCCATAGACTATTATAGGTGCGTACGACACGCGTGAAAAGCACGCGCGTCGCACGCGCGTATAATACGCTCGTGTAAATGAGGCCTTACTAGCTAACATTTCCCATATGTCTACTTTAGATTGGCATCATTTTTTTGAACATGCTTTTATTTTTCTAGGACGTTACAAGGCTTATAAGTTTAGCAGCAATTTCTCATATTTTCAAGAAAATGTCAAAAACCCATTTTTTTAGGGAACACTTCAGTTGTCAAGTGGCTTTGAGGGCCTTATATATTAGAAACCCCCACAAATCACCCCACTTTAAAAACTGCACCCCTCAAAGTATTCAAAACAGCATTCAGAAAGTTTTTTTTAACCCTCTAGGCGTTTCACAGGAATTAAAGCAAAGTAGCGGGGAAATTTACAAATTTCATTTTTTTTGCAGAAATTCAATTTTAATCCATTTTTCCTGTAATACTGAAGGTTTTTACCGGAGAAGTACAACTGAATCTTTATTGCCCTGATTCTGCAGTTTTTAGAAATATTCCACATGTGGCCCTAGTGCGCTACTGGACTGAAATACCGGCCTCAGAAGCAAAGGAGCACATAGAGGATTTTAGGGCCTTCCTTTTCTTAGATTATATTTCAGGCACCATGTCAGGTTAGAAGAGGTCTTGTGGTGCCGAAACAAAGGAAACACCCCAAAAAATACCCCATTTTGAAAACTACACGCCTTGAGGAATTCATCTAGGGGTGTAGTGAGCATTTTGACCCCACAGGTGTTTCATAGATTTCATTAGAATTGGGCAGTGAAATTGAAAAATTACATTATTTTCCAATAAGATGTAGTTTTACCTCAAAATTGTTATTTTTTTCAACAAATAAATGATGAAAAGCACCCCAACATTTGTAAAGCAATTTCTCCAGAGTACGGAAATACCCAACATGTGGTCATAAACTGCTGTTTGGGGAAGCGGCAGGACTCAGAAGGGAAGGCACGCCATTTAGCTTTTGAAGTACAGATTTTGCTGGTTTGATTTCTCGGCACCATGTCGCATTTGTAAAGCTCCTAAGGTACCAGTACAGTGGAAACCCCCCAAAAGTGACTCTATTTAGGAAACTACACCCCTTGAGGAATTCAACTAGGGGTGTAGTGAGCATTTTGACTCCCCAGGTGTTTAATAGATTTCATTAGAATTGGGCAGTAAACATGAAAAATTTCATTTTTTTTCCACTAAGACGTAGCTTTAGGTAAAAATGTTTCATTTTCTCATCAGATAAAGGAGAAAAATCACCATAACATTTGTAAATCAACGTCTCCAGAGTACGGAAATACCCCATATGTGGTAATAAACCACTGTATGAATACACATCAGGGCTCAGAAGGGAAGGAGCGCCATTTGGCTTTTGGAGAGCAGATTTTGCTGGATTGGTTTTTCTGCGCCATGTCGCCTTTGCAAAGGCCCTTAGGTAGCAGTACAGTGGAAGCTACCCAAAAGTGACTCCATTTGGCAAACTACACCCATTGAGGAATTCATCTAGGGGTGTAGTGAGCATTTTGACCCCACAGGTGTCTCATAGATTTTATTAGAAATGGGCAGTGAAAATGAAAAATGACATTATTTTCCAATAAAGACGTAGCATTAGTTAAAAAATTTTCATTTTCTCAACAAATAAAGGAGAAAAAGCACTGTAACATTTGTAAAGCAACATCTTCAGAGTACGGAAATACCCCACACGTGGTCATAAACTGCTATTTGGACACACAGCAAGGGTCTAAAGGGAAGGAGCGCCATTTAGTATTTGGAGTGGAGATTTTATAAGATTTGTTTTTTGACACCATGTTGCATTGAGCTATAGTACCAGTACAGTGGTACCCCCCAAAAAATTACCCCATTTTGGAAACTAGATCCCTCAAAGAATTGATCTAGGGGTGTAGTGAGCATTTTGACCGCACAAGTGTTATGCAAAAATGAGTAAACTATAGATGTTGCAGATTGAAAATGGCTGTTTTCAACAAATATGCCATTTCAGTGCCCAATGTTTTGTGCCCAGCTTGTACCACCGTAGACACACATCCCATAAATTGTTAAGCGGGTTCTCCAGAATACCCCATATGTGGTCATAAATTGCTGTTTTGGTACACTGCCAGGCTCAGTTGGACCACCATTTGGCTTTTGAAGTGCAGATTTTGCTTGGTGTATTAGTGGTATTTCAGCTTATAATGTGGGGGCATATGTGAGCTGGACGGAGTACATCAGGGTATATGTAATATGCGCAGGTACATCAGGCTATATGTAAGCTGTGCGGAGTACATCAGGGTATATGTAAGCTGGGCGGAGTACATCAGGGTATATGTAATATGTGCGGGTACATCAGGCTATATGTAAGCTGTGCGGAGTACATCAGGGTATATGTAATATGTGCGGGTACATCATGTTATATGTAAGCTGTGCGGATTACATCAGGGTATATGTAATATGTGCGGATACATCAGGCTATATGTAAGCTGTGCGGAGTACATCAGGGTATTTGTAAGCTGGGCGGAGTACATCAGGGTATATGTTAGCTGGGCGGAGTACATCAGGGTATATGTAAGCTGGGCGGAGTACATCAGGGTATTTGTAAGCTGGGCGGAGTACATCAGGGTATTTGTAAGCTGGGCGGCGTACATCAGGTTATATGTTAGCTGGGCGGAGTACATCAGGGTATATGTAAGCTGGGCGGAGTACATCAAGGTATATGTAAGCTGGGCGGAGTACATCAGGGTATATGTAAGATGGGCGAAGTACATCAGGGCATATGTAAGCTGGGCGGAGTGCAACAGGTCATAATAGGATGATGTAATAATGGGGAGAATGAATAATCCATGGATTGGTGTGGTCGCTTTGAACCAATCCTTTATACACAGGCCGGGTTTATTGGGTATTATACAAAATATCTGCGCTCCAGTGTTGCCTTATATTTGACTTCTTCACTAGCCCTATAAGCCACACAAGGCCCTAAAGTTTCCTCATCTCCGCTGCAACTACAGGGTCCACCGGTGGGGTCCAGCAAATGACGATGTTGGATATTTAGTGAAATTCTACTGGACCTAAAAATGAGTCTGGGCCGTCATTTAGAATCATTTTGCATCATTGCGTTTTGAGAGTCATAACGTGTTATTTTTCCGTTGACTGAGCTGTGTGAGGGCGCGTTTTTGTGGAACGAGCTGTAATTTTTATTGGTTCCATTTTGGGGTACATGCGATTTTTTTTATCACTATTTATTCCATTTTTTGGGAGTTGAGGAAACCAAAAAACAGCCATTCCAGCACGTTTCTTTTTTGTTTTTTTTTACAGTGTTCACCGTGCAGTATAAACAACATGTTAACTTTATTCTGCGGGGCGATACGATTACAACAACCCCAAATTTATATCGTTTTTTTACGTTTCACTACGTATCCCACAATAAAAATACTCTTTTCTAAAAAAATCATGTTTTAGTGTCGCCATTTTCTGACAGCCATAACTTTTTTATTTTTTCGTTGATATCTCTGCGGGACGGCTTGTTTTATGTGTGACGAACTGTAGTTTCTATTGGTACCATTTTGCGTTACTTGCAACTTTTTGATCACTTTTTCTTTAATTTTTCTTTTGAGACAAGATGACCAAAAAATAAAATGCTGTCATTGTTTTTTATTAAAAAAAATTACGGTGTTCACCGTGCAGTAAAAATAATGTGATATTTTTATAGATCAGGCCATTCCGAACGCGGCGATACCTATTATGTATAGTTTTTTTTCATATTTTCATTTCACTTTTCATCCCTCCCTCTGTAAACCACTTCAATGCGGCGGACGTCATTGACAGCCGCATTGAAGGGGTTAAATGGCTGCGATCGGCGGTAACAGCCATCGCAGCCATTGCAGCGGCATGTCAGCTGTGTATAACAGCTGACAGCCGCTGAAGATAAAGCGCGCACAGCTCCTGTGCTCGCTTTATCTGCAGGGCGTAACTGTACGCCCGTCTGCAGGAAGTCACTTGGTTTTCGGACGTAGTTACGCCCAATAGAGGGAAGGGGTTGAAAGATGGAGGAAGAGCCAGGCAAAAAGACACAGGGTTAATAACATCAATTATACATATGGACCAATAAACCTAAGAACAAACTAATGAGATGGTACTTTCAGTCGCAGATTAGTAGAAAGCCACACCTTTTGACCAACACTAAACACATACGTCTTTTGTCAGCATTTTTCCTTTGAATAACATGGGAGTTCTTCAGGTTCGATTGAACCTGAGCCCAAACTGTGCACAGTTTATTTGATTCAACATCCACCTCAGGGTTATCACTAGAAGAGGGGGAAATTGAACAAAAACGATGATGAAAACCATAATTACAGGATGACGGCGAGGTATCAAGAGAAACATTACGGCGATTATTTATAGCAAATTCCGCTAATGGAAGATACGAGACACATACAGCCTGGTTATCCGCAATATAGCACTTAAGATATTGTTCCAAGATTTGATTAAAGCACTCGGTTTGACCATTAGTCTCAGGGTGAAAAGCAGAAGAAAAAGATAACTGTACACCTAGTTTCTTACTGAAAGCTCTCCAGGAGGGAAAACTGCAAACAGAATAACTAACTAGGAGAGGATGTAAGTCCAAATCAGAAAGCAGAGGACTACCAAGAGTTGCAGAGGTCAAAACCAGCCGAGAGCAGAATGTCCAAATCAGAGTGCAAAGGTGTAATCTATAGACAAGCCGATGTCCAGTTCCAAGAATCCAAATAGTCAGGTAATACAGGGAGTAGCCAGGAGCTTGATGAAAAACTTGTATACACAAAGAAATTCACAAGCAACAATGAGAGAACTGACCAGACTTAAATACTCCACCCTAGAATCTTATAGGAAGAAGACAGAGAAATGAGATTGGCTCTCCAACTAAAACCAGACCCACCCAGAAGCTAGGCTAGTAGTCATGACAATCTTAAAAATACGGATGTTTCCTAACACCTGTCTCTGAGCTCTATAGGCGCTTATTTCCTCATAATGGCTTGCTTCTGATATGCTAGTCTGATAGTCTTTGCTCTGATATGCATTGTCAGCTGTGAGACCTTATATAGACAGGGGTGTGTCTTTCCAAATCATGTCCAATCAAATAATTTTACCACAGGTAGACTCCAATCAAGGTGAAGAAACATTTCAAGGATGATCTAAGGAAATGGGAGTCCCCCAGAGCTAAATTTCAAGTGTCATAGCAAAGGGTCTGAATACTTATGCCCATACAAAATGTGAATTTTTCATTTTTAATAAATTTGCAAAAATTTCATTGTGGGATATTGAGTGCAGAATGATGGGGAAAAATTTTAATTATTTTTTATTTTAGCACAAAGCTTCAAAATAACAAAATGTGAAAGGGTCTGAAGACTTTCCGAATGCACTGTATAATACTGGTGTCTTCTTATGTCAGGCACAAGGACCCAGGTGAAACTGCTTTCTCTGCACTCCCTATAGCTATGCCCCTGATAGGAGCTAATTAATGCAAAGCAGAGGGCTGATGTCAGGAGAACAAGTAATGAAGTAATTCTTTAATCATGTCACAAGCCATTTGTAGAAAACTTTTCCCGTTGTCTGTACTAAAATAAGCAATACAGTGACAGTTCTCCAATGGCTACTGAAACAGTGTCACTGCATGGTGACCCTAGGAACTGCAGTGTCATATCATCTTATAAAATGAATAAACCCACCAAATAGCTGGTTAAACATGGTAGCGTAAGGGACCCTTTTGATATAGAAGGAGGCTCAGAGGAATGTACATAATAATGGAATCCTGCCTTGGAAAACATTAATGTGATGAAGTTCATGTATTTTAAATGAGGCAAATTGTATTAGTAAATTTGTTTTTGTCTGAGGTGAAATTATTTGGCATACATAATGAGTATCAATCTCCACTTGAAATAATTATGATTTTATTGCTTCTTAATTATATTTTTACTGAAAGAATTTTCCCCAAAGTTGTCCCGTAATTATTTTTTTGTACCTCTACCAAAAACTTGACTGCGTTCTTAAGCCCTTAGTGACCAGCCCATTTTAGGCCCTAATGACCAAGCTATTTTATTCGTTTTTCAAAGAGCATTCAAAGAGCTATAACTTTTTTTATTTTTTAGTCTACATAGCTGTATGCGGACTTGTTTTTTGCGGGATTAGTTGTACTTTTTATTAGCACCATTTTTGGGTACATATAATTTTTTTATTAACTTTTATTAACTTTTTTTGGGGGGATTATAAAAAAAACTGAAATTCCGCCATTATTCTATGCGTTTTCAATTTGACGCCGTTCACTGTGCAACGTAAATAACATGTTAACTTTATTCTATGGGTCGGTACGATTACGGCGTTACCACATATGTAGAGGTTTTTTATGTTTTACGACTTTTGCACAATAAAAACACGTTTGAACTAAAATTATTTGTTTTTGCATCGTTGCTTTCCAAGAGCCGTAACTTTTTTAATTTTCCATCAATGTAATGATTTTTTGGGCTTGTTTTCTGCGGGGCGAGACGTAGTTTTGATTAGTACTGTTTTGGGGTGCATGGGACTTATTGATTCATTTTTATTATGACTTTTTGGGGGGGCAATGGAAAAAAATAGCAATTTCGCCATCGTTTTTTACGGTGTTCACCTTGCGGTTTAAATTACATATTAACTTTATTAATGGAGTCATTACGGTCGCGGCGATACCATATATGTGTACTTTTATTTATTTTTTACACTTTTACTAAATAAAACCACTTTTTATGGAAAAAAATGTTTTTATTTATTTTTTTACTGTAACTTTTATTATTAATCTTTATTTCACATTTATTATTTATTTCACTAGTCCCACTAGGGGACTTTACTGTGCGATCTTCAGATCGCTGCTGTAATGCTTTGGTATACTTCGTATACCAGAGCATTATTGCCTGTCAGTGTAAACTTGACAGGCAATCTATTAGGACGTGCCTCCGGCGCATCCTAACAGGCATATGTCCAGGGCAGACCTGGGGGCTTTTATCAAGCCCCGGCTGCCATGACACCCCATCGGAGACTCGCGATTGCATTCGCGGGCCGCCGATGGGTGACAGAGGGAGCGCACTCCCTCTGTAAACAAAGTTAAATGCCGCGGTCGCTATTGACGGCGGCATTTAACGGATCGCGGGCGTTGGAGCAGGAGCTCAGCTGTCATCAGACAGCAGAGCCCCGGCTCCAGCCTGCACAGGAGACCCGTGCAGGACTTAGACTAGGCGAACGTGAAAAGGCGTCAGCCTAGCCTAAGACCCCTTAGTGACCAACGTAAAAAGGCGTATTGGTGGTCACTAAGGGGTTAAATTTATAGCTACTTCCTGTCAGCCATATAACCGCTCGAGACGAATATCTTAATCAAGAGTATATGACTGTTTTTAAGATTTCTCTTATTTCTTCATCTTCACCAAGTAATATTCTGCTACTTTAACATTTTCACTAAATGAGAATCTCTAACTGTATGTATGTATGTATGTATGTATGTATGTATGCATCCATATGTTTGTTCACAATTCCTGGTTTCTTCAAAGAAACCTTGTTCCATGGACACTAAAAAACATGGTTAGGTTGGTAAAGTCACGTTCTATAAATAAACTATTTGCTATTGGCGCAAAATCTACAACATGCCTCCATCCTATGCATCTCATGCACTATTAAAGTAGTTGGATAACAATGACAACCTCTTTCATTAGCCCCTTAAGGACGCAGCCTAGTTTTGGCCTTAAGGCTCAGAGCCCATTTTTCAAATCTGACATATTTCACTTTATGTGGTAATAACGGCAGAATGCTTAAACCTATCCAAGCGATTCCAAGACTGTTTTCTCGTGACACTTTGGGCTTCATGTTCGTGGTAAAATTTGGTCGATATATTCAGTCTTTATTTGAGAAAAATTGCAAAATTTAGAGAAAATTTAGAAAAAATAGCATTTTTCAGAATTTAAATGCATCTGCTTGAAAAACAGACGGTTATACCACCCAAAATAGTTACTAGTTCACATTTCCCATATGTCTACTTTAGATTGGCATAGTTTTTTGAACATTATTTTATTTTTCTTGGACGTTACAAGGCTTAGAACATAAACAGCAACTTCTCATATTTTTAAGAAAATTTCAAAAGCCTTTTTTTTAAGGTACCTCTTGAGTTCTGAAGTGGCTTTGAGGGGCCTATGTATTAGAAACCCCCATAAAGCACCCCATTTTAAAAACTAGACCCCTCAAAGTATTCAAAACAGCATTTAGAAAGTTTTTTAACCCTTCAGGCATTTCACAGGAATTAAAGCAAAGTGGAGGTGAAATTTTCAAATTTCATTTTTCTTTCTGAATTTCAATTTTATTCTATTTTTTTCCTGTAACAAAGAAGGTTTTACCAGAGAAACACAACTAAATATGTATTGTCCAGATTCTTCAGTTTTTAGAAATGTCCCACATGTGGCTCTAGTGCGCTCGTGGACTAAAACACAAGCCCCAGAAGCAAAGAAGCACCTAGTGCATTTTGGTGGTGCTTTTTTATTAGCATATATTTTAGGCAGCATGCCAGGTTTGGAGAGGTGTTGAGGTGCCAAAACAGTAGGAATCCCCCAAAACTGACCCCATTTTGGAAACTGCACCCCTCAAGGAATTAATTTATGGTTATTGTTACCATTTTGACCCCGTAGTTTTTTCACAGCGCGTATTTGAATTGGGCTGTGAAATTAAAAGAATGACAATTTTTCCAATAAGATGTCATTTTTGATCAGAATTTCTTATTTTCACAGGGAACAAAATGCCCCATTTTGTTGCCCAATTTGTCCTGAGTGCGGCATTACCCCATTTGTGGTGATAAACTGCTGTTTGGGCCCATGGGAGGCCTCAGAAGGAAAGGAGCGCTATGTGTTCTTAGGAGTCCAGATTTTGCTGGATTGGTTTTCGGGTGCCATGTCGCATTTGCAGAGCCTCAGAGGTATCAAAGCAATGGAAACCCACCAAAAGTGACCCCATTTTGGAAACAAAACCCCTCAAGGAATTTATTTATGGGTGTTGTGACCATTTAGACCCCACAGTTTTTTCACAGAACTTATTTGAATTGGGCTGTGAATTTAAAAAAAAAAACTTTTTTCCAATAAGATGTAGTTTTGGCTCAAAATGTCTTATTTTCACAACGAATAAAATACCCCATTTTGTTGCCAAATTTGTCCTGAGTGCGGCAATACCCTATTTGTGGCCATAAACTGCCGTTTGGGCCCATGGGAGGTATTAGAAGGAAAGGAGCGCTATGTGTTCTTTGGAGCCCAGATTTTGCTGGATTGGTTTTCGGGTGCCATGTCGCATTTGCAGAGCCCCAAAGGTATCAAAGCAATGGAAACCCACCAGAAGTGACTCCATTTTGGAAACTACACCCCTCAAGGAATTCATTTATGGGTGTTGTGACCATTTAGACTCCACAGTTTTTTCACAGAATTTATTTGAATTGGGCTGTGAATTCAAAAAAATGTAATTTTTTCCAATAAGAGGTAGTTTTGGCTCAAAATTTCTTATTTTCACAAGGAATAAAATACCCCAATTTGTTGCCCAATTTGTCCTGAGTGCGGCAATACCCCATTTGTTGTGATAAACTGCCGTTTGGGCCCATGGGAGGCCTCAGAAGGAAAGGAGCGCTATGTGTTCTTTGGAGCCCAGATTTTGCTGGATTGGTTTTCGGGTGCCATGTCGCATTTGCAGAGCCCCAAAGGTATCAAAGCAATGGAAACCCACCAGAAGTCACCCCATTTTGGAAACTACACCCCTCAAAGAATTTATTTATGGGTGTTGTGACCATTTAGACCCCACAGTTTTTTCACAGAATTTATTTGAATTGGGCTGTGAATTAAAAAATGTTTTATTTTTTCCAATAAGAGGTAGTTTTGGCTCAAAATTTCTAATTTTCACAAGGAATAAAATACCGCATTTTGTTGCCCAATTTGTCCTGAGTGTGGCAATACCCTATTTGTGGTGATAAACTGCCGTTTGGGCCCATGGGAGGGCTCAGAAGGAAAGGACCACCATGTGGCCTACTGGGAATTTTCTGGTGCTAAGTCGTGTGTGCAGAAGCCCCTGAGGTATCAGTACAGTTGAAACCCCCGAGAAGTGACCCCGTTTTAAAAACGACACCCCTTAAGGAATTCATCTAGAGGTGTAGTGAGCATTTTGACCCCACGGGTATTGTGTAAAAAATAATGCGCAGCAGATGGTGCAGAGTGAGATTTGCAATTTTCTATATATATGCCATGTCAGTGTCCGATATATTGTGCCCAGCATGTGTCACCGGAGACATACACCCCATAAACTGTAATGTGGGCTCTCCCGGGTACGGCAATACCCTACATGTGGCTGTTATTAGCTGCCTGGGCACACGGCAGGGCTCAGAAGGAAAGGACCACCATTTGGCCTACTGGAGCTTTTCTGGTGCTAAGTCTTGTACGCAGAAGCCCCTAAGGTACCAGTACAGTTGAAACCCCCAAGAAGTGACCCTGTTTTAAAATCTACACCCCTTAAGGCATTCATCTAGAGGTGTAGTGAGCATTTTGACCCCACAGGTATTGTGTAAAAGATAATGTGCAGCAGTTGGTGCAGAGTGAAATTTGCAATTTTCTATACATATATGCCAATTCAGTGTCCGATATATTGTGCCCAGCATGCGCCACCGGAGATATACACCTCATAAACTGTAATGTTGGCTCTCCCGGGTACGGCAATACCCTACATGTGGCTGTTATCAGCTGCCTGGGCACACAGCAGGGCTCAGAGGGGAAAGATGAGGAGGGGTAAGCTGTGCGAAGTGGATCAGAGCGAGTAAAACTGGGGTAAATTAAAAATAAAGGGATGGATGATAAATTTTAAAACACTCTTTCATACAGAGCTCTGGTTTTTCGGGACACGCGTCACATTGATATATTGTGTCCTTCCTTATCCCCCTCTTATAGCAGACTCTGCACCTCTTTTGACTTTTTCCCTTCTTGCCAGTTTAGGGAACTTCTCCTAAAAAGTGTTGCCCTGGTACGATGCCTGTGGCCCCGCTTCCAGAAGTACTGTAAGGCTTCAGGACTTGATCTGACAAGTCCACCCCTCACATGTACCTATTGTAGTCCAGGATGCAGTCTAGTTTGGGGGTCCCTGTACTGGTACCTCGTACAGGTACATGGGTACTGGTGTGGCATCTCCCTGGTCTTGTACTTGACACACAATATGTTGCTGCTAGATTGTGCCCTGCTCTCACCCCTTCTGAGTGTTTGCCCAAGCAGAGTCTTAGGGAGGCCTCTCAGGTTTCTTCTAGCAGTGCCGCATGCCACAGGACTTCTGGAAGCGAGGCAGTTGAAGAGTGGGACGCTGGTATAAAAATTATCCAGGTAGAGGTGGTAACCCTTGTCCAGCAGTGGGTGCACCAAATCCCACACAATTTTTGTATTAACTCCCAGTAAGGGGGGGCATTCTGGGGGCTGAGTACTGGTGTCCTTCCCTTTATATATCCTAAATTTGTAGGTATACCCTGATGCACTCTCGCACAGCTTATACATCTTCATGCCATACCTTGCCCTCTTACCCGGCAGGTACTCGTGGAATTGAAGCCTCCCTTTCAAATGTACCAGGGATACATCTATAGAAATACACTTCTCGGGGGTGTATGCTGGGAAAACAGGGCACTGAAATGGTCTAATAGGGGTCTCCGTTTATACAAACAGTCAAAACTGGGGTCATCTCGGGGTGGGCACGGCTCATTATGAGTATAATGTAAGAAGCGAAGTATTGCCTCATTTTTATTTTATTTTTTAGTTTCCAGCTCAGTTCTGAAGTTGCTTTGAGGGGCCTATATATTAGACACCCTTATCAAACACCCCATTTCAGAAACTAGACCCCTCAAAGTATTCACAACAGCATTTAATAAGTTTATTAACCCTTTAGGTGTTTCACAGGAATTTAGAGCAAAGTAGAGGTGACATTTAATTAATTTAATTTAATTTATTAGGCACCATGTCCGGTTTGAAGAGGTCTTGTGGTGCTAAAACAGTGGAAACCCCCCAAAAGTGACCCCTTTTTGGAAACTAGAGACCTTGAGGAATCCATTGTAGTTTTCTTGGGGTGCATGCGACTTTTTGATCAGTTTTTATTCTAATTTTAGGTGGCGTGGTGACTAAAAAAACAGCAATTCTACTATTGTTTTTTATTCAATTTTTTTGACAGCGTTCACCGTGCGCTATAAATGACATATTCACTTTATTCTGCGGGGCGATACGATTACGGCGATACCTTATGTTTATAGTTTTATTTTATGTCTTATGGCGTTTGCACAATAAAATACATTTTGTAAAATATAATTTATTTTTTGTGTTACCTTATTCTAAGAGCCATAACTGTTTTATTTTTCCATCAGGAAAGTCGTGCGAGGACTTATTTTTTGCGTAACGAACTGTAGTTTCGATCAGTACCATTTTTAGGTACATGCGACTTTTTGATCTCTTTTTATTCCATTTTTTGGGAGGTGAAGTGACCAAACAATTCTGATTGTGGTACGGTTTGTTATTATTTTCTCTTACGGCGTTCACCACGCGGGATAAATAACGACATCGTTTTGTTGTTCAGGACGTTACGGACGCGGCGATACCAATTATGTATAGTTTATTTGTTTATTTATATATTTTTATTAATAATAAAGAACTGATAAGGGAAAAAGGGGGACTTTTACTTTTATTACTTTTAAATCTTTTATTTTCTTATTTTTACACAACTTTTTTTTACTTTTTCACACTTTTTTTACTTTGTTCCACTAGGGGACATGAGGGCAGGAGGCTCTGATTGCTATTCTAATACACTGCACTACATACGTAGTGCAGTGTATTAGGGCTGTCAGCTGTTCGCTGACAGCAAGCATAGTCGGTCCTGATTTTGTCGGGACCCACTAGGCTTCCGTCGATGGCGTAGCCAGAGTCCATTGTTAGGATTCTGGTTGCCATAGTAGCCATCACGGCCCGCTATCGTGTAGCAGGCCGGCGATGGCAGCTTAACCCCTAAGAAGCCGCGATCGCTATTGAACGCGGCTTCTAAGGGGTTAATCGGCGGGGACCACCGCGATCGGTCCCTGCACACTAAGCTGTGATAGCCTGATGTCAGAAACAGCAGTTATCACAGCTCAAGCACGCGCCGGGATTAAATGGCGCCGTGTTTACTCAGGTCAGTACTATTACTGACCTGAGCGCGAACGATGTACTTAGCGCGATGTAATAGTACTGACCTGAGCGCGAAGGGGTTAATCCCAGGAGAGCATATGGACACTATTAATGTCTCTATTAGTAAGAGCAGAGAGCCGCTAACAAAAAGCTACTCACGATGTGGCGGATTTATTTCCTGACTTATTGGAGCCTTAACTTATTTTATTTTTTCATAGCTGTAGTGGCATGAGGGCTGCTTTTTGCGAGACGCGCTGTAGTTACTATTGGTACCATCTTGGGGTTCATGCGACTTTTTGAGCACTTTTTATCCTTTTTTTGGGAGGCAAGGTGACCAAAAAACAGCAATTCTGGCATTGATTTTTAGTTTTTTTTATATAGTGTTCACCACGCATCATAAATGACGTTAACTTTATTCTTCGGGTCAGTACGATTCCGGCGATACCAAATTTATAGCACTTTTTTATGTTTTACAACTTTTTGCACAATAAAATTACTTTTGTAAAAAGAATGTATTTTTTTTGTCACCATGTTGTATGAGCCTTAACTTTTTTTTTTTTTAGTCGACGGAGCTGTAGGAGGGATTGTTTTTTGCGAGAGGAGCTATAGTTTTTATAGGTACCATTTTTGGATACATGTGACTTTTTGATCACTTTTTATTTAAATTTTTGGAAGCCAAAGTAACCAAAAAAACAGCAAATCTGGCAGTATTTATTTTATTTTTTTTACGGTGTTCACTGCGTGGGATAAATAACATAATATTTTTATAGTTCAGGTCGTTGCAGTCGCAGCGTTTTTTCCAATAAGAAATTACTTGTTAAGGCAAAAAGGGCGATTGTGTTTTATTTTATTACTTGAAACTTTTATTGTATTTTTTACAACTTTTATTTTTACTTTTTTTTTACACTTTTCTTTAGTCCCACTAGGGGACTTGAAGGTCCAACTGTTTGATTGATGTTCTAATACATTGCACTACCTATGTAGTGCAATGTATAAGAACTGTCGGTTGTTCCCCGACAGCAAGCCGATCATGCTCCGCCTCCGGTAGGGGCCTAATCGGCTTCCATATTGGCAGACAGGAGGCTATTGTTAGGCCTCCTGTTGCCATAGTAGCAGTCGGCAGCCTTGCCATCGCATGGCAGGGCTGCCGATTTGCTACAAACCACTAAGATGCAACGATCGCTTTTGATCGCTGCATCTAAGTGGTTAATGGAAGGAATCGGAGCTAGCTCCAGTTCCTGTCATTACAGTGGGGTGTCCGCTGTAACATACAGTGGACACCCACTGCTGATGATGCCGGCTCAGCTTCTGAGCCGGAAGCTGAGCCGGCGCCATCTTGTGATGATACCAGAAGCCTTTTAGGCCCCGCCTCCAAGTGGGGCATAGGAGGCTTCCATTGCTGGCAGACCGGGAGGCCTCTAGTTGCCATTGCAGCCACCGGCAACCCAGCGATCATGTTGCTGGGGTGCCTGTGGCTAAAAACCCCTCACATGCTGCGATCTCTATTGAATGCAGCATTTGAGGGGTTAATCGGCCAGATCGGAGGCTAGCTCCAGTCCTGGCCGTTACATCAGGGTGTCAGCTGTAACATACAGCTGGCACCCGGCGCTGATGGTGCGGGCTCAGCTCCTGAGCCCGCACTATCACCGCCACGAAATGGTACTACGCTTTGTGAGAAGCCCTGCCCGACAACGTCGTATATATATATGGCGGACGTCGAGAAGGGGGTTAAACAAAATGCCATGTAACCCCTCCCCCTGGGGTCATCTACAGGCATTCAGGAATTGGAGTGGGATGACAGCTTCTCCTCTTCACCACGGGCAGAAGAGAGAGCTACAAATATATGCAGCTCCAACTCTGACCTGCTCTAACTCAGTCTTATCTTTAAGACAAGACTTAGATGATAATTCTAACGGTGGCCTAGCCTAAGCTATAGCTGTTCACCTCAAGGACTTATCAGATATGTCTTTTGCTATTTAAGTGCTTTCTTGCCATAACCTATGAGATCTGTCCTTGGCAGAGAAATTGTCAACATGCACGTTGAACGCTATAAAAAAACAAAAAATGCCCAAATTTGTTTTTTATTTATCCCACCTCCCAAAAATAAAAAGCATTTAAAAAGTCATATGTGAAAAAAAGGTTGTGGCTCCCAGAATATGGTGACACAAAAATATGATTATTTTTATTTTCTAAAAAGAGTTTTTGTTCTGCAAAAGTTGTAAATCATAAAAAAACGTATATACATTTGGTATCGCTGTAATAATTCTGACCAGCAAAATAAAGTTAACATGTCATTTGTACCGCACAGTACACACCGTAAATACAAAACGCAAAAAAATTATTATGGAAGTGCTGTTTTTAAAAAATTCAACTATAAAATAAGCTCTCATATGGCTACATTGAGTTTTAAAAGTTAGAACCCTTGGTACGCAGTAATGAGAAAACAAAATAAAATCACGGTGTCCTCAAGGCCCAAAATAGTTGCAGTGCCAATGGGTTAAAGGCACAATCTGGTGACTACTTACCTGTGTGCTACTGTAACCTCTTCACTACAGCTTCACTACAGACCTGCCTTACGTATGCTACAAGAACATTTCAAGTTAAGTAAAACATGTAAGAATTTTTTTTTCTTTATTACTGTTTAAATAGGACACCAGTTTGTGCAAACATGGAAATAATTGAAATGTAGATACTTTACTTTAAATAAAGACCATTTTAAATGTTTTTATAATATAACAAATCTAAAATGATATAGAAAATGAATCAGGGTCCTCATTTGTCTGAGGTATTTTTAGAGACAAATTGCTAACAGACGTGGAAAGAATCAGGACTGGTTGTAAACAAAAGAGGACAATGAGGACAAGGAGGATACAATTACCACATGACAAAGACCAGATCATGTACTAAGAAATGTACTAAGAAATGATGGCAAATCTATCTTTCCCTAACCTCTTAACATCTAAATGTGTTATATAGATCAACCTCTCTTGTTCTCCACGGTAACGCAAATATTAAAATCTAAATATGAGAATGCAATGGTTTACATTGATTTCCTCTCTGAATAGCCTTTTAATGGCTATAATAATACACGTGAAAATATGTTCCTCCAGATGTTGGAATGTTTGTGATCAGTATATTTCTCCTGCTCAAGTGGAAGAAAATCCTTTCTGTAAACATGTCCAATGAAAAGACATAGAATGTCCTGTTCACATTAATACCTCCCCCATTGAAAGTAGCAGATAAATGAGAGTCTATTGTGCTGTTTAATAAGGAATTCTATGGGCAACTTTTCATAAGAATTCCAAGACTTTAATTATGTCATGTTTGCTATAACGGCAGAAAACAAATAAGACCAAATGTGTATATTGTTCGCGGGGCAAATATGTCTGACCGTTAAAAAATTTTTTTTAAAGCCTTTGGCAGCATGGAAAAAATGTCCACATAACCTAGTGGCAGTGTAGTTCTTGAAAAAATTTGTTTGGGTATAGGAAGGATCTTGCCATTAAGCCAACTATTTATTCAATTGTATATAGCCGTTTTAAAAAGGTTAAATATGTTTACCCAGTTCATTGTACTATATGATAAGCTGGGTGCATTTTCAGACAGTCAGAATGAAGTTGATGAATAAGATTTTATCCAGGAACTTGGTTGACTGGTATGATCTACAAATTGGACAATGGATAAGGAGGTTTGACATTTGGCTGACTATTTTAGGAAAACATAAAAATAAAGTGCTAGGTGACTTGAGGAGTAAGTAATGAAGTTAGTTATATTCAAAGTCAGTATTTTCTGTTCATCAACAAAATAAAATTTCCAGTTTTAAGCATTTCTTTCACCATTTTACAGGATCAGTATTGAAAAAGATATTCATTTTTAGACTTAGTAGTCTCTTATTTTAGTCTTTCTCCAGTCACAGTGCAGGTCAGCATGGTCAGAGTAAGGAAAAGCAGTGGAAAAGATACCCAGAGGGTATCTGATGGGTGCTATAAGGTAAAGCTTGTGTGCAATCTGTCTGGCTTACTCTTAGAAGGCATGCAATAGGTCAGTGGAGAGAAAAGGTTGCCTGTAAGAGCAGAGAAGCTGATCTTTCCCTTACAACTAGCTAATGGGGGCCCATCCCTGTCTTTAATATGGGGCCCTATTAATCCTAGTTACGACCCAGTACCCAGGCAAGATCATGGTAGAATAGATAATCCGGCATATATGGATATGCAGAAGTATAGTCAGACAATCTGGGTAGATAACATTGGAAGAGGCAGTAGGAACCTAGTAAGAACAAGCAGCAGAAAAACACAGGACTAGGATTCTGAAAATAAACTTAGCACCAGGCCCCAGAATAGAAACGCGGAGCGGGACTATAGCAGAGCTCCTCAGACTGTGGGACACAGCAGCAAATAAACTGGCTTGATTCCAACATATACTGTATGCAAAGTACATACATAATACAACACAAAAAAATAAAAAATACTACAAAAATACAAGCTGGATCCCAAAACCTACCAAATAACCCAGAAGAATGGCACACCAGTTGGAATCAGTAATATACTTATTAGCGTAATTTGACACTGGTGTTGTTACCACAGAAAATATATTGTCCCCATGTATGAAGTTCTGTGTGGCACTTTTTTGGCCCATTTTCAGTGTAATTAATGACGTATATTGTTTACCCTTAAATTATTAAGTATTTGCTGTGAAAAAAATTCAATACAACACTCACTCAATGCATCATTTGTGTTAGCCAAGTGTGACTATGGGTGAACTTACTTTTTAGCCATATTTATGGAATACAACTTTTTAAAAAGTCACATTAAATTTTGCATTTGCACATCACAGCAGGCTTGCATTAAATGTGCACCACACCTACCCCAATATAAAATGTGACAACTTTAATAAGTGATGTGCGATTTTAGATACATTTGCAGCAAATTTTTTTTATTCTCTTTTTTATTTGTAATTGCATATAAAAGACAAACCATAACAATTATTCAAATTAGCACATCTTCAAAATACAATTTGATTTTGCCCTTCCCAAGCCAGTTCCCCCTAGCCCATCCCCCCCATAGTCCACCCCTTATCCCCCTCCCCGCCTTATTAGAGTGGACAGAGAAAAGAAATAAAAAATAAAAAAAAGGTGAGAGAGACAGCGGAAAGAAAAAAAAGAAAAGAAAAGTAATCCTCATAGCGTCTTCCCTCCCATCCTTCCCCTCTCTCTCCTCCTAAATAGGATATTGCTAATTTGACCAGACTTGCTGATGCAGAGTAAGTTCTCCCAGAGCCCTGTGGAATGGGTTAGGGGCAGGATCTGACATTCATGGGAGTCCTTTGATCCCTTAAGGTCACAGCCAGTTTTGGCCTTAAGGAAAAAAAATTTCAAATCTGACATGTTTCACTTTATGTGGTAGGATAAAGAGCAAAAAACCACGGCGCCACTTGGTGTGGATCAAAGGAGATGGAGGTGAGAAATAGAGGAGATATAAATGCTCACCGTGAGGTTAGGAGAGTTCAACGGAGGGGTCCACGGGATAGCTGCTGCCAGATCCGAGCCGGTTACCGAGGTGACCGCTTGGGTACGAGAGATGCAGGTAAAAACAAATAGGATCTATGTTGGCGCTGCTGCTTAGTGTGGACAAGGTACAGATCCAGAAGATCAGTTTTGAGTTTTATAAACTGTTTAATTGCAACGCGTTTCAACGCCGAACTGGCGTTTTCATCAGGCATAGGGATACAGAAAAAAAGACACATGCTTATATATGGCCAGTTCAGACTAAACAATTAGGTAAAAAACCGCGAAAATACTTCGGTAGGTCAAAGTTCAGATGGAACGATCTATTGCAATGTCAGTATGAGTTTTAATACAAACACATAAATAAAAGGACAAATAAAAGTATATAAGTAATAAAAGACGGGATGTCACATCAAAGAGTGATTTTGGAACGGTATGCAGGAGTAGATTAAAACATTGTGTAGTGTGTACGGGACGGCAACATTTGGTTGCTTATATCGTTAGCTAGTGTCATCGGGAGAGAGGGGTGAGCAAATTGTATCTGATTTTATTATTTATTTGTTATGTTAGTTGTGTGTTGTGTTTGGGATGTAAACGATTCAATTTGATGGTTATACTGTTTACACGTTGCCTCGGAAACCAACTGTGTTACGGAAGCCGATGCGATCCACAAGAAGATGGAACGCATGGTGAGCCGCATCGTGCGAGGGATCGTTGAGCTGCTCAGAGGGGACAATGAACAGATAACGTATCTGCTAAAAAGAAAAGAAAAGATCGGGTGGAGGGTGAGCAAAATGAAGTACCATACGTGGATATGGACAAAATGCCTTGGTTCGTATGATGATTTGTTAATTGTAGGTGTTAGTTTGAGGGAACGCTGACCAATATTAAGGGGTAAGGATGGTTTTGTTAAGGTGGTCGATACCTATATTCTTTAATGGTTGGTTTCGAATATATGTGTGACTTATGTACTTCTTTCAGGAGGGTTGAATGTATTTCGGTTTAGTGTGTGATGAAAACCGCAAATAAAAAAATGGGTTATTATATAGTTGTTGCTAAAAGGCCAGGATGAAGGTTATTAAGGTGCTATTAGGAGATAGGGAAAGAAATATGATGTCTTGATTTGCATTGTGTACTAATATACAGACAATTTCATTGGTCTATGTAGCGTTATAGTTTTACATGGGTACAGAAGGGATCCAAGAGGTGTTAATTGTCGGATATTTTTTGGATATTTATCCATTTTGGAGTCAGTCAATTAATTAGTCCAAAGATGACTCTGTGATGTCATTTAGACCCAAAGGGTGTAGTGTATTCATTTTAAAAATCCAGTAGTTTTCCCTTTGTTTTAATTTGCTGAATCTGTTTGGGACGTCAAAATTGATATGTTCAATGGGTGTGATTTTAATTTGATTAAATTGGTAATAACTTCAGAATGCTTTTACCTATCCAAGCGATTCTGAGATTGTTTTCTCATGGCACATTGGACTTTATGTTACTGGCAAAATTTGCTCAATATATTCAGTATTTAATTGTGAAAAACACCAACATTTAGCGAAAAATTGCAAAAATTAGCATTTTTCGCAATTTTAATGTATCCGCTTGTAAGACAGATAGTAATACCACACAAAATTGTTGCTAATTAACATCCTCCATATGTCTACTCTAGATTGGCATCATTTTTTGAACATCCTTTTATTTTTCTAGGACGTTACACGGCTTAGAACTTTAGCAGCAATTTCTCAAATTTTTAAGAAAATTTCAAAAGGCTATCTTTACAGGGGCCAGTTCAGTTGTGAAGCAGATTTTAGGGCCTTATATATTAGAAACCCCTAATAAGTCACCCCATTTTAAAAATGTCACCCCTCAAAGTATTCAAAACAGCATTAGAAAGTTTCTTAACCCTTTAGATGTGTCACAGGAATTAAAGCAAAGTACAGGTCTTTTTTTTTTGCAGAAATAAATTTTGCCGTGAAAAAGAAAATCTACATTCTTTCAAAGAAAATGTAGGTTTAGCAATTTTTTTCTAATTTCCACAAGGACTAACGGAGAAAAAGCACAGCAACATTTGTAAAGCAATTTCTCCCGAGTAAAACAATACCCCACATGTGGTCATAAATGGCTGTTTGGACACACGGCAGGGCTTAGAAGGGAAAGAGTGCTATTTGGCTTTTGGAGCTCAAATTGAGCAGGAATGGTTTGTGGAGGTCACGTTGCATTTGCAAAGCCCCTGAGGGACCAAAACAGTGAAAACGCCAAAAAGGTGACTCCATATAGGAACTACACACCTTGAAGAATCCATCTAGGGGTGTAGTTAGCATTTTGACCCCATAGGGGTTTCATAGATTTTATTAGAATTGGGCAGTGAAGATAAAAAAAAACAACATTTTTTTCCAATAAGACGTAGATTTAGCTCAACATTTTTCATTTTCTCAACAAATAAAGGAATAAAAGAACCCCAACATTTATAAAGCAACTTCTCTGGAGTACGGAAATACTTCATATGTGGTTATAAACTGCTGTTAGGGCACACGGCAAGGATCAGAAGGGAAGGAGCGCCATTTAGGTTTTGGAGCACAGATTTTGCTGGATTGGGTTCTTGACACCATGTCGCTTTTGCAATGCTCCTAAGGTACCAGTACAGTAGAAACTCCCCAAAAGTGACTCTATTCACGAAACTACACCCCTTGAAGAATTCATCTAGGGGTGTAGTGAGCATTTTGACCTTTGCAGTTTGGGGAATTTTGCTGGGAAAGTGTTGTCCTGGTATAATATGGGCGCCCTCGCTTTCAGCAGATATGTTTGGCCCTCCCCTTCCTGATTCCCTAATTTTAGGGGCCTTGATAATTTGCCACTTGAAACAGAAGAAATGTTCCCCTCGGACCGGCACAACTGCATATTTTTTTCTTTCCTGACTTATTGGAGCCTTAAAAAATGTTATTTTTTCATAGACGTAGTGGTATGAAGGCTGTTTTTTTGCGGGACGAGCTGTAGTTTTTATTAGTACCATCTTGGGGTACATGCGACTTTTTGATCACTTGTTATCCTTTTTTTTATTGGGAGGCAAGGTGACCAAAAAATAGCAATTCTGGCATATTTTTTTAGTTATTTTTATACAGTGTTCACAACGCATCATAAATTACATGTTAACTTTATTCTGCGGGTCAGTCCGATTGCGGCGATACCTAATCTATGGCACTCTTATGTTTTACAACTTTTTGCACAATAAAATTACTTTTGTAAAGAGAATGTATTTTCCTGTCGCCAAGTTGTGAGAGCCATAACGTTTTAATTTTTTCATACGGAGCTGTATGAGGGCTTGTTTTTTGCGAGACGAGTTATAGTTTTTATAGGTACCATTTTTGGATACATGCGACTTTTTAATCAGTTTTTATTTTAATTTTTGGAAGACAAAGTGACCAAAAAACAGCAATTATGTCAGTATTTTTTAGTTTTTTTTTTTACGGCGTTCACTGTGCGGAATAAATAACATAATATTTTTATAGGTCAGGTCGTTACGGTCGCAGCGATACCAAATATGTATGGCTTTATTATTTTTTTAAATAATAAATGACTTGATAATGGAAAAAGGGCGATTGTGTTTTGTTATTCCTTGAAACGTTTATTGTATTTTTGACAACTTTTATTTTTACTTTTTTTACACTTTTTTTTACACTGCGTTTATTGTATTTTTGACAACTTTTATTTTTACTTTTTTTACACTTTTTTTTACACTTTTATTTATTGCCACTAGGGGACTTGAAGATCCAACTGTTTGTTTGATGTTCTAATACATTGCACTACCTATGTAGTGCAATGTATTAGCACTGTCAGTTGTTCACTGACAGCAAGACGATCAGGCTCCGCCTCCGGACGGGGCCTAATCGGCTTCCGTATTGGCAGACAGGAAGCCATTGTTAGGCCTCCTGTTGCCATAGTAGCAGTCACCAGCCTTAAAATCGCATGCAGGCTGCCGATTTTCTACATACCACTAAGATGCAGCGATCGTATTGAAGGGGTTAATGGCAGGAATCGGAGCTAGCTCCGGTTCCTGCCTTTACAGTGGGTTGTCCGCTGTAACATACAGCGAAAACCCACTGCTGATGACGCTGGCTCAGCTTCTTAACCGGAAGCTGAGCCGGCGCCATCTTGCCGATGGTACCGGAAGCCTTTCGGGCCCCGCCAACGAGCGGGGCATAGGAGGATTTCGTTTCTGGCAGACCAGGAGGTAAGTAGTAGACCTCCGATCACCTTTGCAGCCACCGTCAACCCAGCGATCACGTTGCTTGGGTGCCGGTGGCTAAAAAATCCTCACATGCTGCGATATCTATTAAACGCAGCATGTGAAGAGTTAATCGGCCGGATCGGAGGCTAGCTCCGGTTCTAGCAAATACCTCAGGGTGCCAGCTGTATCATACAGCTGGCACCGAGCGGTGATGTCGTTGGCTCAGCTCCTGAGCCAGCTCCATCTCCTTCACGTACATTGATTTTGTGGGAAGGGGTTAAGTAACTATACAATTTTGAAATTAATCTTTTCTTATTACCCAGAGTGTCAAGGCTTCATGACGTGATTCCCCTAATTTGCCCCCTATATCACTTTTCTTTAGCGCATAATATATTTGTAAGTATGGGAGAAAAAAAATCTGATATGTGAAGACAATATTGCTGCATAAGCGCCATAAATGTTTTAATATTATCATGATACATTGACATAGAAACATACAATATACCAAAACCACTTCCCAAAGGATTATTATTAATTTGTTTTACATCCATATACAGTAGTGCATTACCCTAGATTGGGGTAAACTTAAAATAAACATTTGCACCTAAAGTTGCATTTCTTCCTTTAAAGAACAAACCTTTCAGGCACATAAAATTATCATAATTTTGAGTATAAATTCACTGGTTGAACCTTTAATATCCCCTTCAGGACCAAGCTCATTTTGGCCTTCAGGACCAGACCCATTTTTTCAAATCTGACATATTTCACTTTATGTGGTAATAACTCCGGAACGCTTTTACCTATCAAAGCGATTCTGAGATTGTTTTCTCGTGACACATTGGACTTTATGATAGTGGAAAAATGTGGTCGATAAATTCAATATTTACCAGTGAAAAACACCAAAATTTGCATTTTTCTAAATGTAAATGTATCTGCTTGTAAGACAGGCAGTTATACCACACAAAATTGTTGCTAATTAACATCCCCCATATGTCTACTTTAGATTGGCATCGTTTTTGAACATCCTTTTATTTTTCTAGGACGTTACAAGGCTTAGAACTTTAGCAGCAATTTCTCACATTTTCAAGAAAATTTCAAAAGGCTATTTTTACAGGGGCCAGTTCAGTTGTGAAGCGGCTTTTAGGGCCTTATATATTAGAAACCGCCAAAAAGTCACCGCATTTTAAAATCTTCACCCCTCAAAGTATTCAAAAGAGCATTTAGAAAGTTTCTTAACCCTTTAAACGTTTCACAGGAATTAAAGCAACGTAGAGGTGAAATTTTCAAATTTCATTTTTTTTTGCAGAAATTCATTTTTATTCTATTTTTTTTGTAACACAGAAGTTTTTACCAGAGAAAAGCAACTCAATATTTATTGCCCAGATTCTGCAGTTTTTAGAAATATCCCACATGTGGCCCTAGTGTGGTAATGGACTGAAGCACCGGCCTCAGAAGCAAAGGAGCACCCAGTGGATTTTGGGCCTCCTTTTTATTAGAAAATATTTTAGGCACCATGTCAGGTTTCAAGGGCTCTTTCGGTGCCAAAACAGTGGAAATCCACCAAAAGTGACCCCATTTTGGAAACTACACCCCTTGAGGAAATTATCTAGGGGTATAGTGAGCATTTTGACACCGCAGGTTTTTTGCAGAAATTATTGGAAGTAGGCCGTGAAAATAAAAATCGTCATTCTTTCAAAGATTATGTAGGTTTAGCTAATTTTTTCTAATTTCCACGAGGACTAAAGGAGAAAAAGCACCACAACATTTGTAAAGCAATTTCTCCCGAGTAAAACAATACCCCACATGTGGTTATAAACGGATGTTTGGACACACGGCGGAGCTTAGAAGGGAAAGAGCGCCATTTGGCTTTTGGAGCTCAAATTTAGCAGGAATGGTTTGCGCAGGCCATGTCGCATTTGCAAAGCCCCTGAGGTACCAAAACAGTGAAAACACCAAAAAAGTGACTCCAGTGAGAAAACTACACCCCTTGAGGAATCCATCTAGGGGTGTAGTGAGCATTTTGCCCCCACAGGTGTTTCATAGATTTTATTAGAATTGGGCAGTGAAAATAAAAAAAATCCTTTTTCTTCAATAAGACGTAGCTTTAGCTCCAAATTTTTAATTTTCTCAACAAATAAAGGAAAAAAAGAACCCCAACGCTTGTAAAGCAACTTCTCTGGAGTACGGCAATACCCCACACGTGGTCGTAAAATGCTGTTTGGCCACACGGCAGGGCTCAGAAGGGAAGGAGCGCCATTTGCTTTTGGTGTACAGATTTTGCTGCATTTGGTTTCTGGTCGCTATGTTGCATTTGCAAAGTCCCTGTGGGACCAAAACAGTGGATCCCCCCCAGAAGTGACCCCATTTTGGAAACAACACCCTCAAGGTATTCACCTAGGGGTGTAGTGAGCATGTTAACCCCACAGGTGTTTTGCAGAAATTCGTGTGCACACGATGTGGGAGAATGAAAATGGGAATTTTTCCTTAGATACGCCAATATGTGGTGCCCGGCTTGTGCCACCATAACAAGACAACTCTCAATTATTATGCGGTGTTTCCCTGTTTTAGAATCACCCTACATGTGGCCCTAATCTTTTGCCTGGACATTCGACAGGGCTCAGGAGTGAAAGAGTACCATGTAAAATTGAGGCCTAATTTGGCGACTTATAAAGTATTTGTTCACAATTGCAGAGGCTTTGATGTGAAATAATAAAAGAAACCCCTGAGAAGTGACCCCATTTTGGAAACTGCACCCCTCAAGGCATTTATTAAGAGGTGTAGTGAGCATTTTCACCCCACGTGTCTTTTCCATAAATGATTGCGCTGCGGAAGGTACAAATTAAAATGTTTCCCTAGATATGCCAATTCAGTGTCAAATATGTCATGACCAGCTTGTGCCACTTTTTTTTTTATATACACCGTTCACCGTACGTTATAAACTACATGTTACCTTTATTCTGCGGGTCAGTACGATTCCGGCGATACCAAATTTATAGAACTTTTTTATAACTTTTTGCACAATAAAATTACTTTTGGAAAGAGAATGTATTTTTTCTGTCGCCAAGTTGTGAGAGCCATAACTTTTACATTTTTTCATCGATGGAGCTGTGTGAGGGCTTGTTTTTTTGCGAGACGAGGTATAGATTTTATCGGTACCATTTTCGGATACATGCGACTTTTTGATCACTTTTTATTTCAATTTTTGGAAGACAGTGACCAAAAAAACAGTAATTATGGCAGTGTTTTTGAGGTTTTTTTTACGGCGTTCACTGCGCTGGATAAATAACATAATATTTTTATAGTTCAGGTCGTTACGGTCGCTGCGATACCAAATATGTATGGCTTTATTATTTTTTTCAATAATAAATGACTTGATAAGGGAAAAAGGGCGATTGTGTTTTGTGTTATTATTTGAAACTTTTATTGTATGTTTTCCAGCTTTTATTTTTACTTTTTTTACACTTTTTTTTACACTTTTCTTTAGTCCCACTAGGGGACTTGAATGTCCAACTGTTTGTTTGATGTTCTAATACATTGCACTACCTATGTAGTGCAATGTATTGGAACTGTCAGTTGTTCACTGACAGCAAGCCGATCAGGCTCCGCCTATGGGCGGGGCCTAATCAGCTTACGTAATGGCAGACAGGAGTCCATTGTTAGGGCTCCTGTTGCCATGGTAGCAGTCGCCAGCTTTGCCATCGCATGGCAAGGCTGCCGATTTTCTACAAACCTCTAGGATGCAGCGATCACAATGGATCGCTGCATCGAAGGGGTTAATGCCAGGAATCGGAGCTAGCTCCGGTTCCTGGCGATAGATCGGGGTGTCCGCTGTAACATACAGCGGACACCCACTGCTGATGACGCCGGCTCAGCTTCTGAGCCGGAAGCTGAGCCAGCGCCATCTTGCCGATGTTACCGGAAGCCTCCTGGGCCCCGCCGACGATGGGGCATAGGAGGATTCCGTTACAGGCTGATCGGGAGGTAAGCATTAGCCCTCCGATCGCCTTTGCAGCCACCGGCAACCCAGCGATCACGTTGCTGGGGTGCCGGTGGCTATAAACTCCTCACATGCTGCGATCTCTATTGAACGCAGCATGTGAGGGGTTAATCGGTCGGATCGGAGGCTAGCTCCGGTCCTGGCCGATACCTTAGGGTGCCAGCTGTAACATACAGCTGTCACCCGGTGGTGATGTCGCTGGCTCAGCTCCTGAGCCAGCTTCATCTCCATGACGTACATTTACGTAAAAAGGCGGTAGGCCACCGATTTTAATGACGTTTATATACGTGATCCGGCGGGAAGGGGATATGTCTCATTAACCATCCACCATATTTTACCAGATGGCATAGTTGCACTGAGTAGAAGTAGTATCTAAAATTGGGTGCCTCCACCTTCCTCCTTTTTTGTTATCTAACAGTAGCATTGCCAAGCTCAAACGTAACTGTCACGGTTTGTGGGTATGTGGACCCACTAAGCCGCACCGCCGTAGCAGGGAGGCAGCTGGCCAAACAACTGGGAACCCCAGCAATACAAAGTCCCGCACAAGGGTACCTGGATAGTCCAGACAGTGGCCGCAGCTCTGCCACAGATGGAGGTGGGAGCAGCAGGTAACGTCAGACGTGGCGGATGACAGCAGGTGCCTCAGGTTGCGCCAGATGTGGCGAATCACACAGGACGTGGCAAACAACAGCAGGTGCAGTAGACACGACTTCAACTAGTAGGCACAGGAACAAGAACACAGCACGGGATACAGGAACAGGTAACAGGGCACGGGTAACAACTGGAACGGGAAACACTAAGGGACCATTTGCAAGACAGACTTGGGATATACTAACAACGCTCAGGCAAGGATCAGAAGGGCTGGGGCCTTCTTATAGTCCAGGAAATCATGTGAGTTGATGATGATGATTGTCTTCATGTGCGCGCGCTCGTGCCCGTTCTTAAAGGGCCAATGGGACACAGCGGACCGGAGCGGAAGTGAGCGCTGGCGTCTCCTAGGAAGGAGATGGGGTCCAGGGCTCACAGATCCATGGCTGCGGGCGTCAGGAGGTGAGTAGACCCGATGGACGCTACAGTAACGGTTTCCCTTTCTGGATTAATTCTCGTACAAAAGAATACATAGCCTTAAAAAAAACAAAAAAAAAACAGGAACTCAGAGTGGGCTATTCTCTAATAGGTATATCCATGTGGGCAAGGTCACCATTTTCAACCAATGGCTGTGGCTGCCAATGAAAAAGGAAGATCTTAGTTTTCTGTCTAATTCACCTCATACTTGGCATTAAATTTAAATCGAAGTAGTTACATCCAAATTCCAAGATATTTAAATCTATCTACCTGAGCCAATCCCGTTGATCTTTCTTACGGCAGGCAAACAAAGGCATGTCGAGCACAAGCCTACAGCCGTTTCGCGCGTACCCACGCTTTGTCAAGGCCTCAGCGTTCTTGCAGACCATGCCCTCTTATATACTCCAGGTCGCCCCATCATAGCTGGGATTGGGTCAGTTACTCAGCCACTCTCCAACTATTTGGATTGGGTGCTGAGACCTAACTTGAAAACAGTTCCCTCATATATACGTGACACTATAGATTTTTTGACTATACTGTAGGATTTTGAGTGGCAAGAATTTTATAGTCTAGCTTCAGTTGATGTCAAGAGCCTATCCTCAGGATGCTAGTGTGCAGACTGTCAGACATCAACTGTCGCAATTTGAAAATGATGTTAGCTTCGTTAACTTTATCTTTTAAATTTGTACTTGATCCCAAATCGTTCCAGTTTGATGCGGTCTGGTATCGGCAGAGTTCAGGTATGGCTATGCGTACCCCTTGACCTTTGCCAATTTGTACTTGACCTTTGCCAATATCTTCCTCGCCGAATTCGAACAGAATAAGATCTATAATATCTGTAACCCCTATCTGAAATTATTACAACTATATCTACGATATATAGACAATATTTTTATCGTCTGGTCTGGTACTCCGCAGGAATTTATGGATTTTGGGACATATATCAATGACAATCAGGTTAACATGAAATTTACTAGTAAATATGGTGGTCAGACTTTAGAATTTTTGGACGTTCTAGTTACAGCGAAAGGCAGTGAACTTATGACTAACTGTTACTATAAACCTACTGCCACTAACCCTCTATTGAGATATGATAATGATCAATCTCATGTGAAAAAGGCTTTGCCCTATGGACAATTTTTAAGATTAAAGAGAATTAATAGTGATGACTATATTTGATCTTCAATCTGAAGAACTTTTTGAAAAATTATGAATCAGAGGATATCTGGACTCTATTCTCTATACTGCTTGGGAAAAAGCGAGACATAAGAATATGGAAGAGTTACTGTGAATTACTAGAGATATCAAAAATAGTAACAAAAAAAAAAGAATAAGAAAGAAAAAAGGTTTGTTTTTTATTCCGACATGGCCATATGGGAAATATTATAAGTGCAGCGATCAGAAAGAACTGGTATATGATTAAGAGGGATCCGTTACTCTCTGAGGTAGCCGCTAGACAACCCATTTTTTCTTTTTGAAGAAGCACTAACCTTAGAGATATCTTGGTGAAGGGACGCTTTGTTAATCATCCCCCAAAACGAGATGGCTTAGTGGAATCATCCCAAGAGGGAATTATAGATGCGGACATTACAGGTTCTGTAGTCAGATTGCACAGTCAAGGTACCCTAAATCGAGGGGCTTGACCGTGTCAGCTGATAGTGTCATCACATGTAGAACTAAATTTGTGGTATATGTTGATATGTGCCCCTGTGGTCTCTTTTATATCGGGAAGACTATCCACCCGATGTTCAAGAGATTTGGGGAGCATGTGCGATCTATTATGATGGGGGAAGGTTCTCCACGTCTTATTGAGCATATTCTTAATCACCATAATGGTGACTCCACATTTATGTCCTTTGCAGGTTTAGGGTATGTTCACACGCAAACGCAAAATACGTCTGAAATTATGGAGCTGTTTTCAGGCGAAAACAGCTCCTGAATTTCAGACATTTTTGCAAGTACTCACGTTTTTTGCGGCGTCCATTACTGACGTAATTGGAGCTGTTTTTCAATGGAGTCAATGAAAAACGGCTCCAAAAACGTCCAAAGAAGTGACATGCACTTCTTTGACGCGGGCGTCTTTTTACGTGCCGTCTTTTGACAGCAAAACGTAAATTTATACCTCGTATGAACAGAACATCGTAAAACCCATTGCAAGCAAAGGGCAGATGTTTGCAGGCGTAATGGAGCTATCTTTTCAGGCGTAATTCGAGGCGTAAAACTCCCGAATTACGTCTGAAAATAGGCCATGTGAACATACCCTTAAGGTGTGTCAAACAAAATCCCTCTGGAGGAAATAAACATAATATGTTGCTTCAGATAGAAGCTCAATTGATTTTACAAACAGAGACTCTTGGACCTCTAGGTCTAAATGACCGCAATGATTTGAGTTCTTTCTTGACTTAAAATGGTTATATATGGCTGCAGCAATATGTCCTGTCAAACTTTAGCAGAAAAAAGTTTTGTATATGAAATAATTTTTGTTTGTCATTAGCATGCTCTGGATGAACAAGTCATACTCATTCCCTTTCAGTCAATGTGAGATAAAGGAGGACTCTAGGACCCAGCAGTCTGAGTAACCACTGGACCTGTTTTATAACTTGTATCCATGCACCCTTAGGGTATGTGCACACACACTAATTACGTCCGTAATTGACGGACGTATTTCGGCCGCAAGTAGTGGACCGAACTCAGTGCAGGGAGCCGGGCTCCTAGCATCATAGTTATGTACGACGCTAGGAGTCCCTGCCTCTCCGTGGAACTACTGTCCCGTACTGAAAACATGATTACAGTACGGGACAGTTGTCCTGCAGAGAGGCAGGGACTCCTAGCATCGTATATAACTATGATGCTAGGAGCCCGGCTCCCTGCACTGTGTTCGGTCCGGTACTTGCGGCCGAAATACGTCCGTAAATTACGGACGTAATTAGTGTGTGTGCACATACCCTTATGTTGCTGCTATTGCAACATTGTTACCTTCCTGTGCTGATGCAGACAATATGTGATAATCTTACCTTGTTTTTATCATTGTCTACTATTTTGTATGTAACATTAAAGTTTTCCTATGTGTATATAAGGAGGCGTGGTCTGCAATAACACCGAGGCCTTGACAAAGCGTGGGTACACACGAAACGGCCGTAGGCTTGTGCTCGACATCCATGCTGCCTTTGTTTGCCTGCTGTTGCTAGAAGCAAAATCGGTAATGCAAGTGATTTAGAAAAATGATTATAGTGCACACTCCTGCAATATAATTATTTTTCACTGAAAGTTGAGGTACGCTTTAAGTCCAAAATTCTGTGCTGATACATTTCTTAATATATCTTTAAAGAACTCGGAGCTTGGTTTTTGCTTCAAATCCTCTGTATAGACATAGGGAGGAATTTATTAAAAGCTTTACACCAATATTCTGGTGTTAAAATAGTCATGAAATTTAGCTCACACTTGTTTTGTGCAAACATTTAAGACATTTACTGCTTATGACCCTTATTTAAAAAGTGTATGGAGCTACGTGTAAGGGGGCGGGACCATCCTGATAAATTTTCTACCATTTGCGCCTCAAATTTTCATACGTTTTACCGGAAGTCTATGCCAGCTCATAGATGCCATAGATTTCGTTTTGTGGTACATGGACAGCCAAAGATGCGACAAATTTATTACAAAAATGTGTGCCTTTTAATACATTTTTCACATCTTACTCGACCTCAGCGGGCTCCAATCTAAGACTGGCAAATTAAATGCCAGTCTTACTAAATCTGGGCCATAGATTTAAAAGAAAACATGCTGAATACCTGCAATCACAACTAGAGGGAACCAGTGCCACACCTGCCATGAGGCGAGGTGAGCCAACAGTCTCAGGCGGCACCACCTACCCGAAAAAGGGGGGCAGTATTTTCAGCCATGGACGGACTGGACCGGGGGGAGGGGCCATGCAGACACACATAGCAGACAGGCCGCATGATGGGCACTTGTGTAACACTCCTCCTCCTCCTCCTCTATGACGCTGTACACAGCACATGCCGCCAGAGAGGAGCAAGTCTGCAGGAGGAGCGGTCGAGCGACGAGAAGTGACGAGACGCACGAGGTGCATTCCTACCTTGCTGGGACCAGGACCCGTGAGTATACTGCAAGAGGGGGTCTGGGCATTTTACAGACAGCAAAGTGCTCTATGGGGCTGGAATAATCTACCCCATAGAGCCCTCATATCACTATAATGGAAGGATTAGTGGGGGGGGGGGGTCTGGTCTGAGCGTCTGACTTACTGCAGAGGACTCTATAGGGGGGATTCTGCACCCCCTTTAGAGCAGTCAGTCAGATGCTCAGACCCCCCTAACCTTGCAGTATAGTAACTAGTCAGGGCTATATGGGGGGGGGATAATTCCCCCCTATAGAGCTCCCTGCTGTCAGTAAAATGCCCAGACCCCCCTTGCAGTATACTCCCGGCCCCCCAGCATTGGCCGACCCCTTTTAAATTAGTAGGGGCAGGAAGTTGAGCACAGCATAAGGGCCTGTTCACAACAGCGTTTGCTTTCCGTTCCGGGGGTCAGTCGGAGGTAACCCAGCAACAGAAAGTCAAACTCAAACCACAGCTTCCGTTTCTGTCACCATTAGCGCAGTTGACTGCGCTATTAATTCTGTCAGAAAAAACGGAAACCTTCCGGAATTGTGACGAACGGCAACTATTAGCAATGTTTCTGTCACCATTGATATCAATGGTGACTGAAACGGAAGCTGTGGTTTCAGTTTGACTTTCCGTTGCGGGGTTCACCCGACGAAAACCTCAGACGGAACCCCGGAACGGAAAGCCAACGCTGATGTGAACAGGCCCTAATACTTCCCCATAAACCTGCCCCCGCTCATTAATATATATATATATATATATATATATATATATATATATATATATATATATATATATAGTGTATATAGCGCTGAGTCCTGTATCCGTCAGGTCAGCGGGACTGACTGATTCAGTGTCAGCGGGTTCTGCAGGATCGAGCTGTTACCGATCACATCTAAGTACATAATAGGCAACCTAATGGATTCAGGTCTCAGTGCTATATACAGCTGCTCTGTATACAGGATACAAAGCAGCTGCATCTCAAAAAGTAACAATAATTTTCAATAAAAAGTAATTAAAACTTGCACCAATCGCATCGATAGATGTCTTTATATATATATATATATATATATATATATATATATATATATATATATATATATATACACTACCGTTGAAAAGTTTGGGGTCACCCAGACAATTTTGTGTTTTCCTTGAAAACTCACACTTATATTTATCAAATGAGTTGCAAAATGACTAGAAAATATAGTCAAGACATTGACAAGGTTAGAAATAATGATTTTTATTTGAAATAATAATTTTCTCCTTCAAACTTTGCTTTCGTCAAAGAATGCTCCATTTGCAGCAATTACAGCATTGCAGACCTTTGGCATTCTAGCGGTTAATTTGCTGAGGTAATCGGGAGAAATTTCACCCCATGCTTCCAGAAGCCTCTCCCACAAGTTGGATTGGCTTGATGGGCACTTCTTGCGTACCATACGATCAAGCTGCTCCCACAACAGCTCTATGGGGTTGAGATCTGGTGACTGCGCTGGCCACTCCATTACAGATAGGATACCAGCTGCCTGCTTCTTCCCTAAATAGTTCTTGCATAATTTGGAGGTGTGCTTTGGGTCATTGTCCTGTTGTAGGATGAAATTGGCTCCAATCAAGCGCTGTCCACAGGGTATGGAATGGCGTTGCAAAATGGAGTGATAGCCTCCCTTATTCAAAATCCCTTTTACCTTGTACAAATCTCTCACTTTACCAGCACCAAAGCAACCCCAGACCATCACATTACCTCCACCATGCTTGACAGATGGCGTCAGGCACTCTTCCAGCATCTTTTCAGTTGTTCTGCGTCTCACAAATGTTCTTCTGTGTGATCCAAACACCTCAAACTTCGATTCGTCTGTCCATAACACTTTCCAATCTTCCTCTGTCCAATGTCTGTGTGCTTTTGCCCATATTAATCTTTTCCTTTTATTAGCCAGTCTCAGATATGGCTTTTTCTTTGCCACTCTGCCCTGAAGGCCAGCATCCCGGAGTCGCCTCTTCACTGTAGACGTTGACACTGGCGTTTTGCGGGTAATATTTAATGAAGCTGCCAGTTGAGTACCTGTGAGGCGTCTATTTCTCAAACTAGAGACTCTAATGTACTTGTTTTGTTGCTCAGTTGTGCAGCGGGGCCTCCAACTTCTCTTTCTACTCTGGTTAGAGCCTGTTTGTGCTGTCCTCTGAAGGGAGTAGTACACACCGTTGTAGGAAATCTTCAGTTTCTTGGCAATTTCTCGCATGGAATAGCCTTCATTTCTAAGAACAAGAATAGACTGTCGAGTTTCACATGAAAGCTCTCTTTTTCTAGCCATTTTGTGAGTTTAATCGAACCCACAAATGTAATGCTCCAGATTCTCAACTAGCTCAAAGGAAGGTCAGTTTTATAGCTCCTCTAAACAGCAAAACTGTTTACAGCGGTGCTAACATAATTGCACAAGGGTTTTCAAGTGTTTTCTAATCATCCATTAGCCTTCTAACACAGTTAGCAAACACAATGTATCATTAGAACACTGGAGTGATAGTTGCTGGAAATGGGACTCTATAGACCTATGTAGATATTGCATTAAAAACCAGACATTTGCAGCTAGAAGTCATTTAGCACATTAACAATGTATAGAGTGTACTTCTGATGAATTTAATGTTATCTTCATTGAAAAACAACTGTGCTTTTCTTTGAACGGTAGTGTATATATATATATATATATATATATATATATATATATATATATATATATATATAAAATAAGTTTTTAAATGTGTACATAGCCTTTAATCTGTAACTAAACTTTTATCATGTCCTAGTGACATGTCCGAAGTTTTCATCGGTGGGGGACTGAGCACTGAGGCCCCCACCGATCGCTAAAACAAAGCAGCAGAAGTGCTCGGGTGAGTGCTGTGCTGCTTCATTTTTGATCGACTTTCAGCTGAGTGAGCGGTGTACGGACTCATAGACTTTCTATTGAGCCCGTACACTGCTCCAAGGAAAGCCATCCGAGCATTTCTGCTCCTTCGTTTTAGCGACTAATGGGGGGGTCTCAGTGTTGGGACCCCACTGATCAAAACTTCTGACATGTCAAAAGTTTTGAAAAAAGTTGTTACACTTTAAAGAGAACCTTTCACCTGCCCATAGATGTGCATTTGAGTGCAGCATGTAATGGTCAGGGCTGCACAAACTCTGGGCCACTTTATATTTTTTTTCCTACCCTCTTTCCGTTCTTAGATATCGGTGCCGTAATATTTGGCGCCCGATATTTAAATAACCCCATGAACTGCCAATGCGGCGGTAATTGGCAAGGAGACGTGTAACATCGCTGTGACACTGTCCAATCCGCTACGAACAATGTCAACAGCAAGAGCTGGGGAGAGGAGAGCATGTGCACGTGCACGCTCTCACTCTTCAGCTCTCGGCAGGCAAGTACAGGACTGTGTGATCTCTCACGAGAGATCAGTCTTGTCGTCCTTGTCTGCCGAGAGCTAAAGAGTGAGAGCGTGCGTGCGCGCACAGCTCCGATGCCATGAAAAAGAGGAAGAAGAATTGACACTCTTCTTCTCCTCTTCTGTTCCTTAGTGGTGGCAGAGCTGCACGCGCTCTCTCTCCCGCTCTTGCTGTAACGCCGTCCGTAGCTGATTGGACAGTGTCACAGCGATGTTACACGCCCCCTTGCCAATTACCTCCCCATTGACACTTCATGGGGTTATTTAAATATCGGCACCAAATATTACAGCACCGATATCTAAATAACGAAGGCGGCTAGGAAAAAAATGTAAAGTGCCCCAGAGTTGCTGCACATGTATGGGGAGTTGAAAGGTTCTCTTTAAAAGAAAGGTGTTATAATTTTTTTTTTTTTTAATCTGATATGTTTTATTTTATGGGCCTAATTTTTCTAATTATTTTAATATGTTCCCAAAGGTAACTATTTATTCATATGTTTGTACTTTTGTGGGGGGCACCAATCTTTATTTTTATTTTTCATACTGCTAATGTTTGTTTTGCAGGTTCCGCTGGACCATTTGGACTACGTCGTAGATTTGTTGGACTACTTCGCTGATTTAAGCTTTTTTTCTTTTTTTTTTTTTAATAAAATGGTTAAAGTGGGTGCGGAAGAGTTATCATTTCAGTAAAATAAATTTCTTTATGTCTCTGTTTTTTAATACTTCATTACCGCCTTAGCAATGGCAGCTATCTGATTGAGAGTGTCTATTACTAAGAAGGGGCTTAGTGTTAGCCAGTAATAAGGTTATCACTAACCCCTATTATTACCCCGGTACCCACCGCCACCAGGAGTACCGGGAAGAGCTGGGTACGATCCAGGACCCGACCGTCTGAAGAGAAGGGCGGGTACTGGCGGGGATGTAGGCTGGTACTATCAGGCTCGGAATGGCCAAAAACCATGGCCCTTCCCACCCTGGTAATGCTAGGCTGATGCTGCTTCATTGTATCTGACTGGTTATGAAAAATGGAGGGGATCTCACTTTTTTTTTTCTATTATTTTTCTTTTTTAAATGACGTGGGGTTCCCGCTATTTTTCATAACCAGCCAGATACAATAAAGCAGCTGCAGCCTAGCATTACCAGGGTGGGAAGGGCCACGGTTTTTATCCCTTCCCAGCCTGGTAAAACCAGCCTGTGGCCGCCGTGCTGCCTTACCGTCGCTTCAGATGGTCGGGTACTGGATTGTACTCCCCTAGCGGCAGTGAGAACCGGGGTAATAATAGGGGTTAGTGATAGCCTTTTTACTGGCTAACACTAAGCCCCTTCTTAGTAATGGACACTCTCAATCAGACAGCAGCCATTACTAAGGCCATAATAAAGTATTAAAAAAAACAGACATAAGAAAAACATTTTTTTTATTGAAATCTAAACTCCCCGATGCAACCCTCTTTCACGATTTTTTTTTTTTTTTTAAAAAGTAGATCATCGAAGTAGTCCAATGACTCTACGACATAGTCCAAACGCTCCAGCGGAACCTACCAAAAAAAACCAGTATAAAAGTTTAAAAAACTTAAATTTGCCACAATAGAAACTAGAGGTCAAGGAAAAATGTCAACTAAAAAGTCATCCACCAGAGGGAAAAATGTTTCCCCATGGCGGAGTACAAAAAAGTATAATTCCCAGGTCAGGCTTTCTTGTACTCCGCCATCTAGAAACATTTTTCCTACTGGCGGATGATTTTTCCGTTGATAGGTAGCAGAGTTCTTCCGCAGCCTTGTTAGGGGGGCAAACTCGCCAATTTCCCAGTGCCCCCAGAATGGGCCGCTACTCTTGGGCCAGTGCTGTGTGCTTGCCCTGCAGACTAAAATTTGCCAGCCAACCCCTGGCCATTGGCTCCCTGCTCCGCCGTTTGCTCTTGAAGGCCACAGCCTGGTTTAGACCGAGGCCTACAAGAGATCGGGAGCACGATGATGACGTCAACTGCCCGGCACGATGACGTCACTGCATCATGCCTTCCACGCCGGGCCACTGAACTCAGTTAAAATTCATAAGTCTATTAGGTAATAAAAAGGGGGCATAAAAAAGTGGCATACAAAAGGGGGCATCCTTATTGTGGGGGCATAAAGCAGGCATTTGAGTGTGGCAGAAAATGTGCCATTAGTACTGAATTGGGGCATAAAAGGCCGCTTTACTACTGAGTGGAGACATTATTTCTGTGGGGACATAAAGGGGTATTAGTATTGAGTGGGAATTCTATTACTGGGTGAAGGCCCTAAAAGTGGCTCTATCACTGAGTAAGGTATAAAGGGGACACTAACACTGTGTAGGGGAACAAAAGTAGCACTTACTGTGTGGGGCCTTTGGGGGAACAAAAGGGTGTGTGTACTATTATTGTGTGGGGCACCTAGTATAGTATGTATAGGAGGTTTGTGTAGAGGTAGGGAATAGTTAGCGACTGCGCTAGAAAAGCAAGGAGTCAAAGATATCTGTGTCATATTCTGCAGGGCTTAGGAAATCGTGTCCGGGAGAAGTTGTCATTGCGGTCTTGGCTGGATGAAGAAGAAAAGGTGAAAGTGAAAGGTGAAAGTGAGCGACTTCAATCTGAGAAGACATCACCTGTGAGTCACTCAATATAACTATTTTGCAATCACTACTATAAGGTCTATCCGACAAGTAATGGAGGATGATCTGCGGATCATCGTTTTGTGACTCGTATTTATTATATCCCTGAGTATATCTACCTGATTCATGCTTGTCTCGAGTCTGTATGTGTATCCGCTTGAGATCTCCAGGGTTACGAGGGACGCCGTGTCGTCACACTTCATCCTGATTGGCCGGGCTGTAAGGAGGCTCGCCACAGTCCGGATGCGTCACTGGTGTGACGTATCTGTCTGTGATTGGCGGTGAGTCGGCAGCCTCGTCAGTGCAGGGGGAGGGCTCTTGCCCTTCATATGCTCCCAGTCTCGCCGGCTCGTGTGCGGCCATTTGCATTCGAGTCGTGCACGAGCCGGGAGAAACAATGTTAGCACAGAAATCGTGCTTAACCGGCATTTAATCAATTTAACAAACCCCTGATGATGTGTCACATTCATTAGTGACACTGAAACGCGTAGGGTTGAAATTAATTTGTCAGCAGGTGGTCTTAGAGTCTCCTAGTAGCGGTCTGTTAACAGGACTGTTTTCAGAGTTTTTCTCTCTGACCACATTCTGTGAGCCCGGTGGGCTGGAACAATCATTTTTCAGCAAGTGGGTGTCAGGGCTTTATACTACAAGAGGAGATTTTGGTCTACACGTGGGAAGTTCAATAGACCACCTCCTATCCCTGACCACTTTGTCTGAGCCTGAACATATGTCTTATTGGGCTACATGAGCCATATTTTAATACTTTATTATTAAAATTTATTTTTAATCGTTCTAATCAGGCAGTAAATCTACTAATTCAGTGAACGGAACATAATATAACTAGCAATTGGATTTATTACACAATTTATACTTAATTAAAGTGGAGATGGCAGGATTTCTTACAGGGGACATTGACATGGATAAATGGGTTCATGATGCTAAGGAGGTATTTTCTGAGAATGAAATTGTGCCGTCCACCCAGAGCTTTAGCATTACTGCATCCTTCCGTCAACTCACAAAAGCTTATAAAGATCACCTTAGATCTTGGTGGGAGGTTCAAACGTTGGAAACATATATTAAGAATCAAATCGTACCAAGAGGCCTTAGGATTTCATTGACTCCTGCAGCGAGAATCAGATCACCTGACTTTCTTAAAAAGTGGGAAAAGGAGTCGATAGAATCCTCTTTGAGATTCATGGGAATATTACTTGAGGAGGAAAAAAACTGTCTAGTCAGGAGCACACAGGAATTGAAAGATGGAATTAATCTGGTACATAAATTCTCTAGTAATCAAGATTATGAGAGGAAAGAGACTGTATTACAACAAACAGTGGAAAAATGTATTAGTAACCTAAAGGAAAGAAAACATTTTCAGTTCGTACGTGACACTCTTGATTTTAAAGAGGGGAGAATATTTGATTACAGCATAAGAACAGGTGTGTCCCATGAATTGGACACGGATGTGTCCTCCTCTGAGCAAGAATTATCTGACTCAGAACATTTTAGAAGCCACCCCAGGTGACAACGGGGGGGGGGGGGGGATGGATTCAGGCAGATATCCTAACCGTGGAAACCAAAGAAGTAGAGGCAAAGGAAAAGGAGTGAATCGAGTGGTTTTTTTATCCAAAAGCCACCCCATTTCAGATTACCTTCTGAGGGACAGAAGGGAGGTTTACGATCGGGGCCACCTGTTTTTAGGGATGATTCCCAGGTGATAAATTTGTCCTCCCGAACGTTATCTGTTGAGGAACTGGGCATCCTTAGTAAGGGGCTATCATTCGTCCCTACCAATAGGTTTGATTTATTTGAATGGGTGAAAGATCTTAACCTGTTTGCACGAAAACTAAAATGGAAGAAGTTCTTCAAGACGCATGATCAACGGCAATGTGCTGAATTGGGGATAATGGAAGAGGATCTACCAAACCTTAAGTTACTGGAGGGCCTATGGGAAGAAAGTCATAGGGAGGAGGGGAAGGGTCCCTTTACCGAACTTAGGGTACCCTCGACAAAGTTTGCTCCCCTGAATGACAATACCCCAATTGACGTTTTCATTAAAGTGGTCGAGGACCAACTTAGATCACTGGATCATTCTAGGATTTGTGGTTTTAATACAACGCAAGATGAAATGGTCGGTCTACGATCACTTGAAAGTGATGATACTATCATAATAAAGCCCTCTGATAAGGGCGGAAATATTGTGGTAATGGACCGCATGAGATATAGCAAGATATGTTACCAGATATTAAATGACCATCGATGCTATAGAGTGTTGGAATCCGATCCCTCCATTATTATCAAAAAGCAATTGAAATGCATCTTGAGTTCAGCAAAATGTCTTAGTCTCATTAGTGATAAGGAGATGGCATTTATGCTGCCTGATTTCCCACAGACGGCCACCTTTTATTGCCTCCCAAAAATACACAAAGGGACTAAGCCACTTAAGGGTATGCCAATTGCGTCGGGAATTGACAGCTTATCTCAAAATGCAAGTGTCTATATTGACCAGATCCTTAGACCTTTTGTAGTGTCCCTCCCTTCATATGTAAGGGACACTATGGATGTCTTGCGTAAATTGGAAGGCATACGCTGTGATCAGGACGTGTTGTTGGCTTCGCTTGATGTGGAAGCCTTGTATAGCTCTATTCCTCACGATCAAGGGTGTCTAGCTGTTGAATACTTCTTGAAGGGTAAAGGCACACAATTTCAGACTCATAATGATTTTGTCGGAATATTGCTTAGATTTATTCTAGAGCATAATTTTTTCATGTTTGACCAGAAGATTTACCATCAGCTCAGGGGAGTAGCGATGGGAAGCCCATGTGCTCCCACATACGCTAATTTATACCTGGGCTGGTGGGAACAAGAATTTGTCTTCAACGAAGAAATGGAAAAATGGACATCGTGCATTTTGCTATGGCTGAGATTTATAGACGATATTCTGATCCTCTGGAAAGGTACGAAGGCAGAATTTGAGGAATTCGTGGCGACTCTGAATGTGAACAATCTGGGCCTATTTTTTACGTGTGAGAACAATGATAGCAAGGTAACGTTCCTTAATAATAATAATAATAATAATCTTTATTTATATAGCGCCAACATATTACGCAGCACTTTACAATTTAGAGGGAACATGAAACAAACAATATCAGACATTACATAGTGACAAAGTTCATTTACAATTCAAACCTGGGGAGTGAGGACCCTGCTCGCAAGAGCTTACAATCTATGAGGACATAAGGGAGACACAAAGTGTAACAGTGTTTGTTCTGCACAATAGTCCGGCCATTTTTATACACATGCGGTGGTAACATAAAGCTGCATGAGCCGGTCACCAGCCACTATCCGTGTATGACGGACATGAAGAGAAGGAGTGTGAGGGAATCTTATTCTGATGACTAATCTAAATGGAGGGCCATGGAAAGGAGTCAGATTAGGGAATGTTATAGGCCTGTCTAAATAGATGTGTTTTCAGGGCACGTTTAAAACTGTGGATATTGGGAATTAATCTGATTGTCTGGGGTAGCACATTCCAGAGGACGGGTGCAGCATGAGAGAAATCCTGGAGACGGTAGTGGGAGGTTCGGATTATGGAGGATTTTAATCTAAGGTCGTTGGCAGAACGTAGAGCCCGAGTAGGGTGGTAGACAGAGATGAGGGAGGAGATGTAAGGAGGTGCAGCACTGTGGAGAGCTTTGTGGGTGAGAGTAATAAGTTTGAATTTTATTCGGAAGGGGATGGGCAACCAGTGCAGTGACTGGCACAGATTAGAGGCGTTGGTGTAGCGGTTGGTCATAAAGATGAGCCTGGCTGCTGCATTGAGGATAGATTGGAGAGGGGAGAGTTTAGTGAGGGGAAGACCGACTAGTAATGAGTTACAGTAGTCAAGACGAGAGTGAATCAGAGCAACAATGAGAGTTTTGGCAGTTTCCTCCGTAAGAAAAGAGCGGATTCTGGAGATGTTTTTGAGGTGAAAATGACAGGAGCGTGAAAGTGATTGTATGTGAGGAGTAAAGGAAAGATCTGAGTCAAAAATAACCCCGAGACAGCGGGCGTGCTGCTTAGAAGTTATGATAGTGCCACACACAGAGATGGAGACATCAGGTTTAGGGAGGTTAGTAGATGGTGGGAACACAAGGAGCTCAGTTTTAGAAAGATTCAGTTTCAGATAGAGAGAGGACATGATGTTAGAGACAGCGGACAGACAATCACTGGTGTTCTGTATTAGAGCAGGGGTGATGTCACGGGAAGAGGTATATAATTGGGTGTCATCAGCGTAGAGATGGTACTGGAAGCCAAATCTGCTGATGGTTTGTCCAATAGGAGCTGTGTAGAGAGAAAAGAGGAGTGGACCTAGGACTGATCCCTGAGGAACCCCGATATCAAGGGGAAGAGGAGAAGAGGTGGAACCAGCAAATGACACACTGAATGAGCGGTCAGAGAGATAGGAGGAAAACCAAGAGAGAGCCGCGTCCTTGAGGCCAATAGAGTGGAGCATGTTAAGTAGGAGTTTGTGGTCTACAGTGTCAAAGGCTGCAGAGAGATCCAAAAGAATCAGGAGAGAGGATTTACCGTCCGATTTAGCCGCCAAGAGATCATTTGAGACTTTAGTAAGGGCAGTTTCTGTGGAGTGTAGAGTGCGGAAACCAGATTGTAAGGGGTCAAGAATGGAGTTAGCAGAGAGATAGCGGATAAGGCGAGAGTAGACCAAGCGTTCCAGGAGTTTGGAGATGAAGGGCAGATTAGAGACTGGTCGGTAGTTGGCAGCGCTGGATGGGTCAAGTGTTGGTTTTTTCAATAATGGGTTTATAATGGCATGTTTAAAAGCGGAGGGAAAGATACCAGAGGAAAGAGAGAGGTTAAATATTTTAGTGAGGTGACTAGTGACAGCTGGGGAGAGGGACTGGAGGAGGTGTGAGGGGACAGGATCACTAGGGCAGGTAGTAGGACGAGAAGAAGAGAGGAGCCTCGAGACTTCTTCTTCAGTTATTGGGTCAAATGCTGAGAGTGAAGAAGAGGGAGTGCGGGGGGGAAGGGGATCGATGTTACTAGGGGACTGGGAGATAATATCATGCCGGATGTTGTCAATTTTAACTTTAAAATAATTGGCCAGGTCTTCAGCACTGAGATCTGTGATTGGCGTCTGCACTTTAGGACTAAGGAGGGAGTGAAAAGTATCAAAGAGGCGTTTTGGATTATTAGATAGTGTGGAGATGAGAGAAGTGAAGTAGACTTGTTTGGCGCGGTGAAGGGCAGAGTTGTAAGTTTTGAGCATAAATTTGTAATGGAGGAAATCTGCATCCAAATGCGATTTTCTCCACAGTCGTTCAGCACATCTCAAGCACCGGTGAAGAAAGCGGGATTGAGGCGTGTGCCAGGGTTGTCGTCGTCTTTGTCGGGTGGTTCGGAGTGTAGTGGGGGCTGCTTCATCCAATGCATTTTTGAGAGTGTTATTATAAAGTTTGGCAGCCAGATTGGGACAGGAGAGGGAAGAGATAGGGGACAATGAGGACTGTAGACTGTCTATGAGTTTCACAGTGTTAATGGCATGTAGATTTCTGTATGTCTGATACGTAGGGATGACCTGAGGAGGCAGATAATATTTGATAGTAAAGCAGAGAAGATTGTGGTCAGAAAGCGGGAGAGGAGAGTTAATAAAGTCAGAAACTGAGCAGAGCCGGAAGAAGACCAGGTCAAGTGAATGCCCGTCTTCATGTGTAGGAGAGTTAGTAAGTTGTGACAGACCGAGGGACGAGGTTAAAGATAGAAACTGGGAGGCAGATGAGGAGATTGGGTTATCAATGGGGATGTTGAAGTCACCCATGATGAGAGTGGGTGTTTCAGAGGATAGAAATTGTGGAAGCCAGGCATCAAAATGATCCAGGAATTGGCGGGGTGAGCCCGGTGGGCGGTAGACAACTGCCACTCGGAGGGGAAAAGGGTGAAAGAGTCTGAGGGTGTGGACTTCAAAAGAGGGAAATGTGAGTGAGGGGACCGGGGGAATGACCTGGAAAGTGCAGTGTGGGGAAAGAAGTATACCTACTCCTCCACCCTGCCTGTTCTCAGTTCTGGGGGCATGAGAGAACTGGAGACCACCATAAGATAGAGCAGCAGGGGAAGCAGTGTCAGACAGGTGTAGCCATGTTTCTGTAAGAGCCAGAAGGTTGAGAGAGTTAGAAAGGAATAAGTCATGAATAAAGGTGAGTTTGTTGCACACGGACCGAGAGTTCCAGAGAGCACAGTTAAAAGAGACAGGAGAAGACATACAAGGAATGGCAAGAAGATTTGCAGGGTTTCTATGTGTGGCAGGTAAGTGGTTGAGCTTGGCAGAAGAAAAGGGAGGCCCAGGGTTGGGAGAGATGTCCCCTGCAGCTAGTAGCAGGAGAATGCATAGAGACAGCATATGGTTATGTGATTTATGAGAGTGATTTTTATGTTGGGCAGTGGGATGAGATGGGTTAAGTTGACTGAGGAAAGTGAATAGTGAATGGGAGCTGTACATGGGCGAGGCAAGGAGAGAGGGACTGATGTAGACTGTTTTTGGGCAAGTCTTAAATGGGTGATAGGATTGAAAACCAAGAGCAGCTATAATGATGAGAGCGGTGGCAAACATCTTTGTTTACAGATAGTTAGAAATCTAATATTGAGAGCGTGGGCTAGTTTGTCTGGTTTGGTAATGCAGCTTACCTGTCACTGACCCTGTGCAACTGCCATGTATAACTGCCAGGACACTTTGACAATATGACACTTAGACAGAGATGACTTCTGCCGTCGTGCCCCCCTGCACGAGTGCCTTCCCCATATGCTACATCTAAATTTATAGGGGAGTAGATGCTCAGATCTAGGCCTAATTAAGCTCGTTCAGCTATTAATCAAACCAACTAGACACATGAGGTGAAAAGCTATGCAGAGATAAACAAACAAACTAGCAGGTCTGGATGATCATAAAACTTAACGACGATCAAACACTTTGACAAAACTTTGAGATAACATTAGACTATATAGCAAGACAGGAAAGCAGAGTTATATACCATAAAATAACAGTTTCAGCTTTTTGAAATGCAGCTACAGCAGGGATGAGGTTCATGCAGGAATGAAATGGATTATATACCATAAAATAACAGTTTCAGCTTTTTGAAATGCAGCTACAGCAGGGATGAGGTTCATGCAGGAATGAAATGGATTATATACCATAAAATAACAGTTTCAGCTTTTTGAAATGCAGCTACAGCAGGGATGAGGTTCATGCAGGAATGAAATGGATTATATACCATAAAATAACAGTTTCAGCTTTTTGAAATGCAGCTACAGCATTGATGTTATGATCTCTAAAACACCATCTGGGAATATTCAAACCAATATGTTCCGGAAGAAAAGTGCCACGAATAGTCTCCTCAGATGGGAAAGTTGCCATCCAGTGAACCTTAAACGTGGAATACCTAAGGGCCAATTCCTTAGGGTGAGACGAAATTGTTCCACAATCTCGGACTATAAAATGTCTGCTAGGGAATTGGAGGGTAGGTTCAAACGGAGAGGATACCCTAAATATGTTCTCAAACAAGCCTATCAGAATGCACTAGGATGTAACCGAAATGACCTTCTTAATCCTAAACCACGTATCAAGGATGACGATACTATACGGATTATTGGTACTTATGATTCTGCGAATAAGGAGATTAGAGAAATCCATATATTGGGGAATTTTAAAAGCTGACCCTGATGTCGGAAATCTGGTAGGGGATTCTCCACTTATAACATATAAAAGAGGGTGCAATGTAAAGGATCACTTGGTGCATAGCCACATGAGCACACAGAATAAACCAAACACCTGGTTAGACAGGGGGTTTAATGGAAGTTACAGATGTGGCTCTTGTAAGGCATGCGACTCGATTCTATGTAGCAAGAATTTTAAAAGTACCAAGACTGGCAGGGTCTTTGAGAACAGATCCTATATCAACTGTAAGACCAAAGGTGTAGTCTGTTTGATCACGTGTGGTTGCCAATTACAGTATATCGGTAAAACGAAGAGAGAATTTAGAAGAAGGATCAGGGACCACATTGGGGACGTAAGGAGAAAAGAAGATACTCCGGTGTCGCGGCATGTATGGGAATGCCATCATGGTGACTCCTTGACATTAAAATTTCAAGGGATTGAACACGTTAAACCATTGGCGAGAGGTGGTGACCATGACAAAAAGATCCTACAAAAAGAAGTGCAGTGGATCTATTGCATGCAGACCATGAGTCCTGTGGGTTTAAATGAGCAGATCTCCTATGCGTGTTTTCTCTGAGCATCGAATTGCAATTTTTACCACCCTTGGGAGAGATGTGGCATAGTTGCGTTTCAAATGCGTTTTTGAGTGGTCTATATGTTCTAATAAAGAACTTTATTTTATTTCTTCTAATAGCATCAACCGTATCTATTTACAATCGATATTGGAGTTTAAGGTTTAGTATGTTATACTAGTGGCCGGTATTCACACTACTATAGGGTCTTGATGCGTTTCTTGAGTGGTCTACATGCTCCTTTAAAGAACTTTATTCTTCTAATAGCCTCAACCTTATTTACAATTGATATTGTTAATTAGGGCTTTAATTGTATACTAATGGCCGGTATTCACACTACTATAAGGTCTATCCGACAAGTAATGGAGGATGATCTGCGGATCATCGTTTTGTGACTCATATTTATTATATCCCTGAGTATATCTACCTGATTCATGCTTGTCCCGAGTCTGTATGTGTATCCGCTTGAGGTCTCCAGGGTTACGAGGGACGCCGTGTCGTCACACTTCATCCTGATTGGCCGGGCTGTAAGGAGGCTCGCCACAGTCCGGATGCGTCACTGGTGTGACGTATCTGTCTGTGATTGGCGGTGAGTCGGCAGCCTCGTCAGTGCAGGGGGAGGGCTCTTGCCCTTCATATGCTCCCAGTCTCGCCGGCTCGTGTGCGGCCATTTGCATTAGAGTCGTGCACGAGCCGGGAGAAACAATGTTAGCACAGAAATCGTGCTTAACCGGCATTTAATCAATTTAACAAACCCCTGATGATGTGTCACATCCATTAGTGACACTGAAACGCGTAGGGTTGAAATTAATTTGTCAGCAGGTGGTCTTAGAGTCTCCTAGTAGCGGTCTGTTAACAGGACTGTTTTCAGAGTTTTTCTCTCTGACCACATGCTGTGAGCCCGGTGGGCTGGAACAATCATTTTTCAGCAAGTGGGTGTCAGGGCTTTATACTACAAGAGGAGATTTTGGTCTACACGTGGGAAGTTCAATAGACCACCTCCTATCCCTGACCACTTTGTCTGAGCCTGAACATATGTCTTATTGGGCTACATGAGCCATATTTTAATACTTTATTATTAAAATTTATTTTTAATCGTTCTAATTAGGCAGTAAATCTACTAATTCAGTGAACGGAACATAATATAACTAGCAATTGGATTTATTACATAATATGTGATCTTGTTTATTTTCAGTATCAATATGGGGGTATTATTCAGTCACTATATGGTTATGGTGTGGCGTTATTATTCAGTAACAGTATGGGGATATTATTCAGTCATTATGTGGTTGTGGTGTGATGGTATTATTCAGTAACAGTATGGGGGTATTATTCAGTCACTATGTGGTTATGGAGTGGTGGTATTATTCAGTAACAGTATGGGGGTATTATTCAGTCACTATGTGGTTATGGTGTGGTGGTATTAATCAGTAACAGTATGGGGGGTATTATTCAGTCACTGTGGTTATGGTATAGCGGTATTATTTAGTAACAGTATGGGGTATTATTGTTAATGTTGGTCTTTCAATCTAAGTAAATTACTGTGGTGTGGGGGCTGTGGGGAAGTGTGAGTGTGGCAGCAGATGATCAGGCTACGAGACAGTCTGCAGAGTGGCATGTGATGTACTTTGACATGTAGGTGAGACTTACGTGTGGGATGTGGGTCCATAACTTGTGTACAACCCATGGCCTAAGATCATATTAATCCACCACTGGCATCGAGCCAGCACAGGCAGACCACAACAATACAGCAGGTAGAGCAAAGGAACCAGCCCAGGCTGGCCGCTTTAAAACAGCGCTAAGTGTGATCCGTCCTGGACTGGCTTGAATGTAATTGCAGAGAGTGACGCCGCAAATGAGACTGGCTGCCGAGGAGAGATATGGGGCCGTGTAGGGCAGACTGTACTATTTGCACTGTACTGATTGGTAGTAAGAAGAATTCTTTAAATCTTTTCTATACTTCAAACAACACTTTAACAAATAAACATCAAATGGTTTCCTATTTTAAAAATGTATATATTGCGTGTTTGATGTGTAAAGCTAGTAATGAGAAAACTCTGATAGCTTTGGGGGGCGCCTTTTTATAGTTCGCCTCAGGCAGCAGAGGGGCTAGGTTCACCCCTAGAGGGAACATGTGATGCATACGGTCTTATCATTGAGTTCAATGTATAGCAGCATGCAGTAAGGTGGTGACCGCATCAGTCAGAATGTTATTTTCTACATCTAAGCAGAGGATTTGAAGCTCTGTATCAGAAAAACAAAGCTCTAAACTCTATAAAGATATATATAAAAAAAAAATTAGCACAGACTTTGGAATTTGGAAAAAAAAAATGGCATGGATATTCACTGTAAGGCCAAAATGGACTGCATCCACAAGAGGTTGAAAAATGGTAGTAAGAAATAATGTATGTAACATGTGATGCAACTAAAATAAAAAAAAAATAATAATAATGCAACCAATACATATCTGTTCTACAAATTTAAATGTGACAGAAGAAAAAGTTCAGTAAGTCATTGAATATGGCAGTACGTTTTAAGTTATAAGAAAAAATATTTGTCAATGAATGAGTACACATATATTTTCCCATCAGAAAGTGTGTTTTTTGTTACTAAATAGGTAAAAAGCCACTTTCTTTCTAAAGGGCAAACAGTCCCTAACATAATTGTATTAATAGATTATTATTCATGTGTTTTTTGTATTCCTCTCTCCCTTTTTGAGATAGAATTGACCCTTGAGATATAATTGACTTGCTTGTTACATTTTATTTTAGTAGAGAACTGTGATTGAGTTTTTAAATGAGTTCTCAGCCAAAGGCTTCAAACTAAACTGGTCTATTGTCGATAAATAATAGTCCCCTTCCTTTGAATACTCTCCATGATATTCTGCTGTAACGATTTTTTTGAAAGCTGTTAAAGAACTGATAATATCAGGAGCCTTATTTTTAAACTGACACATGACATCTATTAGTGTATCCAATATTATATGTTATGTTCCTGATGCATGTGAAGAACTGAAGAAATAAATATTAGAAACTGATCCTATATTTTAGATCACTTTACTGTAGCAACATGGTTTGAAAGTTGCCTTCAAATCTAATCAGTCCTGCATTTTTACTGAATGAATCAGTCTCTATAACTTGCCTCAAATTCAGTGCCAATTTTCAATAAGTTTTTCCAACAGGGATTTGTCTCTAGCCTATATGTAATGTGGCATAACCCAAACTTTATTTCAGATGGCTTGCTGTTTTGGTAGTAAGTTCAAACAATAATAGCTTGGAATTTTGAGTCCAACTGACACTTCATTATAACAATAATTGCCTTCTTTTCATGAGAGGGACTTAACTGCTGCCTTATTTTACATGCCCATACATTGTCGATTGACAGGTAGTATGCTTGATGTGACTTGATTACAATAATTGAATTTTTTTTTAACTGCTTCACTTCTTTTTTGGCATGAAGTTCTTAGAATACATAGAAGAATAGATTTTAAAATATATGGGTAAGTTCAAACATTTAAAACAGGAAAAAGATGTCTCTTGCTTGTCAATCTTAGTTTTAAAATATTAATTACAGATAATCATCACCCCAAAAAAGCAATGAAAAATACATGTATTATAGAATTTGTATTTCTATTCTTTGTTCTGGTTTAGTTTCCTAAAGCAGAGCTGAGATAATCATTTTCACTTGAGACACTATGCTTATTTTAAGGTCACAAGGAATCGTTTATAAAATGGAAATGTAGATGCTAAAAAAAAAATATTTCATTCCTTTGTGATGGAATTCGCCAAATATAGTACAGCCTGAAGACGTTAAGTGTACCTAACATGTAGTCCTTAAAAAACAATTCTTAAGTGGTCCAAAGTTCTCTACTCATTAATTCATGGCCAAATCCCATTCACATGCTTCCCATGGTTATTGAGTTGGATTATAAAATTCTGCCTGCCTGCAACCACCACTAGGTGGAGCTTAGCAACTTACTGAGTTCAATGGTAGCTCTATAAGCCCATCTTGGTTAAATTTTAGAATTTAAATGGCCATTAAGTTTTTAACAAACTTTGCATAAATCATTAGTACAAGTGAATATAAGAAACTTTGTAGTATATATCTTATTAGAGAAAACATTCTGCTATTTCCATCTCCTCAAGATAGGACAGACTATCCGCTCACTGAGGGATCAGGTTACAGCTGCCCATAGAAGTCTATGGAGGGGAAGGAGAGAGCAGGAGCAGAGTCAAAGAGAGGCAGAGAGACACAGATGCTGCTGCAACTTCCTAATACCTTATTTTTCATCTCACCCCAGTGTTGGATTCACAGCTAAACAGCTTATCACTCAAAATTTACCTGAAAAGTTAAGTACGCTTTAACTGTGTTCTGTGAAGCTGCCTAAACTCTTGGCAGAATTAACACCAGTTTAACACTCTTTTAATTATAACCAATTGGAACATTAAGGCTTATGTCACATTTTTTTTAAAATATTCTGTTGATTGATGAATCAAAAGTAAAACTTTTTTGAAAGTCTTACCGTAATTGACGAAACTATGATATCTGCTTTCTACCTGAAAATCCTGAAAGAGAATGTCCAGTTATTGACAAATGATTGAATGGTCAACTGTACAACAATCCAAAGCACAAGAGCAAGCTCACCTCTGAATAGCTCAAGACAACAAAATTAACGTTTTGGAGTGGCCTTTGAATCCCATTGAGATGCTGCAAGGTCATACTACAGATGTAGCCATCTTTATGTTGACTTTTACCGCATAAAATACAGTGTCAAGAAACTTTAACTTGACAACAGCTTCTATCACAGGACAGTCCTGATGTACTTTCAAAGGACGCAGCCTGCCTGGGCGAAGAAGGAACAAAACGCCATATATTACTGTAAATCAAAAGGGGCTTCTGCTCAAAACTGCAAAAAATTATGATAGATAAATCAAAAGTTAATCTTTTATGACAACGCAGGTCCAATTTTGTCTGACATGAAGCAAATATGGCATTTTACCATATGAACATCATCAGTCAAAAATGATAATGGTAATGCTATGGGATGAGCATATTTTGTTGCTTCTGAACTTCGGAACGGCAAAGAACCATACATTCTACATTGTACCAAAATATTTTTATTTTAAAGAGATTACCCTTTCATCTAAAGCATAAGCAAACTTGTGTTATGCAGTAAGACAATGATCCAAAACTCAAGAGCAAGTTTAAATCTGTTATGTATTGTCTCTCAAAGCCCTTACTTGAGTTCCTATGACAGAACTCAAAATAAGCAGTTGATGCACTTCTCCACTTGGAGGATATGGAGGCTGGACTACTTAAAAGGGTTTTCGGAGAACCCACCAAAAAATAACAAACATATAAAAATCAATTTCCCATACTATAGACAACTTGTTGACTATAGTGCTATAAAAAATATGTTCCTTACCAGTGTCGTAACTAGGAAAGACTGGACCCCATAGCAAACTTTTCACTGCCCCCCTCCCCTCGGTGCCACACACAGCCCCCTTGTAGATAGTGCCCCCTGTAGATTGTGCCATACAGCCCCACTGTAGATAGTGCCATACAGCCCCCTGTAGGTAGTGCCATACAGCCCCCCTGTAGATAGTTCCAAATAGCCCCCCCATAGATAGGGTCATACAGCCCCCCCCCCTCCCATAGATTCTGCCATACAGCCCCCTTGTAGATTCTGCCATACAGCCCCCTGTAGATAGTGTCACACACCCCTTGTAGATAGTACCACACAGCCCCCCCCCCCCCGTAAATAGTGCCCCCTTTGTAGACAGTGCCATACAGCCCCCTTGTAGATAGTGGAGTCCTAAGGATGCAGATATTATTGAATGTGGCGTCGCTACCGCTGCAGCAGCCATAGCACCTCATGCCGCTGGTAGCGGCTGCTACAGCGGTAGTTACGCCACTGTTACTTACCATGACTCGAGTTCCCGTTGCATGCCGTTTATTGATATGGCTGGTGGGGCATGTTTGTTCACTTCTGCTTCCTGCTCAGACTGCATTTCTCCAGATTCCATTCATGCTTTAAGCATCGTGTATTAGGCTAATTTCTGTTGTTCCTGTGTATCTCCTTGCAAGGGCGGGTTCACACATAGCGGAATTTCACTTAAATTCCGCTGCGGACACTCCGCAGCGTTAATCCGCAGCGGAGCCGTTTCTCCATTGACTTTCACTTTAATTTAGCAGTGTTCGTTTACACGATGCGTACAATTCCGCTGCGGAGCATAGGCTGCGGAGCGGAATTTGTTGTCCGCAGCATGCTCTGTCTGTTGCGGAGCAGTGGCGGACTGGTTGCGGACTCATGGCGGAATTTCTCCATTGACTTCAATGGAGAGTCAAAATTCCGCAATGAAGTCCGCAGATCTTATGTGTGCTGCGGAGCGTATTGTTTTTACTACCATGACATTTCTTCATTCTGGCTGGACCTATGTATTTCTAGGTCTACAGCCAGACTGAGGAAGTCAATGGGGCTCCCGTAATGACGGGAGCGTTGCTAGGAGACGTCTGTAAATAGTCACTGTCCAGGGTGCTGAAAGAGTTACGCGATCGGCAGTAACTGTTTCTGCACCTGGGACAGTGACTACCGATCTCAATATACATGTATCTGTAAAAAAACATATAAGTTCATACTTACCGAGAACTCCCTGCGTCTGTCTCCAGTCCGGCCTCCCAGGATGACGTTTCAGTGTAAGTGACGGCTGCAGCCAATCACAGGCCAAGCACAGGCTGCAGTGGTCACATGGACTGGAGCGTCATCCAGGGAGGTCGGGCCGGATGCCGAAAGAAGGACGCGTCACCAAGACAACGGGCGGTAAGTATGAATTTCTTTGACTTTCACTAGGGAAAGTGCTGTCCCTTCTCTCTATCCTGCACTGAATAGGGAGAAGAGAAGCACTTTTCCTGCAGTCCGCAGCGGCCAGTCCGCATCAATTTTCTGCACATTTTGTGCAGATCCGCTGCAGAATCTGCAACGCAGATTCTGTGCGGCATTGATGCGGACAGTTGCGGAGGAATTCCGCCATGTGTGGTCATGCCCCAAGAGCAAGCGCTGCTGCATAAACCCTTTTACAAAAACAGTACTTACAGTTGACCAGGGAAAATCTAGCTGATCAGAAATGTCACACTCTGACTTGTGGCATACTATGGTATTGTCACGTTTCAAGTTACCGAGCTTCCCGAATAAGGAGTGTCCAAATGTCTGGCCACATAGTGTATGATAGCTTTATTTGCACTAAAGGAACATAATGTCACAATGGAACCACCAAAGTACCAGGAGGTGTATTGTGGTTCAAGGAAAATTTCCCACCACTATAGTGCTAACCAACTTATGCTGCATTTTTATCTCCCCAAAGTTAGCTCATAGTCTAAAACAGTGTTTGCCGAACTGTGGGTTGTGCCCCTCTGGGGTGCCGTTTTAAGACATCTGGGAGGTCGTGAGCCACTCACCGCTGACCCAGTTCCAACTTCATCCTCAGGATGCAGATACAGTTGAATTGAATGCTGGAGCAATTCTGTCTACTTGCGCCATCATTCACTATGCCGTGAGCCGTTAGCTGCTCAGCTCAGACAGGCACAATGTAGTGATGTCATCGAGCCGGTCTGGGCCGAGTCACTCATAGCACAGACCAAAGGAGGAGAAGGATCTCCTCTACTCATTGTGGGAACAGGGATAGGTAAGTAATTCATTTATTATTTTTCTATTAGGCACTATGGGGGCATTATACTGGGTATAAGGAGGGGGTTTTATTCTGTGTGGGGTCAGCTATGGGTGCCTTATTCTGTGTAGGGCAGCTCTAAGGGCATTATACTGTGTGGGGCAGCTATAGGGGCATTATACTGTGTTGGGGCAGCTATGGGGCATTATACTGTGGGGGCAGCCATACGGGCATTATCCTGTGTGGACAGCTATAGGGGCATTATACTGTGTGTAAAGGCACTACTGTGGCATTATCCTGTGTAGGGGTAGCCATAGGGGCATTATACTGTGTTGGGGCAGCTATAAGTGCATTATACTGTGTGGGTGCCACTAAGGTGTCATTATACTGTGTGGGGGGCCCACTGGGTTGAGGCACACTCAGATGTGTTTCACGTCCCTGCGCTATTCCCCTAGCTACGCCTCTGATAGCTACTGATGGACGGGTCGGGTCACATGACCCACCAGCAGCGGCCATAGTCAGGCCTCAGCGACACACTTTCGTAGAATACCTTGAGCCTTCCCGGCCTGCACAATAATAGTTGTTTTCAATGTTGCAGGGACTTATTTTTGGAATGGAGCTAAGTACCGGCATCTAGTTACAAATAATGTTGACATACATAAGACGAAATGGGGCTAAGTACGGTAGTGGGAGGTCTCAAACAAAAGTTTAGGCCAAAAGTGAGTCCGGGTCTCAGAAAGTTTGGGAACCACTGGTCTTAACTGTAGAAATCCCTTTTTTTTCCCCACAGAAATAATATAGCTTTGAATAACATTATAACCAGGTTATACAAATGTGTCAATCAGATTCTGGAGTGTGTTGAAGTGGGCTAAAGTCTGTCTAGACTATACAAGTGAAGTGGCCCTGCAAGAAAACAATTCTCTGGAATGTTTCTTCAGATTCTGGCATCTATGAATAAAATGAAAAAGAGCAAAATAGTAAATATAAAGTAACATGGTGATAAAGTTAAAGAATAGAGTCATGAACAGAAAAAGCCAGGCCATAAGACACCTCACGTTTTGAACATTTGTCTCTGTCAGGAACAAGCGTCTAACTACATATATACAATTCTTCTCAAGCCTTCAAGCAAGACACCTGTTTTCAGTTGAATACATGCCCATTCATGTGATCTTGATCACGATACTGAATTTATCACTAGTGATTATCTTAAAGTGGTCATATCTGACAGATTGCTATCCCATATGCTATTGTGTCGTGTGAGACAATATGGGACAGTAAGAAATGTATGTTTCATGATGAAGTAAAGCAGCGCAAAATGAACTGTATATGTCTAAAATGTATACTACAGTAAGATAATAAGAATCCTTGCGCACGCACCAACTAGATATCTGAATGGGGTACTAGATTCTTCAGTGCTGCTAGAACCCTACAATAAATATATTAATTCATTAGATAAACTTTAAATGCAGACTGTGTTTTGTTTCCAGGTGGAAACATGGGGAGATGTATTAATTGATATGCGCCAGTTTACTGGTGGATAAAAGTTGCACATTTCGGTGCCAACCTGTTTTGTGAATTTTTTTTTTACTTTTTCAGACCTTGTCCTGTCAGATTTACTATAATGTACACCAGTAATTGCCGCTAATTACAGCTGAAATCTGCGCAATTTCATAGCGTGCGCCTCTTAAGAAGGTTAGTGCATCTTACACTAGAGGGCTTCAGTTTAAGACTGGTGTACGAAATGTCAGTCTTAGTAAATTCTCCCCATGAAACTTTAGGGATGACTCTTTTATCAAGTTCACTTTATCAAGCACATCAGCTTCACAATATTTACCTAGAGAATAATTTTAAATTATCCAGAAAGCCATGATGTAAGACATTTTTTTTATTTTATTTTTAAATATCCATAGATTTGCAATAATAGTTCTCAGGTGTGTCACCTGATTAATGTGAGCAGTCATTTTCAATTTATCATCAGAATTTGAACCATAAATTTAAGTTTTGGCTAAAGATTGGCCTTCCCTGCCCCGCCAGATACTTACCCAGTATACCCCATATTCAAGACTGATATATGGTGGGATATTAATCTCAATGCAAGTTCCAACATTAATAAACAGCAGATAGATGCTGATGTAGGAATAGGGACAGATAAATATAGTAATTGCTATTATTGGGGGCACAATGTGTGGCACTATCTTTAGTGACACCACTTTCAAAAGTTTGTTATGGGGCAACATTTTCTAGTTAAGCCCTGGGCAGTTGCTATTTATATGGGTAATGTATAGGGTAGTGTATACACTGCTAACCTCTGGGACCACCCTTTTGTGAATATGTTGAACATTTTATAATTTAAGGGATTGTTCTAGAATTTAGAAAAATGGTCTCTATTTTTTCCCAAGAAACAGCACCACTATTGCTTATGGGCAGTGTCTGGTATTGCAGCTCATCCTCATTGAAGTGACTGGGTCTGAGCTACAATAGCAGCCAAAGCCCATGGTCAAGAGTTTCTGAAAAAAAAAAGCAGACCCTTTTTTCTAATCCTGAAAAAAAATTATAATTATTGGAGAAATTATCAATAAAGATTATTCTAAAATTGTATGATATTATGAAATTGTCCTCCCTATTCCTCCTATTTCTACAATTAAAATACACAGTTGGCTAAGTCAAACATGTACATATTTACATGTATTTTCAATGGGGAAAGGAGAATAAGCCACTGCCAAACTTCTCTGGCAGCAGGTTATATCGGGCGGTAACAAAGGATGTTGAAATCCAAAATGGCTGATTATTCTTTCCCCCGACATCGGCTGTCTGGGGAAATTCGGGAGACCGCAATACACATTAGATAATCAGGTGATCCCGCCGAAATCAGTGTGTTCGACACACATTTCATTTTGTGTATGGCCACCTCAAGTGTTGTTGTTATTAGGTGTCTGTTGTTGGTGAAACTTGGAGGTTACTATTAACTAAAAGTTTTATGCAATTTGTTAGATTCAAAGAACTACAACAAATACCAGACGTTTAGGATCCATTGCAAGACAGAAACAAACTGCGTCTGATGGGACCCATTGACTTTAATGGGTACCATCGGGTCTCCGTCATGGTTTAAGTCATTTTGTCAGACATAATAGTGCTGCATGCTGTGCTATTTTGTTCAAAAAATCAGATGTGATCAGTTCCTTATTATCAAGTTTCTGCCACTTTAGTTGCATAAAAAAATTGACATTTTGTCGCACGCTTGTTTTTGCACCAAAATGTTTTACTTTTCTTACTCTTTTTACACGTTTTACACTTTAGAAGTAAGGCACATTATACTCCAATGTTTTTTTAGATTACAAATGGCGTGTAAAATGCCAGTCTTAATAAATCTCCACTTTATTATTACATATTATTTGTGTTCAGTGGAAAGTAAAATAACCTCGAGGAAGAAGCCAATATTCCTTATCTTAGAAACAAAAATCCTTCCTGACTCTAAATATTGCAATCCAAATAAATCCCTAGATCAACGACTGGACACACTGAGTGTTTATGAGCTACAATTAAATAAGTGCAAATGTTTGTATAATTTTTTTTTATTCTTTCAACAGATAACTACTAATATATTTGTGCGTACAAGTTAGGGTGTACTTTTATTTTTCCTTGCTATTGTATGATCCTAACTTTGTACAGTCAATCCCACAGATCAGAACGTAATCATTGAGCCCACAATGCTGAGCGCTTGCTTTCCTTTTCTATGGGTGGGGACGGACTGAAAAATCTTATCTGCATGAAAGTCTTTTGAAGTGAAATCTAAGTGATCAGATTTCAGATAAGATTGCAATGGTTCTTCCTCTGGGATACATAAAGCCCTGCAGTACCACTGTAGCAGCCTTTAGGGGATGCTACTACTAAGCAAATATCCAATGTATCTGTTACATGCAAATCCCTATAACAACTGACATTGTAACCTACAAGAAACTGAGAACTTTTACCAGTGCTCAGCAAAGAAACCATTCTTATTATTGCAAAGGAAAAGGAAAGGAGGAGTCACCCAGCTCCAGCCAGAGTACTAAGAGGCGCTGCTGAGAGGCACATCTCTTTACTGAATGGTGCTCTGCAGTCAGTCAACATCCTTGTGACATCTGCCAGGATCAACATGTGGGCAGCAAAACTCCTACTTCTTTCTCTACTCATCTTATGTACAGGTGAGTGCAGCCGTTTTATATTGCTCCCAATCTGAAAGCACTAGTTATGGTGATATGTTTTCTAATGTATTATTGTAGTTATATATATTTTTTTACTATGTGTATTGCTTTTTTTTTTTTTTTTTTTTTTGCATTATCTTTGATTTAAATTGTTATTATTGATACATAGAAAGTCGCTATTACTGTATATTAACCAATTATCCCTATTGTAAAGCTGTTTTAATGTTTATTTTAATATAAATATTTAAATATGTTGGATTTTAAGTGACAAATGTCGTATTTATCACATTTCTTTGGAAAGAATACATATTTCTTCTGGTGTTTAGCTTGCATTGATTGTTTATATGATATAGACATAATTACTATTTGAACTAATTTTTTGTGATTTTATTTAAATATTTCATTATTTTCTCTAGATATGAATGCAATTAGTTTATGTATTTCATTCAAAATCTAACCCCAGGATACAAAACATCTGTCCAGTTTGCCTGTTTAATTCTATACTCCTGTATAAAATGTCATCGTTTTTTTATGCAAAGCAAAATTAAACTTGGAGAAAAGTTGCACGAAATTAATCAGACAGAAGATTGCCTCTGGCTGGAATATTTTTCCCTTAATAAATCTGATGTGTGCTTTATCATGGTTGCAGATCAAGGGAAGATTGATACCCTACTGACCTGTAATAAATAGAGGTCACTTACTAACTGGGTGAACTAGTGCAAATGAACTGCATCAGATTTATATCACTGAATTCTTCCAATGGCCTCTGTAGAATTATTCTTTATAATAAATGTCTGACTTTTTGCTGTAAATAGTTCCAGTTTTGCAACGAAAGAGAAAATGTGTCAAGTTACTAAGCCTTATGCATGTTTGAAATACCTATCTGGAGGCTATTTTCAAATCACAAGTGTGTATGTCATGACTATTTAAGCTATACATGTTGATTTCATACATTAGTTTGCTTATGTAAATTATATTGCATTTAATTACATGTTAATGGGTAATAAAAAATCTCTGTGTTTTGGGAACAGAAGAGTTAAAAACGTAATTGTTTGTGGGGGGAAAAGCATTCTTCTGCTCAGCATTAACCAGTAAATTTCCATCCTAAGCCTTTAATATGAATTCACTGTGACACGATCTTTATTTTCTCAGTCTGTGGTTCAGAAACAAGAATATTCCTGATATTTTATGTGACAATAAGGAAGTGAATTGCAAATAGCAAATGCAAAATCCTGTCATTTTCCTCCAATTGTTGTATTTAAAGGAGAATCTGCTGCAAGGTAGAACTGAGGCTTTTCGCTTCCATTTAACTACACATTTGCATTAGGGAATATTTGCAGACATTGAGTAGTACAGTATTTTTAAAAGATGCCACGGAATTTGCATGGCTGTAAACAGATGTAGCTAGTAATTTATTTATTATGTTGCTTTCATTTCATGAAGTTGATCTTATATATTTGACTGGTTTATAGCAATATTACATTTTAACACATTGTAGCGGATTTAGGATAAGATGAGTGCAATGGGATTTAAGTGCATGATATGTTTTATATTAAGAGAGTTTTTTTGAAATCTCATTGCAGTTGTTCAGTAATATTCTTGTGCATATTGCTTTATATTGTTTAGTCACTTACATATTTTTATTGTTTGGTATATTACACACTTCTCAACAAAAGCTTACAACAATAGATAAATATTGTAAATTTAGCTGCACATATTTAGTATAGGTCTGTCTGTATCCTGGAAATTGGACATTCACAGAAACAATCATTATTTTGAACAGGTAATACCTTATTACACGTTAGTCACCAAATTGACCCCAGACATACATATGTACCTACATACAATAACTGACTAAAGCATACATAATATATATAATAAATAAGTAACATCTTAATAATGCCTATGAAATGTCAGTATATAGTCAATGTCCTTGTCATCAGTTACATTTTTTTTACTACAGAAATGCACCCAAACTCTACAATAGAAATTTTTATGTCTTCATATACAGGCACACACATAGTAACATGTTTATTTTGGGGTAATTACATAGATACAAACTTGACAAGCATTGAAAACAAAACAGCTGATAGAATGGATTCAAATATAACGATGGGTACAGATTTGGTATAAAGTTATGATTTCAGGCTTTAGGTATGAAAAAATACGAAACTTGGAAGATATACTGTACGATGCCACTGATCGCAAACCTAGCAATTGTTTCAGATAAATTACTTACTGTGACATATCTAATATCTGTTCACCTTGGCTCTCACCCATTTACAATGTGTCAATTTAGACAAGACTGCCTGGTGGTGTATCACAGTGACTGATCCAGATGTTTATACAAGAAAGACACAAATTATGACTCAATGGACCATAATAAATACCAGTAGTGCTTTGTGGGATGTAACAATTGCCATCAGACTAAGGGAACGTGTATAACATCACTTTTACATGTACGTTCTGTGTTCTCTTTTGTAAGAACTGAACATGACAATGAGATACATCTTATAAAATGTTATTGGGCTACTAACTAGGCGTTCATTTTGTAACATCTGATTTTGCAATTTAATGTCATGCAATAAGATATGAAGGTAGTATTATTCTTGAAAAAGGTATAGGGAGATTTATATACTTTCTGTTGAGGGGGAAAAAATATTTTTAAATAAATATCTAGTAGATATTTAAAGTATAATTTAAGTCTTTATAATTTAATGTATTGAAATATTATAAAAGGATCATTTGGACAAGAGTGTTTATGTATATAGATAAATAAATCAGTCTATGAGTAATGGTCCAAGGCATGTAAATAGATTGTTCTCTTGTAAGTACAACAGTGGGGAAATGTCGAAACTGATCATCCATATGGACTTTATTTGTTGAGAACATTCAGCCACATACTAGCACATATGAACGTGTCTAAGCTTTGTGCAATGAGTAAGCAATGTACATCTGAACATCAGACTTCGTGATAACTGCTTGTGTGTTTCACTTGGTGGAGCTGAAGTTGGCATAGGGCCAATGGCCTAGGCTTAGTGCAGTTGTATTTTGTTATCTGTGGAACATATGAATGTCAGTAATGCTATTTATAACATTTTGAGGTTTCCGAAATATGGCTTGAAGCTTTAAGAACAGAACATTCCCTAAAGAATTAGATCATTTGCTAATTCAATTAAATAATGAGAGAGCATATTTATTTATGTATAGGCATTTCACCAATAATCAGTTATACATAGCAAATATATCTGTATTTCTGCTACTGCAGAATATATTCTCATCATTGTCACCATTATTTATTATTGTTTCTAATGAACCCCACCATTGTAGATTTCCAGCTTCTCTATGAACGAGGGGGATTTAATGAGGTGGATAATTAGGGGGGTTTGTGCCCTAAATTTGCCTTCTGTTATTGGGAAACATGCCAACATCTGAGTTCTTATGTTTATCCTCAATTCTAAATCAGTCATAGTATGCAAAGCATGTTTAGGTTACTAAATGGACAGCAGTAGCATATAAAATTATATATAGATTTTTTTTTATTTCAAGCAACAAAATAATAAAGGGATACGTTATACATTGAAAATATGATTTTCCATTTATTTACATTTTGTGCAAATAAACCGTAAAATGAGACCTGAGCTGTGTGAGTAATTCGTAGCCAGTACTATTGCCAGTACTTTGCTTTTATTCCAAACTTGCCTCTTTTCCCACCTCCTCCTGACATTGATGGAGAGATGTGGCTTCTTCTTGTATTCACCCCATTATAAGCTTTTTGAATCATACTTTGAATGACATTCGTTAAAATGTGTCCCTGAATAAAGATAAGGATCACATTAAAGTGACTTTATTCTCTTTCCAGTATTCAGTAAATTATGGGACATTGTTTTGTATCACGAGTAGAATGCGAAAAAGGATTTCAGCTATTGTAATAGGGATAGCAGAAATTGCAAAAATGTTTTTGCTTTGTTTTATTTTCCTATATTCTGTGGTAAGCAAAAACCTGATAATTCAGCACTTGATGGTGAGGGCAGGAGATTAGCAAAATCTTACTGTTTATTATGTTCTTTTAGATACTAGACTACTGTATTTTCATGATGATGATAATTCTTAATAAATATATTGTGCAATCCTCTTTCATGTCACTGTACAACAGTGGCGGCAAAATATCAGATGTTGATCTGTCAGTAGACCTCATAACAGAGACCAGTAGATCTTGATGTTTAGCTACCAGGCTGTTCTTTTGCCGACTTCAAGACAGAAGTAGAATAATTACATCCTCATAGGTTTATGTTTCAGTGTGCCTGTCACCAGGTTTTTCTAGTGAAATGCTCATTGGTGGATCATATATGGACTTTCACGTCTCGACCAGTGCTATTTTCTGGTGTGCGTCCTGATGACTAATGTACACTATAGACTATAGTACAGCACATGGCAGAGTAGAGAAGCCGCATGGTCATGTATGAAGAAGGTATCAAGTGTAATAAATAATTAACTGTGGCTGCTATCACTATTATGAGACATCTGAAAAAGGAGCATGCTAAAGCAGCGATGTCCTATCCACACCCCATCTGCTTGTCCAGTGTTCTCTTGTAGACCTAACTCTTATTCTGCTGTACAATTTAGAACAAATACTAGTGAATAGCTTTCTCCTACTGCATCTTTTTACATGGAGGCACACCATGTGTCACTGTATGGTACCTCTGCATGGCACCATATTACAGAGATATTCTAACATAAAAGCATGCTTCTAGATAAGATTGTTTCCGTAATACCACATCTAATAAAGCATTCCACAACTTTCTTTTTTATCTTAAATTCATTTAGAATCTAACAAACAAAATCCTCCATATGCCTCTGTGTAAATATAGAGGCATATGGATGTACGGTATGGCCCCATAGTGTACAGAGCCATTATACGGTTGTGTGCCTGAGCCCTTACTGTGAATTTAAAAGGAAAGTATTCAAAGGGTATCTAAACGTTCAACAAACTTCTGACATGTCATAGTGACATGTCAGAAGTTTTGATTGGTGGGGGTCCGAGCGCTGAGACCCACACCAATCGCTTTACGAAGCGGCAGAAGTGCTCGTGATAGCGCTGAGCCGCTTAGTTTCTGTTCGGCTTTTTCCTGAAATCAATGTAACGGCGCACGGACTCAATAGAAAGTGGATGAGCCCGTACACCTCTACACCGGCTTTCCGTAAAAAGCCCAACAGAAATGAAGTGGCTCAGCACTCACACAAGCACTTCTGACGCTTAATTTTAGCGATTGGTGGGGATCTCAGTGCTCGGACCCCCACCAATCAAAACGTCAGAGTTTTTGGGGACTTAACTTTGCGATCTTCTGATCGCAGATATAATGCTCTGGTATACTTAGTATACCAAAGCATTATTGCCTGTCAGTGTAAAACTGACAGGCAATCTATTAGGCCATGCCTCTGCAGTGCCCCTACACAGTATAATGTCCCCTTAGTGGCCCCCACACAGTATAATGCCCCCCCTCCACTGGATGCCACACACCGCCCCCCCCTTGTAGATAGTGCCCCCGTAGATTGTGCCATAAAGCCCCCTATAGATTCTGCCATACAGACCCCTTGTAGATAGTGCCTTACAGACCGGCAGGCAGAGCGGAGAGTGATAGCGGTAGGCTACCGCTACCGCTCTGGCAGCAGTGTGACACTACTGTAAGTACAAGGAGGAGGGTGGTCCAGTGGCACTAATTACAAGGCGAGGGGGTTCAGTGGCACTAAGCACAAGGGGAAGGGGGGTTGTGTGGCACTAACTACAAAGGGGGGAGGGGGTTGTGTGGCACTAAGAACAATAGGGGGTTATGTGGCACTAAGTACAAGGGAGAGTGGGATTTTTTGGCACTAAGTACAAGGGGAGGGGGGTTGTGTGGCACTATGTACAAGGGGGAGGGGGGTTGGGTGGCCCTAAGTATGAGGGGGGCAGTGTGGCACTAAGCACAAGGGGGCAGTGTGCTACTAAGTACAAAGGAGGGCAGGGTGGCACTAAGACCAAGGGGGTTTGGCACTAAGTACAGGGGAGGACTGTGCGCAATATCTACAAGAGGGGGCTGTGTGTGGCACTATCTACAAGAGGGGGCTGTGTGTGGCACTATCTACAAGAGGGGGCAGTGTGTGGCACTATCTAAAGGGGGCTGTGTGTGGCGCTATTTACCAAGGGGCTGTGTGCAATGCTATCTACAAGGGGGCTGCGTAAGGCCTCTTAAATATATTTTTCTTAGAATTTATTGTTATGGTAACTTCCTTAAAGAACTAAATAGATTTCTAAAATGAAGAAATGGTTTTATGCTCGAGTTACATTAAAAACAATTGTGAAAAAAAAATTACACATCATTGATTGGTAGAGAAAGCAAACATGTGGAGTGGGAAGGTGATGTCGGGAAAGAAGTTGGGGGGAGGGGTGCCAATCTGAATCTTTGCCTCGGGTGCCAGAGAACCTTGCTACGCGTCTGCTTTTTGGTCACAGCTTTAAGAAAAGAGAGAATTAAGAGAGATATAAAAAGTAAAGTATAATAATTTGTATGCAGTTCTCGGTGTTACAAAATAAATACAGGAAATTGACCAAAGCAGTAGTTATCTGCGAAACATGCATCATGCAGGACATAAAGATCATGTAACAGTGAACTCTGAGCTGTTAGTAAAGTCTACTCTATGATTGCTTCTGCTTTTAAATAAATAATTGTATTTGCCAAAGTGAGGGGAAATAATTTCAGCCTTGCTAGCAAGGAGCATGTAATAGTAATTGATTTGTAATACATTTCTGGAAAATAAATGTGAACTCATTGTGGTAGCAAGAAGTACTTCACTGATAAGGAATGAATCATTTGGGTTAGTTTATTGACTTGTTTGCATTGTTGTTTGGTCACGATTAAGTTTCTGTTATTTATTTATTTTTAATTTCTATTATTATTGTTAATCTCTCTTTTCTGAATGTTTAGGCCTAGTTCACATGGAGTATTTTGGAGGCAGAAAAAAAATCTGCCTCAAAATTCCTTCAGGAATTTTGAGGCAGATTTTGACTTGCCTGCGCTTTTTTGCCGCATCTTTCGCTGCGTTTTTCATCCGTGGCCATTGTGGACCGCGGACAAAAAATGCTGCGAAAAACACTTTTTCTGCCTCCCATTGATTTCAGTGAGAGGTCAGAGACGGAACCGCGGCAATAAAAGGACATGCCGATTTGAAACTTCTGCCTCCCATTAAAATCAATGGGAGGCGATTTTGGCAGTTTTTTGGTGCTGATTCTGACGTGTTTTCTGCATTAAAATCAGCGCCAAAAAAACTTAGTCTGAACTGTGCCTTAGTTTGTTTCTTTTACTGGTGCTCTAAAATACCAGTTTACACTTTTAAAAAATTATTTTTTTTGCCTAATACAGCAAAATATAGTTCCCAGTAAGCCATCTGTATTAGGGCATGGCCCCACGTGGCGTATTTCTTCCGTAACTGTCCGCATCAATGGCGCACAGAATCTGCGTTGCAGATTCTGTTGCAGATCTGCCCAAAATGTGCAGTAAATTGATGCGGACTGGCCGTTGCGTATTGAGGTGAAATTACTTCCCTTCTCTCTATCAGTGCAGGATAGAGAGAAGGGACAGCACTTTCCCTAGTGAAAGTAAAAGAATTTCATACTTACCGGCCGTTGTCTTGGTGACGCGTCCCTCTTTCGGCATCCAGTCCGACCTCCCTGGATGACGCGGCAGTCCATGTGACCGCTGCAGCCTGTGATTGGCTGCAGCCGTCACTTAGACTGAAACGTCATCCTGGGAAGCCGGACTGGAGAAAGAAGCAGGGAGTTCTCGGTAAGTATGAATTTTTTTTAGAGGTTGCTGTATATTGTGATCGGTAGTCACTGTCCAGGGTGCTGAAACAGTTACTGCCGATCGCTTAACTCTTGCAGCACCATGGATAGTGACTATTTACTGACGTCGCCTAGCAACTCTCCCGTAATTACGGGTGCACAAACATAGTCACCTGTAATTATGGGTGCACACACGTAGTCACCCGTAATTATGGGTGCACACACGTAGTCACCCGTAATTATGGGTGCACACACGTAGTCACCCGTAATTATGGGAGCCCCATTGACTTCCTCGGTCTGGCTGTAGACCTAGAAATACACATAGGTCCAGCCAGAATGAAGAAATGTCATGTTAAAAAACCAATACGCTCCGCAGCACACATAACCATGTACATTACATCTGCGGACTTCATTGTGGAATTTTGAATCTCCATTGAAGTCAATGGAGAACTTCCGCAATGAGTCCGCAACCAGTCCGCCACAGGTCCGCAACATCCATTCTATGCTGCGGACACCAAATTCCGCACCACAACCTATGCTCCGCAGCGGAATTTTCCGCATCGTCTAAACGAACCCTACTAAAAAGAAGTGGAAGGCAATGGAGAAACGGGTCCGCTGCGGATTAATCCAGAGCAATTCCGCCACGTGGGGCCTTGCCCTTACCAGGACTTTTTGGTCAAAAAAGCCTACATAAGCAAAATGTAGGGGTTTTTTTTGTTCTTTTTCTAGCATTTTTAAGTTTTTTATTTTTTTTAATGTGTTTTTCCACTATAAGAATTAAAAAATGCCAGGAAAAATGTAAGTACAAAATGACACTAAATAAAAAAAAAAAATGCTTCCAAAACACGTAAAAAACATAATTAAAACGTTTGAAACTCATGTGGTTTTTTTACATGCCTTTTAAAATGCTAAAAAAAAAAAGCATGTGTGAAGTAGGTCTTAGGCCTCATTTACACGAGCGTAATATACGCGCGTGCGACGTGCGTGCTTTTCACGCGTGTCGTACGCACCTATATTACTCTATGGGGCAGTGCAGACAATGCGTGAATTTTGCGCAGCGCGAGTGCGTTGCGTAAAACTCACGACATGTTCTATAATCGTGCGTTTTTCGCGCATCACGCACCCATTGAAGTCAATGGGTGCGTGAAAACCACGCATGCCGCACGGAAGCACTTCCGTGCGAACTGCGTGATTCGCGCAAGAGCTGTCAAACTGAATGTAAACAGAAAAGCACCACGTGCTTTTACAAACATCGAAACAGAGTGTCAGAATTTAGAGATGAGCGAACCGAACTTCACCGGGTTCGGCCGAACTCGTTTTGACCGAACCCGGCAAAAAAATTTCCGGTACGCGACATCAGGAGACAGTCACTGTCCAGGGTGCTGAAAGAGTTAAACTGTTTCAGCACCCTGGACAGTGACTTCCGATCACAATATACATGAACGTGTAAAAAAAAAAGAAGTTCTGACTTACCGATAACTCCCGGCTTCTTCCTCCAGTCTGACCTCCCGGGATGACAATTCAGTCCAAGTGACAGCTGCAGCTAATCACAGGCCAAGCACAGGCTGCAGCCAATCACAGGCTGCAGCGGTCACATGGACTGCCAAGGCAACGGCCGGGAGACCGGACTGGAGGAAGCAGGAAGTTCTTGGTAAGTATGAACGTCTTTTTTTTATTCACAGGTTGCTGTATATTGTGATCGGAATTCACTGTCGAGGGTGCTGAAAGAGTTACTGCCGATCAGTTAACTCTTTCAGCACCCTGGACAGTGACTGACGTCGACTAGCCTCATCTCTATGATGGCGGCTGCGCGAAAATCACGCAGCCGCGCATCATACACTGATGACACACAGAGCTGTCAAGTGCCTTTTGCGCACGCAAAACGCTGCATTTTTTTGCGTGCGCAAAACGCACACGCTCGTGTAAATGAGGCCTAAGGGAAACTGAAGACGTTGGGAGGACAATGTGTGGGATAAACCCTTTACCTAATGATATCGCACTTTTGATCTAAGGATTGCCGAGAGTCTCAGTGGTCAGACTTCCACCAGTCACACATTGACAGCCTATCCTAGCAATATGCCATCAATATTATATTGGGAAGGCCCCTTTAAAAATGCACCCCTTTTAGTTGGTCATACAAACAGCATTAACCAGAAATCAGTAAGCACAGCTTAAAATGTTTGGCCCACCCAGTGAAATGAAAGGCATGTAATCATATTTTCTTTAAACCATTTAACGTAAAAATATCTACATTACTATTAAAAAATGTATAGTTTCTAGTACTTTTCAGTATTACCATTATATTACCAGTTTAGTTGGAAATTATATATTGGTGTTGATTGAATCCATAATAAGCAATGTTTAGACCTAGAAGTCAATAAAACAATACTTGCATTGGCAAGTGATTTTTATAGTACTGCAATATACTGTAGGATTGAAATGTAATTCAAATATGGGAGGTCAGCATATATATTTTTATTCACTGGGGAATATTAGATCTTTCCTCTGCTCTTCTATACATCAGCAATAGAGATATGCAAATTATTTTGCCTGATTTGTCTGAGTTACCAATCCACAGAATATAAGGGATTAAAATAATTTTAAGAAATTTATCAAAAACAGACATCAAACCTTGTTAATCAATTCATGCATTGCAGCCCCACAGTCAGTGAATCAATAACCAGTTTGCGGATTTGGGGAGAGTTGAATTGGGGTAACCATTCTAGTCTACAGGGCTGCGGTCACGACTGCTACATCTGCTCCCTATAGTTATGCCCTAGAACTCTGGGCAAAAAACTGTTGAGATGAACATTTGGCCAGAGTTCTGGTTCTATAACTATCCCCAAAGTTACACTTACCTGTATGGCAACATGATAACTGAGCATCTGGGTATTGAGACACTCTAATTGATGACAACAGATCTACATAGACAAGTGCTCCTGAAAGAATTAGGGTATGTTCACACGCTTAATAAAAAAAACATCTGAAAATGCGGAGCTGTTTTCAAGGGAAAATAGCCTCTGATTTTCAGCCGTTTTTTAAGCAAATAGCGTTTTTTGCGGCGTTTTTTTACGGCCGTTTTTGGAGCTGTTTTCAATGAAAAATGGCTCCAAAACCGTCTCAAGAAGTGACATGCACTTCTTTTTACGAGGCGTTTTTTTTACGCGGCCATTTTTTAAAACGGCCACATAAAAAATGCCAAGTGGAAACGGAACGCCGTTTTTCCCATTGAAATCAATGGGCAGATATTTGGAGGTGTTCAGCCACGGCATTTTTAGCCATTTTTCAGGGCATTTACGCCCCGAAAAACGGCTGATAATAGCTCGTGTGAACATACCCTTAATCTGGAATCTGTGTGATTGCTTTGGGCAATACTAACACATTTTCTTAGTACAGTCTTTATGCATGAGGTCTATTGTGTCCATTATTATATAGACAATACGGTCACTGATAGAGGTACAGAAAGTAATTAATATTTAGGGACTGTTCACATCAGCGTTGCTTTCCATTGAGGGGTTCGTCTGAGCTTTACGTCAGGGGAACCCCTCAACGGAAAGGCAGACGGAAACCTTAGCTTCCGTTTGCATCACCATTAATCTCAACGGTGAGGGAAACTTTGCTAATGGATTCCCTATGTCACCGTTGTGGCAGGTTTCCGTTGTTTTTGACAGAATCAATAGCGCAGTCGACTACAGTATTGATTCCGTCAAAACAACGGAACCCTGTCACAACGGCGACAAACGGAAACCATTAGCAACGTTTCCGTCACCATTGAGCTAAGCTTTCCGTTTGCCTTGCCGTTGAGGGGTGTCCCCTGACGGAACGCTCAGACGGAATCCCTCAACGGAAAGCAATGCTGATTTGAACACAGTCTTAGGGAAAAGGAGACAACAGGTAAGAGTGGAAAAAACTACAACAGAAGGTTGTAAAGTATTTTACTGTTATTACAAAGTTATTTTCTTATGCTGGTTTTTAAAGCATATATATCATTGCAAAAAAATCACTATCACTGATGTTTATTATGTTTTAGTAGCACATTCAAAAGTTTTCTGTCGAACAAAGTTTTTTTCCAATCTCACCATGGTTTTTGAGCGGGTGAGCTATTCCTGCATAATGCTGGTGCTGTGCTTATCTCATCAGATATCTCTCCCCTTCTATTTTTCCTTCCCTCTCACAGAGAAAGTAAGAGAAAATGCAGCTGCACACCCCTCCTCTCTGTCTTCTTTTTACTGTATTACTGTAAACTAGAGTTATGTAAACAGTTATTAACAATGGCCTATTCAGCACCTAAATAAATAGACTCTACCAAATGTGGAATGTAGTATGTTGTGTCTGTTTTACATATTAGTCATAAATAAGTGTCTGTTTGCCTTCTTTTAGATACTGGTACTTGTTAGAGTATGTGCACACGACAACGCCAAATACGTCTGAAATTACGGAGCTGTTTTCAGGAGAAAACAGCTCCTAAATTTCAGACGTTTTTACAAGTGCACGCGTTTTTCGCGGCGTCTTTTACGGACGTAATTGGAGCTGGTTTTCATTGGAGTCAAAGAAAAACATCTCCAATTACGTCCCAAAAACTGTCCTGCACTTCTTTAACGCGGGCGTAAGTTTACGCGCCGTCTTTTGACAGTGACACGTAAAACAACAGCAGGCAATGGGCAGATGTTTGCCGACGTATTGGAGCCATCTTTTCAGACGTAATTCGAGGAGTAAAACGCCTCCATTACGTCTGAAATGAGATTGTGTGCACATATACTTATAATGTAATATCAGTTAAGTGAACATTAAAATAATGGATTAGGAAAGAATTTGATCCAGCGCTGCAGGTATGTGATTTAAAAAGGATCTCGGTCCCACTTTTATTTGTATCAAAAATTTAAAATTCGATATCAGGTGCATTCAGGCATCAAGGCAGTATTTTGTAGGTATTCAGCGCCTACGCGTTTCAAGCACGACTAGTGCTCTTAATCATGGCATCCATTCACTGACCGAGATCCTTTTTAAATCACATACCTGCAGCGCTGGATCAAATTCTTTCCTAATCCACTATTGTTTGCCGCGGACCGTCGCGGAGATCCGGGCGAGGCGAAGGTGTCGGGTGCTGGAACGGTGAGCTGGAGGCTTCCTCCCCTTTACTCTGAACATTAAAATAAGTTTATAATCTGGCTTAAGGTTGTAAGATGGTCGATAAATTAGTAACCCTACCTAAGGCCATATAGCGCTATTATGACCTGGGCTCTGAGTACACATATAAGCAGTAGGTGTTTGTTTGTAGATACAGACATGTATATGTTTAAGTATACCTAACTTCAAATGCTATTTATTATTTTGGTCCTTATAACATTTTAAATCCTTTCATAAGTGATTCTAAATAAAAAAAAGTATTTTGTTCTGTCATGAAATATAATGAAATACAATACAGTAAACAAAGGCAATAACAAAAAATAAGATTAATTCAGGCAAACAAGTGTATTTTTTTTATAGTAAATCCCAAATTTGTCATATTTGCTTTATTTTTCTAAGAAAATAAATCTATTTATGTTGAGTATTCCTCACAATCTAAATCTTGGTAATCAATATAGACAGTTATCCTAGCAAGTAAAATGCTGACCACAGACTAACTGGAATTCAAGAGATCACTTTGAGCTGAGACTGTTTTTGTTTTTGGTAATTTTAAACATTTCAAGGAAACTGAAAAGACAGTAATGACTTTTGGAAAATGTTTTGATAGGTGATCTCTGAACTAGAAAAAAATCTGTAATGGTTCTTCTGGTAAGTGCAAATGATATTAAATATCAGTACATATCCCCATCACTTGCCATATCTGTCCTGCAACATGAAATATTACAGCTGTGTAGCGAGTTCCCATGTACTCCAAACTAAAGGCAGGCTGAAACTGAAAGAAAAATATACACACTATACATCTGTCACTGTAAAAATAACATTGAATAATATGCTTGTAGGCTGTGTTCAGTTGTGTCATTTCCATTATTCACAATTAGAAGAACTGACTGTTTAAATCCTGTAAAATGTGTTGTATTATTTTAGAAGTGTTTTGCTATCTAAAAGAATTTTCTATTCTATCCTGATCTCCCTGTTTCTCAACCAATAATTCTGAAGTCAAGGAGTTGCTTCAGTGAAAAACTGAAAAATCAGCTTTTGGCCAGCGTTAGGCTGGGTTCACACGTGGCGGAATTTCACTTAAATTCCGCTGCGGACACTCCGCAGCGTTAATCCGCAGCGGAGCCGTTTCTGCATTGACTTCCACTTCTATTTAGAAGTGTTCGTTTAGACGATGCGTAACATTCCGCTGCGGAGCATAGGCTGCGGAGCGGAATTTGGTGTCCGCAGCATGCTCTGTCTGTTGCGGAGCAGTGGCGGACTCATGGCGGAATTTCTCCATTGACTTCAATGGAGATTCTAAGTTCCGCAATGAAGTCCGCAGCTGTCATGCACATGTTATGTGTGCTGCGGATGCGTCTTGCTTTTTTGCCATGACATTTCTTCATTCTGGCTGGACCTATGTATTTCTAGGTCTACAGCCAGACTGAGGAAGTCAATGGGGCTCCCGTAATGACGGGAGCGTTGCTAGGAGACGTCTGTAAATAGTCACTGTCCAGGGTGCTGAAAGAGTTAAGCGATCGGCAGTAACTGTTTCTGCACCCTGGATAGTGACTACCGATCACAATATACAGCAACCTGTAAAAAAATATAAGTTCATACTTACCGAGAACTCCCTGCTTCTGTCTCCAGTCCGGCCTCCCAGGATGACGTTTCAGTCTAAGTGACGGCTGCAGCCAATCACAGGCCAAGCACAGGCTGCAGCGGTCACATGGACTGGCGCGTCATCCAGGGAGGTCGGGCTGGATGCCGAAAGAGGGACGCGTCACCAAGACAACGGCCGGTAAGTATGAAATTCGTTTACTTTCACTAGGGAAAGTGCTGTCCCTTCTCTCTATCCTGCACTGATAGGGAGAAGGGAAGCACTTTTCCCGCAGTCCGCAGCAGCTAGTCCGCATCAATTTACTGCACATTTTGTGCAGATCCGCAGCAGAATCTGCAACGCAGATTCTGTGCGGCATTGATGCGGACAGTTGCGGAGGAAATCCGCCACGTGTGGTCATGCCCTAATGGACATGTGCAAGCCCCTAAAGTTTAATTTACCTGAATGCTAATATTTCAGAGATCCCCGACTGTCCCCTACTAGACTGCATCTGAAACCTGTTCTGCCATTACAATAGAGAAGCGCTGTCCTGAGTTATTTGGGAGTCAGTATAGGAAATATATATCGGAAACTTGCCCACCCCCCGCAGTATACTAATAGGTCACCAGTGGTGATGGGGCTTGAATAATGTTAAGATGTGTAAATACCTCATGTTTTATGTTAAGCTGACACTATAACGCATTATTTCTAACTGCCAGTTTTACATCTTCCCAGCCTGGGAGGGGCTTAGCAGTGTGCACCCGCCCACTGATATCTATGTAAGGAGAGGTAATTAACATACGGCTGACTCATAACTGGCCTGAGAACATTTTGAGGCATAAAGATAGCAGCCACTCGATGCTGCAATGTAGAAATTGTGTAGTAACAGCAAATAACAGGAAGCTGAAACTGAGGAACATATTTAAACACAATGTAATGGCTGATTTTTCATTTTTGACTGGAGTTGTAATTAATGGGGGTTGGGAGACGGACAGGTGAGCCCTAATCTACCCGCAACTCAGTCCCTGCCTACTTGCACGGCCTGTCCTAAGTGACGGCGTACAACTGGGCGACGGTCCCTACGCTCAATAAGTGCAAGATAGACAACACAAGACAAGGGCACACAAAAGCAAAGGGGGAAGCTGGGGCAGTTGCCCACGGAAACACCATGAGCAACAGGAGTGGTGAACGAGCCGAGTAAACCAGGAGAGTAAGTAGTAGCAAAATCAGAGCAGGAGAATAGTCAGTCAAGCCAGGGTCAAAGTAACAGCGGTCAATCAGGTAAATAGCAGGAATAGCAGAGCCTGGAAACCAGACAATCACAGGCAAGGAACATGCTGCAAGTGAGGGTATAAATAGACCAAGGGCGGGAGCTAGAATCCTCAGGCCAGGCTGTGATAGGTTCTCCCTCTCCTCAGAAGCCAGTCTGAGTGGTAACAGATCGCGTCACTCTAGCAGACCTTGGAGCTGATGAAGGCTGATTAACCCCGGGCGTCGACACAGAACCTGTGTCTGGCAAACCCTTTACAGGAGTGTTTTCTTTTAAAGGGTAGCTAAACGTTTGACAAACTTCTAACATGTCATAGGGACATTTCAGAAGTTTGGATTGGTGGGGGCCCGAGCACTGAGACCCCCACCAATCAATAGAATGAAGCAGCTGAAGTGCTCGTGTGAGCGCTCAGCCGCTTCGTGTCTGTTCGGCTTTTTCTGGAAAGCCGATGTATCAGAGAACGGGCTCATAGGCTTTCTATTGAGTCCGTACACCGATACATTTATTTGCGGAAAAAGCCAGACAGACACGAAGCGGCTGAGCGCTCACACGAGTGCTTCAGCTGCTTTGTTCTAGCGATTGGTGGGGGTCTCAGTGCTCGGACTCCCACCAATCCAAACATCTGACATGTCACTATGACATTTCAGGAGTTTGTCAAACGTTTAGCTACCCTTTAAGGATAGGTGATAAATGTTTAATTGGTTGGGTGCTGACCGCTGTAATACTCATAGATCTTTAGAACAGGGGACCCCTAAACTCCCTTTTTTCCTCATTGCATGACCTTTTTGAGAAGGAGCTTATATCGATTAGCATTTGAGTATGCACTGCCACTATTTACAATTTAGTGAGAGTTACGGAAACAGACTAGCAATCTTACTCTACAACAGAATATTAATCTGTATTGAATATGTCAATTAAGTCCTCTTAAAATGTAGGTGACAAGATGACTATTCTATATCACAAAATTCATATCGTTTGCCTTGTGTAGCTGGTTTTGTGTCATCCTCCACTCAAGATGCATGTTGCATGCACTTGTTCTCTCTGTGAGGAATGATAGTAATTGCGTGCAAATATAATTTTCTGTCAGTTTGGTGTGATTTCTATTATTTCCTTTGAGGAAAAATTGCATGTAACTTGCATGTATTGAGAGACAATACATGATTCACTGTGACTCCAAATAAGCAAGAAGTCTACTTGGACTGACAGACAGAACTATTGCAATCTCCATGATAATGATGTACCGATCAAGTTAGAATCTGAATCCAGAGTGTTGACAGGAGAAAATATTAGTCACTGTACTTCATATCATAGGGGAATAGTGAATGTTAATAAGAAACAATGCTATATAATATTGAATAATACAGAACTGCTATCTTTGCTAAATTCAAAATGTTTTCCCTTTGATCAATACCATAAACAAAAATTACATTTAAAGAAACAACAAGAATTTTCTCTGCCAAGCCACTCCAACAACCACCTGTCTAATCCATGTTTGTCACTTGTGATCGACAGACTTATGATGTAAACTATTTGTAATTAGTTACCAATGTCAATAAATTACTTTGTATAATCCAGTGATACCTTAAGGCCTCTCTTACATGAGCATATATGTAAACGTCCGTAATACGGATCCACAATATGGACATATTACAGATTAAATTGCATCAGTTGCCCATCAGCATTCCATCAATATTACAGACCCATAATACCGATGGGGTATCTTCTTGGGAGATCGTTGAATAAAATAAGACATCCGCTTTGAAAAATGAATGCAATATGGATTAAATACTGATAACATACTGATGCAATACAAGGATAACATATGATAACATAGTGATGCAATACAAAGATCACAAACAGATTAAATATGGATGAAAGTATTTTAATTTATTTCCTTAGACTACGTTTAGACGAGCGTGTCTTTTTTTTTTTTTTAGTTCTCTGCATTTCTATGTAATTGATGCGTGAAACATGGACAGCACTCAGAGGTGCGTCCGTGTGTTGTCCGTGGTTTTCACGCACCCATGAACTTCAATGTTCGGCTAGTTGCATGAAAACACACCAATATAAGACATGCAGTAGTTTCACGCAATGGACTCTCGTGAAAACTCCGGCATGTGTGAGTAACCCCATTGAAATCAATGGGTCCGTGTGATGTGCATTATTTCAATACACAGCACATGGACAAGAATCACGCTTATCTGAATGAGCCCTTAGGCTGGATTCACACACACACACACACACACACACACACACGCAGCATTTCACTGCATTTTTATGCGTTTCTTGTGGCGTTTTTAATGGCGGTTTTGTAAGGTTTTTTTTGGTGTAGCCAGATATCACAGTCTATAGTAAAATATCACAAGCACTACATACAAACTGTTTTTGTTTGTGGCATTTTAGAGGTAATTTTGTGGTCAGTGGCATTTTTTTTTCCAAATGCAGCATGCTCTGGGTATGGTATTTTTTTAAGCGTTTTCCCATTGGCTTCTCTATAGGACTTAAAAAACACCATAAAAAAAAGGATGTTACATTTTACAAAATGCTGGCGTTTTAACATGAATTTTTTTCATGCAGTTTTAAATGCCAGAAAAAATAACTATGTGTGAAGAAGGCCCTAGGAGCCTCACACACGAGCGTGTTTGGTCTGTGATATACGGTCCGGACGTCGGCCGCATTTCCCAGACCGAACACACTGCAGGGAGCCGGGCTCCTAGCATCATAGTTATCTATGACGCTAGGTGTCACTGCCTCGCTGTGGGACAACTGTCCCGCACTGTAATCATGTTTTCAGTATGGGACAGTTGTCCTGCAGCGATGCAGTGACACCTAGCATCATAGATAAGTATGATGCTAGGAGCCACTGCGTTCGGTCCGGGAAATGTGGCCGAAGACCGAACACACTCGTTATCACAGACTGAACACACTCGTGTGTGGGGCTCCTTAGACTTCAATGGTCATTTTTCAATCCCCAAAATAGATGAAAGTAGTGCATGCTGCGTTTTTAAAATAGGTGCGTATTTTATACACCCATGTGAATAACCTCAAAAATTACCATTATATCCGTATTAGACTAGGGCAACAACAAGACATTTGTCGTGCGACATCAAATCGCATTAACGTTGCATGACAAAAAAGGGGAATGCAATTTGTATGCAATTTGATGCTCTCTTAGGGCATGACCACACATGGCGGAATTCCTCCGCAACTGTCCGCATCAATGCCGCACAGAATCTGCGTTGCAGATTCTGCAGCGGATCTGCACAAAATGTGCAGAAAATTGATGCGGACTGGCCGCTGCGGACTGCAGGAAAAGTGCTTCTCTTCTCCCTATTCAGTGCAGGATAGAGAGAAGGGACAGCACTTTCCCTAGTGAAAGTCAAAGAATTTCATACTTACCGCCCGTTGTCTTGGTGACGCGTCCCTCTTTCGGCATCCGGCCCGACCTCCCTGGATGACGCTCCAGTCCATGTGACCGCTGCAGCCTGTGCTTGGCCTGTGATTGGCTGCAGCCGTCACTTACACTGAAACGTCATCCTGGGAGGCCGGACTGGAGACAGACGCAGGGAGTTCTCGGTAAGTATGAACTTATATTTTTTTTTACAGATACATGTATATTGAGATCGGTAGTCACTGTCCCGGGTGCAGAAACAGTTACTGCCGATCGCTTAACTCTTTCAGCACCCTGGACAGTGACTATTTACAGACGTCTCCTAGCAACGCTCCCGTCATTACGGGAGCCCCATTGACTTCCTCAGTCTGGCTGTAGACCTAGAAATACATAGGTCCAGCCAGAATGAAGAAATGTCATGGTAGTAAAAACAATACGCTCCGCAGCACACATAAGATCTGCGGACTTCATTGCGGAATTTTGACTCTCCATTGAAGTCAATGGAGAAATTCCGCCATGAGTCCGCAACCAGTCCGCCACTGCTCCGCAACAGACAGAGCATGCTGCGGACACCAAATTCCGCTCCGCAGCCTATGCTCCGCAGCGGAATTGTACGCATCGTGTAAACGAACACTGCTAAATTAAAGTGAAAGTCAATGGAGAAACGGCTCCGCTGCGGATTAACGCTGCGGAGTGTCCGCAGCGGAATTTAAGTGAAATTCCGCTATGTGTGAACCCGCCCTTAAAGCGCACACATTTTTAGGGCTCGATTTGTGCGTGATACACATGCAGCTGTGAATCGCAATTTTTTTTATACATGATTTTATGAACACCTATTGTACACAAGCTGTACGCGAGTCACAGTTGCAAGCAATTTACATTTCTGTCTATGGAAAACCATGTGACATGCGATTTGCAACCCAAAAACCAGCAAGTTTAGATTGTTTTCGACGGTCGTGTTGCAGTCGCGTCAGGTTGCATGTCGCAACACTACAACACTACCACATAGCAATCGTTAGCTGCAATGTCGCAAGCAACATGTGATTTTCTTGTTGCTTAACACATGTGGCCGTGTAGCCCTAGCCTTATAGACAGAGAAAACCAAATAGAATACGGATTAAAAATACGCTCATATGAAAGCAGCCTGTGTGATTTATTTCAGACCTGATGAGATCTGGCCAACACTGTTCTTTTATCCTGTTCAATGGTTCAATACTCTTTAAAAAAACACTGCAGTTATGAATTTAGGATATTAAATAAACTATTAGAATGGACATGACTTTTATTTTAAAATAAGTTGCATCTCAATCCCTTAAAATGACTGATATATTTACTGTAGGTGGTCTTGCACTGGAATATCTTAGTAAAAAAAATGCAGAAATTTTAAAAATAGCAAGAAGGAAAAGGGGTAAAGTCAATCCCAGGAGCATTTCCTCAAATACTTCCTGCAATGTCAATCAATCACATTATTGTTGTCACGCTTCAAATAATCCCACTGGGGCTCTGCATATAGAGCAGCGTGCTCTTCATGATATACAAACCACATACCATTTTCTATTTTTATATGATTTCTATGAAACTCTGTTGTCATTTCTTGTACTATCGACAATTTTTTTTTTTTTTTAAATCCTTTGCAATGCAGTTATGAATGGAATGTTATAATTGACATGGGTTATCTAAAGGGATTGTCTGGTTTGGACGATACCTTTTTTGTTAGACGGACCCTCCCCCCCCATTGATTAATTGATTTTTGGATGTCCCCCTCATAGTTACATAGTTTGTACGGTTGAAAAAAGACACATGTCCATCAAGTTCAACCAAGGGATGGGAAAGGGGAAGAGGGATGGGAAAGGGGAAGTAAAAAATGTCTACACATAGCAGTTAATATTTTTTTGTTCTAGGAAATTATCTAAGCCTTTTTTAAAGCCATCTACTGTCCCTGCTGTGACCAGCTCCTGTGGTAGGCTATTCCATAGATTCACAGTTCTCACAGTAAAGAAGGCTTGTCGCCTCTGCAGGTTGAACCTTTTTTTCTCCAGACGGCGGGAGTGCCCCCTTGTTTTTTGAGGGGGTTTTACATGGAACAGGATTTCACCATATTTTTTGTATGCGCCATTCATATATTTATATAAGTTAATCATGTCCCCCTTAGTCGTCTTTTCTCAAGGCTAAATAGGTTTAGTTCTTTTAATCTTTCCTCATAACTTAGATTCTCCATGCCCCTTATTAGCTTCGTTGCTCTTCTTTGTATTTTTTCCAACTCCAGGGCATCCTTTCTATGAACTGGAGCCCAGAACTGGACTGCATATTCTAGATGAGGCCTCACTAATGCTTTGTAAAGTGGTAATATTACATCCCTGTCCCGCGAGTCCATGCCTCTTTTGATACACGACAATATTTTGCTGGCTTTTGAAGCAGCTGATTGACACTGCATGCTGAAATTTAGTTTATGATTTACAAGTACACCCAGATCCTTCTCAACAATTGACTCCCCCAGTGTAGCTCCCCCTAGGACATATGATGCTTGCAGGTTTTTCGTACCCAGATGCATAACTTTACATTTATCTACATTAAACTTCATTTGCCAAGTGGACGCCCAAACACTTAGTTTGTTTAAATCTGCCTGCAATTCACAAACATCTTCCATAGTCTGAACTATATTGCATAGCTTGGTGTCATCTGCAAAAATAGAAATAGTGCTATTAATCCCATCCTCTATATCATTAATAAATAAGTTGAATAAGAGTGGTCCCAGCACTGAACCCTGGGGTACACCACTTATAACTGGGGACCATTCAGAGTAGGAATCATTGACCACAACTCTCTGGATACGGTCCTTGAGCCAATTCTCAATCCAATTACAAACTATACTTTCTAAACCTATAGTCCTTAATTTACCCATTAGATGTCTATGAGGGACAGTGTCAAATGCCTTTGCAAAGTCCAAAAACACTATATCCACAGCGGCCCCTCTGTCTAGGCTTCTGCTTACCTCTTCATAAAAACAAATCAGGTTGGTTTGACAGCTTCTGTCCTTTGTAAAACCGTGCTGGCTGTCACTTATAATACTATTTATTGTCACATAATTCTGTATATAGTCCCTCAATAGCCCCTCAAACATTTTCCCCACAATTGATGTTAAGCTTACTGGTCTATAATTACCCGGCGAAGACCTAGAGCCCTTTTTGAAAATAGGCACCACATTTGCCCTGCACCAGTCCCTTGGCACTATACCACTCATGAGAGACTCTCTAAATATTATGAAGAGGGGGACAGAAATAACTGAACTAAGCTCTTTAAGAACTCTAGGGTGTAACCCATCTGGTCCCGGGGCCTTGTGTACATTTATTTTATTTAATTTAGCTTGGACCATATCTACATTCATCCAATTCAGTATATCAACTGATATATTAACAGCACTGGCACCGGCTACATCAGCTGCTCCTTCTTCTGTTGTATATACAGAGCGGAAGAACCCATTTAGTAACTCTGCCTTCTCTTGATCCCCTGTGACCAACTCCCCATTACCACTATCTAAGGGTCCTACATGTTCAGACCTGGGCTTTTTTTGCATTTATATGCTTGAAGAATTTTTGGGGATTTGTTTTACTATCCTTGGCCACCTGCCTTTCATTTTGTATTTTTGCTGATTTTATTACATTTTTACAGATTTTATTAAGCTTTTTATATTTTACAAAGGCTGCAGATGTACCCTCAGATTTGTATTTTTTAAATGCCCTTTTTTTGTCATGTATTGCCCCTTTCACAGAAGGTGTAAGCCATGTGGGGTTTAATTTTAGTCGTTTATACTTGTTACCTGTAGGAATACATTTTGCACTATAATTACCCAAAGTAAGGACTTACAGCTGACAATGCATATCAGAGCAAAAACCAAGCCATGGGGAGGAAAGAACTGCCTGTAGTGCTCAGAGACAGGATTGTGTGGAGACACAGATCTGGGGAAGGGTACAAAAACATTTCTGTTGCACTGAAAGCTCCGAATAGCACAGTGGCCTCCATAATTCCTAAATGAAAGACGTTTACAAAATTTGAAAAAAATTTGTAAAATTCTGTTTTCACTTTGTTATTGTGGGGTATTGAGTGCTGAATTATGGGAAAAAACTTGAATTATTTTTTATTTTAGTACAAGGCTTCAACATAACAAAATGTGAAAAAGTGAAAGGGTCTAAAGACTTTCCGAATGCACTGTACATTGGTAACATATCAACTGGGGACTGAGGCTTGTACAACTTTTTCTTATTCTTGTGAATATTTTATTTCTACAGAGGGCAAGATAAGGAAACGTAACAGCCTGCATGATTATACAAAGACTTCAGACAATACTTTAATGAGAATCAACAAGGAACTTAAGATGAAAACTAAATTTTTTAACACCACAGAGAATTGTGCCAAAAGATGCAGTCGAAATAAAGGGCTAGCCTTTACTTGCAAGTAAGTAGACAACCAATATTATTACAGCTACTATTTAAAATTGATATTATACCTCACCCTTCTCTGTGTGGGAACTTCAAGTACTTCCAAGAGTTACTTGGGATATGCCAATTTTGTTCATCTGCTAAACATATGTAGGCTTGGCTGCATACACTTGGCTGCATACAGGCTTGACTTTCATCAGTTGTCTGGTAAATGTAAAAAATATTTGTTGTGTTTCGTAATGGTTCACTGTCAATTCATAAAATTCCATACCTATATGTATGAATATATCTATGTCTCCTCTCTCTCCCCATCTCTCTCTCTCTCTCTCTAAATAAATATATATATATATATATCTTAGTAAAAATGTAATTATGGTTACCATGTAAATTCGCATAAGGCCTTCACAAAATACAGTTGTGGGATGGTGCAGAACTGGGGGGATATTTTTTTTTCTAGCAAGGTGACAACCCCTACAGGAGCTGTACTGGCAACCATTTCCTATTGCTAAGTTTAGAAAATGAGTAGATAGGAAAATACAGATATATATATATATATATATATATATCTATATCATATATATATATATCTATATAGGTAGAGTGAGAAGAGAACCACTCGTTGCCTTACAATATAATATATACACATATATTTATATATTGGTGATTTAATATTTATTTTTTCCCTTACCTATTGCAATATAATGTGTATTTTTCTTGTACACACGTACAATTATCCTTTGATACAGTAAGTGCCCGGGGATCTACAAACAGAACAATGTAATTCAGAAATATCAGGTTCCCTACTGTAAGTCTTGATCAATGTTTCAGAACCTTGGAATTTGTGTAGTGCGAAAGATTATTCTTCCTGTGAGTATAATTAGGACAGAAGCATAAGAACATAATCACCCAGACATACTGTATTTAATCTAGAATTGCCATGGCTTTTTCTATGATGCATGTCATGACATTACTGTATAGGTAGAAGCATGCAGGTACTTTCACTATATATATATTTGACCCACTCAATAGGATTGTATTGTAAATGATCAATATTATATTTGTGCTGCATAATTATAATGAATGCTGAAGAATCAAACACAGTCAAGTTCTTTGATAAACCAATGTGCCCCTATATAGTTAACCATGTAATGAGTCAGTCTACATTCCTACTTTAATGCCAACCTATTTGATTGAAGCACAAAAGGCTGTAGTTTGCTAAAGTGGAATTAAAAGAAATCTGTGTTTAATGCTAATAAATGCATTATTCTCTCCAGGGCGTTTGCTTTTGATAAAAACATAAAGAGATGCCACTGGTTCTCTTTCAATAGCTTGTCAACAGGAATAAAGAAGAAACTAGATCATACATTTGATCTTTTTGAAAAGAAAGGTAACATTTATTCTTATGAAATGCTTTATGCAAAAAAAAAATGCTATATATTGTTGCTGTATGTTTTAGAACTACTTACATTTAGTGCGGCTGTTTTTGGGTTAATTTCAATATTTTAATTATTTGTGAAAGCGGAATTGCATATAAAAGTAGTTGATGAAGAATTTAAACTCTTACACTTTATTCATAATGAAATAATATAGTGGTAATATATTAATAATATTCAGTATGTGGTATGCATTTCAAAAATATTAACATATTTATTTCTTAAATTATAATTCATGAAAGTCCTTTTATCAGTCTTAGATGTTTAGTCTGTTAGGTTTCATATTCAGATCATTTGAAATATGGATTATTAGGTTGAGAAGTGAATGCCTTCATTCTGTATCTACCAGGAACAAGGGCGTACATATAAAGGCAGACCTTGCAACTGCTAGGGAGTCCCAGGACAGAGGGGCCCAGCCCTGTTTGATCCTTCCCTTTTGCTTTTGGGGGATGAGAGCTTGTATAGGACTTCCCTCTCTAGATAAACTGCAATGTTAGCAACAAAGGGATTGGGAATTGGCTCAAGGGTCATGGTTAAGTGTGGAGGGGGAAAACAAACACAAGACCCATCTTTCGTAGGTGGCAAAACTTGGAATTATAATGGGTTTCCCCTTTTTACTATGAATGCACGATCAGGAATTTGGTCTTTTTTTGCGAACTTCTTAGGCAGTGCATACTTTCCATAGAGGCAGGCCATGTGGCTGCTATAGGGCGTTTGGAGGGAGAGGGCCCAGCCCTGGCTGCTCTCATCCCCATTGTGGATGGGTCACAAGAGCATGTGCAGGACTCTCCTTTCCAGAGGGTCAGGAATGTTGGCATCAAGTTGGTGAGGAATTGGCCCAAGGTTCATGTAAAGTGCATTGAGGAGGAAAACAACACTGAATCTTTCTGTCTTGGGTGACAAAACCTGGCACCGAATAGAGGGGTCATTTTTATCTTTTCTATGGGGCCATATTTCTTCTATGTATGCCACTGTTCTTAGGGATCAATGACTCCTATTTCACATGGTATGAATATTATGCCTATTAAGAGATTAATCGGGTGTGAATGCACATTGAATTTATAGGTATATAAATGAATTACCAATTCAGATCAAGTAATTGTACTTTTTGAAAAAAAAAACAGATTATGTCCGTGATTGTATTAATGGAAAAGGCAGTAATTACAAGGGTTTACGGAATACAACGAAGAACGGTTTTACATGCCAGTCATGGAATTCAATGGTCCCACATGAACACAGGTAGGAATGAAATGACAATATATACCTCACATAAATATAATCTACTTGAAACGAATGCAAGTCCATTATACTACTGACACAGAACCCAGAAAACATTCAATTGGATTGTGAAGAAAATTATAATTAATGATATTTTTATTCCAAATTATGTAAATTAGTATTTTAAATGATCGCTAAATTTTTTAATAATTAGGGTGGTTTTTAACTCTAAGCCAGACAACTCTTTTACCAACCCCCTTTTGTTTTGGGGCACTTGATCATACTATAGCCTTAAGAGAATTAAGACTAACTTGGATAGATAGATAGATAGATAGATAGATAGATAGATAGATAGATAGATAGATAGATAGATAGATAGATAGATAGATAGATAGATAGATAGATAGATAGATAGATAGATAGATAGATAGATAGACCAGGTCTTGTGGTTTTTCCAGACTGAAATAATAGCTCAGATTGAAAGGTCATTTGTTGTCCCTTTAGATTAACATACTGTAAGTAAATTAGCTAACACCAGTTGCTTGTGGCTAACAAATTATGGTCATTATATTACTAAGTGCAAAGGTCCCATTAGTCCTATATGATATATGGCCCAAGGGTACTATTCTTCAAAATAATTGTTAGTGCTTTCCCCTCTGGTAATCACCTGCATGAAGTAGAACATTTGATTGACCTGACAGTCTGAAACATCAGCAGAGAACATTAACTGAGTAGTGTACGGTGTGAAATAGAGGAGTAACGAAATAAAATAAAAAATATAAAATATATATATATATATATATATATATATATACACTAGTCCTCAGTGAATTAGAATATCATCAAAAAGGTAATTTATTTCAGTAATTCAATTCAAAAAGTAAAACTCATATATTATATAGATTCATTACACACAGGGATCTATTTCCAGCATTTTTTTCAAGTTCAAGTCCAGAGTCAGCGCAGCGTCTACCAGGAAATTTTCGAGCACTTCATGCTTCCCTTTGCTGACAAGCTTTATGGAGAGGCTGATTTCATTTTCCAGCAGGACTTGGCACCTGCCCACACTACCAAAAATACCAATACCTGGTTTAATAACGGCAGTATCACTGTGCTTGATTGGCCAGCAAACTCGCCTGACCTAAACCCCATAGAGAATCTATGGGGTATTGTCAGGAGGAAGATGAGAGCCACCAGACCCAACAATGCAGACGAGCTGAAGGCCGCTATCAAAGCAACCTGGGCTTCCATAACACCTCAGCAGTGCCACAGACTGATCACCTCCATGCCACGCCGCATTGATGCAGTAATTCATGCAGAGTCGCAGCCCGACCAAGTATTGAGCTCATATACTGTACATAATTTTCAGTAGACCTACATTTTGGTATTAAAAATCATTTTTTAAATTGGGCTTATATAATGTTCTAATTTTCTGAGATACTAAATTTTGGGTTTTCATTAACTGTTACCATAATTATCAACATTGAAAGAAAAAAAATGCTGGAAATAGATCACTCTGTGTAATGAATCTATATAATATTTGAGTTTTACTTTTTGAATTGAATTACTGAAATAAATTACCTTTTTGATGATATTCTAATTCATTGAGAAAGACTAGTCTATAAACACACACACTTCATGTTCATTAGTTGTGGTGGCATTATTTCTATGGTTTGTGATGATCAGTGGCTAGAGATTTATTTCCATGAGATGAACTGAATTATTCATGACTATAGACATTTTATTAAAGGTCTAGCTTATTGACCAGACTATAAGTTTTTCATAGGTATTACCAAATACAGCATGATGCCAGGTTTAGATTCTGTCCATATACAGCTATTGCATGCTGCTTAGATTATTATTGTTTTCACATCATGCAGTACAATCAGAGCTTACAACGGTCATCTGACAAATGAAGTAGCCGCACGCTATTTTGTTTATTAACCCCCCAAAAATATCATGATGTCATTAGTACAGACTCATGTGCAGAGCAATTATAAAAAGAAAGAATTAAACACTTGAACATTTGCTGCTTGTTAATGTGTGGGCTGAAAGTCACAGAACAACCTCATCACAACATCTGTTTTTAGGACGGTGGTTTCCATGTTAATGTCAAGGAATGCATTGTGTAGTAATTTTGGGTTATTTTCTGTATTTTTTTTTACTAGAGAGGTTTGTAGTAATGTTCTGTTTTATGTCATTTCCGATCATGAGAACTGAGAAACGTAAACTGAGTCAGCCCCTTTCCCCTAATGACTTATTTCCTCTTTATTCGTATTGGTGCGTACAAGTTATGTTTGGAGAACATTTTATATTTTGGCAACAATTTCATCACCAACCCCCCCCCCCCCCCCCCATTCCCCAAAGAATACAGATGTAGGAGGGCTGAATTGGTCAAATCAGCAATGCTGAGATAAGACAAGATATCAAGATGTGTTATTTAGGGTTTTCAAGGAACTGTAGCATACTAGGGTACTGGTTCTCCTTGTTGAGAAACTGCAAAAGGTAGGGACTACTTATGGGAATATTTCCTGGGAAGTATGCAAAATAGCTCTGCTACAGAAGGAAGAAAACTATCTCTTCAAGCATTGTAGTTCTGTTAGGAGTAATGTATGTTTGTTAAGAGGTACATTTTTATATCACTCAAGGTGATATTATAAGAAATTCTACAAAAGACAATGGATTAAATTGCAATGGAATAACCAAATTAGTTATTGTTAAAGTGCCATATTGAACATGACATTTCACTTCATTTATAATTTTATCTTAATATATACAAAATCCTATAAACTGGGTAGAAGAGAGGATTTGGGTAGGGGTTGAGAGACGGTGGTATGGGGTTTTTATGATTTGTGTATTTCAATGTACTGTATTTGTGTGTATATGGATACCATATGCAATTGTATATTAATTATTCTATTGTATATTTTGAAAACTAATAAAAAGCATATATATATATATATATATATATATATATATATATATAAAATAAACTTGGTAGAAGTTTAATGGGAATGATCGGACCTCATAATTGAAATTCATGACTTGAACAGCCAGATTGTTTGATACTGTATATAATTTTAAGTCAGCTTTCATAAAGGCCCCTACGAGAGAAGGCCAATATACTGTATGCAAACATATCTCCATAAGATTATCCATAGAAATATGTAAGTGTATGTTTGTTCTAGTATTCATATACAAATACTAATCATTTAGAAATGACGTTCATCAAGTCTCTACTACTACTCCTATTTTCTGTACACTAAGCATTGCATTTCTAAATACTAAATGTTTGCTAGTTTTATGGCTCGTTTGTTTACAAATTATTTACAAGCCGTTTAGTATCTAATTACAAGACAGCACTTTCCAATGTATATCATTAGCTTTTACCTATGAGAAGAAGCATCTCATCTAATAATATCCATTCAGCTGTCACAAGAAGACTAGTAATTAGTAGTGTTTACAATGTCAGCTGCTAATTAATATTGCTAATTTTGGGAGCAGTGCTATGGCTAACATTACGACTGGCATGATTGGCATATGTAGGGCAAGGTATATCATGAAAATGAAGGCATACTAAAACATATTTACAGTAGTAGTGCATGCAAAATTTTCATACTAACTATTATAACACCACTTACTACAACATGTGCTATAATGTCATTTTAAAACTAGCTTTTTGCATTCGAGCTATCAAAGTAAAGACCTCAATGAAAACTATTGTCGAAATCCAAAAGGAGAAGAAGGGGGACCTTGGTGTTTTACAAAAAACCCGAAAGTTCGTCATGAAGTATGCAGTATTCCATCATGCTCAGAAGGTAAATCTTTAAGAAACCTCTTAAAAGGTTGATAATAAGAATAATATATGAATGTTAAAAAACACTGACCATTGTATTCTATAGTATTCAATAATCCGCGTTCCCATTTTCACCATGTGCATGAAGTCTAAATTAAAATAACCCAGTTCTTGTCCTAGTCAACTGGAAATGAATTATGTGAAGTTGCAAAGACACCCAAGGAAATGCTAACCACTTTGGTATTCAATTTGCAATGGTCCAAACAAGTAGATTTTGCCACTGCAATGGCTGAGTTGGAGTTGTTTACATGCTAAGATTATTTTGGTACTGATCCTGAATATTTACGACTACAAACTATTTATACGGGTTTCAATAAAGATGGGCAACTATTGATATATTCTGTAAACAGATTCTATAACTTTTTTTCTTACAATTTTTCTGTTATTGCAGTATCTGGAGTGGCATTATGATATTTTTTTTTTATCCCTGGATATAGTCTGAACTAACCTAGCATATAGCAAGCATATTGAAACTGTCATGTTCTAAAAATAGTTTTCTGCAAAATGGAGAGTTTCTAGGACACCACAATAAAATTTGGGCTCCCTGATGCCTTTTCCTATTATGTATTTACTATTGACTTTTAGTCCTTAAAGATGGAATTTGGTAAAACGTAGGCTAGGTGCCACTTGCATAAAGAGTTTTGTTCCTTTTTACAAACTCTTAAAGGGTACGCACACCTTGGCAACTAATATATTTGTATTGCTACAATGAATCTAAAATAAAAAATCTAATTTGCAAATAATTCTCCTACTTAAAGAGGCTCTGTCACCACATTATAAGTGGCCAATATTGTACATAATATGATCGGCGCTGTAATGTAGATTACAGCAGTGTTTTTATTTAGAAAAATGATATTTTTTGACGGAGTTATGACCTATATTAGCTTTATGCTAATGAGTTTCTCAATGGACAACTGGGCGTGTTTTACTATTGACCAAGTGGGCGTTGTGGAGAGAAGTGTATGATGCTGACCAATCAGAGACACTACAGAAGTGGTCAGGATTCTGAATACACATCACGTCCTGGCTGGAGGTAATGTATATTCATTATCAGGACACTGCAGTAATGTTAGTGTGTGTGTATGTGGCTGCACATAGCGATATAGCTATATCGCTATCTGCAGAGTAAATGAATGGAGAGAAGTGTATGACGCTGATGGGGCACTGATTGATCAGCGTCACACTCTCCTCTATACAACGCCCACTTGGTCAAAAAGTAAAACACGCCCAGTTGTCCATTGAGAAACTCATTAGCATAAAGTTAACATAGGTCATAACCGTGAAAAATGATCATTTTTCTAAATAAAAAACACTACTGTAATCTACATTACAGCGCCAATCACATTATGTACAAGATAGGCCATTTATAATGTGGTGACAGAGCCTCTTTAACAAATGTACATTAACATAAATAAGTGGTTAGTTGCAAAAGAATTAAAACTTCAGGATCACTGTATGCAAGGTTTGTTTGCAGTCTGTAACCATAGAAACACATAGGTCTGCATAGGAGCTCTAGAATCAAAACGGAAGATTCAAGACAACTTGTATACTTTTATTTTTATTTTTAGATGCATTGGAGCAATTAAAATAATTATTTTTCAAAAGTGGACAAACTTTAAATCAACAGAAATGTCATGGTACAGAAAACCACTTAAAATAACATCGCTAGACACAAGTACACAAGCACAAATGGTTGGAAAACACTATCACTGTGTTTGTTTTATAGCCAATTAAATTCCATGCTTTGGCGGTTTTATTCTCTAAATTCGAAGCAGGTGGAACTGTTGAAACCCAATGGTTACAGACATATGTTTTTTTATGCCTTACCATATCTGAATATAAACGTGATAAAAAATTATTTTAATAGATTTAATGGCAACATCTTCTGAAAGTAATCTTACTTGCCCTCTAAATTACGTACTTTTATTTAAGACATCATTTTATGTTTATAACTGATGGCTCTGGGAAAATGCTGGAAGATAGTTTGGTATTTTTCCTTTATACATAAAATATAGCCCTTCCATTACAGGCCTTACAGGATGCTTATTCTTTCTGTTCACGAGAGGCAGTTAACGTAAAGACAAGTTTATTCCCAATAATATATCCTGCATCTTCCCTAAATATATTTACAAAGGATTTCAAAAACTTCGTAACATTTTGTTTTTACTGCAGCCAGTCATCATTGTTTTCTTTAACCTTTTTGTTGCCAGGTGTTTTGAGACAGTTTTTATACTTTTTACTTATACAGATAAAAACTGAATTATAAAATAAAAGAAATATTATACCATTATACTCATATAATCATATATTTTCTGAAAGTAAATACCTGGCTCATTGTGAAAATGCCACCCAGAACTTTATACTCATAGGCGCCTACATCTGATTTTGAATCAAAGCATAATATTTTGTAAAAAAAAATGCAGAAAAATTCGAGTTTGTAGCTAAAAGTCTGACCCAAACAGCAGAGCCTTAGATGCACAAAACTACCTAAAAATAAAAGTTCATTACGAGTTTTTACATGCCACTTATGCCTAACTCAGCATGTAAAATTCTTCACGAATGTGACGACAAATGGCCTGATTAGCCAAAGTGGTGTGTGCCCATTTCCCAATAAGTATTTCAAATGCAAAAAAACTAGCTAAATCATGCTGATCCGACGCTGGCGACATGTCTATTAATGCTCTGCTTTATTAGAGATGTTGCTACATTAGGTAGCAATGGTGTTGATTCTTATTGATCTATGCCACTGTAAAACTCATGGGAAGCTTGGAATAGATCCGCAGTACAGACTTGGAGGTTGCTTGTAAGAAAGGACATTTATTTCTGCATTATATGTAAATTTGTAGCAACGTTTCGGACTACATGAGTCCTTCATCAGGCTAAAGGAATGCAGTGCTGTTGCTTACGTGGAACCTCCTGAAAATCTGACGGAGGTGAGCAGATCAAATGTGCAGAGCGGCATCAGCAGATGCTACATGTGCATGACCGGAAGTTGCCATGACCGCAAGCACTTTCGTTAATGCTAACAACTCTCCGAGCATCCTAGTTGTTATAGCTACATGTGCTTCCGGTCATGCACATGTAAAGTCTACTAATGCCGCTCTGCACATTTAAACTGCTCGCCTCCTTTAGACTTCCAGAAGGTTCCCCATGAGCGGGTTAGCCTGATGAAGGACTCATCCAAAACCATACTGTGAAATAATATCCATAAGGATTGTAGAAAGAAATGTATTTTCCTGAAAGCAACCGCCAAGGCTGTAGTGCGGTTGTATTCCAAGCTTCTCTGTATTTGTTACTCCTACAGCAATGGGGACTTGAACAAGCATAAAGCATACACACTTTTCCCATTGGTGAGTGCGCCAATTGCAATACTGTAAAAATCATAGTTATTAGTGCCATGACCAGTAAATGTAAATACTGCTTGTGGTAATATTTTCTTTTATTCAAGACCTTGCTGCCTCACGTGCAGTTCTACTTGCAGCTATTGCTAGACTACAATTTCATTGCACACCCAAGTGGAAGGCCTCATGCACACGACAATGTTTTTTACTGTCCGCAAATACGGATCCGCAAATATGGATGCACATCTGTAGCTGTCCATAATTGCGAACAAGAATAGGACATGTTCTATATTTTGTGGATCATTTCTACGGCCCGGACACACATCCGTAGATATACTGAAAGGTGTCCGTAGGTTTCCTGTAGAAATGAATGGGTCCGCAATTTTATCCGTAATTACCTGAGCCGTAATTAGGGAGGAAAACTACGATCTTGTGCATGGGGCCGAAGAGTTTCCATGGATCACTTCTTGTAAATGGCAGCAGCGATCCTTAATAAAGATTTTTCAAGCCAACGATAAGTTATCTATGGTCAGAAAATATTGACGTGTAAAGGGGCCTTAAGGGAAATGTCTACGTCACACAATCGCAGATTTACTCAGACATCATAAACTCCGGAAACGTTTTCAATTTTATAGTTCAAAACCATTAGAATGTGTTTTAACTAAGTCAACATGAAATTTAAGGGAAGCTTTTAGCAGGAGAAAACTTCCTGGAAGGCTTAGTAATGTAGTGTAGCAGGAAGCAGACGTATCACACAGGTGTGCTTTACAATTATAATCTCACTTGCATACCTTAGAAATTGTTCCTGTGATGTTTCCACAAGCTCTATAGTCATTTCTAGTACAGTGAAATATTTAGACACTCCCATCTTTTCCATGACCTTCTAAAGAGTGATTGATGTACAGCATCTACTCTACGCTATTACGTTCACAAAATGAGCCAGATCACAGGGAACTGTACATGCGTGAGATTTGGATGCATAGGTAATGACACTGAATATCAACAGCACATCAATCATCTGTGTAATGGAAGGCAATTTTTGTAGAATTTTTGCTCCAAACCCTTGTGACAGTTAAATAGTCAGTGGAACGTCCGATTTTTAAGGCATGCCAGGGAGTTCAGAATTATAACGCACAACTTTGTAATAAGTATCCTACATGCTGCACTACAATACAAAAATATGTTTTTCCCTGCTGGCAGATTCTCTTTTAATATTTCCTTAAAGGAACTTACTTCAAATCAAGACTCTAAAGTGGATCTGTCTGCTGAATATGCTGCCCTATGCATAGCTACAGCTCCGTATACCTAGTAGCCAAAACGGCACAAATAAAGTTATGCTGTTTGGCTAAGAGCTCTGAAAGAATATAGTGGACTCATAGCTATGAGTCTATTGTATACATGAGGGGAGAGCTCTCATTGCCTTCTACCTCATTTCTGGTTTTTAATTGACAGGATGCTTTGTATTCATGTATACAGAGCAGCCTGCTAGTCACCACAGAGAAAGGTAGGGGGAGGAGAGGTAGAGAGATTGCTCCCCTCATGATTACGCGAACTCACAACTTGACTTCTTCATAGCAACCAATCACAGTGCACAGTGCATTTTTTCCAGTGCAATTTGAAGGCTACTTACTCATTTGAAATTAATTAATTATTTATATATATATATATACATGGCCGGCCTTGGATACATTCGACCAGTGTGGTCGCAAAGGGCACGAGCCGCCACACGGCAAGAGGGGCGCCAGCGGGTGTGTGTATCCCCGCACCGTTGCAACTACCAGCCGGGATACACACACTAACTGCAGTCGCCTTTCCACCCGGGCGCTTCTTAACTTAGTGGCTAGCAGCTGCTAGCGGTGACACCGGGCATGAGGGTGGTGGCGCCGCTAGCAGCTGCTGCGGCTGCTATAGCGATAGCGACGGCACTATAGCAGAGCAGGGAGGTATCTCCCTGCTCTGCTATCTACTAGCGCCACTGTAGCTCCCTGAAGGAGCGGAATCCCCATGTGGCCGGGGATTCCGCTCCTGCAGCGCTGCTTGATGTCTCTGTCCATATATGGAAAGTGACATCAGGGGAAATTCCTGAAGCGGAATCCCCGGTCACAGCGTTGCAAATGCTATGACCGGGGATTCCACTCCAGGAGAAGCCAATGACGTCATGGACACAGACGACAGGAGCTTCTCCTGGAGTGGAAACGACGGTCATAGCGTCAGCAACGCTGTGGACGGGGATTCCGCTTCAGGAGTTTTCCCTGATGTCACTGTCTATATATGGACAGACATTAAGCAGCGCTCCAGGAGCGGAAGCCCCGTCCACATGGGGATTCCGTTACTTCAGGGAGCTACAGTGGCGCTATCTACACTGGAAGGGGTTGGGGGGGTTCTATCTACAAGGAGGCTGTGGGCTGTGTGGCACTACCTACAAAAAAGGACAACTGTGCAGGAGCACACAAAATACCCAGCTTTCTCAGCTATCAAATAAGATATAATCCTTTAGCTAGACCAAATAAAAGTTATATCTTAGTTTATTTCCACACATTTATTTGATAGCTGGGAAAGTTGGGTATTTTGTGTGCTCCTGCACAGTTGTCCTTCTTTGAATGTCTATTGCACGCCAGCTATCAGGGTAATTTCATAGTCCTTGCACTACAAGGGGGCTGTGGGCTGTGTGGCACTACTAACCAGGGGGCTGTGGGCTGTGTGGCACTACCAACCAGGCGGCTGTGGGCTGTGTGGCACTACCAACCAGGAGGTTGTGGGCTGTGTGGCATTACCAACCAGGGGGCTGTGGGCTGTGTGCAGTGGCGGATTATCATATTGGCGGTTCGGGCGGCCGCCCGGGGCCCGAGGCTCCCAGGGGGCCCATGGCAGCCCAAACCGCACATCATTTTAAAAATCACTTAACCCCTTCCCGCTCCTGGACGTACTATTAGGTCATGGCAGCTGTATCGTTCGCGCTCCATGACCTAATAGTACGTCTCGGGAGTAACGGCCGTTTCGGCCGTCCTCCCGACACATACAGGAGCTGTGACAGCTGCTGTCTCGTACAGCAGCTGTCACAGCTCCTACAGCGGGGACCGATCGCTGTGTCCCCGCTGATTAACCCCTTAAAAGCCGCGTTCTATAGAGATTGCGGCTTTTTAGAGGTTAAGCTGCCATCGCCGGCCTGCTACACGATAGCGGCCGGCGATGGTGACTATGGCAACCGGACACCAAACAATGGCGTCCATCTATGCCATAGACGGAAGCCTAGTGGGTCCTAACAACCTCAGGACCCACTATGCTTGCTGTCAGTGAGTAGCTGACAGTTCTAATACACTGCACTACGCATGTAGTGCAGTGTATTAGAATTGCGATCAGGGCCTCCTGCCCTCAAGTCCCCTAGTGGGACAAAGTAATAAAGTTAAAAAAAAGTTAAAAAAAGATGTGTAAAAATAAGAAAATAAAAGTTTTAAAAGTATTAAAAGTAAAAATCCCCCTTTTTACCTTATCAGTCATTTATTATTAATAAAAATATATAAACAAACAAATAAACTATACATAATTGGTATCGCCGCGTCCGTAACGGCCTGAACTACAAAATTATTTCGTTATTTATCCCGCACGGTGAACGCCGTAAAAGAAAATAATAATAAACCGTACCACAATCACAATTGTTTGGTTACTTCACCTCCCAAAATATGGAATAAAAAGATCAAAAAGTCGCATGTACCGAAAAACAGTACTGATCGAAACTACAGTTCGTTACGCAAAAAACAAGTTCTCGCATGGCTTTATTGATTGAAAAATAAAAAAGTCCTGGCTCTTAGAATAAGGTAACACAAAAAGTGAATGATTGTTTACAAAACGTTTTTTATTGTGCAAACGCCATAAGACATAAAGTGAATGTGTCATTTATAGCGCACGGTGAACGCTGTAAAAAAAAAATAGAATAAAAAAACAATAGTAGTATTGCTGTTTTTTAGTCACCACGCCACCTAAAAATAGAATAAAAACTGATCAAAAAGCCGCATGCAACCCAAGAAAACTACAATGAATTCCTCAAGGGGTCTAGTTTCCAAATTGGGGTCACTTTTGGGGGGTTTCCACTAGGTGCTCCTTTGCTTCGGAGGCCGGTGCTTCAGTCCATTACCGCCCGAGGGCCACATGTGGGATATTTCTCTAAACTGCAGAATCTGGGCAATACGTATTAAGTTGTGTTTCTCTGATAAAACCTTTTGTGTTATAAACAAAATGGTATAAAGAGGATTTTCTGACAAAAAAAAAATGTAAATTTCACCTCTACTTTGCTCTAAATTTCTGTGAAACACCTAAAGGGTTCATAAACTTTCTAAATGCTGTTGTGAATACTTTGAGGGGTCTAGTTTCTAAAATGGGGTGTTTGATAGGGGTTTCTAATATATGGGCCCCTCAAAGCAACTTCAGAACTGAACTGTAACCTAAAAAAATAAATAAATGAGGCAATACTTCGCTTCTTACATTATACTGATAATGAGCCGTGCCCACCCCGAGATGACCCCAGTTTTGACCGTTTGTATAAACGGAGACCCCTATTAGACCGTTTCAGTGCCCGGTTTTCCCAAGCTTACCCCCCCGAGAAGTGTATTTCTATTGATGAGACCCTGGTACATTTTAAAGGGAGGCTTCAATTCCGCGAGTACCTGCCGGGTAAGAGGGCAAGGTATGGCGTGAAGATGTATAAGCTGTGCGAGAGTGCATCAGGGTATACCTACAGGTTTAGGATATATGAAGGAAAGGCCACCCCCAAACCAGACTGTATCCTGGACTACAATAGGTACATGGGAGGGATGGACTTGTCAAATCAAGTCCTGAAGCCCTACAGCGCCATGCGGTGTGGTATAAGAAGCTGGCCGGGCACATCATACAGATGGCTTTGTACAATGCGTACGTGCTACGTCGATGTGCAGGCCAGACGGGAACTTTCCTGGAATTTCAAGAGGTGATTATCAAGAAACTAATCTTTAGGGACCAAGAAGGGGGGGCACCCAGTACTTCTGGAAGTGAGGCCACACGTATCGTACCAGGGCGGCAACACTTTCCAGGAGAAGTTCCCCAAACTGGCAAGAAGGGAAAAAGTCAAAAGAGGTGCAAAGTCTGCTATAAGAGGACGATAAGGGATGACACAATATATCAATGTGACACGTGTCCCGAATAACCAGAGCTGTGTATGAAAGAGTGTTTTAAAATTTATCATACATCCCTTGGTTTATAATTTACCCCAATTTTACTTACCCTGATGCACTCCGCACAGCTTATCCCCCCTCGTCTTTCCCCTCTGAGCCCTGCTGTGTGCCCAGGCAGCTGATAACAGCCACATGTAGGGTATTGCCATACCCGGGAGAACCCACATTACAGTTTATGGGGTGTAGGTCTCCGGTCAAAATGCTCACTACACCTCTAGATGAATGCCTTAAGGGTGTCGTTTTTAAAACGGGGTCACTTCTTGGGGGTTTCAACTGTACTGGTACCTCAGGGGCTTCTGCATACATGACTTCGCACTAGAAAATCCCCAGTAGGCCAAATGGTGGTCCTTTCCTTCTGAGCCCTCCCATGGGCCCAAACGGCAGTTTATCACCACAAATGGGGTATTGCGGCACTCAGAACAAATTGCACAACAGAATGGGGTATTTTGTTTCTTGTGAAAATAAGAAATTTTCAGCCAAAACTACATATTATTTGAAAAAAATAATTTTGTTTTCATTCCCAGCCCAATTCAAATAAGTTCTGTGAAAAAACTATGGGGTCAAAATGGTCACAACACCCATAAATGAATTCCTTGAGGGGTGTAGTTTCCAAAATGGATGGCACTGTCTACAAGGGGGAGGTGGGGGACTGTATGGCATGGTCTACAAGGGGGAGGTGGGGGACTGTATGGCACTGTCTACAAGGGGGAGGTGGGGGGGCTGTATGGCACAATCTACAAAAAGGAGGTGGGGGATTATGGCACTGTCTACAGGGAGGCTATATGGCAAAATCTACAGGGGGCACTATACTGTGTGGGGGCCACTAAGCGGACATTATACTGTGTAGGGGTACTACAGATTGCATAATACTGTGGGCACAATTAGAGGACAAAATACTGTGTTCTTGGGCCATCTATCCTAGGGCCGGCCCTATATATGTCTATCAGCGTGTTTTGTGCAACTTTCTAAATCAAGTTGCTATCAATTACATCTAAGTTCATAACTCAGATGTGATCGATGACAGGTGGATCCTGCGTGTCAGAGACACGGAGAACCCGCTGACACTGAACCCGTCAGTGCCGCTGACCTGACGGATTCAGGTCTCAGTGCATGATACAGCTGCTCTGTATACAGAATACAAAGCAGTTGTATCTCAAAAAGTTAAAATTGTTTTGAATAAAAAGTATTTAGAAAGTTGCACAAAACAAACGTTTTTACTAAAAAAAAACAAAAAAGACACAAAAACATTTCAAAGGTGTACATAGCCTTTAAGAAATTAAATCGGAGCATTGATTTTTTTTTGCTATGGGCAAAAGGCCTGTTTTTCTATTAGTTTTGATAAATATATCTCATTGTTTTTAAAGGAGTTGATTAATCAATACAACCTCATTTTAAATAAAAACTATCACAGTGATCAGCTGATTACTGCAGGTCCAGTTTCATTAACCCCGGCGATCAGCTGTAATCATCGGCAGAAGATACGCCTTCCATACATTTTCCCACAGTGGCTGCTATAGGGAAAATGTAGTCTTACATGATGGACATCCAAATAATGCATGGACAGCCTCGGTCCACCAGAGCGTCAGCCATCCTTATGTAGTGGCTTTCTGTTCTGTCTCGTAGAGAGAGTTCCCGGGCAGGGACAAGGTTTGTCATTGTAAGACATCCCCTTTAAAGTCTAAAGCTTTTTTGGTTGGCAAGGCGACTATGTTTTTTTTTTTACTCACTGGTAAATTATCAGGTTTTATTGTTTTTACTCTTGTAAGTGCACAAAAATACACAAGAAAAGCTCAGAACATATGTGTTACCATGTGCTGCCAATTATCCTCAAGAAAAAGAGCAAAACCAAATTCTTGAAATGGGATCCATATTAACCAAGGAGAGATGTATTCTTAAGAAAGCCATTATAACTTGCTCTCCATTCTGTATCTAATTTAACCCATGGAAATTAAATAAACTAATTTGACGTCCTAAATACAAAACATAATAATGTATGATGCAAGTGCAATTCCTAATGTAGCATTTGCTGTTTCATTGAACTTTTTAAATTTTTGGCTGGTGATGTTTAATAAAATCGTATTCTTCATTTAGTGACACTGTTAAACCAGCTGCCCCTTAAGACATTGAAAGCACTTATATGTACATCTTTTTAGCCTTTTCTGAAGCTTTCAGGGAGTCTTCCAATGTCATTTCACATATTCTGTGTCTTGGAATTAGGAACATTTTCATTATTTTTGTTTTTTCAAATAATTAATGCAAAATTATTCCTTTTTACCTATGCAAACTGTTCATGTACCATATCATCATTTCAGTGGAATGTGTGACCTGTAATGGTGAACATTACAGAGGACCAATGGATTACACAGAGACAGGAAAAGAATGTCAGCGATGGGATTTGCAAAGGCCACATAAGCACAAGTTTCGCCCAGAGCGGTAAGGATTGCAGACAAACCATGCAGTGCTGTGAAAAATGCTTTAATCTAAAGACTGATTTACAAATGCTAATATCTCAACCTACAGTAAGAACCCTTTTAGCTCTACTATCACCAAAATATAACGCTATATGTGTACACATCTACAGTACTGTACCTAGTGCCACGCTCTGTCCAGAACATGCTGTTTCTGCAAAGCCAGATGTTTGATTACTTTGATAATGTCCTGCATCTAGAGGCAGGACTATTATTAATAATTAAAAATGTTATCCCTTGGTGCCAGCTATTAATATGGTTCCTGCTACATATCTATATCCATGGATATATCTTTCACTCTTTCTGCCTAAAAGGGTTGAGCTTAGTGAAAAACTAAGAAAGTTAATTTCAACCTATGAATTGTTAGCCACTATAATCCATGTATAGCCATGCACATAAATACTCAATATATATGGTCCTACAAAGAACGTGCTGGATAAACACGTTTTAGCAAAATAACAGTCATTTTATTGTGTCATCATAAAAACAGTAAAAAATGTTATAATCTTTAAAATGCAGAGCATCACATACAATAGGGCAAACAGTGAGCTGGTTTTACCAAGTTCAATGTAATGTAAAGTCAAAGTGCATTGGTGCATACTAATCTAAAACAATATCTACATCGCATAATAAAATCAAAAGTAGTTAATGAGAATAGTATCCATCTACATAGTATATAAGATGTAGGAGACAAAAAGTCACTAAATGCAGCACAACATGGGGTACAAAATACCAACCAAACCCCTGTCTGCACATCACCCTAGTATTTTGTACCCCATGTTGTGCTGCATTTAGTGACTTTTTGTCTCCTACATCTACTTATATACGATGTAGGTGGATATTATTCCCATTAACTACTTTGTATTTATTATGTGATGTAGATACTGTCTTAGATTAGTACGCACACTTGTGACTTTACATTATATTGAATTTTTTACAGCCGGCTGTTTGCCCTATTGTAAATGATGCTCTGCATTTCAAAGATGTATTACTGTTTGTTTTGATGACGCAATAAAATTATTGTGATTTTGCCAAATCTTGCCTATCCAGCACGTCTCTTTGTAGGATCATTGAAAACAGGGAATGTTAGATTATTGTATGTGCTCTAGTGGCCAGTGTAAAAACTGCCATACTGTATTTTACTAAAACAATTATGGATCGTCACAAAAATGATGGAGAAAATATATTTACAATAACTGATGATGTATTTCCTTAAAACCCTAATGGTTGATGAGAAACTTATTGACAATTAGTAGCTCAGTTCTATCCGGCAGGATTTATATAGCACTATCTACAGCACATTACTTTCATCTCATATATGGAAATCTGAAATGATTGGGGTATTTGTCAATAGGATATGTAGTTCTTTAGCCGACTATGAGAAGATAGATTTCATATAAGACTGACGCACTGGAGTACTTTTGGTAAAGAATATTCAAGTTTCCAGTTATAGTTAAACCCTTCCTAAACAGCATAATCTAAAATGACTAATACCAAACACAAATGTCACTTTCTCTTCAATCAAATGTCCATCACAGCACCTTGCAGATTGAATTTCATATCAATGTTGAATTCAATATCTACTTTAAACCTTTTATAGAACAGGAAATATATACATCTTACATAAATCAATGTTGTTGCTTTGAAGATGACAAAAAGATTGATGTGTTATTGCTTGCTTCTTATGTTTATAAAATGCGTAAATAGCATGTACAAACAATACCAAACGTTGAAATTACTTGGCATTCATCAAATTGCAGTCTAATACATTTTGAAAATGTTCTTCTTGCAATAGAAAATTGAGCGTATGCTTTCAATTATATAGGTAAATTAATTTTGCCATAAAAGACAGGTAGGCTTTTCAACAATTAGCTATGTGCAGGAACAAATGCTAAAAATGTCTTGTAAAAGCAGAATATTGTTGGGACATTGCCAATAATAATATTCTCATATGAGGTGCTTGTAAGGAAGGATACTAAAGATGATGGGATCCAAGGATGTATATGGGCCACTTGATATCGGTTAATGCCACCAGACCTGCCACACGATCTTTGGACAGGAGAATCTTCATTAGACTGGTTCTGCCATTTCATATTTTCAGGGCACCTGCAGAAAGGGACCACACTGTGCAGGCTCACACTACCTGTGAATAAGTGGTATGGGACTAGTCTAAGGTTAGATCTTCTCCCATGGATCTCATTGCAGCCAAACAAGCTACTTTTCTCAAAATGTAAACATTAAGGGCAGTATGGTGGCTCAGTGGTTAGTACTCTTGCCTTACAGCTCTGGGGTGCAAGCATTTGCATGGAGTTTATATGTTGTCTCAGTACTTGCATGGATTTCCTCAAGGTATTTTGATTTCCTCCCACAGTCCTAAAACATACAGTACACTGATATGTTAAATGGCTTCTATTGATTTTTGCTCTAGAAAAATTAGGTTGTGAGCTTCATTGGGAGCAGGAAGTCAAGTGAATGATGAAAATGTTTGTACAGTGCTGCAGAATAAGTTGGCGCTATATAAGTAGCAAGAAAAAAAAGTAGACACATTTCTTATGAATTATTATTTCAACTTACCTCTATATGAGAAATTCATTATAAAGTTAATATGCATATGTGAATTCTAGCATTCCTTATACGGCATGCAAACTTGTGGACAAAAATATATATGACACTGAATTCTTTTTTTTCTGTTGATCCATAAAACTTTCATTTCCAAAAGTTTGAGTGGACCCAGATGCAAACTTTTGGTGAGTTAACATATAAAGACATATGAGGACTAGTCTCATCCATTTTATCCTTAATCCAACTTTGAGGGCATGACCAAGTACATATAGGGGTGTCTAAGGGCAACTCGGATCATTTGTTAGAATAAAATAAAACAGTACTGTACGACAAGACTGGATATTTAATCATGTGCAGTTAAGAGCCAAGGGGATTGCATTGTGAGGCATTTCCCAGATGAATTATTTCTGCTTCGTGGTTTCCTTTTAAATTTGATCATTATTCAAAGGGACAGATACATTTTTATAATCTATGAGTACTCATAATTCTCCTTTGCAGACTCCCTTTCAACAAAGAATTTAGCAATATAGTTATATCTACTAACAGATTAAAAGCTAAAGAATCTCAAGTTGGATTTGGAAGCATAAAACTGACATCTGATATTAAACAGTGAACACTTATGCACAAGACATGGATCATCTTACAATGACTGAACCTGTTGTAGCTTTACACTGAACACAGAGATATATGTCATGCAGACTAAAGCAGACATAACCTGCTGAACCTACGAAAGGTATTTACAGGACACAAACTGATAAATACTCCTAATATAAATATACAAATGAGAATCTTTATAATAACATTTCGGTGTAAACCATAATTGTGGAGCTAAAAATAAGTCAAAAAAATAAATATTTCCTGAGTTATCTCCATGTTGTCCCATCTGTACCACTCTCGTCCATATGTCCAATGAGCCAGAGCAGAGAATTGTTATAAGGAGGTTGCAGGACTCAGCGCGGCCATGTATTACACGATCTCCCAATCATTTGGATATATTTTACCTGCAGTGACATAGAAGGGAGAGATGTAGGTACTAGTGGCCATTAAATACAGAGATTTAGCATACATCCACATAATATTCATACAAAACTGCATAGTGATAAAATAAATGGCCACCCTGCATGTATAGTCAGTTTGCTTTTGTTTACCAGTGAAAGGAAATAAATGTAATGTTTCATAGTAAAGTATAAACATTTTTAACTCCTTAGGTTAGGTTCACATGGCTTATTTTTAGGTGTATGTTGGAGCGTAAACTGCTTTTATTTTACTCCAAAATACACTTCAAATATGACTGCAAACAGTTTTCCATTGATTTCAATAAGAAATACACTGTGTAGCTCATATGAGGCTTATTTTTATTCTGCTGAATTAAAAAAAACGCCTTGTCAAATTACATCTCGTAAAAAGAAGTGGAATGTCTCTTGTTGAGGTGTTTTTTAAGCTGATTTTCCACTGACACTACAAAAAAACGCTTAGAAGAATATGCCTCAAAATACGCTTCAAAATACACTTGTAAACACCAAAAACACTTTGAAGATCGGCTCCAAAAACGCCTGGATTCAGAGGTATTCTCGTATTTTTCTGTCTCAAACATATGCTGTGTGAACATACCCTTAGCATGTGCTACCTATAAGAAAACATCTTATAATAAATCTGGCTACATATACAGTACATATATATATTGCATCAATTCTGTTTTCTTTCAGTGCAGTGTTATATCATTCCTCTTTCAGTCTTTCCTTAGGATTACCATAATTCATAGTTCTTGTGCTATCAAAGTTGTATGAAGCATCTTTACATTTTGGAGACTGTGCTAGACACACATTTGGGTTAACCTACAGCTGCATAGATTTTTATAGCTTTTGAAATCATTTTAAATAATGCTGTACAATAACAAGAAGCCTAAGCCTGCGGATCCACCTTGTAATAACAGGCTTGTTTTTATAAAGAAATAACACACTGCAAAACATTAATTTTCCTACTTAAAGTCTGTGCAGCTGCGGGCTTACAAGACTGTTTCTGTCATGATCTTTAGTAGGAGTTATTAATACAAAACCATTTTCTGTTTCTTCACCTTCCGCACAGTTAAATAATATGATGTGGATTATAGTACAAAAAGTATTAAAAAAATTATGAAATAATAAACTTATTTGCAAAAATTTATATATATACAGTGGAGGAAATAAGTATTTGATCCCTTGCTGATTTTGTAAGTTTGCCCACTGTCAAAGTCATGAACAGTCTAGAATTTTTAGGCTAGGTTAATTTTACCAGTGAGAGATAGATTATATAAAAAAAAAAAAAGAAAACCACATTGTCAAAATGATATATATTTATTTGCATTGTGCACAGAGAAATAAGTATTTGATCCCCTACCAACCATTAAGAGTTCAGCCTCCTCCAGACCAGTTACACGCTCCAAATCAACTTGGTGCCTGCATTATAGACAGCTGTCTTACATGGTCACCTGTATAAAAGACTCCTGTCCACAGACTCAATTAATCAGTCTGACTCTAACCTCTACAACATGGGCAAGACCAAAGAGCTTTCTAAGGATGTCAGGGACAAGATCATAGACCTGCACAAGGCTGGAATGGGCTACAAAACCATAAGTAAGAAGCTGGGTGAGAAGGAGACAACTGTTGGTGCAATAATAAGAAAATGGAAGACATAAAAAATGACTGTCAATCGACATCGATCTGGGGCTCCATGCAAAATCTCACCTCGTGGGGTATCCTTGATCCTGAGGAAGGTGACAGCTCAGCCGAAAACTACACGGGGGGAACTTGTTAATGATCTCAAGGCAGCTGGGACCACAGTCACCAAGAAAACCATTGGTAACACATTACGCCGTAATGGATTAAAATCCTGCAGTGCCACAAGGTCCCCCTGCTCAAGAAGGCACGTGTACAGGCCCGTCTGAAGTTTGCAAATAAACATCTGGATGATTCTGAGAGTGATTGGGAGAAGGTGCTGTGGACAGATGAGACTAAAATTGAGCTCTTTGGCATTAACTCAACTCGCCGTGTTTGGAGGAAGAGAAATGCTGCCTATGACCCAAAGAACACCGTCCCCACTGTCAAGCATGGAGGTGGAAACATTATGTTTTGGGGGTGTTTCTCTGCTAAGGGCACAGGACGACTTCACCGCATCAATGGGAGAATGGATGGAGCCATGTACCGTCAAATCCTGAGTGACAACCTCCTTCCCTCCACCAGGACATTAAAAATGGCTCGTGGCTGGGTCTTCCAGCATGACAATTACCCGAAACATACAGCCAAGGCAACAAAGGAGTGGCTCAAAAAGAAGCACATTAAGGTCATGGAGTGGCCTAGCCAGTCTCCAGACCTTAATCCCATCGAAAACTTATGGAGGGAGCTGAAGATCCGAGTTGCCAAGCGACAGCCTCGAAATCTTAATGATTTACAGATGATCTGCAAAGAGGAGTGGGCCAAAATTCCATCTAACATGTGTGCAAACCTCATCATCAACTACTAAAAACGTCTGACTGCTGTGCGTGCCAACAAGGGTTTTGCCACCAAGTATTAAGTCTTGTTTGCCAAAGGGATCAAATACTTATTTCTCTGTGCACAATGCAAATAAATATATATCATTTTGACAATGTTATTTTTTTTTTTTTTTTTTTTATATAATCTATCTCTCACTGGTAAAATTAACCTAGCCTAAAAATTCTAGACTGTTCATGTCTTTGACAGTGGGCAAACTTACAAAATCAGCAAGGGATCAAATACTTATTTCCTTCACTGTATATATATATATATATATAACAGGAACAGAGGACAAGTAACAGCACCAGGACTTCAGTGTTGGGGAGATGTTGGTTTATTCACCACCAGGTGGAAAGAATGAGCAACGTTTCGGTTCACACCTGAACCTTTCTCAAAAAGAGTGGGATGCGAGCTATGCTGTTTCCGTAATTCATGGTTGGAAATTTCCTGTTTCCGCCACAACACAGAGCAGTAGAATGGCGTTTAGTGAGCCCCATTCTAGAGATAAGTGCGGGTCCCAGGGGTGGGACCCACCTCTATCTGACATGTATAACATATCCTGTGCACATGTCATAAATGTCTCTAATGGGAAAACCATTTTAAGTTGTCTCCTGTAGCTATAGTAGGTTTCCTTTTTGTACATTCATGCTGTTGTCTGACACTGATTATAAGCCTTAATGGCTCTCGCTCATATGGAAATTACATTTTGTGGTGCCTTGTACAGTACCTCCTGTTGGCACCGCCCTATCCCACATGGTGTAAAAATAACCATAGAAAACAATGCCGAACTAAAAGCTCCATACAGTGCCATATGTTGATTAAATAACACTTCCATACAGTTACCTAAATAACAATACTATACAGTACTTGCATACAATTTGATCAAAATGTTGACAAAGTACCTCATGTTCATGATTATAAATTTTGCCTAGCCGCAATTGATCATAGTATATAGTGGATGTGCGGTCCATGTCTAGTCTCCCTTATTGATTTGACAATACTATACAGTACTACCACCATACACTGCAAAAATAATGTACTGTACAGTGCCTAAGTAGCAGTGTCACACAACATATAGCTATACATACAGATAAATACAACCATACAGGGCTCAAATAATACCAACACATATTGATGATATAACAGCTCCGTACATAATTTAGAAATGATGCTATACAATTTGTAAGATTTTTAATGGTCAAAAGAGCCCCTGAGGTGCCCCCTTCAGCAGGTGTGGTTGATACGCCCTGTGCCACTGCACAGGTCGCACGACCTTAAAGCTGGCCCCGATCAAGGGATGCAGTGTAAGCTTGCCACCAGGATTGTCCCTTGAATCTCTAGATTATTGTGGTGCCTTTAATACATTTAGGGAGATTTATCAAAACTACAGTAGTACAAGAGAAAAGTGGAGTTACCCATGCCAACCAACCAGATTTTATCTTTCATTTTTGATTTTAGAAAAGGAAAGCAGCAATGTCATTGGTTGCTCTGGCAAATGCCTCGCTTTTCTACTGTACTAGTTTTGATAAATCTCCCTTATTGTTTTTGGTGTAGGGTGTATAACTAGTATAGTATATAACCCTGAGTACTAACATGTGTGCCTTTGTATAAATATGTGTCACGTAGGGTTCGTGGACCCACTGGGCCGTACCGCCTTGGGCGCAGGTCAGAGTCTATAGTTTATATAGGGTACCTGTGGCAGCTCGGACAGTAGCAAGGCAGGCTTGGCAGGAACTAGGCAGCCAGTAGACATCAGGCGTGGAGAAGCAGGACAGGCGTGGTATACAGCACAGCATGGCTACAGCTAAGCACGGCACTAGACCAGGATACAGGTTACAGGAACAGGAAACACTAGGGGCAGGAAACACTAGGGGACCGTTTTCAAGACAGACTAGGAATACAACAACAAAGCTCAGGCGTGGGAGTATGGGGCTGGGACCTTCTTATAGCCCAGGGTACCCTCGATCAATTAGCTCAATCACAAACATGCTTGCGCTCTGGCTTCTCAAGTCTGGACTGAGCTCGTGATCGCACCCTGGTGGTCACTGTGGAGCAGGACGGCCGTATGTGCAGACATCTCTTGAGAGAAGGGCGTCGACTGGATGGAAGGAGTTTGTGGTCAGTGACCACGGACGTTACAATATGAGAGAAATGGTCCATTGCCCAGCAGTGTATGCTTAATGATCATTTTTACCAATGAATATAATAGTGCATACATTAAAAGATTGTTAATGAGAGAGGACTTAGAAGGTTACTGTTCTGCATTATGATGGTGTTAAGAAAACGGAAAAATAGCTATCACATTTGTTTCTTTATTCTGTATGTGTTTTTATTGTAAATACTTTGTGTTCCCTGTATTCATTGTCACAGTATGATTTCTACGTTGTAACAGCTAGTGGCATTTATCTCCAACGCTCATTTTTGTCCTTCTGCTAAACTCCACCCAGGGCATAAAAGATTTAGACTATGCTAGTAAAATGATGCATTATGTGACTTAACTAAAATAATGAATGTATGCATCGCCTTACTACTATTGTCTACCTGGCCTGCTTTATTACATTATAAACAACTAACAAAACAGAAACATCCTAGACAAATATTACATTTTGTCAGATTTCATATTGGAAATTGCCTAAGCTCTCTTTTTTGTCCACATTCCTTTCAGGAAAGTAGATAGTCTGGATACTTTTGCATTTTGGTGCATGACAAGAAAGAGATGGTGAACTCTCCAACATTGCAAGCATGACTGAGTTCTTCAGAAGTTGCATTGCTTTGTGGATCTAATAAGTCACTTCGGTTATTTATGAGTTAGGGGAAAATAAGATAGCTTTTGAACTACAGCTGGATTTAATTATACAGGAATTTGATCCCTCAAGCTATCAATCTATCTATCTATCTATCTATCTATCTATCTATCTATCATCTATCTATCTATCTATCTATCTATCTATCTATCTATCTATCTATCTATCTATCTATCTATCTATCTATCTATCTATCTATCTATCTATCTCATATCTATCTATCTATCTATCTATCTCATATCTATCTATCTATCTATCTATCTATCTATCTATCTATCTATCTATCTATCTAATATCTATCTATCATCTATCTATCTATCTATCTATCTATCTATCTATCTATCTATCTATCTATCTATCTATCTATCTATCTATCTATCTATCTATCTATCTATCTATCTCATATCTATCTATCTATCTATCTATCTATCTATCTATCTATCTATCTATCTATCTATCTATCTATCTATCTATCTCATATCTCCTATTCTATCTATCTATCTATCTATCTATCTATCTATCTATCTATCTATCTATCTATCTATCTATCTATCTATCTATCTATCTAATATCTATCTATCATCTATCTATCTATCTATCTATCTATCTATCTATCTATCTATCTATCTATCTATCTATCTATCTATCTATCTCATATCTCCTATTCTATCTATCTATCTATCTATCTATCTATCTATCTATCTATCTATCTATCTATCTATCTATCTATCATCTATCTATCTATCTATCTATCTATCTATCTATCTATCTATCTATCTATCTATCTATCTATCTATCTATCTATCATCTATCTATCTATCTATCTCATATCTATCTATCTATCTATCTATCTATCTATCTATCTATCTATCTATCTATCTATCTATCTATCTATCCATCTATCTATCTCATATCTCCTATTCTATCTATCTATCTATCTATCTATCTATCTATCTATCTATCTATCTATCTATCTATCTATCTATCTATCTATCTATCTACCTACCTACCTACCTACCTGTCTGTCTGTCTGTCTGTCTGCCTGCCTGTCTGTCTGTCTGTCTGTCTATCTATCTATCTATCTATCTATCTATCTATCTATCTATCTATCTATCTATCTATCTATCTATCTATCTATCTATCTATCTATCTATCTATCTATCTATCTATCTATCTCATATCTCCTATTCTATCTATCTATCTATCTATCTATCTATCTATCTATCTATCTATCTATCTATCTATCTATCTATCTATCCAACCGTTCTTTCTTTCTTTCTTTCTTTCTTTCTTTCTTTCTTTCTTTCTTTCTTTCTTTCTTTCTTTCTTTCTTTCGATAAAGTCAAAATAAAGGACCACCAAGTCTTCAAACCAATTTTTCTGTTTCTGCTTGCAATCTAAGATCTATTGGGGCTGACCTTAAAGTACCTGTACCTTCAGATATCAGCGATTTTAAGATTTAGATTTACCATGTTTGATTTTATTGGCATATATTATGGTTTACCTTCCCAAGATAAGGAAAATAAGTGGTGTTTGGCAGCTGCTTATCTCCTCTTCAATAGTATACAATCCATAACTTTATATGGCAGCTTGGTGATTAGCAATGCAGCATAAATTAAAAAAAATAAATCTTTGTCCTCATGTCGTCATGTGGCTAATACAGTATAAAAACAAAAACAAATATTCAACCTTTGTGTCAAGACTGTAATCACATTTGGTTTTTGAGCTCTAGATAATATATGTGAATTTATTTATTGCAAATTTTGGTTAAACTGGTTTATTATGGTTTATTACTTCTGTATCTATACTGATTCCCATAATTATAAAGTTCGGCAGAATATATTGGTGCTGAGTAAGGAACAATAATAATTATGTATATTATTTGCCACTGCAATCTTACAAAGCCATATTTAAAAGCATAAGCTCAGAGTCTTATAGAAATCTAATTTAGGCTTCATTCACATCTGCGCTAAGGCTCTGTTCCGACGTTCCGTCTGAGCTTTCCATTGGAATAGAGCTCTGACAGACACAAACGGAAACCATAGGTTTCCGTTTCCATCACCATTGATTTCAATGGTGACGGATCCATTACCAATGGTTTCCGTTTGTCTGCGTTGTGCAAGTGCTCCGTCATTTTGAAGAATGAATAACGTAGTCGACTATGGTATTGATTCCGTCAAAACAACGGAACCCTTGCACAACGGAGACAGACGGAAACCATTGGCACCGGATCCGTCACAATTGAAATCAATGGTGATGGAAATGGAAACCTATGGTTTTCGTTTGTGTCTGTCAGGGCTCTATTCCGACGGAAATCTCCAATGGAATGTCGGAACTGAGCCCTAGCGCAGATGTGAACGAAGCCTAACTCCCCAATAATTCACAGTTTGGAGAATGACATTTTATTCATTGTCGTTATCATCTGTCATTAAGTTCTATATGTTACACGTCCAATTTAGAGTAATTGGGTTGGGGCAGGTGGTACGTCAACAATTGGTGTGGGCAGCTTTTTGGTTAGATGTTTATTTTATGTGTATTTTTTCATAAATTTTTATTTCACATTTTTTTTCGTTTACATTTTTTGTTCGGGTCGGTTTTCAAAGATCAGACCAGAATTTTGGGGACTTTATTAATTTTTTTATTTATTTTTATACTATATTTTTTTGTTGTAGTGGAAATCTGCCCTGTTTCAGTGGCAATTGTCACTGCTAGGTCTGACCATCGTGTGACCAATATCTACCTATTCTATATTGAACGCTCTTTATATGAGAACAGGAAAGACAGTAGCAGTGAAAACTGCTTCTGTCTTGTCTCCAAAGTTGGTCCCCAGCAGTAAGCTTAAGCCAGCACCATAAATATACATTGGCACAGGTTTAAGGACCAGGACCTTGCTGGGCTATTTTTATTTTTTATTTTACAAGGGGGAGAATTTTTGTGTTTTTATAACCCTTTAACTTCTTAAAGACCACCCTCTGTAAATTTATTGTATGGCAGGCAGACTTTAAGCTGTTAAGGGGCAATACTTATTAGTAAAATGGTCTTTCTAGAACTTTTTTCTATTGTTTGCTTTATAGTGAATATACTCCTATAAAACAGTTATATCTTGAATACCATCGTGATGTTTAATGTATTTCACCATATGACATTGACCTTTGATTCTAATATTTTAATGCATGATCGCTATGATTTTAACAAGAAAAAAAAATAATAAAAGGAATGATTTAAAAGAAATAATGACCTTAATCCTCCTAATGCCCAAATAACAAGCAGAACATTACAAATCTCATTACCAGTTGAAAGGATGGGCTTTCCTCCTGTTATCATCAGCTTCCCTAATGAGTTGAAATACCATGCTGTGTATTTGAAACCCACACCTAATTGGGTGCTTTAAGAATGAAAGGTGATCTGGGTCTGTCAGTCTTCTTGGATGACACATAAGTATTCTTTTTTTTTTTTAAAACTGCCTTTCCAGATATCCTAACAAGGGTCTGAATGATAATTACTGCCGCAACCCTGATGGCAAGGCGAGACCATGGTGTTACACGCTTGACCCTGACACCCCGTGGGAGTTCTGTGCAATTAAACCCTGTGGTGAGTAGTAACCAAATATATCCTACTGTGTGGCTTATTTTATCTTTTTTAGCATACCAGACTGCCAATATACTGAAATAATTTTCGTTTAACTTTACCTGTAAATCTTCAGATTTAAACATATTTTCTTCCAAAGAATTTGAATTACATTTTCTTTCTGGCCTTGACTGGAGATTATAGAGATCAGTAGCACGCCTAAACTGTTGAATATAAATAAAGTATAAGAATAATAATGAGTAATGCAAAATATGTTTACCTCCATAGGCTACGTTACGTATTTTTGCTCCATATACTTGTTATCCATGACACTAACTGTACAGTTTATGAATTAAAACTTTTAGCCAGGAATTTATAATTCTCAGGTTCTTTCATATTAAAGATACATAAACATAAATAAGAAAATTGATTTAAAAAAAAGTTACACTGTCCCTAAATGATTCTCTATTGTAGACCTTGGCCCTTTTATAAATAATCCTGACAAAGAGATGGATCATCCTGTTGACAGTGAAATATATACATCTTTGAACTTAAGCAGAACTTTATAATGTAATGTCAGAAAGTGACTGAAGTATAATAATCTCAAACAGGTTTAACTTGAATATATATGTATTTTCACACAGCAACACTAATTTTTGGCTGTTCATGCTGTACTGATGTATATATTATATATAGTAACGTGATTATAGGAATATATGCCTTTCTTATTAGCTAGACTGTGTGTTGTCATTTGTTTCTTCATATGAGTCATTGATCCACTGCTGTATTTTGCACAGAAAGAAAAGTTTTCAAATATCCTATAATGGTTTTCTCAGTTAATAGAGGGGATCCTGCGTTCAGGATCCTCATCTGTTAGCGAGAGTAGAGAACAGCTCCAAAGATCATTATCTGCTCGGGATCAACTAGCACATCTGTACTTTACATGGACATCACATTGATTTCAATAGGAACTGTGTGGTGCTTCATTTGCCTATTGGCGGCACTGCAGGGGGATTGAACAATTGCTTCCAGGTTCCCACATACAGCTGGTCACCGGAGGTCCTAGCAGCACGGCCCCCTGTGATCAGTTTATTTTCAAGAGACCATTCTAACAAATAGGGATTGTACAAAGTGAGCATCCCCTGTAATTTTGTTTTTTATTATGAATTATTATGTTCATGTTATTTGCAAATAATCTGCATATGAAGGTCTATCAGCCACATATGTTATATTTTAAATGAGATGCACTGAAAATACAACACTAATGACAAACATATTTTTCTCTTTGGTCTTCTGCAAACTACAGGTATGGAAAGGTCTTAACCCCACTAGTCAAATAATGCATTGTTACTGGACCATTACAAATAGAAATAACTTATGAAAGGGTTAAAAAAAACTGCTAATATCTGATTATTTCAAAGAGAAAATTCTCTTTAAAATCTAGACAAAGTCAACATTTTTAAATAAATATTAAGAACTTTATTGGACTATGCTGTTAACATTTTCCAGAAAAGAATGGCACTTGATATAATATCCAGTAAATGAATACACTGTAGAAATTATCTGGCATCCCTTAGAATAAGATTGCCAAAACAAATATCATAATACATCAGTAAATATCATGGATTATTATGTGAGCTTGTATACCAGATGTTTAAGTTTTAGATATGGGAACAGCTGCCCATTAGTTTAAATGGTATTGTGTCCTTATTTTGATTTGTTAGAAAGATTTGAAGTCTGATTGTGACTGAGGAATAAAGCCGCGTCAACCTAGATTTGGTCACCTCTCAGGTCACAGATTAGAGATCATCTTAATGCACTAGTGTCTCTCATTGTATTACAGAATAGCAAAATAAGTGTTCTACCCTCAGTAAATACAGTGAACATAGTGAAATTTAACATAAACTGAGATAACCCTTTACTACTGATGTTATATTTCAGCACACAGTATCATCGACCCCACTAATATCACAACAGATTGTGTAAAGAGTCACGGAGAAGGCTATCGAGGAGGTGTGAGATCAACATACAATGGCGTTGTCTGTCAGCGGTGGGATTCCCAGTTTCCACATCAGCATAAATTTACTCCAGAAAACTACAAATGCAAGTAAGAAAATGAGTTATATAATTCAATATATAACTATTGTATCTAGTGTGCAGCTTATTCCTATAATACCGCTAAGTCAGATGGTTAATATTCACCGAAGCATGTTTACCAAGTACAGGAGAGTAGCTATAGAGGGTGGAGAGGTAGCAGTCGCACCCGGCCCAGGTGCTTAAGGGGAGCCTTATTATACATGGCACATGGTAGGTGGAGGGGCCTTTTTCTTGGAGCTCTGAGCTTCAAGCTATACCTCTGACCTAGTACTTCTGTTGGCGCATATACTGATGAGGATTCCACACCAGAAGGTTCTGATACCATTATATCCTGTTTGAGGTTAAATTTCAAAAGTAAATTGTGATATAATTATATTATTTTACATAGATGTTCCTCAAGTCTAACCTACTGACTTGTAGAGGCTGTCCTTTTTGTAGGATTCCCTCATTTCCAGCCATAGAGAATGCAAACACATTTTATGAGTCAAGAGAGTTGCTGTAGGTCATAGCAAAGAAGAACTCAATGGGGCAGATTTACTATTGTGTCTTGGTTGAATTGGTAAATTAGGGAAATTGTTCGATCCAATTTAGTTCTTTCTATCCAGGTTCATTACACAGAGATAGACTGATTACAATCACACCTGCATGTTACTGCTTGTATTCAAGATTTATTGAACTATAGATCATTTTACAGCAGTTTATGTAGCCAGAAGGTAGTTGACATGTTTAAGACAAATTAGATGACTCTTTTTAATGGTCCCACTTTTGCATAGATCTTCATTCAGACTGTGTTCCCTTACAATACTTGAGAATGCTTAGTATTTCTATTGCTTGCAGAATGTTTTGCTTAACTATATGCTTGATAACCATTAATGTACACAGTTTACACTCGTAAATACATACCTAAACTGAAGCCAAATGATCACAGAAATTGTGTAGTTCAAATAAACATTGATTCAAATAATATTTTAAAACTAGAGAGGAAATATTATAAACTAGATAAATAATGCTCCACATCAGATATTCTTATCATTTTCAGAAGACAGATCTCCGCTGTAGATAGCATCGCACCCCCCCCCCCCCCCACTGTAAATAGCGCCACCTGAACTGACTCTAGGAGCAGAATCCTCGGTATCAGATCGCACTGGCCGGGGATTCCGCTTCTAGACAGAGCCCCTGACGTCACTGTCCATTTGAACAGTGACATTAGTGGCATTATCTAGGAGCGGAATCCCCGGCCAGTGCGATCTGACACCAGGGATTCCGCTCTTAGACTCAGTTCAAGTGGCGCTATTTACAGTCGGGGGTGCAATGCTATCTACAGAGGGGCGGGGGTGGGGGAGGTTTTCTATCTGCAGGGGGGTGGCACTATCTACAGCGGGGATGGAAAGACGGCGGGGGCTCCCTCAGAGGGGAATCCTTGGCCAGAGCGCTGGCCAAGGATTACGATGCTGGAGGGAGCTTATGTGGCGCTATTTACAGAGGGTTTTGCGGGGGTTGTGGGTGGCACTATTTACAGTTAGGGGTGTAATACGGGGCTCTCAAAGCCCCGTCACACATGAGAGTGAAGCGCTGCTTAGACTAAAGCAGTGCTGCACTCATTAAACCCCTTCCAGACTGCCGACGTCTATACACGTGCTAACTGTACGGGGCATCGGCAGTTAGAACGTATATAGCCGTATGGCAGTCGTGAAGGGGTTAAAGAAATATCACTCTATCATATCTTGTTTTATTTTATTTCCCAAAATAATAATAATACAATATATATTCAGTACTGCTTAAAGGGGTTGGACAGAGTTAGAAAAACATGGCTGCTTTCTTCCAGAAATAGCCCCACACCTATCCATGGGTTGTGTTTTAGATTACACAAAGGAATGGGGCTGAGCTACAATACCACAAACAATATATACAGATTAACTCCTGCTACAAATTCAGAAAAGGGGCTAGATGCTATGAGGTAAAGCATACTCCCTAAGTAACAATAAAGGCACTCCTGTTATATACATTTTTACACTGGAGAGAGAAGAGGAGCTTAGGAGCCATGTATTAAAATATAACTTTATTGACACATAATAACATACATACAAACTACTTAAAAAGGTACAAAATTGACAAGAGGACACTGTTACAATTCCAGTAAGAACACATTGTAAACAGACTACCTATAACATATGGGGAAAATTATCAAGTTCTCAAAAAGATGACTATGAGGTATGGGTGGTAAACAATGTAAGAAGCACTGGTTATCATGCCATGACACAGTGTCAGTAATGCTTACTGGTATGCAAGGATATAATAACGTGCTAATGAATAAATCGTTCAAGTGACAAATGCAGCCACCCTTTCCCTCTGTTAGTAGAGAGTCTTACCCATTAGTGGTTAGTAGGAGAGTCTGACAGCCATGCACAGGACCCCTAATACCACAAACAACCAGTGGGCAGGTGTGGCACTGTTTTGGGAGAAAACAGCCTGTTTTCTTTTCTAATACAGTCAAATGTTTTATGGGAAAGCCACGCTCATAAGTTTTTGGCAATACAGTCAACTTCTATTTTTGACATTCAAGCTTCATAAAACAGAACAGTCTGGTGAATTACTCTACTATAACTTAATTGTTTGAATAGAAAGAATAAGTTGTGTCCTTTGAGTAAAAAACAGACATGATGTTATTATTAGCCTGCTCAATATTGGGCCGCTTAATGAGTTTTGGCTGTGGAAGAAATATTGCACAACGTTGTGCAATATTGTATGTGGACCCAAAACCACAGATTAAACACATAAGATATAGTAATATTATTGGTGGAAATATAAAACAGGGGGCTTATTCATGGGCAGGTTTGCTGATCATGTTGAAGAGTAAACCTCTCATGAAATGGTAAGCTTATCTATTGTGAACGGATATGCACCATGGTTACTTTATGTTTTTAAAATTTGAGGAGCAGTACTAAAGCATCAGCTGGTAATTGTGTAACTGTTCAATTTTCTATAATGTGTGGTTTAAATAGTTGTGCCTTTCCCAAAAAAAACAAAAAACTACGTTTTCTTGTTCCACTTTGTACTGTAAGGTTCATTTACAAGCAGCAGCCAAGACATCTATTTTATTTCAATATATTTGATAGAAATTTTTAGATTTTGTTTACCGTTTTGTGGTTATTTTAATTTAAAGGGAATTTATAGTACATTTAATTTCAAATTTAAGTATGTAGAGAATAAATAATGTGTTTTCAATTTTTTAAATGTAGCTATTTATTTCTTTACTGACAAAATACTTCCTTGGGGCCGCTACATAGGAGGCACACACATTCTTCCTGCAATTTCTGCATAGACAGTGCAGCAGGGTGTTAGGTTAGTAAATGAAGGTTAGTAGACAGAAAAAAGTCCTTAGATTTAGGGCAGATACACACGAACGTTGCGTTTTTGCGCGCGCAAACAACGCTGCATTTTGCGCGCGCAGAAACCATTTGACAGCTGCGTGTGTCATCCGTGTCTGATGCGTGGCTGCGTGATTTTCGCGCAGCCGCCATCATAGAGATGAGACTAGTCGACGGCCGTCACTGTCCAAGGTGCTGAAAGAGCTAACTCTTTCAGCACCCTCGACAGTGAATGGCGAACACAATATCGCAAAACCTGTAGAAAAAAAAGAAAAAGTTCGTACTTACCGAGAACTTCCCGGCCGTTGCCTTGGTGACGCGTCCTTGGTGACGCGTCCTTGGTGACGCGCCTCTCTTGACATCGGGCCGCACCTCCCTGGATGACGCGCCAGTCCATGTGACCGCTGCAGCCTGTGCTTGGCCTGTGATTGGCTGGAGCTGTCACTTGGACTTAATTGTCATCCCGGGAGGTCAGACTGGAGGAAGAAGCCGGGAGTTAGCGGTAAGTCAGAACTTCGTTTTTTTTTCTACAGGTTCATGTATATTGGGATCGGAAGTCACGGTCCATGGTGCTGAAACAGTTTAACTCTTTCAGCACCATGGACAGTGACTATCTCCTGACGTCGCGTACCGATAATTTTTTTGCCTGGTTCGGCCAAAACGAGTTCGGCCGAACCCGGTGAAGTTCGGTTCGCTTGTCCGGCTTCGCTCATCGCAAAGACACTCCGTTTGGATGTTCGGAAACAGAAAAGCACGTGGTGCTTTTCTGTTTTCATTCATCCTTTTCACTGCTGTTGCGCGAATCACGCTCGTCCCACGGAAGTGCTTCCGTGTGGTGCGCGTGATTTTCACGCACCCATTGACTTCAATGGGTGCGTGATGCGCGAAATACGCAGAGTTATTGAACCTGTCGCGCTTTTTGCGCAGCAGACAAACGCTGCGTAAAAAGCACGGACTGTCTGTACTGCCCCATAGACTTGTATTGGTCCATGCGTGCCGCGTGAAAACCACGCGGCCCGCACGGACCGAATACACGCTCGTGTGAATCCCCCCTTAGGCTGTCTTCCCACACAACGTAAACACTGCAGAATTTCCGCAACTGAATTGTGTGCGGAAATTCCGCAGCATTTACAGTAGCAGCAAAGTAGATAAGAATTTGCACGTCTTTGCCACACGTTTTGGCAAAATATGCAGAAAAGTTGTGCGGAAAGTGTTCAGCGGTGCATGACATGCTGCGGATTCTGTGCAGAGATGCTAGATGTTTGGCCCATGGACTTCAATAGGGAGCATCAATTCTGCACCAAAATATGCAAGTTCAGTTTTGTACAGCGGTTACTCACCAGAAACAATGTATAAAAAAAATTCTGGAAATCCGCAGGTGCACATATACTTTACTATTATCAATGCTTGTCACTTAATCCGCAGGTAAAATCTTTCCGCAGCTTTTTGCGCAGCAAAAACGCACTATTTGCTATGGATTTCTGTGACTGAATTACCTGAGGTTATTTTGAGATTCTCCTGCTTATGGGAGCATACCCTAAGGCCGGTTTCCAACAGGACGGATATGCTGCGTAAAAACCATGCAGCGTATCCGACCTGGAATCCGCAGTACATTCCATCTGAAAACCGCACCACCAAGTGGTGCGTTTTCCGGACTGAATTTCCGCTGTGGAAAGCAGCGCTAAAAACCACTCATACTTACGTAGTTCATTGATAAGGCGTGTCGCCATAACAATGACCTACGTAAGTATGAGCGGTTTTCATCCGGCCTCCCTGGATGGGGCTGCAGCCCATGTGAACACTGTAGTGGCGGTCACATGGGATGTAACATCATCCCAGGTGGACGGCCTTCGACGTCATCCAGGCTGGCCTCCAGGGATGATATATCTTCCCATGTGACCGCTGCAGCGGTCACATCGGAGCAACGTCATCTCAGAAGGCCAAACTGCAGTAAGGAGGAGAGCGTTCTGGGTAAGTATGATTTTTTTTATTTTCCGTAGTTGCGATTTTTGCTGTGTAATCGCTGCAAATAAAAGCCGCTACACTGGGCTTTCTGTTGCGGGTTTTGCATCCCCATTGAATTCAATGGGGAAAACCTATAAAGGAAAATCAACAAAAACACACCATAAATTGACATGCTGCGGAATTAAATTCTGAACTGCAGGTCAATTTATTAACGTTTACTCTGCATGGGCATGAGATTTTCTGAATCCATCCACTTTGCTGCTACTGTAAATGCTGCGGAATTTCCGCACAGAATTCTGTTGCGGAAATGCCGAAGCGTTTACCCTATGTGGGAACCCAGCTTAAAGAGGCTCTGTCACCAGATTATCAAATCCCTATCTCCTATTGCATGTGATCGGCGCTGCAATGTAGATAACAGTAACCTTTTTTTGTTTTTTTTTTAACGATAATTTTTGGCTAAGTTATGAGCAATTTTATATTTATGCAAATGAGCTTTTCTAATGGACAACTGGGCGTGTTTTCTCTTATTTCCAACTGGGCGTGTATTGTGTTTTTAGCAACTGGGCGTGTTTACTTCTTTCACTGCACAATCACACTGTTCTGTGGATCATGCTGGGCTGGAACAATGAGAAGTGTATGACGCTGATTAGTCACTGATTGGTCAGCGTCATACAATCCTCTGTACAACACCCAGTTGGTAAAAAGTAAAAACACGCCCAGTTGTCCATTGAGAAACTCATTAGCATAAATCTAAACTAGCTCATAACTTGCTCAAAAATTATCGTTTTTCAAAATAAAAACCACTGCTGTTATCTACATTACAGCCCCGTAGGAGATAGGGCACTTATAATCTGGTGACAGAGCGTCTTTAATAGTCTCCAGGAAGAGATACAGCACTGCCCTTTCCTCAGAGATGCACAGAGTGGCAGGAGAGCTGCATATAGAGAATTATCTGGGTGTATAGTGTTTCTACCCTGGCTTATCTAGGCAATAGAGCTGTCATGAATCATTACATTTCTTAATAATTAAATTATTTTGCGGACAGTCCCAATATACACAGCAAAGCCAAAAAGTAAGCATAAAAAAACAGGAAATGTCAAATTATACTGTGAGCTCCAGTGGCAAGTGTGAACATTTTTAATTTTTTTTTATTTTGAAGTGTTGCTTTAGAGAACCATATAAATAGGAATTGAAAGAGGTTCCAAAGTTTAAATAAAGTATGTCTTAAAGAGGCTCTGTCACCAGATTTTGCAACCCCTATCTGCTATTGCAGCAGATAGGCGCTGCAATGTAGATTACAGTAACGTTTTTATTTTTAAAAAACGTGCATTTTTGGCCAAGTTATGACCATTTTCGTATTTATGCAAATGAGGCTTGCAAAAGTACAACTGGGCGTGTTGAAAAGTAAAAGTACAACTGGGCGTGTATTATGTGCGTACATCGGGGCGTGTTTACTACTTTTACTAGCTGGGCTTTCTGATGAGAAGTATCATCCACTTCTCTTCAGAACGCCCAGCTTCTGGCAGTGCAGATCTGTGACGTCACTCACAGGTCCTGCATCGTGACGGCACCAGAGGCTACAGTTGATTCTGCAGCAGCATCAGCATTTGCAGGTAAGTAGCTACATCGACTTACCTGCAAACGCCGATGCTGCTGCAGAATCATCTGTAGCCTCTGGTGTCGATGTGTCCTCGCTCGTCTGACACGATGCAGGACCTGTGAGTGACGACACAGCGTGATCTCTGGAGAACATGCTGTTTCTGCACTGCCAGAAGCTGGGCGTTCTGAAGAGAAGTGGATGATACTTCTATACACAACGCCCAGCTAGTAAAAGTAGTAAACACGCCCCGATGTACGCACATAATACACGCCCAGTTGTACTTTTACTTTTCAACCCGCCCAGTTGTACTTTTGCAAGCCTCATTTGCATAAATACGAAAATGGTCATAACTTGGCCAAAAATGCTCGTTTTTAAAAAATAAAAACGTTACTGTAATCTACATTGCAGCGCCTATCTGCTGCAATAGCAGATAGGGGTTGCAAAATCTGGTGACAGAGCCTCTTTAACAAACAGGTATGTTCAGTGCTCTGCTTTTGTAGTATACCATGTTCAGAGGCTGCTACTTGTAGAATGTATCCATTTGTTTACCAATTTATCTTACTAGGTAGAGTCTCTGCCTGTGGAACGTTCACGCAGCTTATACAAAAAAAAACCTCTGTCGGCCTAGTCTTACTATACTTTTTTCTATGGTAACTTTTTGGGCTGGTCTATTATATCCTGGAAATCACACAGTTGTATGAGCCTAGGAGAAAACGTTTAAGTTAAAACTCCACCAGAAGTGGAACAATTTAAAGCATATTTCTCACATTTTATTATACGTATGATGTTGCGCCAAAATATAACTCATTGCTTCAAGAAGAATTTTACTCATGCATATCATTTTTGCCCCAGTGGAGTTTATAGTTTTATTTCCTACCCCATGAAAACTTACAGATGCTAGGTCCTTTTAATGAGAAGCAAACGATCATGTTAGTTCAGTACGTGCTTGGACAGGACTATGGAAAAATTAGATATAAAGGAAAGCAAGAAGAAAATTTGGAGACTTCATATCTATCTATCTATCTATCTATCTATCTATCTATCTATCTATCTATCTATCTATCTATCTATCTATCTATCTATCTCTCTCTATCTATCTATCTATCTATCTATCTATCTATCTATCTATCTATCTATCTATCTATCTATCTATCTATCTCATATCTATCTATCTATCTATCTATCTATCTATCTATCTATCTATCTATCTATCTATCTATCTATCTATCTATCTATCTATCTATCTATCTATCATCTATCTATCTATCTCATATCTATCTATCTCATATCTATCTATCTATCTATCTATCTATCTATCTATCTATCTATCTATCTATCTATCTATCTATCTATCTATCTATCTATCTATCTATGTATCTATCTGTCTGTCTGTCTGTCTGTCTGTCTGTCTGTCTGTCTGTCTGTCTGTCTGTCTGTCTGTCTGTCTATCTATCTATCTATCTATCTATCTATCTATCTATCTATCTATCTATCTATCTATCTATGTATCTATCTATCTATCTGTCTGTCTGTCTGTCTGTCTGTCTGTCTGTCTGTCTGTCTGTCTATCTATCTATCTATCTATCTATCTATCTATCTATCTATCTATTTCTCTCTCTCTCTCTCTCTCTCTCTCTCTCTCTCTCTCTCTCTCTATCTATCTATCAGAATAAATTGAAAAATAACATTTGTTTCACTAAGGAAAAAACATCTATCTATGTATATGAGCAATGAAAATGATTTAGTCTCCTAAGCATGATCACTCCATCATCATATAACCCTATGACTGCTTCCTGTGTTATAAATCAAGAAGCTTGACAAGGTGAATGTAATTTTTTTTTATGGACAATACACGTAACCCGAGATTCTGAAACTGTGGTGCTAGGTGTGAAAGTTTTTGGTATCAACAAATTTTGAAAGGAAAATTAGTCATACCTTGAAAATGAGTCATGGGCTACAAGCCACATCACAAGAGCAAGATCACTACTTTATAGATATGTTGTATGAGTATACAACGTATGTTATAAATAATATGCATTCCTGGAGGAAGAGTAGCAGTCTTACTGAGCCATAACAATATAAATAGCAGAACAGAAAACTGATCATATTCAGACATCTAAGGGGAGCACAGAAAGCCACTAGTTTATTTCATTGTTCAGCTCATACATCATATTAAAAGCTATGGTAGAGAGTGAGTGAGAAGGCAGCTGAATGCACGGTGTCCATTGATGACGTGTAGTTGGATTTATATTTTATTATATTATTGGCACATTTATTTTGTTACTATGCATACAGTATCTAGACACATAGTGAAATATATTCTACTTTTGTCTGTATAGATAGTAGACTGTTGAGTTGCTTGAAGCAAACTACATGTTATCCTGGGAAAAGGTTATGCTAATAAATACATCTCACTTTATCTTACCTTTTCAATAATTAAGTGTTTCTGAATCCACAAGAGGTGAATGTGTGATCACAGAGATTTATGCTAGATCATTTTCAGAAACAAGTCACAGTAATAGTATAATATTTCCGAAATGAGTCAAAAGTCAGGAACGTAACCCCTTTTCAATCCCCTGGTGCCGCACAGCGACCTATGTATCTGTCAAGAGGAGGAATGCATTTCAACATAGATAAATGTATACAGTACCGGATTTAATATTCAGAAGTCTGTAGACTCCGCCCATCAAGTAGGCCACGCCTTAGGTAGTGCATGGCTTTCAAATGTTTGTCTGCTCTTACAATATAAAGCAGAACATTGTGGTATGCTTCTCACAACATCTAGCACCTTCTGCAACCTTCCGTTTTTTTTCTTTATTGATGGTTGTAAGCATGAAGATTTCAATTTTTTTTTTTTTTCTTTCCCGGGCCTCTCTGAGTTATTTTACCTTGTGAATTACCAGAAATACTTAAAATGATTTATAGATTCTGACATATGAACACAATTACGTTTTTTAATCTCCAAATCTCTTATCACATCATTACTTTGTAGAAAATGATACTGGCGTTGCATTAGTAGATGTTATACATAGATTACATAACATCCATCCACAGCATTTCAACCTAACTGTCTTGTTTATATCTTTGATTCTTTGAAGCAAGGATACTGCAATTAATCTTTGACATGTAGATTGTTCTTTGATTCTTTCATTTTTATTTTAAAAAAAAACAAAAAAAAAACTATTCTTCACAATGGCACACAAATAACAGTATTGTATGACATAAACCTACTTTTGGTATTAAAAAAAAAAAAAAACACTGAAATTGCTCCTTTGCAGTTTACATGAGTGGTAATTGCCGTATTGAAAGCAGTTCTTCGCTTATGTGTAACACGCACATTTTTAACAGTGCAGAAAAAAACAATAACGCTGGGTCTATAATAATAAAAGTCATACTGTGAAAGCGTCTAAAATAGGGAAAGTGTCTGAAATACGGAAATTAGATGGTGAGTTGTTTTGGGAGACAGGGACTGATATAAGCGATTTAAATCTGTGCACAGGGCTATAGAATAAGAGTAATATAAACACAACATAGCAAATGTGTTTACTGTACTATTACCAAGCAATAAATAATTTATATACTAAGGGGAATAAAGCTGTACATCACTTCAGACAATCGAATGTGTATAGTGTAGCCCAATGCAAAGAATGGATATGTTGAATTTTTGCCCAGTCCTTTGTTCCACAAGGAGATAAGCAGGTGCCAGACTCCATATCCTATAGTAATAAATATGCATGCTTGGATCTATTGAGTATAAAATGTTATGGTAGGGTTTTGTTCTTGGGCTGACTTTGTAATCTAATTAAGGTGAAATGGTATTCCGAAATATTGTTTTGATAAAAATATATTACATATTTTAAAAAACTATATCTGCTTGGTTTTTAATATAGACTTTTTGTTCTCCGGTTACTAAAAATAAAATACATTTGTTGATATATTTATACCATAGTCAGGAAAATAATACATTTCTATATGTTAAACCTCTTTTAGGGATCTGAGTGAAAATTACTGCCGAAATCCTGATGGATCAGAGTACCCATGGTGCTTCACAACAGATCCAAATGTTCGTATTGGTCACTGTTCACAAATATCAAAATGTGAAGTCTTTAATAATCAAGGTAACTGAACCTTTCCATTGTCATTCTTCATATGTTATGTACAATGTAACAGTTTTAACAATTAATATAACATACAGTATATAACACTAAACTGTTTCACAACATAAATAATGTCAAACATCATTGTTAGATTAAAAAAAGATAAGATAACAAATTAAGGAACTACTGCAGTTCTCTGTCTGGTAAAAATATAATAGAGAATAGTTTTGTTTGCAATTCTTTCATATTTTCTGTAAACTACCCTTACTTGAAGCTCCAGTTCAAATATATAACAAACTTGACAAATACATATGTCAAATACTATTATTAACCTTATTAGTTGATGTTACAACGTACCGTAAATTTATAGCGCTGACGGTAGGTTCTGCACATTGCCATAAATGTACAGCACAAGATACGGGCACAGGAACTGAGCCTGCCCCATCAACAGAAGGTGTCAGTTGTAATAAACAGCGGTCATGCCGCTGCATCAGCCGTGATTAGAGGTTGCTCAGATTCTGACTATTTAACCCCTCAATGGTGACCGCAGCATCTAAGTGGTTATACTTAGGGAGGATGCTTTTTCTGTAACCCTGTGTCTGCCCCTGGAATTCAATCATAGGAAGCCAATAGGTTGGACATGGCTATATGCCTACAGGAGTATTACAATGTATTATATTAACCCCTTAATCACATACCATGTTCATGTATGTGGTAGCGGTTATAGGGAAGTATGGAGCATGCTCACGGGCTGAGCGCACTCCATGCTTAACGGGTGTACAGCCGACAGCTCACTGCAACTGGGGGAATCCGACATCACTTTGATTCCAGGCCATTGACCCCTTCCGATGTCATGGTCAATCGCGACCACGGCATTTAAGGTGTTAGAAAGAAGGTGGTGGCCATCTTCGACAGCCCATTAGCCCCCATGACACAAAGGCCCCTAGGTTGAGGTCCAAACACTGAGACCCCCACCAATCGCTAAAACTAAGCAGCTGAATCACTCGTGTGAGCGCTCAGATGCTTCGTGTCTGTTCGGCTTTTTCCGGAAATAAATGTATCGGTGTATGGGCTTATAGACTTTCTATTGAGTCCGTACTCCGATACATTCATTTCCGGAAAAAGCCGAACAGACACAAAGTGGCTGAGCGCTCACACGAGCACTTCAGCTGCTTCGTTTTAGCGATTGATGGGGGCAGGGCCGATTCTAGCTTTTCTGCTGCCTGAGGTGAAAATTTAAATGGCGCCCCCCAGATTTTGATTGACATCCCCCTGGCTGTTCTAAATCACTAGCAGCCTTCTTTAACTCTTGCGGATGCGCCGTTGACTTGTACTGGCAAGCGCTGTGCAGCCGGGCAGAATACACCTCGCTGCACGGTGCGTGCCCAAGTAGTACTAGGCAATGGTGCATCCGAGAAGTTGGAGGAGACTGGAAGTGATGTATAACAGCCAGGGGGATGTCAACCAAACATGGAAAGGTTTGTTTAGAGGCAGGACTATGTGATTCTTCAGGATAGCAGCATCGCCCCATGACCCTTTAATGAGTAATTAGCATATAGTGTGCGTCATTATAAAAGTTGATTTTATAGATTTTGCTGCATCTGAAAAAAACATACAAGGAAATGTTTGGAAATATTGTCAGGTCATGTATTACCGCATGGTGGCCGTTCAAGGGGTTAAAACTACCTGACAGGTTCCCATTAAATATACAATAAATTGAAAACAATTCTATCTGCCCTGCAATTTTGTTATTATAAATATATTCTATATAATTATGGCTCCAGAACTAAGATCTTACATATACGGCTCCAGAACCTAGCTCAATACATTTATATAGCACCAGAACCAAGCTCAGTACATATATACAACACCAGAACAAAGCTCAGTACATATATACAGCACCAGAACAAAGCTCAGTACATATATACAACACCAGAACAAAGCTCAGTACATATATACAGCACCAGAACCAAGCTCAGTACATATATACAACACCAGAACAAAGCTCAGTACATATATACAGCACCAGAACAAAGCTCAGTACATATATACAGCTCCAGAACCAAGTTCAGTACATATATACGACCCCAGAACAAAGCTCAGTACATAAATACAATGCCAGAACCAAGCTCAGTACAGATATACAGCTCCAGAACCAAACCCAGTACATATATACAGCATCAGAACCAATCTCACTACATAGATACAGCACCAGGACCAAGCTCAGCACATAAATACAACACCAACACAAATACAGCTCAATTTAGTGCAAACCCTGCCGTATAGCTTTGTACGGTGTAAAACTACAGTTCCCAGCATGGACCGAACAATGGCATGGATATGCTGGGAGTTGCTGTTTCACAAAAAAACGAGAAAAAAAATCATACCACCCATCATCTCGCTGCAGATCATACAGTGACTACATTACTTATTAGAGGCAGAATAAACATTTACATTAAGTGACTCACCGGTGACTATCTCAGATTCTAGTTGTTCTTTTTCTCTTTTCTTCTCCATCCATTCCAGACCTCTATGACGACTTCTCCCGGCCACGGCCCATTTCTCCATTTCTGCAGTTTGCCTCTCAGATGTCTTCAGCGTCTCACTTTTCAAACATTTCTGCACCTATAAACGAAGATAAAATTCTCATGATGCCACACACTACGCCATAAATATAAATATAATAGTGCCATACACTGCATATCTAATTATAATAGCACCATACATTGTCCCTGATTATAATAGCACCATACACTGTCTCACACACACAGTGCTCGCTGTATATAGTGCCCCCATAGAGCCCACTGTCGATAGTGCCCCCCATAGATCCACCTGTAGATAGTGCCCCTGTATATAGCTTTCCTGTAGATGATGCCCTACATATAGCCCCTCTGTAGATAGTGGCCCACATATAGCCCCCTGTATACTGTGCTCCACATATAGACCCCCTGTACATAGTGCCCTACATATAGCCCCCTTTAGATAGTGGGCTACATATAGCCCCTCTGTATATAGTGGCCCACATATAGCCCCCCTGTAAATAATGCCCACATATTTCCCCCCTGAAAATAGTGGCCCACATATAGCCCCCCTCTATATACTGTCTCACGTATAGCCCCCTGTATATAGTGCCCCACATATAGCCCCCTGTATATAGTGGCCCACATATAGCCCCTGTATATAGTGCCTCACATAGTCCCCCTGTATATAGTTCCCTACATATAGCCCCCCAGTGTAGATAGTCCCCTAGATATAGCCCCCTCTATAGATTGTGCCCAACATATAGCCCTCCCCTCTTGCAGATAATGTGACGCACACTTTTTAATGAAAAAAACAACTTTACATACTCACATTGATCCTGTTCCTGTGCTGTCCTGTGTCAATGCAGACCTGCTCTCTTCTCAGCAGGTCTGCTTAGGCTGAACGATGCAAGCGACACGATGATGTAATCGTGCCGCTTGCATCGTTGAAAGGCGCTGATTGGCAGGGCAGAATGACTTACCCCGCCAATCAGCACCTTTCAATAACGGTAGTGGTGCGATTACGTCATCATGCCACTAGCGTCGTAACAGAATGACTTGCCCCGCCAATCAGCGTCTATCAACAATCGAAAGATGCTGATTGACAGGGCAAGTCATTCTGCCCTGCCAATGAGCATCATTGTAAGGCGCTGGTACAATTAGTGCAGGAGGGGGTGGCAATGGCTGGTTTCAGTGGCGCCGCCACCCCTCAGAGAGGCAGCTTCATTCTAGCGATTGGTGGGGGTCACAGTGCTCGGACCCCCACCAATCAAAACTTCTGACATGTCACTATGACATGTCAGAAGTTTGTTAAACGTTAAGTTACCCTTTAATAGGAGCCTGTCAAAATTGCGATATACTGCAATATATTAGTATTGCAGTATATAGTGGATCGCTGGTTCAAGTCCTCTAGGGGGACTAGAAAAAAAAAGTTAAAAACAGTTAAATAAAGTTTATTTAATGTATAAAAAAAATATTAAAAAAAGTGAAAAAAAACCTTTTCACATTTTTTTTCTTAGACTAATGTTAAAAAACTGGGATTGCTAAATCCGTAAAAAGTCCAAACTATTACAATACAATGTTATTTAACACGCAGGATAAATGGCATAAAAAAATTAAAACCACCAAAATTGCTGTTTTTCAGTAACCTTAGCTTCCAAAAAAATTACAACTCGCCCCGCAAAACGTAAGCCATTACACTGATAAATTAAACTTAAAAATAAAAATTTATGGGTATATATAAATAAGTATGCATGTATGTATGTATATATATATATATATATATGTACGTATATATATATATATATATATATATATATATATATATATATATATATATATATATATATATGTATATGTATATATATATATAATATATATATGTATATATATATATATATATATATATATATATATACACATTACAATTCTACTAGTTTACTAAGCCCTGCTTTTTAAGGCTCTATTCACATCTGCATCGGAAGCTCTTTTAGTAGCCTACGTCACATTTCCAGACAAAAATGCCTGAAGAAATGGTGCAGCATGCTGCGCTATTTTTTTCCAGTAAAACGACGGACACCAATGAAGGAAACCTGACAAAACCTAAAAAAGTCAATCTGGCGGATCCGGCACTTATGTTTCTTTCATGTGAATCCAGCCTTAGAAGAACATACAAAAAATTAATAGATGATTAAACTAAATGCTATTTTTTTGCTGCATTTACGATCCCAGTAGCTCGTTTTAGCTGGAGGCTTGAGTTTGATGAGCGTGAGGGAGGTCACAGTAAATATGACAAGCATGAGATCTGAATGTGTGACTGTGATGCAATAGACTATGTGAAGTAATTTATTACCCGGAAAACAACAGAAGGAAGCAATATATTTATTTGTATCTGATTAGGATTTTTACTTAAAGAGGCTCTGTCACCAGATTTTGCAACCCCTATCTGCTATTGCAGCAGATAGGCGCTGCAATGTAGATTACAGTAACGTTTTTATTTTTAAAAAACGAGCATTTTTGGCCAAGTTATGACCATTTTTGTAATTATGCAAATGAGGCTTGCAAAAGTCCAAGTGGGTGTGTTTAAAAGTAAAAGTCCAAGTGGGCGTGTATTATGTGCGTACATCGGGGCGTTTTTAATACTTTCACTAGCTGGGCGCTCTGATGAGAAGTAACATCCTCTTCTCTTCAGAACGCCCAGCTTGTGACAGTGCAGATCTGTGACGTCACTCACAGGTCCTGCATCGTGACGGCCACATCGGCACCAGAGGCTACAGTTGATTCTGCAGCAGCATCAGCGTTTGCAGGTAAGTCGATCTTACCTGCAAACGCTGATGCTGCTGCAGAATCAACTGTAGCCTCTGGTGCCGATGTGGCCGTCACGATGCAGGACCTGTGAGTGACGTCACAGATCTGCACTGTCAGAAGCTGGGCGTTCTGAAGAGAAGAGGATGTTACTTCTCTTCACAGTGCCCAGCTAGTAAAAGTATTAAAAACGCCCCGATGTACGCACCTAATACACGCCCACTTGGACTTTTACTTTTAAACACACCCACTTGGATTTTTGCAAGCCTCATTTGCATAACTACAAAAATGGTCATAACTTGGCCAAAAATGCTCGTTTTTTAAAAATAAAAACGTTACTGTAATCTACATTGCAGCGCCTATCTGCTGCAATAGCAGATAGGGGTTGCAAAATCTGGTGACAGAGCCTCTTTAACTCTAGTAGAAGGTAGAACCTGAGAGCAGTGGATAAAAAAATAACTATATACTGATCAGTGGGCGCCGACTGAAGGGACCTACACAATGACCAGAACTAAGAAGCCACAGTCCTTTTAGTATTTATTACACCAGGGAATTACAGTTTTCCCTACAAGTGGGGAGTTGCACTGTGCAGGGGAAAAAAATCCAAATGGGGTGCTGTCCTTTACTAGTGTTGTGGCCCCTTTGTTCTATTAATGGCGACTCCAGAGGTCTGACCCCCACAAGTAACTTATGGAGAGGAGAAAACCGTTTACATACTACTATGCTGACAGGAGCTAAAAACAAAGGCCCTAATTTACAAAGCAGTTTAAAGCAGATTTTGGTGTAATCTGCGCCAAAAAGAATCTTTAATAATTTTGGCACATATCACTTCAACTACTTTACTAATGTGGAAAAAAAATGTATACTCCTTGGTTTTGTCTAAAAAAAAATAACTCATTTAAGTATCCAGCATGTTATACAATACATTTTCATCAATGTACACGTATAGAAGATCTGCTTTGGTCATTGAACTATTTCTTCTGTGCACTGTGATCACTTTCTGAGCCAAAGTATTTCAGTAGACTATTCTGCAATTCTATGAAAACAATAGCTAGCAAGTTATTAACCAAAATGACAAACTCCTCTGCATTGCCAAACTAAACCCTGATACATCTGAGCAGGTTTCTTTGTAAATACCTAAAAATTGTGCCCACTGAAGCCTAATAATAATAATAATAATAATAATAATAATAAAAAAAAATCATCAATGGTTGGTGGTTGGTTCCAAATTTTGATGCAACATCAGGATTGAATTACTGTGGTGATCTAGGACTTGGATGACCATTGAAGAATGAGTTGGATAGAAATATTCAGTATATTTTGTTTAGGAGAGGAAACAGAAGCATTTTTGAAGTGAATGTTAATATGCCTATGATGAGAGACATGCGTCAACATGGACAATAAAGGGCAGTGCTGCAGAGTAAAAAGGAGAAGAGGTGAAGAAAGGTTGATCAATGAGACATAGTGATACATTTACCAAATGCTAATGAATATAGGATTTACGACTAGACAGTACAACATTAGTTCACTAAGAGGAAGCATTGTTGACTTGTCTTACTATATTCGTAAGCCATGAGTATTTAGAACTAGCATTCTCCACACTCATGTATGTTAGGTTGGTTACCTTGACTTATATAGAATTTGGCAACTATGTTTTGTAGGAGTATGGACCTTGAGCATGGAATCAGCAGGAAAATTAATTGAAAGGGTTTGTCTCATCACAGACAACCCCGTTAATGTTGTTTAGGCTTGGGTTATTGTAATCTTCGTTCTGATACCATTGATATTTCACATGACTAGTACCGTGCAGTATTTTTAAGCTAATCATTATGAAATGGAGTGGTTTAATATTACTCTACATGGCAAATTATAAGAATACTTGCAAAATTTATTTTCAACACTTTTTGTGACATAACTCCTACAGGATTTACTTAAAGCTTCTCCTCCCTACATATCAAACTGTTGTATACAAATCACTACAGAACAAGATTTTTCTTTTCCAGATGGCTTTTTTTTCCATTATAATAAAAAGAACTTTAATCCATTTGTATATTTATTCAGCCTTTTGGTCTCCTTTTTAATCAAAGACTTGTTTGGTTTTAGTTGTAAAGCTTTTTCTCTTTTCTTTTGTGTAAAGTACAAACCACTGGAGCAGCTGCTACTGAGTCTTTACTGTTTGCCTTTGGGTGGGAATTTGTGGCAGCCTCTGTTTTTTCTGATTTTCTTTGCTTAAATATATATTTGGTATTTTCAGAGTGCTACTATGGCAATGGCATCACCTACAAAGGGACTATATCTAGAACTCGATTCAGGCTTCCATGTGCCATGTGGGAGAAAAATATGGTTGACGTACGAAGGTTTGAAATTATTATATTTTCCATGTATTAGAACTCAAAATTTTAAACCGAGTAAAATTATATTTGAATTCATGTAAATGATTATTCTTTTTAGCTTATTTTATTTGTACATGGCTATGATAATATATGGATTTTAACACAATATAATTTGTGCTAAGAATTTGTAAAATACCTTGCTGCAGAAATATATATATATAGTTTTATTAATTGCTGCAATTAAGTAACTTTTCACGAACTAGGTACTCTTTGTTATATCATAGGCATACATTCCGGGAGCCAGATGTTTCCATACTTGAAAAAAATTACTGCAGAAACCCTGACAATGATGCTCATGGACCTTGGTGTTATACAGATAATCCCAGAATACCCTGGGACTATTGTCAGATTTCTAGATGTAAGTATTGTATTCACCTTTTGAGCAAGTGAATAGCAGAAGGAGAATGAATGATGATATTTTCCAAAGTATTTTAAAGTGAGATCAGGGAACCATTAGTATTAGCATGTAGTATTGTGAAAATTAATATCATATTTATTGCCCATTTATGTTGAAGAACACACAAAATCATGCTATGACTTCAACATTAATACAATAACTAATCCCAGTAGTGCTAATATGGATGGTGAAACCCTAAATAAAAGCTATCAGTCCAATCTGGTTTATAAACAAGTATTATTTTTTTAATACCCTATTAGGGAATTCTTAGAAGGGAGTTTCCCTTTAACGAACCTTACCAGAGAGGAGAGTTAATACAAAGGGCGTCTCTCACTCTGGGGGACCTAGCATATCCATCATTACATAGATGCCCCATTGATTTCATTGGGCACCATGAAATGTTTAATTTCCCTTGGGGAAGCGCTGTAGGAAAATGGACACCCAGCAGAGGGACACCCTGTGATATACTACACTGGTATCATGGATAACTTTTTATAGAAGCAAAGATGGAAAAGATTACATTGAGTTATAACAGGTACTGGAGTTTTTTTTAATTTTATTATTATTATTTTAGTGGAAAGAATAAAACACTATACTATGGTATTTTGGCCGTCAAAAAGCATAGTAAACGTACTAATGGAAGTCTGAACAGAGCCTAAAGCAGAGAAACTCAGCCAGTAGTATAGATGACCTTCATGTATGAGCTTTGTGATAATGCTCACATACATCACTTTCTTTAGCATATTTTTTTAAAAACAATCTCTAAACGCATATAGATTTTTTTTTTTTATTATGATATTGACATTTCTGGATGGGATTTGCTGTATGATTCAGCAGGTACAGGGTTGGTCTCTTTACAGTCTGAATGCAGGTGAAGCCATAGAAAACATATGAGTGCTTACAACTAACAGAATTGTTTGCCAGAAAAGTTTAGAGAGGAAGATTAGTAAAAAAAACAGCCCAACGTAATCATACAGAGAGCTCATATTATTTGGCCTTGGTCACTATAGCCTATTTTAAGCTGTATAATTCTGTGCAGCCATGTGAAAACATCAGTTTATCTACAGTTGTATTTGAAGCAGTATGAAAATGATCTGCTAGGGTTTGGTAGATATTAGAAGCCAACTTTTAGATCTTTTTGACATCTTTAATGTTGGGGCAGAGTTTGATGGAATGTGATAATTATTTCCAGAAATAGGGTGTGAGGAGGACAATGCAGAGATTTTAAGAATTCTTTATAATAAACAAAGAAAATTCCTATTTGCTTGTATTCACACATAATCACCATTTTTATAAAGAGGTTGTGCCATCCAAGAGTTTGGTAACATATCACTAGAACATGCTACCGATTAGCAGTGACACAGCCACTATGACCCTTGCCTATCGCTAGAACTAAGTGGCAGCATTGCTTCGTCTGCTGTCAGCTCCGCTCTGCTGTTTCTTTTTATAGTAAATGGCCTATTCATGCAGCAGCAATGAATAAGCAGAGTTGATAGCAGACAGAGTAGCACATCGCTTTCCTAGTGATCACAGTTGTCGGACCCCTGCCAATTGGACATGCTCTAGAGATATGAGAATGTCTTTGATGGGACAACTTCTTTAAACTGTATGTAAACAAGGTGTAAAACTGAAAGCTTATATTGGGATAACTTGTTTTAAAAAATATTTCCCTCTTCTAGATGTACTCTATTTTTTTTTTAATTGTTCTAACTTCTGATTCATTGATAAATTGCCATTTTTACATTTTTGGTTGAAATATTCTGTAAACAAAATATATTTTTAGACAAATGGAACACAAAACCAGCAAATATTAATTTCTTTAACTCTTATGTATTTAATGTATCACCCAGAATTTTGGTAGGCCAGGCACCTCTAGAAATATTTCAAAATGCTCCACACTGGCAGTAATGGCTCTCACCTTTATGTGATTGAATCATTATACCTAAGAAAGGGCTTAGTTACTCTTTCATTGCTAATATATTTTAAGAACTTTTTTCTCATCTCTTTTGTAACATCTCTGTATGCTAGACCTTCACAGATACATGGTATTGTGGTAAAATTGTAGCTAACACACCACAACTTAGGCTGCGACTTAAAGAGGCTCTGTCACCAGATTTTGCAACCCCTATCTGCTATTGCAGCAGATAGGCGCTGCAATGTAGATTACAGTAACGGTTTTATTTTTAAAAAACGAGCATTTTTGGCCAAGTTATGGCCATTTTCGTATTTATGCAAATGAGGCTTGCAAAAGTACAACTGGGCGTGTTGAAAAGTAAAAGTACAACTGGGCGTGTATTATGTGCTAACATCGGGGCGTGTTTACTACTTTTACTGCTTCTGGCAGTGCAGATCTGTGACGTCACTCACAGGTCCTGCATCGTGTCGGCACCAGAGGCTACAGTTGATTCTGCAGCAGCATCAGCATTTGCAGGTAAGTAGCTACATCGACTTACCTGCAAACGCCGATGCTGCTGCAGAATCATCTGTAGCCTCTGGTGCCGACACGATGCAGGACCTGTGAGTGACGTCACAGATCTGCACTGCCAGAAGCTGGGCATTGTGAAGAGAAGTGGATGACACTTCTATACACAACGCCCAGCTAGTAAAAGTAGTAAACACGCCCCGATGTACGCACATAATACACGCCCAGTTGTACTTTTACTTTTCAACACGCCCAGTTGTACTTTTGCAAGCCTCATTTGCATAAATACGAAAATGGTCATAACTTGGCCAAAAATGCTCGTTTTTTAAAAATAAAAACGTTACTGTAATCTACATTGCAGCGCCTATCTGCTGCAATAGCAGATAGGGGTTGCAAAATCTGGTGACAGAGCCTCTTTAAGTGTTTTTTTTTCTTCCAATGAAACATAAAAAGGTCATAAAGTTCCTTGCAATGTTTTTTGAGTTAATACAGTGATTCAACCACAGCTCGTGAGCGACACCATGTTATCGTGGAGCCCTAGCCTTTAAGATGAAATAGAGGTCATCTTGAAATTTTGTGGTCACTATTGGAGTATTACCCACCGCCTTTTCGGAACATCTGTTCTAAAATAAAATGTGCCAAAATGTACTAAATTGCGGCGTATTTTCAAAACATTCTAGAAGCAGACCTATTAGTAAATCTGCCCCAATATGTCCAATTCTGATTTCTGTCAGGTGCAATGTTGTCATAAAGATCTTTTGAGGATTCATATCACCAAACACAAAGCCTACTTGACTTGAATAGTAACAGATGTGTAAAAATTGTGGAAATATCTATATATTTGGTCATCTGGATCCTCACAAGTACCATTGCCTACCTAGTACCTGACATAAATCAGAAGGGGACATGTTATCTGTATCTCTCAGCAGTGCATTTTCTTATTTTAATAGCATCGTATCTTTTTAATACCCGAGAACATTGGTTTCCATTACTTAGCAAATTGAACCTTGATTTGATTGCTAAATATAATGTGTTCAAATTTTGTGCTGTTTTTTAGAACAGCATACAACAATAATATAGAGTTTCTACAATCAAAAAAACAGAATAGATAATGATGTAATATGTAATATGAAGTTGTGTGCTTAATTTTTATGAAGCAGCTGTTTTTGGGTCTATCTGTACTTCACTGTCCCCATAAAAACTTAGACCTAATGCACACGACCGTGTGCGCTGGCTGGGTCCCATCCGTGAACCGTAAAAAGTTAGGATATGTCCTGTCTTTACACGGATCGGGGAGTCAGGTTAATTTTCACGGACCCGATTCACCCGCTAAAAGGGAATGGGTCTTTGAAAACTATCAAGTGCCACTCAGATGTTGGGAAAAACGGCTCGTGTGTCACTCGGTCGTGTGCAACTGACATTAGATCCACATTTAACAAAAGTGGCATTATTTTAGCCAACGTCAAAGTAAAATCTCAGCTAATTTATTGAAATGTGTTGTGACAAATTGATGACTGCTTGTGCTCTCTTTGATAAATCTGTAAACATACAGCATTGCCATTAACTTTCACACTGACTAAAATGATGGCACTTTTGTGATGCCAATGTCTGTGTTGAGTAGAGATGCAACTGTTTTTTCTCATTTGCAACCTTTTTGCAAATTTTAAAAAAATGTTCATTGCATAAAAGTGTCTAAATCTTAACCAAGCAGGAAGCCATGCCTACTTTTCACTCCACTTATATAAACTGACGTACGTGGCGCAAATAACTTTGAATGCTGGTGCAAAAGGCTCTATTAAATATGTCACACAGCGAATTAGAGACTATTTTAGAGTCAATTGCTCCAAGAAAAGGAGCAAATATATTGATAAATGTTATGTGTCATGACAGCATGTAACTTTATGGGCTATTAAGGCTGCGCCAGTCTTAATAAAAAACAAGCTGAAGTAAAATGCGCTAAATTTATTAAGGAGACACACGCCCCTTAATAAATTTGTTGAATCTTCGGTTGTCTGATCAATACTGAATAAAATTTATACCAGTCAGGAGCTGGTGAACTTTTTCGCTATAATTTACAGCAGTTTCTGTAGCAAATTATAGTAAATGTGTCGGTCTGCGGGTGGGCATAATCCTTTTCGCTAAGTTCTGGCCACTTGTGGCAAAAGCGGGGGAAATGGCCAAGAAGGCACAATTTTTGCAACTTTTGGGCCATTTGCAACATTTCTCCGCCAGTTCTCTGGTGCAGAAATGTTGCAAACTCAAGACCTGTTAAGCAAAATACTGTAGAAGATTTAAAGGTAGTCTGTCATGTCAAGTATGCTGTCCAATCTGGGCAATATGAAATATAGCAGGAGGAGCTGGGCAGACTGATGTATAGTTTTGTGGGAGATGATTCAGAATAAGGCCCCGTTCCCGACGTATACATTAAACGCAGGCTGTGACAGATGTCTGAAAGTGGCATTCATCACCTACAGCCTATTATGGTATCCTATTAATGTAAATATTATTAGCTTTTTTGGATATATACGCTAAACACTACCCTACTGTTAGGCGCCTGCCACAGGCATCCATCACCAATAGGCTATTATAGAATTCCATTTAACAAGTACGTCATGAAAAGCTATTGAAAACTCATGATACATTTAATAAATGCCTGTGATGTATGCCATGCAGAGGTATACACCGTGTTCCAAATTATTATGCACATTGGATTTAAGTGTCATAAACATTTAATTATTAGTTTTTCAATTAAACTCATGGATGGTATTGTGTCTTAGGGCTCTTTGGATCATTGTAATCAATCTCAGACACCTGTGATAATTAGTTTGCCAGGTGTGCCCAATCAAAGGAAAACTACTTAAGAAGGACGTTCCACATTATTAAGCAGGCAACAGGTTTCAAGCAATATGGGAAAGAAAAAGGATCTCTGCTGCCGAAAATCGTGAAATAGTGCAATACCTTGGACAAGGTATGAAAACATTGGATATTTCAAGAAAACTTAAGCGTGATCATCGTACTGTGAAAAAATTTGTGGCTGATTCGGAGCACAGACAAGTTTGTTCAGATAAAGGCATAATGAGGAAGGTTTCTGCCAGACAAATTAATAGGATTAGAAGAGCAGCTGCTAAAATGCCATTGCAAAGCAGCAAACAGGTATTTGAAGCCGCTGGTGCCTCTGGAGTCCCACGAACCTCAAGGTGTAGGAGCCTCCAGAGGTTTGCAAGTGTGCATAAAGCTATTATTCGGCCACCCCTAAACAATGCTCACAAGCAGAAACGGTTGCAGTGGGCTCAGAAATACATGAAGACTAATTTTCAAACCGTGTTGTTTACTGATGAGTGCCGTGCAACCCTGGATGGTCCAGATGGATGGAGTTGTGGATGATTGGTGAATGGCCACCATGTCCGAACAAAACTGCGACGTCAGCAAGGAGGTGGCGGAGTCATGTTTTGGCCTGGAATCATGGGGAGGGAGCTGGTAGGCCCCTTTAGGGTCCCTGACGGTGTGAAAATGACCTCTGCAAAGTACGTAGAGTTTATGACTGACCACGTTCTTCCTTGGTACAAAAAGAAGAACCGTGCCTTCCGTAGCAAAATTATCTTCATGCATGACAATGCACCATCTCATGCTGCAAAGAATACCTCTGTGTCATTGGCTGCTATGGGCATAAAAGGAGAGAAACTCATGGTGTGGCCCCCATGTTCCCCTGACCTCAACCCTATTGAGAAGCTTTGGATCATCCTCAAGCAAAATATCTATGAGGGTGGGAGGCAGTTCACATCAAAACAGAAGCACTGGGAGGCTATTCTGACATCCTGCAAAGATATTCAAGCAGAAACTGTCCAAATACTCACAAATTCAATGGATGCAAGAATTGTGAAGGTGATATCAAAGAAGGGGTCCTATGTTAACATGTAACTTTGCCTGTTAAGTTTTTTTGATTGAAAGAGCTTTTGATTTCTGTAAATATGACCTCCTTTTGCTGCAAATTCAACAAATTACCATTTTAGTTCTCTTTACAACCTTTAAAATGTTTTGATCTCTGTTGTGCATAATAATTTGAAAAAGTGCATTTTGAGTTTTTTACTTCTAAAAAAAATCTGTTATCATTAGGAGATTTGTTCAATAAAATTTGCATTATACTCCAATGGTTGATGGCTTGAAGATTATACTGACTGTCATTTGCATAGACTATTTAGGAAAATCAGCGAAAAATAAAATTTCATAATAATTTGGAATGCGGTGTATATCACCAATAGGCTACCATGTTAAAAAAAAATCCATCATGCTTGATATTCTTTTTTTAGTTTGCTACGCTATTACAGAATTGAAAAAAAAAGTTAGACCAATGTATACCAGCCTGACTGAGGCCAAAAGTCCTTTTGGCCTTTGTCGGGCTAATTGAGTTCTATTGACATGTTTAGCGTGCATGTTGAGAGCTTTCCTAGTGCACACCCTAAACGTATGGCAAAAATGTGATGTGAATAGGGCCTAACCTGTCATTTTTTTAATATAAATTCCTGCTCACTCTGGGCTAAAGAGTCCAGTGGGTAGTCTTACTCAGTGATTGGCAGCAATTTCTGTAAGCATATGCAGGGAATGCTGCAAATTAATGATTGTGATCGCCCATTGGACTCTTTAGCCCACTGTGAGCAGGAATTTATAACAAATTACAGATTACCCTGAACTTTTTCCCACAAAACTATGTATCATCCTGTTCAGCTCTTCCTTCTCTATAACACAATGCTTGCAGATTGGACATGACAGGTTCCTTTTAACTTAACTCCTTCCCGCAACTTGCCGTTAGTGCACGTCAAAGTGTGCAGTAACTTTGCGCACCTTGACGTGCAGTTACGTCTGTGCTTTGACAGTTAACCACCGCGCAGCGCTACATCGCAGTGGCGGTTAACTGCGCAGGGTGTCTGCCCTGCATTGCCTGTTGCCGATCAGCGGTCCATCGCCGCTGATTTCAGCAGTTAACCCCTTAAATGCGGCGGTCGATTGCGATCGCTGCATCTAAGGTGTTTAGCGCAGATCAGCAGCCCCCATGGCAACCGGATGCCAGACAATGGCTTCCAGGCTGCCATGTACAGAAGCCTATGTGGACCAGCTGGAGGCTGGTCGTCATAGGCTTCCTGTTAGTGTGACTGTCACGTCACAATGACAGTTATAACACATTACAAAACGTAGGTAGTGTAATGTATTCTAGCAGCGATCAGAGCTACAAGTCTAAATGTCCACTAGTGGGACAAGTAAAAAAAGTAAAAAAAAGATAATAAAAATGTTTTCAAAAAGTGTAAAACAAAAGTTATAAGTGACATAAACAAGAACTGTTTTTCTTCCTATAATAAGTCTTTTATTATAGGAAAAAAATGAACACGTAAAAAAAAAGTACACATATTTTGTATCACCGTGTTCATAATGACCCCAACTATAAAACTATAATATTATTTTTCCCGCACGGTGAACACTGCAAATAAAATAAACAAAAAACAATGCCAGAATCACAATTTTTTTGGTCACCAGCCCTCCCAAACTATACAATAAAAGGTGATCAAAAAGTTGCATGTATGCCCAAATAGTACCAATAAAAACTACAACCCGTCCCACAAAAAACAAGCTCTTACACAGCTTTTTTGACTGAAAAATAATAAGTTATGGTTCTCAGAATATGGTGACACAAAAAATAATTGATTTTTATAAATAAGTGATTTTATTGCACAAACGCTGCAAAACATATAAAAACTATATACGTATGGTATCGCCGTAATCGTACCGACCCGCACAATAAAGTAAAATGTTCATTTATAGCCCAGGGTGAGGCTGTAAGAAAAAAAAAAACATTGTCAGAATTGATGGTTTTTGGTCACCTTGCTTGCCGAAAAATGGAATAAAAAGTGATAAAAAAAATTGTATGTACACCAAAATGGTACCAATGAAAACTAAAGATTGTCTCGCAAAAAATAAGCCCTCACACAGCTCCGGTGGTGAAAAAATAAAATAGTTCTGGCTCCCAGAATATGGCGATGCAAAATGTGCAGTGTTCCAAAAGCGGATAAGATCGGGCGCCATTAATCAGTGCGACACAGGCCACATATCTGCGGAATATTATTTATTTACCCCATTATTATACCCTCTTCTTATGCCCCTGATGTACTCTGCCCAGCTTACATATGCCCCCACATTATAAACTGAAATACCAGCAAAACGCCAAACAGAACTACTACCAAGCAAAATCTGCGCTCCCTAAAGCCAAATGGCGCTCCCTCCCTTCTAAGCCCTACAGCGCAACCAAACAGCAGTTTATGTCAACCGATCTGGCATCGCCATACCTGGGAGAACCCGGTTAATATTTTATGAGGTATTTGTCTTCTGTGGCACAAACTGGGCATAACATATAGTGCACTAAATGGCATATTGGCGGAAAATTCTCTTTTTTCACTCTGCACCATCCGCTGCGCATTAAACCCTTCGCGCACCATGACTTAATAGCATGTCGTGGTGTGGGGGGTGATGTATGGGGTGGGCTCACGAGCCTGTAAAAATGACAATATACGACAATACATTAGTATTGCAGTATTCTTGAAAAAAGACAAAAAAGAGAGAACGGCGCTCCTCTAAGGTGATAACTAGAGATGATCGAACCGGGAAAACCGAACCCGGTTTCGGTCCGAACATCGTGAAAAGTTCGGTTCGCAGCGAATCCGAACTTCACCGGGTTCGGCCGAACACGTTTTGACCGAACCCGGCTTATGAGTCACTGATTTTCCGGTACGCGACGTCACGAGATAGTCACTGTGCAGGGTGCTGAAAGAGTTAAGCGATCGGCAGTAACTGTTTCAGCACCCTGGACAGTGACTTCCGATCACAATATACATCAACGTGTAAAAAAAAATAGAAGTTCCTACTTACCGATAACTCCGTGTTTCTTCCTCCAGTCCGACCTCCCGGGATGACGATTCAGTCCAAGTGACCGCTGCAGCCAATCACAGGCCAATCACAGGCTACAGCCAATCACAGGCCAATCCCAGGCTGCAGCGGCCACATGGACTGCCGCGTCATCCAGGGAGGTCGGGCTGGATGCCGAAAGAGGGACGCGTCACCAAGGCAACGGTGACACGTCCCTCTCTTGACTTCCAGCCCGACATCCCTGGAACTAGTTCGGTCCGAATCTAACTTTTTCGAGAAATTTGGCGAACCAGCCGAACCGAACTTATCATAAGTTCGCTCATCTCTAGTGATAACGTTCAGATCTAAAAAACAATTAGTGCTGATAAGAATAGAGCTCACCTTAGTAAGTTGTGCAATGTCGCTAGCACAACTTAACTTTATAGCTTGTAGATGCTTGTTCACACTGTGCTTGCCTCTGGAGCCATAACCGCATCAAGTGAATTCATCTCAGGAATTCTTTTCCTTGTGGTTTTGAAATAAAGCAGACTTGAAAGAAAAAAATGGCTCCTCTATACGGGCTCTTTTTCACTCTGCAGCATCCGCTGCGCATTAAACCCTTCGCTAACCACGACTTAATAGCATGTCGTGGTGTGGGGGGTGATGTATGGGGTGGGCTCACGAGCCTGTAAAAATGACAATATACGACAATACATTAGTATTGCAGTGTAATGTACCAGCTATCTACTGATTGCTGGTTCAAGTCCCCTAGGGAGACTAATAAAATGTGTAAAAACAAAAGTAAATAGTTATTATTAGTGGAAAAAAATTAAATAAATATTTAAAGTCCAAAAAAAAAACCTTTTCATATTTTTTCTCTAAAGTAATGTAAAAAAAATACCCAAAATTGGTATCGCTGTGTCTGTAGAAGTCCAAAATATTACCATATACCATTATTTAACTCGCACGGTGAACGCTGTGAAAAATAAAGAATTTAAAACGTCAAAATCGCTGTTTTTGAGTCACCTTGGCTCTGACAAAAATTGTAATAGAAAGTGCTCAAAAAGTTGTATGTACCAAAAAATGGTATGGATGTTCATTTTCACGGCCTAATTCTAATAAATTCTGCAAAAGACCTGTGGGGTCTAAATGCTCACTATACTCCTAGATAGATTTCTTAAGTGGTGTAGTTTCCCAAATGGGGTTACTTTTGGGGGGCTTCCACTGTTTTGTTCCCTCGGGGACTCTGCAAATGCGACATGACATCCGAAAATCATTTCAGCTAAATTTAAGCTCCAAAAGCCAAATAGCGCTCCTTCCCTTCTAATCCCCGCTGTGGGTCCAAACAGCAGTTTATTACCACATATGGCATATTCACGTAATCGGGAGAATTTTTTTTACAAATGTTGGGGTGCTTTTTCTCCTTTATTCTTTGTAAAAATTAAAAATGTCTACATTTTTTCAGAAAAAAAAGTAGACTTATACTTTTACAGACTAATTCCAATGAATTCACCAAAACAACTGTGGGGTCAAAATGCTAACTTTACGGCTAGAAAAAATTCCTTGAGGGGAGTAGTTTCCAAAATGGGGTCATTTTTGGGGGGTTTCCACTGTTTTGGTCCCTCCAGTGCATTGCAAACACGACACAGGACTAAAAACTATTCCAGCAAAATCAGAAATCCAAAATCCAAATGGTGCTCCTTCTCTTCTAAGCCCTGCTGTGGGTCAAAACAGCAGTTTATTACCATATATGGGGTATTGATATAATCAGAAGAAATTGCTTTACATATGTTTGTTTGTTTGTTTTTCTAATTTATTCCTTGTAAAAATCTAAAATTTCTAAGTTTTTTCAGAAAAAAAGTAGATTTTCATCTTCGCATACTAATTCAAATAAATTTAGCAAAAAACTGTGGGTTAAAAATGCCAACTATACCCCTAGATAAATTCCTTGATAGGTGTAGTTTTCAAAATGGGGTCACTTTTGGGGGCTCTTTACTGTTTTGGCACCACAAGACCTCTTCAAACAAACCTGACATGGTGCCTAAAATATATTCTAAAAAAAGGAGGCCCCAAAATCCACTTGGTGCTCCTTTGCTTCTGAGACCTATGTATCAGTCCATTAGCGCACTAGGGCCACATGTGGGATATTTCTAAAAACTACAGAATCTTGGCAATAAATATTGAGTTGCATTTCTTGGGCAAAACCTTCTGTGGTACAGAAAACAAATGTATTACAATTGAATGTTGGCAAAAAAAAATAAAATGAAATTTGTATATTTCACCTCTACTTTGCTTTAATTCCTGTGAAATGCCTAAAGGGTTAAAACACTTTCTGAATGCTGTTTTGAATACTTTGAGAGGTGCAGTTTTCAAAATGGGGTGATTTATGGGTACTTTCTAATATATAAGGCCCTCAAAGCTACTTCAGAACTGAACTGGTCCCTGAAAAAATAGGCTTTTGAAATTTTCTTGAAGCACAGTAAAAAATAGTGTAGTACCGTGTTAGCCAGAGACAATATGAAATTTTAAATACTTTTGTGTCAAAAAAGACAAAAGTATAATAGGTATGATACCTTTATTGGCTAACCATAAAAGTTCTATATGCAAGCTTTCAGAGCACAGAGGCCCCTTCTTCAGGCAGTTTACAAATGAAGAAGGGGCCTCTGTGCTCTGAAAGCTTGCATATAGAACTTTTATGGTTAGCCAATAAAGGTATCATACCTATTATACTTTTGTCTTTTTTGACACAAAAGTATTTAACATTTGAAATTTTCTTGAAAATATGAGAAATTGCTGCTAAATTTCTAAGCCTTGTAACATCCTAGAAAGATAAAAGAATGTTCAAAAAATGATGCAAACATAAAGTAGACATATGGGAAATGTAAACTAGTAACTATATTGTGTGGTATTACTATCTGTTTTACAAGTAGATACATATCAATTTAAAAAAATGCAAATTTTTACAAATTTTCCCTAAATCTTGGTGTTTTTTTACAAATAAATATTGAATTTATTGACCAAATTTTTTCACTAACATAAAGTACAATATGTCATGAGAAAACAGTCTCAGAATTACTTGGATAGGTAAAAGCATTCCGAAGTTATTACCACAAAAAGTGACCCATGTCAGATTGTAAAAATCGGCTTCGTCCTGAAGGCTAAAACAGGCTCAGTCCTGAAGGGGCTAACATAATAAGGTACAAAGTAAGCACATAACTACCCATATAACATAATAAAATTGTTCTCTAGTCAATTACTTCTGCCTAGACAAGGAATTGTTTGGTTCTGATATCGTTTTCAAAGAAAGTTGGACTTAACTATTAGAGCGGGATCAACCCCACTATGCCTGTCAACTCAAAAAGTCAAAGCCAAACAACTAATGCCAGTGTCGAAGATGTAAATAATTTGTAAAGTAACTGACTACTACCTTTAAGGTAAGGGATAACTATAATTCCATGTACACAATCTTAACAGTATTATCAGTAACAACATTAAAAATGCATTTTGTTTTCCAGGTGAAGGAGATACAACCAGTACATTGGCATATATAGACAGTAAGTATGAGACAACCACTGTTAACATTTATTTTATGTTATAGTTAAAGGGAATGTATTTCAGTCAGATTTTTGTTATAAACCCATTTTTTAAATGTTTTCCTTTTTTTAAGTGACTATCCATATATATATAGATATATATACACCAGTAGAAAAAACGGCAGCACTCTAATTCAGTATATAGTTTCCAGAAATGAAGGGTGCCAGCTGATAGTCCCGATCCAAAGACCATACGTATATCCAAAAAGAAAATTCAGCAGCACTCCAATGATCAAGGTGAAAAAAAGGTGAAATTTATTGAGCCAACATGGCAATGCAACGTTTCCGTCCCACCTTGGGACCTTTCTCAAGCATAGTGATACATACAAGTTCAGTGGTTTATATAGTGTGTATACAATCAGTGTCATCAATCTCATTAGAATAATGAGGTTGATATAAACATCTCAAAATAACGTGATACAACAAAGAAAGAGTATCGAAGCGACATCAGTCGATACAAATAGTGAAAACAATACGTCGATGTTAAAAACAACATAAAACATACATTTGTCATGCAAGAAAATATAACATTCTTTAAATCGCAATATTCACCAGCTGGGTGAGATTCAGAGACTGCACGACCACTTGACCAATCAGAACGCAGGTCTTGTTGTAAGATGTGTAACACTTGTCATTCATAGCCAGTATCTGTCCAGCTCCACTGCGCATGCGCCGGCTCAGTCCGGGCCGGATATGACGTCTCGCTATAGTAACTAGGATACCGATCGTTAGTAAACAAAGTCCTCATAATATTCAATTATATGCGGTCGATCCGTATAACCCGGAGATGACACATCGCTTCAAGAATTTAGACATATCGATCCTCCGAAAAGGCCATTACATACAGTACAGATAAAAAATATGAGTTAGCTAAAAAGATCTTTTGCTCATCTTGTCTTTACACAGCACAAACAGGGTAAATATACCCAAATCTTGTATCTGCATGGAAATAGGCAGTTTACCGCACATCATAATTAGGGTAACAAAAAGCTCATTCATGGTAATATATAAATAAACAAGTCGAATCCACACGAGGAAGACGGGATCCCGACCACATTCCGTGGGCGGCGGTCTCCATCAAACAGGTTCGTGGAAAGAAACGCACACAACATCGTGTACGCGATCCCAACCATATCACCCGTACCCGTGTAACGGACTCACTATTTTAAAATAATAAACATAAAAGAAAGGGAAAAGATGTGCCGTAAATATCACCCAGCCATGGGAAAGGAAGAAACTAATAAAAAATCAAATATGCTGAGAAACAGACATATAGAGCAAGAGAACATTTCAACCACCCTTCCATCACAGATATAGCTAATATTGGTTATCGTAATATCAATAAAGTTGATCTGAAGTGGTCCTGCAGTCCCATGTTTATCTATAATAGAAAAATTATTTTATTAAAAACATGTCAAAAACTTATGTATCACACATTTTTTCTTAGAGAGGAGAACATCACCAGAAGTCCGGACACAACAGGAGGTAACGGTCTCAGGAAGCAACTCTGGCTACATTAAATTCAACGTTAAGCCCATTAGGTCGCAAGGTATTCAATTGGAATATCCATTGAAGTTCACATTTATGTAGTGCCTTATGTCGATCACCACCCTTATAGGATACAGGGATATGGTCAAGGATCATAAATTTTAGATCCTTTTCAGTATGGCCATGATCAGTAAAATGTTTTGCAACAGGTAAGTCACCTTTCTTTTTTCTTATTGAGTACCGATGGTTATTCAACCTTGTTTTAAAATCACATGTAGTTTCCCCTACATACAATAAATGGCAGGGGCACCAAAGTACATAAATAACCCAGTCTGTATCACAAGTTACATGGTGTTTAATCTTAAATACTTTATGTGTCACAGGATGATCAAAAGTATTACCCCTCTGCATAAGATTGCAATTGATGCATCTATGGCATGGGAAATTACCTGGTCTTAAAGACTTTAATAACACTTGTGTCCCTTTTAGTTGTTGTTCACCAACTCTGGTTCTGACAAGGTTGTCCCGTAGATTCTTAGATCTACGGTAAGACATTAAGGGTGGATTGTTTAGTTCACAAATATGGTTATAGCTATTTTTGATAATAGGCCAATGTCTATTCAAAATGCTGGATATACTGCCACTCAACACATTATATGTAGATATAAATGGTAATCTTTTACTTTTCATGTGTTTATACGGTTTAGTCAATGTTTCCCTCGAAATACTTTTAATCTTCATTTTGTGAGTATATAGTAAATGTTTAGGGTATCCCCTTTGTGCAAAATTAGCGATCATGAGGTCTAAGGACGTATCTAAATCATTCGGATCATCTACAATTCGTTTTGCTCTCATCATCTGACTCAATGGCAAAGACCGTATCATGTTCTTAGGGTGACAGCTCTCAAACTGTAAGAGGGTATTACGATCTGTATCTTTCGTATAAAGCCTAGTAGTTAGGACATTGTCCCTCAGTATTACATTGACATCCAAAAACTGTACCATTTCATTAGAATAGGTCATAGTGAATTGGATGTTTTGATCAATCTGATTCAGAAACTGGTGGAAAGACTCCAAGTTAGCTGCAGTATCCGTCCAGATGAGGAAGACATCGTCTATGTATCTCCACCACCCCAGTACATGGGTGAAGTGGTGGGACACATAGACGCATGTCTCCTCCATCATATCCATGAAAATATTAGCGTAGGTGGGGGCCATATTGGACCCCATCGCCGTCCCCTTCAATTGAATGTAAAATTTGTCGTTGAACATGAAGTAATTATTAGTCAAAATAAGTTCTAGGAGAGACATGATGAATTCCCTACACGGGATATCATAGTCAGAATCCATTAGTCTCCGTCTCACTGCCTCCATACCTCTATCATGTCCTATAGAGGTATAGAGGGAGACAACATCAAAAGACACCAGCAAGGCTCCTACTGGAGGTCTTATCTGTTTTAATTTCTTCTGAAGGAAATCCGTGGTGTCCCTAATATAGGATCTAGTGTCTGTTGCAAATTGTCTCAATGACTTGTCTACAAAAATCGAAATGTTGTTTAAAAGGGAACCCCTACCAGATACAATCGGGCGACCTGGCGGGTTCACTAATCCCTTGTGAATCTTGGGAAGTAAATAGAGACAAGGAGTATTTGGATGATCTATAAGCAAGAAGGTATATAACGCAGAGTCAATAATACCCTCATCCACTGCTGATGTCAGGAAATTGTTAATCTTCATCTCAATATCACACCTAGGGTCAGTTTTTAATAATTTGTAAATATCTGTATCACTCAACTGCCTATGAGCTTCCAACAAATATGTTGCGGTATCCATAACCACGACCGCTCCCCCTTTGTCAGCGGGTTTGATGGTGAGGTCGTGGTTATGGATCAACTCATGCATAGCCGTCATTTCTGCAGTAGTGACATTAGGGTGATTAAGACAATCATTGTTCAGTACACGTAATTTAGACAGATCTTTCTTGACTAACTCCACATATGTTTCAATAGAATTCGATATCACAGGTGGCTGAAAGCCACTCTTATTAAATAAACCAAAGTCTTTGAGACAAATTGGTTTAGATTCAGTCTCCACTATATTGTCGTGGGGCTTGGAGTCAAACCACACTTTCAGTTTAATTGATCTAATAAAATTATATAAATCAAGTTCTAATTGAAACCAATCTAGACGTTGACTCGGACAGAAAGACAAGCCCCTGGCTAACAATTGCAATTGTGCATCAGACAATATATGGGAAGAGATATTTACCACGGTTTCACTACATTCCTTTTTTGGTCGTTGTACACAGTCCTCTGATTCACTTGACGCTGTTGCCTTTGTGAGCGGGTTCTTCCTTCCTCGGTTTCTTTTATGTCCAGCCCTCCTGGTGGGTTTTGATTTCTGTGCTCCATACTTATTCCTCCTAAAAAATCATTGGCCTGATTTTCATATCGGTATTGACCATTTTCCTTTAGTCGATGTTCCTGATATCGATTTTCTCCACTGAAGTAATTCTTAAGACCACGTCCTCTTTGTTCCTTCCTTGATGGATCCATCATTCGATCATAAGCACGGTCCCATGTAAATATTTGACCTGTTTTATAATCAAGTTGATCTCTGTACCATTTGCGTTTTTTGACTTCCTCTGTTTCGGCTCGTGTTTTAGAGAGAGTGACCTGTAGTTTTTCCATGTGCAATCCAAATTCCTCAATAGACATAAGGGTACGTAATATATCACTCAATTCTTGAACTTTTTTCTTTAAGTTAATTTGGTCTCGATGTAAGAAATCCATATTTAACAATATCGTATCAAGAGCGTAATTATTTGACAGTTGCTCATATTTAGATCTAAATTCTTCATGTTGTACATGCATAGTAGGTTTCATCTGTGGGCGCATCCCACGTGGAACCATTTTATTCTTATAATACTGACCAAGTGTTAATAAATGTAAATCGACATTGATCAATTTCTTGGACTCAAACTCCAAATTCCGCTTTACATCCGGTAATGAAGGTGTACTCAAAAAGGACACGTCACCTTCTGCTCCGTTCAGAATCCTGGCGATATCCTCCTCCGTAAAAACAATAGCAGTGTTGGCAGACGATATTTCATTATTAACATCATTTCGTTCCATCGTGAAAACAATTTAGTAAATTTCTGGAAACTATATACTGAATTAGAGTGCTGCCGTTTTTTCTACTGGTGTGTATTGGATCCTATCAGCCGGCACCTATTATTGGAATTTACTAAATTGTTTTCACGATGGAACGAAATGATGTTAATAATGAAATATCGTCTGCCAACACTGCTATTGTTTTTACGGAGGAGGATATCGCCAGGATTCTGAACGGAGCAGAAGGTGACGTGTCCTTTTTGAGTACACCTTCATTACCGGATGTAAAGCGGAATTTGGAGTTTGAGTCCAAGAAATTGATCAATGTCGATTTACATTTATTAACACTTGGTCAGTATTATAAGAATAAAATGGTTCCACGTGGGATGCGCCCACAGATGAAACCTACTATGCATGTACAACATGAAGAATTTAGATCTAAATATGAGCAACTGTCAAATAATTACGCTCTTGATACGATATTGTTAAATATGGATTTCTTACATCGAGACCAAATTAACTTAAAGAAAAAAGTTCAAGAATTGAGTGATATATTACGTACCCTTATGTCTATTGAGGAATTTGGATTGCACATGGAAAAACTACAGGTCACTCTCTCTAAAACACGAGCCGAAACAGAGGAAGTCAAAAAACGCAAATGGTACAGAGATCAACTTGATTATAAAACAGGTCAAATATTTACATGGGACCGTGCTTATGATCGAATGATGGATCCATCAAGGAAGGAACAAAGAGGACGTGGTCTTAAGAATTACTTCAGTGGAGAAAATCGATATCAGGAACATCGACTAAAGGAAAATGGTCAATACCGATATGAAAATCAGGCCAATGATTTTTTAGGAGGAATAAGTATGGAGCACAGAAATCAAAACCCACCAGGAGGGCTGGACATAAAAGAAACCGAGGAAGGAAGAACCCGCTCACAAAGGCAACAGCGTCAAGTGAATCAGAGGACTGTGTACAACGACCAAAAAAGGAATGTAGTGAAACCGTGGTAAATATCTCTTCCCATATATTGTCTGATGCACAATTGCAATTGTTAGCCAGGGGCTTGTCTTTCTGTCCGAGTCAACGTCTAGATTGGTTTCAATTAGAACTTGATTTATATAATTTTATTAGATCAATTAAACTGAAAGTGTGGTTTGACTCCAAGCCCCACGACAATATAGTGGAGACTGAATCTAAACCAATTTGTCTCAAAGACTTTGGTTTATTTAATAAGAGTGGCTTTCAGCCACCTGTGATATCGAATTCTATTGAAACATATGTGGAGTTAGTCAAGAAAGATCTGTCTAAATTACGTGTACTGAACAATGATTGTCTTAATCACCCTAATGTCACTACTGCAGAAATGACGGCTATGCATGAGTTGATCCATAACCACGACCTCACCATCAAACCCGCTGACAAAGGGGGAGCGGTCGTGGTTATGGATACCGCAACATATTTGTTGGAAGCTCATAGGCAGTTGAGTGATACAGATATTTACAAATTATTAAAAACTGACCCTAGGTGTGATATTGAGATGAAGATTAACAATTTCCTGACATCAGCAGTGGATGAGGGTATTATTGACTCTGCGTTATATACCTTCTTGCTTATAGATCATCCAAATACTCCTTGTCTCTATTTACTTCCCAAGATTCACAAGGGATTAGTGAACCCGCCAGGTCGCCCGATTGTATCTGGTAGGGGTTCCCTTTTAAACAACATTTCGATTTTTGTAGACAAGTCGTTGAGACAATTTGCAACAGACACTAGATCCTATATTAGGGACACCACGGATTTCCTTCAGAAATTAAAACAGATAAGACCTCCAGTAGGAGCCTTGCTGGTGTCTTTTGATGTTGTCTCCCTCTATACCTCTATAGGACATGATAGAGGTATGGAGGCAGTGAGACGGAGACTAATGGATTCTGACTATGATATCCCGTGTAGGGAATTCATCATGTCTCTCCTAGAACTTATTTTGACTAATAATTACTTCATGTTCAACGACAAATTTTACATTCAATTGAAGGGGACGGCGATGGGGTCCAATATGGCCCCCACCTACGCTAATATTTTCATGGATATGATGGAGGAGACATGCGTCTATGTGTCCCACCACTTCACCCATGTACTGGGGTGGTGGAGATACATAGACGATGTCTTCCTCATCTGGACGGATACTGCAGCTAACTTGGAGTCTTTCCACCAGTTTCTGAATCAGATTGATCAAAACATCCAATTCACTATGACCTATTCTAATGAAATGGTACAGTTTTTGGATGTCAATGTAATACTGAGGGTCAATGTCCTAACTACTAGGCTTTATACGAAAGATACAGATCGCAATACCCTCTTACAGTTTGAGAGCTGTCACCCTAAGAACATGATACGGTCTTTGCCATTGAGTCAGATGATGAGAGCAAAACGAATTGTAGATGATCCGAATGATTTAGATACGTCCTTAGACCTCATGATCGCTAATTTTGCACAAAGGGGATACCCTAAACATTTACTATATACTCACAAAATGAAGATTAAAAGTATTTCGAGGGAAACATTGACTAAACCGTATAAACACATGAAAAGTAAAAGATTACCATTTATATCTACATATAATGTGTTGAGTGGCAGTATATCCAGCATTTTGAATAGACATTGGCCTATTATCAAAAATAGCTATAACCATATTTGTGAACTAAACAATCCACCCTTAATGTCTTACCGTAGATCTAAGAATCTACGGGACAACCTTGTCAGAACCAGAGTTGGTGAACAACAACTAAAAGGGACACAAGTGTTATTAAAGTCTTTAAGACCAGGTAATTTCCCATGCCATAGATGCATCAATTGCAATCTTATGCAGAGGGGTAATACTTTTGATCATCCTGTGACACATAAAGTATTTAAGATTAAACACCATGTAACTTGTGATACAGACTGGGTTATTTATGTACTTTGGTGCCCCTGCCATTTATTGTATGTAGGGGAAACTACATGTGATTTTAAAACAAGGTTGAATAACCATCGGTACTCAATAAGAAAAAAGAAAGGTGACTTACCTGTTGCAAAACATTTTACTGATCATGGCCATACTGAAAAGGATCTAAAATTTATGATCCTTGACCATATCCCTGTATCCTATAAGGGTGGTGATCGACATAAGGCACTACATAAATGTGAACTTCAATGGATATTCCAATTGAATACCTTGCGACCTAATGGGCTTAACGTTGAATTTAATGTAGCCAGAGTTGCTTCCTGAGACCGTTACCTCCTGTTGTGTCCGGACTTCTGGTGATGTTCTCCTCTCTAAGAAAAAATGTGTGATACATAAGTTTTTGACATGTTTTTAATAAAATAATTTTTCTATTATAGATAAACATGGGACTGCAGGACCACTTCAGATCAACTTTATTGATATTACGATAACCAATATTAGCTATATCTGTGATGGAAGGGTGGTTGAAATGTTCTCTTGCTCTATATGTCTGTTTCTCAGCATATTTGATTTTTTATTAGTTTCTTCCTTTCCCATGGCTGGGTGATATTTACGGCACATCTTTTCCCTTTCTTTTATGTTTATTATTTTAAAATAGTGAGTCCGTTACACGGGTACGGGTGATATGGTTGGGATCGCGTACACGATGTTGTGTGCGTTTCTTTCCACGAACCTGTTTGATGGAGACCGCCGCCCACGGAATGTGGTCGGGATCCCGTCTTCCTCGTGTGGATTCGACTTGTTTATTTATATATTACCATGAATGAGCTTTTTGTTACCCTAATTATGATGTGCGGTAAACTGCCTATTTCCATGCAGATACAAGATTTGGGTATATTTACCCTGTTTGTGCTGTGTAAAGACAAGATGAGCAAAAGATCTTTTTAGCTAACTCATATTTTTTATCTGTACTGTATGTAATGGCCTTTTCGGAGGATCGATATGTCTAAATTCTTGAAGCGATGTGTCATCTCCGGGTTATACGGATCGACCGCATATAATTGAATATTATGAGGACTTTGTTTACTAACGATCGGTATCCTAGTTACTATAGCGAGACGTCATATCCGGCCCGGACTGAGCCGGCGCATGCGCAGTGGAGCTGGACAGATACTGGCTGTGAATGACAAGTGTTACACATCTTACAACAAGACCTGCGTTCTGATTGGTCAAGTGGTCGTGCAGTCTCTGAATCTCACCCAGCTGGTGAATATTGCGATTTAAAGAATGTTATATTTTCTTGCATGACAAATGTATGTTTTATGTTGTTTTTAACATCGACGTATTGTTTTCACTATTTGTATCGACTGATGTCGCTTCGATACTCTTTCTTTGTTGTATCACGTTATTTTGAGATGTTTATATCAACCTCATTATTCTAATGAGATTGATGACACTGATTGTATACACACTATATAAACCACTGAACTTGTATGTATCACTATGCTTGAGAAAGGTCCCAAGGTGGGACGGAAACGTTGCATTGCCATGTTGGCTCAATAAATTTCACCTTTTTTTCACCTTGATCATTGGAGTGCTGCTGAATTTTCTTTTTGGATATAAATATATATAGATATATATCTATATCTCTATATATATAGATATATATATATATCTATATATATATATTTTTTTTTTTTAAATATTCCAGACTAGATATAGCAGAAAAGTAACACTATACACACAGATAAGGCTCTGTGTGCATCTCCACTATACTCCATCCCTTTCTGAAGATCTAACGGTCTATAATTCTCTGTCAACTGACTCCCATTCATTGCAGCTGTGATAAAGCACGCACGCACACGCACACACACACACACACACACACACACACACAAACACTCTCCTGAACTGTCTATAGAAACAATACAGGAAGAAAGTATTTGTATTAAAAAAAAATTGCAAACATGAATGTTATGTAGTAAAGATTACTAGGTACTAGGTACTAACTATATGTACACTACCGTTCAAAAGTTTAGGGTCACTTAGAAATGTCCTTATTTTTGCAAGAAAAGCACAGTATTTTTCAATGAAGATAACATTAAATTAATCAGAAATACACTCTATACATTGTTAATGTGCTAAATGACTATTCTAGCTGCAAACGTCTGGTTTTTAATGCAATATCTACATAGGTGTATAGAGGCCCATTTCCAGCAACCATCACTCCAGTGTTCTAATGGTACATTGTGTTTGCTAACTGTGTTAGAAGGCTAATGGATGATTAAAAAACACTTGAAAACCCTTGTGCCATTATGTTAGCACCGCTGTAAACAGTTTTGCTGTTTAGAGGAGCTATAAAACTGACCTTCCTTTGAGCTAGTTGAGAATCTGGAGCATTACATTTGTGGGTTCGATTAAACTCTCAAAATGACTAGAAAAAGAGAGCTTTCATGTGAAACTCGACAGTCTATTCTTGTTCTTAGAAATGAAGGCTATTCCATGCGAGAAATATGAAACTGAAGATTTCCTACAACGGTGTGTACTACTCCCTTCAGAGGACAGCACACACAGGCTCTAACCAGAGTAGAAAGAGAAGTGAGAGGCCCCGCTGCACAACTGAGCAACAAGACAAGTACATTAGAGTCTCTAGTTTGAGAAATAGACGCCTCACAGGTCCTCAACTGGCAGCTTCATTAAATAGTACCCGCAAAACGCCAGTGTCAACGTCTACAGTGAAGAGGCGACTCCGGGATGCTGGCCTTCAGGGCAGAGTGGCAAAGAAAAAGCCATATCTGGCTAATAAAAGGAAAAGATTAATATGGGCAAAAGCACACAGACATTGGACAGAGGAAGGTTGGAAAAAAGTGTTATGGACAGACAAATTGAAGTTTGAGGTGTTTGGATCACACAGAAGAACATTTGTGAGACGCAGAACAACTGAAAAGATGCTGGAAGAGTGCCTGACGCCATCTGTCAAGCATGGTGGAGGTAATGTGATGGTCTGGGGTTGCTTTGGTGCTGGTAAAGTGTGAAATTTGTACAAGATAAAAGGGATTTTGAATAAGGAAGGCTATCACTCCATTTTGCAACGCCATGCCATACCCTGTGGACAGCGCTTGATTGGAGCCAATTTCATCCTACAACAGGACAATGACCCAAATCACACCTCTAAATTATGCAAGAACTATTTAGGGAAGAAGCAGGCAGCTGGTATCCTATCTGTAATGGAGTGGCCAGCGCAGTCACCAGATCTCAACCCCATAGAGCTGTTGTGGGAGCAGCTTGACCGTATGGTACGCAAGAAGTGTCCATCAAGCCAATCCAACTTGTGGGAGGGGCTTCTGGAAGCATGGGGGGAAATTTCTCCCGATTACCTCAGCAAATTAACAGCTAGAATGTCAAAGGTCTGCAATGCTGTAATTGCTGCAAATGGAGCATTCTTTGACGAAAGCAAAGTTTGAAGGAGAAAATTATTATTTCAAATAAAAATTATTATTTCTAACCTTGTCAATGTCTTGACTATATTTTCTAGTCATTGTGCAACTCGTTTGATAAATATAAGTGTGAGTTTTCATGGAAAACACAAAATTGTCTGGGTGACCCCAAACTTTTGAACGGTAGTGTATATCAGATTATTTTTGTTATGTCATAGTAAAAAGTTTGAAAAAACGTTATTTGTGGACTGTTTTGCAAAAAAAAATACTTTGTAAATCAATTTTGGTTTTAGACCCAGGTTCATGTGCATCAACAAAGACTCTAAGAGTTGTAAACGGAAGTCCAGCACAGGACAAATATGGATGGATGGTCAGTCTGAGACATAGGTAAGTCATCATTCCCCACCTTGATTGGTTTGTGGAAATCTTATTATTAGCCAGTAAGAAAGCCTTGTTGAGTACTGCTAAGCCTACACATCTATTCTACCCTCAGCTTAGGGTCAATTTGCATTGAACGGAAGACCCGATTAATGTCTTGCTCCCTGACATTGCTATATAAAATTATGATCTTGCTAGGCATTATACCCAAAACAACTATTCATCTATAAGTTGATATATTTAGATGGAGTAGCTCTTAAAGCTGTAGGCTACCCTCCCACTACTTAGTAGAGATTGTTGCAATAGACAATGATACAATAAATATTAGATAATATTGTCGTAAAGAATATACAATAGAATGTAGGAAGTTCAATATATTTTAATGCAGAAATTCTAAGAATGATATGTTTGTGATATGTTTTTTTTAACTTTAAACCTTTACGTTATGCTCAATATACTAAATACTTGTACTTCAATATTGTGTATGCATAATTATCCTTATCCACAATTAGTAATATAATGCTATTGTAAAAATAGGCTTAACCTGATGGAGCTGCATATTGACTTATTAAGCAAGTGACATGATTTGATGGCAAAACTTTCACACAGATGAATATGAGAGGGTGGAAATCATATAAATAGTATTGTTTGCGTGATTTAATGTTCCTGGTAAATTGGAAAGACCCTTCTCAATGTCCTCTGGGTCCCATATAGGGTTGTCAACCTCAATTTTTCTTTTTTTTTTTAGGACAGATTATGCTAAATAATCTCAGAAAACCCCAATTTTTTAAAGACAAATTAAAAAACTATAATCAATAAAAAACATTAGAAGTAATAGTTGTCTATAGCTTAGAATACGAATATGACCATAATAGCAACACGTGCTGTGACCTTTAAGATTATGATAATTACAATCCCAATAATCTGCGGAAGCTTCTCCAATTTAAGAATAAGTAAACTCATTTTGTGGACTGTCCAGTAATTCATGGATGATTGGCAACCCTGGTCCCATATATGTTTAGATATGTTTATGTCATAGTGGTGGGCAGGGATGAGTAAAATGCTTAACTTGAACCTAGTACGTCAACTATATAGAAGGTCAAATCTTGAAAAAAATTTGTCTAGTGATTCTTCAAAAATGACATTGCTTTGCTTTACTGAGCTTTTTGACCCTGGTGGTGGGGATTGTGCTCCTGTATCATGTAAAAAGCAATGAGGGAGTTTAAATAAAGGAATTCCATCATTGAGATTACTGTCCTACTGCATCTCAATGAGACTGTGTATGTCACATACAGAAAATAAAATGTGTTTTATTTCCTTTAACTATTATGCTATTATTTTACTACCTGGCAGAAGTTAATAGTCTTCATACATGCAATACATAATAGAAATAAATAGGGACGTCATTAAATAATATAAATGCACGTCTATAAATCTCCCGTCTAGTACTATGTACATAATTGTACTCAGCATGAAGTCTCTTTGTTCACATAAGACACATCCTTTGTAGCTGCTTTTTGTAATACAAGTATGCAGTGCACTTTACAGAATAAACCAACGTTATTATAACTCATGGCATGTTCTGACATGTAAAATAGTAGGCTAGCCTCCCCTTTCTCATACTCCTGATTTTATAGCCTTAACCCTCCTCTGAGCTTATAAAACAAATGCACACCAGTGGTTGTATTAACGTTGGCTATATGTGTAGGCAGCGGCTGCATTTCTAGAATATTGGCAAGTGAGCTCACTGACTAATACATACTTTGCTTTGAGCTATTAAAGATTAGAACAGGGCATAAGTGAATCAGATTTGCTTAGTTTAACCAGATGTTTGATCCGCCTGTCGAAAAACAGACCTACAGGAAACAAAAAAAAAGGAAAAGAAACAAGAAAAAACAAACAAGCATTTATATTATCCTGCTGTCTTTCCCTTGCAATAAAGATCAGCCGTAAATTAGTCTGGGATTTATCCAGTCCGGCTCTCTGAAGTTTTAAACATCTGTGTGATTTGGATTAACTGTGTAAAGCTAACCCCTTTCCTTTAATTGCTGCCCTTTTGGATTCTAGTACTGGAGTAAGAGTAACAAATCTCGTGTTAGCCAGAGGTGAATTGAAACAAAATGCTTTTGTGACTACATAACATTTATATTCTTGGATAGCATCCATGACATGTCACATAAATGATAACCTCCCCAACACTCCCATAATTCTAAATGTCAAATATACCCTGAAAAATAAGCACACAAGCTCTTCTTTCCAGCCTCATATGCTCTCATAGTTTACATTTCACCTTGGTATTTTATTTTATTTTGCAGGAATGGACATAAATGTGGAGGATCTCTTGTAAATGAGAAATGGGTTCTTACAGCAAGTCAATGTTTCCTCTCCGGGTAAATATGCAAAGTTTTTCAATTGATACAAATACAAAGAAATTTCATTGTAAGAAAATTAAAAAAAATGATCAACAATTTCCCCTCAGTAAGTAGGTTAATGGAAAGGGCAGGTAATCATTTTCTTCATTTAACCCCTTAATGACCTGCCTATTTTAGGCCTTAATGACCAAGCCATTTTTTACGTTTTTCCATCGTCTCATTCAAAGAGCTATAACTTTTTTATATTTGTGTCGACATAGCTGTATAAGGTCTTGCTTTTTGCGGGACAAGTTGTATTTGTTAACAGCACCATTTTGGGGTACATAGAATTTATTGATTAACTTTTATAGTTTATTTTTGGGGGGGGGAATAGAAAAAAAAGCTATTTTGCCACACTGTTTTGCGTCCTAAATTTACGCCATTTACCGTGTGGTATAAATAACACAATAACTTTATTCAGCGGGTTGTTGCAATTGCAACAATACCAAATTGATATAGATTTTGTATGTTTTACTACTTTTACACAGTAAAAACACATTTTCTTTTTAAATTATTTGTTTTTGTGTCTCCATATTTGAAGAGCCATAACTTTTTATTTTTCTGGCGATGCAGTTGTATAAGGGCTTTTGTTTTGCAGGACAACTTGTAGTTTTTATTGGTACCATTTTGGTGTAGATGCGACTTTTTGATCACTTTTTATCAAATTTTTTTAAGGCAGGATTCACAGAAAACTGCAATTTTTGTATTGTATTTTATTTTATTTTTTTACAGCGTTCACCGTGCAGGTTATATAATGTAATGACTTTATATTTGGGGTCGTTACGGACGTGGCAATACCAAATGTGTGTAACTTTTTTTTTAATAATAAAGCATTTTGTAAGGGGGAAAAGTGGGTTCAAGTTTTTTTTTGTCCTCTGATCGCTTTTATAATACACTGCAATACTTCTGTATTACTGCATTAGTGTATTAGTGCCTGTCCGTGTAAAATGGACAGGCATCTGCTAGGCCATGCCTCTGGCATGACCTAGCAGGCATACACTACAGGCAGACCCCCTGGCTGCCATAGAAGACACCGGCACTCTGTGATCACACGCAGGGTGCCGGTGGGGTGAGAGAGGGACCTCCCCCTCTCTCCAAAACCACTCAGATGTGGCGCTCGCTATTGAGCGCCGCATCTGAGGGGTTAAACGGATGAGATCGATACAGATATCGATCTCACCCGTTAGAGCAGGGATGCCCCCAGCCCTCAGCTACCTCTGGTAGCTGAGAGCAGGGAGATTTAATGGCTCCCTGCTTTGTTTATTTATTCTGATGCAGCGCCGTGAAAAGGCTTATGCATCAGAATAAAGCCCATTAGTGGCCGCCGTGAAAAGGCATATTGGCGGTCACTAACGGGTTAACTTGTGTTTTGAAGACTACTGCATCATAATCAATAACATGTGAAGTTTGATAATTCAACTGAAAGTTATCTGTCCCAATTTAGCAGAGCAGAGGGAGATAAGTGGCTGCCAGACAGATCTGTCACTATTAGGCCTCATTCATATCTGCGTTTTTCAATTCTGTTGTCCTGCTCCATCTTTGGAGCAGAGCAACGAAATTGACAGCGTGCCGGATCTGTCACACGACGGATACCAAGGTCGCCCAGATGGACTCCATTGACTTACAGTTGGATCAGTCGGGTTCTGTCGTGGCGTTCGCTATTTTTTCTGTCAAGCGTGATGGAGGCTGTGAAGAAGGCTCCAAAAGGAGCCTCCAATGCATATATGAACAAATCCTAACATGCTGTTCTTGTCAAGGGTAGCCCATTGAAATTCCATATTTGATTATATTGTGTTGTTTGGTCAATAGCCCCACGGAAATAATACAAAATACTCATGCATACAATTTTCTCCCACTCTGCTCAATACTGACTGACTACTGAGACTATATACTGTAACTGCCATCACTCAGAAGGGAGAAGGCAACACTGTCCTCATGAATACAATAGACTGAACTGAAGTCCGCCATATTCTTTCAATGTGGCTATTTTTTCCTGTAAAATGATGGACCCCATGACGGAACCCGTCAAACACCATTATGCGTCAATGGGAGGGAAAAAAAGTTTAATGTCTGATTACAACAGATCAGTCAAACGGATCATGAGTGATAATGATGGATCATAACAGATCGTTCAAATCTGTCATGTATCCTGTAAAAACTAAAAACATGTCGCCAGTGTGAACAGAGCATTGTGGCTACTTTGTTGTCTTCGGGCATGCACAGAATGAAATCATAGGCAACATGTGGTCAGTTTTTCTCTTTCACACGTTTTACAGCATTAAATCCATCATTATATGTTTTCGTATTTCTTGGTTGCTTATTTAAACATTTTCTGTGAGCTATGAAGGTAAACTAAAAATTGTAGTAGTAATAATAAAAATAGTCATAAAATGATTAATAATATATTTCCTCTCTGATGGTGCTACTTTATGTTTAATCTATTCATATTATTAGCAGTATCCTTTATATCTTTCTGAAGCACCAGTGTAGTAATAGAAATGTAGCTTGCTGATTTAGAATCTATGATCTACCGATGTGACATATTTCTGAAGTGCTTACCAACATGTAAATAGTTTGATAACAATTATAAGTTACCTAATTCTAAAAATTACATTACCAGATAGTTTAGGTTCATAATCATTCATTATAGGTCATACTTATTAATGTATTTAATTTTACTTTAATTAGAGATGTCGACCTGAAAGACTATGAAGCATGGCTTGGAATCCACAATATCTACAGCAGGACACAGAAACATAAACAAGCTTTAAATATTTCACAGCTGGTGCATGGGCCAAAAGGATCAAACCTTGTTCTTTTAAAACTTTCCAGGTAACTTTCTGGGACCAATATGGCGACTATTACAATTTCGACACTAGGCTTTCCAAGTTTTTAAAGCTGCTACTGAATCTGGAACTGCATTTCTCATTTGATTCTACCCATGGTGTAGCAAAAGTTTCTGAGCTTTATTAATATACAGAGAGTCTTCTATAATCACAATGTTTTTTTATTGCAATGTTCCAGCGGGGAGACACAGGAATAAAATGTTACTATATTATGTCTAAGTGTAGAGAACATGTGTTTTTCATAAAACTAAGTTCCCCAGAAGGGATCACAGCATGCTGTAGGTTCTTAGATATATAGTGACTCACCCTGTACCTTTACAGCAATGATTCGTATTCTACTGCATATAACCTACTTCAGCTACAAAGGATGTGAGTTACCCATAGAAAATGTATTATTCAATTACATGGAATGCTAGGCAGTGACACACAGAAGGGACCTATGTGAAAAGAAAGGTGTTATGAAGAAAAGTCCTCTCTTTGACCATATATACGCATGGTGTCACATCAAAGACTTAAAGACACAGAGTCAAATACATAAAGCCATAAAACCAACTGGTAATGATTCATTGTATATTATTTAGATACCCCAGTGCCATAGCAGTAAAATCTATTTAGCAGGCGCAATAGTAGTGTAATTTAATAGCTCATTGTGACGTTGTGATGTCGTTTGTGGGTAAACCTACTAACTTATCTTACATCAGTATGTTATCATAGTGCACAAATGAAACAGAGGGTATGTTTCAGAAAACCTAGACCAATAATTTAAATCAAGTTTTTAGGTTAAACATCAAAAAATTTTTGTTGATATTTTCTTTAATTGTCCATGTTATTATCAATATTAAAAAATAATCCTAAAATCATGCCGTTTTAATACTGGCTACTAAGCTTCACAATAGACTGATACTTCCTGTTCTGTAGAGATCACTTCTCAGCAGTCATCTCATTATCATGACAGGCAGGATTACAATGAAAGGTGACACCTCTATATATAGATAACTCTGGATAAAATTATTCACAAAAGGTGATGGGGCACAGTTCACCTCTTCCACCTCCCTGTATAATGAATTTTGCACGTCAGAGAGCAGCCTAGAAAACTCTCCCATAGAAGTCAATGGCTCAGCTTCAGTCTACAGGTTCCCATGGTCCATGAGGCTGCTGTAAAAGCATATCTAAAAATGCTGTTAACAGCAGCTCAGGGAAGATGGCTGCCCCCATATTTTTGTACAGAAAATCAAACAAAATAATATACAATCAGGACATAAAAATAGCATAGAAAAAAAGAATACGTATAAGTATGTGATTTTAGTTAGTAAAAGATAAATATAGGTTTTACAGTCCTTTAGGCCTCATGAACACGGCCGTGCCCGTAATCACGGCACGCGAATGTGGGCACAGCCATCCGCCGACACCCGCGGGCCGCATTTTCGTGCCGTGCACGGCCCGCAAAATCTGAAAAGTAGGACGTGCTCCATATATTCCGGCACGGTTCTATGCCAACGACACCCTTCCGTAGCGATATGGAAAGGTATCCAAGGCTAATAGAACAGGGCGGTCTGCAATTACTGAGTTTTTTTTTTTAATGACCGGGCCTGTTTGGGCCTTAATGACCAAGCCAGATTTGTTAAATCTGGTATGTGTGACTTTATCAGAGAATAACTCAGCGAAAGTTTTGAATATCCAAGTAATTCTGACATTGTTTTTTCATCACATGTTGTACTTTATTTTAGTGGTAAAAGTAGACTGATACGATTTACGTAAATTAATAAAAAAATAGAAAAAATGAAGAAATTTTGTAAAAATTATAATTTTTCCCTATTTTTAACGCCAATATGTCACATATGTACATACATACAGTACAATTTTTTTTATTAAATATATATTTCCATCTCTTTACTCTATTTTGGCAGCACTTTTGAAAAAAAATTTTTTTTTTTGAGCAATTTAGAAGACTTACAAGTTTAGTAATAATTTTATACATTTTGAAGTACATTTGGTTTTCCTGCACCAAGCCAGGTTTTCAGAGGCTCATAGGTGTCAGAATGGTGGAAACCCCCACAAGTGACCCCATTTTGCAAACTACACCCCTTAAGGTATTTGTTAAGGGGTGTTGTAAGTATTTTGACCCCACAGTTTTTTTGTAAGAATTCATGCAAAACAGGCGTAAAAAAATATAATCTCACTTTTTTCATAAAAGTATAACTTTGAAGACCGATTTCTTTGTAAAGCGACCATGAGAATGAAGAAACACACCCCAAAATCTATCACCCTGTTTCTCCTGTTTTCAAAAATGCCCCCATTGTGACTCTAATGCATTGCCTGGACACACGGCAGGGCTCGAAAGGAAGGGAACACCCGGAGACTTTCAGGTCTCATATTTTGCTTGAAAATGTTTTAGGCCCCACTGTATATTTGGAGAGGTTTTGAGCTACCAGAACGATAGAAACTCCCCATAAACGACCCCATGTAGAAAACTAGACCCCTTAAGGTATTTATCTAGGGGTGTACTGAGTATTTTGACCCCACAGTTTTTTGCTAAATTTAATGCATAGCAGGTGAAAAAAAAATAAAAAATCACTTTTTCCATAAAAATATCACTTTGAAGACCGATTTCTGTGTAAAGCGACCATAAGACTGAAGAAACACACCCCAAAATCTATCACCCTGTTTCTCCTGTTTTCAAAAATGCCCCCATTGTGACTCTAATGCATTGCCTGGACACACAGCAGGGCTTGAAAGGAAGGGAGCACCCGGAGGCTTTCTGGACTCATATTTTGCTTGAAAATGTTTTAGGCCCCACTGTATATTTGGAGAGGTTTTGAACTACCAGAACGATAGAAACTCCCCATAAACGACCCCATTTAGAAAACTAGACCCCGTAAGGTATTTATCTATGGGTGTAGTGAGTATTTTGACCCCAAAGTATTTTGCTAAATTTAATGCATAGCAGGTGAAAAAAAAATAAAAAATAACTTTTTCCATAAAAATATCACTTTGAAGACCGATTTCTGTGTAAAGCGACCATAAGACTGAAGAAACACACCCCAAAATCTATCACCCTGTTTCTCCTGTTTTCAAAAATGCCCCCATTGTGACTCTAATGCATTGCCTGGACACACGGCAGGGCTCGAAAGGAAGGGAACACCCGGAGACTTTCAGGTCTCATATTTTGCTTGAAAATGTTTTAGGCCCCACTGTATATTTGGAGAGGTTTTGAGCTACCAGAACGATAGAAACTCCCCATAAACGACCCCATTTAGAAAACTAGACCCCTTAAGGTATTTATCTAGGGGTGTACTGAGTATTTTGACCCCACAGTTTTTTGCTAAATTTAATGCATAGCAGGTGAAAAAAAAATAAAAAATCACTTTTTCCATAAAAATATCACTTTGAAGACCGATTTCTGTGTAAAGCGACCATAAGACTGAAGAAACACACCCCAAAATCTATCACCCTGTTTCTCCTGTTTTCAAAAATGCCCCCATTGTGACTCTAATGCATTGCCTGGACACACAGCAGGGCTTGAAAGGAAGGGAGCACCCGGAGGCTTTCAGGACTCATATTTTGCTTGAAAATGTTTTAGGCCCCACTGTATATTTGGAGAGGTTTTGAACTACCAGAACGATAGAAACTCCCCATAAACGACCCCATTTAGAAAACTAGACCCCTTAAGGTATTTATCTATGGGTGTAGTGAGTATTTTGACCCCACAGTTTTTTGCTAAATTTAATGCATAGCAGGTGAAAAAAAAAAAAAAAATCACTTTTTTCATAAAAGTATCACTTTGAAGACCGATTTCTGTGTAAAGCGACCATAAGAATGAAGAAACACATGCCAAAATCTATCACCCTGTTTCTCCTGTTTTCAAAAATGCCCCCATTGTGACCCTAATGTGTTGCCTCCTGTTTTCTGTCCTAATATAAAATCAGTCAGAGAGGAAAAAATAAACTGTACTCGAGTGACGGGCAATATCTTCAAACAAATGGAGGAAAATGTATCCAACTATGTTGCAAACTCGAGTCTGTTCACTAGATAGAAGAACACCTGCAGGGCTGTCATGACAAGGATTTTTTTTTCAGTGACTGGTTGTACAACGTCTCTTTAGCTCCATCAATCCTTATGAGGGACGAATGTGCCAAGTGACGCGGTACACCATAACAGGCCCCTGCCCGGCAAGGTAGGAACCGCTATGTGCACAAAACAACCAATCACCTACAGAATATATAAAGGGACAGTGTCCAAAACCATCTATAGGAACAGTAAAGGATCACTAATCCCCAAAATTATGTCAGTATTTCCATAAGAACCGTAACAAAGCCCGCATGGTATATTGATAAGGAACAGCTCGATTATTAGAGATCCTCCAAAAAAAAAATATCATGCCCGTATCACGGTACAGAATTAGGAATGTAACCGCTGTATGTGGCAGGACATAGTCATAAGAAAAAGGAAATACATCCCCAATTTATTCTTGTAACCATTGCTAAAATGCACGATTTCCACTAATTCAGGGGCGGCACGGGCCGCAGGTGTTGGATTTATCTACTAATAAATGCAATACCCACATTTATTTTTTATTTCAACAACACTTGTGGGGTCCATGTTCTGAATAGACAGATGTGGGCTCCTGCACAATAAACTGTATTCATTTGTGAGTGATCAAGTCCTGGATTTAATTGTCCAAGAAATGTATAAAAAAAAAATCAAAAAGGGGAAAATTAGTTTTACAGTCTGAAATAAATAAACCTCCCCATGAGAATCCCTCCCTCCCTTGGAAAGCCCAGAAACGAAACAAAAAAATATGCATAAATGAAATTGACTCCCTAAAAAGAATCCCCTCCCCACCCCACCCTTTTTGGTTTTCCCTAAATTATAGATAAAATTAATAATTAGAAACGGTGTGGTAGGTCTCAAAACAGGGGTAGTTGCACAGGCCTGGATTTGAAGGGCACATGGGGCAGTAAAACCGGGAATCGCTCCTCCTTCCGTGTTTACTGCACACCCGGCATCTCTTTTGGGGGTATCTTTGGTTCACAGAGGCAGGGACGGGGTGAAGGAAGTGGCGCTCAGTGAGCCTTTTGACATCCTCTGACTCGAAGGAGTCTCTAGGTGCGGGGGAGTCAAACAGGAGGTGCTCTATAATTTTCTCCTGATACTGGAGGAAACTGAGCGTTCCCTGGGTCTTGTACAGCACATAGCTGTTGTAAGTGGCCATCTGGATAAGGTAGATCGCTACCTTTTTATACCAGGCCCTAGTTTTGCGCTTGACCAGGTACGGTTGTAGGACCTGGTCAGATAGATCGACTCCCCCCATGAACTTGTTATAGTCCACCATGCAGACCGGTTTCCTCTTATCAGAGGTAGCGCCCCTCTATCTTACTGCCACTGTGGTGTCCTCGTGCACGGTGGAGAGCATGTACACGTCCTTTTTGTCACTCCATTTGACAGCGAGCAACGGTTCACTTGCAAATGAGAGTGACGCACCCCTTACTAGTCGCCTGGACACCAGTCGTTGAGGGAAGCCGACTCTATTTTTTCGTACCGTCCCACAGGCCCCTGTATTCGCAGCATGGAGGGACTTATACAGGGGGACACTGGTGTAGTAATTGTTGTGTACACATGGTACCCTTTTTGTAGGAATGGCACCATGAGTTCCCAGACAATTTTCCCACTAATGCCAATATCCTCTGGGCATCCTGGGGGATTAAGGTGGCGGTCCCTGCCCTCATAAATGAAAAAGCCACAGGTGTAGCCCGTTGTGCTCTCGCACACCTTATAGAGTTTCACTCCGTATCGGGCTCTTTTGGAGGGGATGTATTGTCGAAACGATAGACGGCCCTTGAAGGACATAAGGGACTCATCTACCGCTAGTTTTTGGCCTGGGGTGTATAAATTGAAAAATGAGTCACTTAGGAGGGGGATTCGGGGTCTCAGTTTGTTGAGGCGATCATAGGCTGAGTCACTTCTTGGGGGGATTTGTGTATTGTCAGAAAAATGCATGAAACGCATTAGAGTCTCATAGCGCATTCGGGCCTTAACGGCTGCAAATACAGGCGTGCTATGGATAGCGCTGGTAGCCCAATAGGAGCGGATAGAGTTTTTTTTTACTATCCCCATGTTTAGGGTAATTCCCCCCAAAAAATTTATTTCAGAAACTGTTGTGGGGATCCATCCTCTGGCATAGCAAGACCTGGGATTTTGGGTGCCAAATTGCCTGGCGTATAAATTCGTCTGCTGGACGATTAGTTCCAGGACCTGATCGCCTATAAACAAATGAAAAAAATTATAGGGACTTAAATTTTTTAGACATCTGCGTTGATGCCTGGAGTCGCTGTAAATGGCAAAACTTGGGGGGAGAAAGCAATTGCAGGATCCCAAATTGCGGAAGGGACTGCAGTACTAGGCCCGTCTCCTGACGCTTCACCGGTGACCGCTGCGTCCACCACCATAGGGCTGGGGGGTCCAGTGGCAGAACCAGAACTTGTGTCGCTTTCTGAGCCAAGTTCTGCTTCTGACGCAGTGTCCGTATCACTGCCGGAACCGCTAGAGCATAGCATGGCGTATGCCTGCTCTGCAGAGAACATTCTGCGGCTCCTGCGGTTCATGTTCACCACACTAATAATTTTTTTTTTTTTAGAAGACAAACAAAAAAACGGGGGTGATTACGTGTAATCTGGGGTGATTACTGGTAATCTGGGGTAATTACGGGTAATCTGGGTTAATTACGGGTAATCTGGGGTAATTACGGGTAATCTGGGGTAATTACGGGTAATCTGGGGTAATTACGGGTTATCTGGGGTGATTACGGTAATCTGGGGTGATTACGGGTAATCTGGGGTAAATTACGGACAATATTCGGATAATGTCGGAACACTGGCGAGTAAGTATGTGGTGTATTTTACAGTATAATACAGCACAAGATTTGTATAGTATTTCTCTCTCTCCTCTCACAGATCAACTACAGTGAGAGGAGGGAGGGAAAGAGCACAAATCTTGTGCTGTATTTTGAAAATATGGGACTATGGTCACTGTGATAGGTATATCACAGTGACCATCTGACGAGGGACCAATTATAACGGTCCCTGATCAGTTTCCATTTACAGGCAGAATAGCTGCCTTTCAACTGACAGCGCATGCGTGCGCCAATTTTTATTTTTTTTTCCCGGCGGTTGGGGGGAGGCGGGGGGGCACGATCGGAGGCCTAACAAGTAGTTTTTTATCTCCTCTCACCAAACATTCATGGTGAGAGGAGATAAAAAGTTAGATTTACAATGCTGCATTAATTGTAACGGCGATTGCCGGTATTCGTTGAATACCGGCGATCGCCAGTTTGGGGACCGCAAACAACGGTCCCCAGACTGTGCTCCAAGCCCTCAGCTACCAGAGGTATCACTCTGCACGGCGCCACAATCTTAATTAGATTGTGTGCGCATGCGAGGGCGCCATTTATTTTCTCTTCCCGGCAGCTGCGGGAGGAGAAGAGAAGGGGGGCACGATCGCGGGCATCGGAGGCCCTTCAGGTTAGTTTTTTATCTCCTCTCACCAAACATTCATGGTGAGAGGAGATAAAAAGTTAGATTTACAATGCTGCATTAATTGTAACGGCGATTGCCGGTATTCGTTGAATACCGGCGATCGCCAGTTTGGGGACCGCAAACAACGGTCCCCAGACTGTGCTCCAAGCCCTCAGCTACCAGAGGTATCACTCTGCACGGCGCCACAATCTTAATTAGATTGTGTGCGCATGCGCGGGCGCCATTTTTTTTCTCTTCCCGGCAGCTGCGGGAGGAGAAGAGAAGGGGGGCACGATCGCGGGCATCGGAGGCCCTTCAGGTTAGTTTTTTATCTCCTCTCACCAAACATTCATGGTGAGAGGAGATAAAAGTTTTGATTTTCCACCGCTGCATTAATTGTAACGGCGATTGCCGGTATTCGTTGAATACCGGCGATCGCCAGTTTGGGGACCGCAAACAACGGTCCCCAGACTGTGCTCCAAGCCCTCAGCTACCAGAGGTATCACTCTGCACGGCGCCACAATCTTAATTAGATTGTGTGCGCATGCGCGGGCGCCATTTTTTTTCTCTTCCCGGCAGCTGCGGGAGGAGAAGAGAAGGGGGGCACGATCGCGGGCATCGGAGGCCCTTCAGTTTAGTTTTTTATCTCCTCTCACCAAACATTCATGGTGAGAGGAGATAAAAATTTTGATTTTCCACCGCTGCACTAATTGTAACGGCGGTCGCCGGTATTCGTTGAATACCGGCGATCGCCAGTTTGGGGACCGCAAACAACGGTCCCCAGACTGTGCTCCAAGCCCTCAGCTACCAGAGGTATCACTCTGCACGGCGCCACAATCTTAATTAGATTGTGTGCGCATGCGCGGGCGCCATTTTTTTTCTCTTCCCGGCAGCTGCGGGAGGAGAAGAGAAGGGGGGCACGATCGCGGGCATCGGAGGCCCTTCAGGTTAGTTTTTTATCTCCTCTCACCAAACATTCATGGTGAGAGGAGATAAAAATTTTGATTTTCCACCGCTGCACTAATTGTAACGGCGGTCGCCGGTATTCGTTGAATACCGGCGATCGCCGGTTTGGGGACCGCAAACAACGGTCCCCAGAGTGTGCTCCAAGCCCTCAGCTACCTCCGGTAGCTGAGAGCAGGGAGCTATCTCCTTTCACGGCGCCGCAATTTTATTCTGATGCAGTGCCGTGAAAAGGCGTATGTATCAGAATAAAGCCCGTTAGTGGCCGCCGTTAAAAGGCGTATTGGCGGTCACTAACGGGTTAAGGAGTACCTGTCACCTCTACTGACATGTTTGTTATAGTAAATAAGTGCATTTTGTAACTCTCAAATAACAATTCTAGAGCATCTTTTCTTAGAACTCTGCATTGTTTCATTCCTTCATTATTCCTTTTAGAGATTTATCAAAAAAATTGACAGCTGCGTGTTACCAGTTAGGCCGAATTCAGATGACCATAGTATACATCCATTTGACAGCCGTTAAAACAACAGACGTCACATGGACGCATATGAAGGGTCCGTTGAAAATTAGAACATGTCCTATTTTGTTCAGTTTTCATGGATCCCTCGATAGATTCAAGTCTATGGGGATTTGTGAAAATGGGACCCGCACCGCCGTATCTCAGACGTGAAAAATAGTTGTTTTTCACGTCCGAGCTTCCCCACGTTCGTCTGAATTTGGCCTTAGGAGGGGAAAGTCCCTACACAATCTGGCACTGTCCAATCAGTGTTGACAGATGTGACTGCTGCAGTCTGTGATTGGCTGCAGCTTTCACATGGGATGAAACGTCATACCAGGAGGCGGGGCTGCGCTTAGAACAGGGGATCACATCACTATGACAATGGCCGAAAGCAGAGGCGTAGCTAGGTTCTCCAGCACCCCTCAACCTCTTTCCCGACATCTCCTTCCCAATTGCCATGTTTCTTTTCTCTACCAATCAATGAGGTGGCATTTTTTTCCCACATTTTTTTTAATGTAACTCGAGCATAAAGCCATTTGTACATTTTACAAGCAATATAGTTCTATATACAACACCATAACCAAGCTCATTACATATATACAACACCAGAACCAAGCTCATTACATATATACAGCACCAGAACAAATCTCAATATATACAGCCCAAGAACCAAGCTCATTACATATATACAGCACCAGAACAAACTAATTACATATATACAGCGCCAGAACCAAGCTCAGTGCATATATACAGTATCAGAACCAATATCGGTACATATATAGAGCTCCAGAACAAAGCTCAGTTCAATTATACAGCTCAAGAACCAAGCTCAGTACATATATACAGTGCCAGAACCAAGATCAGTACATATATACAGCACCGGAACCAAGCTCAATACATATATAGAGTGCCAGAACCAAGCTCAGTACATATATACAGTACCAGAACAAAGCTCAGTACACAAATACAACACCAGCACATATACAGCTCAATTTAGTGCAACCCCTGCTGTATAGGTTTGCACTAAATTGTATACAGCTCCCAGCATGGCCCAAACAATGGTAAGGTTATGCTGGGAGATGCTTTTTCACAAAAATACCAACCATCATCTCGCTGCAGATCATACAGTGACTACTGTGCTGATTAGAGGCAGAATATACATTTACATTAAGTGACTCACAGGTGACGTCAGATTCTAGTTGTTATTTTTCTCTTTTCTTCTCTATCCGGTTCAGAACTCTATGACGACTTCTCCCGGCCACAGCCCATTTCTGCAGTTTGTAACTCAGATGTCTTCAGCTTCTCACTTTTCAAACATTTCTGCACCTATAAACAAATATAACGTTCTCATGGTGCCAGACACTGTGCCCTTAAATATAATAGCGCCATACACTGCACCTTCAATTATAATAGCACCATATACTGCGTCCCACACCCACACCATGCCCCCTGTAGATGGTACCCCATAGAGCCCACTGTAGATAATGCCTACATAGATCTCCTGTATATAGTAACCCCCATAGAGCCCTTGTAGATAGTGTCCCACATTTAGCCCCCTGTAGATAGTGTCCCACATATAGCCACCTCTGTAGATAGTGTCCACATATAGCCACCCCTTTAGATAGTGCCCTACATATAGCTCTCCCTGTATATAGTGCACCACATATAGCCCCCTCCGAAAATAGTGCCCCACATGTAGCCCCCTGTAGATAGTGCCCCACATATAGCCCCCTGTGTAGACAGTGCTCAACATATAGCCCACCCCTGTATATAGTATCCAACATATAGCCCACCCCTGTAGATAGTGCCCTACATATATCTCCCCCTATAAATAGTGCTCCACATATAGCCCACCCCTGTATATAGTGCCTCATATATAGCTCCCGCTATAGTGCTCCATATATATCCCACCCCTGTACATAGGCCCCCTATAGATATAGCCCACCCTTGTATATAGTGTCCAACATGTAGCCCACCCCTGTAGATAGTGCCCTGCATATATCTCACTTTATAAATACTGCTCCATATATAGCCCACCCCTCTATATAGTGCCTCACATATAGCTCCCCCTATAATGCTCCACATATAGCCCACCCCTGTATATAGCCCCCCTGTATGTAATGCCTCACATATAGGTCCCCCTATCATGCTCCACATATAGCCCACCCCTGTATATAGCCCCCTATATATAATGCCTCACATATAGCCCACCCCTGTAGATCATGTCACTCATTTTTATTATGACTAAAAAAAAACTTTACATACTCACCTTAATCCCGTTCCTGCACCAGTCCGGTGGCAATGCAGACCTGCTCTCTTCTGAGTAGGTCTGCTGGGGTTGCGCTTGCGCCATTGAAAGGCGCTGATTGACAGGGTAAGTCGTTCTGCCCTGTCAATCAGCTCCTTTCATAGACGCAAGCGGCGCAATTACGTCATCGCGCCACTTGCGTCATTAAAAAGCCGCTGATTAACGGGGTAAGTCATTCTGCCCTGCCAGTCAGCACCTTTCATAGACGCAAGTGGCACAAAAGAAGTAATCGCGCCACTTGAGTCGTTGAAAGGCGCTGAATGGAAGGGCGCTATGACTTGCCCTGTCAGTCAGCGCCTTTCAACGACGCAAGCGGCACAAAGAAGTAATCGCGCCACTTGAGTCGTTGAAAGGCGCTGAATGGCCGGGCACGGAACGTACTCGGCGATTGGTCGCCTATAGTTCAGGAGGGGGTGACGGCGGCTGGTTTCAATGGCGGAAGGCCGTCATCATGGACGGTGCGGCCCTGGCGCCCTACACACCTTCCCTCTTATTTGCGCACCGGGCACATGCCCCGCCTGCCCACCCCCATCCCCCTAGCTGCGCCCCTGGCCGGAAGTGAGTATGAACCTTTTCATAATTTTTAAACCCAAAAAAATGTATATAGTTTTTCTGATCTCAGCTTCTCCGCTACAAAAATTGCAACAATTGCGTATTTGTTGCGGGTTTTACCTCCCCATTGAATAAAAAAAAACAAAAAACAGAAAAGTAGTGATTACTCAGCATAAATTGACATGCTGCTGATTAAAACAACACACCTAGCTCTCCATTGCGGAGAATCTGCAGCGTTTACGCTGTGTGTGTCTCTGCCCTTACAAAAAATATGCACAAAATTCTGACCTAAATGCTATGTGTGAAATTTTGGTTTACAAAGCAAAACAAATGTATACATCGCTGGAATGTAGATTTGTTTAAAATAGCACATGTGGTGTGTAACTGTTTCTTAAAAAAAATTCAACCTTAAATAGTAAAAAAACACACTAAAACAAACACTGACTAATTGCTGACAAATCTCATCAACACTTGATATTTTAGTGTGAAATAGGCATTGCATATTTGTTTTACATGTAACGCTTTATTTGGACTGTTTTTATTTTACTTCTAGATTGATCATTTAAACTCCTTGTAGGTAGATTTAACTGTTCATAAATGCACAAACATTAAGGAAATGGTTATGGTTTGGTATTTATATGGCTTATAGATTACCTGTTCCAAATTAATTTTATTTTTATTATTTCAGATCAGCAGTGCTTAATGAGTTTGTTGCGCTAATTAAATTGCCGAATTATGGATGCACAATTCCAGAGAAAACAGTATGTGCTGTTTATGGATGGGGACACACAGGAAGTAAGATATTTTTATATATTTAATTATTTTTGTGCGGGGGGGGGGGTTAATGACAGTATTATATATTGTTGCTTAAAGCTATATTCTTTTATCTTTACTTAAATGTAGCATGTTTATAAAGCATATTTAAACCACCTGTTAGTAATACCATATCTGTGTATTAGATTAGTGTCAATGTACTATTGTGTCAGTGGAACATTGTTAAAAACAATATGAAAACATTTATAATCTTTACATTCAAGTTTGATGCTCAATTGTTACCTTCTACACAGAAAATTGTAAAATACGTAAAATTACTTTATAGAACTATAAAGTGCCTTGATTCAGTATTTTCCGTGATTAGTTTCTAGGAAACATTTACTAGCTTTTCCAGTTAAATAGCACCAGTTCGGAATTTTGACCTTAAAAGTTTTGTCTGTTTTCAAATACTGTGTTTTTAACATGTTTTCAAATACCTTATCATGGAATTCTGAGTTAATAAAGGAGAGTCGCTCATTCAGATTATTAGCCAGAGCGAGAGTGGCTACCAAAAGTGTCTCTTATTCTGGTGGACCTGGTGTCTCTGTGTATTAAACAGACAGCCCATTGTTTTCAATGAGAACTGTGCAATGCTTCATGTCATGTCACTGCATGGGAATTGAACAGTTGCTGCCATGTTCCCCCACAGATTACAGCTAATTGCTGGGGACCCTAGTAATGGAACTCCCTGTGTTCCCCTTATAGTCAGGGAATCTTTCTAACAAAAGGCAATGTCCAAAGCAGATAACCCCTTTAACTTATATGAGAAGATCTATGTTAGGGTGTGTTCACATTAGCATCACCCTTCCGTTCATGGGTTCCGTCAGACCTTTCCATCGGAGGAACCCATGAACGGAAAGGCAATTGGAAATCATAGGTTCCGTTGGCATTATCATTGATTTCAATGGTAATAATTCAGTTGCAAATGGTTTCCGTTTGTCTCCGTTCCATAAGGTTTCCGTTTTTGTTTTTTTTAGTGGAAACATAGCATAGTCGACTACGCTATTGTTTCTGCTACAAAAAACTGAATTCTTACAGAACAGAGACAAACGGAGACCATTTGCAACTTAAGAATTACCATTGGAATCAATGGTAATGCTAACGGAAGCTATAGTTTCTGTTTGCCTTAATGTTCATGGGTTCCTCTGACGGAAAGGTCTGACGAAACCCATGAACGGAAGGGTAACACTGATGTAAACAGACCCTAATTCGCCTAGGCTGTTTTCAGTAACTTTATAAGGAAATTCCGAAATATAAATATTTGCTGTTTAAGTTAGGGCTTGTTCACACAACTGTAGTATATGTCCCTATGATGGCCGTTAAAACAACGGCCATCACATGGATGCATGCATTTCAATGGAGCCGTTCACACGGCTGTTGTTTTAACGGACTGTGTGAAGGGTCCTTGGAAAAATAAGACATGCTCTATTTCCTTTTGTTTTCACGGATCCCTTAATAGACTCAAGTCTATGAGGGATCCGTGAAATTGGGTCACGCACGGATGCATCTCAGATGTGAAAAACGGCCATATTTCACGTCCGAGTTTGCACTTCTTCATCTGAATCTAGCCTAAGTGAGAGATTGTGCAAAATAAGCTTTCCTTACTTTCAAAGGACTTCTAAGCTATAAAGTATAACACTTACAGAATAAATTGTTGTGTTATGCATTTATTATGGAAAATTGTTAATAAAGTTGTTATTTTCTAGCAAACAATTATGACGGGCAGCTTCATCATGGGAAAATGGTTATTGTAGGAAATGAAAAATGCAGTGAATATCACAAGGGGAGGATTACAGTCAATGAGTCTGAAATTTGTGCCATTAATGAAACTGCCAACATTGCACCCTGTGAGGTAAGGAAATGAGTAACATTCATTTGGAATAATCACGTTTATTTGATCATTCTTGATGTTCAGACACAAGCAGATGTTTAATTTCCTTAGTTTTAGTTTTTTCACTGTATAATCATATTAAAATACCTATTTCTTTAAATAAAAAATTGACAAAACGACAAAAGAGAGGAAAATGTAAGAAATGCTTAGCTTTGTAGAAGAACTCTATTTCTTATATGATGACAAAAAAATGGCACAAGAATTAAAAAGTAAAAACAAGCAAATCAAATATAGATGATCCTTGCAGCAGAGGAAAAGCAATGGAACCAGGTCTGATATTACCAGACATAAATTAAAGACTATGTAAACCTCTGAATGTCAAATAAAAAGGTCATCAGTGTGATTAGTGCAACTTTATAAAGTTTTTCTTAATTTTTTTTTTGCTATTTGAGATACAGCTGCTCTGTATTCCCTATACAGAACAGCTGTATCATTAGCTAAATCCTGTACCCGTCAGGTCCGTGGGACTGACGGGTTCAGTGAAAGTCGGTCCTGCATTATGAACTTAGATGTGATCGATAGCAGCTCAATCCTGCGTGTCAGAGACACGCAGGACCCGCTGACACTGAACCCATCAGGTCTGTGGGACTAACAGATTCAGGTCACAGCGAACTATACAGCTGCTCTGTATAAAAAGTAAAAACTATTTATAAAGTTGCACTAATCACACTGACTGACCTTTTTATAAAAACAAAAAAATGCCATTCAAAGGGTTATATAGCTTTTAATCTAATTATTAATAGTATTAAAATCATATTCTGTAATTTTCCAGATAAAAAGAACATCAGCTTATAAATAAGGGAAAGAGACTGATAGAGCCATGTCTCTAGCATAGCTGCTCTATCTGTCATGTTTCACAGAATGTCAGGATCATCAAAGATCAGGAGCATCCAGGAAATGTGAAAGGAACTATTGTAAAAAGGCCTCAAATAAGAAAATCAAGATATATATATATATATATATAGAAAGAAAAATTTGCAGCACTCCGGTGTGAAGAAAATGGTGGTTTATTCAATCCCAATACAAAAGCGACGTTTCAATCCTACAATAGGATGCTTGATAAAGATCCTATTGTAGGATTGAAACGTCGCTTTTGTATTGGGATTGAATAAACCACCATTTTGTTCACACCGGAGTGCTGCAAATTTTTCTTTCTCTGTGTTTTACATATTGTCCGAGGATCAGGACGCTTTGCTGGGCACCCGTTCAAATGGTTCTTTTGTGAGTGCTGCTTTCTCCTTTATATATATATATCAATATATATATATATATATATATATATATATATATATCGCACTCAACAAAATCTCGTTTAGCTCCGTAATCTCGCGAGATATTGTTTCACTTGCTGCAATCTCACAGAAAAGATTCAGAAGTGTCAGGATTCTGAATACACAGAAGTCACCACCCCGCAAGTCACCACCCCGCACAAGATCCGCGCGCTCATCTCCTGAAATACTCTGTGCTGCTGTGAACTCTGCTCTTACCATTACGTGGTGACTTCCCAATCATGTGAAGGTGTTATTGAGGACAGGAGAGGAGGAGAGGTAACAGACTGAGCTACGTAATGGTAAGAGCAGAGTTCACAGCAGCACTGAATCTGCACGCTCATCTCCTGAAATACTCTGTGCTGCCTTAAACTCTGTGGACAGGTCAGGATCCTGTTTCTTTTAAATGCTGCACTGTAGTGCAGCCTTATATAGTGGATCAAGCGGGTTCCCCAGCAGCATTTAAAAGAAACAGGATCCTGACCTGTCCACGGGCAGCCGGTCGTTTTTCCGAGCCATGCTCCCATTATAAAGTATAGGAGCACGGCCCGTAAAATAAAAAAATAGAACATGTTCTATCTTTTTAACGGCACGGGCACCTTCCCGTGAGAAAACGGGAAGGTACCCGTGGCTAACAGAAGTCTATGGGCCCGCTATTTCGGGTCGTAATTACGACCCGTAATAACGGGTGTTTTTAGGGTCGTGTGCATGAGGCCCCGTAATGACGGGTGGCTACATGTGTGCACCCGTCATTACGGCAGCGTTGCTAGGCGACGTCAGTAAATAGTCACTGTCCAGGGTGCTGAAAGAGTTAACTGATCGGCAGTAACTGTTTTAGCACCCTGGACAGTGAATTCCGATCAGAATATAGAGTAACCTGTAAAAAAAAAAGACGTTCCTACTTACTGAGAACTTTCTGCTTCCTCCAGTCCGGTCTCCTGGCCGTTGCCTTGGTGACGCGTCTCTCTCGACATCCGGCCCGACATTCCTGGATGACGTTACAGCCCATGTGAGCGCTGCAGCCAATCACAGGCTGCCGCGGCCTCTGCAGCCAGTCACAGGCTGCCGCGTCAGAAAAGAAGGTCGGACTGGAGGAAGAAGAGGGACTCGTCACCAAGACAACAACCGGGTACGTATGAAATGCTTTTTATTTTATTTTTAATCAGCAGCCTCTTTTCTCTATGGGTATGTGCACACACACTAATTACGTCCGTAATTTACGGACATATTTCGGCCGCAAGTTCCGGACCGAACTCAGTGCAGGGAGCCGGGCTCCTAGCATCATAGTTATGTACGACGCTAGGAGTCCCTGCCTCGCTGCCGGACAACTGTCCCGTACTGTAATCATGTTTTCAGTACGTGACAGTTGTCCTGCAGCGAGGCAGGGACTCCTAGCATCGTACATAAGTATGATGCTTGGAGCCCGGCTCCCTGCACTGAGTTCGGTCCGGAACTTGCGGCCGAAATACGTCCGTAAATTACGGACGTAATTAGTGTGTGTGCACATACCCTATCAGTGATTGAGAGAGACAAGTGGCTGCCGATTTGTATAATATTTTTGACCGGGTTCGGTCAAAACGCTTTCGGCCGAACCCGGTGAAGTTCGGATTCACTGCGAACCGAACTTTTCCCGATGTTCGGACCGAAACCGGGTTCGGTTGTCCCGGTTCGCTCATCTCTAATCAGAGACACTTGTGTATCTGGCTGCACATCGTTCTAGTAAGAACGCAGTGCTTCTTGTAATTAAATGGAGATGAGATGAGTGTATGATGCTGACTGGTCACTGATTGGTCAGCGTCATACACATAAACACGCCCAGTTAAAAACACAATACACACCCAGTTGGACATAACTAAATAAACATGCCCAGTTGTCCATTTCAAAGCTCATTTGCATATATATAAAATAGCTCATAACTTGGCCAAAAATGAACGTTTTAAAAAAAAACAAAAACGTTACTGTTATCTACATTGCAGCGCCGATCACATGCAATAGGAGATAGGGGTTAGAGAATCTGGTGACAGAGCCTCTTTAAGGTCAGCTGTGTAAGTGCACATTTTAGCTGTAAATTTGTTGAAATTAATATAAAGCATGGAAGGGTTCCTATTAAAAAATGAGGCTATATTTCTCAATGCTTTAGATCCAGCACTGCAGACCGCTACACTGGATATAGCATTTGATGAGTGGTGCACTTTCTCTTTTATCTCAATATCACCTGACAAATATCAAGCAGACATTCTATTTCGACCAGTGCTGCAATTACATCTCAGGAACTTGTAGGCACAGAATGGCGCCTTAAACTTTGACCATCAAGTAGGCCATTATAGCTTAAAAAAAATAAAGATTCAGTGATCTGCAATATACCTAATTTTTAACATATACAAAATCTGCTGATATGTTTTGGTCCCAGATAATGTCCCACATTGCTTACACTCTCAATTGTGTGTAGTAGGAGCACATAGCACTATACATACATATTCACCAGAAAATGCTACTGTCACACTCCCCAAAACCGCATCCATCAACTGAGGAATGTGTCATAACTGCTAAACTATACCACGTTGTCCATAACTGTGGCAAAAAACTTTTGCAAAGCAGTTGCACAGACTGTTGTGACATTTGCCACTTAAAAGACCTGCCCGTGACACAGACAAAAATGTTGTAGACTTCTCTGGCTGCTCTTCATATTTTATATTCATTCTCTACCCTAAACCTCATATACAGTATATATTGATGTCTAGATCTAGCCTCTTCTACTGTGGGGTGCATGTGCTAAAAAACATTGGGTAGATTTACTTATGCTGTCTAAGTTTTAGAAAACTAAGAAAAGACAGTCAGAAGATGTGCTAAATTTATCATAGTGGTGCATGCTGTATGATAAGTTTGGTGCATATTTTTAGACATATTAGACACTTCCTTATACCGCCTCTTGATTGGTTTAGTTTCCACCAGTTTTTTTGTGGCAACATTTTGGTACAATTGTGGCGTCAGTCGACACATTTTAAGCCATGCCTCCATTTTATCTAGACCATGAGCCCTTTCCTGCTAATCCACGCCCCTTGTTGAGCATTGCACAAACGGTGTCTAAAACAGTTAATAACTGTGGTGCACAGCATGTTCGGCAGAATTTTGGATCAATTTGAATAGTAAATCTACCCCATTATAGTCCACTCCTGACAACATTTAACCTACTGCAGCCTACCCCTTGTCCCTCACTGGGTGACTCTTCTCAATCCCTCCTATTGCTGTGAAATTCTAATTAACAAATTAATTAAATCATGTACTAATTCGGCCCCATGCACACGAACGTAAAAACGCCCGTAATCACGGGCCGCAATTACGGCCCGTAATTACGGGCCCATAGACTTCTATTGGCCACGGGTACCTCCCCTTATGCTTACGGGAAGGTGCCCGGGCCTTTGAAAAATATAGACCATGTCCTATTTTAGGCCGTAATTACGGCACGGGCAGGCCCATAGAAGTCTATGGGGCTCCCGTAATTACGAGTGACTACGTGTGTGCACCCATAATTACGGGAGCGTTGCTAGGAGACGTCAGGGGATAGTCACTGTACAGGGTGCTGAAAGAGTTAAACGATCGGCAGTAACTCTTTCAGCACCCTGGACAGTGGCTACCAATCACAATATAGATCAACCTGTAAAAAAAAAAGACGTTCATACTTACCCAGAACTCCCTGCTTCTTCCTCCAGTCCGGCCTCCTGGGATGACATTACAGCCCATGTGACCGCTGCAGCCAATCACAGGCTGCAGCGGTCACATGGACTGCCTCGTCATCCAGGGAGGTCGGGCTGGATGTCGAAAGAGGGACACGTCACCAAGACAACGGCCGGGTAAGTATGAATTTCTTTTACTTTTACTACGGAAAGGGCTGTCCCTTCTCTCTATCCTGCACTGATAGAGAAGGGCTGCCGATTAGTGCAGTGCAATTTTGCATCGAAAATATGCCCGTAAATACGGGTGGAATACTGGTGACACCGGACCCGTATTTACGGGCACGGGTCTGTAAATACTGGTGCAATATGGGTCGAATACGCGTGACCAAGGACCCGTATTTACGCCAGTATTTACGGAAAGAAAAAATACATTCGTGTGCATGAGGCCTTAATGTATGATGCTCAGATATGTATTCAAATGAAAAAGTTCCTTTTGTTGGAGCCGTCCTCGCAGAGCAACCTCTCGGAACATGACTTCTGTCTCTATAGGTATAACTAGACTAATTCAACCCAAAAAGTTGGAATGAGGTAAAACCAGAAAAAGTAAAGGATCTTAATCTTGAAATGCTTTTGTGATAACAGAATAGGACAGGACAAAATCTGTGAAATAGACGTAATGTGGAGAATTATAAATTAATATTTAAAGAATAAGCGCATTTATGCTTTGTAGAGAGCTATCTAATAAGGTCAATGAATCATTTATCTAGTAAATGGTAAATTAATGATGTCTTAATAGTTACATCATATAACACAAAAAAAATTTATTAACCCAAAGCTTGTTATATTAATTTGCATCTCTTTTTTTTTTGTCTTTCTATAGCGTGATTATGGTGGTCCTCTTGTCTGTGAGGAAAACAGGACAGATATGGTACAAGGTGTGATTATACCAGGACGTGGTTGTGCTGCCCAAAACAGACCAGTTATATTTGTTAGAGTGGCTTATTATGCAAAATGGATACACAAGATTATCCTGACCTACAAATCTCCATAGACAACTGAATTATCACTATGATATCAGTAATTATGATTCCCTAAGCTTTACTTGATAATCAAGTTGCGTTTTTATTGCATTGTTGTTCTTTATAATTAATTTATTGTCACGTTCTCTCTTATTTCTGAGATGTTTGGTTGAACTGTGATATGGAGAAAATGTGGTGACAAATATCCTGAGTATACTTGAACAACTTTAATATGGACAATAGGAAGAAATGTAGTTACACAGACTTTTATGCTGCTCTGATAAATAATTTAACTAATGACCTAATAAGTAACAGTAGGTGTCATTCCTTTATTTATTTTTGAACCAATAACAGACATATAAATGAGATAGTAAATTGTCATATCTTCAAAGCGTCAGGTACCCTACTCACCCTCAAAGTTATACTTATCTGCATGGTGGCAATCTTGAGATCCCCATCATCCTCATGCCGTTGTCATCTACAGCCTGCTCCCTATGTCCTTTCCTGATCGGCAGTTGTCATAGGCTTCCCAGGAATCTGAACAGATCGTTTTTCTCTGCACTAAAGTTTAATAAGAAAGAGAAAAAAATAACCTCTGATATATTAGTTAAAACTAAAGACTAACACTTCTTTTCTACATACAGTAGACTATAGAATTAAATAATACTGCTTTATATTATGATCAATATCATTATAAATATGAAGGTTTCATTCACTCAAGTTATAGTATATCTAGTAGTGGTAAGAAAAAACTGGAAGATACCTCAGCTCCTCAGACTTTTCACTGGTGGGAAAATATTTCAGCATTTATAATTTAATTATATAATTTGGTTATTCAGTCACCAATGTACTATACAAAGTATGCACATAAATGTAAACTGTTCAGCCTACATAGTTGGACGTGGTTAGGGATCTTCGTAATGTGTGTGACAACTCAGCGGTGCCCTGATTGGCTGCAAGAGCCGTCACTCAGAGCAGAAGGGAAGGCTGGCAGCGTTCAGCGATATAATATGATGTTTAGTGATGTAATTCGCTACATACAGTAAAAATATTTTAATCCAGCAACCAAAAATCAGGAAATTCTAATAGTCTAACAACTATCTCAAAAACATAACGGGGAAATTGATAAAACCAGAAGAAGTAGACTGAACAGAGGTAACACATTCCGAGAACTGTTGGATTAAAAAAAAAAAAAAAAAAAAGTAATAGTATCACACTTTATGTTAGTGTTTTATTTAAAGAGGCTCTGTCACCAGATTTTGCAACCCCTATCTGCTATTGCAGCAGATCGACGCTGCAATGTAGATTACAGTAACGTTTTTATTTTTAAAAAACGAGCATTTTTGGCCAAGTTATGACCATTTTTGTATTTATGCAAATGAGGCTTTCAAAAGTCCAAGTGGGTGTGTTTAAAGTAAAAGTCCAAGTGGGCGTGTATTATGTGCGTACATCGGGGCGTTTTTACTACTTTTACTAGCTGGGCGTCCTGACGAGAAGTATCATCCACTTCTCTTCAGAACGCCCAGCTTCTGGCAGTGCAGACACACAGCGTGTTCTCGAGAGATCACGCTGTGACGTCACTCACTTCCTGCCCCAGGTCCTGCATCGTGTCAGACGAGCGAGGACACATCGGCACCAGAGGCTACAGTTGATTCTGCAGCAGCATCGGCGTTTGCAGGTAAGTGGATGATACTTCTCGTCAGAACGCCCAGTTAGTAAAAGTAGTAAAAACGCCCCGATGTACGCACATAATACACGCCCACTTGGACTTTTACTTTAAACACGCCCACTTGGACTTTTGCAAGCCTCATTTGCATAAATACAAAAATGGTCATAACTTGGCCAAAAATGCTCGTTTTTAAAAAATAAAAACGTTACTGTAATCTACATTGCAGCGCCTATCTGCTGCAATAGCAGATAGGGGTTGCAAAATCTGGTGACAGAGCCTCTTTAAGCTGTCTTCAAAGCTGTGTGCAGGGCGTGGTATGACGGCCCGCTAAGACCTTGTATCTCCGTAGCTAATATAGACACTGTTAGGTGCCATAAGTACAGAGCTATTCTCCCCTATTGTACAATTTGGTCTCTAAATGAAGAGTACAAACCAAAACAACACAATTATATTAGAATTCAGTTTGAATAAAGATTCCAAATTGTTTTAATTGGAAATTTGTTGGTACATTTCAGAAAATGAGGAACACTCACTAAAGAAAATGCCTTTAAGTACAAAACAATTAGAGATGAATGGAGCAAGTGACAGGCCTGTATGCGCCAAGTAAAAAACTAATTTGTCATAAAAAGATGTTATATTACCAGATGATATCACTTAAATCATCTATGAGAGCCACAGCGAGTATTTTTAATTCATGCCAATTTGTCTTGCCAAAAGATTAAAAGGTTTCTACATTTTAACATTTTATTTAGCTATCAAAGTTAAGAAAGACGCAGCTTCCGCGCCTGTGCTCAGTAGTGCCTTTCAATATTCTGATTTGGCATTTGACAGTCCAAACGATAGGCAGCTTTCAGCTCAGGACTTAACTTTGTAGACAACTGGCTAGTCATTTGACATGCAACTCCAGTTTAATTCCAGATTATGTCTGGAATTCCTCATTCTGCTCATAATTAAAGGGGTTTTCCAATTTTATATTTCAATAGAGAGTGACTGCATATGCAGCCACCTTTCTGCAAATGAGGACTGAGGCATCCTTGATCTCGCATTTCATTGAGGCCATGATAGTTGGATCCCAAACTATACTTTTATGATACTCTTGATGTCAAACATTTAACTTTTCACAATGACTCCAGTTTTTGTATTTGTTACTTTTGCTGGTTTTGAATATATCTTTCTTCTCTAAATAGGTAAAAAATTTAATGCAGATTAATTTCTTTATTTGTCTTTATAGCAGTTATATCTCTGATACATTTTTATGATGTATAGCTACAAATCTCATGTATAGACATGGATTTAAAGGCGTCAAGGTCACGTGACCACGAAACTCTGTTTCTCAGTGTCGGGCCAATAAAGTGGGCAGGTCAGTGAGTTTTTTTTCTCCAAAGTCCCTCCTCTCCATCCACAATGCCTGAATACCTCCCTCACCATTCAGCAGCATAGCCCAAACCCATCCCTTTTAGGACCAAACATTTCAAGGGTGCACGGAGGGGAATGTACTGAGGTCTCATGCTTCTGTGACGTGCCGACCATTCGGGTTCTATTTAGCCCGGTAACGTAGGTGAAAGGTGGTCTTTACCACTGACTACCATTTAATTGCAGTGCTGATGTGGTCACGTGACTGCCGCTGAAAACAATGAAACTACACATCTGAACAACGAAGCATCCATGTGCAAGTGGGTACCCACCCTATAACAGTTGCAGCAGCAGAAAACCCCTTTAAACATAACATTCTAACTATCTGCAGCCTCCACTAGAGGGAGTTTAGGAGCCTACTGCATTATACAGTCCTGACCAAAAGTTTAGTAAGATGTTTATATGGTATACTGAAGTACAATTCTAAGCATTTCATACGTTTTTAAACTTTTACTGACAAATACATCAAGTATATGCAAAGAGTCAATATTTACAGTGTTGACCCTTCTTTTTCAAGACTTTTGCAATTCACCCTGGCATGCTGAATATCAGCTTCTGGGCCAAATCCTCACTTATGGCAACCCATTCGAGCCTAATCAGTGCTTGGAGTTGATCACAATTTCTGTGTTTTTGTTTGTCCACCAACTTTTTGAGGATTGACCACAGGTTCTTAATGGGATTTATAACTGGGGAGTTTCCTGGCCATGGACCCAAAGTTTCAATGTTTTTTGTTCACCGAGCCACTTAGTTATAACTTTTGCCTTGTGACATGGTGTTCCATCATGCTGGAAAAAGCATTGTTCATAACCAAATTGCTCCTGGATCGTTGGGAGAAGTTGCTATTGAAGGATGTTTAGATACCATTCTTTATTCATTGAAATGTTCTTCGGCAAGATTGTTAGTGAGCCCACTCCCTTGGATGAAAAGCAACCCCACACATGAATGGTCTAAGAATGCTTTACTGTTGGCATGACAGAGGACTCATGGTAGCGCTTACCTTATCTTCTCCAGATAATCATTCTTCCACATGTCCCAAACAGTCTGAAGGGGGCTTCATCAGAGAAAATAACTTTACCCCAGTCAAACCTGGTACTTCCTGCAGAATGTCAGTCTGTCCTTGATGTTTTCTTGGAGAGAAGTGGCTTCTTTGCTGCCCTTCTTGACGCCAGGCCGGTCTCCAAAAGCCTTCGCCCCACTGTGCGTGCAGATTCGCTGACACCTGCCTGGTGTCTCTTTAGAAGATGGTCCTGCCACTTTCTGGACTTTCTTTGGCACCCTACAATTGACTTTCTTTGTAAAGCAATGATGATTGCACGTGTTTTCTTGGAGGTTACCATGGTTAACAAAGGAAGATAATGATTTCAAGCACCATCCCCTTTTAAAGCAACAGTCTGCTCTTATAATTCAATTAGCACGACAGAGTGATATCAGCTGCCTTGACCTCATTAACACTTTCTCCTGAGCTAAGGAGAAGATTACTGAAATGATGTTAGCAGGTTATTTTGTGGCAGGGCTGAAATGCAGTGGAAATGTTTTTTTTGCGATTAAGTTAATTTTCATGGCAAGGAATGATTTTGCAATTAAATGAAATTCATCTGATCACTCTTCATAACAATATAGAGTTAATGCAAATTGCCACTATAAAAACTGAAGCAGCAAATTTTGTGAAAACAAACATTTGTGTCAGTCTGAAAACAGTGTACATTGAACTCAATAAAGTAAATGCAGTACGCCCTTAAGCTCCCTCCAGTGGTGGCTGCAGGCAGCCAGAACAAAATATTTTAAAGAAATGTCTTTGCACGGGATTTAGAGCTCTTAAAAAAAAAAAGAACAGAGTTCTGACCGCTATAAAGATATATTAAGAAATTATTCAGCACAAAATTTTGGACGTATAAACTACATGGTGTTAAAATATGAAACTTATTTTTAAAACTCCTTTAAAAACAGATCAAAGAAAATTGACTTTTATTTTTAATTGTAACTGCTGGAAGTCATGGACACCCTTTATAAAAAACAAATATAAACATCCTGCGTAACACGGTATGAATATATGGGGTACTACTGCAAGATACCAAAGGCTTAACGGAATTGCTGCGTATTTTCCATCCGGAATTGCAGACGGAAAATACGCAGTAGAAGTGGTTGTGAATGATCCATGCGCTGCGGAAAATTTCAGTCCAGAAACTGCCCTGCGGTGTGTATTTTTAGTTCCGCAGCATTTCAATTCCTGCTGCAGAAGGTAGACTGAATTCCTGTGTTTTTCAGAGGAGATATCACGATACACAGGCTTGAAAAAAACACAGCAAAATCTTCACTATTTTCTGCAGTAAAAAAACGCAGGAAATGGTGCGTTTTTTCCATGGCAGATTTTCTGCTACTTTAAGCGGAAATGCTGTAGAAATTTTCTGCAGCAATGCTGCTATGTGTGGATAAGACCTAATACTGTAAATAATGGCTCTCAAAGTAAATTTGTCTATTGTCTGTATTGTTTTCACTACAGTATACACTGCACACTGATTTAAGTTTCCAAAATAAAATATTTATAAAACACATAAAACCATTTTCATTTAAAATAAACATACCATATTACCCAAGAGTATAATATGAAGACCATTGGAATTTAATATAGAAATATACATTTGTGCTTAAACTGTCAACCTTTATTAAATATCAAATAGCATACACAGTAGCAGACTTAAGCTTTAATAACACCTAGTTACTTACAACATATGCAGTATAATGTCAGTCTATTTTATATTAAAACTAAATATTGTTCAGTAATTCACTTCTTGGCAGTATTATGTATATAGCCAAAAAAGCTGAATATTTAATATGACCTCTCCTGCTATGCAAGAGAGTGTCAGCTGTCGGTAAATCCTATTATGTCAATGTGTAGTGAAAATATTAATATTATATGTAAAAATGTATATACTCTTTCCAAAAAAAAAAAGAAAAAAAAAGAAAGAAAAAAATTGTTAGGTCCATAATTTTTTTTTTAAAATAGTGCAACACAAATATATTGCAACAAGAATAGTATTGTAAGGTGAATCTACTACATCTATTTACAACAAATAGTTGCCATATCATGATTTAAATTGAGATGAAATGGCTAAAGATATGAAAGAAACAAAAATGCCAATTAGAGGATTACACCAATTACACTTATCAGGTGGCACCATGAATTCTACCCAATGTTGTGTTGCCATCATCTGAATCGTTTCAGTTCATAATACAAATCACTTGCAAATAATCCACTACAATTTTATGAAAACACAACTGACAACATAGGTCACGAATAATAAACTTAGACATAACCTATGACGGTAGTCTAAATTTTGTTTAGAATGTTCCTATGGGTAATTCCATAGCCCTGTATTCGGCCGGGATGCTTATTAAACTATACTTTGTTTCAGATTGCCTCAAGTCTTACATTTTGTATTTTTAGAGTACTTATCCTGCTAAGGAATCTAAGGAACTGATGAATAAAACAGTAATGAATAGAAATGTATCATTATGTTCCCGTGGATGTTATATGTTTGTACAAATGGTACCAATATTTTGCAGTGTTAACATTTTGATTTTTTTTTTCATATCATGAACAATTAATAAATCTTATTAGACTGTTGAATGAAATAAAGTTTTTTTTTATTCATTGAAATATCTGTGGCAACATTTTTATCATGTAAATGGTGTAAAAAATGTACAATCTATTAATATTTGTAATAATTATATTTGTATTTTTTGTAATCTTTCTCTTTTCCATTTTAATAAAATATTTTAATATAAAAGAAACTATTTTGAGCATAATTATTTAAAATATTTAGAATTTTTTATATTTGGTCTACTTTACAGTAATTTAATATTTATAGAAAGTATTGGAGGTTAAAGGGGAGGAATTCCACAGCTGGAAGCCTATGTAATAAGACGTAGGGGAAGCACAACAAATATGTTATTATTTTCTAAAGCTTCAAAAAATAACACGCAATATAGGGCATCAATTAAAAAACAATGGCAATCCAAACGTTCATTGATTTCAGTGCGAGTTCTTGTATTCTCCTTTGACTAAACAATCACTGTGTATCGCACTTGACTTTGGATCAGTAGTCTGCACCATGTGGTTCCCCATATTTTGTATATCTAAAACCTCCAGTATAGTAGTATTACAGCATATGTGAGATATACTGTATATCATAATCTAGTATGCATCCTAATTCTCTATATTTATTACATTATCATTATTTTCTAACTTTGCCCCATAGCCCATGTTTCTTTGTTTATTCTGAGCTAGTCCTGGTAACACTGGCACACCCCTTATGTGCTGTTTTCTTTTAGTTCTTCAGAAGAATGGTTTGAATTAGCTGTAAAATGTACTTTATTATGTGTTTATGCGTGCATTCTCTGAAGAACTTAATTGGAGTCTGAGATGCTAAATATCATGCAATTAGAATTTCTTATTCAGTTCTGGATTTATGGGCAATGATACAAAAGTGGTGTGGTGAGATGCATGCATATTTATGCTCATTTCCTGTACTTAATTTAATATGCTAATGAGTATGAAACAATCGTATCCAGAATACATAATCTGCATCTTTAATATCCCCAATAACAATAGTGTAAACTGCTGGCCTTCATTGCATTTATACAGTAGTTCCTTGTTCAGCGCTGCTCTAAGCCTGCATTCCACAGCATGAAATAACAACACAATGGGGCACAAATGTGGATGGGCCTAAAATATCTCGTAAAATACGGCAAACTGTGGCGCATTTCTGGTGCATAATGTTGCATCTAGTTTTACACATTTTTTTTAAGCAAATAGGGTCTGGGCTTAAAATGCGACAAAGTGTACGACAATTATGCCAAAAATCTGGCACAAAATTCTGTCGCATAATGAGCCAAATCAAAGGGGGTATAAATTAGAGAAAAGTGTCTAACACGTTAAGCAAGATGCACTAAATTTATCATACAGCGTGCCCCAATGTGATAAATCCGGTGAATCTTCAGACTGATCGCAAGATCTTTTAAAAAATTGATCAGACATAGCTATCATGGCACCATTATGAACAAAGCCATAAACACCAAATCTGCTGGTGGACCACAGATCTACTGAACTTTCAGTACATTTTTTTTTCTCAATTCGCTTTTATTTAACAATGAGTAATTTTTGAGGTGGTATTGAATGATGTATTAAAATTTGTTGTGCCTATCAGCAGTCATGATACATTCAATCAATGACAAATAACCAACTGCTCCCCAAACGCAACCATGCTTGACTACTGGTTGTAGACATGCTCCATGTTTGAATGGTTGTTGTATGTCTGATCATAGCTCATAGTGTAGATACATGCAATATGATCACATCAGTGAAGACTATGATTTCAGAACACCACTGATTTACGGAACGAAATGGCTCAGAGTGCTGAAATGCCTTTTAGAACTACTCATAGATTTCTGTTACTGGAAATGTAACATAACATTTTAAGCAAATTGACATAGAATTGGATGCAATTTTTCATAGATTATAACAGAAATCTGTAAGGGGATTCAAGCATTGCATTAAGCATTCAAATCATACCTAACTTTTCAATTGACTATTCAGAATAAGCTGTCACATGTGTGTACTCTCCATAGACTTGTACTGGCAGTAAGTGAAGAGACACCCCCACTTTCTTCAGTCCATCTCCTCTGTTCTGTAACTAGGGACTCACTTTTCTTGAAACAGGAGGTAGACAGCAGATTACAGGAAGGGAGACACCTAGTGGCAGTAACTTTACACAGAATTTGGATGGATACAATAACAAAATTTTAACAGTAAGTAAATTACAAAGTTGATCTATATCAGGTATACTATTAGATTAGCATAAGTTGTTTGAAAAATTTGTGCCCATTTAAGCATTTCATTCTGTAAATCAGTGGTGGCCAAAGACTTCACAGACTTCACCAATATGGTCTTCGTGTAAGTGATAAATAGGATCAATTTGACTGCAACCAAAATTGTCTTCTTTATAAAAAAAAAATTTCCCCAAGCCCATTCATAAATATTAGTATTAATAATTTTCCTTCTCACGTAAAGTAATGTTTTCAAAGAAATTGTAGCAAATAAATATGCTTATGTCAACATCTTTATTGCTTTATCCATTGTCATGGTCATAATTGAGATTAAATGGAAGAATTATCTGCCCCTTCTGGCACTGGGTTTTGGGTTTTTGAAAGGAAACTCACTGATCTTCTTAATTACACTGGTATTCTTTTACTGGATACACATATTACACACATGTGGTGGACATGTTATTCACTCATGGATGCACTCCAGAAGCCTCAGAAGTTAACCAGTGTAACTTTTTATACTGCACAGAAAATGCTATACAGTAAGTCAAGGTATTCCAATGAATAACTAAGGCCGCGGTATAATGTGTAGATGTATTTATATCTTTCTTGTGCAGATATTATAAAGCAATTACAATGGATACTGTATAGAGTAGAAAAATTAAGTAAATTAAGTAAAAAATGTTTTGTACATATGTTACATAGTTACATTGTTAGTATGGTTGAAAAAACATATGTCCATCAAGTTCAACCAAGAGATAGGGGGAAGGGAAGGGATATGGGTAAATTATTGAACTTTGTTTTACCCCATTGATCCAGAAGAAAGTTAAAAACAGCTGTATTCTGTCATTGGTTCCCACATGGACTGTAACAGCTGGATCATCACCAGCCCCATCACAGTAATTTATCCACCCATTCCACCACGTACCATTACTTGTCTTGCCCTACATGCAGTACCATCCCCCCAACTAGTAGCTGGGCTATTTTCCCGGCTGTTAGGCAGAGTGGTATCCAATATGGCTGCCATTTCTGAGACTGACATCCCCACATCATCACCCAACTTGGCAATTTTGCTTGGAATAACCGAAAGAGTAGTTTACTTCTTTTTCAGGGAGCCCTTTCTACTGCCCCTACCTAAATTAACCCAGCTACTTGTCTGGTCCTGCTGTCCAATTTCTTCACCCTCCATTTCTACCCCACTAACTGTTTGCTCAGTGAGCAGCATGCTCCGCTCAAGATTGTCAATCGCGCTCAGAGTTGCATTTTGCGCCTCCAGATCCCTAATGCCAGATTCCAGGTGAACAACATGCTCACATCTGCCACAGAGGTATTCAACCTGGAACCCCTGCTGCAGTCCTGCATACTTGTGACAAATTGTGCACCGAATGAAACTTCCAATCTTGCTATCTATTATCCCAATTACAAAGAACAGTGAACAACTAAAGAAGTAAAAACAGTAGAGTACTTATGGGGATTTAATTCCTCCTTTTTACTTTGGTTTTTCTAACTCTAGTTTTGCACAAGACACTTAGTCTAGCAAGCCCAATGAGAGCAAGCTCAGAATGAGCACCTGAGATGTAATATTGTACTCTTTGGACTAAAATGAAAAATAGAAGTGGAAGAATGAATATTAGAGGATATGTTATGCTTGTGTACCATATATCTCATAATATCACTAACAATTTTGTTTCAATGCACTATATTGTGAAATAATTCTTGTATTATTTGCTGGTTAATCTTAGCAGCATTCCCTAGTTCAGTGTGAAATTAGTAGAGACATAGTTTAATGCGTACCTATCATTCATGGTGAATTTTCATAATAAGCTGTCATGTGTGTGTACTTGAGGTAATAGCAGGATTTCTGGCAACAATGTTACTTGCCTCATGTATTTTTCATTAGTTTCTCCCTTTGCATGGTCAATCTGTCAGTTTTTCCTGAGCTCAGCTCTGAAGGGGCAGACAAAACCTGATATGTTCATCCACGCTCAGGAGCTCTGCACCCTGTCCCCCAGCCAACATTTCTGTGAGCTACATATGTTCTTCTAGCCTACACACTGTGATCAATCATCTGATCCTCCGTGAGACATGAGTAGTGGCAGCTTGTCTAGAGATCCTCCCTGCCCCACAGACAAAGAAGCACCAGAATGTTTAGGACATTATAAATAAGATTTTACACTGAAAATACTGAGTAGTACTGCTCTCATCCAGAAGAGATGTGCGTGTGTGAACAGGAAGGCTTCCTTACCCTCTTCCATTTCTCTCACACAGTCTCTCTACAGCTATGCACTTTGTAGTATGATCCTTCAGTAAGCCTTGAAGCTAGAATGACTTTCATGCCTCATAGTTGATGTTGTTTTCCAGTGAGTACAGTTTCTGAACAGTTACAGACAGTTAATAGCCAGGTATATGGGGAAAGACGTGTCTGATAAATGAAGAATGTGATATTTTTCTTAAATAAGATATATTTTCAAGTTTATTAACTTTGCATGCACTATTGAAACAATACGTAAATTTAAAGCAGCTTATGAAAGTTGGGAGCAGAAAAGGTCCAGATAATTAATACACAGTCGAGTCACATTATTATGACCACCTTCTACTTTCAACATCGGCAGATCGTAGCCCATGAGGGAAGTGATGTGTCTTGGGCTGGCTTGGTGGTATATAAGGTGTGCGGTAGGCTGTCTGAACACATATCAGTCGTTGTTGCCATGGGTAAAAGGGGCGATTTATCAGAGTTGCAAAAAGGGATGATTATTGGCGTTCGGGCCAAGGGTGGCAGTATTTCTCAAACAGCTAAACAGTTTGTGAAATGCTCGCGTGCTGCTGTGGTGTAAGTGTATCGTGAGTGGACAAATGGCACCATTGGGAATAAACTACGTGGAAACCGCAGAGCACCACATGCCATTGATGTGAGAGATGAACGTCGGCTATGAAGGTGCAGGAGGACCAAACAACACGCTACAGTGGAACAGCTCACTGTGAAAATCAACCAGGGGGCTATCAGACATGTGTTTAAAACAACAGTTCAGCGAACCCTACTGCGTATGGGGCTCTGAAGCAGACGAATGGTCACTGCTCCTATGCTAACAAAGGTAGTTTGATACAAAAAAAAAATCACCCTCTTTTTGGGCACTCCTGTGCTCATCAGTTATTTAATCCGGGAAAAAAAGCATCTTCCCCAGGTAGCGAAGTGTAGTTAAGGAGAATTTTTTTCATATCAGACTGCATTTCTTGAGGCAACGGAAGAGCCGAGCCATGTCAGATCCAGTGTCATCTCCCAAGGCCAGGAAAACAAAGTCTGTGACTCAACATGCGTCAAAATTAAGTTGTGCCAATGAACCAGCACAACTTGAAAAGGTGAGCTGCTAATTCTCGTGTGTATATATATATATATATATATATATATACATATATATATTACACTCTGAAAAACCGTTGGTCGCTATGTTATTGCCTTAGAGAAGCGCCATCTCCCTTGACCCCTTTTTTACTTTTTCTCAAGCAGGAATGAAAATAGTCATGATGTTCACCCATCTCTCACTGAAAACTGCAAATGCCAGAGACGTGTATTAAGATCTATGATATTAGGGTTCCAAGACGCATATAATCTTCAATTGAAAACAAGGGAAGTCATTAACTGCAAGGTATAACTTTGTAAAATAAAAAATATTATTATTTTCACATAAAACTTACAGATCAGTAAAAAGCGTACTGTACACATTCACGCACTGTAAAAGTTTACACCCCACTCAAGTCCCACCTTAACTCAGCTTTCTTCAGGAGCTCGCTACACCCATTACAGATTTTTTAAGCCTTCTCTCTGTCACTAACACACCTTCTGAGTACATTATGTTGTTACGTAGGGTTCGTGGACACACTGGGCCGTACCGCCTTGGTGGCATGGCAGCTGGCCAACAGGGCGCAGGTCACAGTCTATAGTTCGTATAGGGTACCTGTAGCAGCTCGGACAGTAGTGAAACCGGCTCGGCTGGGACTAGGCAGCAGGTAGACGTTAGGCGTGGAGTAGTAGGACAGGTGTGGAATACAGCACAGCACGACTACAGCTCAGCACCGCACTTGACCAGGATAGCACGGATACAGGATACAGGAACAGGGAACACTGGGAACTGGAAAACACTAGGAGACCATTTGCTTAGACAAACTAGAATATGGCAAACAACGCTCAGGCATGGAAGCAAGAAGCTGGGCCCTTCTTATAGTCCAGGGCACTCATGGGCTCATTTCACATTAAAGTCCGGTCCTTGCGCTGCCCCTTTAAGAGCGGGCACGAGCGTGCACGCGCACCCTACGGGACCCGGCCGAGGTGAGTGGAAGTGAGCGCTGGCGTCTTTAGAGGAGGAGACTGGGGCCAGCGCTCGCAGACCCATGGCTGCGGACGTCAGGAGGTAAGTGAACCTGATGGCCCGCAGCCATGGACATGACAGATGTGAATGCGACCATAAGGGGTTCATATATTTCCACTCACTCAATCTTGCAATCATCTTCCACTCAGGTTGCAAATTGAACAAAAATCACATTCCACCACAGTCCACATATCCCAGATATACAACTCGCTGCCACCACCTACTCAGCTCTGGGCTGATAGGTACCCAACACACACACACACACACACACACATACGCACACACACACACACACACACACACTGCTCTACAGCAGTTAAAGGCTATGGATTCTTTAGGGCATACAAGGACTAAACTTATTCAAGTTTTAAGCTTCAATATAAAAAGCATAGTACTTATGAAAATACAAACAGAGACAAAATAATATGACACAAAGCAAGCAAAACAGTTGCAAAATAAAAAGACAAATGATGGAAAACTAAAAACAATAACTACTATTAACCCCTTCCCGACATTTGTTGTAAGTATATGTCCTGGAAAGCCAGTGATTCCCGCAAAATTTAGTATACTGACGCCAAATGCTTGGCACCGGCTCAGAAGCTGAGTCGGTGCCATCATCCCCGGATGTCAGCTGTATCTGACAGCTGACATCCTGCTGTAATGGCGGGGACCGAAGTTAGCTTTGATCCCCGCTATTAACCCCTTAAATGCAGCCATCAAAAGCGATCACTACATTTAAGGTGTTTGCAGCTCATCGACACCCCAGCAATGAAATCGCTGGGGTTTCGGTGGCTGCAATGGCAACCGGAGGCCTAATACTGGCCTCCCAGTGTGCCTAGCATGGAAAACTTCCAGCCCCCGCCCGGAGGCGGGGCCTGAAAGGCTTCCGTAGCCGCCGGCTAGATGGCGCCGGCTCAGGAGATAAGCCGGCTTCATCAGCGGTGGCTATCAGCTGTATGTTACAGCTGACATCCACTTGTAATGGCAGGAACCGGAGCTAGCTCTGATCCCTGCAATTAACCCTTCAGATGCAGCTATCAGATGCGATCGCTTCATCTTTGTGGTTGCTAGCAGATCGCCAGCTGTGCCCTGAAATCGCACGACTGCCTACTGCTATTATGACACCAGGAGACCTAACAATGGCCTCCTGTTTGCTATTACGGAAGCTGATTAGGCCCCGCTTGGAGGCAAAGCCTAATCGGCTTGCTGTCAGTCAATGACTGACAGATCTAATACATTGCATGACGTAGGTAGTGCAATGTATTAGAAAAAAAATCTGACAGTTGGACCTTTGTCAAAAATATAATAAAAGTTTTAAGTAATAGAATAAAACACAATCGCCCTTTTTCCCTTATCAAGTCCTTTATTATTGAAAAAAATAAATAAACCATACATATTTGGTATCAGCGCGACCGTAACGGCCTAAACGATAAAAGTATTATCTTATTTATTCCACGTGGGGAACGGTGTAAAAGAAAAATTTAAAAATAATTCCAGAATTTCTGTTTTTTGGTCACTTTGTCCTGCAAAAATTGAAATAAAAAGTGTTCAAAAAGTCGCACGTATCCAAAAATGATGCCTATAAAAACTATAGCTTGTCTCACAAAAAACAGGCCCTCATACAGCTCCGTCGACGAAAAAATTAAAAAGTTATGGTTCTCACAACATGGCGACAGAAAAAATACATTGTTTTTACAAAAGTAATTTTATTGTGCAAAAAGTTGTAAAACATAAAAAAGTGCTATAAATTTCGTATCACCGGAATCAGACTGACCCGCAGAATAAAGTTAACATGTAATTTATAACGCATGGTGAACGCTGTATAAAAAACCCCTAAAAAAAACGATGCCAGAATTTCTGTTTTTTGTCACCTTGCCTCTCAAAAAATAGGATAAAAAGTGATCAAAAAGTTGCATGTACCCCAAAATGGTACTAATAATAACCACAGCTCGTCCCGCAAAAAAACAGCCCTCATACCACTACGTCTATGAAAAAATTAAATTAGTTAACGCTTCCATAAGTCAGGAAATAAAAAATATGCAGTTGTGCAGATCAGAGGGGAACATTTAGTCTGTTTCAAGAGGCGATTTATCGGGGCCCAAAAATTAGGGAAAAAGGAAGGGGAGGGCCCAAACATATCTGCTAGAAGCGAGGGCGCCCATATTATACCAGGACAACACTTTTCTAGCAAAATTCCCCAAACTGCAAAGGTGTGGAGTGTGGACTAAAAGGGGGATAAGTAAAGACACCATTTATCAGTGTGACACCGGCCTGTGCAGAAAGGATTGCTTCACAGCGTAACACACATCTATGGATTATTTTATTGTTTATCCCATTATTATACCCCCTGACTATGCGGCTGATGTACTCTGCCCAGCTTACATGTACCCCCACATTATAAACGGAAACACCAGCAATACTCAAACAAAACTACTACCAAGCAAAATCTACACTTCAAAAGCTAAATGGCGCTCCCACCCATCTGAGCCCTACAGTGTGCCTAAACAGCAGTTTACTTCCACATATATGGCACCGCCATTCCTGGGAGAACCCTTTTAACAATTTTTCGGGTGTGTGTCTCCAGTGGTATAAGCTGGGAACGACATAATTGCCCCTAAATTGGCAATTCTGGGGAAAAATTTAAATTTTTACTTTGCACCATACGCAGCACATTTATTTATGGAAAAGACCTGTGGGGTGAAAATGCTCACTACACCCCTTAATAAATGCCTTGAGGGGTGTAGTTTCTAAAATGGGGTCATTTCTGGGGGGTTTCTCTTATTATTTCACATCAGAGCCCTGCAATTGTGAACCAATACTGTGTAAATCGCCAAATTAGGTCTCAATTTCGCATGGTATTCTCTCACTCCTGAGCCCTATCAAATGTCCAGGCAAAAGATTAGGGCCCCATGTAGGGTGATTCTAAAACCGGGAAACACAGCATAATAATTAGAGAGCTGTCTTGTTATGGTGGCACAAGTTGGGCACCACATATTGGCATATCTATTGAAAAATCCCATTTTCACTCTGCAATATCGAGTGCACACTAATTTATGCAAAACATCTGCGGGGTTAACATGCTCACTACAACCCTAGGTGAATACCTTGAGGGGTGTAGTTTCCAAAATGGGGGTCCCTTTTTGGGGGTTTCCACTGTTTTGGTGCCACAGGGGTTTTGCGAATGCTACATAGCGACCAGAAACCAATGCAGCAAAATCTGTACTCCGAAAGCCAAATGGCACTCCTTCCCTTCTGAGCCCTGCCATGTGCCCAAAAATTAGTTTATAACCACATATGGGATATTGCCATACTCGGCAATATTAACAAATGTTGGGTTTCTTCTTCTGCTTTATTTTTTGAGAAAAGGAAAAATTTTGCGCTAAAGCTACGTCTTATTGGAAAAAAAATTTAATTTTTATTTTCACTGCCCAATTCAAATAAAATCTATGAAACAGCTGTGGGGTCAAAATGCTCACTACACCCCTAGATTAATTTCTCAAGGAGTGTAGTATCACAAATGAAGTCCCTTTTGGGTAGTTTCACTGTACTGGTACCTTAGGGGCTTTGAAAAGAAACCAATCCAGCAAAATCTGTGCTCCAAAAGCCAAATGCCACCCCTTCTTTTCTGTTCCTTGCCATGTGCCCAAACAGCAGTTTATGACCACATATGGGGTATTTCCATACTCCAGAGAAGTTGCTTTACAAATATTGGGGTTCTTTTTTTCCTTTATTTGTTGAGAAAATAAAAATTTTGATCTAAAGCTACATCTTATTGAAGAAAAAGGATTGTTATTTTCACTGCCCAATTCTAATAAATTCTATGAAACACCTGTGGGGTCAAAATGATCACTACACCCGTACATGAATTCTTCAAGGGGTGTAGTTACCTAAATGGAGTCACTTTTTGGGCGTTTTCATTGTTTTGTCCCCTCAGGGGCTCTGCAAATGTGACATGGCCTCCACAAACCATTCCTGCTAAATTTGAGCTCCAAAAGCCAAATGGTGCTCTTTCCCTTCTAAGCCCTGCCGTGTGTCCAAACAGCCGTTTATTACCACATATGGGGTACCGTTTTACCTGGGAGAAATTGCTTTACAAATTTTGCGGTGCTTTTTCTCCTTTAGTCCTTGTGGAAATGAGAAAAAAATAGCTAAACCTACATTTTCTTTGAAAGAATGTAGATTTTAATTTTCACGGCCTACTTCCAATAATTTCTGCAATAAACCTGTAGGGTCAAAATGCTCACTATACCCCTGAATAATTTCCTTAAGGTGTGTAGTTTCCCAAATGTGGTCACTTTTGAGGGATTTCCACTCTTTTGGCACCGCAAGAGCCCTTCAAACCTGACATGGTGCCTAAAATATATTCTAATAAAAAGGAGGCCCAAAATCCATTAGGTGCTCCGTTGATTCTGATTCCTGTGCTTCAGTCCAGTAGCACACTAGGGCCCCATGTGGGATATTTCCTAAAACTGCAGAACCTGGGCAATAAATATTGAGATGCATTTCTCTGGTAAAACTTTGTGTTACAAAAAAAATGGATTAAAAAACTAATTTCTGCAAGAACAAAAAATTAAATTTGTAAATTTCACCTCTACTTTGGTTTAATTCCTGTGAAATGTCTAAAGGGTTAAGAAACTTTCTAAATGCTGTTTTGAATACTTTGAGGGGTGGAGTTTTTAAAATTGGGTGACTTTTTGGAGGTTTCTAATATATAAGGCCCTAAAAGCCACTTCAAAACTGAACTGGCCCCTGTAAAAACAGCCTTTTGAAATTTTCTTGAAAATGTGAGAATTTGCTGCTAAAGTTCTAAGCCTTGTAACGTCCTAGAAAAATAAAAGGATGATCAAAAAACGATGTCAATCTAATGTAGACATATGGGGGATGTTAATTAGCGACTATTTTGTGTGGTATAACTGCCTGTCTTACAAGCAGATACATTTAAATTTAGAAAAATGCAAATTTTTGCAATTTTTCGCTACATTTTGGAGTTTTTCACATTTAAATACTGAATGTATCGAGCAAATTTTGCCAATAACATAAAGTACAATATATCACAAGAAAAAAAATCTCAGAATCGCTTGGATAGGTAAAAGCATTCCGAAGTTATTACCACATAAAGTGAAACATGTCAGATTTGAAAAATTAGGCTCTGTCAGGAAGATCAAAAGTGGCTAAAGAGGGAAGGGGTTAAAGTCTCTTTTGCTTCCTTATGTGGTAGGGAAAACAACAGAAACACACTTCAGACTTGGATATGACTACCCCAAAATTTGTGAACCACTTTTTATTTACTTCTCCTATTTTTATACCCTTAGTCCTTGGCTCAAGTTTTCATGGCTGCCCACCAGTCCATTAGGTAAACTAGGTGTTTGTAAATAGACAGTGAGGTAATAAGTGAGTTCATTGTTCTTTAACCCCTTAAGGACACAGCCTCTTTTGGCCTTTAGCACACAGCCGATTTTTTAAAATCTGACGTGTTAATTTATGTGGTAATAACTCTGGAATGCTTTTACCTATCCAAGCAAATCTGAGATTGTTTTCTCGTGACATATTGTACTTTATGTTAGTTAAAAAAATTGGTCGATAAATTCAATATTTAATAGTGAAAAACACCAAAATTTAGAGAATATTTGCAAAAATTTGCATTTTTCTAAATATAAATGTATCTGCTTGTAAAACAGATAGTAATACCACACAAAATAGTTGCTAGTTAACATTTCCCATATGTCTACTTTATGTTGGCATCATTTTTTGAACGTCCTTTTATTTTTCTAGGATGCTACAAGGCTTAGAACTTTATTAGCAATTTCTCACATTTTCAAGAAAATTTCACGTACAGTAACAAATAGTATAGTAACGTGTTAGCCAGAAACAAGATGCAATGTTAAATACTTCTGTGTCAAAAAAGACAAAAGTATAGTAGGTATGATACCTTTATTGGTTAACCCTAAAAGTTCTATATGCAAGCTTTCAGAGCTTTTTTTTTTATAAACTGCACCCTTCAAAGTATTCAAAACAGCATTTAGAAAGTTTCTTAACCCTTTAGGTGTTTCACAGGAATGAAAGAAATGTAGAGGTGAAATATACAAATTACATTTTTTTTTGCTGAAATTCATTTGTAATAAAAAAAAATCTGTACCACAGAAGGTTTTAGGATTTACCAGAGAAACGCAACTCAATATTTATTGCCTAGATTCTGCAGTTTTTATAAATATCCCATATGTGGCCCTAGTGTGTTACATGACTGAACTACAGGCCTCAGAAGCAAAGGAGCACCTAGTGGATTTTGGGGCCTCCTTTTTATTACAATATATTTTAGGCACCATGTCAGGTTTGAAGAGGTCTTGTAATGCTCAAAACAGTGGAAACCGCCCAAAAGTGACCCCATTTTGGAAACTACACCTCTCAAGTAGTTTTTATAGGGGTATAGTGAGCATGTTTACCCCACAGGTTTAATGCTGAATTTACTGGAATTAGGCTGTGAAAATTAAAACATAGAAGTTTTTAATTTTTACAAGGAATAAAGGAGAAAAAGCACCCCAACATTTGTAAAGCAAATTCTCCCAATTACAGGAATACCCAATATGTGGTAATAAATTTCTGTTTGGACCCACCGCAGTGCTCTGATTGGATTTGGAGCACAGCTTTTGTTGGAATGGTTTTTGGGTGTCATGTCACGTTTGCAGCACCCTGGAGGGACCAAAACAGTGGAAACCCCCCAAAAGTGACCCCATTTTTAAAACAACACCCCTTAAGGAATTTTTCTAGGGGTATAGTAAGCATTTTGACCTCACAGGTTTTATGCTGAATTTATTGGAATTAGGCTGTGAACATGAAAATCTAAATTATTTCTGAAAAAACATAGAAGTTTTTAATTTTTACAAGGAATAAAGGAGAAAAAGCACCCCAATATTTGTAAAGCAAATTCTCCCGATTACAGGAATACCCCATATGTGGCAATAAATTGATGTTTGGACCCACTGCAGGGATTATAATGTGCCATTTGGATTTTGCACAGATGTTTTTTTGGTGCTATGTCACACTTGCAGAGACCCTGATGTACCAGTACAGTGGAAACCCCAAAGAAGTGACCACATTTTGGAAACTACACCCTCGAGGAATTTAATCATGGTTGTTGTTGGTAGTTTGAGCCTATATTTTGTTGGAGGAATTAATGCATAGCCGGTGTAACAATTTAGATTTTTTTTCTCATAAATGTGTCTTTTATAGGACATTTTTCTTCGTATCCAGTACATGAAACTTAGGAAATGTACCCCAATGTTTATTTAGCTGTTTCTCTTGTTCAAAATTACCCCCACTTATACAGCAATCTGATCTTTGTCAACATGTTGGGCCCAAAAGCAAAGGAATACCCTGTAGTTTTCATAATAAAGCTTCCACTTACAGAGGATTTAAGCTGGCAGAACAATGTAACACCTCCAGATGTGACCCTATTTTTAAAATCAGATCCTGAAAGCATTTATCTAGGGGTATAGTGATTATGTTGACCATGGGAGAGCATAAAACTGAAGTCACTTGTGGCTTTTTGTGCCTAGTGAGATAAAATTCAGGCGCAATGTTCTGAAGTGACAGAGCATTAAACACCGTCCTCCAGTATTCATCTAGGGGTATAATTAAATTGTTTGTTTTATTTGAGGTATACTTCCAATTTTTAAATGGCCACTAATGTAATGGAAATAGGGATAAAATCTCTGTATGTCTATATGAAAAGAGCAAAAAGGGTTAAAGCAAAATTAGAGAATTAATTAAATTAATACTTTAGAGAAGAATGATAAGATAAGATGATATGATAAGCTTATGGGGACAAGTGTCGCATTAATAACCCGTGTCTTTTCTAAGTCCGTTTTTGTACAAACTAAATATTTTTTGTAGGGCCATCTCTTGTTTGGGGGGAATTTCGGCTGGGAAGTGCTGTCCCGGTACAACTCTGCTGGCCCGACTGCCATGGGATGTGCTTGCACCCTCTTCTGCCCGGTCTTTGAACAGTAATTGCTTTATTACCTGTTATTGATATTTGAGATACCGGGCATTTTTTCCTGTCTTGCTGTATAATATAAAGGAATTACACAGTGCTGTTTGAATTAAGTGCACTGCGACCTTTTTATACCAGACGCGTGACTTCCGCATCGCGTTGTATGGCTGTAATAATTGGTCAGCCAGGTCCACCCCTCCCAAGTGCTGGCTGTACTCTGGTATGCACACAGGCTTGAGAGCTGTGGTGTTACTGCCTCTTACAGGAACAGGGGTGCTGCTGTCCGCATGAATACACGTGAGGATGAAGACATCTTTTTTTGTCCCTAAACTTAGTCAGCATAATGTTTGCATTACACAGGGACATGCTTTCGCCAGGTCTCAATTTTTGATCCACCAGATTTTTGGGGAGGTTTCTGATTCCTCCTTATTGTATCACAGGCCACAGTCCCTTTTTCAAACAGACACTTGAAAAGAGGAACGCTTGTATAAAAATTGTCGATGTAAAGGTGATACCTTTTACATAGCAGGGAGTATAAAAGGTCCCAGACAATTTCGGCACTTATGTTGAGGATGATGGTGCATTCTGGTGGACAGATCTGGGAATCTTTTCCCTTGTAGATACAGAATCTGTGAGTGTACCCAATTTCACTCTCACAGAGCTTATAAATTTTGATTCCGTATCTTGCACGTTTACTGGCAAATATTACCGGAATACCACTTCCCCTTGAACAGCACGAGTGACTCGTCGATGACAATATATTTTTGTGGGGTGTATGCCTCTGAGAATTTCTCATTAAAATGAGTCAATAGTGGCCTAATTTTAAATAGTCTGTCGTGGATAGGGACACCAGGGGCAGGGCACTGGCTGTTATCGGTGTAATTCAGAAATTTTAACAGCGCTTCAAACCGTGTTCTCATCATTACAGCCCTGTACATTGGCATATCATATAATACATCAGTGGACCAATAGAACCGTATGGTGGGTTTTTTAACAAGCCCCATATTCAGATAAAGCCCCCAAAATGTTCACATTTCTGCGGCATCAGTCGGATGCCACATCTGGCTTCTTGCATAGTAAGAGGTGGGGTAACTTGCCAGAAATTGAGAAGCGTACTGTTAAAGGGGGTGGGGTAATAGCGGGATTCACTGGTTAGTGGCACCCACTATTACTACCGCCTTTATAACCAGGGTCATTAGGGTTATGCCTAGATCCCCTACCTTTTACTTATACGAACGTCGATCTAATTGCTTTAGCGGCTGCTCAAGGGAATAAGACCGTATAGTAAATAAAGGTAATATTTATTAACATACAGTAATCACTCTCATATATATAATACAGTAACTAATCACAGTACAGTATAAACACGGTATCACAATATTATACCGCCACCCACTTACCTAAACATACACAGAATACAGTTACGTTACAACACAATACACATGTTACTTGTGATTCTCACACGCTCTCTATCTCTATCCCACTCCCTCCTAATATAACTTTCCCTATACACTAAGGGTTAATATGGGATAAGGAGGAACAAGGGGAATGGGTTACTGTGTAAAACAGACAGCAAGGGTTAACTCAGGGACTTTGGGAAAGCAAGGATTAACTCAGGGACTCTGGGACAGCAAGGGTTAACTCAGGGACTCTGGGACAGCAAGGGTTAACTCAGGGACTCTGGGACAGCAAGGGTTAACTCAGGGACTCAGGGACAGCAAGGGTTAACTCAGGGACAGCAAGGGTTAACCCAGGGACTCAGGGAGAATAGGGACAGTACTCAGGGGGAGCAAGGATTACAGCAGGAGACAGGGAGAGACAGGGTTAAGTGTAGCTATTGCTACACTTGATACTTAGCGTAACTCGTTGGTGGCAGAAGCAGGAGCCATAGCAGGAGACAGCAGAAGGTCGTTGGAGGAGAGAGACAGGACAGGGGAGGTGAGCCAGTTCCTGGTGGTGTGGGAGGCAGGTCCCAGCTGGTGGTGAGGTCATCTTCAGCTAGCTCCAGCTAGTTTCGGCTGCTGAGCGTACCAACGCAGGGCTATTTAACCCTGTCGGTACGCTCGCAGCGGGGGATGTGGCGCTTGCCCCTGGCTAGCATGGGTCGGCATGGTGATAATGTATATATATATATATATATATATATATATATATATATATATATAGGGACACTTCCCTTTACACGTACAGATTGGTTTGTGTAACCATCAGGTTCACTAACTCTTCTGTGAAAAAGATTTTTTTTTAAATCCAGTTCGCTGTACCCTGTGGTGTCAATTTTTATTCCCGGGGCAGAAATGAATTTTGGAATTTGGGGAGAAAACATATTTGGGGGCACCCAATTGGAGTCACTTGACTGACTGTCACTCAGCCTACTCCGCCTTTGTGGGGGTTCTTCACTATCACTTGATGAGGACATTATTAGGTGATGTTCCTCATCATCTCTGGCGGTATCTGTGTCTGAACACAGCATGGTGTAGACCTCCTCCACGGTGTACATCTGTTTAGCCATAATAGAACAGACAAATTTTATTTTTCTGACTAGAAAAACGGCTGAAAACTCAACACAAAAAACCTACCTAAATTATTATACTAAATGTATATAACTTGCAATACCTATCTTTTTTTTTTTTTTTTGTAAAACTTTTTATGACAAAACAAAAACGGCGCCTGAAACATCAGCGCACGGTGGGAAATAACACGCCTTTACAGACCTAAACTAAGCAAACCTAAATCTACAGTACTAGACCTAACCTACTGTACTGTATAGATCTATATATATATGCTGCGTATATATATTTATTTAATATTTTACATAATACTACTATCTATATATTTTTTATATATATATATATATACATTATTTTTTTATTTTTTTATTTTTAACAGACAAATGAACTGACTGCTCCTAAACAGCTCCCCAAAGGTCAAGGGGCAGTTCAGGGGGATTATAAAGGTCTCTAGGGGGTTTATTTCTGATTTTGACACTGGGACACACTAGATTACAGCTGTCCTCTGTGATCTCCTCATAACTGTGAGAGCATAGGACAATTGCCCCCAGCACTTTACAATTGCTGATCATTACAGTTAGGAAGAATTTTATTTAGAATCATTGTAGATAGGACCGGCTTCAGGTTTATGTGAGGCCTTGGGTGACACAGACTTAGTAGGCACCTTTGCAGGGAAACTCACAGCGGCAGTAAAATTTCAGAAAATGTCACTTTGTGCCCCCATATAGATGCAAGGCCCTGTTTTGCCCCCATTTAGAAGTTAGGCCCACAGTATGTACCCCCATAAATTTAGTGCCCTCTGTAGATAGTGCTACACGGCCCCCCTCCCAGGTAGTGCCACACAGCCCCCCTCCCAGGTGGTGCCACACAGCCCCCTCCTCCCAGGTAGAGCCACACAGTCCCCCTCCCTGGTAGTGCCACACAGCCACCCTTCCTGGTAGTGCCACACAGCCACCCTCTCTGTAGGTAGCGCCTTTGGGGTTCCTTCTAGGAGTGGAATCCCCATCCAGAGCATTGCCGACGCTCTGGCCGGGGATTCCACTTCAGGAGAAGCCCCTGAAGTCACTGTCCATATACGTGTGTTGTCAGGGGCAACCCCAGAGCCAAAGTCCCGGGCAGAGCATTACTAGCTCTCTGCCTGGTACTTCTGCTGTGATCTTGACATCATTGTCCATATATGGATAGTGATGTCCGGAGCAGAGCTGAAGCCCCTGACATCACTGTCCATATACGGCTAGTGATGTCAGGAGCTTCCCCAGAGCCAAAGTCCTGGGCAGAGCGCTACTGGCACTCTGCCTGGGACACTGCTCTGCTCCTGACAACACTGTCCATATACGGACAGTGATGTCAGGGGATTCCCCAGAGATGGAGTTCCGGTGCAGAGTCACCTCTAGCGCTCTGCCTGGCAGGCCTTCTCTCCTCTTGACATCACTCTGACTGTCAGGGGCTTCCCCAGAGACGGAGTCCTGGAGCAGAGCTGTTACTGCTCTGCCTGGGACTCCTTCTCTTCTCCTGAAAATCACTGTCCATATATGGACAGTGATGCTGTGACGGCGGCAGCGTCAGCACCCGGCAACCAAGTGGGCCCCCCAAAGGGTAGTGGGCCCCGGCACTTGCCCGGGCTCGCCAGGTGCTGACGCCAGTCCTGATTGTAGAATCATTAACCACATTATGTGTTACATTACATCTTTGCAGATTCTCTTTCATTTGGTCACCTCCTTTCCCAGAACTCTCACAAGCCCCTCGGCACTTGTGGATACTTCCTGAACTTTCCCCATCTCTAATTTTCTTGACCTAGGCCCGATCACAAATTGAGTACTCTCATCTGAGTCTCCACTCCCCCACTAGAGTCAGGAAAAGCAGAAAAATGCAGCATATCTGCCTGACCACTTTCCTGGGAACGTAACTGGATTTCCCCCAAAGCATCAATAGCCATGGGCATCTCTAAGATTCATGGCTTACCATAGATTCTTGTTTTCTCTGTAGCACTTGGTCTAATACCTGAGCCATCTCTGGCTCACAGTTACCCTCTCTCTCCCCAGTCTGAGTAAAAATTCTAAAATGGCTCATGCTCCGAGACCTAGACACCAAGTCACCTCCTGTGTGCTCTGATTCCTCTGCTTGAGTACTGCCATCTTACATATCCCCACTCAGAATCATACAACTACGATCCTGGTAGTCTCTTACACTCTCCACAATATTAGCTATTGGCTGGGAGATTTCACCTCCTCTGCCCAATTTGCTTTCTCATATTAGGACACCACTGGTTTGGGCAGAGGGTTAGCTAACCCTCTGACAGCCGGACACCTGCACTAGTGGGTGGGATAGAAATCAGCATTGATCTTGTCCGTTTAACCAATTAGATGCGGCTGCCAATAGCAACCGTCGCATCTAAGTGGTTTTAGAGGGAGGGGGCTCCCTCTCTCATCCCAATGGCACACCAGTGATGCGATCGCAGGGAGCCGATGATTTTTATGGCAGCCGGGGGCATAACAAAGGCCCCCAGGGTCTGCCTTTAGTGATTGCCTGCTAGGACATGCCAGAGGATTGGCCTAACAGATGCCTGTCAGTTTTACACTGACAGGCAATAATACACTGCAATACAGAAGTATTGCAGTGTAGTATAAAAGAGATCAAATGATCGCATAGTAAAGTTCCCTAGTGGGACAAATAAAAAGTTAAAAAAAGTTAAGTAAAAGTTAATAAATAAATAAAAATCCAAATGAAAAAAAAATAAAATGTTTCCCCTTACAAAATGATTTATTATGAAAAAACAAAAAAGGAAAAAAGTTACGCATATTTGGTGTTGCTGCATCTGTAACGACCCCAACTATAAAACACTGACATTATTTAACCCTCACGGTGAATGAAATAAAAAAATAAAATAAAAAGCAAAGCCAGAATTGCCGTTTTCTGTTCACCCTACCTTTGAAATTTATCAAAAAAAATTGATAAAAAGTAATCAAAAACTCGCATGTACTCCAAAATGGTACCAATACAAAAACAGGTAAAAAAAATTCCTTTGTCATTAAGACCTAAAATAGGCTGTCCACTAAGGGGTTAAAATACAGAAAGATGCCATTAGTCACTGTTTTGTTTTAACATTGAGTAAGACCATGTCACTTAGTTTTATTATGTTAACTTATCACATAAATCTCATCAGCGGTTTAAAACCTCTGCAAAGAATGAGATTTTGTGTATTCACAAAAGGTCATTCACCTGCTTGCTGCATCCTCGCTAAATTTAAGCAAAAATCTTTAGACAATAGTTCAAACTACGGTTAATAAAGACAACATGAAAATGCTTTGTAAAAACGGAACTTATTCAAGTTCCCAGTAGGATGCAGACAAGCCACAATGCGACACAGGGGGAGATTCCTTTTTCAGTGATTTGTTTGTAATATGAGTGTAGGGACTAACAAAATAATGAGGTATCAACTAATACCTCATGTTCATCATATATGTTTATGCAGGATGCAGCAAGGCCACGTGATGTTGAAGCAGAATAGGATATCAGTACTAAGTGTGATACACTTAGAAGGTGATGAGCAGCCCGCCTGATCTAATAGTACATGCAAAATAATAGATTGTAAGCCAGCATAGTGCACGTCATGTAACCGTGTGACTGGTATCCTTAGGCCGGGTTCACACGTAGCGTAAATACTGCAGATTTTCCACAACGCATTTCATTGTGAAAATTCCGCAGAGTAATACGGTAGCAGCAGAGTGGAACAAATCTCATCACGCAGAGAAAACGTTCATAAAATTACATTGCATGCATTTTTTTAATCCACAGCATGTCAATTTATACTGCGGAATCGCTGGTTTTTGTTGCGGGTTTTCCCAATTCAATCAATGGGGAAGTAAACAGATGTAGCCGTCTTTACCTTGACATTTAACGCATTAAATAAACAATGGCTAGACCTCTTATCTTGACATTTTCAATGGCTTTTGTTGTGTCATATCACACTGCAGCAAGTTATCAGAATCAAGTTAAGGATGGCTACATCTGTACCGCAACAAATAGCAGATGTTACACACTTTGCAGCGGAAAATCTGCGATTCCACCGCAAAAAAACAAAAGATTATACTTACCCAGAATTCTATGCTTCTGCATCCAGCCCGGCCTCCTGGAACAGCATTCACATAAGATGAAACGAGATCGCAGGAGGCCGGGCTGCAAGAAGTCAGAGGGACGCGTCGCCACATCTATGGGTAAGTATGAGGTTTTTTTTTTACTTTCTATTTTCTGCAGCAGACAATGGTGGTATAAATCAGGCCTCAGTACTCTGTGGAGCCTGCTCTGTTGGCTTGAAAAACAAGTGGTTTGTATATCAAGTGGAGTTCCAAAAACCGGAGTTGAAAAGAGGAGTTAAGCCCCAGTAAGTACTCTTCTTCTTTTTCTTTTTACATTAACAACTGTTCGCTGTTTTTTTTGTAACTGGGATAATGGATAGCAAGATTGGAGGTTTTCTTCGGTGCATGGTTTGCCATATGTATGCACGACTGGAGCTGGAGTTCCAGGGTGAATACCTCTGTGGCAGATTTGAGCATGTTGGTCACCTGGAAGCTCGTATTAGAGATCTGGAGGAGCAAAATACAACACTGAGGAGGATAGACAATCTTGAGCGAAGCATGCTGCTCACGGAGCATGCAGTTAGTGGGTTAGAACTGGAGGGTGAAGACATGGGTGAGCAGGATCAGGTAAGTAGCTGGGTTAATGTAGTTAGGGGCAGTAGAAAGGGGTAAAAGAAAAGGAAGGCCAATCCTGTTTCGGACATCCCAACCAAAATTGCCAAGTTGGGTGATGATGCGAGGGTGTCGGTCTCAGAAATGGCAGCCCTAGTGGATACTGATCTCCCTAACAGCTGGGAGAACAGCCCAGCTAGTAGTCGGCGGGATGGTAATGCAGGTAAGCCAAGACAATTGATAGTCGTAGGGGATTCTATAATCAGGAAGACGGATAGAATAATTTGTCGCCAAGACTCCCTCAACCGAATGGTTTGCTGTCTCCCTGTGCCAGGGTTCGGCATGTGGTGGAACGGGTGGACAAATTGCGGGGAGGGGCTGGTGATGATCCAGCTGTCGTGGTCCATGTCGGTACCAACGACAGAATAAATGGTAGGTGGAGGAGCCTTAAGAATAATTTTAAAGAACTAGGCCACAAGCTGAAGGGAAGGACCTCCAAGGTTGTATTCTCAGGAATACTGCCTGTGCCATGCGCATCACAGGAAAGACAGCGGGAGCTCAGGGAGTTAAATGCATGGCTTAAGTCTTGGTGTAGAGGAGAAGGCTTTGGGTTCCTAGAGCACTGGGCTGACTTTTCATTGGGGTACAAACTGTATTCTGCAGATGATTTGCACCTAAATGGAAGGGGGTCCGCTGTGCTGGGGGAGAGAATTCTAGCTGGGGTGGCGGAGAATTTAAACTAGGGCTGAGGAGGGAGGTCAATGTAGAAAAAAAGGGGTAGCCAGGTTAGAGAGGGATCAGACTATATTGGTGGGGGGAGAAACAGAATGTGGGGAGAGGACTAGGCAACAAGATAAGGAGATCCTTTCGTTACAGTACAGCAGTGTAAAAAAAAATGCCCAAATAATGTCAAATCACATTTCTGATAAAAGGGAAAAACTGACAGGCAAGTTAAAGGCATGGTGTTGCCGGAAAAACATGTTTTTTTTTAAAAATTTAAACATTTAGTGTGTGGGTGATTAAACATTGTTCAAATTTTTTTTATTTTTTTCGCGAGTCAGGAAATATTATAAATTTTTTCTAATTTATAATACTACCCATTTTTGGTCACTAGATGGAGCTAGTTCCCAAAATTGCAGCATTGCAACATTGGGTTAAAAGCTCTCGCTCTAGTGAGCTCTCAGCATCCCCCCCTCCTTTATCCTGGCTAGTGCCGGGATAAACGAGGGGTTTGAAAGGTTTAACCTCCTACACTGTGTGTCGCCATTTTTTGAGGTAACCCACAGTGTAGTAGGTTTACATACAGTAGTAAACACACACAAACACTAACATACATTGAAATCTCTTACCTGCTCCTGCCGCCGCGGCTCCCTCCGGCCCGTCCGCTCCCTTTGCTGCCGCTGTTCCATGTGCACAAGTCCGGAAGCCGCGACCGGAAGTAGTAATATTACTGTCCGGCCGCGACTTCCGGTCCACAGGAAAATGGCGCCGGACGGCGCCAATTTCGAATAGGACTGTGTGGGAGCGGCGCATGCGCAGTTCCCACACAGACGCCGTACACGGACGTGAATGGGACGGGAGCCGTTCACAGTCCCTATGGGACTGTGGCTGCCGTACTCCATGTCTGTGTGTGTCGTTAATCGACACACACAGAAATGGAACAAAAAATGGCAGCCCCCATAGGGAAGAAAAAGTGTAAAAATAAGAAACAGTAAAACACAAACACACAAATGAATATAAACGTTTTTATTAAAGCACTAACATCTTTAACATATCAAAAAATTATTTGTGATGACACTGTTCCTTTAAAGTGTATATTCACAAATGCCAGAAGTCTAGCAAGCAAAATGGGGGAGCTGGAGGCCTTGATACTGGAAGAAAATATAGATATAGTTGGTGTTGCTGAAACATGGCTGGACTCTTCACATGACTGGGCTGTAAATCTACAGGGTTTTATACTGTTTCGGAAAGACAGGACAAATAGGAAAGGCGGTGGTATATGTCTGTATGTGAGAAATGATATGAAGCGAGTGTGAAAGAGACAATAGTGGGTGAAGATTGTGAGGAGGTCGAAACCTTGTGGGTGGAACTAGAAAGGGAGGTAAACACTGAAAAAATTACTTTTGGTGTAATCTATAGACCCCCCAATATAACTGAGGAGATAGAGGGTCAAATATATAAACAGATGGCGCGGGCTGCACAGGCGGGTACTGTAGTGATAATGGGAGATTTTAATTTCCGGGATATTAATTGGTGTCATGGTTCGGCTTCAACTGCAAAGGGGAGACATTTCCTCAACCTGTTGCAGGAAAATTTTATGGGCCAGTTTGTGGAAGACCCGACTAGAGGTGAAGCTCTGTTGGATCTGGTAATTTCTAATAATGCAGATCTTGTTGGGAATGTCAATGTTCGTGAAAACCTTGGTAACAGTGATCACAATATAGTTACATTTTACCTATACTGTAAAAAACAAACGCAGGCTGGGAGGGCAAAAACATTTAATTTTAAGAAAGCCAATTTCCCCAGGATGAGGGCTGCAATTCAGGATATAGACTGGGAAGAACTAATGTCAAATAATGGGACAAATGATAAATGGGAGATTTTCAAATCTACTTTGAGTTATTATAGTGCAAAATGTATTCCTATAGGTAACAAGTATAAACGACTCAAATTAAACCCCACATGGCTTACACCTTCTGTGAAAGGGGCAATACATGACAAAAAAAGGGCATTTAAAAAATACAAATCTGAGGGTACAGCTGTAGCCTTTGTAAAATATAAAGAGCTTAATAAAATCTGTAAAAATGTAATAAAGTTGGCAAAAATACAAAATGAAAGGCAGGTGGCCAAGGATAGTAAAACAAATCCCCAAAAATTCTTCAAGTATATAAATGCTAAAAAGCCAAGGTCTGAACATGTAGGACCCCTAGATAGTGGTAATGGGGAGTTGGTCACAGGGGATCAAGAGAAGGCAGAGTTACTAAATGGGTTCTTTAGCTCTGTATATACAACTGAAGAAAGAGCAGCTGATGTAGCCGGTGCCAGTGCTGTTAATATATCAGTTGATATACTGAATTGGATGAATGTTGATATGGTCCAGGCTAAATAAAATAAAATAAATGTGCACAAGGCCCCGGGACCAGATGGGTTACACCCTAGAATTCATAAAGAGCTTAGTTCAGTTATTTCTGTCCCCCTTTTCATAATATTCAGAGAATCTCTAGTGACTGGTATAGTGCCAAGGGATTGGCGCAGGGCAAATGTGGTGACTATTTTCAAAAAGGGCTCTAGGTCTTCCCCGGGTAATTATAGACCAGTAAGCTTAACATCCATCGTGGGGAAAATGTTTGAGGGGCTATTGAGGGACTATATACAGGATTATGTGACAAAAAATAGTATTATAAGTGACAGCCAGCACGGTTTTACTAAGGACAGAAGTTGTCAAACTAACCTAATCTGTTTTTATGAAGAGGTAAGCAGAAGCCTAGACAGAGGGGCCGCTGTGGATTTAGTGTTTTTGGACTTTGCAAAGGCATTTGACACAGTCCCCCATAGACGCCTAATGTGTAAATTAAGGACTATAGGTTTAGAAAATATAGTTTGTAATTGGATTGAGAATTGGCTCAAGGACCGTATCCAGAGAGTTGTGGTCAATGATTCCTACTCTGAATGGTCCCCGGTAATAAGTGGTGTACCCCAGGGTTCAGTGCTGGGACTACTATTATTCAACTTATTTATTAATGATATAGAGGATGGGATTAATAGCACTATTTCTATTTTTGCAGATGACACCAAGCTATGTAATATAGTTCAGTCTATGGAAGATGTTCATGAATTGCAAGCAGATTTAAACAAACTAAGTGTTTGGGCATCCACTTGGCAGATGAAGTTTAATGTAGATAAATGTAAAGTTATGCATCTGGGTACCAACAACCTGCATGCATCATATGTCCAAGGGGGAGCTACACTGGCGGATTAACTTGTTGAGAAGGATCTGGGTGTACTTGTAAATCATAAACTAAATAGCAGCATGCAGTGTCAATCAGCTGCTTCAAAGGCCAGCAGGATATTGTCGTGTATTAAAAGAGGCATGGACTCACGGGACAGGGATGTAATATTGCCACTTTACAAACCATTAGTGAGGCCTCATCTAGAATATGCAGTTCAGTTCTGGGCTCCAGTTCATAGAAAGGATGCCCTGGAGTTGGAAAAAATACAAAGAAGAGCAACGCAGCTAATTAGGGGCATGGAGAATTTAAGTTATGAGGAAAGATTAAAAGAATTAAACCTATTTAGTCTTGAAAATAGACGACTAAGGGGGGACATGATTAACTTACATAAATATATTAATGGAACATACAAAAAATATGGTGAAATCCTGTTCCATGTAAAACCCCCTCAAAAAACAAGGGGGCACTCCCTCCGTCTGGAGAAAAAAAGGTTCAACCTGCAGAGACGACAAGCCTTCTTTACTGTGAGAACTGTGAATGTATGGAATAGCCTACCGCAGGAGCTGGTCACAGCAGGGACAGTAGATGGCTTTAAAAAAGGGTTAGATAATTTCCTATAACAAAAAAGTATTAGCTCCTATGTATAGACATTTTTCCTTCCCTTTTCCCGTCCCTTGGTTGAACTTGATGGACATGTGTCTTTTTTCAGCCGTACTAACTATGTAACTATGTAACTATGTAACATTCCGGCTGAAAAACTGCACCACATTTTGGTGAGTTTTTTTGGCTGGAATTCCCTGCGGCGTCCAGGGCAGATACGCTGTCTGCTTTTACGCAGCGTATCCACCCTGTGTGAACATACCATAGTAGAAGCATTATCTGTGTACAATTATAATACTAAGCTGCCACCCCCCTCATAAACGGTAGGCGTAAGAGTGGATGTTCATCTGTATTTTGCATCTTTGCAATCTACCTCTATGTAGCATTGTGGCTTGTCTGTATCATGGCATTGCTAAAATAACAAATAGAACAAGATTTGCTGTTGTGGGAAACATTTTTGTGCTTTAATTGACTGGTTTGATGCCCAATATGTATATCGTAATACATATTGGACAGTTTTCATAGTAATGTGGTACAGTGCTAAAATAAAATCTAGAAAGTGCTTCTCTTCTATATTGGTATTTGCACATTCAGTTTTCTATGTATATAGTAGTATGCGTAGCATGTTACATTAAATGTTCATTAAACACTTTGTTATTTGCTTAGAGCTTGTGAAGAATACTATAGACCAGGGGTCTCAAACTCAGCCAGGTAAGTGGGCCGCATATAGAAAAAATGGGAAGTTGACGGGCCACATTACTTTCAAATCTGATAGAATACAAAATTATTGTTAATCAATTAGTTATTTGAACTACTATAACACTATATTACTATAATAATAATACTACATTACTATAATAATACCGCTAGGTTTAAAATTTTAGATATTTCTCCAAGTGCTTATTTAAACAATCCAGCTTTCCAGTTTAAGTGTCGCTAAATGCAGTCCGGCGGCTCAGTTAGCAGTGTTTGGCAGACACACATGTGAAGATTGGGCAGCCCCTTTTTAGATAGTGCCGCAGTGCCCTCTGTGGATGCTGCCACAGTGCCCTCGGTGGATGCTGCCGCAGTGCCCTCGGTGGATGCTGCCGCAGTGCCCTCGGTGGATGCTGCCGCAGTGCCCTCTGTGGATGCTGCCGCAGAGTCCTCTGTAGATTCTGCCGCAGAGTCCTCTGTAGATAATGCAACACACCCCTAGATAAGGCCACAGTGCCCTCTGTAGATACTGCCACACGCCCTTTGTAGATGCTGCCACAGTGCCCTCTGTAGATGCTGCCACAGTGCCCTCTGTAGATGCTGCCACAGTGCCCTCTGTAGATGCTGCCACAGTGCCCTCTGTAGATGCTGCCACAGTGCCCTCTGTAGATGCTGCCACAGTGTCCTCTGTAGATGCTGCCACAGTGCCCTCCGTAGATGCTGACACAGTGCCCTCCGCAGATGCTGCCACAGTGCCCTCCGCAGATGCTACCACAGTGATGTCAGGGGCTTGCCCAGAGCTTGAGTCCCGGGCAGAGCGCTAGTAGGCTCTTCCTGGGACTCCAGCTGTGCTCCTGACATCACTGGGACTCCTGCTCTGGGGAAGCCCCTGACATCATTGTCGATGTATGGACAGCGATGTCAGAGGCTTCCCCAGAGTCCCGGAGCAGAGCCGATAATAGCGCTCTGCCCGGGACTCCGCTCTGGGGAAGACCCTGACACACTGTCCATATATTGGCAGCGATGTCAGGGAATTCCACAGAGTCCCGGAGCAGAGCCTGTACTAGCGCTCTGTCCGGGACTCCGCTCTGGGGAAGACCCTGACACACTGTCCATATATGGGCAGCTATGTGAGGGAATTCCGCAGCGTCCCTGAGCAGAGCCGATACTAGCGCTCTGCCCGGGACTCCGCTCTGGGGAAGACCCAGACCCACTGTCCATATATGGGCAGCAATGTCAGGGAATTCCACAGAGTCCCGGAGCAGAGCCTGTACTAGCGCTCTTCAATTGCGGGCCGTGATTGCGGGCACGGTCATGTGCATGGGGCCTAAGGCAGTAGTAATATAGTTTAAAAAAAAACAAACAGACACATAAAACATATTTTATTGAAATAAAACCCCATACACAACCCTCGTTAACCAAATTCTTGAAAATAAAAACACTAGCATCGAAGTCGTCCTCAAATTCGACATAGTCCAACGACCGAACCTGTAAAAAAAAAACAAACACAAAAAAAACATTAGTAACATTAATAAGTAAAAAAGCAAAACCATTATTATACTTGCCTTCCTGGGTCTGTGACAGTTAGGCTGGGTTCACACGACCTATTTTCAGGCGTAAACGAGGCGTATTATGCCTGGATTTACGCCTGAAAATAGGGCTACAATACGTCGGCAAACATCTGCCCATTCATTTGAATGGGTTTGCCGACGTACTGTGCAGACGACCTGTAATTTACGCGTCATCGTTTGACAGCTGTCAAACGACGACGCGTAAATGGACTGCCTCTGCAAAGAAGTGCAGGGCACTTCTTTGCAACGTAATTTGAGCCGTTCTTCATTGAAGTCAATGAAGAGCAGCTCAAGATTTACGAGCGGCACAGACGCCTCGCATAATGCGAGGAGGAGCTTTTACGTCTGAAACGAGGCAGCTGTTTTCTCCTGAAAACAGTCTGTCTTTTCAGACATAAAAGCCTCTTATCGTGTGCACATACCCTTAAGTAAGCAGGGGCAGCTCTTAGCAGCCATTGGTTAATTTACATCAAGTGGTCCCAGGTTACCTCAGTTCATTGGCCTACTTTTAAAAGTAGGCCAATGAACTTAGGTAACCGACCACCACGTGATTGTAAACTAACCAATGACAGCTTAGAGCGGTCACTGCTTATTCTACTAAGCCTTGTAAATGACACAGGATCACCCCGAGCTGCACCAGAATTCTGGCGCATCTTGGGTGCATGTGCCACTATAAACCTAGTGCGGAGACTCCTTCGTATACAAAGGAATCCCCGCACTAGGAGTTACTAGGGTCGGCGGAGCTCAACAATAAAGTTTCCGTTGATGCAGGCCTGGTCTTTTCAGATCAGGCCTGCACCACAAGAAAGCGTTGAATGATAAGGAAGGGAAGTAATGGTTCCCTTGCTTCACCTGCGCTTTCAATTGTATCCACTTCCTAAGGACGCAAATACAATTGAAGACAGTACAGTAGACTAGGGTTGTCACGATACCATAATTTGGACTTTGCTACAGATACTTTGTGTAGTATTGCGATTCTCAAAACCAAAACGAAACTTTGCCAGCAATAATAAAAAAGTTCTTCCATTTTCTAATGTGAGGCGCGTGGTGAGATTAATTATGAACCTCCATGTGCCTCACATTAATAATAATTAACCCCATCGTGTTTCTCAGTCATAATGGACACCAATGGGTATGTGTGAGGTACATGATGGGGTTAATTACTATTAATGAGAGGTGCATGGAGGTTCAAAACTCATAACACCTAGTGCCTCACATTACGAAGTGAAAGAAAGCAGTTTTTATTTTATTTTTTTATACTGTACACATCATAAATGACGCTATAAATTTGTTGTGCAGGTTATTACGTTCGCGACGATACCGATTGTGTGTATATTTTATGTATTGAGACTTTAATTTTATGGTTTAAAAAAAAAAAAATGTGTTTATTTTTTTTATTTATGGATAGGGGGTAACTTGTTGTAACCGGAATACCTCTTTAATGTACTTGCATATATCTATATGCCAGTTCATTAGCCTGTGTACTGATAGTACACATGCAGTTGTTAGGACATACTTAAGTATGCCCTAACAGGAAATATGATCATACAGCCCTGGGGGCCTTGAATGGACCCTGCGCTGTTTGCCCATATATGGTATGTCCCTCAGTCGCTTCACAGGGATTTCCTGTGACGCGATCCAAGGGGCATCCCCCTTCGCATTTTCCCCTTGAATGCTACGGTCAGCTTTGATCACAGCATTCAGGGGAATACCGGCGGCGATGAGAGGTTTCTCTGATCTCCGCTGTTAGAGTGGGGCTGCGGCTGTGTAATACAGCCATTGCCCCGCTCCTGACAAGTGTGCACGCGCGGTCAACATAAGGTGATGTGACCAGCGCTGCACTAATGAGCAGTGGTGCCGGCCCTGAAGACGGAGAACATGGCGGTTTTTCAGTGAGTCCGCCTTATTCTCTGTATTTAACAAATCTCATCCATATGCTGTGTAAAAATTCAGAGAAGAAATTGACCTGCGGTGCGTATTTTTCAGACCGCAGCATATCAATTCCTGCTGTGGAAAGTGTGCAGAATTGCTGCCTTTTTCAGAGGAGATGTCTCCATCTTCTAAGGCCCTGTTCACACTGAGTTTTTTGCAGGAGGAAAATTCCTCCTGTAAAAACTGACCCTGGAGGTTTTCATGTTTGATGTGGTTTTTGACGTGGTTTTTGACGTGGTTTTTGACATGGTTTTTGAGGCAGTTTTCCACGCGGTTTTTCAGGCTGTTTTTGCCGAGGTTTTCACATGCATGAGGCTGGGTTCACACGACCATGTTACGTCCGTAATGTACGGAACGTATTTCGGCCGGAAGACCCGGACCGAAGACAGTGCAGGGAGCGGGGCTCCTAGCATCATAGTGATGTACGACGCTAGGAGTCCCTGCCTCTGCGTGGAACTACTGTCCCGTACTGTAATCATGTTTACAGTACGGGACAGTTGTCCTGCAGCGAGGCAGGGACTCCTAGCATCGTACATTACTATGATGCTAGGAGCCCGGCTCTCTGCACTGTCTTCGGTCCGGGTCTTCCGGCCGAAATACGTTCCGTACATTACGGACGTAACATGGTCGTGTGAACCCAGCCTGACATCCTTCTGTCAACGGATCTGTCACCATTGAAATGAATGGTGATGCAAACGGAACTTACTTCACACTTGCCTTTCCGTTGAGGGGTTCCCCTGACTGAAAGCACCGACGAAACCCCTCAGCAGAAACCACGCTGATGTGAACAGGCCCACATTAAAAAAAACATTGTTTTCTGTTTGCATCATCATTGACTTCAATGCTGATGGATCCGTTGCTAATGGGATTCCCTACACTGCGGTATTGGTTCCGTCGAAACGACAGAACCCTTTGCACAACGGGGACAAACAGAAACCATTAGCAACGGATCTGTCACCACTTCACACTTGCCTTTCTGTTGAGGGGTTCCCCTGACTGAAAGCACCGACGGAACCCCTCAGCGGAAACCACGCTGATGTGAACAGGCCCACATAAAAAAAAAAGTATACTTACTTCTTGAATCAATTTCCCAACATCAATGTCCATTCGGTGGTACACCTCTGCTGTCGTCATGTCTGTTCCTGAAATGTTAAAAAAAAAAAAAAGGAGATGACATACATGAACAACTGCATAAGAAAATGTAAAAATGTAAAAAAAAAATTTTATCAATTTTTTTTAAAAAAAAATTACAAAAAAAATGCGAAAAATAAAAATGTACAGCTCCATACATGTATAGCATGTATGGAACATAGGAGCAATTGCACTTACTTGGATTCGATTTGGATGCAGGACTTCGGTTTTCTGTATCCCTGAGTTCTGTCCACGATGTTTTTCAGCCTCCACGAGCAGACAGGAAATGACAGCCCCTTTCTGGGCTGGACTAGCAGCAGGAGACGACTCCTGCAAGAAACTCCTCCAAAACACTCGGCAATATACTCGTCAGAAAACACCTCACTAGTTCGAGGTGTTTTTTGACGTGTCCCCATTGATTTCAATGCGGTTTTGGACACGGAAACCGCATCAAGAAGGGTCATGTCCCTTCTTATTGCCGCGAGGCGTTTTTTTTACTCGCGGTAAAAAAACGCCTCCGTCTCCCATTGAAATCAATGGGAGTCATTTTGGGTCGTTTTTGGCGCGTTTTCCGACGCGTTTTCCGCGTCAAAAAACGTGTCAAAAAACTCAGTGTGAACACAGCCTAAGGCTATGTTCACACGGAGTATTTTGGGGGAGGAATATCTGCCTCAAAGCTCCAAACGGAATTTTGAGGCAGATATTCCTCCCCCAAAACACTCCGTGTGAATAGCAATTATCGCGCCGTTTTTCGCCCGCGGCCATTGAGCGCCGCGGGCATAAAACACGCTTTCTCCTGCCTCCCATTGAAGTCAATGGGAGGTCGGAGGCGGAAGCGCCCGAAGATAGGGCATGTCGCTTCTTTTTCCCGCGAGGCAGTTTTACTGCTCGCGGGAAAAAGACGCCGACGTCTCCCATTGAAATCAATGGGAGGCGTTCTCGGGCCGTTTCTGCCGAGTTTTGCGACGCGGTTTCCGCGTCAATAAACTCGGCAAAAGACCCCGTGTGAACATAGCCTAACACTGTGAAAAACACAGCAAAATACTCACCATTTACTGCTGAAAAAACCACATGAAATGGTGCATTTTTGCTTCAGCGGAACGTCTGCGTTTTTCAACGGAATTGTTGCAGAAATTTGCTGCAGCAATTCCGTTGTGTTTGGACGAGCCCTAAAAATCTTGATGCAATTTTTCCAGTTTATGCTACGTACGTGGGAACTTCCCCTTAAAAGTGTAAACGCAAATGATCAAAAAAGTAATCTCACACTTTCTTCATCCAGTTAGTACTACAGACCTGAACTTTTTTTTGTGAAACATGAGCCTTGTCTTAACATGTGATTTAGTGAAAATAGTTGTTTGAGAGATTTACTGTTCCAAGGAATTCCAAGGTTTCTCAAAAAATTCCATATGTCCAATTACCTTTCAAGGAGAAAACGGTAAATTCTATTAATGTTCTTCAGTTCGTTTAATGCAAACATCTTAGTTCACCCTAAATTTAGAATGTGTTTTAATTCCTGTTCACATGTAGCAGATTTGTTGCAGAAAATCTGTAGTGTACAACTGACGGAGTTGTTTCTGCAGCATGTGCATGGACTTTCATAAACCCCGTCAGATCTATGGAAAAGTTGTGGAAATTTCCGTAACAAATCTGCCATGTGCTAACATACCTTTTAGAATAACTTAAATCACAAAACAAGACATTTTCCTAATGGACATATTTAATAGTAACCTTCATTAAAAAAAAAAAAAATGTCTACCATTGTAAGACCAAAGGTAAGGAGGGAAGATTTTCAATAGAAATTTTGATAGTAAAGACTCTCCCTTGGAATGACAGAAAAAGACCATACTTACTGATGCAAAACTAGTGTGGCATAGGAAATGCTGAAGCCTGTGATGTGGATGACACATAGATCTCCATAGACTCAAGTAGAGAAAGCGGGTCACCGAGCCTAATTCACACTGCAAGCAACCATCCCAGTCTGATATATAGAGATAGAAGCAACAAGAGAAATAACAGGTGAGAAACTGAGACATGGAATAGCATAATGGTACACAATGGAAAGTTTTGTTTTGGCCGGAGTGTCCGTTTAAGTACATTGGTTTAACAGCACGTGAATTACGGAGTAAAGCCAGAGCACACGTCCTGGGAATGATTGTGACAAAGAGGAGGCAGACATCACAAAATGAGAGAACATTTTAGGACACTATAAGACATTTCATGATTGTGATGGATCTTCACTCAAGATACGTGTTTTAACAGGATCCTCCTAAGTGCTCGTGGGGGAAATTGGTGAAAATTTCTAGCACAACAGGAAATTTAATGGATTTTCCTTCTAGATACAGTTGCCCCAGAAGGTCTTAATGAGAAACCTAGTTTTGCCTCTTTTTGTTCAAGTTACAGTTAAGAAATACAAACATTTTGGTCCCTTCACTTTTTTTTTTTAACTGTATGTTCTAATTTCTTTTCTTCTTGCAGTTAAAGTCAATTGGATGCAGTATAGACACAACGAAAGCTGTAGAGGAAGATCTGTTGGGGAGCCTCCCTTAGCTAAAATATATATATATATATATATATATATATATATATATATATATATATATATATATATTGTATGTACACCCTGAAGTAGCTTTATTTTATATGGCATACATTTTCAATGGGTGTTTATTATAGGTGAGATATATATATATATATATATATATATATATATATATATATATACAGTGAAGGAAATAAGTATTTGATCCCTTGCTGATTTTGTAACTTTGCCCACTGTCAAAGACATGAGCAGTCTAGAATTTTTAGGCTAGGTTAATTTTACCAGTGAGAGATAGATTATATAAAAAACAAAACAGAAAATCACATTGTCAAAATTATATATATTTATTTGCATTTTGCACAGAAAAATAAGTATTTGATCCCTTTGGCAAACAAGACTTAATACTTGGTGGCAAAACCCTTGTTGGCAAGCACAGCAGTCATACGTTTTTTGTAGTTGATGATGAGGTTTGCACACATGTTAGATGGAATTTTGGCCCACTCCTCTTTGCAGATCATCTGTAAATCATTAATATTTCGAGGCTGTCGCTTGGCAACTCGGATCTTCAGCTCCCTCCATAAGTTTTCGATGGGATTGAGGTCTGGAGACTGGCTAGGCCACTCCATGACCTTAATGTGCTTCTTTTTGAGCCACTCCTTTGTTGCCTTGGCTGTATGTTTCGGGTCATTGTCGTGCTGGAAGAACCAGCCACGAGCCATTTTTAATGTCCTGGTGGAGGGAAGGAGGTTGTCACTCAGGATTTGACGGTGCATGGCTCCATCCATTCTCCCATTGATGCGGTGAAGTAGTCCTGTGGCCTTAGCAGAGAAACACCCCCAAAACATAATGTTTCCACCTCCATGCTTGACAGTGGGGATGGTGTTCTTTAGGTCATAGGCAGCATTTCTCTTCCTCCAAACACGGCGAGTTGAGTTAATGCCAAAGAGCTACATTTTAGTCTCATCTGACCACAGCACCTTCTCCCAATCACTCTCAGAATCATCCAGATGTTCATTTGCAAACTTCAGACGGGCCTGTACATGTGCCTCCTTGAGCAGGGGGACCTTGCGGGCACTGCAGGATTTTAATCCATTACGGCGTAATGTCTTACCAATGGTTTTCTTGGTGACTGTGGTCCCAGCTGCCTTGAGATCATTAACAAGTTCCCCCCGTGTAGTTTTCGGCTGAGCTCTCACCTTCCTCAGGATCAAGGATACCCCACAAGGTGAGATTTTGCATGGAGACCCAGATCGATGTCGATTGACAGTCATTTTGTATGTCTTCCATTTTCTTACTATTGCACCAACCGTTGTCTCCTTCTCACCCAGCGTCTTACTTATGGTTTTGTAGCCCATTCCAGCCTTGTGCAGGTCTATGATCTTGTCCCTGACATCCTTAGAAAGCTCTTTGGTCTTGCCCATGTTGTAGAGGTTAGAGTCAGACTGATTAATTGAGTCTGTGGACAGGAGTCTTTTATACAGGTGACCATGTAAGACAGCTGTCTTTAATGCAGGCACCAAGTTGATTTGGAGCGTGTAACTGGTCTGGAGGAGGCTGAACTCTTAATGGTTTGTAGGGGATCAAATACTTATTTCTCTGTGCACAATGCAAATAAATATATATAATTTTGACTATGTGATTTTCTTTTTTTTTTTTTATATAATCTATCTCTCACTGGTAAAATTAACCAAGCCTAAAAATTCTAGACTGTTCATGTCTTTGAAAGTGGGCAAACTTACAAAATCAGCAAGGGATCAAATACTTATTTCCTTCACTGTATATATATACACATGTCTTTTTATATTCACTTCTTAATTTATAGAGATGGTTTAGTTATCATAATATGTGCATTCTATATTTTATATGTTCTCTATTGATATGAGTTTTTCAGGAAAAAGTTTTTATTTTATTTATTTTTTCATCACCTTTGTATGTCTATTTGAATTCTATAATGTGTATATATGTGCATTTTGCACTATCCACTTTGTATCATTAGGGAGAGCACTTATGCACATTATCTGGCCGTAGTCCTCAGCTCTACCATTATTACTAAAAATAAAAAGGTTCCTTGCACTGCAATTTATATGGCACTGTTCCAGGTGTTATATATATATGGTGTTTATGCTGAATTTGTATAATGCACTTAGCTGTTTTGTTGCTGGCTGGGTATATTTCCGGTTTCGGGACAAATGATGTCACTTCTGGTTACGTCCCTTTGGCATACTTCACCGATACGTGATTTGCGGCAAAAAATACATTTAAATTGTGACGTGAGATCCCCAGCCTTACACATAGTAAGCGTTAGATAATGAATTCCCTATTAAAAGAATATGTACACCTTTTGAAGAATTTATTTTCACTAAAACAATGTCTTAGAGTGTTTACGGCAACTTTGTAATTTGTTTTCATTAAAAATCATTTTTACTTTTTTGAGATACAGCTTCTATGTATCCTGGATACATAGAAGCTGTATTTTGTGCTGAAACCCAAATCTGTCAGGTCAGCGGGACTGACTACTTTGGTAACAGCGGGTCCTGCGTGTCCCTGACATGCAGAATCCAGCTGTTATCGATCACCTCTAAGTTATGAAAAATCTTCAAAGGTTTCCATAGCCATATATTTCCATATGTTTCCATATATTTATATCAGTTATTTTTCTCTATGAACCAGAAATAGATGAGAAGGTCCAAACGGGCACATTACGCTGGAAAATATTTCTAATCATTAATTTAAAGAGGCTCTGTCACCACATTATAAATTCCCTATCTCCTACATAATGTGATCGGCGCTGTAATGTAGATAACAGCAGTGGTTTTTATTTTGAAAAGACAGAGTTATGACCTATTTTAGATTTATGCTAATGACTTTCTTAATAGACAACTGGGCGTTTTTTCGCTTTTGACCAACTGGGCGTTGTAAAGAGAAGTGTATGACGCTGACGAATCAGTGTCATACACTTTTCATCGTTCCCGCCCAGCTTCTTTCACGGCACAGCGTAATCTCACGAGATCACGCTGTGACGTCAGTTCCTCCTATAGGTCCTTCACCGCTGCATCGGAAGAGAGAAGACACAGTCTCCAGGCGTCCGAGAGGGTAGAGTCTCTAGGGAGTTCACTATGCTTACCTTCACACTGTGATGCTGCTGCAGATTCAACTATACCCTCTCGGACACCTGGAGACGATGTGTCTTCTCTCTTCCGACGTATGTGCAGTGAAAGAAGCTGGGCGGGAATGATGAGAAGTGTATAATGCTGATTGGTCAGCGTCATACACTCCTCTTTACAATGCCCAGTTGGTCAAAAGCAAAAACACACCCAGTTGCCTATTAAGAAAGTCATTAGCATAAATCTAAAATAGGTCATAACTGTCAAAATTTAACATTTTTCAAAATAAAAACCACTGTTGTTATCTATATTACAGCGCTGATCACATTATGTAGGACATAGGGCACTTATAATCTGGTGACAGAGCCTCTTTAAATCATTATAGCAGTGTTTGTCCTGGTCTATTGACTTCCTCCAATTTAAAATGTTTGGTACTTGTGAGTGTACACATACCTCCAGAAGAGGCAACAGCGAAAACTCCATCTTGGTCAGTATGTCTCATTACTATACACTTGTATTTGCTCAGTTTCCTGGTCTTTTAGTATTCGTAAACTCATGTCCCATATAATTACTTTTCGTGTTAGTAATTAGTCTTTCTATCTCTATATTTATAGCAGCTACGAACCACTGTGTGATGAATTTAAACCTTCACGTCTATGGGGTATTGTCAATAGGAAGATGAAAGACCCCAGACTCAACAATGCAGGCGAGCTGAAGACCTGTATCAAAGCAACCTGGGCTTCCATAACACCTCAGCAGTGCCACAGGCTGATCGCCTCCATGTCACGCCGCATTGATGCAGTAATTCATGCAAAAGGAGTCCCGACCAAGTATTGAATGCATATACTGTACATACTTTTCAGTGGGCAAACATTTGGGTATTTTTTAAATTGGGTTTACATAGAATTCTAATTTTCTGAGACACTAACTCTGGGGTTTTGATTAACTGTTACCATAATCTTCAATATTAAAAGAAAAAAATGCTGGAAATATATCAGGCTTGGGCATTTGCCCCTATGAAACCACCCTGATACTGCGTCTCTTTCCATTTTTACTCATTTTTCTATGTCAATAAAAGTGGGAACATCGATTCCCTTTTAAATCACCAAACAGCGCTGGATCAATCCTTTTTTCCATTTCTATGGAAATAGATTACTCTGTGTGTAATGAATCTATATAATATATGAGTTTCACTTTTTGAATTGAATTACTGAAATAAATTAACTTTTTGATGATATTCTAATTCATTGAGAAGGACTAGCATATATATAATTTTTTTATTGTTAATTTTTGACAGGGCGGTTTCTGCTTCCCTGTGTATGACGTGTATTATCTCCATATGTTGATAATATTTTTTATATACATCTTAATGAACTGAATTATATGAAATTAGTTTACTTGTGTCTGAGTCTTTTCATAGGTGTTTATGTTTATTTGTTTTGCAGGATGCAGCCTGACCTTGTGATATTGGGGGGGGGGGGGGTGTTGGGGGAGAATGGATTGTCAGTTCTTTGTGTGGTATACTTAGAAGGTGCTGGGCAGCCCACCTGATCTAATAGTATGTGTGTAACGAATAGGCTGCTAGCCAGGTATGGTGCACTACATGTAGCCGTATGACTGGCAACTTATAGAAGCCTTATTGGTGTGCAACTACACAGTCGAGTCACATTATTATGACCAACTCCTACTTTCGACGTCAGCAGTGCATAGACCATGAACGAAGTGATGTGTCGTGGGCTGGCTTGGTGGGTATATAAGGTGTGCGATAGGCTGTCTGAACACATATCAGTTGTTGTTGCCATGGGTAGAAGGGGCAATTTATCAGAGTTTCAAAAAGGGATGATTATTGGCTTTCGGGCCAAGGTTGGCAGTATTTCTCAAGCTGTGCAATTTGTGAACTTTTCGTGTGCTGCTGTGGTGAAAGTGTATCGTGAGTGGACATATGGCACTATTGGGAATAACCGATGTGTAAACTGTGGAGAACTGCTTGCCATTGATGTGAGAGTTGAACATCGACTGTGAAGGTGCGCGAGTGCCGAACGACACACTAGTGAAGCAGCACATAGTGAAAATCAACCAGGGGGCTACCAGACGTGTGTCAAAAACAACAGTTCAGCGAACCCTACTGTGTATGGGGCTCTGAAGCAGACGGATGGTCACTGCTCCTATGCTATCAAAGGTACATCGGAAAAAAAAGGCTTAAATTTGCACAGCAAATTGGACCACCAATGATTGGCAAAGTGTTGCCTTCTCCGATGAGTCACGTTTTCTGCTTCATCAAACGGATGGACGTTGGCGTGTCAGGCGAGTAACATTAGAGAACTAACACCCTGCAACCATTGCTGGAAGAACACAAGCTGGTGGCGGCAGCATTATTGTCTGAGGAATTTTTTCATGGCATTCTGTCCCACTTATCCATGTGGAAGGCACTTTGAACCGATTTGGGTATGAATCCATCGTTGCAGATCACGTCCACCCATACACGCTGTTTGTCCTTGGGGTAGATGGAATCTTCCAGCAAGACAATGCGACGTGTCACACAGCTAGAAATGTCCAATGTTGGTTGGAAGAGCACGACTAAGACTTCCAAGTACTTCCCTGGCCCCCTAATTTTCCACACTTAAACCCAATTGAGAATCTGTGGGACCACCTCGATTATCTTGTTCGCTATATGGATCCTCCCCCACGCACCCTACAGCAAATGTGAGATGAATTGCAGTCAGCATGGCTCCAGACTGCTGAGACAATCTACCAGCACCTTATTAAGTCATTCCCAGCCAGGGACGTAACTAGGAAAAACTGGGCCCCATAGCAAACTCTTGACCGGGGCCCCCCCAGGTGCCACAAGCAGCCCCCTAATAAATAGTGCCCCCTGTAGAATGTGCCATACAGCTCACCTGTAGATAGCGCTATATAGCCCCGCCTATAGACAGTGTCACACCCCATTTGTAGAAAGCGCCCCAACTCCCCTTTGTAGATAGTGCCATAAAGCCCCCTGTAGATATTGCCATAAAGCCCCCACTGTATATAGCGCTATACAGCTCCCTTAGTAGATAGTGCCACATACAGACCCCTGTAGACTGCGCCACACTCAGCCCCCTGTAGATAGAGCCACAGCCCTCCCCCTTGTAAATAATGCCATACAGTTCCCCATGTGTATAGTGCCACATAGCTTCCCCTTGTGTATAGTGTCACACAGCTCCCCTTTGTGTATAATGCCACACAGCCCCCCTTTGTGTATAGTGCCACACAGCCCCCCCCCCTTGTGTATAGTGCCACAAGGCAATGGCACATCCGAGAAAGTTGTATCAGCCAGGGAGATGTCACTCAAACATGGTAAGGTGGGTTTGGAGGCAGGACTGTGACTCTTCAGTATAGCGGCACTGCCCCATGACCCTTTAATGAGTAATTAGCATATAGCGTGCACCGTTTTAAAAGTGGACTTTAAAGATTTTGCTGCATCTGAAAAAAACATACAAGAGAATGTTTGGAAATATTGTCAGGTCATGTATTACCGCATGGTGGCGGTTCAAGGGGTTAAAACTACCTGATAGGTTCCCATGAAATATACAATAAATTGAGAACAATTCCATCTGCTCTGCAATTTTGCTATTATAAATATATTCTATATAATTACAGATCCAGAACCAAGCTCTGACATATATACAGTACCACAACCAAGCTCAGTACATAAATACAGCACTAGAACCAAGCTCAGTACATATATACAGCACCAGAACCAAGCTCAGTACATAAATACAGCACTAGAACGAAGCCCATACATATACACAACACCAGAACCAACCTCAGTACATAAATACAGCACCAGAACTAACCTCAGTACATAAATACAGCACTAGAACCAAGCTCAGTACATATACACAATACCAGAACAAAGCTCAGTACATAAATACATCCCCAGAACCAAGGTCAGTACATATATACATCCCCAGGACCAAGCTCATTAAATATATACAGCACCAAAACCTATTTCATACGTATATACAGCACCAGAACAAAGCTCAGTACTTACATACAGCATCAGAACCAAGATCAGTACATATATACAACACCAGAACCAAGCTCAGTACTTACATACAGCATTATAACCAGGATCAGTACATATATACAACACCAGAACAAATACAGCTCAATTTAGTGCAACCCCTGCCGTATAGGTTTGTACGGCAGAAAACTACAGCTCCCAGCATGGCCCGAGCAATGGTAAGGATATGCTGGGAGATGCTGTTTCACAAAAAAAAAAAAATCATACCATCATCATCTCGCTGCAGATCATACAGTGACTACATTACTGATTAGAGGCAGAATAAACATTTACATTAAGTGATTCACCGGTGACGTCTCCGATTCTAGTTCTTTTCTTCTCCCTCTGGTCCAGACATCTATGATGGATTTCTCCCGGCCACGACCCATTTCTGCAGTTTTCCGCTCAGATGTTTTCACTTCTCACTTTTCAAACATTTCTGCACCTATTAACGAAGTTAAAATTCTCAACACCTCTAAATATAATAAAGCGCCGTACACTGCACCTCTAACTATAATAGCGCCATACACTGTGTCTCTGATTATAATAGTACCATACACTGTGTCCCACACACACACACCGTACCCCCTGTAGATATTGCCCCCATAGCCCCCTGTACCCCATAGAGCCTCTGTAGATAGTGCCCTCATAGCCCGCTGTAGATAGTGACTCCCATAGAGTCTCTGTAGATAGTGCCCTACATAGAAGCCCCTGTAGATAGTGTCCCACATATAACCCTCTGTAGATAGTGCCCACATATGGACTCCAGTGCTGCAAGGCAATAGTGCTAACCACTGAGCCACCGTGCTGCCTTACATATAGCTTCCCATATAAATAGTGATCCACGTATAGCCCACCTCTGTAGATAGTGTCTCGCATATAGCTCCCCCTGTGTATAGTGTCCCACATATAACCCACCCCTGTATATAATGTCTCACATATAGCCCACCCCTATAGAAAGTGCCCTAAAAATAGCTCCCCTATAAATAGTGCTCTACATATAGCCCACCCCTGTACTGTGTCACATATAGCTCCCCCTGTATATAGTGCCCCACATAGAGACACCCCCTGTAGATAGTGGCCCACATCACCACACATAGACACCCCTGTATATAGTGGCCCACATCCCCACATACAGACCCCCTGTATATAGTGGCCCACATATAGACCCCCCTGTATATAGTGGCCCACATCCCCACATATAGACCCCCCTGTATATAGTGGCCCACATATTAATCCCCCTATATAGTGGCCCACATTCCCACTTATTAACGACACCCCCTGTAGATAGAGCCCCCACTATAGATAATGCGACTCACAGTTTTATTAGGAAAAAACAAAAAGCTTTACATACTCACGTGATCCCGTTCCCGCGTCATGTCGATGGCAATGCAGACCTGCTCTCTTCTCCTGGAGCTGAACGACACCAGGGCAGAATGACTTGCCCCATCAATCAGTGCCTTTCAAGCACGGAAGCGGCGCGATGACGGCATCTCGCCGTTAGCGTCGTTGAAAGGCGCTGATTGGCGGGGCAAGTAATTTTGCCCTGCCAATCAGCGTTATTGTAAGGTGCTGAATGGTCGGGCACGGAACATGCCTGGCCATTCAGCGCCAATGCATGTATTTGTACCTGCGTGCTATAGACGCAGGTACAATTACTTCAAGACGGGGTGGCTGTCGCTAGCATGAGAGGGCCTGTGTCGCCTGGCCCATACTTGTTGGAGGCTCGGCGGCGTGGGTCCCGTAGTAGTGGCGCTACTGCTGTAGCAGCCATAACAGCTGCTGGTGGCGCCACCGGGATATGGGGGGGGCGTGTCGGCTGGCGGCACGGGCCCCCTCAAGTCACGGGCCTCGTAGCTTCTGCTACGGTTGCTACCGCGGTAGTTACGCCACTGGTCCCAGCCCGCCTAGCTGCTGTCCGCGCACACGGCGGTTACTCTGGATATTAGGTGGTGGTCATAATAATGTGACTCGACTGTGTGTGTTATGCCACCAGATTATTATTCAATGTTTTCCAGCTAGTCAATAGAAACTAATGATATGTTTTTACAAAGTAATTAGAAGATTGGTCATGAGCTTTAAGAGCCGCTGCAAATGACACTCCATTAGATCACTGTCTGGAATTTATTTCACGTTGTTTATATAGCACCAACATCAGTCCCTGATCCCAATTCTTGCTCACAATCTGATTTTCCTATCTCAGACATACACGCTGGAATACCCTCATAAACACGGGAAGGACTTTAAATGTATGCATTAGAATCTATAGTTTATTTAAAACACCCCAGTCTGACACCACCTGGAGGATTTATAGTTGTATAGTACTGTCCAACATGACTGTTGAAATTATACTCTTTCTTGATTTTCACGTTCATAAAACCTGTGTTTCATTTGTGTACTGCTTTAAAAAATGCCTTTGACGCCAAGTACTGTATTTAACTTGGCGCAGGTTGTTTGAATAAATATACATTTTACATAAGCAATGCTTGTTAAATGTATATAGTTTTGTTTGAAAAGTGCAGTCTTGAGTTAAGATCTAATTTTCGCCTAAAGAAATTCTGTGCCTTTGCCTACCACCTAGTGTCCAAATGAAAGATTGCACAGAAAGTTAGAGAGATATGAGATAGATAGATAGAGACAGACAGACAGATAGAGAGATATGAGATAGATAGAGACAGACACACATATAGAGAGATATGATATAGATAGGGACAGACACACATATAGAGAGATATGATATAGATAGAGACAGACAGAGAGATATGAGATAGATAGATACAGACAGACAGATAGAGAGATATGAGATAGAGACAGACAGATAGACATACAGATAGAGCTACATGAGATAGATAGAGACAGACAGATAGAGAGAGAGATATGAGATAGATAGAGACAGACACATATAGAGAGATATGATATAGATAGAGACAGACAGACAGATATGAGATAGAGACAGACAGACAGATAGAGATATATGAGAAAGATAGTGTAATGTCTATGGCCGCGGTCTGTCGTTCTAACTTACCCCTCGGCGACCACGGCCATGGACGTCCTGCTGCTGTGCTGCGTCATCCCCCTGTGAGGCGCCGGCACTCACTACCGTGTATCCAGCCAGTCTCCTGGAGGGTGCGCGCGCGCTCGTGCCCGCACATGAAAATCATCATCATCAACTCATGAATTCCTGGACTATAAGAGGGTCACCACCCTTCTTATCCTCGCCTGAGCGTTGTTGTTGTTGTTGTTGTTGTTTCCCAAAGTCTGTCTTGCAAATGGTCTCCTAAGTGTCTTCCAGCTTCCCAGTGTTCCCCGTACCTGTATCCTGTATCCTGTTTCCCATGTTATCCAGTCCCATTCTGGTCTACTGCCGTGCTGAGCTGTTATCGTGTTTTGCTGCATCTCCATGCCTGTTCTACTGCACCACGCCTGTCATCTACCTGCTGCCTGGTCCCAGCCGAACCTGCCTGGCTCCTGTCTACATTGCCTCAGGTACCCCCTCTGGACTATAGACTCTGTACCATACCTGTTTGGCCAGCTGCCAGAGAGATATGAGATAAATAGAGACAGACAGACAGACAGACAGACAGATAGAGAGATATGAGATAGATAGAGACAGACAGACAGAGAGAGAGATATGAGATAGATAGAGACAGACAGAGAGATATGAGATAGATAGATAGAGATATTTGATAGAGACAGACAGATAGACATACAGATAGAGAGATATGAGATAGATAGAGACAGACAGACAGAGATATATGAGATAGAGACAGAGAAGATAGACATACAGATAGAGATATATGAGATAGATAGAGACAGACAGACAGAGATATATGAGATAGATAGAGACAGACAGACAGACAGACCTACAGATAGAGAGATATGAGATAGATAGATAGATAGAGACAGACACACATATAGAGAGATATGATATAGATAGAGTCAGATAGAGAGATATGAGATAGATAGAGACAGACAGACAGATAGAGATATATGAGATAGAGACAGACAGATAGACAGACATTGGGCACTTCATTGAAAAAAAGAGCCTCATAGATGAGGAATAATTAGGGATTATTGTGGATGATGGGGGAAGATTGACACCCATAATAATAAGATTTTGAAGCAGCTGCAGAGTGTCCTGGCTATTTCATTCCCTCTATGGGTGCTTCTGCTATCTGCATCCATGGCTGCCATCAGGGCAGTACTGGCGGTACTGCCATCAGGGGCCCGTTCATAAATGTGAAAAAACAGGGGCCCGTGCTCCATTGCTGGAATTCATTTGCTCACGGGCCCATCACGGAGCTGGGACCAGTTCTTTGCATCAAAGTAAAATCATAAGTGTCCGCTGTTCACATAGAGCCCACCCCTCCTCCTCCATCGTGACAGCGTGTGTGGAGGAGACAAGGAGGGGAGACGTCATGAAGGTGGCGGGACGTCATGAAGGTGGCGGGAGGTTTGAATGCAGTGGAGGCGACAAGCAGCAGCAGCAGCAGCAGAAGAAGACCTCTGACACAGTGAGTATACGATGTCTGTGTCAGTATGTAATGTCTGTCAGGCTGCTGCTGCCCAGAGCCTCCTCACATCAAATCCCCCCCCAAAAAAGCAATGTTACCCATGCCGGCACTATACCCTCTCAGCTCTGCTTCATGACCTTGTATCACCAGCAGCAGTTCTTACCTCTTATCTCCCAGGCTGTGTAAGCGGAAGGAGAAGACAGGTTTATTTACTTTGTAAATACTTTTTATTAAAAATAATTTTTACTTTTGGAGATACAGCTGCTTTGTATCCTGTATACAGAGCAGCTGTATCATGCACTGAGACCTGTATCTGTCAGGTCCGGGAGACTGATGTGTTCAGTGTTGGTGGATCAGGATCCACCTGTTATCGATCAAATCTAAATTATGAACAGGGACACGCAGGACCCGCTGACACTGAACCCGTCAGTCACGCTGACCTGACAGATAAAGGTTTCAGTGCATGATACAGCTGCTCTGTATACAGGATACAAAGCAGCTGTATCTCATAAAGTAAAAACAGACTGGTAAAACAACAAAAACCACATTCAAATGTTTATATAGCCTTAAAACCTGTGGTGGGTAGCAACAGGGCCGGCCTTAGGATGGCGCCCCGTGCAAAATTATGTTTTGGCGCCCCACCCCCATCATATAACAAATGCCCCAAAAAGTATAATGCCCCCACAGTATAATGCCCCTTTAGTTCCCCCCATACAGTATAATAATAATATATTATAACCCCTCCAAGGACACAGTATTTTGTCCTCTAATTGTGCCCACACAGTATTATGCCCTCTGTAGTGCCCCTACACAGTATAATGTCCGCTTAGTGGCCTCCACACAGTATAATGCCTCCTCCCCTGGCTGACACACACAGTATATTGCCCCATGTAGTACCCCTACACAGTATAATGTCCACTTAATGGCCCCCACACAGTATAATGGCCCCTCCCCTGGCTGCCACACACAGCCCCCCTGTAGATAGTGCCCCCCTGTAGATTGTGCCATACAGCCTTCCTTTAGATAGTGCCATATCCCCCCACCTCCCCTTGTAGACAGTGCCATACATCCCCCCACCTCCCCCTTGTAGATCGTGCCATACAGCCCCCACATCCCCCTTGTAGACAGTGCCATGCAGCCCCCACCTCCTCCTTGTAGACAGTGCCATATGTCCCCCCCACCTCCCCTTGTAGATTGTGCCATACAGCCCCCCACTTCCCCCTTGTTGACAGTACCATACATCCCCCACCTCTCCCTTGTAGATCATGCTATACAGCCCCCCACCTCCTCCTTGTAGACAGTGCCATACAACCCCCACCTCCCTCATGTAGACAGTGCCATACAGCCCCCCACCTCCCCTTGTATATCGTGCCATACAGTCCCCCACCTCCCTCATGTAGAAAGTGCCATACATCCCCCCACCTTGTAGACAGTGCCCCCCCCCCCAAAAAAAAAGTTGTACTCACCTAGGCCCTGTTCCCACAATGAACTGAGCTGCTCCACGATGGGGCCCTTGTAGCCTAGTACAGAGTTTCCCAACATTTTCGGACTCGAGGCACCACTGGAAAAATGTAATTTCCTCAGGACAGCCCTATCAAATTTTTTTAGAGAAAAACAGAAAACGGCTAAAAACAAGCACTACACTCGTAGGGTACGTTCACACAGCGTTTTTTGCAAGGCAAAAAATATCTGCCTCAAAATTCCTTCAGGAACTGACAGCGTTGTTTGACCTTTTCTTTTGCGTTTTTTTTAAGCCGTTGAAGCGAATCCAAAAGATGCAGGAAAAAAAGCACCAAACTAGCTCCGCAGGTATTTACTGCCCCCTATTAATTTCAATTTGAGGTCAGAGTTGAAAACCACTTGAAGACCATCAGCCCCCCATCACAGTAAAATAACCATCAGCCCAGCACACACAGTAAAATGACCATCTACCCCCCACTCATAGTAAAATGACCATTAGCCCCCCCACTCACAGTAAAATTACCATCAGCCTGTCACTCACAGATTCCCCCTGTAGACACACAGCCGCCTTGTAGGTAGTGCCCCACAGCCCCCTTGTAGGTAGTGCCACACAGCCCCCTGTAGGTTGTGCCACACAGCCCCCTGTAGGTTGTGCCACACAGCCCCCTGTAGGTAGTGCCACGCAGACCCCCTGTCGTTTGTGTCACACAGCCCCCTTGCAGGTTGTGCACACAGCCCCCTTGCAGGCTGTTGATGTCTCTATCCATTTATGGACAGTAACGTCAAGGGCTTCTCATGGAGTGGAATCCCCGGTCACAGCGTCGGCAACGCTGTGGACGGGGATTCTACTTCAGGAGTTGCCCCTGATGTCACTGTCCATATACGGATAGAGACATCAAGAGCAGCGCACCAGGAGCGGAACCCCTGGCCACACAGGAATTTCGCTCCTTCATGGAGCTACAGTGGCGCTAGTAGATTGCAGAGCAGGGGGATACCTCCCTGCTCTGCTATAGTATGCCGCCGTCCTCATGCCCGGTGTCACCACCCATGCCACTTCCTGTTCTCCAAGAAATCCCCTCCTTCTTCCCCCACCGAGCCCTGGCACTTAGTCTCTCCACCTTGCCCCCTGATACCCACCAGCTGTCTCTGCCCTGCCCCTCCAAAGAGACCCTACTAGTTTGCTTTTTACCGCTGCCTAACCTTTCACCCCTTTACTTTGTACCCGACCCAATAGTGAGGTGGCCCCAGACTCCTTGGCTGTTCGGTGCCCAGAAATGTCTGATGGTGGCCCTGTCTGCATCTGTCCCGATTCCTGGATCTCGACTGCGCTACCTTCTGATAGCAGCACAGGTAGAATCAAGGAACTGAGTAAGTTATGGTACACCCTGTCTAATTGGATAATGTATTAAGAATTTTGCAGTTAATCTAACCCTTAATAATTATTACATTTGCCTTTAAGTAGTTTAAAGTCATTAACTGTTTGACTATGAGTGTATGTAGCAGTGCCAGCTGCAGAACCCATACACAACAACACTTGCTTCACGCCCTTATGCTGCTTTTGTCCTTCAATGAAGAACCAGAAGTTACAAGCGGGCTCTAGATGGGTTGTAATGCCCTTCATCATTAGCAGAGCTGTGTCCGGACACGTACCCCCTGCAGCTCGGACCTGAAACCTGTGTGTCTTTACAATGAGGGCAGTCTTGTGCAGTTTTTGTGGAAGGCAGAGCACAACTATACAATGCAGACCTGCATTGTATGCAGCTCTGTATAAGTTTCACCAAGCCAAGGAAGCATTACACAATATATGTTCATGTTATTTGATTTAAAGAGGCTCTGTCACCACATTCTAAGTGCCCTATCTCTTACATAATGTAATTGGCGCTGTAATGTAGATCACAGCAGTAGTTTTTATTTAGAAAACGATCAATTTTGACGGAGATATGACCTATTTTTGATTTATGCTAATTACTTTCTTAATAGACAACTGGCCGTGTTTTTACTTTTTGACCAAGTGGGCGTTGTGGAGAGAAGTGTATGACGCTGACCAATCAGTGTCATACACTTCTCTCCATTCATATACTCACACACAGCGTAATCTCGAGAGATCACGCTTGCTGTCGCTTACTCACACATTAACTTTACTGAAGTGTCTTGAGAGTGAATAGACATTGCTTCCAGCCAGGACGCGATGTCTGTTCACAATCCCGACACTTCGGTAACGTTTGTGTGGGACTTAATGACAGCAAGTGTGATCTCGCGAGATCACACTGTAAATGACAGCACAATGTGATCTTGATGTGCTGTGCTGTAAGTCCCACACAAACGTTACCGAAATGTCGGGATTGTGAATAGATATCGCGTCCTGGCTGGAAGCGATGTCTATTCACTCTCTAGACACTTCTGTAAAGTTAATGTGTGAGTAAGTGGCAGCACAGCGTGATTTAGCAAGATCACTATGTGCTAAGTACATGAATGGAGAGAAGTTTATGGCGCTGATTGGTCAGCGTCATACACTCCTCTTTACAACGTCCACTTGGTAAAAAAGTAAATCCACGCCAAGTTGTCTATTAAGAAAGTCATTAGCATAAATCTCAAATAGGTCATAACTCCGTCAAAATTGATCGTTAATAAAAACCACTGCTGTGATCTACATTACAGCGTCCATCTCCTTATGTAAGAGATAGGGCACTAATAATGTGGTGACAGAGCCTCTTTAATATTATATGATGAAGTTTATGTCATTTATTAAATCCTAAATAAGATTTTCTTCTAGAAGGAAAACTATGCATAAAAATGTAATGAGACACACTTACTAATATTAGCATACTGCGAAGCCAGGAGTGTAACTATAGAGGGTGCAGAGGTTGTGGTCGCCCCCAGGCCCTGGAGCCTGAGGGGGCCCAAAAGGTCTCTGCCCCAAATGAGGAAACCAAACATATAAATTACATTTACAGATTTCGCATAATGGCTCAGGACCTTTAAGTTACGCCTCTTGCCTGTTAAGTGGTAGGCCAGTGTAGCGTCCATGGCGACGGGCCGTCGGGTTTACTCACCTCCCGACATCCGCAGCCATGGATCCGTGAGTGCTGGTCCCCATCTCCTTCCTAGGAGACACCAGTGCTCACTTCCGATCCGGTCTGCTGTGTCCCGTAGGGTGTGCGCGCACGCTCGTGCCCGGCCTTAAAGGGCCAGCGCGCGCACAAGAGGAAATCATCATCATCAACTGCCCATGATTTCCTGGTCTATAAGAAGGCCCCAGCCCTTCTGATCCTTGCCTGAGCGTTGTTAGTTATCCCAAGTCTGTCTTGCAAATGGTCCCTTAGTGTTTCCTGTTCCAGTTGTTACCCGTGCCGTTACCTGTTCCTGTATCCTGTGCTGTTCTTGTGCTTACTAGTGTCGGAGTCGTGTCACGTCCTGTGTCATCTGCCACGTCCAGGGAAATTCGCCACGTCTGGCTCAACCTGCGGCACTTGTGTCATCCGCCACGTCCTGTGTCATCTGCCACGTCCAGAGGAATTCGCCACGTCTGGCGCAACCTGCGGCACCTGTGTCATCCGCCATGTTTGGCGTTACTTGCTGTACCGATCTCCATCAGTGCCAGAGCTGCGGCCACTGTCTGGACTATCCAGGTACCCTTGTGCGGGACATTGTATTGCTGGAGTTCCCTGTTTGGCTAGCTTCCTCCCCGCTACGGCGGTACGGCCTAGTGGGTCCAGAAACCCGCAACGTGACAGCCAGTATGTAATTACAGTGTAGTGGGCACCATTTTCCCAAACACCACACTTGCTGGTTGAGTAATTTGTTGCAACTACTAAACCAAGGTAGTTTGTACCCAACATAGTTAAACGATTTCTGCACAGAAAAGTGGTTGAAATCTTTAGTAAATCAGATCACACGCAGTGTAAGTAGACTTTTATACGTGGTGATTATCGTTTCAAATTTTGTAATATCAACTAAAAGTTTGCAATCATTGTTCAGTGTAAAGATGTGCAGCAATTGCACAAACAGCGAAAATGTGAACATTTTTCATTGCTTAAATCTTTGATGATGAAAAATATTTTTTTGTTGACAGTACATTCCCTTGTGTAAACATGCATCTGCTAGTCGTTAACAGACATGACAGGAAATGTTTGTTGAGGCATGGTAAATTCTTAAAGGAGCACAGAAAAGAGATCTCAAGTGCGATCGAAATTCCAAAAAAAATCATACGATTATTGTAACATAAATGTGTGTCTTTAAACGGTAACAATATATTACTATATTGTCAACTGGATGTCATTCTTACAAATTTATCTCCACGTCTAAAAGGGCCCTTGAGGCTGGCAGCCATGCTATCCATCAGTTAAGAGACACGCGGCCAGGTTATACATCAGGTAGAGACAGGTGGCTATTTTATACATCACCTAGAGACCGGTGGTCATGTTATATATAACCTAGAGACAGGAAGTCATAATATACATCACCTAGAGACAGGTAGAAATTTCATACATCACCTAGGGACAGGTAGTCATGTTATACATCACCTAGGGACAAGCAGTCATGTTATACATCACCTAGAGACAGGTGGTCATGTTACACATGACGTAGGGACAGGCAGTCATGTTATACATCACCTAAGGACAATCAGTCATGTTATACATCACATAGAGACAGGCAGTCATCTTATACATCACTTAAGGACAATCAGTCATGCTATACATCACATAGAGACAGGCAGTCATCTTATACATCACCTAGGGATAAGCAGACATGTTATACATCAACTAGAGACAGGAAGTCATATTACAAATCACCTAGAGACAGGCAGTCATGTTATACATCACCTTCTGACAAGCAGTCACGTTATACATCACCTAGAGACAGGTGGTCATGTTACACATGACCTAGGGACAGGCAGTCATGTTATACATCACCTAGAAACAGGAAGTCGTGTTATACATTACCAAAAGACAGGCAGCCATGTTGTACATCACCTAGAGACAGGTGGTCATGTTATACATCACCTAGAGACAGGAAGTCATATTATACATCACCCAGAGGCAGGCAGAGATGTTACACATCAGCTCGGGACAGGCAGTCACGTTATACATCACCTAAGGACAATCAGTCATGTTATACATCACATAGAGACAGGCAGTCATCTCATACATCACCTAGGGACAAACAGGCATGTTATACATAAACTAGAGACAGGAAGTCATATTATACATCACCTAGAGACAGGCAGAAATGTTTTACATTACCAAGGGATCGGCAGTCATCTTATACATCACCTAGGGACAAGTAGTCATGCTATACATCACCTAGAGACAGGCAGTCATCTTATACATCACCTAGAAACAGCAAGCTATGTTATACATTACCTAGACACAGGCAGCCATGTTATACATCACCTAGAGATCGGAAGTCATGTTATATATCAACTAGAGACAGGAAGTCATGTTATACAATCAGGGGCGTAACTAGGAAAGACTGGGCCCCATAGCAAACTCTTGACTGGGCCCCCCAGGTGCCCCCTTATAGATAGTGCCCCCTGTAGATTGTGCCATACAGCCCCCTGTAGACAGTGCTATACAGCCTTGCCTGTAGACAGCGTCACACACCACTTGTAGATAGCACCCCCAACCTCCCCCTTGTAGATAGTGCCATACAGCCCCCCTGTAGATATTGCCATAAAGCCCCCTGTATATAGCACCATACAGCTCCCCTTGTATATAGTGCCACACAGTCCCCTCCCTTGTATATAGTGCCACACGGCCCCCCTTGGTAGATAGTGCCACACAGCTCCCCTTAGTAGATAGTGCAACACAGCCCCCCTTAGTAGATAGTGCCACACAGACCCCTGTAAATTGCACCACACATAGCCCCCTGTAGATAAAGCCACAGCCCTCCCCCTTGTAAATAGTGCCATTCAGCCCCCCTAGTAGATAGTGCCACACAACCCCACCTTAGTAGTGCCACACAGCCCCTTGTATATAGTGCCACACAGCCCCCCAAGTAGTACAAGGCAATGACACATCTGAGAAAGTTGTATTAGCCAGGGGGGTGTCAATCAAACATGGAAAGGTGGGTTTGGAGGCAGGACTACGTGACACTTCAGGATAGCGGCACCGCCCCATGACCCTTTAATGAGTAAATAGTATATAGCGTGCCCCATTTTTAAAAGTTAATTTGATAGATTTTGCTGCATCTGAAAAAAAAATACATTAGGAAATATTGTCAGTTCATGTATTGCCGCATTGTGGCAGTTCAAGAAGTTAAAACTACCAGACAGGTTCCCATGAAATATACAATGAATCGAAAACAATTCCATCTGCCCTGCAATTTTGTTATTATAAATATATCCTATATAATTACAGCTCCAGAACCAAGTTCTGAAATATATACAGTACCAGAACTAAGATCAGTACATAAATACAGCACTAGAACCAAGCTCTGACATATATACAGCACCAGAACAAAGCTCATACATATATACAGCACTAGAACCAAGCTCAGTACATATATACTGCACCAGAACCAAGCTCAGTATATAAATATATACACTACCGTTCAAAAGATTAGGGTCACTTAGAAATGACCTTATTTTTGAAAGAAAAGCACAGTTTTTTCAATGAAAATAACATTAAATTAATCAGAAATACACTCTATACATTGTTAATGTGCTAAATGACTATTCTAGCTGCCAACGTCTGGTTTTTAATGCAATATCTAAATAGGTGTATAGAGGCCCATTTCCAGCAACCATCACTCCAGTGTTCTAATGGTACATTGTGTTTGCTAACTGTGTTAGAAGGCTAATGGATGATTAGAAAACACTTGAAAACCCTTGTGCAATTATGTTAGCACCGCTGTAAACGGTTTTGCTGTTTAGAGGAGCTATAAAACTGACCTTCCTTTGAGCTAGTTGAGAATCTGGAGCATTACATTTGTGGGTTCGATTAAACTCTCAAAATGGCTAGAAAAAGAGAGCTTTCATGTGAAACTCGACAGTCTATTCTTGTTCTTAGAAATGAAGGCTATTCCATGCAAGAAATTACCAAGAAACTGAAGATTTCCTACAACGGTGTGTACTACGCCCTTCAGAGCACAGCACACACAGGCTCTAACCAGAGTAGAAAGAGAAGTGGCAGGCCCCGCTGCACAACTGAGCAACAAGACAAGTACATTAGAGTCTCTAGTTTGAGAAATAGATGCCTCACAGGTCCTCAACTGGCTGCTTCAATAAATAGTACCCGCAAAACGCCAGTGGCAACGTCTACAGTGAAGAGGCGACTCCGGGATGCTGGCCTTCAGGGCAGAGTGGCAAAGAAAAAGCCATATCTGAGACTGGCTAATAATAGGAAAAGATTATTATGGGCAAAAGCACACAGACATTGGACAGAGGAAGATTGGAAAAAAGTGTTATGGACAGACGAATTGAAGTTTGAGGTGTTTGGATCACACAGAAGAACATTTGTGAGATGCAGAACAACTGAAAAACGCTGGAAGAGTGCCTGACGCCATCTGTCAAGAATGGTGGAGGTAATGTGATGGTCTGGGGTTGCTTTGGTGCTGGTAAAGTGGGAGATTTGTACAAGGTAAAAGGGATTTTGAATAAGGAAGGCTATCACTCCATTTTGCAACGCCATGCCATACCCTGTGGACAGCGCTTGATTGGAGCCAATTTCATCCTACAACAGGACAATGACCCAAAGCACACCTCCAAATTATGCAAGAACTATTTAGGGAAGAAGCAGGCAGCTGGTATTCTATCTGTAATGGAGTGGCCAGCGCAGTCACCAGATCTCGACCCCATAGAACTGTGGTGGGAGCAGTTTGACCGTATGGTACGCAAGAAGTGCCCATCAAGCCAATCCAACTTGTGGGAGGGGCTTCTGGAAGCATGGGGTGAAATTTCTCTCGATTACCTCCGCAAATTAACAGCTAGAATGCCAAAGGTCTGCAATGCTGTAATTGCTGCAAATAGAGCATTCTTTGACGAAAGCAAAGTTTGAAGGAGAAAATTATTATTTCAAATAAAAATCATTATTTCTAACCTTGTCAATGTCTTGACTATATTTTCTAGTCATTTTGCAACTCATTTGATAAATATAAGTGTGTTTTCATGGAAAACACAAAATTGTCTGGGTGACCCCAAACTTTTGAACGGTAGTGTACATCCCCAGAATTAAGCTTGGTACATATGTACAACACCAGAACAAATACAGCTCAATTTAGTGCAACCCCTGCCGTATAGGTTTGTACAGCGTAACACTACAGCCCCCAGCATGGCCCAAACAATGGTAAGGAGGTTTAAACAAAGATAAAATTCTCAACACCTCTAAATATAATAGCGCCATACACTGCACGTCTAACTATAATAGGGCCATACACTGTGTCACTGATTATAATAGTACCATACACTGTGTCACACACACACACACACACACACACGCCGTGCCCCCTGTAGATAGTACCCTCATAGCTCCCTGTAGATAGTGACCACATATGGACTCCAGAGCTGCAAGGCAATAGTACTAACCACTTAGCCACCGTGCTGCCCTACATATATCTTCCCCTATAGATAGTGCTCCACGTATAGCCCACATCTGTAGTTAGTGTTTCACATATAGCCCACCCCTGTAGACAGTGCCCTACATATAGCCCCCTGTAGATAGTGCCCCATAGGTAACCCACCCTTGTATATAGTGTCCCACATATAGCCCACCCCTATAGATAGTGCCATACAAATAGCTCCCCATATAGATAGTGCTCCACATATAGCCCAGCCCTGTATATTGTGTCCCAAATATAGCCTACCCCTGTATATACTGTCCCACATATAGCCCACTCCTGTATATAGTGTCTCACATATAGCCCACCCCTGTAAATAGAGCCCTACATATAGCTTCCCCAGTATATAGTGCTCCACATCCCCACATATAGACTCCCCCATGTAGATAGAGCCCCCACTATAAATAATGCCACTCACAGTTTTAGTAGAAAAACAAAACAAAAAACTTTACATACTCACATTATTCCATTCCCGAGCCAACAGGTGGCAATGCAGATCTGCTCTCTTCTGAGCAGGTCTGCTGGAGTTGAACAAGCGGCGCATCGTTGAAAGGTTCTGATTGGCAGGGCAGAATGACTTGCCCCGTCAATCAGCGCCTTTCAACCACGGAAGCGTCGCGATGACATCAGTCAGCGTCATTGTAAGGTGCTGAATGGTCGGGCACGAATCGTGCCCAGCCATTTAGTGCTAATGCATGTATTTGTACCTGTGTGCTATAGACGCAGGTACAATTACTACAAGAGGGGGTGGCTGTCATTAGCACTGGGGCCCCCTCCGGTGCTAGCAACGCCACAGTGCATGCGAGGGCCCATGCTGCTTAGTCCATAAGTGTTAGGGACTCGGCGGTGCGGGCCCCGTAGTAGCGTCGCTACCGCTGTAGCAGCCATAACGGCTGCTAGCGGAGCAACCGGTCATATGAGGGGGACGTGTTGGCGGGCGGCACAGGCCCCCTCATGCTGTGGGCTCCATTCCAGCCGCTATGGCTGCTACAGCGTTAGTTACGCCACTGTATACAAGTCAATAAATGCTCAGTGAAGTAGTTTTTAATCATGATTCCACAATTAATCCTATTCAGTTATCCCATGGATGTCATGTAACCCTGTTGCTAACTGAACGCCAGGGATCACAAGATGTGCGCGTGTGTGTGTGTGTCTGCGTGTGCGTGTGTGTGTGTGTGGGCTGTCACATGACTGACGCCATATTAGCCCATGGATGCATTACATTTGACTAATATGTGGGCTATACCATTCTACATCGAAGAGACTGGTATAAGAAATGTATGTGAGCAGGAAATCATGCAGTTTTTATAATATACAAACTGCATGATTTCCTATTCTATTAAAAAAAAAAAAAAAACAACAAACAGCCCCTTTAATAATAGCTTTTATTTTTTCATGAAGGTCACCAATGTATTAGCTCATACAAGAAGTGCCAAGCCACTTTAAATGTTGCAAATCGTCATAGTTATGTGTTGTCATATGTGCAACGATCCATAGAGCAGAACGTTTACTAATAAGGTAAGCGTATTATAAGGGTGTGTTTGTCCTTTTTTTTATACTACTATTGTACTTGAAATGACTGAATGCACTTGAATGCAGCACACTTTTTTTCATTACAGAATTCTATGGTAATCAATAGTTTATTCTCAGAATTGTAGCTATTGCTATTCAGTTGCCCAGTCCTTTAACTTACAAGGAACTTGGCTATGCTTCAGCTTATCCAACATAAAGGACTTTGATTATGTCATTGTAACCAAACCTTAATTACATAGTAATTGTGGTACAAGCGAATACATTTACATTTGTGTGTATATTTGTCTTCCCAGAATGTTTTGCTAATAAGTGTTTGAATTTCAATTCACGTGCATTACTTTCCATTTATGAAAAACCTCAGAGTGCATAAGGGCGTTACATGGTGTTAAGATGTGGCTATGTATTGTGGATATACACATTTACACATAAACACAACACCTACGGTAATGCCCTCATTTCAACATGAAATAAATATAGGCACACACTAAATTTTCCCACTATAGTTGGAAAGATGGAAATGACAAAAAGACTAGTGACATAACTGGGGGCCATCTAATATGCTGTATGGAAGGGCATTTATTTATATATACACAATTATTGTTGTCAAAGGGAATCTGTCACCACGTTTATGCTGCCCTCTCCTAGGGAATCATGAAGTAGTGACAGATATGCTTATTTCAGCGTTGTGTCTGTTACATTTGCCTGTGGTATAATTTTTGTGAAATTTAAACTTTATTAGTTGCAGCGCTCATATCGTGCTGTGAGCTAGAAGCCCTCCGAGCTACTAACAGATCAGCTGCTGCTGATTGACAGCGTTCTCCCTATTGGTGTGCATAGGGATACGGCTGTCAATCAGCTGCAGGTGGGCAGGAGAAGCAAGCAGCTCATGAATACCAAGGGCTCCTAGCCCACACCACAACGCTAGTGCTGCAACTGATAATGTGCACATTTCTAAACACTACACCACCAACACATACACTATATGAACAAAAGTATTGGGACCCCTACACATTACACCTACAGGATCCTTTATGACATCCCATTCTAAATCCATAGCCATTAATATGGAGTTGGTCCCCCTTTGCAGATAAAACAGTTTCCACTCTTCTGGGAAGGCTTTCTACAAGATTTTGGAGTGTGTCTGTGGGAATTTTTGTCCATTCATCCAGAAAAGCATATGTGAAGTCAGACACTGATGTTGGATGAGGGGGTCTGGCTCACAATCTTAGTTCTTATTCATCTGAAAGGTGTTCAATGGGGTTGAGGTCAGGGCTTTGTGTGGGCCAGTCAAGATCTTCCACACCAAACTCACCCAACCATGCCTTTATGGACCTTGCTTATGGACCACTAGGGCACAGTCATGCTGGAACAGAAAAGGGCCTTCCCCAAACTGTCCCCAAATAGATGGGATCATACAATTGTCCAAAATGTCTTGGTATGCTGAAGCATTAAGATTTACCTTAATTGGAACCAAGGGGTCTAAGCCAACCGCTGAAAAAACAACCAAACTTTACAATTGGCACAATGCAGTCAGGCAGGTAATGTTCTCCTGGCATTCACCAAACCCAGACTCGTCCATCAGACTGCCAGATAAAGAACCGCAATTTGTCACTCCACATAACACATTTCTACTGCGCCAGAGTCCATTGGCAGCATGTTTTACACCACTCCATCCGACGCTTGGCATTGCACTTGGTGATGTAAGACTTGCATGCAGCTGCATGGGCATGGAAACCCATGCCATGGAGGGGCTTATTCGGAATAATTTTTTTGTGAGAAATGTGAGAAAATGAACAAAAGGCTCACTAAATAAAATGATAAATGTTGTATGCTACATAGATAGGCAAACATGGCTGGAACTAAAATGCAAAAGCCTCTCCTTTTCAATACTCTAAATAATAAAAATTTTTGCAGGACAGGTTGATGCCCAATTTTACAGCATATAGTATTAACTTCAATGAAATCAGTAGCATCTTCTTTATAAACCTATTTTAACTCCTTATGTCATAGTCTGCTGAGCCCGCTCCATATCCAACAGGTGTCGACTGTATGTTACAGCCGACACCTCACTATAACAACCTCACACTGCTGCATTGACTAATAAACAAAAAAGTTATGGCTTTCAAAACATGGCGACAGAAAACAATTTTTTTTTTAACAAATATTGTTTTCTTTGTAAAAGTAGTAAGTAATAAAAAAAAACTACATACATTTGGTATTGCCAGAATCATATTGAACTGCAGAATAAGCATAACATGTCTTTTTATTGCATGCTTAGCGCCGGAAATTCACTGAAGTGATATATGAGTAAAATGTATAACTTTTATTTCATAACTCTCTAAAAACAGGGGTACAATCACCACTGTGAAGAGCCCAACCGTGTGTATTAAAAATGTATTAAACAATTACTCCAAATCCTGATTCATTTGTGAACCCTCTATGACTGGGTATATTATAAAGATACCAATATGGAATCAGCGTTTAAACATTGGTGTAAGAGTGGTTTAGACCCTAAAACACACCGGAGCCTGCGATAACCGCACCTAAATCTCCTGATGCTAAGGTACACAACGATGCCACTGTCCCCTACGCTAAAATCCCTTGCTTAACCCGACCCTACGCGTTTCTATACTTATCATCATCAGGGGTCTGTAGCTTGGTCACTCTGGCCGGGATGCCAGCGATATTTCTTCAGCAGCAGATATTCTACTGCACAACACGGAAGCATGCAGGCATAGATGTCAGCGGCATGCTTCACTACGGGACTCTGAGTTACTATAACTAGATACTCCTCCCCCTGGCCTCGGCGGCATACTTCGAACCAGCCAATCACACCAGCCCACCACATTCGTGACGTCCGACCGTGTGACTCCCGGCCGTCAACTGACATACCCGGAAGCAACACTGTCAACGCCAAGGAAAGCGCAGACTCAATGGAAGGCTGTAGACGTATCTATTTGCTGCACAAAAGCTCCTTCTAATGAAAGTTAGAGTATATCAATAACAGGTTGGATACACATTGCGGATCAATTCAAACCCGCAACTGCACTGCCACAATTGAAGCAACTTCCCTGGAAATACATATTGTATGAATGAATAAGCAATATTATGTCTGCCACACTTTGGACTTTAAAAACCCTCCTGGACAGATCTACCATGCCTGTTACTATTGAATGACTTGCTGCAATTTAGCTATACTAGGACCAGGGTTTAATGGCCATACACCTACCTAGAAAACAAACATCACAGTATATATTCAATTGAATTGTAGATTTAAATAAAACAGGTATAATTTGTTTGCTCATTTAAACCTTCAGGCTGTACACAGGCCAGTCTGTAGATGCACTGGGCCTCTTTGCGCAGAATGAGATTATCCCAGTCCCCTCCCCGTTTAGGAGGACGTACTAATTCAATCGCCTGAAATTTCAATCGCTGGCATCCCGGCCAGAGTGACCAAGCTACAGACCCCCGATGATGATAAGTATAGAAACGCGTAGGGTCGGGTTAAGCAAGGGATTTTAGCGTAGGGGACAGTGGCATCATTGTGTACCTTAGCATCAGGAGATTTAGGTGTGGTTATCGCAGGCTTCGGTGTGTTTTAGGGTCTAAACCACTGTTACACCAATGTTTAAACGCTGATTCCGTATTGGTATCTTTATAATATACCCAGTCATAGAGGGTTCACAAATGAATCAGGATTTGGAGTAATTGTTTAATGCGTTTTTAATACACACGGTTGAGCTCTTCACAGTGGTGATTGTACCCCTGTTTTTAGAGAGTTATGAAATAAAAGTTATACATTTTACTCATATATCACTTCAGTGAATTTACAAATTTTCATATTTTGTGGGAGCACAATATATATATATCGCTTAAATACAGTGAATTATTACGAATCAGTACAGTTCATTATATATTATACTTTATCTGGGTATGGCAGCCTTTGCACTCTCTGATTTAAGTACAGAAGGATGGATGAGTGAGGCAAAAAGCGTCTTCTCATAGTGTGAACTTGTGTATACAACGCAGGGTGCGTCCCTTAAATCCACTTTTAAAAACCTCACCAGATTACATAAGGATTATACAAGGAGTTGGTGGGAAATTCAGAGTCTGGAGAACTATCTCAAGAATAAAATAGTACCTAGAGGCCTGAGAGTCCCTATTGCCCCAGCCTCCAGATTAAAGACACCTAATATAAAAGAGAGGTGGGAGCAGGAGATCACAGGGAGTTCACTGAGATTAATGCAAATTTTGGTTGAGGAAGAGATAATCCAGTTTGATCATATCAGTGTTGAATTGAAAAAAGAGATTGAGATAGTCAAGATTCTGGTTGATACCCCAGGTTTTGATAAAAAAGACAAAACCTTGCAACAATCCTTAGAGAGGTTCACCAATCATCTGAAAGAGCGTAAGCACTTCCAGTTCCAGAGAGATCTGCAGGAGTTTAGGGAGAAAAAAGCTTATGATTTTGTTAATCAGCAACAACAACAGCATCAGCAGTCTAATAGGGGTTTAAGAGAATCTGACCCCTCTACATCTGAGAGTGAAACAACAGACTCTGAAAGAGTAGGCCCATTCTTTGGGACTGGTGGTGGTAGACAAAAATATAGGGGAGGCGCCAGAGGTAGGAATAGAGGCCGGGCTAGAGCTTCTTCCAACAGTGGCAGTAATTTTTTATCCAACAATCCCCCCATTTCCCGCTACATGCTGAGGGGACAAAAGGATTTATAAAGGGTATAGGAACGGATAAGTTATAAATTATCAATTTATCTGAACACAAATTGAATCGATCTGAGATCATGCTCTTAGAGAAGGGGCTTTCATTTGTCCCCACAGTGAAACTTGATTCATTTACCTGGATCAAGGATTTGAATTTGTTTGCTCGTAAATTAAAATGGATTAAGTTTTTCAAACATCATAACAGGAAAAAGTGTCTGGAAATGGGTTTAGAGGAATCTGATTTAGAAGGCCTAGAAGCCTCGGAAGGGTTGCTTGAGGAATCAAGTAGAGCTCCAGGACTGGGTCCTTTTACCAATTTAAAAACTAGAAGTAGGATGTTGCCGCCATTGGGAGATTTTACCAACGTAGATCTGTTCGTAGATTTGGTGGGGGAAGAGATCAAGGCATTGGGTCAGGATGTGAGGGGTATTGATAACAATCTGTCTTGGTCTGAACGTGTAGCTCTTACCACTTTGGAAAAAAGACGTAATATCATTTTAAAAGCATCCGATAAGGGTGGGAACATTGTGGTCATGAGTCGAGAAGACTATAAGAAAATGTGTGAGGACATTTTGCTCAATCCTGACTGTTATACCATTTTAAAAGAGAACCCCACAGCACTGTTCAAAAAGGAGCTTTTAGGCATCCTACGTGATGCAAAGAGCAGGTCCCTGATCAGTGCTAATGAATTCAACTTTTTATTTCCATAATTTCCCATCATGGCATGCTTCTATAGCCTGCCAAAAATCCACAAAGGGTACCCTCCCTTATGTGGTAGACCTATTGTATCAGGTATCAATAATCTAACCCAGAATGTGAGCACATATATAGACCAGGTGTTGCGTCCAGTTGTACTAGGTCTTACATCATATGTACGTGACACTATGGATGTTTTAAAACAAATTGAGGGTATCACATTGGAACAAAATACTTTTTTGGCCAGCTTGGACGTGGAGGCTTTGTATTCCTCTATTCCACATAGACTTGGCTGTGAGGCAGTGGAATATTTTTTAAAATCTAGAGGTACTCAATATGTGGCTCATAACCAGCTTGTTTTACAATTGCTACATTTTGTGTTAGAGAGGAATGTATTTATCTTTGAAGACCGCATCTTTCACCAGCAACGTGGCACAGCAATGGGGAGTCCTACTGCTCCTACCTATGCAAATTTGTTTCTTGGCTGGTGGGAAGAGACAGTAGTGTTTGGGGATATATTTGCTAAGTGGACTTCATCAATAGGTATCTGGATTAGATATATTGATGACGTGTTGTTGTTTTGGAATTCCACAGTGGAGGAATTCAATACCTTTGTGGCAGCCCTTAATGTAAACGACCTAGGGCTAAGGTTCACATGTGAAATCAGTGATCAGGAATTATCTTTTCTAGATCTTAAAATTATCAAAACTAAGGAAGGCGCAATACGTACCAAAGTACACCGAAAGGAGACAGCAACTAATAGTTTCCTTCAATGGAACAGTTGTCACCCTTATCCCCTTAAGCGAGGGATCCCCAGAGGCCAATTCATGAGAGTACGCCGGAACTGTAGCTCGATGGATGATTTTGAGATACAGGCACATGACCTCGCAAATAGATTGAAGGAGAGAGGCTTCCCTAAGGGGGTAATTAGAAAGGCCTATGAGGGAGCGAGGGATGCAGACAGGCAGAGTCTTATAGTCCCTAGACAACGCAAAGAGGAAAGGGTCACAAGACTCATAGGCACTTATGACTCCAAACAATCTGAGATCATGGAAAAACTAAAAAGATACTGGCGTATTTTGGGTGCTGATGTGGACTTGGCGGATCAGATAACACAATGGCCTTCAGTCACGTTCCGTAGAGGTAAAAACATTAGGGATAGGGTGATGCAGAGTTGTTTTGACCCTATAGCACAACAAGGAACTTGGTTGGACAGGCAGATACCGGGCACACACAGATGTGGCAGTTGTAAAGCTTGTGATTTTATCCTAAGTGGGAAGAAATTCAAAAGTGTCACCACTAAGGTTGAGTATGACATTCGAGACTTTGTGAACTGCAAAACAGCTGGGGTGGTCTATTTAATAACATGTCCATGCCCACTGAATTATGTGGGCAAAACGGTGCGGCAGTTTCGGCGCCGGATTAGGGAACATGTTGGAGATGTTACAAATTCGAGAGATACTCCCATATCAAAACATGTACATGCAAAACATCAAGGCCGGGCAGACTGTTTAAAATTTCAGGCGATTGAATTAGTACGTCCTCCTAAACGGGGAGGGGACTGGGATAATCTCATTCTGCGCAAAGAGGCCCAGTGGATCTACAGATTGGCCTGTGTACAGCCTGAAGGTTTAAATGAGCAAACAAATTATACCTGTTTTATTTAAATATACAATTCAATTGAATATATACTGTGATGTTGGTTTTCTAGGTAGGTGTATGGCCATTAAACCCTGGTCCTAGTATAGCTAAATTGCAGCAAGTCATTCAATAGTAACAGGCATGGTAGATCTGTCCAGGAGGGTTTTTAAAGTCCAAAGTGTGGCAGACATAATATTGCTTATTCATTCATACAATATGTATTTCCAGGGAAGGTGCTTCAATTGTGGCAGTCCAGTTGCGGGTTTGAATTGATCCTCAATATGTATCCAACCTGTTATTGATATACTCTAACTTTCATTAGAAGGAGCTTTTGTGCAGCAAATAGATACGTCTACAGCCTTCCATTGAGTCTGCGCTTTCCTTGGCGTTGACAGTGTTGCTTCCGGGTATGTCAGTTGACGGCCGGGAGTCACACGGTCGGACGTCATGAATGTGGTGGGCTGGTGTGATTGGCTGGTTCGAAGTATGGCGCCGAGGCCATGGGTAGGAGTATCTAGTTATAGTAACTCAGAGTCCCGTAGTGAAGCATGCCGCTGACATCTATGCGTGCATGCTTCCATGTTGTGCAGTAGAATATCTGCTGCTGAAGAAATATCGCTGGCATCCCGGCCAGAGTGACCAAGCTACAGACCCCTGATGATGATAAGTATAGAAACGTGTAGGGTCGGGTTAAGCAAGGGATTTTAGCGTAGGGGACAGTGGCATCGTTGTGTACCTTAGCATCAGGAGATTTAGGTGCGGTTAACGCAGGCTCCGGTGTGTTTTAGGGTCTAAACCACTGTTACACCAATGTTTAAACACTGATTCCGTATTGGTATCTTTATAATATACCCAGTCATAGAGGGTTCACAAATGAATCAGGATTTGGAGTAATTGTTTAATACGTTTTTAATACACACGGTTGGGCTCTTCACAGTGGTGATTGTACCCCTGTTTTTAGAGAGTTATGAAATAAAAGTTATACATTTTACTCATATATCACTTCAGTGAATTTACAAATTTTCATATTTTGTGGGAGCACAATATATATATATATCGCTTAAATACAGTGAATTATGCTTAGCGCCGTAATAACAAAACCAAAAAACTATGATGGAATCACAGTTTTTTTTGTATTCCACCCAATAAAGATTTTTTTTTTCATTCATCAGTACGTAATGTGCTACAATAAATGGTGAGATTAAAAACTGCAACTCATCGTGAACATACAAGCGCTCATACAGATATGTGAAAAAATAAAAAGTTATGGCTTTTGGAAGAGGGAGGGAAAAAACACGATAGGTGATCATTTTCTGATCACTGGGGCCCCACCACTGGTACCCCCACCGATCATGAGAACTGGGGTCCCAAACCTCCAGAACCTCCTCACTGCTTTATCGCAGTGAGGAGGATATTGAATGGAGCGCAAGTGGAGCATATACGCTGCCGCTTCATTCAAAGTCTATGGGAATGATGAAAACAGCCGACTACAGCACTGTTTCGACTGTTTCCGTCATTCTCATAGACAGTGAATGGAGCGGCGGGTGAATGCTTAACCACCACTCCATTTAAGCTCTAGCTCACAGCGGGGGATGCAGTGAGGAGGATCTGGGGTTTCGAAACGTATCACCTGTTAACAAACCTAAGAGAGGCGGTGTTTGGAAACGCTACATTCTTAATAGATCCTATGGTTAGAGACTAGATACCCCAGAGGCCTTAATTGGATGTGTGATGTTTTGTATTCTTACTAAACAGTGGGGGTTTATGACATTATGATTACCTTTATTAGATCATTGCATCAAAGGCTGATCATTTACCTTGATATACAATAGTTATGTGAGCTAATCAGTGCCGGTTTTAGACAAAGTGTGGCCCTGGGCAAAACTAAAAGTGGGACCCCAAGTGCTGAATTATTGTTACAACAATGCACTCAATTCAGAAGCTGGTGTGCAGAGAACTGTGAAACTAATTTTTAGCGTGGCCAGGAGCATGGCCGGCCTTAGACTGGAGGGCGCCCTATGCAGGATAATTTTGGCGCTCCCTGCCATATTACATACCTTCCAAATAAATAATACCACCATATACTTTTCACATAAATAAAGCCGGTATATATCATGCATATAAATAATGTTGTCGTATACAGGTGACACATGTTGTCTGCATTGTGTACAGTCAACATCCTAGAGTCCCTCTTCCTGTGTCAGCTACATTTCAGGTACCCGCTGCTGACTCTGAATTTGGGGACTTTCTGTAAATCTGGCTACAGACCAGATCCTCTATTTTGCTAGCAGTTGATCGCATGAAGCGAAAAGCAGATATAAAAAGAAGAAAGCCACCTCAGAATCTTCCAGTTACCAAAGTCTGGCTGTCCTCACGGAACATTCGTCTAATGGTGCCTTCATACAAGTTTTCTCCCAGTTTCCTCTGACATTTTGAGATATTACAATAGATAAACCCTGTCTCCTATAAGCTTCGGCTGCCTCCTACCCTCAGAATCCCCAACTCCTTTCATGTGTCCATCCTAAAACCAGTGGTCCTAAACCGCTACAGTAAGACTCCCAGTCCCACAGTTGCTCCCAGCGGTTCATCTGATGTGTTTGAGGTGACGGAGATCCTAGACTGCAAAAGGGTAGGAGGAAGGACTTTCTATTTGGTGGACTGGAGAGGGTTTAGTCCTGAGAAGAGGTCCTGGGAGCCGGAAGAGAACCTCAGTGCCCGTGCCCTCATTCCTGTTGCTCTGGCCCCAAGAAGAGGGGTACTGTAGCGTCCACGGCCGCTGACAAAACTGTATACTATAGCCGCTCTGCTATAACGGCACCTGTCAAAATCCAATACAAGCAGTCACTATCTCATTCATTACCATCTCCATGTGGTCTGTAAGTTCCATGCTTTTCAGCGATTACATGCAATGTAGCGCTGCATTGAATGTTAATGCATTGATATTACATCAACACATGATATTGGAATGTCAATTTAAAAAAGAGATCACTTCTATCTAGACTAATCAATTACAGTCTAGATTAATTCTGCTTTGCAATAATAAATTAGTAGGCTTGAACCAGCTAACTAATAATGTAAAAATATAATTTGAAGCTTGAATGCTACCGTAGATTGGTTTAATCATTCGGGGACATCTAAACTATTGATTCAGAAGGGTTAAAATATTACCCAAACTCTGCCCATATTTTACTTTTGTGTGCTCCGTAATATCTTAGATATACCTAATAAAAGTAAATTTTTAAGTGTTACACTAGCTTTTCCCAATCCTTGCTCCCTTTCCTTTTGCACTGCCTTTATAACATGCCCCATCCCAGAATAGGTGATATAACCAGGCTCAGAAGTAGATGGTCTACAAGACGAGGAGCCAGCCCAGGAGAGGAGGGGAGGAGGGGGGCGTAGGATAGGTGAGAAGGGGCACACAGGAGAGGAGGGGGACACAGGAGAGGAGGGGGAAACAGTAGAGGACTGGAAACGGAGCTTCCTCTCTGCTGACACTAAGGGTATGTTCACACGCTGAGAGGCAGTTACGTGTGAAAAGACAGACTGTTAACAGCTGCCTCGTTTCACACGTAAAAGCTCCTCCTCGTAATTTACGAGGCGTCTGAGACGCTCGTAAACCTTGAGCCGTGCTTCATTGATTTCAATGAAGAACGGCTCAAATTACGTGGCAAAGAAGTGCCCTGCACTTCTTTGCCGAGGCAGTAAATTTACGGGTCGTCGTTTGACAGCTGTCAAACGACGACTCGTAAATAACAGGTCGTCTGCACAGTACGTCGGCAAACCCATTCAAATGAATGGGCAGATGTTTGCCGACGTATTGTAGCCATATTTTCAGACGTAAAACGAGGCATAATACGCCTCGTATACGTCTGAAATTTGGCCGTGTGAACATACCCTAAAGCTGTGAGCCCTTCTCCTCCCCTCTCTTCTCTGTCCGACTGCTTCTTATGATAACAGAGGAGAGAGAGAGAGAGAGAGAGAGGACATAGTCAGTGTTCATAGTAGTCCACAGAAAGGCTGAGGAGATGGTATATGGTTCCATATCATTAATCTCCTCATTATGTTGTAGGAGGGAGTAGAGGCTGCAGAGGCAGAGGGAGTAATGTGTGGAAACATTGGGCAGCTTGTTTATTGTTAGTGATGGCGCCCCCTTTACTCAGGAGGAGTAATGCGCCCTGTGCTGCCGAACAGGTCGCACACTCCTATGGCTGTTCCTGTCTGGGAGTGTTGTAAGCCCCAAAGCATATGTCCCCCGTTGACACATATAAAACAGTTATCTATATACATATACAGTTATTAAGTCATACCACTATACAAGGGCCAAATATTTCCACCATACAGAGATGAAATATTACCTGCATATTGTTACTAAACACAACTCACTTTACAAAGACTAATATTACCAATAATAACACTATACAAAGTCCAAATAATACTGCCACACCATAACCACATAGTTACTAAATTATATTATCATACTGTTAATAAAAACCACCATACAAAGACCAATAATTCCACTATACAGTGACCATATAATGGAAGATACCAGACCGACACCGGTGCTCTGCAGACCATTTTAGTGATTACAATACAATTACATTCCGTGACTCACAGGTGACGTCTTCTCTGTTTAGAGTTTTTCCACTTTCCCTTTTCTACCCCATCCGGCCCAGACCACTAAGACAACTTCTTCCAGCCACAACTCATGTCTGCAGAATTTGACACACCGACATGTTGAAACTTCGCTTTTACAGTATCCTCCCCACCAATAACCCACCCTCTAAACAAACTCGCAATCCACAATGTCCCAGACCGCAGTATTGATCCATTGGTGCTCAACACAATAAAAGTAATAACCGTGCCCCCATACAGTAATAATGTCACCTCATACAGTAAAAGAGCCGTCTCCGTATTAGTGCCCCCTTTTTGACACTCACACATGGTTAGCACTATTGCCTTGCAGTGCTGGGGTCCTGGGTTCAAATCCAACTAAGGACAACATCTGCATGGAGTTTGTATGTTCTCCCCGTGTTTGCGTGGGTTTCCTCCGGGTACTCCGGTTTCCTCCCACACCCCAAAAACATACCAATAGGGAATTTAGATTGTGAGCTCCAATGGGGACAGTAAAAAAGAGGACCTCTGTACAGCGCTGCGTAATATGTTGGCGCTATATAAGTAACTGAAATAAATAAATAAATAATGCTGCCACACAGTAATAATGCCCCATTTGTGTCCCCATACACTAATAATACCTACTTTAGTGACTTCATGGTGCCACCAGAAGGTAATATTGCCAGCTTTAGTGGCCCCATACAGTAATAATGCCTACTTTAGTGGCTTTACGCAGTATATATGTCTTCTTTAGTGGCCCCACACAGTAATAATGTCTCCTTTAGTGACCCCATACAGTCCCAATGTCTCCTTTAGTGCCCCCACACAGTAATAATGTCCAATTTCCTCCAAATAAATAAATAGAAAAATGCAAAAACTGAAAATCACCTTAACACCGTTCCCACGATGAGCGTCAGGGTCCTCTTCTTGCTCTCCACTACTAGACAAAGGTGGCACCCTGCAGTGATGTCATTGTGTTGAATGAGCCGGGATTTTGACACCTTCCGCGTCTCTTGGATAAAGGACCGACCCGCTGCCACCGTCATTTTCAGGGGAAAACGCAGGATTTTTAAAGGGGGTTTTCCATATGCATACTTTTTAAACCAAGTTATTATCCCCATGCTCCCGCTGCCCTCTGGTTTTTATGCTATGAGTATTGGTCTGCATGTATCCACCAGCCTAGCCCTTTATATAACAAGCTCTAATATAAAGGGCTAGGCTAGTGTATATGTGCTTACCACTATTCATAGCGTAAAAACTAGCGTAGACGGCAGCAGGATGATCTTTTTACATATTTGGCAAGGGGCCCCAGTTGGGATGGGGCCCTGGGAAATTGTCCAGTTTGCTCCCCCCCCAATGCCAGCCCTGTCGCTAATTTTTCAGGCTTTCTGTATTGTGTTTGATCTTTTTTTGTTTTTAAATTTGCTAGTATTCGATGTTTCAGCATGCTATGACTAAGAACCGGATGGGCTGAAACGTAAGTGTGCGTTGAGACCTTTGTCTTCACCATGATTCTTTGCAACATAAAACGGATTGATCTTTTCTAAGATAGAGGGAAGGGTAGTCAGCTTACCTAGTTTCACCCAATTAGTTAAAGCAAGGGATCTGTGCACGGAGGCGTGATCCAAGAGTACAAAAGAAGGAAGTATTCCAGCACTAGTATCCAGACGGTAAGTAGTGTATAAAACTTCACCTTTGTTATGCAATGATTTAAAATCCACTGCAGATACACATAGCATATCAGGCATTGATCATTTCTGTTGCATTTTATCTTGAGGGCATCAAGGAATACATGCACCACATACAATCAATATATGGACTTGGTTCTATTAACTGACGACTTCCATTTGGATTTGTTTGTGATGCATTTTGGTGTCGTTTTTGCTGAAGTTATGTTTTTTAGCTAAATCCAGGAGTGGCTACAAAAGAGAGGAAAATGAAAGTCTTTTCTTTATCCCTTTCTTTCCTTTATGGTTCTTTCCTGACTTTGACTATAAAAAAAAAAGCACTAAAAAGAACAAAAATTGCATGTGTGGATCCAGTTTAACAAATGCTTATTTTCCAAAGATAACAACTATTAATGCTAGCCATTACAGTGCCCACAGGAAATTTTACATATCATTCCATAGACCCTGAATGGCATATACATCTCAATTAAGACACAAATTTACATTACCTCTCCCTGTATCTTACTGCTCTGTCTGTGAGTCACAGTATTTCTGTAGTCTTGGCATTCTGTTTATAAACCTCAAAATAGCTCTGACGGAGCAGAACAACGGAATGTCATAACGCAGGTGTGAACATAGCCTAAACTTTATGTAACATTTTGTAAGTGATAACAAGTAGCAGGAAGTGATCGAAAAAGTAAGCTTAGTAATAGTGAAAATACTTTACAGGATAAGTACTGCAAATTGTAATGAGAGTCGGGTTGTGGAGATAGAGTCAGATAGATTGACGTGGGTAAAACATTGATTGGGCACACTCAATGGTATCATACATGCTTAGTGGTATCATACCAAGCAATGGCTTTAAAAGCAGCAATATTACTCATGATCCTCCTTTCATTGTAAACAAATGTAAATACCAGTAATCTTTTTTAGCATTCATAATCCATTAGGCATCATAGCAACCAAACTTTGGATATGATGAAAGGCCAATTGGTAACCTCAAAAATGTATGAGCTGTCTTAGAATATTTCTAAACATCACCAAATAATCTTAGTAAACACAGTGGTTTACAAATCTTTTTCAGCTGTGTTGACGCCTTCATTAGATGCAAAAGGCTTACCTTTATATAATTATTAATCCATTACACTTTCTGTGTATCATTCAGTTGTGAAATAAGAAGGTGACTGTCTCAAAACAAATAGTGATTCGGGTCATGCATGATAGCTTTCATACAGTGTCTGTTCACATACTCAAAAAAAATATTTCATAAGTTCAATGATATAAGTATAGAAAAGTGATGTTACATACATTTTATATGAATCCTTATATTTTATAGAATACTTAGCAGCACAGAGTGAACACAAACGTCATTAAAACCTGGAATAATTTCCAACAAACATTTAGCTTAGATAAGTGGTCATAGCAACTGGTCAAAAAGTAAACATAGGGTGGTACCCTTCTTGTGCCATTCTAGCAGAGGCAGAACACTTTGAGGGCATGCTCATATGTGGAAAATTTAATGCAGAAATATCATATAAATGCTGCATAAATAACCCCATTCAGATGGAGGGAACATATGTTCAGTCTTAGAAATATGTGCATCAAATCTGAACCATATCTGGACAAAGTAGACCAATGACACCATAAAAGATCAAGTCGGGATACCTTCAAGCAAAGGCGTAACCTGGGAGTGCACGGTGCCATGCCAGGCTCCCTGGCTGGGCACCCCCCCAATTAGACATAGAAAAAAAAGTCTATACACACCACTCCTCCATCTTCTCTTGTCCGTGGATCCCCTCAGGTTGCCACATCAGGGCCAGTCTGTGCCATGGCGCATACAAACTCCTGACACTGGGAAGTATCCGGATGTTGTATGCGATGCAGCAAATAACATGCCCCCAGCACCCTTTCGACTGCAATCGTTACGCCACTGCATTCAAGACTTTCTATTATGAACTTAGTCAATTCTATTCTCAAACCTTTAAAATAATGCTTGGATGATTATACCATTACTGTATGTTTCAGGCTAATCCCTTCCAAAGTCTAGCTTGTTCTTCACTAGAGGAGGGCAATAGTGTTTTCAGATTCATGATGAAATTAGGATGTTCTCAGGTTTGGATGATAGTAGAACATTAACAAACTCATCCACGGCGATTAGTGAAACAGAAGAGCTAATCCATGGTGTGTTAAATCATGTGACAGAAGACGCAAGCCTTCTATATGTATTAGTCCAGTTCTGGAGCCATTCTTAGCATAGAAAGGGATTTAAAGAGAGTTCATCTTAGTCATTCAGTGCTAGATTAGGCCACCTTTTGCTGCCATGCTTCATTTTGTGTTGAGCTGGCATTGTCAGGATTTTTACCCTACTAGTGTGCTTTCTGCAAAAAAAAACCCACCAGCAATGCCTAATTCTCTCTGTATTGTGCCCTTACCCTTCAAAAAAACATGAAATGTTAATTTAGATTTGCTGTTTATTCTGCATTCTTCCACTTGTGACTGTGCACTGTCAAATACTGTCATTTTTAGTGCTTTGTACCAACAGCATTGTAGACTTTTTTTTTTTCTGTGACAAGGGCAGAACACTGTACTGTGAAATAATTTCATGGATATACCATTAGGATTAACAGCAAAATAATCCTTGATGAGCACAATAAAAACATATTTATTCTTCTCGTTTCACCTGTCAATTTTTTTTCCCTTGCATCAAACTGGACAGACCAATTTAATAAAGTTTGAGACAGCACTCTGGATTATAAAGATAGAAAAAGGTTTATCTTTATAATCCGGAGAGAGTCTCAAATGTTATTTATTTTGGCTATTGTTATTGAAATTGGGAAAGAGATGTGCACCCAACTTAGATCAGATCTTGGTGCTGCTGGACTTTGCTATTTTGGGTGAAACTAGACAGCCAGATGAACCAAAAAACTGTTGCGCAGCTTTATTCACCTACATGGGTTTAAAGGGGTTTTCCAGGCAAATACACGTGTTGGCTTCTTTAATATGTAAGTCAGTGTTACTTACATATAGATGGATGCACAGATGGACGGTCAAATGCACCGTTCCACCCCGTTCCACCGTCACGTGACCACCAAATGCTGGTTTTCTATATGAGGACACTGAAAGTCATGAAAGTCCCACCAGTCGAAACCCTCTCTCTCCTCCTCTCCCTCGTGACTCCTAAAACACTCCTTTTCCTCCTTTACATCTTGGCGCTCATAGACAGGAAGATGTATTTGGCCACATCATGGTGACGCGCAGACCACTGTGGGCATGTTTAGCATAGAGTCGTGTAGGAAATGTGGTTGAGGTAATGATGTGACTGACAATAATGGAACAGGCTGGAACGGCGCACCTGACTGCTGCAGCGTCCATCTATATGTGAGTAACGCTGCCTTACATAATAAAGGAGCAAAATCTTGTATTTTCCCAGAAAACCCCTTTAAGGGTATGTTCACACAGAGTTTTTGCAGGCAGAAAAATTTGCCTCAGAATCCCTTGAGGAATTTTGAGGCAGATTTTGACCTGCCTGCACTTTCTTTGCCGCGTTTTTTTGTGGTGTGTTTTGGCCATGGCAATTGAGGGCAGCGGGCAAAAAAACGCAGCGATAACTGCTTTCTCCACCTCCTATTGATGTCAATGGGAGGTCAGAGACGGAAACGCGGGAAGAAAAAGCATGACACTTTTTTGTCCTGCGGGCGTTTTTTTCCACTCGAGGGGAAGAAAACTCGTCCACCTCCCATTGAAATCAATGGGTGGCAATTTCGGGCAGTTTTTGGTGCTGTTTCCGACGTGGTTTCCACATCAAAAACACCAAAAAACTCAGTATGAACTAGCCCTAATTGTTCTGATTAGGTAAAATTAGTCTGTCCTAATTTACATGTGAATTTTGCCTGACTCGGAACGTAACATCATAGTTGTGATGATTACATACATGCAAAAAAAATAACAAAAATAAGAGGGACTGAGGACAATGGTTTACCAGTAGTGGGAAATCATTACTCACAACCGGAGCACTTTGTGGAGGAGCCTAATGAAATGATCCTGAGAGGGAACTTTAAAAACATCCAAGAAAGGAGAACCTTTGAAGTGAACATGATAACTTTATTTGGCACTAAAAAAAATGGAATTAGTACTGTTGTTGGCTTTTTTTAACTCTACAAAGCAGGCCAGCACATATATGAGTAAAAACAGTCTTCAGGAGGCAATAAAAATGATGTTTGGTTCCTATATTCATTCATACAGATAATTTGTAGCAACAAATATTTTTGGACCAGCTTGTGTGACCATTTCTTTATAGCAAAATGTGATAAGCCCATCTTCCAGAGGTCAAATTGTGTGCTGTATTAAAATGGTAGGAAATATTGAATCCTATGGCTTTTTTGTGATGTTTTTGCATCTGTTTTTGTTTTTTAGACAAATTTATAACCTTTAATTGAATATACAGCAGCAAGTTTAATAAAACGTTTATATTTATGCCACTTTACAGTGTAAGATAGCTTCATTCTTCTTAACATGAAGAGAACAATGCACCTAGAGAAACATAGCAACGTCATTGTAAACAAGAATGAGCCAAGCGTACACATTTTCTTATTGGGCCCCATTAATAATCATGTACTTAGCACACTTATATGTTTACTTTAGATCAGTGCGAAAAGAACAGCAGTGTGCTACACAAAAAGTGCCAGAGGAACAGGAATATCCATCAAGGGTTTAGCTGTATTTCATATGTCATTTCTTTCCGGCTTAAAATTATGTTTTCAAAAGAAATTACTACAATTCTTTTCATATTTGCAGGTAAGTCAGGATCTATCAAAACGTCTTACGTTTACTGACCATAAAGATTTTGCAGGTTTCTGACACTGGTTAGCTGGTAGTCACTTCTTTCCCTGTCTAACAAAATAGAGTCTATGTAGGGTCACAGAAAAGTTTTTTTTGTTTACGCCTTAGTCTTTTACTCACTCTTTATTCTTCACTTCATCACTGGTGACCATTGATGACCAGTAGCTCCCTAGTGTGAAGCCTATGCCAAAAAAAATGTCCATATCTCAGTTTCCTTGACCCCTGTGAGTGTGACAGGTATTAGGAGCAGAGGCATAACTTGAAGCTTCTGCGCCCCAATGCAAAATCTGTTATAGGGCTCCCTCCTTTCATGGGCCATTTATAATACTGGTGTAATCGTATGTGTCAGAGGGGCCTTTGCCGCCCTCAGGCACCAGGGGCGAGTGCAACTTCAACCTCTACAACCACTGAGCAATGGAATTATGTCCAGCAATACCTGAATTTTAAGGTTTTGGATGTAACACTTATTAATATAATACTATTTCAGCATTTAGAAAGATTTTGCTTTAGCCTTGAGGTAGTGGCATAATACTGAAATAATAATAATTACATTTCTTTATTTCATTTTGTATGTGTTGATTTAACAATGTTTATTTAAACAAAACTTAATGGGTATTAGGACCACAAAGCCATACAATATGACATGCCACGTCAGTAAATTAATGATGAAAAACCACTGAGACTCTCAGCTATTAGATCAGCTAAGTGTCAAAAACTACGGTATCACTGGGGTGTAAATAATTCACTCCATTGAGAGATTTAAATAGGAATCCACCACTGAGCTACTCTCTCTGCATGGAACTGAATAGAAGTTAGTTGGACCATCAGGTTTAAAAACCATTATAGGGGTATTCCTATCTTAGACATTTATGGTGGCCAAGAATTCTGGAAACAGCCGAGCTCACTGTGCATAGGAGTGAATGGGAGTTGCTAAAACAGATTCATTTCTATGGAAGTTATGGAACCAGAGGAGCACAGTGAGCATAGCTGTTTCCGAATTTTACGGCCACCTCTGCATTGATTTTTCACCTGCTGACGGCTAGCGGCAGGAGATCGGTTCGGAAGATAGGTGTGTGTCCCAGAGGTGGGACCCACATCTATATGGCAATCATGAAATTATTTGTGCATTATATCCATTTCCACATTCCATTTATTACCAGCTTTTTTTTTTTTTTTATCTCTCAGTCACTTTTATGGTGTTACTATTATAAAGTTATATCCTTTTTGATATAATTAGGTGACATTTTATGGTGTTTACATTTGCAGAGATACTTGGAGTAATTGCGTTGACTTTTGATAAAGAATCTCCATTTCGATTACCTGAAGGTAGAACAGAAAATCAAGAAATTGCTAGAGCTATTTCAACTGGTAGAAGACCATTCCGCATCAACAACGCAGGTGTACCTTTTAGGATTGATCCAAGTAAGAATATATTTTATTTGTTCTTGACATATTGACTAATTACTGCTTGCATTGTAATGTCATATTGATCAGCCTTGGACAATGAGTATTTCTATACATTATTCTGTGCATAGATTGAAAATGTTTTCTATTATTGTATACTAGATATAAAATAGCATGGTTTATGTTAAAAATGTATGTTTGCTTAAATATGAATATTTTTAATTATTGAAACGCTACTTAAATTCTTATATTTTTAAATATCATACTCTCTACTATTACTATCATTGCTCTTAATCTTGTAGTGTACACCTATGTACATCTGTATACATGTAAGTATGTAATGATATCTGGAGGTAGACCCAAATTCAGAGTCCCTGTAAGATAACTATAGGTTGACTTTAGGCTGAATTCACACACAGCACTTTTTGATGAATTTTTTTATGCATTTTTTTAGTGCGGCCAGATGTTACAGTAAAGTCTAGAGTCAAATATAAAATACACTACATACAACTGTGCTTCGGTTTTTCCAATATACTTCTGTATAGGACTTCCAAAACACTATAAAAATGTATGTACAAAATGACACTAAATTAAAAACCACCACAAAAAAGCCACCAAAAACGCATGTTCCATTTTTAGAAGCTTTTTGATGCAGTTTAAAACACCAGAAATTTTCGGTGTGTGAAGGAGGCCTTATAGAGGTAAAAAAAAAAAGAATCACAGGGGATTGCACTATTACTGAATCGCTGCAAACTGCATATCAATGCATGATTATGGTTTTACTGCAAGTTTGAACAAAACCACAATAGCGGAAAACCCTTAACTAAACTTTTAAAAAACTTTTGACATGTCATAGTGACATTTCATAAGTTTTGATCAGTGGGGTTCCAAGCACTGAGAATCTGATAGATCGCTAAAACTAATTGGCGGGAGCATTTGGGTGAGTGCTGTGAAGCTTAGTTTCTGATTGCTATTCTCGGAAAGCCAAGCGAGCAGTATATGGATTCATAGATTTTGTATTGAGGCCGTACACCACTTGCTTGCAGAAGTGTGGTTAGAGACACACCAAAACTGCCACATACTGTATAAATGCACCTTTAAAAAGAAAGAGAGACTGTTGGGAACAAGGTGTAGCTGGGGCTTATGAGACGAGGAATCTACCTAATGCAAAAAAAAACATTCCAAAGACAAAGCCAACTGTGATGTAGCTTGGTGGAAAAGGGCTGGGAAGTTAGGGGGTTGAATAGTAGATATATTAATGAACAAGTTTACTATATTAAAAAAATATAGTCGATGTATAATATAACCTATGCAGCCATGGCCACAACAATGAAAATATCCAATCTCTATACTATTGGCTACAATTAGAGAACTAAAAAAAAACATCCATTTGTAAAAAAAAAAACGTTTATATCACAATTTGACTCATTTCTATGTTAAATCTCTGTTTTATTAACATGTTTACAAATACTAAGAAATGTTTGCAGGTAAAGATAATTTGAACAATGCCAACAGGTAAGGTGCAGAGCAGTAAAAGGTTCTACAATGAAGTGATATACAGCTGCCATAACACGGTATCGACAACATACAGTATCACATACAGTATTACAACATTAAGTCAAGTACAGTATTTTCATATGATGGGATTTCAGTGTGTAAGGCAGTATACAAATGGTGTAAGAATTTTAAGGAGCAGAAACTTCATTAGGCTATGTTCACACTGAGTTTTTTGACAAGTTTTTTGACGCGGAAACCGTGCCGCAAAACTCGCCAAAATCGGCCCGAAAATGCCTCCTATTGTTTTCGATGGGAGGCGGAGGCATCTTCTTCCCGCGAGCGGTAAAACCGTCTCACAGAAGAAAGAAGGGACATGCCCTTTCTTCGGGCGTTTACGCCTCTGTCCTCCCATTGACATCAATGGGAGGCAGAGAAAGCGTAATTCGCAGTGTTTTATGCCCGCGGCGCTCAATGGCCGTGGCGAAAAACGCCATGAAAAACGCAGCGAAAATCGGCGTGCAGGCAGAGGAAAATCTGCCTCAAACTTCCAAACGGAATTTTGAGGCAGAATTTCCGCCTGCAAAAAACTCTGTGTGAACCCAGCCTTAGGGATATCCGAAAGCCATAAAGCAGCATATGTGGGGGTTATCGGTAGTCTGTCCAAGCCAAATTTAGAGCCATTTATGAGGGGAGTGTAGTTCCAGGTGTGAAATGACTTCTAGGATTCATACAATAAGTCCGTCACTTAGAGTATCCATGGTCGGAGGAAATTTGCTGGCCCAATTAAAAGAAGTCATAGCTTCTGAAGCTTAAGTCATATGCAGGAGAAGATGAAGCATATGGGGTGCTAGTCCCTTTGGAGGAAGATTAGAAAATATGAGTAGTGGAATGATGTCTTTTGATGTGCGGAACACGTTTGATAACACCTGTTAGATATGCCTTTTCTGGTAAAAAGTAAGGACAATGCCTAATCGGCACATGTGTAAATATGAACCAGAGTCAGTTTGGCATCGCCAGAACGTATCAGGTATTGTTTGTAGTCATTCAGGTGTTTTATAGCACCTCATAACTAGTTTGTAGCTGAATATTGGAGCGAGGTAGAATGTATTAAGGCCATAAAAATGTCTCTAGGGAAACAAGAAATGTCCAGTTCAGTCTACTAGGTGCTCAAGAAATGATGAACCGTGCCTACTGTGGTATGGCAAGTCTTTTATAAAGCTTGGAGTATTAGAAGTTCTGTAGATTTTAATATTTCCTATACAAGAGAGATCTCTAAGTGGATTACGTTTATTCAGATTCGCAGTCAGATGGGATTTGAATTGGGAGAATTGCGGAAAGCTAATTGCTAGGAAAGAAGACATCTATGCATGTCATCAAATGTTTGGAGGAAACCTTTAGGGAGTAACTCAGGTATGCAGACATTTAGTAGGTCCCCAGAGGACAGAGAGGGGATTTTCATTAAAGCATATTGAAACTTGCTATGTTGCATGGACTGTTGAGATGACCCCATGCTTATAGTGAGGCTTTAGCAATATGCGAGGTCAAGTTTTTGGCATAACAATGAAGATGGCCCAAGGAGAACCCTAAAAGAGATCCCTCGACACTTATGGATAAATTGTGAGGGAGTTGTTTACTCCAATCTGATATTCTGAATAGGTGAATGGCCCAGTACTATTTAGGTAAGTTAGGTCAGCCATTCTCATCTGCATATTTAGGATACGCTAGAATCTTGTAAGCAATATAAGGTCATCTGGAAGTCCAAATATATCAGAGACTAAGGCGTGGGAAAGTTCCGTCCACCTGGTCAAACCCCATTCTTGGTAGGCCCCTGGAATTCCTTGGCCATGTCTTTGGTAGTGGAGAAATAATTTCCCTGGGAGTTGTGAATCTCAGATATGGGTTAAGGTTTGGGTTTAGTGCACATTATTTTAGTCTTTATTACTAGAAAATCATTGTTAAATCCATGAATTTACTGCCTTAATTACCATGCATATAATATTTATGATGTCTGGTTGCATAGGCATTTGCCTTATATAAACTCAAGAGATCTTTATTTTTTCCCCTGGTCAATGTGAGCTCTGCTAGAGTGGAGGAGGTCAGGGAGAGCTTGTGCTGACCTTCTAAATGAGCAATATGTACATAGAGGTTTTCAAGCTCTTTATTTCACTGAAGCTTCCGCCAAGCACTCATGGAGCTTAGTTCACCACATATATAGATACTCCTTGAGCCTCCCAGATGATTGGTGGATCATTATTACTGTTATAATTAACTTATAATTAATAGAATAAGCTTTGTGTATTCTCCACCTGTACGTCTCAGATCCCAGAAAAGTTTTATTAAATCCCCAAGTCCATTCTTTCGGAAGCAATGAAGGGACATCAAGCAGTGAGATTGGTTTGTTATCAGGAATAAACATATTACCTATTCAGAAGATTAAATTAAAGTAAAAATACATTTGCTAATTAGATGTAATTTAATCTTTGGTAGAGATTTAATGAGGCATCAAAGTGCCCGATGTGCCTGTTAAGGTATCTGAAAGTGGTTTGATTATGATATTAAAATTTCCTGCTAAGTGGTAAACCCCTTCAACAAAGTTTTTAAAGACAGATAGAACTCCCAAAAGCTAAAATATTTGGCCGGAGTTAGGAAGAAAAAAGTAAAAGCTGTCTGCCAAGAAGTGACCTACCAAACAGCCAGGTGTGTCTGAAGGATGGCAGCTATTTATGAAACGTCATAGAAAGTGGGCAAGTATAGTATTTATACTCATTTACATGTTTTAGTAGCTATGGGAGAAGGTCACTGTGAATATGGGACATGTCGTATAAAGGAGCATGAAAAAGGAGTACAGACGGAGGAGGAGAAATGTTCCATAGATTATACAGCAAACAGTTAGCTAACTTATTGCTTGGTAAAATAAGAAAAAAAACTGCATATACTATAAAAGAGAACATATTAGGTAAGAAGCATGAAGACACTCATGGTGACTATGAATGCTCACTTGAAGGCTTTTAGCCCAACGGTTTAACCGTGAGATCTCTTGGTTCTCAGGTTGTTAGGTGAATGTTTGTTGTGTGGGCCCCCAACCTGCCATGGTTCTAGAAGTGGTTGAGCAGACAAATTGTCTAGGTTGATAACAAAAGGCCAGGATGTAATCCGTTCATAACTCAATTGCAAGCGTTCTTATCCATGACACAGACAGCAGAAGGCCCTCGTGCAAGAACAGTCAAATGGCCCCTTAGGATGCAGCCACATGTCGCGTATTTGCATTGTATTTCCGCAGTGTATTTTTCCAATGTTTTCCACATATTGTTACACTGCGGAAATACAACGCAAATATGCCAAATGTAATTGCACCATTACTCTCAATAATTGTGAGCCATTGTCATTAGCTTAGCCCCTTACATGCAAGTCAATAGACCGTACAAAGCTACTTTTAGGGAGTAGTGAGGACACTTTACCCACTGGGCCCCTGTGCAGCTGCACAGGTTGCACCAATAGTATGTAAGCCCCTGGTTCTTATATTGGTTCTAAGTATTTCTGAAGTGTGGATGACAGTATTAGATTTATGGAGGTTAAAGGTGACTCCAAAAGCAAAAAGCTACCAATGGATTTTTTTCTAACATAGAGCATTTATGAGAGGTGGCAGCTGGCGACGCTTGTGTAATGTGGCATTGGAAATGTCCTGATAGATGCTAATAGGATTGTTTTCAAAATAAAGTTCAGCAAAATTCCTAGCTTTCCAGACAATTTAGTGAGAAATTACATTATGTAATATAATATATCACGGGCGGGGGGTTCCCTTCTTTTGACTTAGGCCTTGAAGGGAATATGTCATCAAAAAATGATCTAACGTTTAAATCAAGTTTTTATGTTAACATGTAGATGTAGCCGTCTTTATCTTGACTTTAACAAATTAAATACACAGTGGCAAGATCTTTATCTTTTCAATGGCTTTTCAATGAATGTTTTTTTTGTGTGATATCACGCTGCAGCAAGTTACCAGAGTAAAGCTAAAGTTGGCTACATTTTTTTTTGTATTTTGGCGATTTTGTTTTTTTCATATCCCTATCTATAATAAAAAATAATCCTGAAAAATTGCAGTGTACACTGGCCACTGAGCCTCACAATAGACTGACACTTCCTGTTCTGTAAAGATAACTTTTTAGCAGTTATCTCATTATCATCACAGGCAGGATTACTATGTCAGGCAACACTGCCTGGCACAACGAAGTCTCTGGGTTTAAATCCTTACAGTGATATCTCAACTGATATATTTGCTACAGTTTGGCAAAAGACATGTGGGAGACTTTGAATTAAAGTGTAAAAAGGTTCAGAGGAGCAGAAAATCAAGCTTTTTGGCCAACAAAAACAGTATGTTTGGCATTATTCAAACACCATGCTAACAATTTAACAACATCCCAACAGTAAGGCATAGCAAGAGAAGATAGGAGCACTCCACATATAGTGAAAGTAGAAGTGGATGTTTTTATTCAACCATAGCAACATTTGAACTTCATCAATGGAGCTTTTATGAAGTAATTTGTATTCACATATACAAGCAGTGCCGCACCTGCCATGAGGCGAGGTGAGCCGACAGCCTCAGGCGGCGCCACCTACCCGAAAATGGGGGGCGGCATTTTAAGCCAGGGACGGACTGGACCGGGGGGAGGGGGCATGCAGACTTAGCAGACTTGCCGCATGATGGGCACGTCTGTAATACTCCTCCTCCTCCTTTCTGACGCACGCGCCACCAGAGAGGAGCAGGTCTGCAGGAGGAGCGGTTGAGCGAAGAGGAGAAGCGACGAGACACACAAGGTACGTTCCTGCCTTAACTCGGTCGGCCGAAGCTGCTGGGACCGGGACCCGGGAGTATACTGCAAGGGGGGTCTGGGCACTTTACTGACAGCCAAGGGCTCTATGGGGCTGGAAAAATCCATCCCATAGAGCCCTCACATCACTATAAAGGAAGGAAAGGGGCTGTGGGGGTGGGGGGGGGGGGTCTGAGCGTCTGATTTACTGCAGAGGGCTCTATAGGGGGGATTCTGCCCCCCCTTTAGAGCAGTCAGTCAGATGCTCAGACCCCCCTAACCTTGCAATATAGTAACTAGTCAGGGCTCTATGGGGGGAATAATTCCCCCCTATAGAGCCCTTTGCTGTTAGTAAATCGCCCAGAACCCCCCTTGCAGTATACTCCCAACCCCACAGCGTTGGCCGACCCCTTTTAAATTAGTAGGGCAGGAAGCTGAGCGCAATATAATCCTTCCCCATAAACCTGCCCCCGCTAATTCAAAAGTGATCGGCCGACGCTGAAGGGCGGGGGATTCTACAAGAGGCACTCTGAGCATCTTACTGACAGCTGACGGCTCTATAGGGGGGAATAATCTTCCCCATAGGGTCCTCACTAGCTATTATACTGCAAGGTTAGCGGGGTGTGAGCATCTGACTGACAGCTGAGGACTCCAAGTGGAATCCGTCCCCTTAGAGCCCTTAGCAGTCAGTTAAACGCCCAGACCCCTACCTTGCAGTATAGTAATTAGTGAGGGCTCTATGGGGGGGATTATTCAGCCCCATAGAGCCCCCATCACTTAAATTAGTGGGGGCAGGAAGCTGAGCGCAGTATAGCTCCTGCCACAGCAGTCAGCGTCAGTACCCCCCTTGCAGTATAATCCCCCCATAGTACCCTCAGTAGTTATTATACTACAAGAGGGGGGGGTTCAGTGTGATTGGTGCAACTTTCTAATTACTTTTTATTAAAAATTATTTTTTCTTTTTGAGATACAGCTGCTTTGTATCCTGTATACAGAGCAGCTGTATATAGCGCTGTATCCGTCAGGTCAGCGGAACTGACTGATTCAGTGTGAGCGGGTCCTGCAGGATCGAGCTGTTACCGATCACATCTAAGTTCATAACTTAGATGTGATCGATAATAGGCGAAATAATGGATTCAGGTCTCAGTGCTATATACAGCTGCTCTGTATACAGGATACAAAGGAGCTGTATCTCAAAAAGTAACAATAATTTTCAATAAAAAGTAATTAAAACTTGCACCAATCGCATTGATAGATATATTTATATATATATATATATATATATATATATATATATATATATATATACACTACCGTTCAAAAGTTTAGGGTCACTTAGAAATTTCCTTATTTTTGAAAAAAAAGCACAGTTTTTTTCAATGGAGATAACATTAAATTAATCAGAAATACACTCTATACATTGTTAATGTGCTAAATGACTATTCGAGCTGCAAACGTCTGGTTTTTAATGCAATATCTACATAGGTGTATAGAGGCCCGTTTCCAGCAACCATCACTCCAGTGTTCTAATGGTACATTGTGTTTGCTAACTGTGTTAGAAGGCTAATGGATGATTAGAAAACACTTGAAACCCCTTGTGCAATTATGTTCGCACCGCTGTAAACAGTTTTGCTGTTTAGAGCAGCTATAAAACTGACCTTCCTTTGAGCTAGTTGATAATCTGGAGCATTACATTTGTGGGTTCGATTAAACTCTCAAAATGGCTAGAAAAAGAGAGCTTTCATGTGAAACTCGACAGTCTATTCTTGTTCTTAGAAATGAAGGCTATTCCATGCGAGAAATTGGCAAGAAACTGAAGATTTCCTACAACGGTGTGTACTATTACCTTCAGAGGACAGCACAAACAGGCTCTAACCAGAGTAGAAAGAGAAGTGGGTGGCCCCGCTGCACAACTGAGCAACAAGACAAGTACATTAGAGTTTCTAGTTTGAGAAATAGACGCCTCACAGGTCCTCAACTGGCAGCTTCATTAAATAGTACCCACAAAATGCCAGTGTCAACGTCTACAGTGAAGAGGCGACTCCGGGATGCTGGCTTTCAGGGCAGAGTGGTAAAGAAAAAGCCATATTTGAGACTGTCTAATAAAAAGAAAAGATTAATATGGGAAAAAGCACACAGACATTGGACAGAGGAAGATTGGAAAAAAGTGTTATGGACAGACGAATCGAAGTTTGAGGTGTTTGGATCACACAGAAGAACATTTGTGAGACGCAGAACAACTGAAAAGATGCTGGAAGAGTGCCTGACGCCATCTGTCAAGCATGGTGGAGGTAATGTGATGGTCTGGGGTTGCTTTACTGCTGGTAAAGTGGGAGATTTGTACAAGGTAAAAGGGATTTTGAATAAGGAAGGCTATCACTCCATTTTGCAACGCCATGCCATACCCGGTGAACAGCGCTTGATTGGAGCCAATTTCATCCTACAACAGGACAATGACCCAAAGCACACCTCCAAATTATGCAAGAACTATTTAGGGAAGAAGCAGGCAGCTGGTATTCTATCTGTAATGGAGTGGCCAGCGCAGTCACCAGATCTCAACCCCATATAGCTGTTGTGGGAGCAGCTTGATCGTATGGTACGCAAGAAGTGCCCATCAAGCCAATCCAACTTGTGGGAGGGGCTTCTGTAAACATGGGGTGAAATTTCTCCCGCTTACCTCAGCAAATTAACAGCTAAAATGCCAAAGGTCTGCAATGCTGCAATTGCTGCAAATGGAGAATTCTTTGACGAAAGCAAAGTTTGAAGGAGAAAATTATTATTTGAAATTAAAATCATTATTTCTAACCTTGTCAATGTCTTGACTATATTTTCTAGTCATTTTGCAACTCATTTGATAAATATAAGTGTGAGTTTTCATGGAAAACACAAAATTGTCTGGGTGACCCCAAACTTTTGAACAGTAGTGTATATATACACACACACACACACACACACACACACACACACACACACAGTGTTCCAAATTATTATGCACATTGGATTTAAGTGTCATAAACATTTAATTATTAGTTTTTAAATTAAACTCATGGATGGTAGTGTGTTTTAGGGCTCTTTGGATCATTGTAATCAATCTCAGACACCTGTGATAATTAGTTTGCCAGGTGTGCCCAATCAAAGGAAAACTACTTAAGAAGGATGTTCCACATTATTAAGCAGGCCACAGGTTTCAAGCAATATGGGAAAGAAAAAGGATCTCTCTGCTGCCGAAAAGCGTAAAATAGTGCAATACCTTGGACAAAGTATGAAAACATTGGATATTTCAAGAAAACGTAAGCGTGATCATCGTACTGTGAAAAGATTTGTGGCTGATTCAGAGCACAGACGGGTTTGTTCAGATAAAGGCATAATGAGGAAGGTTTCTGCCAGACAAATTAATAGGATTAGGAGAGCAGCTGCTAAAATGCCATTGCAAAGCAGCAAACAGGTATTTGAAGCCGCTGGTTCCTCTGGAGTCCCGCGAACCTCAAGGTGTAGGATCCTCCAGAGGTTTGCAAGTGTGCATAAAGCTATTATTCGGCCACCCCTAAACAATGCTCACAAGCAGAAACGGTTGCAGTGGGCTCAGAAATGCATGAAGACTAATTTTCAAACTGTGTTGTTTACTGATGAGTGCCGTGCAACCCTGGATGGTCCAGACGGATGGAGTAGTGGATGGTTGGTGAATGGCCACCATGTCCCAACAAGGCTGCGACGTCAGTAAGGAGGTGGCGGAGTCATGTTTTGGGCTGGAATCATGGGGAGAGATCTGGTACGCCCCTTTAGGGTCCCTGACGGTGTGAAAATGACCTCTGCAAAGTACGTAGAGTTTATGACTGATCACTTTTGGAGCACAGATTTTGTTGGATTGGTTTTTGACACCATGTCACTTTTACAAAGCTCCTAAGGTACCAGTACAGTGGAAACTCCCCAAAAGTGACTCGATTCACGAAACTACACCCCTTGAGGAATTCATCTAGGGGTGTAGTGAGCATTTTGACCCCACAGGTGTTTCATAGATTTTATTAGAATTGGGCAGTGAAAATAAATAAAATACTTTTTCTTCAATAAGACGTAGTTTTAGCTGAAAACGTTTCATATTCTCAACAAATAAATGAGAAAAAGCACCCCAACACTTGTAAAGCAACTTCTCCTGTGTACGGCAATACCACATATGTGGTCATAAACTGCTGTTTGGGCACAGAGTAGGGCTCAGAAGGGAAGGAGCGCCATTTAGCTTTTGGAGTACAGATTTTGCTGGATTGGTTTCTGGTCGCTATGTCGCATTTGCAAAGTCCCTTTGGGACCAAAACAGTGGAAACCCTCCAGAAGTGACCCCATTTTGGAAACTACACCCCTCAAGGTATTCACCTAGGGGTGTAGTGAGCATATTAACCCCACAGGTGATTGGTAGAAATTGGTGTGCACTCGATGTTGCAGAGTGAAAATGGTTTTTCAATAGATATGCCAATATGTGGGGCCCAGCTTGTGCCACTGGAGACACACACCCCAAAAATTGTTAAAAGGGTTCTCCCAGGTATGGCGATGCCATATATGTGGAAGTAAACTGCTGTTTGGGCACACTTTAGGGTTCAGAAGGGAGGTAGCGCCATTTGGCTTTTGGAGCGTGGATTTTGCTTGTAGTAGTTTTGTTTTGTTTCCGTTTATAATGTGGGGGTACATGTAAGGCGGGCGGAGTATATAAGGGGCATAGTCAGGTGGTATAGTGGGGTAAAAAAAAACAATAAAATAATCCATAGATGTGTGTTACGCTGTGACACAATCCTTTCTGCACAGGCCGGTGTCGCACTAATAAATGGTCTTTACTTATTCCCCTTTTGGTCCACACTCGGCACCTTTGAAGTTTGTGGAATTTTGCTGGGAAAGTGTTGTCCTGGTATAATACGGGCGCCCTCACTTCCAGCAGATATGTTTGGGCCCTCCCCTTCCTGGTTCCCTAATTTTAGGGGCCTTGATAATTCGCCACTTGAAACAGAAGAAACGTTCCCCTCGGGCCTGCACAACGGCATATTTTTATTTCCTGGCTTATTGGTGCCTTGACTAATTTTATTTTTTCATAGACGTAGTGGTATGAGGGCTGGTTTGTTGTGGAACGAGCTGTAGTTTTTATTGGTACCATTTTGGGGTACATGCGACTTTTTGATCACTTGTTATCCTTTTTTTTTTGGGAGGCAAGGTGACCAAAAAACAGCAATTCTGGCATATTTTTTTAGTTTTTTTATACAGCGTTCACCACGCATTATAAATTACATGTTACCTTTATTCTGCGGGTCAGTCCGATTCCGGTAATACCTAATTTATAGCACTTTTTATGTTTGACAACTTTTTGCACAATAAAATAACTTTTGTAAAGAGAATGGATTTTTTCTGTCGCCAAGTTGTGAGAGCCATAACGGTTTTAAATTTTTCGTCGACGTAGCAGTATGAGGGCTTGTTTTTAGCGAGACGAGTTATAGTTTTTATAGGTACCATTTTTAGGTACATGTGACTTTTTGATCACTTTTTATTTCAATTTTTGGAAGACAAAGTGACCAAAAAATAGCAATTATGTCAGTATTTTTTAGGTTTTTTTATACGGCGTTCACTGTGCTGAATAAATAACATAATATTTTTATAGTTAAGGTCGTTACGGTCGCAGCGATACCAAATATGTATGGCTTTATTATTTTTTTCAATAATAAATTACTTGATAAGGGAAAAAGGGCAATTGTGTTTTGTGTTATTATTTGAAACTTTTATTGTATTTTTTACAACTTTTATTTTTACTTTTTTTACACTTTTTTTTTACACTTTTCTTTAGTCCCACTAGGGGACTTGAAGGTCCAACTGTTTGTTTGATGTTCTAATACATTGCACTACCTATGTAGTGCAATGTATTAGAACTGTCAGTTGTTCACTTACAGCAAGCCGATCAGGCTCCGCCTCCGGGCGGGGCCTAATCGGCTAACGTAATGGCAGATAGGAAGCCATTGTTAGGCATCCTGTTGCCATAGTAGCAGTCGCCAGCCTTGACATCGCATGGCAAGGCTGCCGATTGCATACAAACCACTTTGATGCAGCGATTGCATTGAATCGCTGCATTGAAGGGGTTAATGGCAGGAATCGGAGCTAGCTCCGGTTCCTGCCGATAGATTAGATAGTTACATAGTTACTACGGTTGAAAAAAGACACATGTCCATCAAGTTCAACCAAGGGATGGGAAAGGGGAAGTGGGATGGGAAAGGGGAAGTAAAACATTTCTACACATAGGAGCTAATATTTTTTTGTTCTAGGAAATTATCTAAGCCTTTTTTAAAGCCATCTACTGTCCCTGCTGTGACCAGCTCCTGCGGTAGGCTATTCCATAGATTCACAGTTCTCACAGTAAAGAAGGCTTGTCGCCTCTGCAGCTTGAACCTTTTTTTCTCCTGACGGAGGGAGTGCCCCCTTGTTTTTTGAGGGGGTTTTACATGGAACAGGATTTCACCATATTTTTGTATGCGCCATTCATATATTTATATAAGTTAATCATGTCCCCCCTTAGTCGTCTTTTCTCAAGGCTAAATAGGTTTAGTTCTTTTAATCTTTCCTCATAACTTAGATTCTCCATGCCCCTTATTAGCTTCGTTGCTCTTCTTTGTATTTTTTCCAACTCCAGGGCATCCTTTCTATGAACTGGAGCCCAGAACTGGACTGCATATTCTAGATGAGGCCTCACTAATGCTTTGTAAAGTGGTAATATTACATCCCTGTCCCGCGAGTCCATGCCTCTTTTGATACACGACAATATTTTGCTGGCCTTTGAAGCAGCTGATTGACACTGCATGCTGAAATTTAGTTTATGATTTACAAGTATACCCAGATCCTTCTCAACAATTGACTCCCCCAGTGTAGCTTCCCCTAGGACATATGATGCTTGCAGGTTTTTCGTACCCAGATGCATAACTTTACATTTATCTACATTAAACTTCATTTGCCAAGTGGACGCCCAAACACTTAGTTTGTTTAAATCTGCCTGCAATTCACAAACATCTTCCATAGTCTGAACTATATTGCATAGCTTGGTGTCATCTGCAAAAATAGAAATAGTGCTATTAATCCCATCATCTATATCATTAATAAATAAGTTGAATAATAGTGGTCCCAGCACTGAACCCTGGGGTACACCACTTATAACCGGGGACCATTCAGAGTAGGAATCATTGACCACAACTCTCTGGATACGGTCCTTGAGCCAATTCTCAATCCAATTACAAACTATACTTTCTAAACCTATAGTCCTTAATATACCCATTAGATGTCTATGAGGGACAGTGTCAAATGCCTTTGCAAAGTCCAAAAACACTATATCCACAGCGGCCCCTCTGTCTAGGCTTCTGCTTACCTATTCATAAAAACAAATCAGGTTGGTTTGACAGCTTCTGTCCTTTGTAAAACCATGCTGGCTGTCACTTATAACACTATTTATTGTCACATAATTCTGTATATAGTCCCTCAATAGCCCCTCAAACATTTTCCCCACAATTGATGTTAAGCTTACTGGTCTATAATTACCCGGCGAAGACCTAGAGCCCTTTTTGAAAATAGGCACCACATTTGCCCTGCGCCAGTCCCTTGGCACTATACCACTCATGAGAGACTCTCTAAATATTATGAAGAGGGGGACAGAAATAACTGAACTAAGCTCTTTAAGAACTCTAGGGTGTAACCCATCTGGTCCCGGGGCCTTGTGTACATTTATTTTATTTTATTTAGCTTGGACCATATCTACATTCATCCAATTCAGTATATCAACTGATATATTAACAGCACCGGCAGCGGCTACATCAGCTGCTCCTTCTTCTGTTGTATATACAGAGCGGAAGAACCCATTTAGTAACTCTGCCTTCTCTTGATCCCCTGGGACCAACTCTCCATTACCACTATCTAAGGGTCCTACATGTTCAGACCTGGGCTTTTTTGCATTTATATGCTTGAAGAATTTTTTAGGATTTGTTTTACTATCCTTGGCCACCTGCCTTTCATTTTGTATTTTTGATGATTTTATTACATTTTTACAGATTTTATTAAGCTCTTTATATTTTACAAAGGCTGCAGATGTACCCTCAGATTTGTATTTTTTTAAATGCCCTTTTTTTGTCATGTATTGCCCCTTTCACAGAAGGTGTAAGCCATGTGGGGTTTAATTTTAGTCGTTTATACTTGTTACCATTTTACACTATAATTACCCAAAGTAGATTTGAAAATCTCCCATTTATCATTTGTCCCATTATTTGACATTAGTTCTTCCCAGTCTATATCCTGAATTGCTGCCCTCATCCTGGGGAAATTGGCTTTCTTAAAATGAAGTGTTTTTGCCCTACCAGCATGTGTTTGTTTTTTACAGTATAGGTAAAATATAACTATATTATGATCACTGTTACCAAGGTTTTCACGAACATTGACATTCCCAACAAGCTCTGCATTATTAGAAATGACCAGATCCAACAGAGCTTCACCTCTAGTCGGGTCTTCCACAAACTGGCCCATAAAATTTTCCTGCAACAGGTTGAGGAAATGTCTCCCCTTTGCAGTTGAAGCCGAACCATGACACCAATTAATATCCCGATAATTAAAATCTCCCATTATCACAACAGTACCCGCCTGTGCAGCCCGCTCCATTTGTTTATATATTTGACCTTCTATCTCTTCAGTTATATTGGGGGGTCTATAGATTACACCAAAAGTAATTTTTTCAGTGTTTACTTCCCTTTGTAATTCCACCCACAAGGTTTCAACCTCCTCACAGTCGTCACCCTCTAATGTCTCATTTACACTCACCTTCATATCGCTTCTCACATACAGACATACACCACCACCTTTCCTATTTGCCCTGTCTTTCCGAAACAGTGTAAAACCCTGTAGATTTACAGCCCAGTCATGTGAAGAGTCCAGCCATGTTTCAGCAACACCAACTATATCTATATTTTCTTCCAGTAACTTACAGCGGACACCCACTGCTGATGACGCCGGCTCAGCTTCTGAGCCGAAAGCTGAGCCGGCGCCATCTTGCCGATGGTACCGGAAGCCTCCTGGGCCCCGCCGAAGACGGGGCATAGGAGGATTCCGTTACAGGCTGATCGGGAGGTAAGCATTAGCCCTCCGATCGCCTTTGCAGCCACCGGCAACCCAGAGATCACGTTGCTGGGGTGCCGGTGGCTATAAGCTCCTCACATGCTGCGATCTCTATTGAACGCAACATGTGAGGGGTTAATCGGTCGGATCGGAGGCTAGCTCCAGTCCTGGCCGATACCTCAGGGTGCCAGCTGTAACATACAGCTGTCACCCGGCGGTGATGTCGCTGGCTCAGCTCCTGAGCCAGCTTCATCTCCATCACGTACAGTTAGAAAAGACCATCTCCCATCACGTAACTGTACGTGAAATGGCGCAAAGGGGTTAAAGTAATACAAGTAAGTAGAATTCTTTAAAGGGAATGTGTCGCTAGAAAAATATTTTTTTTTTTTAAAGTTAAGCTGTTAGTATATAAATGATTAAACATTGTTCTAATTTTTTTAATTTTTTCACAAGTCAGGAAATATTATAAATTAGATTCTAATTTGTGCTGGTCACTAGAGGGAGCAATTCCCAAAATTGCAGCATTGGCATGTGGTAAAGCAACTTCATTGATTTATGCTGCAAAATTGGAGAAGACACACTCGCTCTAGCGCCCTCAAACAATCCCCCCTCCTTTCTCCTGGCTAGTGCCAGGAGAAAGGAGGGGGTTGAATGTTCAAACCTCCTACACTGTGTGTCGCCATTTTTGAGCGAATATACAGTGTAGGAGGATTAAATAGAGTGGTAAATAAACATTATAACACGAACATACACAAACATAACCTACCTGCTCCTGCCACTGCCTCCGCTCCGTCCGCTCCTAGTCCTTGCTTCTGAACATATGGACGGAAGCCGCGACTGGAAGTAGTCATCTTACTGTCCGGCAACAACTTCCAATCCACATGAAAATAGCGCCGTATGTCGCTCGGCCGAATACCTTCCTTTTGGACTGTGTGGGAGCGGTGCATGCGTCGTTCCCAAACAGACGGCGTACGCTATAGTGAATGGAACGGCTCCCGTTCGCATTCTCTATGGGTATGTATGTGCCGTATTCCATCTCTGTGTGTCGTTAATCGACACATACAGAGATGAAAAAAAATGGCAGCCCCCATAGTGAAGTAAAAGTAATAAAAAAGAAAAAAGTACAACACAAAAACACAAATAAATAAAATTTATTTTAATAACATACTAAAAGCAATAACATATAAAAAAAAATGTTTCGCGACGCCTTCCCTTTAAATCTTTTCTATAAATTAAACAGCACTTTAACAAATAAACAACAAATGTTTTCCTATTTAATTTTTTTTTATATATTGTGTGTTTGTTATGTAAAGCTAGTAATGACAGCAAGCGTGATCTCAGGAGATCACGTTGTAAAGGACAGCTTGCTGTCATTAAGTCCCACACAAACGTTACCATAGTGTCAGGATTGTGAATAGACATCGAGTCCTGGCTGGAAGCGATGTCTATTCACTGTTAAGATACTTCAGTAACGTTAATGTGTGAGTATGCGACTGCACATCATGAGCTAGCAAGATCACTATGTGCTGAGTAAATGAATGGAGAGAAGTGTATGACGCTGATTGGTCAGCGTCATACACTTCTCTCCACAACGCCCACTTGGTCAAAAAGTAAAAGCACACCCAGTTGAGCATTAAGAAAGCCATTAGCATAAATCTAAAATAGGCCATAACTCAGTCAAAATTGATCATATATCTAAATAAAAAACACTGCTGTAATCTACATTACAGTGCCGATCACATCATGTAGAAGGTAGGGCACTTCTTTAAAGTGCGTCCATGCAAGTGGTGAGTGTGCATCAGATTGCATCCATGCATGTGGTGAGAGTGCGTCGGAGTGCGTCCATGCATGTGTTGAGTGTGTGTCGGAGTGCTTCATGCATGTGGTGTGCATCGGAGTGCGTTTATAGATGTAGTAAGTGTGCATCATTTCCTGTCCAACATTGCTGATTGATAGCTGCCGCCATTCAGCACTGCATTGCAAGGGGGAGGAGCGCCATTCTTATAAATACAGTGGACTATTAACCCCTTAAGGACGCAGCCTAGTTTTGGCCTTAAGGCTCAGAGCCCATTTTTCAAATCTGACATATTTCACTTTATGTGGTAATAACGTGGGAATGCTTAAACCTACCCAAGCGATTCTGAGATTGTTTTCTCGTGACACATTGGGCTTCATGTTCGTGGTAAAATTTGGTCGATATATTCAGTGTTTATTGGTGAAAAATTGCAAAATTTAGAGAAAATTTTGAAAAAATTGAATTTTTCAGAATTTAAATGCATCTGCTTGTAAAACAGACGGTTATACAACCCACAATAGTCACTAGTTCACATTTTCCATATGTCTACTTTAGATTGGCATCGTTTTTTGAACATTCTTTTATTTTTCTTGGACGTTACAAGGCTTAGAACATAAACAGCAATTTCTCATATTTTTAAGAAAATGTCAAATTCCTTTTATTTAAGGTACCTGTTCAGTTCTGAAGTGGCTTTGAGGGGCCTATATATTAGAAACCCTGATAAAACACCCGATTTTAAAAACTAGACCCCTCAAAGTATTCAAAACAGCATTTAGAAAGTTTTTTTAACCCTTCAGGCATTTCACAGGAATTAAAGCAAAGTGGAGGTGAACTTTGCAAATTTCATTTTTCTTGCGGAATTTCAATTTTATTCATTTTTTTTTCTGTAACAGAGAAGGTTTTACCAGAGAAACACTACTAAATATGTATTGTCCAGATTCTGCAGTTTTTAGAAATGTCCCACATGTGGCCCTACTGCGCTCGTGGACTAAAACACAAGCCCTAGAAGCAAAGAAGCACCTAGTGCATTTTGAGTACTCTTTTTTTATTAGAATATATTTTAGGCAGCATGCCAGGTTTGAAGAGGTGTTGAGGTGCCAAAACAGTAGGAATCCCCCAATAGTGACCCCATTTTGGAAACTACACCCCTCAAGGAATTCATTTATGGTTGTTGTTACCATTTTGACCGCACAGTTTTTTCACAGCACGTATTTGAATTGGGATGTGAAATGAAAAAAATTTCATTTTTTCAAATAAAATATCATTTGTGATCAAAATTTCTTATTTTCACAGGGAACAAAATACCCCATTTGGTTGCCCAATTTGTCCTTAGTGTGGCAATACCCCATTTGTGGTGATAAACTGCCGTTTGGGCCCATGGGAGGGCTCAGAAGGAAAGGAGCGCTATATGTTTGTTGGAGTCCAGATTTTGCTGGATTGGTTTTCGGGTGCCATGTCGCATTTGCAGAGCCTCAGGGGTATCAAAGCAATGGAAACCCACCAAAAGTGACCCCATTTTGGAAACTACACCCCTCAAGGAATTCATTTATGGGTAATGTGACCATTTAGACCCCATAGTTTCTTCACAGAACTTATTTGAATTGGGCTGGGAATTAAATAAATATATATTTTTTCCAATAATATGTAATTTTAGCTCAAAAATTCTTATTTTCACAAGAAAAAAAATACTCAATTTTGTTGCCCAATTTGTCCTGAGTGCGGCAATACCCCATTTGTGGTGATAAACTGCCGTTTGGGCCCATGGGAGGGCTCAGAAGGAAAGGAGCGCTGTGTGTTCTTTGGAGTCCAGATTTTGCTGGATTGGTTTTCGGGTGCCATGTCGCATTTGCAGAGCCCCAGAGCTATCAAAGCAATAGAAACCAATCACAAATGACCCCATTTTAGAAACTACACCCCTCAAGGAATTTATTTATGGGTAATGTGACCATTTAGACCCCATAGTTTCTTCACAGAACTTATTTGAATTGGGCTGGGAATTAAATAAATATATATTTTTTCCAATAATATGTCATTTTAGCTCAAAAATTCTTATTTTCACAAGAAACAAAATACCCCATTCTGTTGCGCAATTTGTTCTGAGGGCCGAAATACGCCATTTGTTGTGATAAGCTGCCGTTTGGGCCCATGGGAGGGCTCAGAAGGAAAGGACCACCATTTGGCCTACTGGGGATTTTCTAGTGCGAAGTCATGTATGCAGAAGCACCTGAGGTACGAGTACAGTTGAAACCCGCAAGAAGTGACCCCGTTTTAAAAACTACACCCTTAAGGCATTCATCTAGAGGTGTAGTGAGCATTTTGACCGGAGACCTACACCCCATAAACTGTAATGTGGGTTCTCCCGGGTATGGCAATACCCTACATGTGGCTGTTATCAGCTGCCTGGGCACACAGCAGGGCTTAGAGGGGAAAGACGAGGGGGGATAAGCTGTGCGGAGGGCATCAGGGTAAGTAAAATTGGGGTAAATTATAAACCAAGGGATGTATGATAAATTTTAAAACACTCTTTCATACAGAGCTCTGGTTATTCGGGACACGTGTCACATTGATATATTGTGTCATCCCTTATCGCCCTCTTATAGCAGACTTTGCACCTCTTTTGACTTTTTCCCTTCTTGCCAGTTTGGGGAACTTCCCCTGGAAAGTGTTGCCGCCCTGGTACGATGCGTGTGGCCCCGCTTCCAGAAGTACTGGGTGCCCCCCCCTTCTTGGTCCCTAAAGATTAGGTTCTTGATAATCACCTCTTGAAATTCCAGGAAAGTTCCCGTCTGGCCTGCACATCGACGTAGCATGTACGCATTGTACAAAGCCATCTGTATGATGTGCCCGGCCAGCTTCTTATACCACACCGCATGGCGCTGTAGGGCTTCAGGTTTTGATCTGACAAGTCCATCCCTCCCATGTACCTATTGTAGTCCAGGATGCAGTCTGGTTTGGGGGTGGCCTTTCCTTCATATATCCTAAACCTGTAGGTATACCCTGATGCACTCTCGCAGCTTATACATCTTCACGCCATACCTTGCCTTCTTACCCGGCAGGTACTCGCGGAATTGAACCCTCCCTTTAAAATGTACCAGGGGCTCATCAATAGAAATACACTTCTCGGGGGTGAATGCTTGGGAAAACCGGGCACTGAAACGGTCTAATAGTGGTCTCCATTTATATAAACGGTCAAAACTGGGGGTCATCTCGGGGTGGGCACGGCTCATTATCAGTATAATGTAAGAAATGAAGTATTGCCTCATTTATTTATTTTTTTAGGTTCCAGTTCAGTTCTGAAGTTGCTTTGAGGGGCCCATATATTAGCAACCCCTATGAAATACCCCATTTTAGAAACTAGACCCCTCCAAAGTATTCACAACAGCATTTAGAAAGTTTATGAACCCTTTAGGTGTTTCACAAAAATTTAGAGCAAAGTAGAGGTGAAATTTACATTTTTTTTTTGGCACAAAAATCCTCTTTATACCATTTTTTTTATAACACAAAAGGATTTATCAGTGAAACGCAAATTAATACGTATTGCCCAGATTCTGCAGTTTTTAGAAATATCCCACATGTGGCCCTAGTGCGGTAATGGACTGAAGCAGCGGCCTCAGAAGCAAAGGAGCACCTAGTGGATTTTGAGGCCTCTTTTTTATTAGGCACCATGTCCGGTTTGAAGAGGTCTTGTGGTGCCAAAACATTGGGAACCCCCCAAAAGTGACCCCAATTTGGAAACTAGACCCCTTGAGGAATCCATTGTAGTTTTCTTGGGGTGCATGCGGCTTTTTGATCAGTTTTTATTCTATTTTTAGGTGGCGTGGTGACTAAAAAACAGCAATTCTACTATTGTTTTTTTATTCTTTTTTTTTTTACAGCGTTCACCGTGCGCTATAAATAAAATATTCACTTTATTCTGCGGGGCGATACGATTACGGCGATACCAGATGTTTATAGTTTTTTTTTATGTCTTATGGCGTTTGCACAATAAAATACGTTTTGTAAACAATCATTTACTTTTTGTGTTACCTTATTCTAAGAGCCAGAACTTTTTTATTTTTCAATCAATAAAGCCGTGCGAGGACTTATTTTTTGCGTAACGAACTGTAGTTTCGATCAGTACCATTTTTAGGTACATGCGACTTTTTGATCTCTTTTTATTCCATTTTTTGGGAGGTGAAGTGACCAAAGAATTGTGATTGTGGTACGGTTTATTATTATTTTATTTTACGGCATTCATCGTGCGGGATAAATAATGAAATAATTTTGTAGTTCAGGCCGTTACGGACGCGGCGATACCAATTATGTATAGTTTATTTGTTTGTTTATATATTTTTATTAATAATAAAGGACTGATGCGTAGTGCAGTGTATTAGAACTGTCAGCTACTCACTGACAGCAAGCATAGTGGGTCCTGACGTTGTCAGGACCCACTAGGCTTCCGTCTATGGCATAGCCGGACGCCATTGTTTGGTGTCCGGTTGCCATAGTCACCATCGCCGGCCGCTATCGCGTAGCAGGCCGGCGATGGCAGCTTAACCCCTAAAAAGCAGCGATCTCTATAGAACGCGGCTTTTAAGGGGTTAATCAGCGGGGACATAGCGATCGGTCCCCGCTGTAGGAGCTGTGACAGCTGCTGAACAAGACAGCAGCGTCACAGCTCCTGTATGTGTCGGGAGGACGGCCGAAACGGCCGTTACTCCCGTGAAGTACTATTACAGCATGGAGCGCGAACGATACAGCTGCCATGACGTAATAGTACGTCAAGGAGCGGGAAGGGGTTAACTAGAGTCTACAGTATTCTTTCTATTGAATGCGACAATATTTTTTCACTTGGGGCAGTTTAAAGTGCAACATCAATATATATCTACGAATACATTAAAGGAGTATTTTAAAGTTCACCCCTTTACTGTGCTTGCATTAGCGTGACATATATATTCAAAATATTCTTGCCTTTTTTAAATTTCTGCCCTGCCCGAAGACCGCTGTAAGCCTGGTTTGGTTTAAAATTGTAAAGCTGTGAGCTGGTGATATATCTTTGCAGTAAGTTTGGTTCTGGCACGTTATCTATGCAGTAAGCTTTGATCTAGTACTGTGTCTACAGTGAACTCTGATCTCTACCGTATTTGTGCAGTTAGATTCGAATTATTACCATATCAGGCCGAGACAAATGCTTGCCAGGTCCTAGAGCCAGCTCCAAAATTTAGGAGCTAGCAATGACAAGCTGTAGGGTAGGGTCCAGACAGCAAACAAGAATGCAGTGCTGTGTAAAGCCAGGTTTGAATATCTTTGGTTGCACTGTGGAACTAGCCCTACAGCATGCATAACCATCCCATTTTGATGTACCCTAAAAAATTAGAACTGCGCTCTTCCTTCCACTTCCCTAATCATGGGCACACTTCCTTAGTAGACACAAGCGTCCACCCACACACACACACAAGCTTTTCCAGTAGACACAGCAGCTGCCCCCCTATTTTTCCAGTAGTGACAACAGCAGCCCCCCCCCCCCATTTCCCCAGTTGTCAAAGAATTACTACTGCAACCAAAAAAAAAATAGTTTTCTACCAAATAGGGTTATTTAAAGGCTATGTACACCTTTTGTTAGCAATTTTATTTTATATTCTTTTATTGAATGAATGTATTAAGTATTTTAAAGAGGCTCTGTCACCAGCACAGTGTGATTGTGCAGTGAAAGAAGCTGGGTTGGAACAATTAGAAGTGTATGATGCTGATTGGTCACTGATTGGTCAGCGTCATACACTCCTCTGTACAACACCCAGTTGGTAAAAAGTAAAAACACGCCCAGTTGGTCATTAAGAAACTAATTAGCATAAATCTAAAATTGCTCATAACTTGCTAAAAAATGATTGTTTTTCAAAATAAAAACCACTGCTGTTATCTACATTACAGTGCTGATCAGATTATGTAGGAGATCGAGCACTTATAATGTGGTGACAAAGCCTCTTTAAGCAACTTTTATTAAAAAAATATTTTACTTTTTACGGTACAGCTTCTTTGTATCCTGTATACATAGAAGTTCCGCTCACAAGAACTTAGATGGATCGTCTATTAGTATTTTTGTTGTCAAAACAATGGAAACTTCATTAGAACCCTAGCAGAATCCATTATAAGTCAAAGGAAAACTGTCGGTTACTGTTCTGATTCATCATGCAACGGATTTGTCACAGCGTCATGTCTTCCATTAAAAATGTAAGCCATAATGCCATTGTGAACAGAGCCTTAGGCTACATTCACACGAGCGTGACAGATTTACGCGGGTAAAAAACGCGCGTAAAATTGTCCGTGCGCATTGCAATATGCATCAGTGTGCTTTGCGAGTGGAATGCGTCTTTCACACACTCGCAAGCACGTCTTTATGGGCATCCGTGTGCTGTCCGTGGTTTTCACGCACCCATTGACTTCAATGGGCGGCTAGATGCGTGTCAACGCACAAACATAGGACATGCAATGAGTTTCACACAACGGACTCTGCTGCGTGAAAACGCACGCATGTGTGAATAGCCCCATTGAAATCAATGGAGTCGTGTGCTGTGCGTTGTTTCAAAGCACTGAAAAACACGGATGAGAACCATGTTCGTGTGAATGGACCCTTACCTGTGTTGCACTGGATGTTTTTATTAGTCACTAACCACAGAAATTAAAGGCCATATAAATAATTTAGTGAGTTCAATCAGCAGACGCATCTCAACATCATCTATTCAGAGGAGACTACATGAATCAGGCCTTTATAGTAGAATGTCTGCAAGGATAGCACTATTGATGGAGAAATAAAAGAAGAATATACTTTTTTTTATCTGATAAGTCAAAAGTGATTTGAGATTTTGGGTTCCATCTACCATACACAGAAAGTGGAAGATATCGGGATGTGTGGTAGAATGGGGACGCGGTGGGGGACTTTGCTGGTGACAGTGTTGGCCATTTATTTAGAATTAAAGGCGCACTTACCAAGAATAGCTGTTACAGCATTCTTCAGCAGCACACCATCCCATTTATGTTTGCAACTTGTAGTTCAAATGTTAATTTATTTTCTACAGGACAATGATCGAAATCCCACCTCCAGGCTGTGTATGAGCTATGTAACAAAGAAACAGTATAATGGAGTGCCTCATTAGATGACCATACTTCCAAAATCAACTAACCTGAACCCAATAGAGATGGTTTGGGATAAGTTAGTCTGGAGGGTGAAAAAAAGTAACCTACAGGTGCTTAGCATTTATGAAAAACCTTCATGGCTGCTGACCAAGCAGGGGGACTTTTTTTTAACATTAGTCATTGCATAATTACATTTGTGTTTTGTATATTAATCATGAATTAGTATTACACAAAAATATGGAATATAAAAATTATAGCTCTAAATCATATTCTAAACTCATAAAGGTGCTTCATCCTACATTGAGCTTTCGATATGTCTATATTTATTTATTTCCGCAATTTGTTTATTTTAGATACTGGAATCATTACTGCTGCTAGAGATTTTAATTTTGAAGTTGACACAGATCGCAGATATGACATCACCGTCTCCACGGATGGACTTTTAGATAGAGACACCAATGTGTTTACTGTGATTATCGAAAATGTTAATGAACCCCCAATTTGTGAATTTGATTTCCAATCAAAGAGAGGTCAGTGTTTTATGCATTTCTACTTAGGGCTACTGAATAGACAATCTTGCTGTTATGTAAGAATAGATGCTGTATCTCCTACAGTAAATTATGAGAATATAAGAAGTTAGTTCAATAAACATATAAAGGCAGGAGGATGCGGTCTGAGTGCTTTCATACAGGCAGGGGTGGGATTCAAGTTTTTAACACCTTCTCTGTTTTGCCGACTAATACATACGAGTCAGGGGGTCTCTGTGTTTCGCGGTGTATCGCACCATGGAAAATGATTCTAATAATCAAATAAATCAAATAAAATATTCCAAATACAATCTATATTAAAGTGGTCTCGAAATAAAGAAATTATAAGCTGTCCGGAATGTTTAAATGGATTTCCACACTACGTATAAAATTACATAAGCCTACATACATACCTTCCTACATTCAGTATATTAAACTCACCCATTCTGTATAGACCTATGCGCACATTCAATATCCTAAGCATGCTCAGCCCATTTAGTTAGGCTGTGCACTGTGAGTAGGGTGGAGGACAGTGTGGTGTGCGCAGTAAGCCGCGACAACTCTCCCGGCTAATGCACAGATACGGTGCCAGAACCAAACTCAATACATGAATACAACACCAGAACCAAGCTTAGTACATAAATACAGCACCAGAACCAAGCTCAGTGCATATATACAACTCCACAACAAAGCTCAATACATATATACTGCCCCGAAACCAAGCTTAACCACTTCCCGCTTTGGCCACTTTTGACCTTCCTGATAGAGCCTCATTTTTCAAATCTGACATGTTTCATTTTTTGTGATAATAACTTCGGAATGCTTTTACTTATCCAAGCGATTCTGAGATTGTTTTCTCATGACACATTGGACTTTAAGTTATTGGCAAAATTTGCTCAATACATTTAGTATTTAATTGTGAAAAACACCAAAATTTAAAAACTGGTCCCCTGCAATTAATTGTATCTGCGTCCTTAGTACACGGATACAATTGATTTGGCTAGCACTGCCCTGGCGAGGCACAGGATGCAATAAACAAGGAGGAACGAGATATCCAGCACTCTTGTAAAATAAACAATTTATTTGGTCATTTTTAAAACAGGACAGTTTAAAATTATAATCCCGTGACCACGCTTACGCGTTTCAAACCTCTAAGGTTCTTAACCCCTTCCCGCTTTGGCCACTTTTAACCTTCCTGACAGAGCCTAATTTTTCAAATCTGACATGTTTCACTTTATGTGGTAATAACTTTGGAATGCTTTCACCTATCCAAGCGATTCTGAGACTGTTTTCTCATGACACATTGGACTTTATGTTACTGGCAAAATTTGCTCGATACATACAGTTTAATTGTGAAAAACAGTAAAATTTTATGAAAAATTGCAAAAATTGGCATTTTTCTAAATTTAAATGTATCTGCTTGTAAGTTAGGCAGTTATACCACACAAAATTGTTGGTAATTAACATCCCACACATGTCTACTTTAGGTTGGCATCGTTTTTTTACCATTCTTTTGTTTTTCTAGGACATTACAAGGCTTAGAACTTTAACATCAATTTCACACATTTTCAAGAAAATGTTAAAAGGCTATTTTTTCAGGGACCAGTTCAGTTGTGAAGTGGCTTTTAGGGCCTTATATATTAGAAACCACAAAAAAGTTAACCCATTTTAAAAACTTCACCCCTCAAAGTATTCAAAACAGCTTTAGAAAGTTTCTTAACCCTTTAGACGTTTCATAGGAATTAAAGCAAAGTTTTACCAGAGAATCGCAACTCAATATTTATTGCCCAGGTTCTTCAGTTTTAGGAAATATCCCACAAGTGGCCATAGTGTGCTTATGGACTGAAGCACAGGCCTCAGAAGCTAAGGAGCACCTAGAGGATTTTGGGCCTCCTTTTTATAAGAATATATTTTAGGCACCATGTTAGGTTTGAAGGGCTCTTAAAGGTGCCAAAACAGTGGAAATCTCCAAAAATAACCCCATTTCTAAAACTGCACCCCTCAAAGAAATTATCTAGGGGTATAGTGAGCATTTTAACCCTACAGGTTTATTGAAGAAATTATTGAAAGTAGGCCGTGAAAATGAAAATCTACATTCTTTCAAACAAAATGTAGGTTTAGCTAATTTTTTCTAATTTCCACAAGGACTAAAGGAGAAAAAACACCACAACATTTGTATAGCAATTTCTCCCTTGTAAAACAATACCCCACATGTGGTCATAAACAGCTGTTTGGACACACAGCAGGGCTTAGAAGGGAAAGAGCGCCATTTGGCTTTTGGAGCTCAAATTTAGCAGGAATGACTTGCTGAGGCCATTTCAAACTTGCAACACCCCTGAGGGACAAAAACAGTTAAAACGCCCAAAAAGTTACTCCATTTAGGAAACTACACCCCTTGAGGAATTCATCTAGGGGTGTAGTGAGCATTTTGACCCCACAGGTGTTTAATAGAGTTTATTAGAATTGGGCAGCGAAAATAAAAACTATTATTTTTCTTCAATAAGACGTAGCTTTAGCTCCAAAATTTTTCATTTTCTCAACAAATAAAGGAAAATAAGATCTCCAACATTTATACAGCAATTTCTCTGGAGTACGGAAATACCCCATATGTGGTCATAAACTGCTGATTGGGCGCACGGCAAGGATCAGAAGAGAAGGAGCGCCATTTGACTTTTGGAGCACAGATTTGGCTGGATTGGTTTCATGACACCATGTCGCTTTTGCAAAGCCCCTAATGTACCAGTACAGTGGAAACTCCCAAAAAGTGACTCCATTTGGGATACTACACCCCTTGAGGATTTAATCTAGGGGTGTAGTGATTATTTTGACCCCACAGTTGTTTCATAGATTTTATTTGAATTGGGCAGTGAAAATAAAAATGTAAGTATTTTTTTCCAATAAGATGTAACTTTAGCTCAACATTTTTAATTTTCTCAAAACATAAAGAAGAAAAAGCACCCCAACATTTGTAAAGCAATTTCTCCCGAGTACGGCAATACCTCATATGTGGTCATAAACTGCTGTTTGGGCACACGGTAGGGCTCAGAAGGGAAGGAGCACCATTTGGCTTTTGTAGTGCAGATTTTGCTGGATTGGTTTCTGGTCGCTATCTCGCATTTGCAAAGTCCCTGTGGTACCAAAACAGTGGAAACCCCCAAGTGACCCCATTTTGGAAAATACACGCCTCAAGGTATTCACCTAGGGGTGTAGTGAGCATGTTAACCCTGCAGGTATTTTTCAGAAAATAGTGTGCACTCGATGTTGCAGAGTGAAAATTGGATTTTTTTCCATAGATATGCCGATATGTGGTGCCCAGCTTGTGCCACCATAACAAGACAGCTCTCTAATTATTATGCTGTGTTTCCCAGTTTTAGAATCACCCTACATGGGGCACTAATCTTTTTCCTGAACATTCGACAGGGCTCAGGAATGAAAGAGTACCATGCGAAGTTGAGGCCTAATTTGGCAACTTACGCAATATTGGTTCACAATTGCAGGGCTCTAATGTGAAATAATAAAAGAAACCCCTGACAAGTGACCCCATTTTGGAAACTACACCCCTCAAGGTATTTATTAAGAGGTAAAATGAGCATTTTCACCTCCCCCCACAGGTCTTTTTCATAAATTATTGAACTGCGGATGGTGCAAAGTAAACATTTAAATTTTTCCCCAGATATGCCATTTCCTTGACTTATTGGAGCCTTAACTAATTTTATTTTTTCATAGACGTAGTGGTATGAGGGCTGATTTTTTGCGGCACTAGCTGAAGTTATTATTGGTACCATTTTGGGGTACATGCGACTTTTTGATCACTTTTTATCCTATTTTTTGGGAGGCAAGGTGACCAAAAAACAGCTATTCTGGCATAGTGTTTTTTTATACAGCGTTCACCATCTGTTATAAATGACATGTTAACTTTATTCTGCGGGTCAGTCCGATTCCTGTGATACCAAATTTATAGCACTTATTTATGTTTTACAACTTTTTGCACAATAAAATTACTTTTGTAAAAAGAATGTATTTTTTCTGTTGCCATGTTGTGAGAACCATAACTTTTTAATTTTTTCGTCGACGGAGCTATATGAGGGTTTGTTTTTTGCAAGACGAGCTATAGTTTCTTTAGGTACCATTTTTGGATACATGTGCCTTTTTGATCACTTTTTATTTAAAAAAACAGAAATACTGGCATGTTTTTTTTACGTTTTTTTTACGCCATTCACCGCGTGGAATAAATAACATAATATTTTTATAGTTTAGGCTGTTACGGTCATGGAAATACAAAATATGTATGTTTTTTTTTTGTTTTGTTTTTTTCAATAATAAAGGACTAGATAAGGGAAAAAGGGCAATTTGTGTTTTATCTTATTACTTGAAACTTTTATTATATTTTTTACAACTTTTTTTTCACTTTTCTTTTACACTTTTCTTTAGTCCCACTAGGGGCTTCGAAGGTCCAACTGTCAGATTTTTTTCTAATACATTGCACTACCTATGTAGAGCAATATATTAGATCTGTCAGTCATTCACTGACAGCAAGCCGATTAGACGTCGCCTCCGGACGGGGCCTAATCGGTTTCCGTAATGGCAGGACAAGAGGCCATTGTTAGGTCTCCTGTTGCCATAGTAGTAGTCCGCAGCCCTGATTGCATGGTAGGGCTGCCGATCTGCTGACAAACACAAAGATGCAGCGATCGCTTTCAATAGCTGCATCTAAGGGATTAATGGCAGGGATTGGAGCTAGCTCCGGTTCCTGTCGTTACAGGCAGATGTCAGCTGTAATATACAGCTGACATCCACCGCTGATGACTACGTCTCAGCTCCTTAGCCGGCGTCATCTTCCTGACGGCTACGGAAGCCTTTTAGGCCCCGCCTCCGGGCGGGGGCTGGAAATTTTCCATGCAAGACAGACCGGGAAGCCACTATTAGGCCTCCGGTTGCCATTGCAGCCACCGACACCCCGGTGATTTCATAGCGGGGGTGTCGATGAGCTGCAAACACCTTAAATGCAGCGATTGCATTTGACCGCTGCATTTATGGGGTTAATGGTGGAGATCTAAACTAACTTTGGTCCCCGCCATTACAGCAGGGTGTCAGCTGTAAGATACAGCTGACATCCGGGGATGATGGCACCGACTCAGCTTCAGGATCGGAGCCCGCACCGTCACCGCCGGGTGCCAGCTGTATGTTTCAGCTGGCACCCTGAGGTAACGGCCAGGACCGGAGCTATAATCCGATCTGGCCGATTAACCCCTCAGATAATGCGTTCAATAGAGATCGCAGCATGTGAGGAGTTCTTAGCCGCCGGCACCCCAGCAACGTGATCGCTGGGTTGCCGGTGGCTGCAATGGCAACCGGAGGCCTAATACTGGCCTCCCGGTCAGCCAGCAATGGAAGCTTTCTATGCCCCGCTCGCCTGCGGGGCCTAAAAGACTTCCGGCACCATCGGCAAGATGGCGCCAGCTCAGCTTCCGGCTCAGAAGCTGAGCCGTCGTCATCAACAGTGGGTGTCCCCTGTATGTTACCATGTCGCCAGGAACCAGAGCTAGCTCTGATTCCTGCCATTAACCCCTTCGATGCAGCGATCCAATGCGATTGCTGCATCTTAGTGGTTTGTAGCAAATCGGCAGCCTGCCATGCGATGGCAAGGATGCCGACTGCTACTATGGTAACAGGAGGCCTAACAACGGCCTCCTGTCTGTCATTACGGAAGCCGATTAGGCCCCGACTGGAGCCGGAGCCTGATCGGCTTGCCTTCAGTGAACAACTGAAAGTTCTAATACATTGCACGACATAGGTAGTGCAATGTATTAGAACATCAATCAAACTGTTCCACCTTCAAGTCTCCTAGTGAGACTAAAGAAAAGTGTAAAAAAATGTAAAAATAAACGTTGTAAAAAAAAAAAAAATGTTTCAAGTAATAACATAAAACACGATCGCCCTTTTTCCCTTATCAAGTCATTTAATATTGAAAAAATATATATTTGGTATCACCGCATCCGTAACGACATGAATTATAAAAATCTTATGTTATTTGTCCCGCGCAGTGAACGCCGTAAATAAAAAACCTAAAAAAACTACAAAATAATGCCAGAATTGCTGTTTTTTTGGTCACTTTGTCTTCCAAAAATTGAAATAAAACGTGATCAAAAAGTTGAATGTATCCAAAAATTGTACACATAAAAACTATAGCTCGTCTTGCAAAAAACAAGCCCTCATACTGCTCAGTCGACGAAAAAATTAAAACGGTATGGCTCATACAACTTGGCGACAGAAAAAATACATTCTTTGTACAAAAGTAATTTTATTGTGCAAAAAGTTGTAAAACATAAAAAAGTGCTATAAATTTGGTATCGCCGGAATCGTACTGACCCGCAGAATAAAGATAACATGTAATTTATGACGCATGGTGAACGCTGTGTTAAAAAAAATTAAAAACTATGCCAGAAAATTCCTGTTTTTTGATCACCTTGCCTCCCAAAATAAAGGATAACAAACGTTGTGGTTCTTTTTTTCCTTTATTTGTTGGGAAAATGAAAAATTTTGAGCTAAAGCTACGTCTTATTGAAGAAAAAGGATTTGTTTTTATTTTCACTGCCCAATCCTAATAAAATCTATGAAACATCTGTGGGGTCAAAATGCTCACTACACCCCTAGATGAATTCTTCAAGGGGTGTAGTTTTGTGAATTGAGTCACTTTTGGGGAGTTTCCACCGTACTGGTACCTTAGGGGCCTTTCAAAAGCGACATCAATCCAGCAAAATCTGTGCTCCAAAAGCCAAATGGTGCTCCTTCTCTTCTGATCCTTGATGTATGCCTAAACAGCAGTTTATGACCACATATGGGGTATTGGCATACTCCAGTGAAGTTGCTTTACAAATGTTGGGGTTATTTTTTTCTTTTATTTGTTGAGAAAATGAAAAATTTTGAGCTAAATGTACGTCTTATTTAAGAAAAAGGATTGTTTTTATTTTCACTGTCCAATTATAATAAAATCTATAAAACCCCTGTAGGGTCAAAATGCTCACTACCCATGTTGATGAATTCCCCAAGGGGTGTAGTTTCCAAAATGGGGTCACTTGTGCGAGGTTTCCACTGTTTTGTCCCTTCGGGGGCTTTGCAAATGTGACCTGGCCTACGCAAACCATTCCTGCTAAAGTTAAGCTCCAAAAGCCAAATGGCGCCTTTCCCTTCTAAGTCCTGCCGTGTGTCCAAACAGCCATTTAGGAGCACCTGTGGGGTATTGTTTTAATCAGGAGAAATTGCTTTACAAATGTGGTGGTGATTTTTCTCCTTTAGTTCTTGTGGAAATAAGAAAAAATTAGCTAAACATACATTTTCTTTGAAAGAATGTAGATTTTAATTTTCACAGCCTAATTCCAATAATTTCTGCAATAAACCTATGGGGTCAAAATGCTCACTATACCCCTAGACAATTTCCTTGAGGTGTCTAGTTTCCCAAATGGGGACACCTTTGGGGGATTTCCACTGTTTTGGCACCGCAACAGCCCTTCAAACCTGACATGGTTCCTAAAATATATTCTAATAAAAAGGAGGCCCCAAAATCCACTAGGTGTTCTTTTACTTTTGGGGCCAGTGTTTCAGTCCATTAGCACACTAGGGCTACAAGTGGGATATTTCTAAAAACTGCAGACTCTGGTCAATAAATATTGAGTTGCATTTCTCGGGTAAAACTTTCTGTGTTACAAAAAAAATGGATTAAATATGAATTTCTGCAAAAAAGAGTGACATTTTTAAATTTCACCTCTACTTTGCTTTAATTCCTACGAAACATCTAAAGGGTTAACTTTCTAAATGCTGTTTTTAATAGTTTGAGGGGTGAAGTTTTTAAAATGGGGTGACTTTTTTGGGGTTTCTAATATATAAGGCCCTCAAAGCCACTTCACAACTGAACTGGCCCCTGTAGAAATAGCCTTTTGACATTTTCTTGAAAATGTGAGAAATTGCAGCTAAAGTTCTAAGCCTTGTAATGTCCTGGAAAAAATAAAACGATATTTAAAAAAAGATGCCGATCTAAAGTAGACATATGGGGGATATTAATTAGCAACTATTTTGTGAGGTATAAGTGCCTGTCTTACAAGCAGATACATTAAAATTTAGAAAAATGCTAATTTTTGCAATTTTTCATAAAATTTTGCTGTTTTTCACAATTAAACTGTATGTATCGAGCAAATTTTGCCAGTAACATAAAGTCCAATGTGTCATGAGAAAACAGTCTCAGAATCGCTTGGATAGGTGAAAGCATTCCAAAGTTATTACCACATAAAGTGAAACATGTCAGGTTTGAAAAATGAGGCTCTGTCAGAAAGGTCAAAAGTGGCCAAAGCGGGAAGGGGTTAAGAACCTTAGAGGTTTGAAACGCGTAAACGTGGTCCCGGGAATATCATTTTAAACTGTCCTGTTTTTAAAATGACCAAATCAATTGTTTAATTTACAAGAGTGCTGGATATCTCGTTCCTCCTTGTTTATTGCATCCTGTGCCTTGCCAGGGCCGTGCTAGCCAAATCAACTGTATCCGTGTACTAAGGACGCAGATACAATTAATTGCAGGGGACTAGTTCCGGTTTCCCGCTTCACCCCAGTTCTCCGAACCAGCTGTAATTTTAACAACCGGTTTGGGAGAACCAGGGTGAACTGGCCGGGTCCCAACCCTGCATACAGGGCATGAAACTTCAAGCTGACTTCTAACATGCTTAGTAATTTATTGAGGGCTCGGAACTCACAGGTATCTTTTGATATTCCTAATAATTTAGGGGGTACATTATTCTATATAATATAAACCTCAACCTCTGCAGATCCTTTTGAAATGAAAGTAGGAGCTTTTTGTCAATCACAGGTTAAATAACATGAATAATTGCTTCTTCAAAACAAGGGTCTGCAGCAGCTAAGGTGAAAAATTACAGTACCAGCAACAATGTGTAGCCCCATAAAGTGCCATCCCACTTTCAGTGCCAGCCACTATGTTCCTCCGTAGTGCCAAAAGTAAATTCCTTCAATGCCAGTCACAATCCCACCCGTTACAGCTACAATAGCACCCCATTGCCAGCTAGATAGCCAGTGTCAAATTGCCAGCTAAACAGTCCACTCCACAGCCCCCAATTTGTGCGTCATTTAAAAGTTCAACATTATTGTGAAGCATTAGGTAATACAAGCTTTTCTTCCGTCTACTAAACATTTTGGTTTCTGCTTGAATGTGTTACTCTAAATAATATACAGTGAAACCATGTCTAAAATTGCCATAAAATTAGTTTTCAACAATGGTGATCCTTATAAATAAGAGGGACAATATGAATTGAAAAATTCTATTGAAATTTTTTTGTCTAGTTCTGGGGTATTCTCCTACCTTTGAAAAGGTTTCACTTGATAATGAATACAAAACAGATTTGATTTGTTGCGTGATGCATTTGGTCCAGAAAATATAATGTATTATATAACTTAATATTTTAAAAACATTTTACTTTTATCTAGCAAATAGAACAATCAATGAGAATTTCCCAATGTATACATCCATATATAGAGTGCCAGCACGTGATGTGGATGGTGATGACCTGATGGTAAGATTATCATTCATGTATTCTCTGGCCTAAGGGACAATTTATTCATATGGTATAGGACATCTATATTAGACCACTATTTGCTTTTGTGTGAGTTTTGCAAAGACAGTATATAGTAAATTGACCTTTTAAAATCAAAAATAGACACCCAAAATACTATTTCAAACAGAACTTTAAGTCAAACTCTTGAAACAATATTTTGGGATTTAGATATGTCACTTTTGACAGCAAGAATAGCACAACATGAAACGTTATTCTTGCTGTAAAAAAGAAGGAAAACCCTGACGGATCCCAATATAAGTCAATAGGGTCACACGGTGACCATTTGGATCCATATGACATAGCAAACAGTTAAAATATACATTTATTTTCCTAAACTACAATGGAAAAATTAAATGGGACCCAGATTGGTTGCTATAGGGAACAAGACCATATTTGTTGTTAGAAGCTTTTGAAATAAGATGCCCTTACTGTGCTAGATAGGTGGGATACAAATGCTTATGCAAAACAATAGGTAGTAATAGTAACATACAAAGAATGGTCTAATACGACTTATGTAGATTCCATTATTTTGGTGTTGGCCATATTTTTGGGACTGTTTTCTTGTTTTCTGCATTATTAATAATATGTCTCTAACCTCTTATAACATCCTTTATAAAAAAAAAAAAACACTTTTAATCATTGCTTGAATCTGACCATACTGTCCTTCAAGATTAAATTTCTAAGCTTATCTAAATCAAAAAGGTTATATTTATAGATTGCTATCTTGCAATAAAGATCCAATTGATGACAAATGAGTAAAAGAGTCAGACTAAAGAGCCAAGTGTAATCACGCATTGACACACTGGACTGCTTTCATATAAAATATTTAATTCAGTTGTTTGTTTTTTTATTTCTTACTGTCAAATACATTTTCTGTGTATTCTTAATTACAGTTTGCCATTCAGTCCCAAGCTTCGGCGCCAACTCGAAATGGATTGTTTTTTGATGTAGATAAAACAATTGGATTTGTGTTCCGAAGTGCATCAGAACCTTTGGATTTTGATGCTGGATATGAGGTGACATATAGTTATTGATGATAATTCCATATATCCATTTTGTCTTGTGTGTAAAAACCATAGGGGAGATTTATCAAAAGTAGTGCAAGAGAAAAATTAAGTACTTGCCCATAGCAACCAATCAGTCTACCTTTCATTTTTCACAGGAGCTTTATAAAATAAAAGTGGCAAGCTAAATGGTTGCCATGGGCAAATATTCCACCCACTTAACCTTAGCTCCAGTTTTAATAAATCTCCCCAATGACATAATATGCACAAACCATCACAAAAACATAAACATAAAATATGACTATTAGTGAAAACTCAAAATATTACATAGCCAAATATCCTGAGGATTAATAAAAGTTAGGCATTACTGTCCCTCAATTGACTTTATAATAAAGGGTATCTGTCTTTTAAGTCTATTTCAAATACAGGATCAAAAATTTTGGTTGATAGTACAAAATCACAGTCCTATTTTTTACCCCAGATGGGTGGTAGGGTAAATTCATGTTGAAATGAGTACTTGTTTTTATACAGACGAGAAAGGCCAATTGAGGGACAGAAAGACTAGGCGTTAAAAAGGGGTTGTCAGAGATATTTTTCCTTTTGCTAGCCCTCTTAATCATATAGAATCAGAGACCTTTGCAATTTATTTTGAAAAAAAAAAACTCCCTCACTACAGCACCCGCAGACCTGAGCGAAATGGCATGTGAACATTGCAGTGGCTCGCAGGTCCGTAGATGGCCCCCTATCTTTTGCTCTCTGTGAAATGTTTGAGACACCCATACATTTCACATGAACTGTTCTCAACACACCTGTGTCACAACTTGAGGAATTCTACATATAGAAAAGGGCTAAAAAAAAATCTTAGAATAAATGAAAAGAAAGGAATACATTGATTCCTACCGTAGCCCCATGTCAAATCAACTTTTACTATTTCATTTACTTATCCCATTGGTCTTACCACACCATGTTAACCGACTTTTGTATGTTTCTATATTTGTATAATAATGACATGAGACTATGGTGAATATTTTACCTAACAATGTATTTATGTATGTATTATCGCTGTTTCTCACTCTTGTCCTTTCGTCTGTTTAAATTGCTCTTTTATATTTAACCTTTTAGATTGTATGCTAATTTTAAAATGTATCTATTTATTTGTTTCTTTGCGCTTTGAATGTGAAAAAAACCGGGTGTGACGTCATTATCGCACCTTGACCTTTTACAGATTTGGCGTTTTTTTTTTTGACACATGGCTAATTGAACTTAGATGCTATATAAACTATGTTGTTTGTAATTGTGCACATGGCCTGATGAAGACGACTGTCCGTCGTTGAAACGCGTAGCCAACTTGTTCAATTAAACTGAACCTACCAATACCTCTGGATATCGCTCCCATTATTCCCACCACACAGCAGCGCCCCTGGAATGATCCACATTTTTCTCCTGCAATTGTCAAAAAAAAATCTTAGACAACTAGGTAGTGTAATGTATTATAGCAGCTATCAGTGCTGCAGGTCTTCAAGTCAGGGTCAAAAAAATAAATAAAAATGTTTTATAAAAGTGTAAAAATAAAAGTTGTAAATTACAAAAACAAAACAAGTTTTTTTTCCCTATAATAAGACTTTTATTATAGGAAAAAATTAACACGTTAAAAAAGTACACATATTTGGTCTCACCGCATTCGTAACGACGCAAACTATAACGTTATTTTTCCCGCACGGTGAACACCGCAAAAAAAAAAAATAAGTACAGAACAATGCCAGAATAACTCTTTTTTTGGTCACCACCCCTCCCAAAATATAGAATAAAAAGTGATCAAAAAGTCGCATATACCCCAAAATAGTGCCAATAAAAACTACAACCTGTCCCGCAAAAAAACAAGCCCTTACACAGCTTTTTTAACTGAAAAAAAAGTTATGGCTCTCAAAATATGGTGACACAAAAAATTTATAATTTTATAGAAAAGTGATTTTATTGCGCAAACTCTACAAAATATAAAAAAATTATATACATATGGCATCACCGTAATCGCATCGACCCGCATAATACAGTGAACACTGTAAAAAAATAAAAATAGAAAACATTGTCAGAATTGGTGGTTTTTGTTCACCTTGCTTGCCCAAAAAAATGGAATAAAAAGTGATCAAAAAATGATGTACCCCAAAATTGTACTAATAAAAACTACAGATTGTTCCGCAACAAATAAGCCCTCACACTGCTCCGTTGGGGAAAAATAAAACAGCTCTGGCTCTCAGAATATAGTAACACAAATTGTGCAGAGCGTTCCAAAAGCGGATAAGATTGGGCACAATTTATCAGTGTGACACCGGCCACATATTTATGAATTATTATTTATTTACTGCATTATTATACCCTCTTATTGTGCCCTGATGTACTCCACACAGCTTACATATGCCCCCAAATTATAAACTGAAATACCAGTGAAACCCCAAACAGAACAGCTACCAAGTGAAATCTGCACTCCGAAAGCCAAATGGCGCTCCCTCGCTTCTGAACCCTACAGAATGCCCATGCAGCAGTTTACTTCCACATATATGGCATCTCCATACCAGCGAGAACACGCTTAACATTTTATGAGGTATTTGTCTTCAGTGGCACAAACTGGGCACAACATAATGTGCACTAAAATGGCATATCAGTGCAAAATTTTAATTTTCACTTTGCACCATTCACTGCGCATTAACTCCTTCACGCACCACGACTTAATAGAATGTCATGGTGCAGGGGGTTATGTGTGGAGCGGGCTCATGCACTAAGCCTGCGCCATACCCTGCAGGTGTCAGCTGTGTATAACAGCTGACACCCGGGACTAACAGACAGGAACAGCGATCTTATGTTACAGAAGCCTGTAAAAATGAAAATATACTGCAATAGTATTGCAGTGTATTGTACCAGCGATAAAATGATCGCTGATATAAGTCCCCTAGAGGAACTAATAAAATGTGTAAAAAAAAAAAAGTAAATAAGGTTATTATTAGAGCAAAAAAAATATTTAACGTCCAAAAAAAATAACCTTTCCCATTTCTCTTCTAAGGTAATGTAAAAAAAGAAACTACATTTTTATCGCTGCGTCCATAGAAGTACGAACTATTACATTATACCATTATTTAACTCGCATGTTGAACACCATAAAAAATAAAGAATTTAAAATGCCAAAATTGCTGTTTTTTGGTCTCCTTAGCTTTTTAATTTTTTTTTATATAAAGTGATCAAAAAGTTATATGTACCAAAAAATGGTACCAATAAAAACTACAGCTCGTCCCGCAAAAAATAAGCCCTCACGCTGCTCAATCGACCAAAAAATAAAAAAAGTTATGGCTCTCGGAATGTGGGGAAACAAATAGATTTACTTTGTAAAAGTTGTAAAATCTAAAATAAAACTGTATGAATTTGGTATCACCGTAAGTTGCAGAAAAAAGTTGTCATTTGAACCACACGATGGAAGCTGTAAAAACGAAACCCCCCAAAAAATGGAGGAATCGCAGCTTTTTCCAATTTCAGTCTGCAAAAATGTTTATTTTCAGTTTCCCAGTACATTATATGGTACTTTAAATGGTGTCACTAGAAACTACAACTCCTTCCACAAGAAATAAGCTTTCACACCACTCTATTGAAATAAAAATAAAAAGTTATAACTCATGGAACGCGGGAAGGGAAAAACTAAAATGAAAAAGCAAAAAATAGATCAATCCTGAAAAGGTTAATTAATTTCTAGTGAAAAAAACATTTATGACCACATGTGGGGTATTGCCGTACTCGAGAGCAACAGATTACAAATTTTGGGTGTCTTTTTCTCCTTTGTGAAAATGAGAAAATTCTATATTTTAGTGTAAAAAAATTTCTGGTGGGGTCTAAATGCTTACTAAGGCTGGGTTCACACGACCTATTTTCAGGCGTAAACGAGGTGTATTATGCCTCGATTTACGCCTGAAAATAGGGCTACAATACGTCGGCAAACATCTGCCCATTCATTTGAATGGGTTTGCCGACGTACTGTGCAGACAACCTGTAATTTACGCGTCGTCGTTTGACAGCTGTCAAACAACGACGCGTAAAAATACAGCCTCGTCAAAAGAAATCCAGGACACTTCTTTCAGACGTAATTTGAGCCGTTCTTCATTGAACTCAATGAAGCACAGCTCAAAATTTACGGCTGTCAGAGAAGCCTTGCAAAATGCGAGGAGGAGCATTTACGCCTGAAACGAGGCAGCTGTTTTCTTCTGAAAACAGTCTGTCTTTTCAGACGTAAAAGCCTGCTACCATGTGCACATACCCTAAAGATTCCTTAAAGGAACAGTGTCACCCCAAAAAAATTTTTAATATGTTAAAGATGTTAGTGCTTTATTAAAAACGTTTGGATTAATTTGTGTTTGTGTGTTACTTTTTTTTATTTTTACACTTTTTCTTCCCTATGGGGGCTGCCATTTTTTTTTCCATTTCTGTATGCGTCGATTAACGACACATACAGACATGGAATACGGCAGCTCCAGTCCCATAGGGACTGCGAACGGGGACCGTTCCATCCACTATCGTGTACGCCGCTGTGTGGGAACGGCGCATGCGCCGCTCCCACACAGTTCAATTTGAAATGCGCGCCATCCGGCGCCATTTTCCTGAGGACCGGAAGTCGCGGCCGGACAGTAAGATTACTACTTCCGGTCGCGGCTTCCGGACTTGTGCACATGGAGCAGCGGCAGCAGACGGAGCGGATGGACCGGAGGGAGCGGTGGCGACTGGAGCAGGTAAGTTATTTCTATGTATGTTCGTGTTTCAGTGTGTGTTTACTACTGTATGTAAACCTACTACACTGTGTGTTAGCTCAAAAAATGGCGACACACAGTGTAGGAGATTAGACCGTTCAAACCCCTCGTTTGTCCCGGCACTAGCCAGGATAAAGGAGGGGGGGATTCTGAGAGCTCACTAGAGCGAGGGATTTTTACCCAATTTTGCAGCATAAAGCAATGTGGTTGCTTTACCACATGCAATGCTGCAATTTTGGGAATGGCTCCATCTAGTGACCAGTGCTGGGAAATATTATAAATTGAATCCAATTTATAATATTTCCTGACTCGTGAAAAAATGAGAACAATGTTTAATCACCTACACACTAATTGTTTAACTAAAAAATAAAAAAACATGTTTTGCTGGCAACACATTCCCTTTAAGGGTGTTTAGTTTCCCAAATGGGGTCACTTTTCGGGTGTTTCCACTGTTTTGGTCCCGCAGGGGCTTTGCAAATGGGATATAGCATCCGAAAACCATTTCAGCTAAATTTGAGCTCCAAAAGCCAAATAGCTCTCATACCCTTCTAAGCCCTGCCGTGGGTCCAAACAGCAATTTATATCCACATATGAGGAATTGCTGTAATCAGGAGAAATTGCTTTACAAATGTTGGGGTTCTTTTTCTCCTTTAGTCCTTGTAAAAACTAAACATTTCTGTTTTTTTCAGAAAAAAGTAGATTTTAATTTTCTCGGTCTGATTCCACTAAATTCAACAAAAAACCTGTGGGGTCGAAATGCTAACTATACCCCTAGAAAATTAATTGAGGGGTGTAGTTTCCAAAATGGGGTAACATTTGTGGGGTTTCCACTGTTTTGGTCCCTCTAGGGCATTGCAAAAGCGACATGGCACTGAAAATCAATCCAGCAAAATCTGCACTTCAAAATCCAAATGGCGCTCCTTCCCTTCTGAGCCCTGCTGTGGGTCCAAACATCAGTTTATTACCACATATGAGGTTTTGCCATTATCAGGAAAAATTGCTTTACAAATTTTGGGGTGCTTTTTATTCTTTATTCTTTGTAAAAATTAAAAATGTCTATGTTTTTTCCGAAAAAAAAGTAGATTTTCATTTTCACAGACTAACTCCAATAAATAGCAAAAGGCCAGTGGGGTCAAGATTCTAACTATACCCCTAGATAAATTCCTTGAGGGGTGTAGTTTCCAAAACAGTTTCAATTTTGGGGCGTTTCCACTGTTTTGGAACAAGAAGACCTCTTCAAACCTGACATGGTGCCTAAAATATATTCTAAAAAAAGGAGGACTGAAAATCCACTAGGTGCTCCTTTGCTTCTGTGGCCTGCATTTCAGTCCATTAGCGCACTAGTGCTACATATGGGATATTTCTAAAAACGGCAGAATCTGGACAATAAATATTGACTTGCGTTTCTCTGGTAAAACTTTCTGTGTTACAGATTTTTTTTTTATCATAAATGAATTTCGAGAAAAAAAATTAATTTCTAAATTTCCCCTCTACTTTGCTTTAGTTCCTGTGAAACATGTATCTAATATAGAAGGCCCTCAAAACCCCTTCAGAACTGAACTGGTCCTCCAAAAATAGCCTTTTGAAATTTCTTGAAATTGTGAGAAATTGCTGCTAAAGTTCAAAGCCTTGTAACGTCCTAGAAAAATAAAAGAATGTTCAAAAAACTATGCAAACATAAAGTAGACATATGGAAAATGTGAAATAGCAACTATTTTGTGTGGTATTACTATCAGTTTTACAAGCAAATACATCTAAATTTATAAAAATGCTAAATTATGTAATGCTTAATGTTGAATTTATTGACCAAACTTTCCCACAAACATAGTACAATATGTCGCAAGAAAACAATCTCAGAATCGCTTGGATAGGTAAAAGCATTCCAAAGTTATTACCACATAAAATAACACATGTCAGATTTGAAATAATGGGGCTAGTCCTCAAGGTCAAAACAGGCTCATTCCTGAAGCATTATATTGCCCCAGAATCAAGCTCATACATATATACAGTGTAACATCCGTGATCGCTGACCACGAACTCCTCCCATCCGGTCGACGCCCTTCTCTCCAGGGATGTCTGCACATGCGGCCGTCCTGCTCCACAGTGACCACCAGGGTGCGCTCGTGAGCTCAGTCCAGACAAGAAGCCAGGTCGCACACAGGTGGGAGATTGAGCTGATTGCTGCCAGAGCACCCTGGACTATAAGAAGGGCCCAGCCCCTCCCTACAATGCCAGAGCCCTGTTGTCGTTATCCTAGTATGTCTATGCAAATGGTCTCCTGAGTGTTTTCCAGTTCCCAGTGTTCCCCATTCCTGCTACCTGTAACCTGTATCCCATGCTATCCTGGTCACGTTGAGCTGAAGTCGTGCTGTGCTGTGTACCACGCCGGTCATGCTACACCACGCCTGGCGCCTGCCTGCTGCTTAGTCCCAGCCGAGCCTGTCTTGCTACTGTCTGAGGTACCACAGGTACACTATACGAACTATAGACTGTGTCCTGTTGGCCAGCTGCCATACCGTCAAGGTGGTACGGCCCAGTGCGCCCACAAACCCAATGTGACAGTAGGCTCAGGACATGGACCCCGCTGGTCAATCCAAGGCCATGACGACGTCACAGGAGATGCGGGCTTATATGCTAGACCTCCGGTCTCGACAGGACCAACGCCTCCAGACATTGAACATTATTGCACGTCGACTGGAGGTGCAAGCTGCCATCCCTCCTACTACACCTCCTGGCAGTACTGATCTTCCAACTACACCTCCTGGCAATGCTTAGCCCCAATTTTCTTTGCTGATTCCTGACCGCTATGATGGAGACGCGAGGACCTGCCGTGGATTTTTGAACCAGTGCCAGATCCACGTTAGCCTGTAGGCAAAGGCCTTCTCGTCTGATGGCGCAAGGGTTGCTTTCATCGTCTCTCTCCACACTGGCAGGGCCCTTGCATAGGCAAACCCTATCTGGGAGAGACAAGGACCTGAGACCTGTGACTTCCAGGGGTTCCTAAGGACATTTTGCACAGTGTTTGAGGAGCCTGGATGAGTCTCGTCTGCAGCCGCCTCCTTGCTGAACCTACGCCAGGGAGACACCTCTGTGGGCGAGTATGCCATCAACTTCCGCACCCTAGCGGGAGAACTGTTGTGGAACAATGAGGCCCTGGTGGCTACATTCTGGCAGGGACTGTCTCCTAGGATTAAGGACGAGCTTGCTGCCCGAGATCTACCGTCTACTCTGGATGACCTCATCCTTCTGGCCGCCTGGATTGATATAAGGATCCGAGAACAGTTCCAAGAAGCTCGTCTGGAGGGAGGACTCCCTAGTCCGGTTCCTACTTTGCAGCAACCCCTGCTGTCCTCAGGTGCTGATCCTCCTAAGGAGTCTGTGAGGACGGACCAGTTTAGGCTGTCTACCCAGGAGAGACAACGCAGACGCACCTTGGGACTCTGTCTATATTGCGGCCTCGGAGGCCATCTTGTGCGTCTGTGTCCCCAAAAGCCCCAGAGCCTAGGGGTGGTGGGAGAGGCAACCCTGCGTAAAGTAGGACTTTCGTCTAAATTGTCCATTCCCGTGACTATAGTGTCCAGCGAGAAAACGCATCAGGTCTCTGTGTATTTGGACTCTGGATCCGCTGCTAATTTCATTCGTAGAGACCTGGTAGATCTTCTCCAATTGCCCACAACCCCTCTGGAGAGGCCGTTGATGGTTGCATCTGTGAATGGACTACCTCTGCCAGACCCAGATGTAGCTGTGACCAAGCCACTGAGGCTCCACGTGGGAGCCCTCCATTCCGAGCTCCTCTCGTTCTTTGTCCTGGCTAAACCTGTCAACCCCATTCTGCTGGGTCTGCCCTGGCTCCGACTACATGACCCAGTCCTGGACTGAAATTCTGGAGAGGTTCTCCAGTGGGCTCCCGAGTGTCTCAACAGTTGCCTGGTACAGATTCGTTCGGCTCAGCCTCCTCTGCCTCAGTACTTGGCAGGATTGCCTGGTCATTATTCTGCACTTTCGGATTTCTTCAGCAAGAAAGAGGCGGAGTCGCGGCCCCCACACTGGGCGTATGACTGTCCTATCGACCTAGTTCCTAGTGCATCCCTTCCCCGTGGTAGGGTATATCCTCTCTCCTTGCCAGAGACTCTGTCCATGTATGCCTATGTTAAGGAGAACTTGGAGAGGGGCTTCATACGGAAGTCTTCCTTCCCGGCAGGAGCCTGGTTCTTCTTCTTCAAGAAAAAGGATGGTTCTCTACGTCCTTGCATCGACTATGAGGGTCTCAACCAGATCACGGTAAAAATTAGGTATCCGTTGCCTTTGATTTCTGAACTGTTTGATCGCATACGTGGAGCCAAGATTTTTTCAAAGCTAGACCTGCGTAGGGCTTACAACCTAATCCGGATTCGCCGGAGTAAGGAATTGAAGACGGCATTTAACACCCGTGATGGACACTATATCTAGTAATGCCCTTCGGTCTGTGTAATGCTCCCGCTTTCTTCCAAGAGTTTGCTAATGACATCTTCCGTGACCTCCTCTATGTATGTGTTGTGGTCTATCTTGATGACATCTTGATATTTTCTCCAGATCCAATGACTCATCGGAGACATGTCAGTCAAGTTTTACTACGGTTAAGGGAGAATCGTCTGTACGCCAAGTTGGAGAAGTGCGTGTTTGAGAAAGATGCTCTACCCTTCCTGGGCTGTATCATCTCGAATCAAGGTCTCAAGATGGATCCTGAAAAGGTAAAGGCCATTGTGGAATGGCCACGCCCTCAAGGCTTGCGGGCCATACAGCGCTTCCTGGGATTTGCCAATTTCTACAGACCGTTCATTCCAAACTTCTCCTCACTGACATCTCCTATCTCTAACCTCACCGATAAAGGCATGAACGCTAAGGTGTGGACTCCATAAGCGGAAGCCAAATTTAATAGCCTAAAGAGTGCCTTCACATCAGCCTCTATCCTCCATCATTCAGATGTTGCTCGACAGTTCTCGTTGGAGGTGGACGCCTCCTCTGTTGGTGCTGGAGCACTCCTGTTCCAGAGAGGTTCCAAAGGCAAGTCAATGGTAAGTGGCTATTACTGCAGGCTTTTCTCTTCCGCAGAACGCAACTACTCGATTGGGGATCGGGAGTTACTGGCTATCAAGTTGGCTCTGGGGGAGTGGAGATATCTATTAGAGGGTGCAGTTCATTCCATCTTGATATTCACGGACCACAAGAACCTCACTTATCTCCAGACGGCCCATTGACTGAATCCCTGTCAGGCCAGGTGGTCATTGTTCTTTGCCCGGTTCAAGTTTGAGCTCCACTACCGTCCGGCCGACAAGAATGTGAGGGCCGATGCCTTATCCAGGTTGTTCGAGACAGAGGACGCTATGGAGTCTCCACAGAATATCATTAATCCGTCCTGCATCATCCCTGTCAACCCTCTGCAAGTTAGAGACATTCTCCCGGGGAGGACTTTTGTACGTCTGGCAGACAGAATAAGAATCCTCCGCTGGGGACACAATTCCAAACTGGCAAGGCACGTGGGTGTCCATAAGACCCGAGACTTGATCGCTCGTTAGTTCTGGTGGCCCACGCTGCCGAACGACATCACAGAATTTGTCTCCTCCTGCACGGTGTGCGCAGCAAATAAAGTTGCCCACTCCAAACCGGCGGGCCTGCTCCAGCCGCTGTCTGTGCACGATGCCCCCTGGCAACCAACATATTGCTATGGACTTTGTCACGGACCAACCTCTCTCTGCTGGTTGCAGTACAGTCTGGGTGGTGGTGGACCGATTCTCCAAGATGGCTCATTTCGTTCCACTGAACGGCCTACCGTCTGCTTCCCAACTGGCCAATCTCTTCGTCCAACACATCTTCCGTCTGCGTGGCTTGCCTCTGCATATTGTGTCAGCTCGGGGGGTTCAGTTTACCGCAAATTTCTAGAGAGCCCTCTGCGTACTCCTCGGTGTGAAGTTGGACTTTTTCACTGCCTACAATCCACAGTCCAATGGTCAAATAGAGAGAATAAATCAGATTATGGAGAACTATCTACAACACTTTTTCCCCAGTCAGCATGGTGACTGGGTTCAGCTGCTTCCTTGGGCTGAGTTCTCCTACGACAACCACACTAGTGAGGCCACCGCTAAGAGTCTATTCTTCATTGTCTATGGCCAACACCCTCAAATAGCTCTCCCTGTTTCCACTATGTCCCAGGTGCCTGCAGCTGACTCTGCATTCAGGGAATTTCTACAAATCTGGCAGTAGACCCGATTTTCTATTCTGCTGGCGGTCGACCACATGAAAAGAAAGGTAGACACAAGAAGACAAGAGTCTCCCCAGTTTCTTCCAGGTACTGAGGTCTGGCTGTCCTCTAGGAATATCCGGCTGAGGGTGCAATCGTACAAGTTTGCTCCCAGGTTCCTTGGACTTTGCAACAAATCAACCCTGTCTCCTACAAGCTTCGGCTGCCTACTACCCTCAAGATCCCCAACTCCTTCCATGTCTCCCTGTTGAAGCCTGTGATCTTGAACCGCTACTCCAAGACTTCCACTCCTGCAGTGGCTCCCAGCGGTTCATCAGATAATTTTGAGGTTAAGGAGATCTTGGACACTAAAAAAAGTAAGAGGAAAAACCTTTTATTTAGTGGATTGGAGGGGGTTTGGTCCGGAGTAGAGGTCCTGGGAGCCAGAAGAGAATCTCAATGCTCCTACCCTAATTAAGAAGTTTCTCTCTCGTTCTGGTCCCAAGAGGCCAAGAGGAGGGGGCGTAAGAGGGGGGATACTGTAACGTCCGTGGTCGCTGACCACGAACTCCACCCATCCGGTCGACGACCTTCTCTCCAGAGATGTCTGCACATGCGGCCATCCTGTTCCACAGTGACCACCAGGGTGCGCTCGAGAGCTCAGTCCAGACAAGAAGCCAGGTCGCACACAGGTGAGAGATTGAGCTGATTTCTCCCAGAGCACCCTGGACTATAAGAAGCGCCAAGCCCCTCACTAAAAAGCCTGAACCTTGTGGTCGTTATCCTAGTATGTCTATGCAAATCGTCTCCTGAGTGTTTTCCAGTTCCCTGTGTTCCCCGTTCCTGCTACCTATAACCTGTATCCCGTGCTATCCTGATCACGTGCTGCGTTGAGCTGAAGTCATGCTGTGCTGTGTACCATGCCTGTCCTTCTACACCACGCCTAGCGCCTGCCTGCTGCCTAGTCCCAGCCGAGCCTGTCTTGCTACTGTCTGAGCTACCACAGGCACACTATATGAACTATAGACTGTGACCTGTGTCCTGTTGGCCAGCTGCCATACCGTCAAGGCGGTACGGCCCAGTGGGTCCACATACACGACGTGACATACAGTACCAGAATCATGCTCAGTACATATATACAACTACAACACCAGAACCAAGTTCAGTATATATATACAACACGAGAACAAAGCTCAGTACATAAATACAGCACCAGGACGAAGCTCAGTACATAAATACAACACCAGAACAAAGCTTAGTACATAAATATACAGCACCATAACAAAACTTAGTACATATATACAGCCCCAGAACCAAGATCAATACATATATACAGCCCCAGAACCAAACTCAGTACATAAATACACCAGAACCAAGCTCAGCAAATAAATACAATACCAGCACAAATACAGCTCAATTTAGTGCAACTTCTGCCGTATAGGTTTGTACGGCGTAAAACTACAGCTCCCAGCATGACCCGACCAATGGTAAGGACATGCTGGGAGTTGCGGTTTCCCCCAAAAAAAATCATACCACCCTTCATTTTGCTGCAGATCATATAGTGACTACAGTACTGATTAAAGGCAGAATAAGCATTTACATTAAGTGACTAACCGGTGACGTCTTTTCAGATTCTAATTGTTCTTTTTCTGTTTTCTTCTTTATCCGGTCCAGACCTCTATGATGACTTCTCCTGGCCATGACCCATTTCTGCAGTTTACCGCTCAGATGTCTTCGGCTTCTCACTTTTCAAACATGTCTGCACCTATAAACAAAGAAACAATTCTCATGGTGCCGCACACTGTGCCCCTAAATATAATAGCACCATACACTGTGTCCCACACACACACAGTGGTCCCTGTCGATAGTGCCCCCACAGAGCCTCCTGTAGATAGTGTTCCTCATATAGCCCCCTGTAGATACTGCCCCTGTAGATAGTGTTCCCATAGAGCACCCTGTAGATAGTGCCCCACATATAGCCCCCTGTAGATAGCGCACTACATATAGCCCCCCTGTAGATAGTGCTATACAAACAGCGCCCCATGTATACAGTGCCCCACATATAGGCCCCCCTGTAAATAGTGCCCTACATAAAGCCTCCCTTGTAGATTGTGCCCCACATATAGCTCCCCCCGTAGATAATGCCGCTCACACTTTTAAGTGGAAAAAAACAACTTTACATACTCACCTTGATACGGTTCCCGCGCCGTCCTGTATCAATGCAGGCTTGCTATCTTCTCAGTAGGTCTGCTTGGGCAGAATGATGCAAGCGGCGCGATGACATCATCGCGCTGCTAGTGTCATTGAAAGGTGCTGATTGGCAGGGCAGAATGAATTGCCCCGTCAATCAGCGCCCTTCAACAATGGAAGCGGCGCGATCATGTCATCGTGCCGCTATCGTCGTGATGATGTCATCGCGCCGTTAGAGTCGTTGAAAGGCGCTGATTGGCGGGACAAGTCATTCTGCTCTGCCAATCAGCGTCATTTTAAGCCGCTGAATGGTCGGGGACGGAACGTATCCGGTCATTCAGCGCTTATGCATGTAATTGTACCTGCGTTCCGCCCATATGATTAACCCGCCACTATATATACACGTGTGTGTATATATATATATATATATATATATACACATACATGTATATATATACACTACCGTTCAAAAGTTTAGGATCACTTAGAAATTTCGTTATTTTTGAAAGAAAAGCACAGTTTTTTTTCAATGAAGATAACATTAAATTAATCAGAAATACACTCTATACATTGTTAATGTGCTAAATGACTATTCTAGCTGCAAACGTCTGGTTTTTAATGCAATATCTACATAGGTGTTAAGAGGCCCATTTCCAGCAACCATCACTCCAGTGTTCTAATGGTACATTGTGTTTGCTAACTGTGTTAGAAGGCTAATGGATGATTAGAAAACACTTGAAAACCGTTGTGCAATTATGTTAGCACCGCTGTAAACAGTTTTGCTGTTTAGAGGAGCTCTAAAACTGACCTTCCTTTGAGCTAATTGAGAATCTGGAGCATTACATTTGTGGGTTCGATTAAACTCTCAAAATGGCTAGAAAAAGAGAGCTTTCATGTGAAACTCGACAGTCTATTCTTGTTCTTAGAAATGAAGGCTATTCCATGCGAGAAATTGCCAAGAAACTGAAGATTTCCTACAACTGTGTGTACTACTCCCTTCAGAGGACAGCATACACAGGCTCTAACCAGAGTAGAAAGAGAAGCGGGAGGCCCCGCTGCACAACTGAGCAACAAGACAAGTACATTAGAGTCTCTAGTTTGAGAAATAGACGCCTCACAGGTCCTCAACTGGCAGCTTCATTAAATAGTACCCGCAAAACACCAGTGTAAAAGTCTACAGTGAAGAGGCGACTCCGGGATGCTGGCCTTCAGAGCAGAGTGGCAAAGAAAAAGCCATATCTGAGACTGGCTAATAAAAGGAAAATATTAATATGGGCAAAAGCACACAGACATTGGACAGGGGAAGATTGAAAAAAGTGTTATGGACAGACGATTCGAAGGTGTTTGGATCACACAGAAGAACATTTGTGAGACGCAGAACAGCTGAAAAGATGCTGGAAGAGTGCCTGACGCCATCTGTCAAGCATGGTGGAGGTAATGTGATGGTCTGGGGTTGCTTTGGTGCTGGTAAAGTGGGAGATTTGTACAAGGTAAAAGGGATTTTGAATAAGGAAGGCTATCACTCCATTTTGCAACGTCATGCCATACCCTGTGGACAGCGCTTGATTGGAGCCAATTTCATCCTACAGCAGGACAATGACCCAAAGCACACCTCCAAATTCTTCAAGAACTATTTAGGGAAGAAGCAGGCAGCTGGTATTCTATCTGTAATGGAGTGGCCAGCGCAGTCACCAGATCTGAACCCCATAGAGCTGTTGTGGGAGCAGCTTGACCGTATGGTACGCAAGAAGTGCCCATCAAGCCAATCCAACTTGTGGGAGGGCCTTCTGGAAGCATGGGGTGAAATTTCGACCGATTACCTCAGCAAATTAACAGCTAGAATGCCAAAGGTCTGCAATGCTGTAATTGCTGCAAATGGAGCATTCTTTGACGAAAGCAAAGTTTGAAGGAGAAAATTATTATTTCAAATAAAAATTATTATTTCTAACCTTGTCAATGTCTTGACTATATTTTCTAGTCATTTTGCAACTCATTTGATAAATATAAGTGTGAGTTTTCATGGAAAACACAAAATTGTCTGGGTGACCCCAAACTTTTGAACGGTAGTGTATATATATATATATATATATATATACACTTAGGTCCAGAATTATTTGGACAGTGAAACAATCTTCATGATTTGGGCTCTGCATGCCACCACATTGGATTTGAAATGAAACAACTGAGATGCAATTGATGTGTAGACCTTCAGGTTTAATTCAAGGGGTTGAACAAACATATCCTGTGAAACTTTTATGAATTGCAACCATTTTTCCACACAGCCTCCTCATTTTAGGGGCTCAAAAGTAATTGGACAAATTAACATTTACATAAATAAAATGTTTGTTTTTTTTGATACTTTGTAGAGAATCCTCTGCAGGCAATGACTGCCTGAATTCTGGAACCCATGGAAATCACTAAACGCTGGGTTTCCTCCTTTGTGATGCTTTGCCAGGCCTTTACTGCAGATGTCTTCAATTGTTGCTTGTTTGTGGTTCTTTCTGCCTTAAGTTTTGTGTTAAGCAAATGAAATGGATGCTCGATCGGGTTGAGATCTGGTGATTTTAAAGAGGATGTGGTTTGCTTTTGATCATACGCCGTTCCAAGCCTTCTCCATACATTCTTCCTCCCATCATTCTGGTACAGGTTGATCTTAGTTTCATGCTGTTCCAGAACTGGGCTGACTTCTATAGATGTTGATTGACAAAGTCTAATCTGGCCTTTCTATTTTTGAGGCTGATTAATGGTTTGCACCTTGTACCTTCTCTGTATTTGCTGTCATGAAGACTTTTCTTTATGGTAGACTAAGATACTGATACACCTACTTCCAGGAGAGTGTTCTTCACTTGGGTAGATGCAGGGCCGACCTTAGGTTAGATTGCGCCCTGTGCAGCAGAATTTTTTGGCGCCCCTTCCCATATTGCATGCCTTCCACACAAATAATGCCACCATATACTGTTAATAACACTCGGTACTTATAAATAATGCTACCAGTTACTTTTTACATAAATAATACGTCTGTAAAATGTACACATATATAATACTGCCATATACAGTACACATTATTAATACTGTACCTATAAATAATACCCTCATGTACTGTGTGTCCGTGTGTATATATATATATATATATATATATATATATATATCTGTCATATATTGTACATATAAAGTCCAACATATGCTGTAAATATAATTAATAATCACTTTATACTCTACACACATATAACACCACTACATATTGTTTGTATAAAAAATACAGCTATTTACTGTACAGCTATAATACCATTATATTCACTACACAGCTATTATACTGCTATATACTATACTCACATATAATGCTGCTATATACTGCATACACCTATAATATCGCAACATACACTACACACAAAATACTGCTATACAGTCTACACACACAATACCACTATATACACACTATATACTCTACACATCAGTTTTGCCACTATTTACACAAAAGCACAGCAAAAAACTGTATTTAATCATTGCTGCAAAACTACAATGTGTGAATATGCCCTTACAGTATCATATGTACACGAGAATCATATATATCCACAGGCACACAGATATATACACACACACATTTACACACTCATACATACACTTACACACTCATACATACACCTACACACTCATACACAAACTTACACATTCATACATACACTTATAAACTCATACACACACTTAGGGTATGTGCACACACACTAATTACGTCCGTAATTGACGGACGTATTTCGGCCGCAAGTCCCGGACCGAACACACTGCAGCGGGACGGGCTCCTAGCATCATACTTATGTACGATGCTAGGAGTCCCTGCCTCTCTGCAGGACAACTGTCACGTACTGAAAACATGATTACAGTACGGGACAGTTGTCCTGCAGCGAGGCAGGGACTCCTAGCATCGTATATAAGTATGATGCTAGGAGCCCGGCTCAATGCACTGTGTTCGGTCCGGGACTTGCGGCCGAAATACGTCCGTCAATTACGGACGTAATTAGTGTGTGTGCACATACCCTTACACTCATACATACACTTACACACTCACAAACACACTTACACACTCATACATACACACTCATACACACTTTCACACTCATACATAAATTTACACACTCATACATACACTTACACACTCATAAATATACTTACACACTCATACATACACTTACACACTCATACATACACTTACCTTCTATGTAGTATCTCACATGCAGACAGTCTCCTGAAGCAGCCGGGGCCTTTACAACATGCCCCATCCCAGGACAGCAGATATAACCAGCTGCAAAAGTAGCCAGTCTGTTGGTCTGCAAGAAGAATAGGGGGACACAGCAAAGGAGAGGAGGGGCACACAGGAGAGAAATGGCACACAGGAGAGGAGGGGGATACAGGAGACACAGAAGAGGGACACAGGAGAGGACTAGAAACAGAGCTTCCTCTCTGCAGACACTCAGGCTGTGAACTTTACCCTTCCCCTTTTCTCCGTCCCGACTGCTTCAGACGAGAGAGAGAGAAAGAGAGAGAGAGAGAGAGGATGTAGTTTTCACTCACAGCAGTCCACAAGCAGGCTGAGTAGACGGGATATGGTGCCACCATAGAGAAGATTATGATGTAGGAGGGAATAGGGGCTGCAGAGGGAGTAATCTACAGAAGCATTAGGCAGCATGTTTATTGTCAGTGACGGCGTCCCCTTTACTTAGGAGGAGTGATGCGCCCTGTGCTTCCACACAGGTTGCACACCCCTAAGGCCGGCCCTGGGTAGATGTTGTTAAGGGGTTTTTCTTCACCATGGAAAGGATTCTGCGATCATCCACCACTGTTGTCTTCCGTGGACGTCCAGGCCTTTTGGAGTTCTTGAGATCACCAGTGCGCTTTTTTTTTTAAGAATGTACCAAACTGTTGATTTGGCCACTCCTAAAATTTGTGCTATCTCTCTGATGGATTTCTTCTTCTTTTTCACCCGCACAATGGTCAATTTCACTTGCATTGAGAGCTCCTTTAACCTTATGGTGTGGGTTCATAGCAACAGCTTCCAAATGCAAATGCCACACCAGGAATCAACTCCAGAACTTTTACCTGCTTAATTGATGATGAATTAATGAGGGAATAGCCCATGCAGCCCATTAAATAGCTTTTGAAATAATTGTCCAATTTCCTTTGGTCCCTTGAAAAAGAGGCAGCTACATGTTAAAGAGCTGTAATTCCTAAACTCTTCCTCATATTAGGATGTAAATACCCTCAAATTAAAGCTGAGAGTCTGCACTTTAACCCCTTTACGAAGAAGGACGGATATATCCGTCCTGTGAAGAAGTTAGTTCCTGCAAAAGGACGGATATATCCGTCCTCTGATCGCGTGGGTACTGCCAGTGTACCCACGCGATCAGCGGCAGGAGCACGGCTGTTATGCACAGCCTGGCTCCTGCCGCAACTGCCAGAATCGAAGCGCGCTCTGATTACGGAGGTTTAACCCTTTGGATGCCGCTGTCAATAGTGACAGCGGCTTCTAATTTGTTTGACAGAGGGAGGGAGCTCCCTCTATCACCCCATCGGCACCCCCGCAAATAAATTGCGGGGCGCCGTCGGGTTTCTATGGCAGCCGGGGGTTTAACAAAGGCCCCCAGGTCTGCTATCAGCAAATGCCTATTAGGCAATGCCTCCGGATACTAAGTATACCAAAGAATTATATATGCGATCAGCAGATCGCATAGTGAAGTCCCCTGGTGGGACTAAAAAAAAAATGTAAAGCAGTAAAATAGAGTTTGTGACAAAAAAAAAATACAGTCAAAATAAAATAAAACTAAAAGTGCTAAAACAAATAACACATACACATATATGGAATCCCTGTGATTGTAAATACTTGGACAATAAAATGAACACATTAATTAAACCGCCGGATGAACGACGTCCAAAATAAACGCAAAAAACAACGGCAAAATTCTCTCTTTTCTCCCATTCCCCCCAAAAAAAATTAAATAAAAGTTAATCTATAAGTCCTATGTACCCCAAAATAGTACTAATGAAAACTACACCTTGACCCGCAAAAATCAAGCCCACATACGGCCACACTGACGGAAAAATAAAAATGTTACGGCTCTTGGAATGCGGCGATGCAAAAACAAGTAATTTTTTTCTAAAAGGGTTTTTATTGTGCAAACGTAGGAAAACATATAAAAACCTTTACATATTTGGTATGCTCTTAATTGAGCCGACCCATAGAATAAAGTTAATATGTTAGTTACGCTGTATAGTAAACGGCGTAAATTTATAACGTGAAAATCAATGCTGGAATAGCTGCTTATTTTCAATTCTCTCCTAAAATAAAGTTAATTCAAGTTAATCGATCTATTATAAGCATCTGAAAATGGTGTAGTTACAAAATACAACTCGTCCCGCAAAATACAAGCCGTTATACGGCTATGACGATGGAATAAAAAAAAGCTACGACTCTTGGAATGCGACCGTGAAAAAACAAAAAATAATCCTTGGTCAATAACGTGCAAAATGGCTTGGTCATTAAGGGGTTAAGCCCATATTGATTATATAACTGTATACTCAATCAATTCTGGTAGACAGCTAAAATGCTCAAACTTGTGTCAAATAATTCTGGACCTAACTGTATGTATGTATGTATGTATGTATATATATATATATGAGGCAGCTCATCATTTTAAAGTTACATAATGAAATTACTGTATTATTGTTGCTTTTTTGATAAGTTATTTGCTATAGACGAACATCTATTTTCTGTACCATAGGCACAAGAATTTAGGCAGAGTCAAGTAACTAGTCAGAAGCATATTTTCCTATTATACTTTGTTCTGACTGTGGATGTTCATTTGTTTGTTACAGTGTAAATTCCGCTCTGTTAATCTGAAAAATAAAGCTACAGTAGGAATGTTGCCTTTATTTGACACCGATCTACTCTAATATGTAATCTGCCTTCTTCATATTAATATTCATACAATGGTTGTTGTTCTGACTATTATCCTTTTTCTTTTCATAAGGAATTTCGACTCTTAATTTCAGCAACAGACCCAGGTGGGCTTTCCTGTGAAGGAGGGCTTGTCATCTACATAAGAGACTTAAATGATGAGCCTCCAGTGTTTGTGTAAGTTTATTTAAGTTAGAAATAGGAGCGGGGTAAAGAATTGGGTCAGATGCATAACCTAAGTGCTTGGGCCTCAATTCAAAATGTGTAACTGGGTACTGCAACTATCATATGTCATTCTACATACCTCCCAACTGTCCCAGATTCAGCGGGACAGTCCTGCAGCTCCCTGCTTCAGCATTAGTTCAGAGCAGAAGAGCAGAGGGAGCTCCTCCACTCACTGAGGACTCTATATATGGACAGTGACATCAGGGGCTCCTCCTGGAGTGAAATCCCTATTGCCGAAGCACTGTCCGGGGATTCCGCTCTTAGAGGGAATCCCCAACGCTCTGGTAGGGGATTGCGCTCCAGGAGTAGCCCCTAACGTAACTATCCATATATGGACAGTGACGTCAGGGGTTCACTCTAGGAGCGAAATACCCGGCCTAAGCTCTGGCAGGGGATTCCGCTCCTAGAGGGAGTCCCAATTGCGCTATCTACGTGGCGCGATCATTAATGAGGCTATGGTACTATCTACATGGGCACTGTGGAACTATCTACGTGGGCACTGCCATTTTATGTGTGGGCACTGGCACTAGGGTCAGCTAAGGGTGCATTATACTGTATGTGGGCAGCTAAGGAGGCATTATACTGTATGGGGGAAGCTATAGGGGCATAATACTATATGGGGCAGCTGTGGGGCATTATACTGTATGGTGGCAGCTAAGGGGGCATCATACTGTATGGGGGCCGCTCTGGGGACATTATACTGTATGGGGGAAGCTATAGGGGCATTATACCGTATGGGGCAGCTGTGGGGTTATTATACTGTATGGTGGCAGCTAAGGGGCACTATACTGTATGGTGTAAGCTATGGGAGAATCTGTGTAGGCATTATACTGTTTGGGGCATTATACTGTATAGGGGCAGCTATGGGGGCATTATACTGCATGCGAGCATCTGTGTGGGCAGTATAATGTATGGGGCATCAGTGCGGGCATTATACTGTATGAGTACGTCTATGGGGACATTATACTGTACGGATGTAGCCATTTTTATCTTGACTCTGATAACTTGCCGCAGCGTGATATCACACAACAAAAGCCATTGAAAAGTAATTGAAAAAGTCAAGATAAGGATCTTGCCACTGTGTATTTAATGCGTTAAAAGTCAAGATAAAGACGGGTACATCTGTATGGTGGCAGCTATGGAGGCATTATATCGTATGGTGGCAGCTAGAGGGAATTATACTGCGTGGGGGCAGCTATTTAGCATTATACTGTGTGGGAGGCACTATCGGAGCATGATACTGTGTGGGCTGAAACAGGTGTGAATGAGCGGAGATTGGGCGGTATTAGAGGTGTGGCATAAAAGGGAAAAAAGTTGTCCCTCTTTGTGACTCTTAAAAGTTGTTAGGTATGATAGTACTGGTCTCTACATATGGGGTCCTTTTGGGGCTTCTCAGGCTCCAACGCCTGGATGCGACTGCAACCTTTCTATCCTTCAATAGTTACTCTCCTGCATTGGAGTGACAACCGTGCCTCTCATGTACATTTCTGATGACATCAGTCAGCAACTTCAGCATAAAGAAGTATAAAGAAGTGGTGGCATTTTTATGGAAATGAGATAGAGGTGAGACATCACTTAGAAGTGGGAACATCTTCATAACCTACAATAAATTTTGAAAAAGAGTGACACTAGAAGGTCCTCAGACAGAAACAGATTTTTAGAATGATATTAGTTAGCTAGGGAATGTATTAGTCTCAGTTCACGCAGAGTTCTTTTTACACTGATTTGATGTGGAAACTGCGTCGCATTCAGCTCCAAAAAACTACTCAAATTGCTCCCCATTGAGTTCAATGGAAGGTAGAGGCATTGTTTTTTTTTTCCCTGGCAGCTTTTGACAGCTTGCAGAAAAAAAGTAGCATGCCCTTTCTTTGAGCGGTGCTCGTTTATAGCGTTTTTTTGCTGCGGTTTTTGCATTTCATTCATTAAAAAAAAGGCTAAAAGAAAGCGCGCAAAAAAATCCCGCAAAAAAAACCCAACAATGAACAATTTGTCTTAAAGATCATGTAGGAATTTTGAGGCAGATTTTTTTCTGCCCGACAAAAACCTCTGTGTGAACTTACGCTTAATGTACAATGCTACATTTTGTGTAGTGGACTCTGTGGTTGAATAGCTGTTCAATAATACAGTAGAATTTGAAGTAAGCCAGTACCAACTCTCTGGATTACCATGCATAAGAAAATTACATTTTGAATATTACTAGACAGATACTTGGAACAAACCATAGGGTTTGATATAGATGCCACCCAGGGGCGTAGCTAAAGGCTCATGGGCAAAAATTCTTACTGGGAACCCCCCCCCCCCGCAAACTTCTCATGGCCGACGGTCCGCAGCTTTCAGCTGCATCGCTGGGTCTCCTAAGTGACCCAACAATGCAGCACTAGCAGCCGGGGGCGTCACTAAGGCTGGGTTCACACACCCTATTTATGGACGTAATTCGGGCGTTTTAGCATTGAATTACGTCCGAAAATGCGGCTCAAAAGCGTTGGCAAACATCTGCCCATTCATTTTAATGGGTCTTACGATGTTCTGTGCCGACGGACATTTTTTTTTACGCGCCGCTGTCAAAAGGCGGCGCGTAAAAAAGACGCCCGAGTCAAAGAAGTGCCTGTCACTTCTTCAGACGTAAATGGAGCCGTTTTCCATGGACTCCATAGAAAAACAGCTCCAATTACGTCCGTAATGGACGCAGCGAAAAACGCCTGCACATGCAATTACGTCTGAAATTACGGTGCTGTTTTCTCCTGAAAACAGCACCGTAATTTCAGCCGTAACAGACGCTGCCGTGTGAACATACCCTCAGGGCTTAAAATGTCAGTGAAATAGCCCCAATACATATGTGTTCGCCAAAAAAAAAGTGTGTATATGAGACAGCATAGCATACCTATAGCACTACGACCCTATAAACTATGGATAGGATTAGATACAGTGGCTCAGCAGACAGTATCACACATGATAGGATTAGGTACAGTGGCTCAGAAGGCAGTATGACACATGATAGGATTAGATACAGTGGCTCAGCAGACAGTATCACACATGATAGGATTAGATACAGTGGCCCAGCAGACAGTACCACACATCATAGGATTAGATACAGTGGCTCAGCAGAGAGTATCACACATGATAGGATTAGATACAGTGGCTCAGAAGGCAGTATCACACATGATTGGATTAGATATAGGGCCCAGCAGACAGTATCACACATGATTGGATTAGATATAGGGCCCAGCAGAAAGTATCACACATGATCGGATTAGATACAGGACTCAGCTCGCTGACATTGCGTCTCCAGCGCTGGACCCAGGATAGGTAAGAATAATAATTTTGCTTCTTTATGTGTTACTGACTATTTTTGTGTGTTTGTGTTTTTTTTACAGGTTCGGTTGTTGGACTTCGGATTCGAGGACTTCAATGACGGCGTTTTTTTTATTCTCAATAAAATGGTTAATGAGGGTTGTGTTTTTTTATTTCAATAAAATATTTTTTCTATGTGCTTGTATCTTTTAAACTTTATTATCACCGCCTTAGTAATGGCCGCTGGCTGATTGACAACCTCCATTACTAAGGCAAGGCTTAATGTTAGCCGGTGCAGAGGCTACACTAACCCCCATTATTACCCCGGTACCCACCGCCACCAGGGGTACTGGGAAGAGCCAGGTACGAACCAGTACCCGACCATCTGTAGTGACGGGCAGGCACCGGGGTGGCCGCAGGCTGGTAGTATTAGGCTGGGGAAGGCCAAAAACAGTGGCCCTTGCCACCCTTGTAATGCTGCCTGCTGCTGCTGTGTTGTATCTGGCTGGTTATGAAAATTGGGGGGGACCCCACATCGTTCTTTCCAATTTTTTATTTTTTTTTAAATGACGTGGGGTCCCCCCCATTTTTCATAACCAGCCAGATACAATAAAGCAGCAGCAGCCTAGCATCACCAGGGTAGGAAGCGCCACTGTTTTTGGCCTTTCCCCTCCTAGTAATACCAGCCTGCGGCCACCCCAGTGGCCGACCATCACTACAGATGGTCAGGTACTGGATCGTACCCGACTCTTCCCAGCACCCCTGGTGGCGGTGGGTACCGGGGTAATAAAGGGGGTTAGTGTTCGCCTCTGCACTGGCTAACAGTAAGCCCCGCCTTAGCAATGGATGCTGTCAATCAGCCGGCGGCCATTACTAAGGCGGTAGTAATATAGTTTAAAAAAAACACAAAGACATAGAAAAAATATTTTATTGAAATAAAAAAAAAACCCACACAGCCCTCATTAACCATTTTATTGATAATAAAAAAAAAGCTGTCATCGAAGTAGTCCTGGAATCCGACGTAGTCCAACGACCGAACCTGTAAGAAAACACACAAAAAATTATTAGTAACACGTGTGTTAGGCTTAGATACAGGGCCCATGTGTGATACTGTCTGTGGGACCCTGTATCTAAGCCTACCACAACGTATGGCTTAGATACAGGGTCCAGCAGACAGTAATCTTATACAGTCTGGTAGGCTTAGATACAGTGTGGTAGGCTTAGATACAGGGTCCCACAGACAGTATCACACATGGGCCATGTATCTAAGCCTACCATGTGATTGGCTTAGATACAGGGCCCAGCAGACAGGATCACGCATGGGCCATGTACAGTGAAGGAAATAAGTATTTGATCCCTTGCTGATTTTGTAAGTTTGCCCATTGTCAAAGACATGAACAGTCTAGAATTTTTAGGCTAGGTTAATTTTACCAGTGAGAGATAGATTATGTAAAAAAAAAAAAATAAATCACATTGTCAAAATTATATATATTTATTTGCATTGTGCACAGAGAAATAAGTATTTGATCCCTTTGGCAAACAAGACTTAATACTTGGTGGCAAAACCCTTGTTGGCAAGCACAGCAGTCAGACATTTTTAGTAGTTGATGATGAGGTTTGCACACATGTTAGATGGAATTTTGGCCCACTCCTCTTTGCAGATCATCTGTAAATCATTAAGATTTCGAGGCTGTCGCTTGGCAACTCGGATCTTCAGCTCCCTCCATAAGTTTTCGATGGGATTAAGGTCTGGAGACTGGCTAGGCCACTCCATGACCTTAAGGTGCTTCTTTTTGAGCCACTCCTTTGTTGCCTTGGCTGTATGTTTTGGGTAATTGTCGTGCTGGAAGACCCAGCCACGAGCCATTTTTAATATCCTGGTGGAGGGAAGGAGGTTGTCACTCAGGATTTGATGGTACATGGCTCCATCCATTCTCCCATTGATGCTGTGAAGTAGTCCTGTGCCCTTAGCAGAGAAGCACCCCCAAAACATAATGTTTCCACCTCCATGCTTGAAAGTGGGGACGGTGTTCTTTGGGTCATAGGCAGCATTTCTCTTCCTCCAAAAACTGAGTTGAGTTAATGCCAAAGAGCTCAATTTTAGTCTCATGTGACCACAGCACCTTCTCCCAATCACTCTCAGAATCATCCAGATGTTCATTTGCAAACTTCAGATGGGCCTGTACATGTGCCTTCTTGAGCAGGGGGACCTTGCGGGCACTGCAGGATTTTAATCCATTACGGCGTAATGTGTTACCAATGGTTTTCTTGGTGACTGTGGTCCCAGCTGCCTTGAGATCATTAACAAGTTCCCCCCGTGTAGTTTTCGGCTGAGCTCTCACCTTCCTCAGGATCAAGGATACCCCACGAGGTGAGATTTTGCATGGAGCCCCAGATCGATGTCGATTGACAGTCATTTTGTATGTCTTCCATTTTCTTACTATTGCACCAACAGTTGTCTCCTTCTCACCCAGGATCTTACTTATGGTTTTGTAGCCCATTCCAGCCTTGTCCCTGACATCCTTAGAAAGCTCTTTGGTCTTGCCCATGTTGTAGAGGTTAGAGTCAGACTGATTAATTGAGTCTGTGGACAGGAGTCTTTTATACAGGTGACCATGTAAGACAGCTGTCTTTAATGCAGGCACCAAGTTGATTTGGAGCGTGTAACTGGTCTGGAGGAGGCTGAACTCTTAATGGTTGGTAGGGGATCAAATACTTATTTCTCTGTGCACAATGCAAATAAATATATATAATTTTGACAATGTGATTTTCTTTTTTTTTTTTTTTATATAATCTATCTCTCACTGGTAAAATTAACCTAGTCTAAAAATTCTAGACTGTTCATGACTTTGACAGTGGGCAAACTTACAAAATCAGCAAGGGATCAAATACTTATTTCCTCCACTGTATCTAAGCCTACCATGTGATTGGCTTAGATACAGGGCCCAGCAGACAGGATCATACAATCTGTGATCCTGTCTCATGGGCCCCCTAAGCCTGCTACATCGTAGGCTTAGGGGTTGTACAGTCCCTAAACATTGATGGCCTATCCTCAGGATAGGCCATCAATAGCTGATGTGTCTCTCGGGACCCGCAAATCAGCTGTTTTGAAGGGGCCGCAGCACTCGTACGAGAGCTGCTTCCCCTTCATTTCACTACTCGCCCACACTGTGAATCGCCGACACAGATTCACAGTGTGACCGGAATGAAGTGACAGGAATGAAGGGGAGCAGCTCTCGTCCTTGTGCTGCGGCCCCTTCAAAACAGCTGATTGGCGGGTCCCGGGAGTCGGACCCCGCCAGTCAGGGCTAACCTTACCTTCCTCTTCCGCCGCGGCGGGAGTTCTGTCGTCTCGATGCTGTGCGCGGCGCATAGCGCTGTGACGTCATGCGCTGCGCACAGCGCTTGACGTCAGGACCTCCGCTGCGATCCGGAACCAGGAAGGTAAGTAAAGTATGTTACTATAGTAACAGGGGCCCGCGGCCCGAGTTACTATAGTAACTTTTTATTGATGTGGTGCGGGGAGGCGTGGGCCCCCCTGGCTTCGGGGCCCGGTCGCAATTGTGACCGCTGCGACCCCTATAGCTACGCCAGTGATGCCACCGCTTACTCACTTTGAAAACATAGCTGATGTTTTCTTAAGGTGGCCATTTCTGAACAGATTCTTATGTCAATATAACCAATAGATGGCACATAGGGCCTGTTCACATCAGCGTTGGGCTTCTGTTCATCAAATCCGTTCTACCTTTCTGTCCGAGGAACCGATGAACGAAAACCATGGTAATGCTTCCGTTGCAGATGGTTTCCGTTTGTTTGCGTTTCGTAAAGTTTTTTTTTTTTCACGGAACTAGTGTAGTTGACTACTCTATTGTTTCCGCAATAAACGGAAACCAACTGCAACGGAAACATTACCATTGAAATCAATGGTAATGCAAATGGAAGCTATGGTTTCTGTTTGGCTTTCCGTTCATCGGTTCCTCCAACAAAAAGTTTGAACGGAACTGATGAATGGAAGCCCAATGCTGATGTGAACACACCCTTATACCATTAACCTATAGTTGGATTGTTTTGTTTTCATCTACAGTAAAATAGAAAATGACACAATTTACGTACCTGAAAATACACTTATTGGATCGGTCATAGAAGTATTTGAAGCAACAGATCGAGACGCTGCAAGTACAATCTTATATGGCTTTCCAGGGTCATCATCCTTGTTTAATATAAATCCAGGTATTCTCATTTTATTTTTTTTTATGAACTCCTGCTTTAAAATTGTAAAAATGCTCACATTTAGGGCATCTATAGAAAACTCAAATTCCTCAATACAATGTGTGTTTCTTTTACAGTTACTGGAGCATTAACTTTTCTTCAACCACTGGATTATGACAACCCTGATAATCACAAAGCATATTCCTTAGTTATTACTGCTACTGATGGTGTTCATATAGCTTACTATCCCATCCATGTTTTCATAGAAAATGTGGATGAACCACCAAAATGTGACCCTGCCTTTTCTACTGGAACAGGTAAGAACCTTGTGATTTGAGTTTAATTGATAAACTGAAAGAGAATCTCAGAATTATTTCAGTATTTAAAGGGGATGACCCATCTGGTTTAGAAAAAAATATGTCTCAAAATTCCTTCAGGATTTTTGGGGCAGATTTTGAAAGGGAATTTTTGATACCTTTTTTTTCTAGCAGTTTTTTGTTTTTAATTAAGCAAATTGAAAACATTTAAAAAAAAAAAATCAATGGATGGAGATTTTGGGTTTCTTTTGGGGCTTTTTATGACATCAAAATCATCACAAAACACTGTGTGAACTGGGCCTCAGGGTATGTTCATATGCTTAACAAAAAACGTCTGAAAATACGGAGCTGTTTACAAGGGAAAACAGCTCCTGATTTTCTGCCATTTTTTAAGCAACTTGCGATTTTCTGCCGTTTTTTACAGCTGTTTGTGGAGCTGTTTTTCTATTGAGACAATGAAAAACTACTCCAAAAATGGCTCAAGTAGTGACATGCACTTGTTTTTACGAGGCGTTTTTTTACGCGGCAGTTTTTAAAAACGGCCGTGTAAAAAACGCCCAGTGGGAATGGAACGCCGTTTTTTCTATTGAAATCAATAGGCAGATGTTTGTAGGTGTTCAGCCCCCGCATTTTTATAAATTTTTTGGGGCGTTTACGGCCCGAAAAAGGCCTGAAAATAGGCCATGTGACCATATCCTTATAGTTTTTTCAGAGGGGTCTGGTTGATGAAATTCCCTGCGCAATTAGTGGTTATCATTAAGGTATGTTCACACGCAGTGTTTTCAGGCATATTTCGGGGTGTTTACGCCTCGAAAAACGTCTGAAAAAACGGGAGCTGAACGCCTACAAACATCTGACCATTGAAATTAATGGGAAAAACAGCATTTAGTTCATACGGGGCGTCTTTTTACGTTGCTGTTTTAAAAAAACGGAGTGTAAAAAGACGCTCCTTAAAAAGAAGTGCATGTCACTTCTTGAGGCGTTTTTTGGAGCTGATTTTACATTGAACACTATGAAAAACGCCTGAAAAGAAGCCTCCAAAGAAGCTCCAAATTAAAAGAAGCTTCATTTTCTCTGAAAACAGCTCTGTAATTTTCAGCCGTTTTTAACTCAGCATGTGAACATACCCTTAGGGGAAGCATCTGGCACCTGAGTATTTCCCCTACAGTCAGGGTATGTTCACACACAAACTCAAAAACGTCTCAAAATACGGAGCTGTTTTCAAGGGAAACTCGCGTTTTTCGCAGCGTTTTTTGTGGCGTTTATTTACACCCGTTTTTGGTGCTGTTTTCAATAGAGTCTATGAAAAACGTCTCCAAAAACGTCCCAAGAAGTACCCGGAACTTCTTTTTCACGGCCGTTTTTTTAAAAACGACCGCGTAAAAAAATGGCCCATCGGAACAGAACGCCGTTTTTCCCATTGAAACCAATGGGCAGATGTTTGGAGGCGTTCTGTTTCCGATTTTTCGGCCGTTTTTCGGGCGTTTACGGCCCAAAAAACGGCCAATAATAGGCCATCTGAACATACCCTAACACTTTAAATGATGTGTGGAGAACTCCAGAGCCAGAGCTGCACTTGAAAAGTTCTCCAGACAGAACAATCCCTTTAATGCTATCTAATATCTATAACTAACCATCTAATATTTGTACTGGGACACTAACCTTAATTTTTGTATTTTAATTTATAGTGTGAGTATAAATATATATGTAAAAATATTAAAAGTTTATTTTTGTACTTTCCTCATGGGAAACAATTTTTTTAGTGGCAAAGCCAAAACCAGAATTTAATCCAGGAGAGGAGATCTATAAGGCCTTCTTATATATATATATATATATATATATATATAGTTTCTGTTTCGGTTCCATTCCTGGTTGTGGCTTAACCCCTATCCGCACGAGTAAGTAACTGTACGTTGTTGCGGGAGGTTACTTCCCGCACGAGGACGTACAGTTACTGAGTTTTTTCCGGTGCACACTGTCGCCGACAGCTGACACTCCACTCTTGCCGGCCAGCGGTTCTTTGCTGCTGATTTAGGCGAATTAACCCCTTAAATTCGGCGATCGGTTGCAATCGCCGAATTTTAAGGGTTTCTAACATATCGGCAGACCTCGGTCCGAAATCGCGGGGTTTGCCGATAGTTAGTATGGCAAACGGAAGCCAATCAATGGCTTCCGTGTCTGCCATGGACAGAAGCCCATCAGGACCAACCTTAAGCTGGTCCTGATAGGCTTCCTGTCAGAGTGACAGGAAGTCACTGTGTGGTTCCCGATGCACACTGTCGGCGACAAGGTGTGCATCGTGAACTGGGAGATCAGCTGTTCCCGACAGCTGACACTCCAGTGTTGCCGATCAGCGGCTCATCGGCGCTTATTTTGGCAATTAACCCGTTACATGCGGGGCTCGAGTGCGATGTCTGCATGTAGGGGGTTTGTAGCACATCAGCACCCCTATGCAATTGTGGGGGCTGCTGATGCTTGTGATGGCAAAATAAAGTGTTAAAAATAAAAAAAGTTAATAAAAATGTTTTATAAAAGTGTAAAAATAAAAGTTTTTGTTTTCCTATAATAAGTCATTTATTATAGGTTAAAAATGAAAACTTTAAAAAAAGTACAGATATTTGGTATCACCGTGTTCGTAATGACCCAAACTATGAAACTATAATGTTAATTTTTCCACACGGTGAACGCCGCAAACAAAATAAACAGAAAACTATGTCAGCATCGCTATTTTTTGGTCACCACCCGTCCCAAGATATAGAATAAAACGTGATCAAAAAGTTGCATTTATCCCAAAATAGTACCAATAAAAACTATCCCCGTCCCGAAAAAAACAAGACCTCCCACAGCTTTTTTGACGAAAAAATAAAAAAAGTTACGGCTCAGAATAGGGTGTCTCAGAAAATAAATTATTTTATAGAAACGTAATTTTATTGTTAAAACGCTGCAAAACTTTAAAAAAACTAATTTTACCGGCCGGCAGAATAAAGTAAAACATAATTTATTGTGCACAGTGAACTCTGTAAGAAATAAAGAATTTAAAGCGCCAAAATCTCTGTTTTCTGGTCACCTTAGCTCTAAAAAAGATCCTGTGGGGTCAAAATGCTCACTATACCCCTAGAAAAATTCCTTGAGGGGTGTAGTTTCCAAAATAGGGTCACTTTTGGGGGGTTTCCACTGTTTTGGTTCCTTCCGGGGCGTTGCAAACCCGACATGGAACTGAAAACCAATTCAGCAAAATCTGCGCTCCAAAATCCAAAAGGCGCTCCTTCCCTCCTGAGCCCTGCTGTGGGTCCAAACAGCAGTTTATTACCACATATGGGGTATTGCCGTAATCGGGAGAAATTGCTTTACAAATGTTAGGGTGCTTTTTGTCCTTTAATCCTTATAAAAATGAAAAAATTCTATGTTTCCACAGAAAAATAGGTGATTTTCATCTTCACAGACTAATTCCACTAAATTCTGCAAAACAAACTGTGGGGTCAAAATGCTAACTATACCCCTAGAAAAATGCCTTGAGCGGTGTAGTTTCCAAAATGGGGACACTTTTGGGGGGTTTCGACTGTTTAGGTACCACAAGACCTCTTCAAACCTGACATGGTGCCTAAAATATATTCCTAAAAAAAGGAGGCCCCAAAATCCACTAGGTGCACCTTTGCTTCTGAGGCCGGTGTTTCAGTCCATTAGGACACTAGGGCCACATGTTGGATATTTCTAAAAACTGCAGAATCTGGGCAATAAATATTGAGTTGCATTTCTCTGGTAAAACCTTCTGTGTTACAGATTTTTTTTTATTACAAATGAGTTTTGGCAAAAGAAATGAAATTTGTAAATTTCACCTCTACTTTGCCTTAATTCCTGTGAAACGCCTAAAGGGTTCAAATACTTTCTGAATGTGGTTTTGAATATCTTGAGGGGTGCAGTTTTCAAATTGGGGTGATTTATGGGGACTTTCTAATACAGAAGGCCCTCAAAGCCACTTCAGAAATGAACTGGTCCCTGAAAAAATGGCCTATTGAAATTGACTTGAAAATATGAGAAATTGCTGCTAAAGTTCTAAGCCTCGTAACGTCCTAGAAAAATAAAAGTACGTGAAATGGGGGGATGTTAACTAATAACTATGTTGTGTGGTATTACTATCTGTTTTACAAGCAAATACATTTAAATTTAGAAAAATGCAAATTTTTGCTAAAATTTGAAGTTTTTCACAAATAAATATTGAATTTATCGACCACATTTTTTCACTAACATTAAGTACAATATGTCATGAGAAAACAATCTCAGAATGGCTTGGATAGGTAAAAGCATTCCGGAGTTATTACCACATAAAGTGACACATGGCAGATTTGAAAAAATCATGTGTCCACAAGGCCAAAACAGGCTGTGTCCTAAAGGGGTTAAAAAATGCATGCAAAATCTGAAGCAGGTCTAAACTGTGTGAACAAGGCCTAATAGTAGCATTCTGACTACACACATTTTCTTTTGCTTGGTAGGTAAAAGTGATAACCTATAGACATATAGTGATCATCCCCATTGAAGAGGGAGGAAGAGTGGACATATTTTGTTATAAATTTTCTTTTACCATAATACAGGAAACATTTCTGCTAATCAATATTGAACTAGTTTATCCACACCATTCTTTTGCACACTGTCTCACATTTATCAAACGTGGCATCATTTTAGCCAATGTCGAAGCTGAACCTAGACGGTTTTACTAACATATGTTGCGACAAATTTATGACAGCATTTGCTCTCTTTGATAAATCTGTCACAATATACAGCACTGTCTTTATTTTTTACACTGGCCACTTTTACAAATTGACGTGCATGGTGCAAATTGCTCTTAATTCTGGTGCAAATGGTTAATAAATATGTTGTGCAAATAATAAGTAGGCACAAATACACTGTTGATGTCTGATCTCCAATACAGTGGTCCCTCAGGTTACAATATTTTCAACACATAATGGCACAAACACTACCGATCGGAGGCACATGCGATTGGCTGGAAGATCCAGCTAATCAACATGGACATTTCTCAGGTAGAATACCTGTACTACTGAAGCGCATGCACTGATTGACTGTCTAGTAGTGTCTTTCTACAGTACAGTACGGTACAACATGCTCTGTACTGCTCTTTACTTTAACCACCATGAGTTGCTCCTTTGGACACCAGGTAAGGGCACCTCAATTTTATTTTTCCAGTGCACTGTGTGGAATGTACAGGACCCTGAATAAGCTCCTGTCCTCATCATAGAAAGTATTCCACCAGCTTCCAGCAGCTCATTCAGACTTTTATATATAAGAATTAGCTTTATCTGTATTCGTTTTCTGCTTATTTTTCATCTTTAGTTTTCCTTTTTTTTTTTATTTTGTGTTGACATTTTGGGGCTTTGGAATCAATTACTAGTTATTGTTAGAATTATGGTTTCAACTACTTTATATAATTAATTTTATTCCCTTAAAGATAATTTTTTTTAGCCACACCTTAAAGTTATATTGTCTAGACCTAATCTGTTTAGGTCTAATCTGACCTTCAAATTTGGTTATCTCAGGACTGTTTGTTTAGAGGCAGAATTTTTTTTTTTATAATACAAAATATCACATATTTTTGTCTCTACCAGGCATCACTTTAACAGTTCCAGAAACATTTCCTATGCTGACCAACCTTTACACCGTTCTTGCTGAAGATCTAGATGAAGGAGATGATGTGACAGTATGTTTTTGTTTTTAACTTTGTTCTAAGTACCGTCTTAAAGGAAAACTGTTTAGGAAAAAAAAGTTTCCTATTGGAATTTGTATTATTAATATCGTGTTATTTCTAAAGCGCCAACATATTCATAAGCGCAGTACAGATGGCAGTCACTTACAAGTACCTGGATGTAATGCAAATACAAGCAGTACATACAAACTCTTGCAGATGTTGACTCTGGTGCTGTCCTATTTAAAGAGGCTCTGTCACCAGATTATAACTGCGCTATCTCCTACATAATCTGATCGGCGCTGTAGTGTAGATTACAACATTGGTTTTTATTTTGAAAAACTATCATTTTTGACCAAGTTATAAACAATTTTAGATTTATGCTAATGACTTTCTTAATAGACAACTGGGCGTGTTTTTACTTTTTACCAACTGGGCGTTGTACAGAGGAGTGTATGACACTGACCAATCAGTGACCAATCAGCGTCATACACTTCTCATTGTTCCAGCCCATTGTTACAGTGTGACTGTGCAGTGAAAGAAGCTGGGCTGGAACAATGAGAAGTGTATGACGCTGATTGGTCACTGATTGGTCAGCGTCATACATTTCTCTCCACAACGCCCAGTTGGTAAAAAGTAAAAACACGCCCAGTTGTCTATTAACCCCTTAATGACCAGCCTATTTTAGACCTTAATGACCAAGCCATTTTTTAAGTTTTTCCATCGTCTCATTCTAAGAGCTATAACCTTTTTATTTTTGCGTCAACATAGCTGTATAAGGTCTTGTTTTTTGCGGGACAAGTTGTAATTTTTAATTGCACCATTTTGGGGTACATAGAATTTATTGATTCACTTTTATTAACTTTTTTTGGGGGGGAATAGAAAAAAAACAGCAATTTTGTCACACTTTTTTGCGTCCCAAATTTACGCCGTTTACCGTGTAGTATAAATAACACAATAAGTTTATTCAGTGGGTTGTCGCGATTGCAACAATGCCAAAATTGAGAGTCCTCTCACATGCTCTCCCCTCTGCAATCTATCCTGAATGTAGCAGACAGGCTTATCGTTCTGTCCAACCGCTACACTTGTAAAGGGGTCAGTTTTTAGTGAGTGTGGCCCTTTACCCTGACACGTGACCCTACCCAAGGATGACACAGTAGTGGAGGCAGACACAGCACTGTTCATTGAAACAGGACTTTTACTCCAGCTTGGGCACAAAGCATAATGTTTACAGTCATACTCAGCATAGCGGTTACAGGGTTGGCCCACAGCTAGGCGCTTACAGTCTCTGAAGAGCACTTAACTTGGTGGCTACACTATCTGAAGGGCACTTTGCTTAAATTTAACCGAAAAACCAAATGTCCTTCAGAGACTGTAACCATTTCTGGTGTTTGGTCAGGGGTGACAAGGCCTTTACCTGCCCTCAGTTCAGGATTTACGCCGGAAGTGGTCCACAACTACTGGCAGAATACACACACAGGACCTCTTCTAGTCACAAAACACCCTCCCTGGAAGACCCAAGTTACATAACAATCTGGTTAGGATCTAGACGCTGGAAGCCGTCCGAAACCACTTTGCGGAACACAAAGGATTTGCCTTTTTAGCGACAACAATTGGCACAACTCACAGACATCATAGACCTACTTTAGTTCTCTGCCACCCTTAACCAGAGACCTAGCGTGCCTGCCGAGTAAAAATCACAACAGGTTCAATACCTGTGAAGAAAAATGTGTTCGAATATGGCACAATACAACATGACCGTCCAGTTAACTTTACTGAGACATCAACAGCACAGGTACACAGCAACAGAAGAACAGTTCAAGGGAACTACTGTGTGAGGGGTGTGGACCAATGTCCAAATTCACTTTTGCCAAAGCACTACCTTACATAGTCCAAACCTAAACTAAATGATTTATAATTTATCTATTGCAGTATGTATAAGGCTAGGGCTACACAGCTATATAGCCTAAGATTGCTAGTCGCACTGCCTGCATCACAGGTAATGAAAGTTTAGGTAAAAAACGCTGTGGCCAGATGTTGCTTTAAAGGCTATAAAAGCCTTTGAAAGTGATTTTTTTTTTTTAAATAAAAATGTTAGTCAGTGGGTGCAACTTTAAAATAAAATAGTTTTTCAAATTATTTTTACTTTTTAATTTTACTGTATCGTTCGGTGAATCCTGTACCCATCAGGTCCACAGGACTGACGAGTTCAGTGAAAGCGGGTCCTGCGTGTCTCTGATCATAACTTAGATGTGGTCGATTACAGGTGGATCCTGCGTGTCACAGACATGCAGGACCCACTGACACTGAACCCGTCTGTCCCGCAGACCTCACAGATTCAGGTCTTAGTATGTTTGGTGCAACTTTATATTTTATTAAAAATTATTTTTACTTTTTGAGATACAGCTTCTCTGTATTCTCTATACAGAGCAGCTGTATCGTTCGCTAAGACCTGAATCCGTCAGGTCCGTGGGACTGACGAGTTCAGTGTCTGCGGGTCCTGCTTGTCCCTGACATGCAGGATCCACCTGTAATTGATCGCATCTAAGTTATGAACTTAGATGTGATGTATAACAGGTGGATCCTGCATGTCAGAGGCAAGCAGGACCCGCAGACACTGAACCCGTCAGTCCCACGGACCTGTGTGTGTATAAAAAAACAAACCACTTTTACAGGTGTACATAGCCTTTAAAGTCTATATTAAAATATTGAAAAGGCTATTTACAAAGTGTTTTAGTTTGTGTCATTTTTGGGTGCAGTGACATTTTTTTCAAAATCCAGCATGCTCTGGATATAATGTTTTTTCTGGCATTTTTCTTAGAGGCTTCTCTATAGGACATAAAAACCGCCAGCAAAGAACAAATGTTACATTCATAAAATGCTGCCATTTTTACATGTGTGTTTTCATGCAGTTTAAAATGGCAGACAAAAACCCGTGTGAAAAAGACCTTACGTTTTTTATGATCAGATGATATTTTGACATAATAAACTGTATGTAGAATTGTATTTTTGTCACATCTTTGCATTTTTATAATCTCATTTCTTTATCTAGTATGAAGTCACTCATTCTTCTCTTCGGTCTGATATCTTCTTTTCATTGAATCCTGATACTGGCATTATTTCTACAACTGATAAGCATTTGGACTATGAGTCAGACCCAAAGGTAAGGTACAGTGCTTCAATGTAAATACAGTACACATTTGTACTGAATGTTAATACCTTTTAAAGGGTTGTTATTATGTTGTGTAGAGATGAGAGAAACCAAACATTTTTCGTGCCAGTTCATATCCAGTGAATGAATCAGTGCTAAGGTGAATTTTCCCAGTTTGATGTATTATGTATCATATTTAGTAATTAAATAAGTACCCAAACTGCCTGCCCTTAAACATAGACCAACCACTGTCTCCTCTTTCCTGGTCATGTCACTATCATCTGAAAATGACATATTGTTGAATATTTGTATTGTGTATGTGTGTAAAAAAAAACACGTTATTTTTATTTTTTTTGTCAAGTTTATCCATGTAAAAATCCATTTTAAAATATAACCTTTTTTACATGCGTTGTAGGTAGGCTCTTTCTCCAGAAAGATAATCTATAAAAAAAAAACAACATTTTATTGTGCAGTGAATGTAAACAGAATGGCATGCCTGATGTACTTGCCTGAACCAAGATAAGCAATTTTTAGTTCTGAGTTAATAAGGATTATGGGTTAATTGTGGAGAACTGGTAATACAGAATAATTTCCTAGGTCAGGGCACAAAAGTTACTATTCTGCTTTAAAGCTGTGATGGTAGGTTAACAAAAGAATGCCTTTGGATGTAAATACAGTAAAACACAAACAAAAATAATGTTAGTTTTGTATTAAAGAGATAAACATAATTAGTTATAATCAGGGTATCTGGTATTTACACAATCAAAACAGAATAGGAAATTGAGGTACATGTTTCCTCTGATCAGCAGATTAAATGGTTATTCTAATTTCGTAAAGTGATGGCATATTGATAAAATATGCCATCTCTTTCTGATTGGTAAGGGTCACACTGCCGAGACCGCCACAGATCCTGAGATTGAAGGGGTCGTAGTGTTTACGTTTTTCACTGAATATGCCTGTGGCTCCTTCATTCTCAGGATCTGTGGCGGTCCCAGATGTTGGACCCCACTAATCAGAAAGTAATGGCATATCCTAGCAATTTGCCATTACTTACTGTGATGAGAATAACCCATTAAATAAACTAATTAAAGAAAACCACAAGTTCAACTGCAGTCAAAACCAAACCTCCATTCCCATTCAAGTCCAGGATTCCGGGAACCTGTGCTGTTATATATATTTTCCTTGCAATGAAGAGCAGCTTTTGCTGTCCCTGTGCCTAATTGTGGTCCCACTGTCCTAACATGAAAATAAAGCATCACCAGAAGGGTCCATTAGCCTGACTTGGTCTCTACTGAAGATACTAATAGATTAATGCTATATTGACAGCAGATATTTAGTAACTATTCTTCCCAATTTACATAGTACAAGGCATTACAGACTTTTAGACCTTTAAAGAACGTTTCCATCTAAAACCTAAAAAATGCCTTTAAGATATAATATGCTGACAAATTGACAGTTGATCATTGGTTTCTGCGAAAAGTGACAAGCAACATGGCAGCAAAAAAAAAAAATTATGTAAGTTAAAAAAAACACAAAGATAATTAAATACTTTAGGTGTTACTTTGATTTGCTAAAATGAGGCAATCTTTCTGTTTTATACTGGGTATACATTCTGTGTTTTTGTCGTATTTTTGTTGCATTTTTTTAATGCTGGAAAGAAAACGCATATTAAGGCTGGATTCGCACACAGCGTTTCGCTGCATTTTTGTGAATTTTTTGTGGCGTTTTATTGGCTTTATTTAGTGCAACCAGATGTTACAGTAAAGTATTTAATTAAATATAAATTTTACTACATACAAATGTGCTTTGGTTTTTGTCATTTTTAAGGCAATTTTGTGTTCAATTGCATTTTCTTTTCAAAAGCAGCATGCTCTGGGTATGGCGTTTTTTCAGACTTCAAAAACGCAAGAAAAGTAGTACGTACAAAATGAACAATGTGAAAAACTCCACCAAAAACGCCATTAAAAGCACTATAAAAAACTTAGTTGGATTTAAAATGCATTTTTTTTTGATCCAATTTAAAATACCAGAAAACATATGTGTGCAAAGGAGGCCTTAAAATGTATCCTATGACCAGTATATTGAAACATTTTTACAGAAGATGCATGTGTTTTTAACTGGTTCAGGACTAGGCACCATTTAATCATTTTTAGCACGCGTTAGTTAAACAGCTATAAGTTTATTTGTTAGGCTACTGAATGATTTTTAAATGTTTTATTCGTGATCAATTCAGATTTCTTTTATTATTATTTTCATACACATAATTTATGCTTTTTCAACATTTTCAGGCTTATAGCTTAAAAAAAATATGCTTTATTAAATTTTAGCAAATTTTATCTGGTAATAATATAGTTACTCTAATAGACTTTATTTGTGATCATGATTGTCTACTGTATATCTTGATATATTACATTTAAGGGAAATTGGGTCAGGGCTAGCATTATGGTAATCATTGGCAAAGGGCAACACTTTTGTTTTGGTGAGGTATTTTGTGCCATTGCTATTTAATTTATTTTAATTTAATTTTTTTACTTTAATTTTTTTTATTATTATGGCCTGTGACTAAAAAGGTCAGAAAACTCCTTTGAGGGACTTGATAATTTTATTTTATTTTTTTTACACTGTACTTTTCCGCTGTAAACTCGTGTTGCACAGAATCCCCAGGGCAATTCAGCTCTGTTATATTGACTATTGTCACTGTTAGGGTATGTTCACACGTGCACGGCCGAAATTACGGGGCTGTTTTCAGGAGAAAACAGCCCCGTCATTTCAGCCGTAACGCCATGTGCAGGCGCTTGAACACCGCGTCCATTACGGACGTAATTGGTGCTGCTTTTCATTGGAGTCAATGAATAACGGCTCCAATTACGTCCCAAGAAGTGACAGGTCACTATCTTTTGACAGCGACGCGTAAATATACACCTCGTGTGAACAGACAAACGTCAGCCCATTGCTTTCAATGGGCAGATGTTTGTCAACGCATTCAAGCCGTAATTTCGGACGTAATTCCAGGCGTAAAACACCCAAATTACGTCCGTAATTTGGCCGTGTGAACATACCCTTAGGGCTGTGCTGGATATATTCAGACCTAGAGGCAGCCTCCTACTACTGGACTCCCGGCAATCATATGACCAGTCGCATGATCACTGGGACCAATAACTGCTCTATTCTATAGATAGCGCTCATTGAGCACTATATACGTGAGTACAGAAAACAAAAAAGCGGGGAAAACTGCTACATTCTTCTCTCCAGGGTTCCTAGCAGTCCCTGACAATCATTTGGGCATCAAGCTTAAACACGTGCGGTATATATACAGTGGGCTGTCCTCAACCAGGTAAGATGCAGTTTTCTTACACGCAACAAAAACGCACAATGTGATTCCAGCCTTAAAGGGAATCTGCCACCAGGTTTATGCCGCTGTATGTGATGGCAGCATAAAGTGGTTCCAGAGATCTTGATTCAAACGCTGTTACTTACTTTTTCAGCATTCAGTAGTTTTTGCTAAAATTCATTATTTTCTTCAGCAACTAATACTCATGAGCTGTGGTTAGCCAGGCCCACCGGCCTCTGATTGGCAACTTGCTCCCCATGCACAGTATGAGGAGAAAACTGTGAATCAGCGGTGGGCGAGCGGGGCTAGACACAGTTCATGAATATCGAGGGCTCCGGAGTGCGAGCGCATCATTAAGAGGTCTCTTTGCTCGGCTTGCGCTCAGGAGATAAACAACGATTTTATGATAAAGACAGAACATTACAAGATAAGTGACACATCACTGGAATCAGGGTCTCTGGCACTACTTTATGCTGCCCTCAGATAGGACAGCATAAACCTGGTAACAGATTACCTTTAAAGGAAAATCCTTTTTGAGTTAATATATTTAAATAATATTTTGAGCAAATTGACATCATGAATATTATTACATCTTATACTTGCATGCATCAGGGCTAAAGAGGAATTTGTTTTTTATTAATCACAATAATGTTTTGCTAATTACAGAAATTTGTGATTTCCATCACAGTGAAAAATGTAAAGCCAAATCCAATGTCCTGCACAGGCTTAATCACAATCAGTCTCCAAAATGAAAATGATGAAAGTCCCGTTTATCAGTAAGTACAATAGTTTCTATAATAGTTACTGTATAACGAGAAAGTAATATAATCACGTGACCACACTGTCCATAGCTTGGGCCACGCGTGCATGAATGAGAGATCTCAGTGGTCATGGACAATGCTCTCATGTAATTATATCATGTGAAAACAATTAAAGGGGTTGTCCATGTATGGACAACTGAGGACCTATCCACAGGTGTGAGTATACCCTTAGGGCAAAGCCCCACGTGGCGGAATTGCTCTGGAATTCCGCTGCGGACACTCCGCAGCGTTAATCCGCAGCGGACCCGTTTCTCCATTGCCTTCCACTTCTTTTTAGTAGGGTTCGTTTAGACGAGGCGGAAAATTCCGCTGCGGAGCATAGGCTGCGGTGTGGAATTTGGTGTCCGCAGCATACAATGGTTGTTGCGGACCAGTGGCGGACTGGTTGCGGACCAGTGGCGGACTGGTTGCGGACTCATTGTGGAAGTTCTCCATTGACTTCAATGGAGATTCTAAATTCCGCAATGAAGTCCGCAGATGTTATGTAGATGTTATGTGTGCTGCGGATGCGTATTGCTTTTTTATCATGACATTTCTTCATTCTGGCTGGACCTATGTATTTCTAGGTCTACAGCCAGACTGAGGAAGTCAATGGGGCTCCCGTAATTATGGGTGACTACGTGTGTGCACCCGTAATTACGGGAGCGTTGCTAGGCGACGTCAGTAAATAGTCACTGTCCAGGGTGCTGAAAGAGTTAAGCGATCGGCAGTAACTGTTTCAGCACCCTGGACAGTGACTACCGATCCCAATATACAGCAACCTGTAAAAAAAAATAGAAGTTCATACTTACCGAGAACTCCCTGCTTCTTTCTCCAGTCAGGCTTCCCAGGATGACGTTTCAGTCTAAGTGACGGCTGCAGCCAATCACAGGCTGCAGCGGTCACATGGACTGCCGCGTCATCCAGGGAGGTCGGGCTGGATGCCGAAAGAGGGACGCGTCACCAAGACAACGGCCGGTAAGTATGAAATTATTTTACTTTCACTAGGGAAAGTGCTGTCCCTTCTCTCTATCCTGCACTGATAGAGAGAAGGGAAGTACTTTCACCGCAATACGCAGCAGCTAGTCCGCATCAATTTACTGCACATTTTGGGCAGATCCGCCACAGAATCTGCAACGCAGATTCTGTGCGGCATTCATGCGGACAGCTGTCGAAGAAAACCGCCACGTGGGGCCATGCCCTTAATGTTATTAAACTAGCTAACCCCTTAAAGGCTGGGTTTTCCCACTGCATCTTTGGTGTGTTTTATTTGCTGCGATTACCACTAAACAGCGGCATAGCAATTTTCTTTTTGCAAAAGAAAACACGGCAAAAAAAGGAACCAAAACTGTAGCGTGAACACCCAGCCTTAATCTCTGTGAAGAACTTTAATTTAGATTTGTCGTCTCAAGTGCCCAGAGTATGAAATGTAGGGGGAGTTGCGTTATTCTGGTCCACGTGTTCTTGCACTAGATACAGCATTAGGCCTCGTTTACACGAGCGTAATATACGTGCGTGCGACGCACGTGTTTTCACATGTGTCGTACGCTCCTATATTAGTCTATGGGGGCATGCAGACAGTCCGTGAGTTTTGCGCAGCGTGAGTCCGCTGCGTAAAACTCACGACATTTTCTATATTTCGCCGTTTCTCGCGCATCACGCACCCATTGAAGTCAATGGGTGCGTGAAAACCACGCATGCCGCACGGAAGCACTTCCGTGCGAACTGCGTGATTCACGCAACAGCTGTCAAACTCTGAATGTAAACAGAAAAGCACCACGTGCTTTTCTGTTTACAAACATCCAAACGGAGTTTCATAATGATGGCGGCTGCGCGAAAATCATGCAGCCGCGCATCATACACTGATGACACACGGAGCAGTTAAGTGCCTTTTGCGCACGCAAAACGCCGCGTTTTTGCGTGCGCAAAATGCACACGCTCGTGTAAATCAGGCCTTAGGCTATCTTCAAAACTGCGTTGGGGGCTCTGTAGCAGATTTCATAAAATCAGATGGGTAAAATAGTGCTTGGCAGGACCTGACGGACCCCATGAGCTGTTGCAATATTGCAGAGAGAGTTAAAAAATTCTCTTTTAGATCAGGCACAAGAGCCCTCATATACTGAATTCAAAGCAACAGAAGAGCTGGTTACAGCACACAGACATGAGAACCCTACTCATTAATATCATACAACTAACTTGTCAACCCATTTTTTATCTTAAATTATGCAACCAACAACAATAAAACCTTAAGTTAGCCATAGACATAAGGTAGATATTAACTAAAAGCTATCACCACCGACCTTCCTATAAAACATGTACCGTATTTTCCGGACTATAAGGCGCACATAAAATGCTGAGAATTTCTCAGAAATAGAAAGTGCGCCTTATAATCCGGTGCGCCTTATATATGAACCCGACAGTAAAGAGAGGGGTTCATACAGGATCCTTTACCTCTATCGTGGGCGGCAGGGGTCGGCGGCGGCATACCACAGCACACACCATGCTCCTCCCCCCCGTGCGCCTAGGAATGAACTGAAAAAGTACGGTAAGGGTATGTGCACACACACTAATTACGTCCGTAATTGACGGACGTATTTCGGCCGCAAGTCCCGGACCGAACAGTGCAAGGAGCCGGGCTCCTAGCATCATACTTATGTACGATGCTAGAAGTCCCTGCCTCGCTGCAGGACAACTGTCCCGTACTGTAAACATGATTATACTACGGGACAGTTGTCCTGCAGCAAGGCAGGGACTCCTAGCGTCGTACATAAGTATGATGCTAGGAGCCCGGCTCCTTGCACTGTGTTCGGTCCGGGACTTGCGGCCGAAATACGTCCGTCAATTACGGACGTAATTAGTGTGTGTGCACATACCCTAAACGTTTTGATTTGCAATTACAGCTGAACCAGTTGCAAGTTATTGTTAAAAAGTGTAATAAATTTTGACTTGCAGTCTGAGCAATGGTTTATTTAACGGTAATGTGCTGCGCCTTATAATCCAGTGCGCCTTATATATGAAACATGATTGCTTATAAGGCGCTCATAGAAAGTGCGCCTTATAATCCGGTGCGCCTTATAGTCCGGAAAATACGGTACACTCGACTGCATGTTTATTTCAATAAGGAGAGGGAGACAATCCTGGCAACAGCTTGTTTGTTGGCAGAAAAAAAGGATCACGCGTATTACATTACACATTCGCTGTAATTTGCCTTTGGGGCAAATTCGGGAAGGCACATTAAATTGTCAGTGAATCCTATCCAAATTGGCAGGGAACACCAACATTAATGTAAAGTATATAGGCAGCCTACGGAAAATATTTTTGGGAGATCAAATGTCAAACTAAAACAGACTTGCATAGTAATAACCTTAAATTATTTTTATTTGTATATTGAAAAGTAAAACAATTTTCCAATATATTTCTGTATTAATTCCTTATTGTTTGCAAGATCTCTGTTTGCTGTAATTCAATAGAAACCTTCATTATTTATACCCAGTGGATAAAAATATGTCCTGGTCATGTGTTGAACATACAGGTGCTGGGATCATTAGGGTAAGGCCACACTGTGCGTCATTGACGCGGTTTTTTGTTGCGGTTCTGTTGCGTTTGAAAACCGCATGCGGTCAATTGCATGGGTTTTTTGTCTTGCTGCAGTTCTGTTGCGTTTTTAAATGAAATAATTGATGGACATAGTTTTCACTCGTGTTGAAGTTTGTTAGGTGCTTCCTGTATAGGGTATGTGCACACGATAAGTGGCTTTTACGTCTGAAAAGACAGACTGTTTTCAGGAGAAAACAGCTGCGTCGTTTCAGACGTAAAAGCTCCTCCTCGCATTTTGCGAGGTGTCTTTGACGCCCGTAATCTTGAGCTGTTCTTCATTGACTTCAATGAAAAACGGCTCAAATTACGTTGCGAAGAAGTGTCCTGCACTTCTTTGCCGAGGCAGTCATTTTACGCATCGTCGTTTGAAAGCTGTCAAACGACGACGCTTAAATTACAGGTCGTCTGCACAGTACGTCGGCAAACCCATTCAAATGAATGGGCAGATGTTTGCCGACGTATTGTAGCCCTATTTTCAGGCGTAAATACAGGCATAATACGCCTCGTTTATGCCTGAAAATAGGTCGTATGAACCCAGCCATATAGTTCATTATAATGCATTGCAGAACTGTTAACAAAAACGCAAGCAATTCAGCAACAACTTTGGCAGCGCGGTCATTACCGGCATGTGGTCGGACATTATGAAGATTCAGTTAACTGCACAAAAAACACATTGTAATATAATAGCAGCAGTCTGTCCAGAACAAACATGTCACCATTGACATCTATTGAAAAATGACTTGCTGCAGTTTATAAACGCAACATAAACGCACCGTGACTGCACCGTGTGGCCTTACCCTTAGAAGACACAGCTCTGATAACGGCACTGTAACGGGCCAAGCACCTGTGTGTCCATCACATGATCAGGACAGCCTAAGGGCTAAATAGTATTTTTCATGTGTTTTTGTAAAGTAAAAAATGCTGCTTCAAGAAGTTAGCTGTGTGTGAATGGGACAATACGTATTTACTTTCAGGCAATACATTTCTATGTGTGTGTTTATGTGATGTAAATTGTTCTCAAAACTATAGAATGCTCACATAGGTCAGATTTGCTGCAGATATTTCCACACTAAATCTTACTAGGATTCCACAGGGAATTCAGTCAGATTTGCACTGCAGAAGATTAAAAAAAAGAAAATCATTCTGCAAAAATCTGAACCGCAGGTAAATTTTTGCATGGAAATTTTCTGCAGCGTGTGGGTGAGATTAAAGGCGCAGTACCAGAATCCACAGGACAGGTGACAATTGTCTGATCGCTGGAAGCCCCACCACTGGGACCCCCACTGATCGCATGGATAGGTGATAATTGTCAATTCTGGTACCACCCCTTTAAAATCTCATCCACTTTGCTGCTGCAATGATTCTATATAGATTTTCCGCTTGCAAATCTGGACGGAAAATTTGCAGCAATTTCTTCTACGTGTGAACATACCCTTAATGCATAATTTGTGTAGTTTTCAACTCCTAGATATTAATGCAAAAAATGCACCACAAACAAAAACAAATGCATTCAAATATTATAATAAATGCATTTAAAAATAATAAAGAATGCATCCATATTCTACACCTGTTAGAACTAGCACTCACTCCTTCTAAATTATTGTAGTATTATAAAATAGCCCCCATTTTAAGTCAATCCTGACCCACAACAAATTGATTACTGGACAGAGACCAGTTTAAAAGTGTTTTCCAGCCAATAAAAATGTATTGCCTATCCTCAGGATAGGCCATCAATAGCTGATGAGTTAGTTGGGGTCCGACTCCCGGGACCCCCGCCAATAAGCTGTTTTGAAGGGGCCGCAGCGCTCCTACGAGTGCTGCTTCCCCTTTATTTCTTCTTGCCCACTGGGAATGTTCGACACACATTTAGTGGTGATTCACAGGTATTGCAGCTTTCTTCTCCCATTCACTTCAATGAGAGAAAAAGCTGCAATACCTGTGAATCACCACTACATGGTGATGGAAACTGAAACCTATGGTTTCCGTTTGTGTCAGTCAGGGCTCCATTGTGACGGAAAGCTCAGACTAAATGTCGGAACGGAGCCCCGACGTAGATGTGAACGAAGCCTAACGTGATGAACTCTCATGACCCGAGTTTATGACATATCCATTTAACAGATATTACTGTAGTCTATGGTGACAGATGACACTGTTAGGACATCAGTCACAAACTGCTTTTAACGTATACATAGGGAGCTTTACCCGGGACATATGTTAAACGTAGTGCAATACAATAGGGGTAATATAAGGGGGACCTAAATCAGTTTCAGAACTAAAAAATGCATCCATAAAAAAAATGTGTGAACCTAGCCTAAGCCAACTTATGCATCCAGAATATTTATTATTATTTATCATCTTAGTAGGATCTAGGTAGGCTAATGCAATATATTCTGATGCTTTTATAAATAAAAAAACAAAATAATGAAACTGTTATTGTTTAATGTCATAGAAATTTACCAAATAAAACTATTGACATACCTGAAAATCTTCCTCCTGGAACAGTTGTACTTAAATTACAAGCAACTGACCGAGATGTTGGAGACAGTGTACACTATGAATTTTTTACAACTTATCCTGGACTATTTATAGATGAGGGTAAGTTAAATTATAGATGACAAAACACATCTAGACCTTGTTCATATGGCGCATTTTTTACATGTATTTTGGCGCATTTTATTTGGCAAAATACGCATCAAATAACGCTTGGATTATGCTTCATTTATTTTAATGGAAATACGCATCATTAGTGCATATGGTGATTTACACGTGTGTAATTAAATTTGCTTTGTGTAAAAAAGAAATGTCATGTCAATTCTTTGCGCGTTTTACGTGTCATGTACTCCATTCATTTCAAAGTGAGGAAAATAACACATGAAAAAGAGCATAGAGCATAGGAGTATGGACATTTAGCTGTAATATGCTGCCCCTACATAGGGCAGCATAGTTAGCTGACAAATTTGCTTTAAAATTATAAGATGGTAATGAACTATATCCCCATCAATAGGTATTTGCCAGTCTTTTTTTAACCCTTCAGCTAAGGGGGGCTACCAGGGCACTTGCCCTGGGTGCAGCATCAGCAAAGGGCACAGCAGGGCCCACCTCGACATAAAAAAAAAAATAATAGGCCATTATCTATTAGATTACTCCAAAAGTTAAGAGCCAGTAACATTTTAAGATGTTGCAGTGTCGCTGTATATATACATTTAAATATAAATATATATATATATATATATATATATATATACACACACACACACACACACACACACACACACACACACACACACACACACACACACACACACACACTTTAACCCCTATACAGAGATCTGGATGTCACTGCTGGGGAAGCTCAGGTCGCTACCCCCAAAGTAGTCTCCCCTAGTGACAGCCAACGTAAGCAGGCGTAGTACTAAGTCTATAGACAGTATGCAAGGTGCGGTATAGCAAGGGTCAGGACAGATTATAAATGGGCACTCAGGGTTGGTCAAGCAAAAGTCCAGGCCAGGCCGCAGAGGTTCATCACAGATCACTAACAAGAGGTCAGGACAGGTGGCAGGCAAAGGATAGTCATAGATACAGGCAAAGGTCGATCACAGAAAATCCAATTAAGTAATCGCAGCAAATCTCTAGACAAGCTAGAAAGAACCTAGTTTCTTAAGCAAGGGGTACAGTGAAGGGAGGACCCTTTATACCCAGGAAACGCTGGGTGGATAATTTGACACACTAAGAGCCAGAGCAGAAGGTGGGCCTTGGCGGCTTTACAGGCAGAGATTGGGTGAGAGGAGTAGCGCCAGCCAGAAACCAGAAGTTGCCAGGACCAAGTAAGTATAGGTTCCGCAGCAGGGAGCGGCAGCCATTACAGTGTATATGTGTGTGTGTGTACGTGGAGAGGTGGAGACACCATACTGAATTTTTCTCCATGTGAAGAAAAGCTTAGAAAAAGCTCTGTCTCAGATATCAAGTACCATGAATCCCAGGTAACTATATATTAGGAAGGGGAGAGATGTTTAGCCTTGGCGCTACCACAATATGAATTGATGTACTGACATGCCATAGTCTTGAGAATAGGTTTATATTTAGAAAATGTGTTTTTATATTTACTTTTATATGGCAGATTCTGGAGAAATAAAAATTGCCTATCAATTGGACTATGAAGATCCGCACATTGTTCATGAACAACGGCTCATTGTTCATGCATTTGATAATGACAGAGTTCACATAACAGCAGCTGAATTAATAGTGAGACTAACTGATGTTAATGATAACTATCCACAATGTGAGGGCTACCCCAATATGTGAGTACAATATTTAATTCAATTTGACTGATAAATACCCTGCAGGGTATATGCACCAATATAGAACTGTTAAATTTTATCTCAAATCCTGATCACTATGGAGATATCAGGAACCTTAAAGGAAGTCTGTCACCAGAATGTCCGTATTAAACTAGTAACAGTGTATTGTAGAGGAGACTAACCTGTTTCTAGCGTTTCTTTTCAATTTCTCCTTACTGCCTCCTTTGTAGAGAAATCCGTTTTATTAACTTTATGCTAATGAGCATTTAGGTGCAATGAGGGCGTCACCGTTGCTCCTAAATGCTCTTGTGTCGCTCCCCAGTTCAACCCCCCTCCCTCCCTTCTTACATGGATTGATGGGGGCCTGGCAGTGTAATCGGCGCGTTCATGCCCGAGCCCCGTACTATCTGTAATGCACGCGCATGTCCCTGCATGCGCAGTACGATCTTTCTGCTCGACATTCTAATTGTCACTACTGCGCATGCGCCGAATAAAGAGCGGGGACGCTGCGCATGCGCAGTAGGGTCGAATAGAACGTCAAGCAGAAAGATGAATAAACTAAGTAAAACGTATTTCTCTACAAAGGAGGCAGTAAGCAGACTTTTTTTTTAGCAACTCGCGTTTTTCGTGGCGTTATTGGAGCTGTTTTTCTATAGAGTCAATGAAAAACGGCTCCAAAAACGGCTCAAGAAGTAACATGCACTTCTTTTTCGCAGGCGTTTTTTAACATGGCCGCGTAAAAGAAACGGCCTGTGGGAATAGAACACCGTTTTTCCCAATTTTTCGGCCAGTTTTCGGCCAAAAACAAACCATGTGAACATACCCTTAATCTCGCAGACAATACCCTGTTACGAGTTTAATCTGGACATTCTCGTGATAGACTCCCTTTAAGGGTCCTTTTACATGTGAAGATAAATTTGTAATTCGAGTGCCAATCGAATATATAATCGTTAACGTTGGAAAGACATGCATTCATATGTAACAATAATCTATGTTTTCCATTAATTTGATCACTTTTGAGATCGCTTGTCTTTCCGACAATTGCCAATTCCACACTTCCTGTCTAGCAGATGCATGTTTACATGAGGAGATGTACCACCAATAAATAATTTTTAGGTCTTCCTAAAACATTCGATCAACAACAAACAATGATTGCAAACTTTTACTCAATATTAAAAATTTTTACACGATCATCGTCCCAAGTAAAATGCACCTAAATACAGTGAGCAGACAAATGGTTTTTGTTAATACACCGTGTTCCAAATTATTATGCACATTGGATTTAAGTGTCATAAACATTTAATTATTAGTTTTTCAATTAAACTCATGGATGGTATTGTGTCTTAGGGCTCTTAGGGTCATTGTAATCAATCTCAATCTCTAGGGTCATTGTAACCTGTGATAATTAGTTTGCCAGGTGTGCCCAATCAAAGGAAAACTATTTAGAAGGACGTTCCACATTATTAAGCAGGCCACAGGTTTCAAGCAATATGGGAAAGAAAAAGGATCTCTCTGCTGCCAAAAAGCGTGAAATAGTGCAATACCTCGGACAAGGTATGAAAACATTGGATATTTCAAGAAAACGTAAGCGTGATCATCGTACTGTGAAAAGATTTGTGGCTGATTCAGAGCACAGACGGGTTCGTTCAGATAAAGGCATAATGAGGAAGGTTTCTGCCAGACAAATTAATAGGATTAGGAGAGCAGCTGCTAAAATGCCATTGCAAAGCATCAAACAGGTATTTGAAGCCGCTGGTGCCTCTGGAGTCCCGCGAACCTCAAGGTGTAGGATCCTCCAGAGGTTTGCAAGTGTGCATAAAGCTATTATTCGGCCACCCCTAAACAATGCTCACATGCAGAAACGGTTGCAGTGGGCTCAGAAATACATGAAGACTAATTTTCAAACCGTGTTGTTTACTGATGAGTGCCGTGCAACCCTGGATGGTCCAGATGGATGGAGTAGTGGATGGTTGGTGAATGGCCACCATGTCCCAACAAGGCTGCGACGTCAGCAAGGAGGTGGCGGAGTCATGTTTTGGGCTGGAATCATGGGGAGAGAGCTGGTAGGCCCCTTTAGGGTCCCTGACGGTGTGAAAATGACCTCTGCAAAGTACGTAGAGTTTATGACTGACCACTTTCTTCCGTGGTACAAGAAGAAGAACCGTGCCTTCCGTAGCAAAATTATCTTCATGCATGACAATGCACCATCTCATGCTGCAAAGAATACCTGTGTCATTGGGTGCTATGGGCATAAAAGGAGAGAAACTCATGGTGTGGCCCCCATGTTCCCCTGACCTCAACCCTATTGAGAACCTTTGGAGCATCCTCAAGCAAAATATCTATGAGGGTGGGAGGCAGTTCACATCAAAACAGAAGCTCTGGGAGGCTATTCTGACATCCTGCAAAGATATTCAAGCAGAAACTGTCCAAATACTCACAAATTCAATGGATGCAAGAATTGTGAAGGTGATATCAAAGAAGGGGTCCTATGTTAACATGTAACTTGGCCTGTTAATTTTTTTTTTATTGAAAGAGCTTTTGATTTCTGAAAATATGACCTCCTGATGCTGCAAATTCAACAAATTACCATTTTAGTTCTCTTTACAACCTTTAAAATGTTTTGATCTCTGTTGTGCATAATAATTTGAAACAGTGCATTTTGAGTTTTTTACTTCTAAAAAAAAAACTGTTATCATTAGGAGATTTGTTCAATAAAATTTGCATTATACTCCAACGGTTGATGGCTTGAAGAATATACTGACTGTCATTTGCATCGACTATATAGGAAAATCAGCGAAAAATAACATTTGCATAATAATTTGGAACGCGGTGTAGAGTCAGTGCTCTGGAGTTGCATTATTTGTTTCAGGCTGATAAAAGATTGACCTGAGCCCAAGCACTGCTATGTCCAATGCTTTACTATTTCCTATTTAACCTATATCTCATATTGACTGCTTAGGGTATGTTCACACGATTAACAAAATACGTCTGGAAATACGGAGCTGTTTTCAAGGGAAAACAGCTCCTGATTTTCAAAGGTTTTTGAGCAACTCGCGTTTTTCGCGTTGTTTTTCGCTGCGTTTTCTACGGCCGTTTTTGGAGCTGTTTTTCAATAGAGTCTATGAAGTCCCAAGAAGTATCCTGCACTTCTTTTTACGCGCTATATTTTGACAGCGACGCGTAAAATGACAGCTTGTCTGCACAGAGCATCGTAAGACCCATTGCAATCAATGGGCAGATGTTTGCCGACGTATTGGAGCCGTCTTTTCAGGCGTAATTCGAGGCGTAAAAAGCCTCCATTACATCTGAAAAGAGGTTGTGTGCACATACCCTTAGATTTATAAAGGATGGGACTTAAACTTGCACCTTTGTGTATTTACTCAGATTTAGGGTATGTTGACATGACATTTGTTTGAGGCAGAAAAACAGGAGGCTGATTTCAAGGAAAAACAGCCTCTGAATCCAGCCATTTTTGCAGCTGATTTTGGGACTTATTTTGAGGTGTTTTTGGAGCTGATTTTCCATTGACACTACAAAAAAATGCATCAAAATATGTCTCAAAATACGCTGATAGGGTATGTTCACACGATGAGAGGCATTTACGTGTGAAAAGACAGACTGTTAACAGCTGCCTCGTTTCACACGTAAATGCTCCTCCTCGCATTTTGCGAGCCGTCTGAGACGCTCGTAAATCTTGAGCTGTGCTTCATTGAGTTCAATGAAGAACAGCTCAAATTACGTGGCAAAGAAGTGCCCTGCACTTCTTTGCCGAGGCAGTCAATTTACGCGTCGTCGTTTGACAGCTGTCAAACGACGACGCGGAAATTACAGGTCGTCTGCACAATACGTCGGCAAACCCATTCAAATGAATGGGCAGATGTTTGCCGACGTATTGTAGCCCTATTTGCAGGCGTAAAACGAGGCATAATACGCCTCGTTTACGCCTGAAAATAGGTCGTGTGAACCCAGCCTTACAATGACATGCTACTTCTTTTTATGAGCCATTTTTTGAATTCTGCAGTGTAAAAATACACCTCATGTGTACAGGATAGTGTATTTCCCATTAAAATCAAGAATTACCATTGGTGGTTCAGTAGATGATCATTACTGCGCTTGCTGATCTCATCCAAACACCACATGCGAAGAGGAGCAGCTTCTTCACTGAAAGCAGCTACTGCACATAACAGCCCAGTGCAGTGAGGACAACGCTACCGCACATGCACCGCCTCACTGCACATAGAGATGTGGATACCCACTGTAGAAGCATAGTGGGTATCTACCGCGTATGCTCAGCCGGGCTACAGAGAACTACGAGAGGACGGATCCCTGGAAAATTCGGGATGATTACACTTGCAACATGGCGTTTTTAGGGGGCATAAACCCTGAGCTAAATTGTATTTCAGAACTTGATTGATTTTAACAGTCGGGACCATGGGCCAGGAATGTGATTGTAGGAATACTTTAGAGGCTTAGAGGGTTTCTGGGGTAACCCCTTTAATGCCTGAATTTATAGAATAATTTCATACAATTACTAGGTCGTTTTAACATGTAATTACATATTCAATAACAATGTTTTCTTCATGGCACCAGTACTCAGCAGTAGCCACTAGCACTATAACCTGTCATTTCTGCTTTATGTACAGTTAATAGGATGTACTTGATTGTAATTGATTTCCTTTAGGATTCAAGTTCCTGAAACAACTGTAATAAACAGCACTTTGCTACAAATCATATGTGTGGATAAAGACCTAGAAGAACCAAATAATATTCTCAATTATAAGATGAATCCTCTCGATGTGTTTTCAGTAAATAAGTTTACCCTCATAGACAATACAATTATTGTGAGTATGGTGTAACATGTCTACACTTCAATACAATTATTGCGTCCTGATAGCATGGTAGACAGGTCACGAGATATCAGCATCATTATTCTTTTCCTGTTATAGATTGTGATGTGTTTGTTAGGGCCCTTGTACATTACGTTTGAGCACCCTGTTCATTTCCATCACTTCAAGTTTTATTTCATGGTATATAATCAATTCCAATCCTGCCATTAACTATCTGTCTGCTGAAACTTAATTTCCATCACTGCCAGTTTTAATATATGGTATATAATTCTGTTTTCCTCTCTTCCTAAATGGTCTGATGTTATTTCTCTAACTTTCAGTGATTAGTAGCAATGGCAGGCACAGCAATAAATCATAGATTCGGGTGCTCAGTACCACACTGAACATTGTCTATGCAATTCTGACTGCCCAATAAGATAATACCATATGTACTAATGTAACATTAAACACAAGATAGCAGTCAGATCAGGAAATAGTAACCTGTATGAATAAAGATAGATAAATTCCAGTGTCAAAAAGAGTCCATCTGTTACCCCACACGTATCGCCACCTCGGCAGCTTCCTCAGGGTCCAGTACAATAGAATACATTACCAAAGTCTCATTATATAGTTAGCTCACATGTGTGGTAAATCCTATAATTACAGCCGAAACTTACATTCCAATGACCATATTTCACCATATAACCAGTCTACGGCGTGCACGGATGGCGTCCGTGCTTGCGCGAGGGCACAGCGTCGCACAGGTACAGATGCCACCAGCACCAAGACATGGTGCAAAAAGATGATGTCACTGGCCCCCAAGTGGGAAATCTCCCTCACTCAATGCGGACCAATGGCATACCATGGGCATGATCACATCGTTTTGTTAGACGAATAGGATGAGCAAAGCGGTCCGTTGGCATGTAATTTCTCAAACACAAAACCGAAAAGGTATACTTCATGCAAAATCAAGAAAAACAATATGCGGGGTGTATGTATGACCTAATAACAATCAAAAATACATGAAAGCTATAACGTGTATGTGATGAATAGGTCTGCCAGGCAATCGCTGCACAAGGAGTATAGGGCTGAAGGTGAATAGATTATCAGGCAGTTGTTGTATGTAGGTTGTCAGGGGTAATAAAAAACAAATAATATATATATATATATATATATATTAAGGCCTAGCATGCCAGGTGCTCACGCACCGAGTTCTAATATTTATCTAATAAGTCAACTGCCAGACAGTCAACAGGCACAAGGTTTATAATTATTGCCAAACAGCCACTAGGATAAAAAGTCCATCAGACCAAGTGCGCGCGCATGCGCACTGACACATAAGCCGCGCAGGGAACACCTGCACAGCACACGCACGTGCACACAAGCCCACACACTGGTAAACGTGCATCAGGCCAAATATTCCCCAGCTAAGAAAAATCACAATAAATGTCACACATACTGATGATATGCATAAGGGCATGACCAGACGTGGCGGAATTGCTCTGGAATTCCGCTGCGGACAGTCTGCAGCGGAAATCCGCAGCGTACACATTTCTCCATTGCTTTCCACAGGTTTTTAGTTGTGTTTGTTTACACGTTGCGGACAATTCCGCTGCGAAGCATAGGCTACGGTGCGGAATTTGGTGTCCGCAGCATACACTGACTGTTGCGGACGTGTAGCGGACTGGTTGCGGACTCATTGCGGAATTTCTCCATTGACTTTAATGGAGATTCAAAATTCCGCAATGAAGTCTGCAGATGTTATGTAGATGTTATGTGTGCTGCGGAGCGTATTGGTTTTACTAACATGACATTTCTTCATTCTGGCTGGGCCTATGTATTTCTAGGTCTACAGCCAGACTGAGGAAGTCAATGGGGCTCCCGTAATTACGGGTGACTACATGTGTGCACCCGTAATTACGGGAGCGTTGCTAGGCGACGTCAGTAAATAGTCACTGTCCAGGGTGCTGAAAGAGTTAAACGATCCGCAGTAACTGTTTCAGCACCCTGGACAGTGACTTCCGATCACAATATACATCAACCTGTAAAAAAAAATAGAAGTTCCTACTTACCGAAAACTCCCTGCTTCTTCCTCCAGTCCGGCCTCCCGGGATGACGTTTCAGTCCAAGTGACGGCTGCAGCCAATCACAGGCTGCAGCGGTCACATGGACTGCCGCGTCATCCAGGGAGGTCGAGCTGGATGTTGAAAGAGGGACGCGTCACCAAGACAACGGCCGGGTAAGTATGAATTTCATTTACTTTTACTAGGGAAAGGGCTGTCCCTTCTCTCTATCCTGCACTGATAGAGAGAAGGGAAGTACTCTTCACCTGAATATGCAACGGCTAGTCCGCATCAATTTAATGCCCATTTTAGGCAGAGCCGCAACAGAATCTGCAACGCAGATTCTGTGTGGCATTGATGCGGACAGTGTATGCAGAACTCCGCCACGTCTGGTCATGCCCTAAATGTGCCAATACTAATCATCCCACACATGCTCATGTAGTCTTATATAAATATGGAATGGACATGGAAATGCTGGCATAACATTGTTCTAAACAAATAAAGTAACTATTGTTGCATTCTACTTTTTAACAATCTTTCATGTTCACACGTTGTGGATTCTGTCAGGATTTAGGTGCAGATTCCATGCATGACATAAACTGCCAGCAAAATGCTAACAGATTCTGTGTTAGAATTATTTTATGCCCCATTCTCATGCTCCAGAAAAAAAAAATCACAAAATACTAAACGCACAATGGCAGAAATCCAAGCACCAGTTGCAGATTTCTGCTGTGGCTTATCTTCCAAATCCGTGGCAGATTTGCCTTGTACAAATCCTTACCATGTGACCAGTCCCTTGCAGAGGTGTAACTTGAAGCTTCTGGTCCTCAATGCAAAATCTGTAACAGGGCTCCCATGTTGTTGCAACTGTAAAGATGAAGTAAGAAGATTCTAAGAATTGTCTCATATGACTCATTAACCTGTCAACGTTAATTTTTTAACAACCAATTACGTGTTGTCATCTGTATCATTTTTCTGTAAATAATATCTATGGCGGTATTCTGGTTCCAATAGCATATATACAATAAGCGCCAGCATTTTGAATAAATGAACATTGGCCAGACTCTGTAAAACAGCACTTGGCCTACCCAACTTCTTCTTTAGCGCACACCCAGTCTTTACAGAGATGGATGTAGTGCAGGATACCCAGACTTGAATTTTAAAAGCAATGTGAGAAGTGCCCTATGTGAATGAAGCGGTACTGCGCATGTTCGGCCAGCGCTCCATTAACTTTCTATTGGGCTGACCAAGAACTACTTCTTTAACCCCTTAATGACCGCCGATATGCCTTTTCACGGCAGTCATTAATGGGCTTTATTCTAAGCCACCACCTTTGAACGGTGGTCTAATCAACGTCCTGCACGGGTGTCCCATTCAGGCTGGAGCGGGGGCTCAGGTGTCGGATGACAGCCAAGCTCTTCTCCAACGGTAGCGATCGAAGTTTACTTTGATCGCGACCGTTTAACACCTCAAATGCCGTGGTCATTAGCGACCACTGCATTTGAGTTTACAGAGGGAGGGGGCTCCCTCTGTCACCCATCGGCGGCCCACAAATGCAATTGCGGGCATCTGATGGGGTGCCATGGCAGCCAGGGGCCTAATAAAGGCCCCCAGGCCTGCCCTGGCTATATACCTATTAGGCCGTGCCAGAGGCATGTCCTAATAGATGCCTGTCAGTTTTATACTGACAGGCAGTAATGCTCTGCTATACTAAGTATACCAAAGCATTATATCTGCGATCTAAAGATCGCTGTAAAGATCGCATAGTGGGACTGAAAAAATAATTAATGTGAAATAAAAATTAATAAGAAGGTACACATAAAAAAAATAAAGCCATTTTTTTCCCTAAAAAAATTGTTTTATTTAGTAAAAGTGTAAAAATAAAATAAAAACTGCACATATATGGTATGCCCGAAATCGTAATGAGCCAAAAAATAAAGTTAGCATATTATTTAAACCGCAAGGAGAACAACAGCAAAATTGCTATTTTTATTCATTCCCCCCCAAAAAAAATAATAAAAGGTTGATCAATAAGTCCCATGTACCCCAAAATGGTAGCAATGAAGTTCCGCAAAAAAACAAGCCCTTATATGGCAACATTGACGGAAAAATAAAAAAAGTTATGGCTCCATTAACAATGCAAAATAAAATAATTTTAGTTCAAAAGTGTTTTTGTTCTGCAAAAGTAGTAAAACATAAAAAAAACGATACATATTTGGTATCACCGTAATTGTACCAACCCATAAAATAAAGGTAGCATGTTATTTACGCTGCACGGTAAACGGTAAATGGCATAAATGTAAAATGCATAGAACAATGGCTCAATTGCTGTTTTTTTTTAAATCTCCCCCCCCCAAAAAAAAAAGTTAATAAAAAAATTCTATATACCCCAAAATGGTGCCATTGAAAAATACAACTCAACCCGTGAAAAACAAGTCCTCATACAGCCATGTCCACGTGAAAACTTATAGCTCTTTGACTGTGAGAATGGAAAAACTAAAAAAATTGCTTGGTCATTAGGGTCGAGAATGCATGCAGGGGGAAGGGGTTAAAACCAAAACCAAAAAAGAAACAACCTTTGAAAAACCACATGCTTTTTTCCCCACTTTTTTGTTGCATAGTTGGGCTAGATTCACACGAGCATGTTCGGTCCATAATGGTCGGAACGTATTTCGGCCGCAAGTCCCGGACCGAACACACTGCAGAGAGCTGGGCTCCTAGAATCATAGTTATGTACGACGCTAGGAGTCCCTGCCTCTCCGTGGAACTACTGTCCCGTACTGAAAACATGATTACAGTACGGGACAGTTGTCCCGCAGCGAGGCAGGGACTCCTAGCGTCGTACATAACTATGATGCTAGGAGCCCGGCTCCCTGCAGTGTGTTCGGTCCAGGACTTGTGGCCGAAATACGTTCCGTCCTTTACGGACCGAACATGCTCGTGTGAATCCAGCCTAGTAGTGCAACAGTGAGGCAGTGTGAAATTGGCCTTAGGCCACTCTCACACAACAGTAATTTTAGTTAGTACTTGTAAGCCAAAACCAGGAGTGGATCCAAAACACAGAAGAGGTACAAATAGTATGCAGGTTTCACTCCTGGTTTTGGCTTCCAAATACTGATACAAAATACTGAGCAGAATACTGCTGTAAGTGGGCTACATGTGACAGATTTGTTGCAGAAATATCTGCAACTGAAAATCAGTTACATTTATCTGAATGGGGTTGTATCTGAAGCACACACATGGTTTCTGCAAGCTTTATGAATAGCGCAGTCCCAAAAGTATCTGCAACAAATCTACTGCGTGTAAATATAGGCTGATGTGATATATTGAATAGCTTGAGGGTAACACGATGGCATGTATGGGGCATTGGCAATAGTGTCCAAGTACAGGACCACAACAAAATGAAAGATTTATATTAGTATTATTTAAATATTTCCTTAATGCAGATCTTATACAAATAACTGATCATAATATTATTATCTTATATCACCAATAACCTTTCATGAAATTCCATTACTATAACCTATGATCTTAACCTATATGAATAATTGATTCAACATTTATCAATTATTTAGACCACTAAACAGAGACAGCATTTTACTACACATTGCTTTATGCTTTTTTGTTCTTATTTCTTTTTTTAAACAGTCTGGGCCAAAAGCTTTAGATTATGATGACATGGAATTTGCTGGTATGCAGTTCAGGCACATATTACTCATTGATGTTTCTGACTCTGGGACACCTTCTCTAACAAGTAAGGCATTGCTCTTAAACATTTTTCTAACATATTATTTAAAAGTAAATAAGAAATATTACATAGCCTATACGGAGCTATTTCAATTATATGAAGAAATGTTACCATGGTTCAGATGTAAACTCAAATATCATTTGAATGTAGTTCTAACACTGTCTCAATCTTCATAGGTACAGTCACTGTGATTGTAAGAGTAACGCGCGTGAACGAATTTGATCCAAATCCATCACTAAATGTGTTTGAAGTGTTTGAAAATAGTCCAGTGGACTCGCTGGTTGGAACAACCGAATTTACAGACATTGATTGGCCATTCAATAACATCAAGTTCACTTTTGCTGGTGGCGATTACGGCAATCCACCCAAGTTCTACATAGAGCCAGACACAGGTAGCACACTTTATTCTCAATTATATTATTCTACTACAAACAATCTATTGCCAAATCTTACTGACTGAATATCTTAGGGTAACTCCACAAGTCTGCGGTTAATCACCGCTCCGCAAAACCGTGTACGTTTTACAGCGAATTGCTCTGTACGATCTGCGGATTTTGGCCACACGTCTTCTACCTGGTGAAACTAGTTATAAGACAGTGCCTTTTGGCACATGTGAAGTTATTATTACTGTTTATATCCCCTATGGGCCGAATTTCCACAGGGCATTTTTATCGCTTCTTTTCAGCATTATTATTGCAGTATGCACATACTGCAGAAATAACCCTATGCAGATAAATGGGACTTCTGCAACAAATGTGCTGGATGTAAATATACCCTAATACGCCTTAAAAAGGGCCAGGCCACTTCAAATACCTGCTGATATGTCAAAGAAAATGTCAGAAGTTTTCATAGTTGAGTCTGGACACTAAAAGCCTGACTTATTTCTAAAAGAAGGGGCTGCTGCGCTCTGAGTGCCATGAACCTTTAGCTTTCCCTAGACTGTCTTAGGAAATTGAAATACCATTAATATGGATCACAGTGTCAAGACAAAGAGAATCACAGTAATCCTTCAATAATCAGATTATAATTATTTAGAGAATATTTGGTTTAACCTTTATTTAGGCTTTCCAAGTAAGTTTTGGGGTTTTGTTTTTATAACATAAGCTAACATTATATTTGATAATTCTAGTCTCAAATTTTAGTCTCTTTTTTTAGCCATCAGAACTGTTTTAGACAACAATTAATAATAAAATCACTGTTTTTGTGTTTTTTTTGTAATTTCAAATAATATAAATGGTCGCTAAAAGTGGTAGCTTTGTTAATGTGTCACTCTATTTTAATACATCCATTTCTTGTATTAAGTAAGACCAGAATTTTTTGTTAATTACTATTATTAATTCATATTAATGTTTACATATATATATGTATATACATATATATATATATATATATATATATATATACACACACATATATATATATATATGTATGTATATATATATATATATATATATGTATGTATATGTATATATATATATATATATATATATATACATACACACTGTATCTTACCTTAGAACAAATATCCAGTATCTTTTCAGAATATTACAATTCTGTTTTGTTACAGTTCTTTATTGTACTTGAGAGTCACAGTATAAGGGTATGTGCACACGACCTCTTTTCAGACGTAATGTAGTCGTTTTACGCCTCAAATTACGCCTGAAAAGACGGCTCCAATACGTCGGCAAACATCTGCCCGTGGCTTGCAATGGTTCTAACGATGTTCTGTGCAGACGAGCTGTCATTTTACGCGTCGCTGTCAAAATACGGCACGTAAAATGACGGCTCGTCAAAAGAAGTGCAGGACACTTCTTGGGACGTTTTTGGAGCCGTTTTATCATAGACTCTATTGAAAACAGCTCCAAAAACGGCCGTAAAAACGCTGCGAAAACGCTGCGAAAAACGCGAGTTGCTCAAAAAACGTCTGAAAATCGGAAGCTGTTTTCCCTAAGAGCTTATCTATTATCTTGTTAGACCAAGTAACAAGCATTTAAGAAGCAAAATTGGTTTAAATTATCGGCTATTGCTGATGGCTGGGCTTTATCTCCACATCTGGACACTAGTTACTAGTTTTAGGATATCTGATTTCCCACACTGATGGAAAGGGGCTACAGCTGCATTTTCTGTCTCCTCCCTTTCTACTATGTCCTATATTGTTGAAGACATCTGAAAGTTTACAGTCTGCAGGCATGAAAAGGAGAAATAAAATACAACGTTTTCCATATAAAATAAATTAAAGACTTTCATGTATTAACATTTTTAATACATATTACTGATTTATGTAACAAAAAGTACAACAATAGTTAAGTTTTATCTTTACAAATTATTGTGAATAGTACAATTGTAATATATGGTACCCTTTGGTGTAAGTGTCTTATCAAAGACATGTGCAGTGTATACACTATTGGTCTAATATGGAGCAGTTCAGTAAGGAACCTCTGAACACATTGGGAGAAATTTGGGCCTATTAACATCACATTATTGCCTTACGTTTATCGTGTATGTCGGGAAAGCTCCCGATGTACACAATAAATGTGTTCATAGGGCTCCATTATCGCGACTGAGACCACAAGCTGATATACATTTTTAAGGATAGAATAACATAGTAGACTATGCTATTCCATCCTGAGGGATCCCACAAAAAAGAGTGTACCGTGCGGTATACATGTTTTAACATGGGAGACTATGGGTGACAGCTGCATTTGCATGTACACAAGATCTTCCATACATGTAGGTAGCTGTCAGTCACAGGATATATTTAAGTTGAATGTAAATAGAAAACCACTTCTAATTTATAACAAATTGTAAACATGAAATTGAACTGAATAAACCAATCAACAATTCTCTAAAAAAAAACATATACATCTACATTTTTTTATTACATTTATCAGTGATATACTATTATTTACTATGGCAGATACTGATATAGAAAACATTATTTATTCAGTAATGGTTGTTTTTTTACTGCTATGCAAAAGTAGAATAATAAATTAAATGTAATGTATTAGGTATTATCAAAGTCCGAGAGGCACTGGATTTTGAGAAGAAAAGTAAATATTCAATAACAGTACAGGCAATTGACCTCAACAATGATGTTGAAGCGGATCCCCTGAAACAGAGAGATAATTTAGCACTTGTCATCATTAACATAAACGTAAGTATAATACAAAAATCTATATTTAATGTGTGTGTGTGCGTGCGTGTGTGTGTGTGTTTGTCCACCCCCCGCCCCCACACACACACACTTTTTGGTTTCTGTGTTATTTGATTCACATAGTCTGCATTCAAGATGTGTAGAATTCCAATAATGTCACCTGCAGGGATGTATTAAATACTAATTCCTTCCATGATTGGCATATTACAAGCTGTCAATTGATCAGCTGATGGTCAGTGACTGAACCCTCAGCAATAGCTTTTACTGCCACGTGAAGCTCCACGTGGCCACTCATTTTCCCTGTAGTGGCCGCTGCAGGGGAAATTTAATAATACATGACAGACATTCAAATAAATGGATAACAATGTATTGCAGAGTCTTGCCGAATCAAAGAGAGCAGGAACTTCTGTCTAGCAGCATTCCACTCAGGTTCATAGAAGGGGTACTAAACAGGGGACCCTTATATAACAGCCACGTATCATAATAGGGCACATGGACACAATTGGACAGATGAGATAGTCCCTTTAATGAGGTCGAGCGAGACTCTAGGGATAACTCTGGGTACTGCCACTATTCATCTTTTAATATATTGTGTAGAAGTGTGTATGCATCACATCATGTGTGATATATAATGAAATGCTGTTCAAATGTGATAAAATATCACATCAGAAATGTTTTGTTTTAGAAAAAAAGAATCTATATCCATAAATATTAGTTTAACCTGAGTGGTGTGAGTTGTTAGATTTACTGACGATATTTATTCTGATTTTGTTTAGCTAGCAATCCGTCATATTACTGATCTAATTGTAGACTCCAGAATGCTTGATCCTCACAATACAATGTATGAAGCTATTTTCCAGGAACTAATTACCATCTAACAAAACTAAGTAGTGAACATTCTCATTGTACACATGTAATTATTGCAAGAGACAAAGGGGAGCACGTCCATGAGTCATTTCTCCTAAATTGAAGCCAGGCTAGAAGCAATATGTTTTGTAACTCTAGTAACCAACACTATAAGGCCTCCTTCACACAGAATTTTTTTATGCCAATTTAAATTGCACCAAAAAAAACCCTAGTGTTGATAAAATATAACATGTTTTTTTATGGCTTGTCTGGTGGCGTTTTTCATTTGGTGTACTTTTGTACTTGCTTTTTTTCTGGCGTCCCATAAAGAAGCCTATGAAAAAAAACGGCTGAAAAAAATGCCATACCCAGATCATGCTGCCTTAAGAGAAAAAGCGCACCACGCACAACGATGCAACTGTACGTCCGGGTAGCCAGTGTCTTAGCGCACGGGGACGTACAGTTACTGTGCAGTTCCCGGTGGACACTGTCGGCGATAGTGTGCACCGGGAACCGGGAGGCCAGCTGTCCCTGACAGCTGACACTCCACTGTATGCCGATCAGCGGCTTATTTCTGCTGATTTCGGCACTTAACCCCTTAATTGCGGTGATCGATTGCAATCGCCACATTTTATGGGGTTTCTAGCACATCGGCAGACCTCACAATGAAATTGTGAGGTTTGCAGATGGCTAGCATGGTGATCGGAGGCCAAGTAATGGCCTCCGTGTCTGCCATGTACGGAAGCCTATCAGGACCAGCCTCCTGATAGACTTCCTGTCAGAGTGACAGGACGTCACTGCCGTTCGCGATGCACACTGTCGGTGACAGTGTCTGTGACAGTGCGCATCGGGAACCGGGAAGTCTGCTGTCTCTGACAGCTGACACTCCACTGTTGCCGATCAGCAGCTCATTGCCGCTGATTTCGGCAATTAACCCGTTAAATGCGGAGCTCGATTGCGATCTCCGCATGTAGGGGGTTTGTAGCACATCAGCAGCCCCCATGCAATTGTGGGGGCTGCTGATGCTTGTGATGGCACCCGGGGGCCAGACAACGGCCTCCGGGTCTGCCATGTATGGAAGCCTATAAGGACCAGCCTCTGGCTGGTCCTCGTAGACTTACTGTCAGAGTGACTGTGACGTCACACTGACAGTTGGAATACATTATACTACCTAGGTAGTGTAATGTATTCTAGCAGCGATCAGCGATCAGCGATCAGATCTGCAGGTAAAAAAAGAAAGTGTAAAAAGTAAAGAAAAAAGAAAAAAAGTTAATAAAAATGTTTTACAAAAGTGTAAAATAAAAGAGTCTTTTATTATAGGAAAAAAAATTTAATATTAAAAAAACAGTACACATATTTGGTATCACTGTGTTCGTAACTACCCAGTCTATAAAACTATAATGTTATTTTTACCGCACGGTGAACGCCGCAAAAAAAAACAAACTAAAAACAATGCCAGAATCACTATTTTTTGGTCACCATCCCTCCAAAAATATATAATAAAAAGTGATCAAAAAGTTGCATGTACCCGAAAATAGTACCAATAAAAACTACAACCTGTCCCTTACACCGCTTTTTTGACTGAAAAATAAAAATGTTACGGCTCTCAGAATATGGTGACACAGAAAATAAATTATTTTATAAAGAAGTGATTTTATTGTGCAAACGCTGCAAAACATAAAAAAAACTATATACATATGATATCGCCGTAATCGTACCGACCCACAGAATGAAGTAAAATTGTCATTTATAGCGCATTATGAACGCCGTAAGAAATAAAGAATTTAAAACGCCAAAATCACTGTTCTTTGGTCACCAAAGCTCTAAATAAAATGTAATAAAAAGTGATCAATAGGTTTTAGGTACCAATAAAAACTACAGCTCTTCTGCTAAAAATAAGCCCTCACACCGCTCAATTCATGGAAAAATAAAAAAGTTATGGCATTTGGAACGCGTGGAGTGAAAAACTAAAATGGAAAAGCAAAAAAGGATCAGTCCTGCAAAGGTTAATTAATTTCTATAATAAAAAAAAAAATATTTCCATATGTGGGGTATTGTCGTACTCAGGAGAGATTGCGTTAAAAATTTAGGGCGACTTTTTCTCCTTTATCCCTTGTGAAAATTAAAAAATTCAACATTTTAATTGACAAAAATGTTTATATTCCTTTTCACGGCCTAATTCTACTAAATTCTGCAAAAAATCTGTGTGGTATAAATGCTTACTATACCCCTAGAAAAATTCCTTGATGGGTGTAGTTTCCCAAATGGGGTCACTTTTGGGGTGTTTCCAATGTTTTGTTCCCTCCAGGGCGTTGCAATCGCGACATGGCACTAAAAACCAATTCAGCAAAATCTGTGCTCCAAAATCCAAATGGCGCTCCCTCCCTTCTGAGCCCTGCTGTGTGTTCAAACATCAGTTTATTACCACATATGGGGTATTTCCGTAATTGGGAGAAATTGCTTTACAAATGTTGGGGTGCTTTTTCGTCTTTATTCATTGTAAATATTACAGATTTCTATGTTTTTTCAGAAAAAAAGTAGATTTTCATTTTCACAGACTAACTCCAATAAATATAGTAAAATACCTGTGGGGTCAAAATGCTAACTATACCCCTAGATAAATTCCTTGAGGGGTCTAGTTTCCAAAATGGGGTCACTTTTGGGGGGTTTCCACTGTTTTGGCACCACAAGACCTCTTCAAACCCGACATGGTGCCTAAAATATAATCTAAAAATAAGCAGGCCCCAAAATCCTCTAGGTGCTCTTTTGCTTCTGAGGCCGGTGTTTCGGTCCATTACTGCACTAGGGCCACATGTGGGATATTCCTAAAAACTGCACGACCTGGCAATAAATATTAAGTTGCGTTTCTCTGGTAAAACGTTCTGTGTTATATAATTTTGTTTATCACAAATGAATTTCGGCAAAAAAAAATGACATTTGTAAATTTCCCCTCTACTTTGCTTTATTTCCTGTGAAACTCCTAAAGGGTTAAGAAACTTTCTGAATACTGTTTTGAATACTTTCAAGGGTGCAGTTTTTAAAATGGGGTGATTTATTGGCGGATTCTAATATATAAGGCCCTCAAAACCACTTCAGAACTGAACTGGACCCTGTAAAAATAGACTTTTGAAATTTTCTTGAAAATGTGAGAAATTGCTCCTAAAGTTCTAAGCCTTGTAACGTCCTAGAAAAATAAAAGGACGTTCAAAAAACTATGCAAACATAAAGTAGACATATGGGAAATGCTAACTAGTGACTATTTTGTGTGGTATTACTATCTGTCTTACAAGCAGATGCATTTAAATTTAAAAAAATTCACATTTTTGTAAATTTTCTCTAAACTTTGGGTTTTTTCACGAATAAATATTGAATTTATCGACCAAATTTTGCCATTATCATAAAGTACAATATGTCATGAGAAAACAATCTCAGAATCACTTGGATAGGTAAAAGCATTCCCAAGTTATTACCACATAAAGTGACACATGTCAGATTTAAAAATCGGCTGTGCCACAAGGCCAAAAGAGGCTCAGTCCTAAAGGGGTTAAGGGTAGGAACACACACAGCGTAAACACTGTGGCTTTTCCGCAACTGATTCGGCAAAAGGTGCTTCACTTTAATATATTGTAGCTCAAATTATTATGCTTTATTGGTACAAACTGAGATGTGAAAACATTCACTGTCATTGGAACTGATATAATAGCAAACATTAGTAATTAACTGAAATGACATGCATTTGTTCTCCAGACGTGGCTAGTGTTGATGTGTTTGTCATCTTAAAGAGGCAGGTTGAACCTGGCAATCACACGACGATATCAAGTAATCATTAATCTGTGCCACAATGTAAGTGTGCCCATCCTTAGCTGAGTCTGTGTTCTTTTTGAATCACAACATTGAAAACAACATATAATACATTATTCATCTCGTATCATTTATCAATGTAAACTCAAGTAAAGTGGTTTGTGTTTACATGAGGATTTCCAGCGCCAGGCAAAATAAAATGGTTTTTATGAACTGTTTACTCTGAAAAATGATCTTGGTAATTGTTCTGCAGAATGTGAATGATGAGGCTCCTGTTTGCTCTCCTGCCTATTATGAGAAAATTATTTACTCTACACGGAAGATACCTGTGCTAAAGCTACAATGTTCAGATAAGGACTCACCTGATGATGAACTTAACTATGCTATAGTATCAGGTATGATAATGGTTCTATTGACATGTTTTATCATTATTAGTAGAGGTGCAACTAGTGGTATGTTATATAAAGAATTGCAATGTATCAATTGACATTAGCCACTGATCAAATGAACTGTTTATTCTCATTACTTGACTCTAATTCTAGTTATACTACTAAGGCCAGGGCTTCATGGTAGCATATTGTGGCAGATAGTTACACAAGCACGTTAATGTTAGCTTGCAGCGCTATATTTCCTCCAGGAGCGTAACTAAGAAACACTGGGCCCCATAAAAAACTTTTGACTGGGCCCCCCTAATTGTAGATTGTGCCATACAGCCCGCCCTGTAGATTCTGCCATACAGCCCCTCTGTAGATTATGCCATACAGCCCCCTGTAAATTATGCCATACAGCCCCCCTGTAGATTGTGCCATACAGCCCCGTGTAGATGGTGCCATACAGCCCCCTGTAGATTCTGCCATACAGCCTTTTTTGTAGACAGTGCTATACACCCCCCTGAAGATAGTATCACATCCCCTTGTAGATAGTGCCACACAGCCCACCGCTGTAGATAGTGACCCCCTCCCCCTTGTAGACAGTGCATACAGCCCCTCTTGTAGATAGTGCCACATACAGCCCCCCCTTGTAGATTGTGCCATACAGCCCGCCCTGTAGATTCTGCCATGCAGTCCCCTGTACATAGTGCCATACAGCCCCCCTGTAGACAGTGACATCCAGCCCCCTTGTAGATAGTGCCATATAGCCCACCTGTAGATAGTGCCATCCAGCCCCTCTGTGGATTATGCCATACAGCCCCCCTGTAGATGGTGCCATACAGCCCCTGGAAAACAGCCAGATAATTTCCTTTGCATTGTTAGGTAACATCCCTATTGACTGAGGCAGTAAAAAGGTTACTAATAACATCACTGGTGGTCTATGCTAGTGTAGTGACGGGGTTAACTCACTGTACAGAAGGACTCCTTCCTCGTACTCCACCATTGGTATCTGTAAATGGCTTAGACACAGAGATACTGCATCATCAGCAATCGGCCAATCATAGAGCAGCGCAGTCAATCATAGAGGCTCTGTGATTGGCTGACTGGCATGTTGCAATGCTCTGTATAATCTGTGACCCATGGAGACTGTAAACAGCGAGAAGGGGATTAGAGAATTAGGATACTTGTTTTAAATATGTCTGCCCCTGCTTAGTTTCTTTAGAGGGGCTTACCAGGACTTTGATATCAATGATCTATCATTCGGATAGGTTGTCAAAATCAGATCATGGGGGTCCGACTCCCAGCGCCCCCACAGTCAGCTGATAGAATCACAGCTCATGGAATCGGGGAAACTTTCCATCAGGAAATATTAAGGAATGTTTCCCCTCTCCCCTGAACTGGTCTATACACAAGAGCAGATCTCCTGAGCATACGTTGACAGCAATGCTCCAGCCCTATTCTCTACTGCAATAAGTAGAAACCTTATTTGCCTTTTCATAATTCCAGCTCTGTCAGTCATTTTCCTCCCCTGTTGGATTTTAGTTCTTCCATATAAATGACATAAATATATATGCAATTACTGTGTCTCTATTAAAAGTCTGCTGCAATACCATTGTCATTGTCACTTTTGGTTTATCTTTTCAGAGAACAAAGCTAACCGTTTTATTCTTCAGAGGGATGATGATGGTCCTCCTTCTATATATCCAGTTCAAAACTTTCAATATAATGTTTTTGAGGGCATTCAAGATCCAACCGTTTTTCAGCTGTTGATTGAAGTTACTGATGAACGCGGTGGAAACAAAGCTCTTCAGCTGTCTACAACAGCTACTGTAATAATACATGTAGTCCCCTGGACTACTACCATTCCAACTACAACTCTGAAACCCACAACAATGCAAGTAAGACTTATTGATTCATTCCGATTCATAAAACTTTACATAAAACTTCCAATAAAACTTTCTGTATAAACCAATAATGATGTTACATTGGAGAAATGTTTAGCTATAACAGTCATTACTAAGTGCTAAGTGCATGCAGCTGCCACTAGAGGGAGCTTAGGAGCTTACTGAACACCTATACATTGAACTCAATAATAAGACAGTATGCAGAAGTTCTCACGTTGTCTCTAGTAGTGGCTTCAGGAGCCAACATGTTATTCATTAAATCTGTCTATGGACATGGAGCTCTGTATCAGACAAATGGAGCACCAGCTGCTTTAAAAGGGGTTCTCCTCTGCTGGGACCCCCAGCGATCAGCTGTAATTATGGGGAAACCTGTCAGTAAGTGTTGAATTTACCTGCAGCATCAACCACAGCAGATAAGATGTATTACAGAATGTCCATTCATATCAATGCGCTATCTTGTGTAATGCAGAACAGTACAGGTCCTCCACAGCCAGAGAAACTCATTATTAACCACTCTCCACTATGACCGAGAGATGAGGATCCTGCTGTAGTAACTCAGAGTTCCCGAATATGTTACATGAAAATGGGTTTTCGAAACTCGACAACCCCTTTAAAGAGGCTCTGTCACCAGATTTTGCAACCCCTATCTGCTATTGCAGCAGATAGGCGCTGCAATGTAGATAAGAGTAACGTTTTTATTTTTTTAAAAACGAGCATTTTTGGCCAAGTTATGACCATTTTTTTATTTATGCAAATGAGGCTTGCTAAAGTCCAACTGGGCGTGTTTAAAGTAAAAGTCCAACTGGGCGTGTATTGTGTTCGTTACATCTGGGCGTGTTTACTTCTTTTACTAGCTGGGCGTTGTGTATAGAAGTATCATCCACTTCTCTTCACAACGCCCAGCTTCTGGCAGTGCACAGACACAGCGTGTTCTCGAGAGATCACGCTGTGACGTCACTCACTTCCTGCCCCAGGTCCTGCATCGTGTCGGACGAGCGAGGACACATCGGCACCAGAGGCTACAGTTGATTCTGCAGCAGCATCGGCGTTTGCAGGTAAGTCGATGTAGCTACTTACCTGCAAATGCTGATGCTGCTGCAGAATCAACTGTAGCCTCTGGTGCCGATGTGTCCTCGCTCGTCTGACACGATGCAGGACCTGTGAGTGACGACACAGCGTGATCTCTCGAGAACACGCTGTCTGCACTGCCAGAAGCTGGGCTTTCTGAAGAGAAGTGGATGATACTTCTCGTCAGAACGCCCAGCTAGTAAAAGAAGTAGAAACGCCCCGATGTACGCAAATAATACACGCCCAGTTGTACTTTTACTGTAAACACGCCCAGTTGTACTTTTGCAAGCCTCATTTGCATAAATATAAAAATGGTCATAACTTGGCCAAAAATGCTCATTTTTTAAAAAATAAAACCGTTACTGTAATCTACATTGCAGCGCCGATCTGCTGCAATAGCAGATAGGGGTTGCAAAATCTGGTGACAGAGCCTCTTTAAAGATAAATTATGAAGTTAATCAGCTCCAAATGTTGGGCCTTTATACAACATAATGGTAAAAGAAGGATATTCACTTTAAGGACGTGGCCTATTTTGGGCTTTCGGGACACCACAATTTTTTTAATTTTTGCAGAACAACATTTCAAAGGTCATTACTGGGGAGTGGAAAAAAAATAGCAATTCCACCATTGTTGTTTGAGACCTGTTTTTATCGTATCCCTGTGTGGTATAATAAAAACAAAAACATGTTAGGACCCCTGAATTCCCGCAAGGAGCGTATACGCAAAATAAATTGAAATTGATTGAGAATCAGCACAGCAGCTTAATTTCCACACTCATTTTCGAGTTTTTTTTTGCAGCATGCGGATGGGATTTCATCCACTTTGCTGCTACTGTAATACTCTGTGGAATTTCCACACAGAAATTCCACAGCTGTTCTGGCCCTTGTGCCGGGGGCCTTGAAGCGGTGGTCTAACCAGAGATAACCCCTTACCATTTGGATCCTTCGCGGCAATTAGCTAATCACCATGAGCCTTGCTACCAGCAAACAGCTGGTCACCTAGGCATTGTAGTAATAAAATGTAATATTACATGGGGGCTTTCAGATGAATGACCATGCATTAAATACATGAACAACTCGAGTCTGCCAGAACATAGGATCCTCTTTTGCATGGGGAGCTGCACCCGAATAGGGCATATGGACAAGAATTGTCAGGGTGTTTTTATGTTTTACTACTTTCGCACAATAAAAGCATTTTTCATTACAAAAATTCTGCCATAGCTTTTTTTCATGCTGTTCACGAAGATTTTTTTTTTATTCTACATGTCATTATGATTACGATAATACCAGATATACATAGTTGTCTATGTTTTTTTAAATATATATGTGTAACAGGCACATACACATTGCACGCGTGGCAACCCATCGGCACCCTGCAATCTTGTCACGATAGAGTGTCTCTCAAACCACTGCAGTTCTGCACTCACTATTGACTGTGGCAACTAATGGGTTAAATGCAATGTGATGTTGGCACCTGTCCATGCTTGGCGCCTGTGCCATACATATATGTTGAGGAAGGGTTAATAAAAAAAAAAAGAATAAAAAAATATATTTAATTCAACTTGTCATTAGTCGTAAATTCATAAAGTTGATCAAGAGAAAGGCCAACCAAAAACTCTGCAGCCACCGGCCAATATAAACAGCTCCACCCATGGCAGTCAAACTAGATCCCTTGAGCAATTATTCTATTATACCTTTTGGCTTAATGTTGGGGGATACTATTCCCTTTTGTAAAGCATCCAGTATTTTTTTGTGTTCACTTGTTAGTGGACTGCTGTTACATCACTGAAAATTCTGCTGCAAATGTCATTCCATGGGATACACTAGGTGGCCCCTTTCTTATGTATTAATAGGTATTTTACTCATTAAGGTGTCCTGGTGTTTGGCCTTGTTTCTGTTGAGACCATAGTACGCAGGTGCCAATAAGCTACACCCAAAATCATTTTATATAAATGAACAAGCAGCACAGAAATGGCTACAGTCAGGAGGGCGCTACATATATAAGGAAAGGTGGGAACTTTTCAGACAGGAGAGGGTGGAACTTTTTGGGAGATATACAGCCCGTTCCTGCATCCTCCCAAGCCAATTTTCTAAGATTCAGGCTTCCCAACAACTAAAAGTTGCAGGAAAAACCACAGGACAATCCACACTGTTACGTCAATTATTCCCTACAGAAAAAAAGACGCACGGTATAGCAAAATGTCCAACCATTTCTTCATAAGGAACAATTGAAGCAGCAATGCGACGGTGGTTTCCATGCGTTTTGCGTTTGACCATCTGGCATGAGCTTTACAGAGATGGTAGAATAATTTTGCCACCTTATGAGATTCACAGTGAATCAGAGCAATTTGTATCTTGAAAAACAAGATATTTTTAAAAAGTTTGCTCTTCTCCCTAATTTGACATAGTGACAATTTAGGGCTTTTTTTTACATGATTAAAATAACAGAAGACTACAGATGTAGCCAAGTTTATCTTCACTCAGATAACTTGCTGCAGCGTGATAAGCCAATGAAAAAGTCAACAGAAAGTTTCTCGACACTGCAATTAATGCGCTAAAAGTCAAGATAAAGATGGCTACATCTGTATGTAATGTTTTATTGGAAAGCTGTTATTATGGACAGGAGCTACAGTAGTATCATTTTGATTATTTTATAGAGCAGACCTTTGTTACCGAATAGGCATTCTTACATATGTATTCACACTGACCATGAAGTGAAGTAAAGATTCTAAAAGGGAAGCAGGATTTAAAAATCGGTGCTACAGCCCCACCTGGTGTTCACAGTGGAAATTTTTTAATCAGCATTAAATCATTGGCAGAGCAAGGTGTTTATGCACCCCTGGTAAATCTAAAAATAATAAAACCGGGAAATATCTCCAAAAGGCCACCCTTTTTCTAGACCAGATTTCCTGTGAATTTCAGTCTCATCATAAATTATGTATAGTGGCCACCTCTCTAGAAAGCCATTTTCTCTTTGCAATTTTTGGGTGTCATCAAAGAGATTTCACTATATTAATAATCTTTATTTTTATAGAAAACATTACAATATTTCAAATATATGTGAAGCTCCTGTTGTACTGTCCTTAAATACAACTGTAAAAATACTAAAAGCTTCTTTTCACAATAAAAAAAACTCTGGCAGCCCTGCATTAGTTTAAACACATACATATATGTCTGTATGTCTGTCTGTCTGTCTGTCTATCTATCTCATATCTATCTATCTATCTATCTATCTATCTCATCTCATATCTATCTATCTATCTATCTATCTATCTATCTATCTCATATCTATCTATCTATCTATCTATCTATCTATCTATCTATCTATCTATCTATCTATCTATCTATCTATCTCATATCTATCTATCTATCTATCTATCTATCTATCTATCTATCTATCTATCTATCTATCTATCTATCTATCTATCTATCTATCTATCTATCTATCTATCTATCTATCTATCTATCTGTCTATCTGTCTGTCTGTCTGTCTGTCTATCTATCTATCTATCTATCTATCTATCTGTCTGTCTGTCTGTCTGTCTGTCTAGAACAGTATCAAAGCAGGCATGATGTTTACTATAAAATATCTGTCAGATAGATTCCTATATTGGGTCTGTTACTGTTGGACTCTGCATTTATATAATCATTTGTATAATCCTTTTAACTTTTTGCTGACACCCATCAATGAAATATTAAATGTAATGCTCAACTGTTTCCCGTCACAGTTGCTGCCTTTTCACCTCCTATGGAAAGTGATCTCGGAGTGCCGACAACTTTCAGATCTGCTAAATGCATAGCCTTAGGGCACGTTCAATGTTGGTGCAGATTTGGGGCAATTGCGCAACGAATCTGCACCAACATTTGCATATTTGACAGGTAATTCCGACGTTGCAGAAAACACAGCGGACTTTCCACCGATTTCAGTTTTTGCATTGCAAAGGCTGAAATACGCAGTGAAATTCCGCTTCTTCTCCGCAACAGACAGTGCATACTGCGGAGGGAAAATTTCTATGGTCCGCAGCGGAGTTTTCCGCAACGTCTGAACTAAGTTTTCTAAAAATTTATAGAAACAAATGTAAAAAACGGCCGCTGGAGAATTCCATTGAGGTCTGACCGCAGCGGAATTCCACAGCAATTCCGCCACATATGAATGTGCCCTTATAGTTTGCCTGTCAGGTATACACTGACAGGCAATAATGCTTTTGAGTACTACGTTTTCCAAAGCATTATGTAAGCGATCAGTGGATCACATCTTCTAGTCCCCTAGTAGGACAAATAAACAAAGTTAAATTAGGTTCAATAAGATTTAATAAACGAAAAAAACTCACACTCCCCTTTTTAAGGTGTTTACCATGCGGTAAAAACAACATGTTAACTTTATTCTGCATGTCAATACTAAATTTATATTGCTTTTTTTTTTATAGTTATACTAATTTTGCAAGGAAAAACGAATTATTAAAAATAAAATTAGATTTGTGTAGTCATATTCTGAGAGCCATAACTTTATTTATTTTTGCGTTGATTGAGCATTATGAGGGATTATTTTTTGCAGGGCGAGCTGTAGTGTCTATTGGTACAATTTTTGGTTACACGAGACTTTTTACTTCTTTTTTTTGTAGGAAATGACCATAAAACAGCGATTCTAGCATTAAGGTTGATTTTTGTATGATAGTTCGGACTTTTAACGTAACTGGTATTGCCGTTTCGATAATTTTAATTTTTTTTTACTTTGCTTTAAGGGAAACATATATCTATTTTACATATATATATATATATATATATATATATATATATATATATATATATTTATTTATTTTTTACTAAAACACTTTAACAGTTTTTAACTTTTTTTTACTAGTCCCGCTAGGGGACTTGAACCAGCGATCGTTGGATCACTTACATGATAAACTGCAATACTAATGTGGGTTTAATCGGTATACAAAAATGGCAGACCTGAGGGCCCTCATTTGGCCCCCAAACTGCCATGACAACCATCGGCACCCAGCAATAGCATTGGCATTGTGGGAGGGGCGATAGCGCATCGGAGGGGGCTGTCCCCCTCAATCTAGTGGCTTAGATGGCGCGATCGCTATTGACTGCATCATCAAGGGGTTAAATGAGCGGGATCCTGCTCGTTACAATGAAGTGTCGGCTGTAAGATACAGCTGACATGCTTGTTTTTTGGAGAAGGCTCAGCTCGTGAGCCCGCTCCATACTCCTTTACCCGACCTCCGACGTATATATATGGCGGATGTCGGGAAGGGGTTTAACCGCATTGCACATTTTAGATTTTATCAGTATTTTCATTAGATTGGCGGCACACGGGAGCCGCTGTGAGCCGATCAGTCAGTCTGGCTCACTGATGGATTCTACTTACATGCCTATACAGTGGCATACTTGACGTTCGAGTCTTCTGTCAGATGTATACGGAGGCTAAAATTAGATACCTTTGATGTGATGTAAACAAGCATCAATTGAGTTTAATAGAAAGATTTTAAGGCTTTATTCACACTGGCATTAAGGTCTGCCCTGTTGGGTTTTTCCTACACATCGGATCCTTTATATCCACCTGTTATATTGGAAGCCATGACTTAAGTTAGAAGAAAAGCTTGTAATGGTTTCCATTTATATTTATTTTTTATGGAAAAGTATAAATGCTGCAGACTATTATTCTGTCCTTGTAGGACCAACAGATACCTGACAGAAGAGATATAATAGAAACATACTGAAAAATAAGTCTGAACCTAACCTTTCAGCGCTAATTTCCATCCAAAGATGCAAGGCTTAGGGGGAGATAAACTAGCAGAAAAAAACTTCTTGTTTGACAACTAAGACTTTTTTTTGTTATACAGTATCTGTTTAGTGCCTCTGTTAAGCTGCCCATACACATGAAATAACTGTTGATCGAATGCTTGTTCTTCCAATAATTTTAATTTTTAAGAATAATTTCCTGTGTATATATAATTTTTTATGCTCTATGTATTACTGCAAAAATACATTTTAAGAAAACGAAATAAAAAAATATTATGGTAATTGTATTAGAAGAAAAAATAATACCTGTTTTTTTTCATTGTAAACAATGAAACAGCATTTCTACAAGCTAGAAATAACTAATTAAAAAAAATCTTACTTATTTCTAGGTGACAACAGCTGTGCTTGTTCGAACTTCATATTTTTGGCATCCTGATAATTGGTTTCCAGCAGTCATTACAATTACTGCCACTCTCCTTCTCTTGAGCATGTATGCACTGGCATGGGGTATCCTAAAAGAGTAAGAACCAATTTATTATGGATTATCACTATTGTGTCCTTATTGACCTAATTTATTCATCAAAACATCTGTAACACAGAAATACAGATTTGAATATTTTCCATTAAACGATAGGAAGCAAATAAAATAAAAATATAAGTCCTAAAATATAAATATTTGGTTTCCAAAAATAATTTGCTTTGTCAAACTTTACAGTTATCCATTTGGATCACAAATTACGCTGGAAAATATTTCTAATCATTAATTTAACCCCTTAATGACCGGGCCTGAAAAGACCTTAATGACCAGCTAAATTTTTCTGTTTTTGCCTCTCTGCGTTTCAGCAGCCATAACTTTTTTATTTTTTCATTGACGTGGCTGTATGAGGCCTTGTTCTATGCGAAAGAAATAGTATTTATTTTTTCCCCACAGATTACGCGTCCTCTGCTGTAACTACCACAGACAGAGTAACGAAGTGCAGAGATTGTGAATAGACATCCCGTGGAATGTCTATTCACTGTCTAAACACTTCAGTATTGTTAATGTGTTAGTATAAGACAGCACATAAGGATCTAACAGGATCCCTATGCGCTGTGTAAATGAATGGAGAGGAGTGCATAATGCTGATTAGACCAAGTGGGCGTTGTACAGGGGAGTGTATGACGCTGACCAAAGTAAAAATACGCCTTAAGCAACTCATTAGCATAAATCTAAAAACGCTAATAAAGTGGTAAAAATAGATCGTTTTTTTAATAAAAAGCACTGCTGTCACCTACATTATAGCGCCGATCTCCTTATGTAGGAGATAGGGCACTTATAATGTGGTGACAGAGCCTCTTTAATGAGATGAAAACGATAAATAGATGGACACATTCTGCACCTGGAATATACTCAACGTGCCCCCTGACAATAAAAGCACCTCACAGTGCTCAGTAAAAATGATGTCACATGCTGTGCCCCCTGTAGCTAGTGCCACACGCAGTGCCCCCTGTAGCTAGTGCCACACACAGTGCCCCCTGTAGCTAGTGCCACACGCAGTGCCCCCTGTAGCTAGTGCCAACTTAGTTTCCCCTGTAGCTAGTGCCACACACCGTGCCCCCTGTAGCTAGTGCCACACACAGTGCCCGCTGCAGCTAGTGCCAAACGTAGTGCCCCCTGTAGCATGCCACATGCGGTGCCTCTTGCCTCTTGTAGCATGTCACACACAGTGATCTGTATATAGTACCCCCTGTAGATAGTGCCACATGCAGTGCTCCTTAAAGTAAATAAACATACAGATGTGCTCACCCATACCTCTGGAGTTTATAATAAAACAAATGTAATACAATATCGCGATAGGCTAGCAAAACACTTGACAGGCTGCATTCCCGATCCCAACAACTGGGTGGCTACACATAGACACATATAGCATAGGCATCTTGTGACAGCGTATGGCATAATCATGTTTCTTTTCTACACTAGTCATCACGCACCACACATCTCACGATATGGTAATATAAGAGGTAAGTTAAGGAAGAACTGATCTGTTCTCACTTGTCTCTGTTCCCACGATGTCCAGCGATGCAGGCCTGATCTCTTCTATCATGGGCTTCTCCTGAGGAACAACTCATGCGGCACCTCCAACCAGCGCTGGTTAGACTATACAATTGTGTCTGTGTCTTGTAGACGCCAATAAAATTGAACTGCGGGGGAACTGGTGACAGCGGCTGTTTGCTGACCACGCCACTAGCTCTTCAGAGACACTGTAGGCTGCTGCCTTAGGCAAAATGCTTATCTCGCCTCATGGTAGAGGTTGCCCTGGCTGTATTTAAATAAAAAATTCAACTAATAACGGCCCCTCAAAAAGCATTTTATTTACCAAATCAAGTATATAACGCAGGGGTGAGGAACCTTTTTTCTGCCAAGTACCATTTGGATATTTATAACATCATTCGCAGGCCATACAAAAAGATCAACTTAAATATTAGTCTGCTATATATGGTCAAACATCTACTTAACTCACCCCTAATGTGATGGCTGGAACTGCTTCTCTTTGTTGGGGCACGTGATGTTAGCCGGTATTGATGATGTTACTACTGCGTCGGTCAGTCTGGAGCTGTCGACTCCTTGGTAAGTTTTGAAAAGAAGTGCTCGCAGCAGTAAGTTGTTCCGACTTACTTAAAGGGGTTTTACCATCAGGGACATTTAGGACATATCCACAGGATATGTCAAAAATGTCAGATAGTTGTGGGTCCCACCTCTGGGACCTGCACCTATTTCTAGAACAGGGCCCCCTAAACCCCATTCTACCTCTGTGTTCCGACTGATTTCCGACCATGAAGAAGAAGACAGCGTAGCTTGCTGAGCTGCGCTGTTTCCGTAACACCCATAGTACTGAATGGCATTTACTGAAGCAGCATAGCATCCGAGTTACGCTGTTTCCGTAACTACTATTCAGTTCTATGGGACTTACAGAAAAAAATACCTTTGATGAAAAAAAAAAAACTTTAAGTCACCCTGACCTCACTTCGAGTGAGTAGGGCGAGGCGTACGGAGCCAAGGAGGGAATGACACGACGGCGGCAGCAGCGGTCAGAGTGATGTCGGGGCATGCTGTGACGAGAGTGGACCAGTCCAGTTACCTGACCTCACGTCGATGACGTGAGGTCAGGTGACTGGACTGTGCCGGCCCGGGGGAGTGGACAAGTCCGGTCACCTGACCTCACGTCACTGACTCAGGGAAGGTAACCGGACTGCTCCACTCTTGGGCCAGCATGCACCAACCTCACTCAGACCGTCGCCACCATACTTGGCTCCATTCTCCCTTCTCCTGCTCCTAAATGTGAGTGAGTAGGGAGTACAGAGCCAAGTAGGTAATGACTCGGCGGCAGCGCGGTACAAGTGAGATCGGGCCGAAACAAATGATCTTGCGGGCCTTATAAGGCCCACAGGGGCCGGACGTTCTCCACCCCTGATATAATGGCTGTAGTGGTGGTAAGGGGCCAATGATCTTTTTTGCCTCCACAATCAATCTTGTTCCATCCCTGAGTGCAAAACTCTTGAAAAAGTTGTCTTCTACCTAGTAACCAATAAAAGAGCACCTTTCATTTTCTCTCAAGTTATTTATGTAGTATGGTAGTTTCTGTGGGCAAGAAGGTCACTTTTTCTCTGACACACTTTTATATATTATGCCCCAAAAAGTAAAGTAGACACATTATAAAAATTACTAGTAGATCTTGGTTTATCTTTATTTTTTATTTTTTTTCACAGTGTTCCAAAATACTCAAAATTCTTTCCCAAATGCCAAAATAACCAACAACCTAAACCTCCTAATTTTCCAAACAAAAATCTAAACACCAAAAGGTAAGTAACACATTTTATTTATTTCTATCAAGCAATCTATCATCTATTTACAATGCGTTTGGAAAATCTTCAGACCCTTTTAATTTTTTCACATTTTGTTATGTTAAGGTTTTGTGCTAAAATAGAAAAAAGTTTTCCCCCATCATTCTGCACTCAATACCCTATAATGACAAAGTGAAAACAGAATGTTAGCAATCTCCGCTAATTTATTGAAAAGGAAAAACTAAAATATTGCATTGACATAAGTATTTAGACGTTTTGCTCAGTACTTAGTTGAAGCATCTTTGGCAGCGATAACAGCCTCCAGTCTTCTTGAGTATGATTCCACAAGTTTTGCACACCTGGTGTAATGATGGGGGTAGGGAAACAGACAAGTGAGCCCTAATCTACCCGCCACTCAGTCCCTGCCTACTTGCAACGACCCGCCCTAGGCGACGGGGTACAACTGGGCGACGGTCCCTGCGCTCAGTAAGTGCACGACAGACAAACAGACAAGGGTACACAAAGCTAAGGGAAATGGGGCAGTTGCCCACGGCAGCACCGTGAGCAACAAGAGTGGTGAACGAGCCGAGTCAAACCAGGAGTGTACGAGGTACCAAACGCAGAGCAGGAGAGTAGTGAACAAGCCGAGTCAAACCAGGAGTGTACGAGGTACCAAACGCAGAGCAGGAGAGTAGTCAGTAAGCCAGGGTCAGTATGAAGCAGGGTCAAATAGTTCAGAAGCTGCAGCAGGGCCAGGAAACCAAACGAGAAGAATCACAAGCAAGGAGGAACAGGAAAGGCAGGTATAAATAGACAGAGGGCGGGAGCTAGCTCCGTCTGGCCAGGCTGTGATAGGCTCTCCCACTCCTAAGCCTGCCATCCTGAGTGGTGGAAGATGGAGTCAGTCTCACAGACATAGAAGCAGGTGCAGACTGATTACCTATGGGCGTTGACACAGAAGCTGTGCCTGGCAGATCCTTTACACCTGGATTTGGGGATTTTCTGCCATTCTTCTCTGCAGATCCTCTCAAGCTCTGTCAGGTTGGATGGGGACCGTCAGTGGACAGCCATTTTCAGGTCTCTCCAGAGATGTTCGATTGGGTTCAAGTCAGGGCTCTGGGTGGGTTGTCCCTAAGACAGTCCTGTGTTGTCTTAGCTGTGTGCTTAGGGTCGTTGTCTTGTTGGAAGATGAACCTTCTGCCCAGTCTGAGGTCCAGAGAACTCTGGATCAGGTTAAGAATATCTCTGTATTTTTCTCCATTTATCTTTCCCTCAACCCTGGCTGGTCCCCCTGTCCCAGCCACTGAAAAGCACCCCCACAGCATGATTCTGCCACTACCATGCTTCACTGTAGGGATGGTATTGAGCAGCTTATGAGCAGTGCCTGGTTTTCTCCAGACATGCCGCTTAGAATTGAGGCCAAAAAGTTCAATCTTGGTTTTAACAGACCACAGAATCTCATTTCTCACAGTCTGAGAGTACTTTAGGTGCTTTTTTGAAAACTCCAGGTGGGCTTTTCATGTGTCCACTCAGCCATAAAGCCCCTATTGGTGGAGTGCTGCAGTGTTGGTTGATCTTCTGGAAGTTTCCACCATCTGTACACAGGATCTTTGGAGCTCAGCCAGAGTGATTATTGGGTTCTTAGCAGTGGCGTAACTATAGGGGATAACTATAGTGCGATTGCAACCGGGCCCCGAAACCAGGGGGCCCGCGGCCCCCTGCACCACATCAATGAAAAGTTACTATAGTAACTGGGGCCTATGTAGTAAACTACATGGGCCCCCGTTACTATAGTAACTGACAGAACTTACATTCCTCCTTCCGGAGCGCAGTGGCGGTCCTGACGTCACAGCACTGTGCGCAGCGCATGATGTCACAACGCTATGCGCTGCGCACAACATACCGACCTTGGATGGAGTCAGGACCTCTGCTGCGGCCAAAGAGGAGGGTAAGTTTAATACCACTGTCTGCTGGAGCTGATGGGTCAGGGTCTGACTCCCGGGACCCCCACCAATCAGATGTTTTGAAGGGGGTGCAGCGCTCGTACGAGCGCTAATTCCACTTCATTCTGGTCTCTTTCTCACACTAAATCACTGACAGATATGTGAACGATTCACACTGTGAGCAAATAAGGAAAATGAAGGGGAAGCAGCGCTTGTATGAGCGCTGCACCCCCTTCAAAACTACTGATTGGCGGGGGGTCCCAGGAGTCGGACCCCCACCCATCAGCTATTGATGGCCTATCCCGTTGATAGGCCATCAATGTTTAGGGACTGGACAACCCCTTTTAAGCCTACCTGTGATACCTTAGATACAGGAGCACAGCAGAGAGTAATCTTATACTTTATAACATTACTGTCTGCTGGACCCTGTATCTAAGCCTAACTTAGGCTTAGATACAGGGTCCAACAAACTGTATCACACATGTCCTTGGACCCTTTATGTAAGCCTACCATATGTGTTAGGCTGTGTTCACATCAGCGTTGCCCTTCTGTTGAGGGTTTCCGTCTGAGGTTTCTGTCAGTTAACCCCTCAACGGAAAGGCAAACTGAAATCTCAGTCGACTGCGCTATTGATTCCGTCAAAACAATGGAACCCTGTCCTAATGGCGACAAACGGAAACCTTTAGCAACGTTTCCTTCACCATGGAGATCAATGGTGAGGGAAACAGAAGCTGAGGTTTAAATTTGCGTTTCCGTTGAGGGGTTACCTGACGAAAACTTCCGACGGATGGGCAGCGGTGACGTGAACAGGCCCTTACTAATATATTTTTTTTGTGGTTTTTAAAGGTTCGGTTGTTGAACTACGTTAGATTCGAGGACTACTTCGGCGGCACCTTTTTTTTATTATCAATAAAATGGTTAATGAGGGTTGTGTGTTTTTTTTTATTTCAATAAACCTGTTTTTTCTATGTTTTTGTATTTTTTTAAAACTTTATTACTACTGCCTTATTAATAGCTGCTGGCTGATTGACAGCGTCCATTACTAAGGTGGGGCTTAGTGTTAGCCAGTGCAGAGGCTAACACTAACCCCCATTATTACCCCGGTACACACCACCACCAGGGGTTCCGGGAAGAGCCAGGTACAATCCTGCAGTGAGGGTTGGGCACTGGGGCGGCCGCAGGCTGGTATTATTAGGCTAGGAATGGCCAAACACAGTGGCCCTTCCCACCCCGGTAATGCTAGGCTGCTCTTGCATTGTTGTATCTGGCTGGTTATGAAAAATGGGGGGGACCCCAAGTCATTTAAAAAAAAATATATAATAATAATTGGAAAGAACGATATGCCCCCCCCCCCCCCATTTTTATAAACTGCCGGATACAACATAGCAGCCGCAGGCTAGCATTACCAGGGTGGGAAGGGTCACTGTTTTTGGTCTTTCCCAGCCTAATAATACCACCCTGCTGCCGCCCCAGTACCCGACCATCACTCTGGATGGTCGGGTACTGGAACGTACCCGGCCCTTCCTGGTACCCATGTTGGCGGTGGATACAGCGGTGATAATGGTGGTTAGTGTTAGCCTCTGCACTGTCGATCAGCCAGCAGCCATTACTAAGGTGGTAGTAATAAAGTTAGAAAACTACAAGAACATAGGAAAAATATTTTATTAAAATAAAAATCCCACACAACCCTCGTTATCCATTTTATTGAGAATAAAAAAAAATGGCGTCATCGAAGTAGTCCTCAAATCCGAAGTAGTCCAACAACCGAACCTGTAAAAAAACACAAACACACAAAAATAATTAGTAACTGTTAAAGGGGGTGGGGTAATAGCGGGATTCACTGGTTAGTGGCACCCACTATTACTACCGCCTTTATAATCAGGGTCACTAGGGTTATGCCTAGTTCCCCTACCTTTTCCTTATACTAACGTCGATCTAATTGCTTTAGCGGCTACTCAAGGGAATAAGACCGTATAGTAAATAAAGGTAATATTTATTAACATACAGTAATCACTCTCATATATATATTACAGTAACTAATCACAGTACAGTATAAACACGGTATCACAATATTATACCGCCACCCACTTACCTAAACATACACAGAATACAGTTACGTTACAACACAATACACATAAGTTACTTGTGATTCTCACACACTCTCTATCTCTATCCCACTCCCTCCTAATATAACTTTCCCTATACACTAAGGGTTAATACGGGATAAGGAGGAACAAGGGGAATGGGTTACTGTGTACTCTGGGACAGCAAGGGTTAACTCAGGGACTCTGGGACAGCAAGGGTTAACTTAGACTTAGGGAGAACAAGGGGTTAACTTGCTCAGGGAGAGCAAGGGGTTAACTCAGGGAAGCAAGGGTTAACTCTGGGACAGTAGGGACTCAGGGAGAGCAAGGGGTTAACTCAGGGGACAGTAGGGACTGTATCAAGGGGTTAACTCAGGGAAGCAAGGGTTAACTCAGGGACTCTGGGACAGCAAGGGTTAACTTTGGGAGAACAAGGGGTTAACTTACTCAGGGAGAGCAAGGGGTTAACTCAGGGAAGCAAGGGTTAACTCTGGGACAGTAGGGACTCAGGGACAGCAAGGGGTTAACTCAGGGAAGCAAGGGTTAACTCTGGGATCAAGGGGTTAACTCAGGGAAGCAAGGGTTAACTCAGGGACTCTGGGACAGCAAGGGTTAACTTTGGGAGAACAAGGGGTTAACTTACTCAGGGAGAGCAAGGGGTTAACTCGGGGAAGCAAGGGTTAACTCTGGGACAATAGGGACTCAGGGACAGCAAGGGGTTAACTCAGGGAAGCAAGGGTTAACTCTGGGATCAAGGGGTTAACTCAGGGAAGCAAGGGTTAACTCAGGGACAGTAGGGACAGTACTCAGGGAGATCAAGGGGTTAACTCAGGGAAGCAAGGGTTACAGCAGGAGGAGACAGGGAGAGACAGGGTTAAGTGTAGCTGCTGCTACACTTGATACTGAGCGTGACTTTGTGGAGCAACAGAGGCAGGAGCCCAGGTCTTTAGAGGAGAGAGGTGGTGTGGGAGGCAGGCAGGCAGCTCTCAGCTGATCGTCTTCAGCTAGCTTCGGCTCCTGAGCTCAGCTCCTGAGCGTACCGACGCAGGGCTATTTAACCCTGTCGGTACGCTCGCAGCGGGGAGTGTGGCGCTTGCCCCAGGCTAGCATGGGTCGGCATGGTGATAATGTATCACCAGTCGACTCATGAGAACCCACACGAGACAGTCCGTGCGCGCGGGAGACTTGAAATTGAGACAGGGGATAACTATCCCTTGTCTCCATGGTTTCCTAACAAAGCAGGGACATGCTAATTGTCCTGCTCTGCTTCCAACCGTATTCATGACCAGGGCTGTTGTTGTTACAGCCCTGGCTCATGATACATTATATGTACTATACATACACATATATATTATATATATGTGTATATATATATATATATACACACATACACTGTATACATACATACTATACATATATATATATATATATATATATATATAAACACATACACACACACATATATATATATATATATATATATACACATATATGGACACTTCCCTTTACAATCCCCCTGTTGTCGGGGACTCGACAATGCAATTTGGGGAAGTGTTTGTGGGGTTCTATTTACCCCCTCAACCTCCCCGGTTACTGGTAATGGTCTGAGATGGAAGGAAGTATACTATGAGACCTAGATATTCGACATCAGCTATCTCCTCAAGGACACCTTCCCGCCAGTCCTCTGACTCTGGAGTCTAGTGTCCAAAGAAACTAAACCTCAAAGTTCACAGAATGAAGATGAAATTAAATCTCCTAGTCCATAGAACGAAGTTGAGATAAAACTCACAGTCCATAGAACGAAGCCTCGAAGCTCATCAGACGAAGTTGAAATGAAACCTTCATAGTCCATAGAACGAAGAAACTTTCATAGTCCATAGAACGGGGTTGAAATAAACTCACAGTCCATAGAACGAAGCCTCAAAGCTCATCAAACGAACAAAGCTCATTTGAAAACCTCAAAGTCCATGAACCGCAGATTTCTTGTTCTTTCTTGCTTGGAGTTTCTTCCTCTTAAGTGGCGTCAGCAGGTCTTTCCAGTGGCCGATCCAATTTTAGCATGTCGACCCGTGTAAGGCTACTTGTGCCCTCATATGGTCAGCCTTGGAATGGCTTAGCCCGCCTTTCAACAACCTTTTGTACGTGATCCATTACTTTTCCAACTTTTCCCAGCATCTTGATTGAAGACGATACAATATTTGTGGCCCGATATCCAGGTCTTCATCATGGCAGGTTATCATCCCCGAGGAGGAGGTGAGGTCTTGGTACCCAGGAATCTACTGTGGGGTGGAGCATCGCCTTCCATTTCCCCTCTGACATTCAATCCATCATCATATTGACCATACCAGTTCTCAGGTTGAGGTGGCAAATACCTACAAGGGTGTGTGAATACCTTACCTGTCCCTAAGGGTACCTACACACTACCCAATCATACAAACATAGTGAAAAATAACCAAACATACAAAAATATTCCCCCACCAACCATAGGTATATGTACATATAGAGATTCATGCTCAAACAGCATCTCACACTACTCCTCCATAAACACGTGCAAGGTACACATGCAAATGGGGTGACTAAAGGCTGTAAATATATGCCCGCCTCCATGTACATACTCACTCGCTGTGGGACGGGCACGTCCTCACTGAGTAAGCCTATGTTGTGGACACATATCAACACCTAGAATGTCTATATGTAGACCTTGAAAATTTTGTACGACCCATTGATTAAGATTTACACTTTACAAATATATATACACATACAATAATAAACAATTCTGGGTCGCAGGACTGTATCACTATGGCCTTAGACCCCGTCTACGAATGTATTCGTGGCTTTCTGCTTGACCTCGTTGTATTTGGTCAACCAGTCCTTTCATTCGTCGGTACACGCAGAACAGTCCAACGTACATAATCGCCACAAGAGTGAGAAGGATTATCACTGGTTGGATGAGCAAGTTGAAGAAGGAAGTGGCCTTGGGACTATATCCGAACAAGCTCTCCCACCAAGACACTTCCGCGTCCGCGTCAAGGTTGTTCACAATTCCTGTGATCTTTTTAGTGTCATGTTCCAACTGAATAGTGGCTTGGTGTTGGGAATCTTTCAGTTTCTCCACGACATCCTCTTCCTCATTGAAGTCTAGCAGGAGATTTTTTAGTTCGATGCCAAACCCAAGAGGAATCGTCTGGAGTCTCACAGGGGTGTCTGGACGGATGTTGAGCCTTTTTTCAGGTGTCACCGGAGTTCTTCCCTTTTGATCCGCCACATCAATGACTAATACGGGATTAAGGGTACAGTATGCTCCGGGGAGGAGTATGCCTCTTTCGGTGCAGTTAGTCGCGTGGCATTCTGCATTAGATACCAGCACCAATATCCTTGACCCATGTATTGAGGAGGGCATTGGATTAGCCTTCATATCACAGGACCCCTCAGGATCCCAACACTGGTGTAGGTCAGGATATCCGAGGGGAGCTTGTGGATGAAGCACTGTTTTTGTGGTTCCTCACAATTCTTAGGTTTGTAGAACTATATCCCTGTCTTACCAAACCCATTATCTTAAAATCAAGATATGGGTGTAATGCCAGGGTTACCTCCCCCTGTCCAAAGTTTCACCCATATAGTATAAATACATATTACTGATAACCAGGGATATACCACAATAGAATATGTGAAAGAACCACAAAATAAAAACACAAATGAAAACAAACGGACAACTGGGGACAAACACAACAGACCATAAACAACCATTACAGACGTAACACCAGACTGAACATGCAATTTATGGCCAACTTCCTAAACTCCTCCCTATTTGTGGTCGGTCATTTAGACCCTTAAGTACGTGACGGAGCACATAAGGCTGTAAGGAGACTCTTGTGCAGCCATTTTGTCTAAACCCACGTTTTGTTGTGACGTGGCCATTTTCTATTGCCATTTCACTGGGCTTTCCATGGTTGCTTATGCCGTGGCAGTTCCTTGCAATATGTCCCATCTGACCACATTTAAAGCATTTAACAGGACCACATTTCTTAGTACTCAAAGACTCGCAGTACTTCGCAATATGGCCTGATCCGGCACATGCAAAACATTTAACAGTACATGCTCTGCTGGACTTAGGGCAGTCAGCAGTGCATGATCTCTTAAAGTTCTGCATGGCTAGGGACGCACTTCTAAATATCGTACGCTTACATCTGCGTAACACTTTCGTAACAATGTTACCTTCAGGTATATGGATGGGATCATGATTTGTGACATCAGATCCATCACTCTTACTACTCCCCCCTTTTTGCCCTGTAGAGGGCAAACTTACAGCGGAATCAGGCCTTGAAAAAGACAAGGCCGGTAACATTTTTGAGAAATCTTTTATGATGTTTTGCATACTGGCAACCAATTGTGACCTAGCAGCAAGCTCATCATTCAACTTGGCAATGATGGCATCTGTAGAGGCCGCCTTATCCTTAAACGCATTCATCACAGCATAAGACCCAGTCAGCTGTGCATCAATATCATCACCATGATTTCTCAAATCTATCATCTGCGATTCCAGCATGCAAATTTGCTGATCTCTACATTGGGCATTCTCTGCCAGTTGTGTCTGCAAATCACAAACCTGCTTCACATTGTTGGCACAACACTGGCAGAGAAGATTTGGGGAATCACTCTTCATTTCTGAGTGATCAGGCTTCGACGTCTCCTCATACACACAGATTAATTTAGCGAGCATGTGGAGACGTTTGGAGGTTTTGTTAAGAACACTCCTCTTGCTAATACACAACTTATCATGTGCATAAGCCTCGTCCAGCAGAGTGGACCACAGCATTCCTGCTGACTTGTATGTCGTGGGTGTTACTGGATTAAATTTACTGTTTTGGGCGAGGTGTTTAAGTGTGGAGAAGTCCATACTCACTGTTCCAGAAGTCATCTCCGTCTGCGTTGTCCTCCTTGTCACCCGCTGTTTTGAAAAAGGTCCTTTTCTTCTGGAACGCCTTTTCCCGATCAGCTGGACTTCACCGGAAGAACACCGACGTTGATACTTCTGCAAACTCTTTTGTATAAGTTGCTCGCTCGCCCGACGATTCGTCGCCGTAGAGCAGCAGGCCGCAAAGCAAAATAAAAGACGTTAATATCTCAGAAAATAAAACAAAAAACAATAGGTTCGCTGATCAATTGTATCCTGTATCAAGCCTTAAATAAAATTGTGTTACTCGTCTGAACTTCAAAAAGGTCCAGGCGCACAGTATAACTCAACACTACACCGTGTACGTACGTTACCTGTCCACGCCTCGCCGCCTATCTGCAGTTCACGTTTTAACACAACTTTATTGTACAAAAAACAGAAATAAATTGAAAGCAGTATGGGCTGGCTCACCAATGTTAATGGGGGTGGGGTAATAGCGGGATTCACTGGTTAGTGGCACCCACTATTACTACCGCCTTTATAATCAGGGTCACTAGGGTTATACAATGGAACCAGGGGAGGAGACCTCCAGCTCACCTGACACACTCCGGTGTGTTGTGGATAGCGCTCGGATTCTCGTGTCGGCACACGGTAGATAAGCAGAGACAAGGGAAAGAGTAGGATCCAGCGCTGAGTCAATGTTTAAAATGGATGTTCTGTTCCAAGTTTAATGGTATATTGTTAAAAGGAAGTCCAGTTGTGGATAGTCCTGGGTAGGTAAGAAGTGTAGGTAATGTCCTCGGGGCCTACGCGTTTCGGACGACTGCCGCGTCCTTAAACTTGGCTGTGATAATTTTAAATAGCGCGCGCTGTCAGGTTTTATACTGAATCAGTATGGTCAGCTGGTTGTTCTGTGCGTATCATCGTTGTGGTATGTTGGAACGCAAGCCGGAAGTAGTAGTCCGGTCTTGTGTTATGATTGTAAGAGCTTGCGAGTGAGTATTGATCTTGTTCAAGAGCTATTTTTTCTTGGATTGGGTGGTTTATATGGTACCTTGATGTGTGTTTGAGGTTTATAGAATAGATTAGTATATTTGTATATTATAATGAATATATTTTTTCCCTTTTCCAGTTTTCTATTTTGAGGTTGTCACATGACAACGAAGGCCGGATGGGCCCGTCACCCAAGTCCAGTATATCTCCCTGGAAACAACGTAAACGTTCGATTTATAGGTGAGTACGGAGGAAAATTTATAATGATACCTTGGATTTTGTTTATGTATCTATATTTATAGAAAAATATGGATGCTTCAAACGGGGCCCTTGTAGTGTTTACTTTATGCCAATAACTCATAAACTATATTATGACAGCTATGACTGTTATGATGTAAATTTGTCAAATGATTGACGCTTTATTGGTTGTGAGGCGGCGCGCTATGTTGGAGAACGAGGATGATTGTGGGGAAAGTGTGGTAGGACACAACTGAAACTATATGGGGGATCGGAAACATGTACTAAGACAAACGAGACTGGGTGGTGGTGAATTAAAATGTGTGCATGTCAAACAGCAAATATTATGCATGCAGCACTAGATGCGTTGTATACCTTGGGTGATGATATATGGTGTGATTGATCACATTGTATTATTATTGGTGTCATATATAACTTCTTTTGCTTATATATGGCTGGTATTGCTGATCATGACGTTAATATTGATACATTAATTCTTTTCTTAGGTTTAAGCCTTTTGGGAATCTTGTGTTTAATCGGTAAATCCAATAGGCTTCACGGAGATGGGTTTTATGTTTTATATCACCCCCCCTTTTGCATGGTTGGATCTTTTCAATGGCATAACATCTAAACGATTTAGTTGATCTGTTATGTTGAGAAATAAAATGTTTTGATGCATTGGATGTATTTAAGATATTTTGGTTTCTCACGTAGCTGAGGTGTTCCAGGATTCTTATTTTAAATTTCCGGTTGGTGCAGCCTACGTATTTTAGGTTGCATTCTATGCACTCAATGATGTAAACGACTGATTCAGAGTTGCAATTTATGTAATTTTGTATATTGAAATTGTCGGTATATGTGGAGTCACTGAAAGTTTTGGTTGTCTGGATGTGGGAGCAAACTTTGCAGGGATGCTGACCACACTTATAGAAACCTATGGTTTCTAGCCATGTTGTATTTGTTTTTTCATTAGTAGTAAATAAAGATGGAGACAGGACATTGCCCAGAGAGGAGGCTTTCCTAGCCACTATTCTACACCCCCCAGCCAGTACTGTGCGCAACGTGTCATCCTCCATGAGGATAGGTAAGTAGTTGGTTATTAATTTTTTAATTTGCGTAAATTGGTTGCTTTGTTGTAAAATTAACGTAGGTTGGTTGTCGATAGGTTTGGTGTTCTGTAATGTGTCTCCTTTTTTGTTTTGGTGACTCAAGAGTTGAGCTCTGGATTTTTTGGTCATGATGTTGCTGGCTCGATTTAGGGACCATTGGGGATAGCCTCTCTCATGGAGTCTTGTTTTAATTGATTCTTGTTCCATCATATATTGACTTTGGGAAGTACAGTTCCTTTTGGCACGGTGCATTTCACCCATTGGTATGGCTTTGATGGTATGTCTGGTGTGGTTACTCTTTGCATGTAGTATATTGTTTGTGGCCGTAGGTTTGCGATGTGTTTTAGTTGAAATGGTTTGGCCATTCACTCCCATTAACTCCAGATCAAGAAAAATAATGTTGGTGACATCAAAGTGATGAGTAAATTTTAAATTGCAATTATTGTTATTGAGGGTTTCCACAAATTTTGGGATGATATCGGTGTCTCCTTTCCAGATAATCAATATGTCATCGATATATCTACCGTACCATTCAAAATGGTGACTGTATGTGTTTTCGGTAGAGAAAATATGGAATTGTTCCCACCATGCCATGACCAAATTTGCTACTGAGGGGGAAAATTTTGCCCCCATGGATACACCTCTGAGTTGCAAATAATATTTTGTATCGAATTGAAAGTAATTGTTGGTTAAAAGAAACATGAGTACGTCCAGTATGTATGATTGAATTTTTTTTTCATATTTACTGTGTTTGGTCAGATGATAATCGAGGGCAGCATAAGCTATGTGGTGTGGAATTGATGTATATAAGGCCACAATGTCACATGTAAGCCAACTATATTTTTTATCCCAAACTTTGTTACATAACAGGTTAAGGACATGTTTGGTATCTCTGAGGAAACCTGGTGTTGCTTGTGCCAATGGTTGTAGCAAAGTGTCAAGCCATTCTGACAATCTCTCAAGGATTGATCCAATTCCAGATACAATCGGTCTCATTGGTGGAGGGAAAATCTGTTTGTGGATCTTCGGGAGTGCGTGAATGATTGGAGTGATTGGCTGGTCAATGTAAATGAAGTCCATTTGTTTTTGACTAATGAATCCTCCTTGGTGACCATCTTCAAGTAATCTTTTCATTGAATATTTGATTTTTTCTACAGGGTTCTTTTCCAGTATCTTGTATGTTGTTTCATCAGATAACAAGTCCAGAATAGATTGTTGGTAGTCCATTTTGTTCATGACCGTGACATTGCCCCCTTTGTCCGACATTTTTATGATTAGTTGTTTATTTTCTTGTAACGATTTTGTTGCTTCTGTAAGTTTTATAGACATGTTTTTAGTTGGGCATTGGCCTTTGAGGCTGTCAGCAAGCTGATGGAGTTCTTTTTCCATGACCATTTGAAATCGGTCCATTGACTCAGTGCGCAACCAATTTACGCAAATTAAAAAATTAATAACCAACTACTTACCTATCCTCATGGAGGATGACACGTTGCGCACAGTACTGGCTGGGGGGTGTAGAATAGTGGCTAGGAAAGCCTCCTCTCTGGGCAATGTCCTGTCTCCATCTTTATTTACTACTAATGAAAAAACAAATACAACATGGCTAGAAACCATAGGTTTCTATAAGTGTGGTCAGCATCCCTGCAAAGTTTGCTCCCACATCCAGACAACCAAAACTTTCAGTGACTCCACATATACCGACAATTTCAATATACAAAATTACATAAATTGCAACTCTGAATCAGTCGTTTACATCATTGAGTGCATAGAATGCAACCTAAAATACGTAGGCTGCACCAACCGGAAATTTAAAATAAGAATCCTGGAACACCTCAGCTACGTGAGAAACCAAAATATCTTAAATACATCCAATGCATCAAAACATTTTATTTCTCAACATAACAGATCAACTAAATCGTTTAGATGTTATGCCATTGAAAAGATCCAACCATGCAAAAGGGGGGGTGATATAAAACATAAAACCCATCTCCGTGAAGCCTATTGGATTTACCGATTAAACACAAGATTCCCAAAAGGCTTAAACCTAAGAAAAGAATTAATGTATCAATATTAACGTCATGATCAGCAATACCAGCCATATATAAGCAAAAGAAGTTATATATGACACCAATAATAATACAATGTGATCAATCACACCATATATCATCACCCAAGGTATACAACGCATCTAGTGCTGCATGCATAATATTTGCTGTTTGACATGCACACATTTTAATTCACCACCACCCAGTCTCGTTTGTCTTAGTACATGTTTCCGATCCCCCATATAGTTTCAGTTGTGTCCTACCACACTTTCCCCACAATCATCCTCGTTCTCCAACATAGCGCGCCGCCTCACAACCAATAAAGCGTCAATCATTTGACAAATTTACATCATAACAGTCATAGCTGTCATAATATAGTTTATGAGTTATTGGCATAAAGTAAACACTACAAGGGCCCCGTTTGAAGCATCCATATTTTTCTATAAATATAGATACATAAACAAAATCCAAGGTATCATTATAAATTTTCCTCCGTACTCACCTATAAATCGAACGTTTACGTTGTTTCCAGGGAGATATACTGGACTTGGGTGACGGGCCCATCCGGCCTTCGTTGTCATGTGACAACCTCAAAATAGAAAACTGGAAAAGGGAAAAAATATATTCATTATAATATACAAATATACTAATCTATTCTATAAACCTCAAACACACATCAAGGTACCATATAAACCACCCAATCCAAGAAAAAATAGCTCTTGAACAAGATCAATACTCACTCGCAAGCTCTTACAATCATAACACAAGACCGGACTACTACTTCCGGCTTGCGTTCCAACATACCACAACGATGATACGCACAGAACAACCAGCTGACCATACTGATTCAGTATAAAACCTGACAGCGCGCGCTATTTAAAATTATCACAGCCAAGTTTAAGGACGCGGCAGTCGTCCGAAACGCGTAGGCCCCGAGGACATTACCTACACTTCTTACCTACCCAGGACTATCCACAACTGGACTTCCTTTTAACAATATACCATTAAACTTGGAACAGAACATCCATTTTAAACATTGACTCAGCGCTGGATCCTACTCTTTCCCTTGTCTCTCACTAGGGTTATGCCTAGTTCCCCTACCTTTTCCTTATACTAACGTCGATCTAATTGCTTTAGCGGCTACTCAAGGGAATAAGACCG